>NC_089513.1:20945746-22312621 GCF_036850995.1 Saccopteryx leptura
TTTTTCTTGTTTTCCTTTGGAATGCACCCATTCATACTATGACCGCCTCTGCCTGGTGAGCCAACTCAGCTAATCTAGTCCCAAATATTTCTTCTTTTGGGAAAATTTTTAAGACCCTTCCTGGACAAAATAATTCCCTTGATTTTCTGTTCTCCTAAGCAAGTGCCTCCATTCTTGCTTGCAGGGTGGTGTTGATGACATGTGTAAGTGTCGGTTGTTCTCCTAGTTCTGGTCCTGTGTGAGATGATGCCCCTCTTCAGGGGAGAGGCTATTTAGTACACCACCTTTACATCCCCTGGGGGTCTTGTCTGGTGCCTGGTGCCACATCTCGGATCGGTGCTGCCTACATGGATTGAGAGGCATGTGAACACATTTCTGTTCCGGAAAGCAAAGCTCCCGTTCTCTGAGAGGGGGCAGACTCAGGCCCCTCCCTGCAACTCTGCGGTCCCCACATCAGTATTTACGGATGTGAGGTCTTGCACCTGACTGATATCTAGAAAGACTTTTGATTAGGATTGGCATGTTTCCTCACTGACTCTTGCCAGGGTCATGACGAGGCAGTCACCACCCTTGCTGTCTGGTATGACACACGGGTCTCTGTTGTCATCAGCCTGCCCCACAGAGAGAGAAGCTGTCTACAGCCTCACTTCCATGGGGGTCCTTGCCAACCATCTTTTTCTACACGAATACCAGAAGAGCAAATCTCAGGAAATGAGAAAAACAGTCAAGGATTAAAACAACGATCTTTAAATTTGTATATATTTTAAAAATAAATAACACATTCACACGGTGCAAAATTCAAAAGGTACAATAAGTCATATACAGTGAAGTTTCCCTGCCAGCTGTTCTTTAGCCAGTCAGGGCCCCTCCAGGAAAGAAATGCCATCACATGTGACTTTATATCTAAATGTTTCTGTTCTCCTTGATCTGTCCTCCCTAAACAACATTCATTTCCTCCGGCCCCTCAGTCAGGCCTCAGTACCTAGTTGAGCGCTCTCTGGACAGCCACCTGGCACATGTTACAGTTCAGCTGACAGCATGTCTGTAATACAAGAATATTTGATGAGTCAGGCCGTATAGCATTTCTATTTGATTATGAATTAGATGCATTTTCATTCATTTATGTTCTTGTTCTTCTAAGATAAGCCAAGAAGTGCTGATTGTCATATCGGCCTCACTCGCGCCGTCTTCCTTTCATAAACCATTGCTTCCATTTGTATGGCTGCCAGTTCAGGATGGTTTCGGGCTCACTCACACATTTTTCAGGGGATGGTTGTGCAAGAAATGTCAATATTTTCCAATATTTTTTTGGCCTCTGCAATTGTTTTTTTTTTCTTCTGGCTTCTGCAAGGAGCAATCCTCATCCCTGCCTCATCCTTGCCTCACCCTGCCCTCGACCCCACCAGCACACACCCACGTGCACTCCGGGCCTCTTTCTGCCCTTCTTTTCCAGGAACCACTGGAAACAAGAAAAGCACTGAGTGGAGGAAGCCTGTCTTCCTTGGACAGGAATATTTTTTTTGCTTTTGTGAAGGGTTGCTTGTCGGTGTGGAGAGTGCTGTAGATTCTTGTTTTCGCCTTCCTCTTTCTCTTTCAAGTCAATCTCCCCCTGGCCATTGTGAAGGGTTCACCTGCTTCTCCTCCACTTCCTGTACACTCTGGGGCCCTGATTGCTGAGGACCGAGGACCGGGGGCCTTGGAGAAATTTCCCTCCGGCTTCCTCTCTTCTAGATGCTTAGCCAGCGGTCAGTCAAGTGGCAGCCCCCCCCCCCCTCCCCAGTCATCCGGGTGCCAGGGGCCAGTGATTAAGTAGCCAGGTCTTGAGCTGACTCCATCCTGGTTGGTCATAACTCTGCAGCAAGTTATTTTGGTCTCCGTGACTTGTGGCTGCACCATGATTACAGTTTGATATCTATCACCAAAGTGACTAAAAGATGAAAATAGAAGCCACAACAGGAAATAAACAACTGCAAATGAGATATTTTATTCCATATTCCCTGCCAGCAAATGATTAGAATCAAACTCATTCACAATAGTTCGGTGAACTTCTAAACTTTTTTTTTTTTTTTAACTTTTAAAGGCTCAGAATAGTTTGAAACAGGGTGCTTGTTGGTCTCATTTAGGCCGGTGGGAAGGAAAGGAACTCCCTTTCTAGGCACCCCAGCCAGCCAGGAGTTCCTCTGCCGCCCAGCCCAGCTTCTTTCTTGGAAAGGAGAGGAATAAGAATGTGATGGGGTGGGTGGGGCTGGCTCTCAGGAAGGCTTAGGATGTTAACCGATTCAGGGAATGCCAAGGAGCTAATAAAGCAGCACCAACCATTGTAGCTACTTGCCCAGCATCCCACCCATCGTCTACTTAGGGCAGTAAAATGGAGGAGGAAAGCTGTGTAGAGAGGGCAAGATAGGGGTGACGCCTGAATTAAAACACCCACAATTACACTATATGGGAACATATCTCTGCAAGTATATGCATGTTCTACCCAGACAAGCTGTGACGTCAGATTCAATTCCTGAAACACCCACTAAAGCTACCTGCCCTGTGTGTGCTTGGCCTCTCATCACAGATTGTTAGCACCATTGGCCAGATTTCCAAAAGTCTTCAGATTCTCTATAATGCAAAGCTTAATCTGAGTTATGATATTTGCTTTATGTTTAAGTCCTTCAGGTCACTTTGAGAGCCTTGACTTGCCTCTCTTGAAAAGCAAAGGTCTTCTAGTGAGGCCCAGAGCAGAGAGAGAGGGAAGGGGACCCCGAGAGAGAACAGGAAACTTGCCCAGAAAGCTTTTAAAACCTTGCCAAGTGCTCTCTTAATATGAAGATCACCACTAGTGCAAGTTATTTAACCAGTGAGCGGCAGAACCCTAGCCAGGTATTCTTTCTAAGCTTTTCCAAGGTTATACATTTCCCAGACATTTCTGCCTGTCTTTTCCTGCCTATGCTGATGGGATCACCTGCATCCAGACTTCCCCTCTCATTCATCTTCTCTTGGACTTCTTTTGCACTGCTTGGCATCCCCAAGGCTTCAGAACTCCCCTTGCCTAGAGATGATCATATAACCAATATTTCTGATGTTCTTTCATATTTATATCTCCAAAGTGCTTTAGGTGGGTTTGGGGGTAAGGTACAAGTGCCCTTTCAAGTCCTATCCACTCTGTTGATTCTTAACTATTGATTGATCATTTAGTGCATGTCAGATACCTTTAAACTGCTGGAATGGAGGAGGCTAAGCTATAAAGCTAACATTCATTTGTGCCTTTTCTTTTTACCAAGGTATAATTCAGCTAGGAAAATAAAAATGGTAAATTTCACCTTTTCTAAAGATCCATTAAACTCTGTAATGAGTTTCATTGTCTTTCTTCTTTTTTTTTTTTTTTTTTTTTTTTTTGGTATTTTTCTGAAGCTGGAAACGGGGAGGCAGTCAGACAGACTCCCGCATGCGCCCGACCGGGATCCACCCGGGATCCACCCGGCATGCCCACCAGGGGGCGATGCTCTGCCCATCGGGGTGTCGCTCTGTCTCCACCAGAGCCACTCTAGCACCTGGGGCAGAGGCCAAGGAGCCATCCCCAGAGCCCGGGCCATCTTTTGCTCCAATGGAGCCTTGGCTGCAGGAGGGGAAGAGAGAGACAGAGAGGAAGGAGAGAGGGAGGGGTGGAGAAGCAGATGGGCGCCTCTCCTGTGTGCCCTGGCCGGGAATCGAACCTGGGACTTCCGCACGCCAGGCTGACGCTCTACCACTGAGCCAGCCAGCCAGGGCCCTTCATTGTCTTTCTGATCTTACAATTCTAAATGCCATA
Organism: Saccopteryx leptura; assembly: GCF_036850995.1. Taxonomy (NCBI): domain Eukaryota; kingdom Metazoa; phylum Chordata; class Mammalia; order Chiroptera; family Emballonuridae; genus Saccopteryx; species Saccopteryx leptura. Next base: position 20,949,543 of record NC_089513.1, read on the forward strand.
AAAAAAAAACAACCCTCTTGCCTAACCAGGCAGTGGCGCAGTGTATAGAACATTAGACTGGGATGTGGAGGACCCAGGTTCAAGACCCCAAGGTCACCAGCTTAAGCACTTGCTCATCTGGTTTGAGCAAAGCTCACCAGCTTGGACCCAAGGTCGCTGGCTCAAGCAAGGGGTTACTCGGTCTGCTCTGGCCCCCGGGGTCAAGGCACACATGAGAAAGCAATCAATGAACAACTAAAGAACCTCAACGAAAAACTGATAATTGATGCTTCTCATCTCTCTCCATTTCTGTCTGTCCCTATCTATCCCTCTCTCGGACTCTGTCTTTGTAAAAAAAAATCAAAACAAACACCACTCTTATTTCACTAAATAAGACGTGAGGTTAGATCACTATGCCAACTAGTGGCCTCGTTAATACTGATGCCTACATATTTAAATCAGTACGTTTCTCAGTACTATCTGCTTTCACGAAGTAAACGCTTCTGGTCTTTTGCCCTACCAATGTTTTACCCATTTCCATGCAGTAATCTGCCAGTGCGTTTATGCTTCTTCCAAACCTGGGGTCAAGGGATAAACTCTCTGACCCCTAGTACCTTGAAAGCTATGGGGCCGATGAGGATGCAGAAGCAGGCCCCGCATGAATATGCATATCCTAGGCAGGTCTGCTCCAAAGGTAACCTTCCAGCGCTGGGAGGAGGGGTGGCCGAGGTCTTCCGGGTTCCAGAGGAAACCTGCCCCCGGCGGGCGGGCGAACCCCCCCACCCCCGCCACTCCCCCTTCTCCCGCCTGGATGCTGCCCCTCGCAGCTCGTCAACCGGCCAAATGCATTCCAGAGCTGTGCACAAGACACACTTCTCCGAGCAGTCCTAGAAACCCGAGCCCGGAGCGGGAGAGGGCGGGAGGGAGCGCGCGGCCGCCGCTGAGGTCACATTCGCGTCGCCTCCCCGCCCTCGGCGGCCCGGCTGTTCCCTCCAGCGCACACCTCCCAGGGCTTCGGTCCAGTCCAGTGTAAATGTCTTTTAAACGGAGACAGGGCTCTCCTCCCCTTTCCTCCCGCGCGGCCAAGGGATCCGCCGCCAGGGCCTTTAAAACAAAACGAATGAATGAAGCGCTAGGGCGAACGCGCGGGACAGCCACTGCGGAGCTCCACGGGCTGGGACTAAATCGGGACACCGACCGGCTCGTTCCGCTCCAAAACTCCCCAGCGAAGCCCGCTGGGTGCTCTCGGGGCTTCCCATTTCTCCTCTGATCTGACCTGGTTTCAGTCGATTTGGGGAGCTTCTTTACTCCCCACCTTTATTCGCTCCCCCTTCCATGGTTCCCCCCACCCCTGCAAACCCGGGACGGGTGGCGGTGGCCGGGGGTGGGGGGAGAAATAGCTTTTAGAAACCCGATCTGTTGTTTGCGAAACACAATCGCTTTTTTTTTTAAAGCGACAGGGTGTCTAGACGGCCACGTGACAAGGCCGGAGCCGGGCGCGCCACTGCGCAGTGGAACCAGCAGAGCAGAGGGCCCGCGGCGGGGGGGGGAGGGGGGGAAGTAGGGGGGGCGGAGGCGGCGGCGGCGGCCGCTGGGGGCGGGGGAGGGAGGGAAGGGGGCGGGGGCGGGAGGCCTTGCGGGAGGCAGCGAGCCCAGGGCACACTCGCTCGCTCGCTCGGCACACAGAGGATCCTTTCCCCGAGCCGCGCCAGCCGAGCCAACCGGGCGCCGTGCTCGGTACGCCTGCCGCGCCGGAGAGAGCTGCCCCAGACAGAGCCAGCCCGCCGGCGCCGAGCTGCCGAGAGCCCGGCCCCGGAGCCTCTGAGTGCGGCGCGCCGAGCCCCCGGCGGCGGCAGAAGGACCAGAGCGCCAGGAGAGGGCGGACGGGGGACAAGGAGGCTCCCGGGCGCGACGGGGAGAGTCTCGGAGGAGGAGGCGGCGTGAGGACACCGGAGCCTCCTGCTGGCGCAGCCGGGTCGAGGCGAGCAGCCCTTACGGAGAGCCTGGCTGCCAGCTGCGGTCAGGGGAGGGGGCGCCGGTGGCCCCTGCAATAGCCAGGACCTTGCGCCCGGGAGGACGAGAGCGCCCGACCCGCCAGGGGCCCGCCGCCGTCGCTGCCGCCGCGCCGCCCTCCCCCGCGCTGTCAGCCCCGCCGGGCGCAGTCGCTGCCGCAGCATCTCTACCCCTGCGCCCCCGCCAGCCCCAAGGAAGTCTCGGCAGAAGACCGGAGACCCTGGGAGCTAAAGAAGAAAGATCAGAGACTTCTCTGAAACACCCAGATGCAGAGGATTGAAGCAGCCTAGCCAAAGCTCTCTGTGGATTAAAAAAAAAAAATTATATATATATATATATACATGTGTATATATATACACGATTTTTTCTCTTGGCAGAAGAAAAGGAGAGGAAGACCAGCGGGGATCTGCAAGGGAAAAAGGGGGCTGTAACTCGTGGATACGTTTTTTCCACCCCTTAAACGTCTTGTTCTACTTTGTAAACATTTTCTTTTTTTTTTTAAACCCCAGTTCCGGGCTTTGCATATTTGGTTCTTAGATTTTGAGAGAGCCTTCTTATTTCACCAGACATCTCATGCGGGGCGAAGTCCACTCGGCCCCCCTCCCCCGAGTCTTCGTGTGCACGGAATTTGAGGAGATCCGGTTACTAAGGATATAGAGGAAAAAAATAAATCGCGTGCCTGCTTTTTTTTTTTTTTAATTGCCTGCTTCTCCCCACCCCCAAATTAAGTTGCTTAGCAAGGGGGAAAGAGGCTTTTTCCTCCCTCCAGCAGCTCAGCCGAACGCCTTTCGTTTTTTGCCCCCGCGAATCTTCCATGTAGGAAGCCGAGGCTGGCGAGCCCGACACTCGGGAGCCGCTGCGGGGGGGCCTCTTTTTGGGGAGGCGCCGACCGGGGCAGGCTTCGCCGACCCCAGAGAAGCGGCGGCCGCGTTCCTCCGGGGTGCGCCGGGGCCCGAGAGACGCGCACGGCGCGGGCCGCGCGGGGTGGGGCAGCCGGAGCGCAGGCCCCCGAGCCCCGGCGGGCGCCTCCGGGCCCCCGCGCGCGCTCCGGCCTCCGGGAGACTGGCGCATGCCACGGAGCGCCCCTCGGGCCGCCGCCGCTCTTGCCCGGGCCCCTGCTGCTGCTGTTGTCGCTTGCGCCTGTTGCCACAACTCGGCGCCCGACTTCTTCATGGTGTGCGGAGGTCATGTTCGCTCCTTAGCCGGCAAACGACTTTTCTCCTCGCCTCCTCGCCCCGCATGTTCAGGACCAAACGATCTGCGCTTGTCCGGCGTCTTTGGAGGAGCCGTGCGCCCGGCGGCGAGGACGAGGAGGAGGGCGCGGGGGGAGGCGGAGGAGGAGGCGAGCTGCGGGGAGAAGGGACGACGGACGGCCGGGCACATGGGGCCGGTGGTGGCGGCGGCGCAGGCAGGGCTGGCTGCTGCCTGGGCAAGGCGGTCCGAGGTGCCAAAGGTCACCATCCCCACCCCCCAGCCGCAGGCACCGGTGCGGCCGGGGGTGCCGAGGCGGATCTGAAGGCGCTCACACACTCGGTGCTCAAGAAACTGAAGGAACGGCAGCTGGAGCTGCTGCTCCAGGCCGTGGAGTCCCGCGGCGGTACGCGCACCGCGTGCCTCTTGCTGCCCGGCCGCCTGGACTGCAGGCTGGGCCTGGGGGCTCCCGCCGGCTCGCAGCCCGCCCAACAACCCTCGTCCTACTCGCTCCCCCTCCTGCTGTGCAAAGTGTTCAGGTGGCCGGATCTCAGGCATTCCTCGGAAGTCAAGAGGCTGTGTTGCTGTGAATCTTACGGGAAGATCAACCCCGAGCTGGTGTGCTGCAACCCCCATCACCTTAGCCGACTCTGCGAACTAGGTAAGAAGTTGTGCTGCGCCCACCCTCCCTTCTCCTCCTCTCTTTTCTCCTCACCCTCTGACACTCAAGAAAAGCCCCCCGTGGGCTGTATCTGTGCAGTCACCTCTCTGGAGAGGAGTGTACAGCCCTTCCTGGGAGGAGACTTGGGGACAAAAGTAAAGAAGGGACAAGGAAAAGCTAGAAGGGCATTCCCTGGGGGTTCCCTTCCAATTTTTTCTCCTCTGTTGCCCTAGTGAGGGCTATGGACCCTGTTTGTGCACAGTCTGCAGAAATGCCGTTAAAAATGAGAGGTTCTCATTTCCGGATCAACCAGGGGGTGCAGAGAGAAGTAGGGGTCACGCCTCCCCCGCACCCGGAAAGGCGTTGAGGTGTGTGGCCGAGTTGGATATGGTCCAAGCCCGCCAAGGAAGGCTGGGAGAAGCGAGTTTGCAAAGGCTGGGAAGTGTTTGCTCCTTTAATAAATGAGTCGAGTTGTGGCCCGGCACAAACTTTGGGGATTTGGGGGCAAAGAGGTTTAGGATGGAAAGCCGAACTGGGTATTTACTCTCAACTCTGCCAACCTGGAGTTATAAAGAACAAGGAGTCAGGAGAAGTTGAGTGTCCCCTACTTTCTTCCAGTACAAGGAAGCACAGAATTAACCATAGGGGTGGTGGTCTGCCCTCGGGTCCTCCGTGAAGATGCAGCCCCTTACTGCCCTGGGGCCTGAGCTGAGACCCCAGCCTCCTTTTTATCCGATCCTCCTCCATTGCTTCCAGATTCTCTGCGTCTATGAGCAAGGCGGGGGAAGGGTGCACCCGGGGCGCCAACATATCCTCCTAGGATCACCAGTGCACTTGGGGCGCGAATTTCGGGTGGGCTGGGAAAAGGGAGCCGGGTGTTCACCTTCACCGCACGGGTGCCCACCAGAGCGACTGGGGGGGAGAAGATGAATTGCGCTGGGGGGGGGGGGAGTGGGGTCTGATATCCGGGAGGGGTGTCTTTGTCGCCCCCCGCCCCCGCCCTGGGAACTGTTAAGTGCGTGGCCCAGCAGAGCCACGCCGAGCGGGTGGTTTCCAGCCCGGCCAGGCGAGCGCCGCGGTGGCGTCCGCAGACGTGGAGGAGCGGAGCGCCGCGGCTGGCGCCAGGCGGCCTCTTTTGTTTATCTGACAGCTAAATATCAAGGCAATCACCGCCTCGCGGCCCTGCCTCCAACCCCCACAGCTAAGACAAACAGTTGGGCTAAAAGAATGCCTCTGTTATCATAAGTTTCTATCTCTCTTTCTCATGGCTCGGCCTTTATTTTCTCTTACTTTTTAAATTCCAGAGTCTCCCCCTCCTCCTTACTCCAGATACCCGATGGATTTTCTCAAACCAACTGGTGAGTAGATGATTTTAAAAATATCTTTCGTCTCTTAAGTTAGAAACAGCCTCTAGAATGCAGATTTTTCTGTCCAGGCACCGGCTTGGGGAGGCGCTGGGGTTTGCCTGGAGGTTCTTCTGTTGGAAGTTTGGATTTTTCCGTTTTTGCTGTGGCTGGATATTATTATGTGTGTGTATGCATGTGATTTTTTAAAAAAAGTTTCCTAGATATGCTTTAAAATTTGTTCCTTTTTTCATGTATTCATACACTGTAACCGAAGTTGGCTCAGCTTTAATACGTGGAATTTGATCCACACAGAAGTGTCTTGGAAGCCAAATAGGACAGGTTGATGGGAAAATTCAGAGACTTCATGAGTGCAGGGAGTTAGTGGGAAGAATGGATAATTCGATGGGAAGAGTTAAAAAAGGTGCACAGAAGACTTTTGTTTGGGCTAAAAGGTTAGAAAATTTAAGTAAAGGCAAAACCACCCTTATAGGTTTCCTCTGTTCCCTCTCCTGCAAGTCAGTACTCCTCCTGGATTTTCTCAGAATTCTAGGTTGGGGCTATAAAAGTTTTAGCATAGCTCTGCCTGCCTGTTGCTTTGCCACCGGATGGCATGGAGCCAGGGCAAAAGCACATTGGAGACTGGCACCAGCCCTGTTGAGATGATCTGCATTCAGCTTTTGGCTGGCAGTGCAGGGGCCAACCCTCCGGACACTGTGTGGGGGTAAAGGGTCAGCAAACTGAGACTAGGTGACAAACCGATGGCCTCTGTATCCAGGAACCCCTTCTAACAGTGGGAGCTTCATTACCTGAAAAGTAGGGGTTGTAGTTTTGCAACTGAGCTGTATACTTGATGCCTGAAAAATACAATGTTGTTATTATTATTATTTTTGCCAAGATTCTGGGACAAGTGAAGGGTTGGGCTTCATTTTGCTCTTGGAATTCTACAAGTCCTTCACCTCATGAATTTTGGCCCCCCCCCCCCCCCCCCCCCCGCTAATTAAAAGTTTTGCCGGGCGTTGTCATAAATTAAATACTTTAATGAACGGTGTAACCGAAGCCCACAGCCCTCCCGGGACTCACCCGCTCCCTCAAGTCGGGAAGGCGTTGCTGCTTGCCTGGTGCCTGTCTAATAAGTGGCCTGCAAAGCATGTGATATTTTGCTTTCGATTTACAAAACACCAGCTAAATGGTCATTAATGAGGAGATAATCAGCTCTCTGTATTTATAACAAATGTTAACTGAAATTACCAAGCTCTGTTTTCTCAAAGAATAACTTGATTGGGTTTTTTACTTCAAGGCTCAAGAATTCTTTTCTGAGGTTAGTTTTCCATAGGGCCACTTCTGTCCTGTTTTTTTTCTTTCACAGTCTTCAAATTGGGAGGTTTCCCTTAAAAAAGAGACCAGTCACCTTGACCTGAGGGATAAAGACAACTAGGGATAAATGTTCCCAGAATCCTCCTAAAACCATAGAAGAAAAGGGTTACGTTCTTTTGGGTTTCCTGCAAAGATACCAGAATAAATCTGTTCACTGGATTTAAGCAGTCATTCTGCCAGGCCAGGACCTCATTTTCAGTGAGTGGAGTGATATATTTATTCATTAGCAAGTGTTGACATTAGGTAGCAAAATGTGTGTAAACAGAGAAGCCACAAAGACTGGAATGTGCCTTTTCCAAGGGGGAGAGAAGTTCTCCAGATCAGCCAATAGGAAGTGATTAACCTGCCAATCGGAAACTCAAACAGCTGGTTACTCACCCAAAATGCTTTGTTTAAAATAAAACAAAGGGGAAAAAAAAATGAAAAAAGGTGTCAATGGGTAAGGACAGGACGGTGGTAACAGGGAAAGCCCCCAAGGAAGGAACTGCCCTGACACACTGAAGGGCGGCCAGGTCTGAGGCTGCCCCCCCCCCCCCCCCAAGTCTGGGGCTGGTTTTGCTGGCTGCTATGGCCAGGGGCGATGAGGTCAGATATGCAGATTGGGATGCTGCCTGAGTTTTTCTCCTCACCTTATGTGTGGGAAGGGAGAGTATTTGGCTGGGGAATTTAAATCCATCCCTTAATATTCTTAAAAGTTTCTCAGCCCTAGGTGAAATTTTTGGTCTTGGGTTACTAGGTGAGAACTAGTCATAGGTTTTTATAATGGACAGCTGTTAAAATCTTAACCAGTTGCACAACTAAGGGATTCCTTTCTATGAAGTCTCCAGCTTGCGGAGAGGGCTGGTTCCTTTCCTGCAGCCTTTGGAGGAACTCGGGACTGAAAGCCAAGCTCCATCTTGCTGTGGTTCAAGTCGTGGCACTGCAGCCCCTGTGAGGGCCTGATCTTGGTAGATCCGGCTGCTGGGTAGTTCCAAGCCAGCAAGATTTTCTGGGAGAGGGAGCATTAGACGTGGCTGACCCTAGGGGCAGGGTGGCTGGACCTTGTTACAGTTAGAAGTCAGGAGGGTCCTCTCTTTGCTCTCATGGCACAAGGGATAAGAGCTAGGTGTTTGAAATTAGGTCTTGCCTGATCAGGTGGTGGCACGGTGGATAGAGCGTTGGACTGGGATGCGGAAAACTCAGGTTCTAGAGCTCGAGGTCACCAGCTTGAGTGCAGGCTCATCTGGTTTGAGCAAAGCTCACCAGCTTGGACCCAAGGTTGCTGGCTTGAACCAAGGGGTCACTCTGTCTGCTATAGCCCCCTGATCCAGGCACATATGAGAAAGCAATCAATGAACAACTAAGGTGCCACAACAAAAATCTGATACTTCTCATTTCTCTCCCTTCTTGTTTGTCTGTCCCTATCTGTTCTTCTCTCTGTCTCTGTCTAGCTGAGCAGTCTGGGACCTAGCTTGCTTTACTTCCTAACTGAGGCTACTCTGAACTTTTCCAGGTCTCTTTATAACCAGATGATCTAAGAGTTAGGTGATTCATTCATTCACTCAATTTTTGATTGATTCCTTCATTCCTACATTCATTCTGCAGGCCCGATGATGTGCCTGCCTAAAAAATGTGATGGCTCCAATGCAGTTGATTGTCCCTCTGTGACCAGGGCTGTGGATGGGGGCAGAGCTGGGACATTTGGTGTTCAGTGGTGGTGGCAGAGGTGGTGACAGGGACGGTGGCTCCTTTGTTTTCTGGATGGTACTTAGGAAGCTCAGAACTAAGTTGACAAGACTGTCTCGGCTCTTCGGGAACCATCCTCTTGGTGAGGGAAATGGGACCCCAGCTCATTCCTTGATTGCTCCCCAGGCTTGCACCTTGCTGCTGGGAGAGTGGAATGTGTCTCCTGCAGCACCTGGCACTTACCGGGTGCTTGGTAATGTTTAGGCTTCTGAGTGTGTGCTAGCCTGGGCAACACAGGCAGAAGCTGAGACCCTGACCTGAGAGCAATATTTCTGCAGATCTTTTCTGGGGCTGCGCCAGGGAGGTGTGGCTGCTTTGACCTTCCTGTGCAAGCCTGTCAGTCGCTTGAGGCCAGTCTGGATGCTGAAGACGGCTTAGCCCTCAGTCCACAGCCGGACTACCTACAGGGGAGGGAGAGCGGTGGGACTGGCGGTGGGACTGGCGCTGAACTCTTAAGTATGGCCCAGCTCACCGGGTGGCCCCTTGAGCTGGTTGGTGACACCTCAGTTTACCTGGGTGCGGGTAGAACAGGTATACTTTACTACTTCACAGGGTTGGTAGGGAGGCCTAATTAATGTTTGTAAATCCCTTCTGAGATCAAAGGCTCTGCAGAAGGGCAGAGCACCATTTCATAAAAACGCTTGTGGTTGCCAGTGTGGAGCTGGCTTACCTTTGATCTGAGACAGGCCAACACCCTCAATGTGGTCCCAGCTCTGCCCTGAGATGCCGGGCTCTTCCTTTGAAACACACCTTGCCCTGGGAGTCAGCCAGCCAGAGCTGGGTGGGGGGCGTGGCCCTGGACAAGTCATCATGTTGAATATGGGCCTGTCTCCCATTTAGGGGTAAGTAGCAGCCTATCTGTAGAGCATGGTAAAGGCCATCCAAGTAGTTTAGAAAGTGCAGGTATACACCATTTAACAAGCAACTCCATTTCCTGTCTCCCCTATTGTTTTCCATTTGATTAAGTGTATCCTGTAAAACTATATTCCTGTTAGGAATTATACTTTACGCTGATAAAATGAGACCATACATACGTAGTCTTTTCTCTCTTCCCTGCCTACTGCTACTCCTCTGCTTCCCCGACCCCTGGTTAAGAGAATTCTTGAAAAGTTGGCATTCTAAAGGTTGGAAAAACAGACTGCTGGAGAGAGATTAGAGATAGAGTTGAGGGAGGAGGCAGCAGAAACGCAGAGGTGCTTGGGGGCTGCCTGTAGGTTCCCACCTCCCTTTATCAGGTAATGGAAAACGCCGCCAGGACACGCAAGGGCTCCCCTGGGCTGCTGGCCTCTGCACTGCTCCTGTTTGGTTTCCTATTGTCCAAGTGGTTCCGGTGGGAAACTAGTAATGCACACCCCTGTATGTCCTGTTTGTGGCCTGGGGTGGGGGGCTGGAATCTGCCCTGTGCAGCCTGGTGTGTTTGCTGAAGAGCTGGGTAGCATCTCACTGAACCAGCCTTCCTTTCTGGATTTCTGTAGGTTTGGTATTGGCCAGGTGTGCGACAAGCTTACAGGGTCCTATGTATTTTTATTTCCTGGGACTAATTAGTTCCAGTTTGTGGACATTATTTTTTGTTTTAATTGCTTGGAGGGAGGCTGTGGAATCTGTCTCTCACCTAGATTTGCCATTATCCTCATGAACACTTAGGTCACTGTGCCTAGTACCCAAGGGTTAAAAAGACTTGAAGAGAAGCTTATAGTGTAAGTTAGGACACACAGGGTCTGAAGGTAAAGACAGCGGAAGGAAACTCCCAAGTGCCGGGAAGGTGGACTAGGAGATGGGGCAGGGCGCCTTGCAGGTCCGGGCTTTTCTGGGAAGGTTTCCAAAGATGGGGAGTTTGGACGAGGTCTCGATGCAGGTAGAACAGTTCCCGTCTGGCTGGGAGCCTTGCTGGGAATGTTCTCTGTCTTGATCTGGTTGTGGCTCTGTACAGGTGTATACATGAGTACAGTTTATTAAGTTGTACCTGAGATGTGTATGCTTTCCTGTACTTACTGTACCTCAGTTACAAAGGGGAGGGGGGCACCCCTTTAGCCCAATGCCTATCTTGAGAAAGTCTTAAAGAACTGGGAGTCTGTCTTTAAAAGGATGAGGGTGAGACACTTGTCATGCGAGTGGCAGAGAGGCCATTGGATCCGAGCAAGGAGGCGGGGCCCCGGGAACAATGGCAGGAGACAGCCACCAGGGTTGACAGTCAGGGCCTGGACCTCCTGTGACCTAGGGAACTCCTACCTGGCTTCCTCAATGGGGGACTTGCAATAAAAGAGGAATTCCAGCTAGTCTGTGATCAAGCCTGACTTGACTAATGATTAACTGGTCTCCCGGAGCCCAGAGGGTGACAAGGTGCTGGGTCTGTCCTGTGATGAACAGCGAGGCCTGAGCAGCGCATTCATTCATCACCAGCCTCGTGGCTGCGAGGGAGCCATTGGGATGTGTGTGGTTTCTCTTTAATGCTGTTTAGAATGTGCTTAAAAATTAATCGTGGTGTTTTTATTTACTTCTGTGTTTACTTCTGTCTCCTCTTTTCTGACCCGCAGCGGACTGTCCAGATGCTGTGCCTTCCTCCGCTGACACAGGGGGAACGAATTATCTGGCCCCTGCGGGGCTTTCAGGTAAGGCACTCGCTCGGACTTTCCTGGCAGTTCCAGGACCTTGAAATGACTGGAGATGGGAAGGATGGGGTGGCTGGCCTCTGTCTCCTCATCTGGCCTGGAAGTCTTACTTTTCTGTGCATTAAACTAGATGCAGTCTTGGTGACCCAGGGCCCTTCAGCTCATCATTCTGAAGTCCCTGACACATCAAGACACTGGGCCCGCTCCATAGATGTGGAAGTGGGGTCCACCCTGGGGCCGATGTTGTGCTGTTTCACGGTGGTTGTTAAGCAACCCCTGGCTCGAGGGGCTTCTAGTTGGTGGCTTTGGTGTCATTATTAGTTCTTGGTTTCAGTTCTTGTTTTTGCTCTTGCCCTTTGTACATTGAGTGCCTCGGAGGGGATGGATCCAAACTTTTTTTTTTTTTTTAAGATTTTTATTCATTTTAGAGGGGAGAGAGGAAAAAAAAAGAGAAAGAGAGAAGGAGGGGAGCTGCAGGAAGCATCAACTCCCATATGTGCCTTGACCAGGCAAGCCTAGGAGGTTTCAAACCGGCTACCTCAGCGTTCCAGGTCGACACTTTATGCACTGCGCCACCACAGGTTGGGTGGGATGGATCCATCTTTAGGGAACTTGTCAAGACGGATCTCAAGTGCAAAATGGGTGTTCAGGGTAGATGTCCTTGATGTGTCTCCAGATCCTAGTTCTGCAACTTTGTGCAGGATGCTGTAGCAGCAAGGGCTGGGTACTGCAGACAGTAGGCACTAACACTGCTACCCGGGAGGGAAGGTTTTCCTTAGAGCCGGATGGTTATGGCATTGGGTAGGGGGGCATTGGGTAGCACCACCATTATTGTCCCTGAGGGGACATGAGAAGAGAGTGATAAACTTGGAGGAACTCATTAGCAATATAACTGAGAGGCATTGCCATTTTATTTCAAAAAGCATTATTTCTACCTGTCTTCCCACCACAGTAAGCCATCTCTGGGTTTTCTAAGAACTAGCTGAAGCAAGTAACCTGGGGGGGGGGGTTTGCAGCGGAGTCTGGGCGTTTGCCAGCTCTTGCCTTTGTTGGGGGCACTGGTGTAGGATCTTGGCAGTTCGGATGGAAGCTGTAAGGCTGTCCTTGGGGGACGGGTGCACCTTCTTATGTGCAGTGACTAATTGGCCAAGCAGCGCTGGGGCTCAGGTCATCCTGGCCAGTCCCCTCCCGGGTTCTTCTCTCCAGGAACTGAGCTTGCAGAGGATGTCTTTAGGGAGACCTTGTTTGTTTTTATTTCTGTGCAGTATATACTCTGAGTGTTATCTGAGACAGAGGGTATTGTTGACTCAAAGCTCCTAATGAGAACTGAGCAGGAAAAAGAGGGGGACCCAGAGAGGGGAGGGGGCTTGGGGAGTGAACCAGTGCGACCTGGAGGGCGGGCCTGCAGCCCCGTGGGGACTGCATCTTCTCTGCTTTCTAAGGCTGACAGAGTTCCTGAGAGAAAGAAGGCCGAGGAGAGGCAAGGCTCCGGGCAAAATGACACTTGGGATATTGTTAGATGGCTTTATTTCTGAAGTTCTGAATGTGCAGGGAGGTGCCCAGACCCTCTGAACCACATGAAATAAGCTAGGGAAGTGGCAGCGTTTGAAAAGGGGGCTTTTCGGAAGGTTTGTCTTATTGATAACATCTTGTCTGTCTCCTCTGCTGGAGGAAGTGACGACACCAGCCTGAGCCACCAGACTGCGTGCCTCCCCGTGTGCCCGACAGCTGAGTAGTGTGACCCGTTAAACAGTACACCCCATGCAGCCCCTTCTGAGATGGGTGGGCTGTGTGTTCCAAAAGCTTTTACGGTTCTAGAAAGAAACTGGGGGTAAAGCAGTTTTAATCCTTCCCACGCAACCCAAAGTAATTGCAACCATTGAGATGAATGAGGAGCCGTTAGGAGGGTGTGCTTGCCTCTGGAGGGATCCCATGGTTGAACAAAACTGCAAAAAGAGAAGAAAAGGGGGGGCCTCCACATGAAAGAGCATTTGTTTTGAATTTTAGCTCTTGATTTACTAATTCCCAAGGCTTCAAAGTTTGAGCTCTTTCTTCTTTCCGTTCAGAGTTGGAGCAGTTTATTAATAATGTGCCGTGGGGGGAAATTGAAGAAACTGTGTTTTGGGTTGGTGCCAGTGGTTTGGGGGTGTCTGGAGAGGAGGCGACGGGCGTGGAGAAGACCCAGGGTTACACCCTTTGCAGCGAGAATGCCCCCCAAAAGATGATTGTAGTGGCCCAGGTCCAGGGCAGAGGGTTTTATAAATGGAGAACAGCCCAAACCTCCTCTCTAAGAAGTTGATCTTTCCGAAGGGGGGGGTGGCCTGGGTGTGTCCGCCTTGCAGAGGATGAGGCCATTGGGGGCTGCTTTGGTGGCTGAATGGGGCAAGGCCCAGCAGGGGGCCCTGCTGGGTAGGGGGAGGGGTTAGCAGAGTCTGGAGGTGGGAGCCTGCTTTGGGGGGTGGGGGGCAAGTGGGCATCAAGGTGGGAGCAGGGCATGCACCCGCAAGGACTTGCCCCTTCCTGCCCCTCCTCCGCCTTGAAATAACCTCTCTGAGTGTCTCTTTCACAGGCCCTGTGTGCTGTTTTCCTTCCTGTCCTGCCCTGGCTGAGAGCGGCCTTAATGAATGGGGCTCAGTTTAGGGTGGGAGGCAGGTCAGCAGCGGGAGCCAGGGCTTGATTCTCTTGGCACGGGAAGAAGGGAAAGAAAAAACAGCCGAATGTGAAAATGTGGGGCCTTGGCGGTGGGGGCGGGGGTGCTCTCAAAGGCGTGCCCCCTCCTGAAATGCCGGGGTGACTCCAAGGCTGGCCCGTCCCTTTCCTGCGAGGAAGGGGAGAGGAAGGGGAGTGGGCGGCGGGAGCTCTGGGCGCTGGCCCGCTGGCTGCAGGTTGGAATTCCAGACTTGCAGCGTGGGGCTGGCCAGTGACAGGCCGGGCCTTCGGGACTCTGCAGGGAACGCACCCCACCCCTGCACGTTCCCCCGGTCTGGGAAAACGGCACATTTTTAGAAGGCTGTGACTTGGTTCCAGGAGATTGTACTTTCATTTCTGACAGCCGGCTCTCCGAGACAGATGGATTGCTCTGTGCATGGTCGTGTGTGTGTGTGTGTGTGTGTGCGCGCGCGCGTGTGCGCATGCATGCTGCAGATGACAGATAGATGGTCCCGTGCACAGACGCATGAGCAGACAGATGCCTGCAGGCGGGCTCTGGGGTAGGCCTGGGCCCCTCTCACATGAGTTCGGTGCCGCTTCTCCATCAGGGTACACTCTTTGGGATCGGGAGTGTGTGTGGATTGGTTTTGAATTGTGACTTGTCAGCTGAGTATGGTGTCATTTGAAAGGCACAGACTCTGGAACTCCAGCCCTTGCTGCTGGCCTAGGAAGACCCACCTCGGAGAGGACTGACGTAGACGGGAGGCTTCTAGGTCAGCTCTCTGATGGACATGGAGGGGCTTTGCCCCCAGAGCTTTCACTCTGTCACTGGTAATTAAAAGCATGTGTTAGAAGCTGTCGTCTTTGCAACCTCCATCTGCAGTTTAAGGGGGAGGGGGGCTTTCATCTAGCTTGCCTGCCGTCCTGGCTTGGGCGATTTAAAAGAAAGACTGTCTCAGTTGCAAGTTCTAGGCTATTCACCCATCCTCCAGCCCCCTCCTTTATATATTAATGCCTGGAGCTGGCTGACCTCACCCATACAGACCTCCTTGGTTAGGGCAAGGAGTAGAGGCCTGCAACCACTTGTAGTTATTTAAACTTCAAAAGAAGCGCCAAGGTGGATTACAAGGAGGGAGGTGGGAAGCAGTGGAGACATAGTACTTAGGTATCTTGAGGGAACCCCGTCTCTAGGGTATGCAAAGTCGTGCTTATTGGAGAAACACTGTCCCACCATCCCAAGGGAGGCCAACTCCTTTGCTAGGTCTTTAGATCCTTGTAGAGTTTCCTCGGTGATGGAAGCGTCCTTAGCTCAGCAGCCACTCCAGAAGGGTTCTGGCCTCCTCTGTGATCCCTGCTGCCATCTGTGCTGGCCTCAGAGGGGAGTCTTCAGAAAATAACTAGAGAATACGAAAGTTTGGTCCTGGCTCAGTCCACAGTCAGCTTGGGCTTAAATCAAGTAGCTTAGGAAAAGATTGCCCCATCCTGTTTTTAAGGAAAGTCATTCGGCTACATGTAAACTATTTATTGTCGGCTTGGGATGGTGATGGCAAATGGGGAACCTGGGCCTGGCCGCCTATTGCTGTGTTTTTGTGTCCCCTTCTCTTGCCTGGGAACAAAGCTTGTGGTTTCACTGGACACTCTAATGCCATTTGGGGGTGGGGTGGATTGTGCTCATCCGAGTGGCCAAGAACATGGACTGTGAAGGATGAGTCAGGTAGACCAGCACATGTGACCCTTACCTACTCACTCTCCTACTCCCCAGGCCACTGTGAGAAGTGACTGTCTAGATCTCTAGGGACCCAGCCCATACTTTGCTAAATGCCAGCATAATGACTCAGGTCCAGGGCCAGCTCACCTGGTGCACACCTGCTCCCAGTGAAGATCAGTCCTGGACAGCAGCTCAGGCCGCCGGCTGCCTCCTCTGCAGTGCTCACGGTCAGGCACTCGCCTCTGGGGAAGGCTCATTGATAAAACCCCACTGCCTTGGGAAGTATGAGGCAGGCAGGCAGGGGTTAAACTTGGGGCGACAGCATTCACAGTCTGGGGCAGATTTGGGCTGCTCTGCCTGCCAGACTAGATGGGTTGGCTGCTGCCTCATGCTTCCTGTCACTGAGGCAGAACAGGGCGACCAGCGAAGGCGGAGGGGGTCAGGTGAGGGCTAGGTCCTGGTGTAGCTTTTGGCTTTAGTCTAGCACACTAACACCTCCAATGCCCCCCCTGCCCCCCACCAGCACCTTGGACCTTTTCTTAGGAGGGCCTGGCTGTAACTGGGTTATGCTTCAAGACCTACGGGACCTCTGTGACAAGCTCCAAGCCAGTGGGCAGTGAAAAGGGAGGAAATGCCAAAGGATTCACGATCAAGTCTGGCTTCCTCTGCATCTTGATTGTTACTGTGGCAGAATATTGTTCGTGCAGTGCTGTGGTTGCCAGGCTACTAGCTGGTAAGACACACTCTAGCAGGTGTCTTCACCTGGTGGGAGAAACAAGGCTCAGGGCAATGGTCCCAGGTTTACCTGCATGTGAAAATCCCAGGTGATTGCAGTGTGCAGACAGGTTGGGGAACCCTGGGTGTAAGGAGTGAAGGGATCTGTGTTCCTGCACCGAGTTTCTTTAGCAGCTTCTCTTGATGGCCTTGCAGGTGTTCTGTGATTTCTGTACAGTAGCCTATCCCCTTATCCGCGGTTTCACTCTCCGCAGTTTCGGTTACCCTCCGTCAACCATGGTCTGGAAATATTAAATAGAAAGTATCAGGAATAAACGATTCATAAGTTTTAAATTACGCACCCTTCCTTCTGAGTAGTGTGATGGAATCTGTCACCATCCCACTCCGTCCCACTGGGGACGTGAGTCAGCCCTTTGTCCAGGGTCTCCATGTTGTAGATGCTCCGTAGTAACCCTCTTAGTGTTGTGGTCTCACAGTGCTTATTTCATTCAAGTGACCCTTATTTTACTTCCTAATGCCCCTGAGTATCAGGGTAGTGATGCTGGTGCTTTGGATATGCCAGAGAGACACTGTAAGCGATTCCTTTAAGTGAGGTGAAAGTTCTCAACTTGCAAGGCATTTTATTATCTCACATTCATTCCAAGAAGAATGGGGTGAGTGCAATGCAAGATAGTTCAAGAGACACCACATTCAACAGAACTTTTATTAAACCTATTGTTATTGTTTTTAATCTCCTACTGTGCCTAATTTGTAAATGAAACTTTATCACAGGCATTCTTTATAGGAGGAACCATTGTATATATGGGGCTTGGGGTAGTGTCCATGGTTTCAGGTATCTACGGTGGGTCTTGGAACAGTATACTCGTGGATAAGGGGGAACTACTGCCTCTGCTGCTAGGGAAGAATATTGCTTTTTGAGCCTCTTCTCAAATAAGATTTTTTTGCTTGATTGTAGGAACTTGACAAGGTGTATTAACTGTGCCTTCAGTTGCCTTTGCTGTTGTGAATGCCATTGTAAAAGTGACTCATGGGACCGGGTTTCCTCTTGGGATGATAAAAATGTTCTGGGACTAGAGAGGTGATGGTTACACAGTTCTGTGAATGCACTCAGTGTCGCTAATGGTAAATTTTATGTTATGGGTAATTTTATTATACTTTTAAAGATTTTAGAGGAGAGAGAAGGAGGGGGGAAGAGCGGGAAGCATCAGTTCATATATATAGTAGTTGCTTCTCGTCTGTGCCTTGACTGGGTAAGCCTAGGGATTCAAACAGGCGACCTCAGCATTTCAGGTCATCGCTTTATCCACTGTGCCATCAGAGGTTAGGCAATTTTACCACACTTTTAAAAAGTAGTGACTTGTGGTAGCTTTTAAAATATGGGCAGATAATTTGGATACTCAATCAAAAGCAGTGAACCTGGAGAATAAAAATGGAGAGACTTCTGTTAGGTACTTGGGATCTGCTGATGATAGACACTTGTTTCCCAAGCACCTCTGAGGTCTCCTGGGGTTGGGGGCACATGGATAAGCCCAGCTTTCCGACCCGATGGACCAGAAGAAGCAGGCCAGAAAGTTCCCCATGGTGTGTTTACCCGAGCCTGACCTTTCTGCAGGGGAGTTCCTCACCAGTGCCACGCCATCTCCCAAAGCCTGGGGTCCTCCCCACCTTCCGCGGGGTGATCAAGACCCCTCCTCTGGCTCTGCTGCTGGAGCCCCCGGTCAGTGTGACATCCTGGCCCCGGTTCCTCGCGCTGCAGGAGGCGGCGGTGCCGCGCCCGGGAGCTCTCCCTTTGTGGGAGCCCTGGGAGAGGATACTGTACCGCGCGGCCACTGAGAGGTCACCACGGGCCCTACCATCTTTCTCGCTCCGTATTGAATGGCTGGCCCGGAGCCTGGCCGCCTGCCTACTGTCACAGAGAGGCTTCCTCTCCGGGCTATTTTCAGCAGGAAGATATTATTAACTGCTGAGGCTCAGTTCTGAATTTAGTGGCTAACACACCAAGAAGGCAACGTTCGCTTGGTTGTGGCAACTCCACCAAAACACAGTGGCTCATTTGGGGGGCTCAGCTGCCCCAGTCTCTCCACCCCTCCACTTCTGCCCACAGGGATCTGGGCCCTGGCCCAGTGTCTGGGGAAGCTGCAATGACAAATTCAGTATCTGCCATAGAGAGAACAGATGGGTGTTTTTTTTTGTTTTTGTTTTAATTTATTGATTGATTTTAGGGAGAAAGATAGGAACATTTGTTTGTTTATGTTCCCTGAACAGGGATCGAACCAGCAACCTTTGTGTATCAGGACGGTACTCATAACCAACCAAGCTGTCCAGCCAGGGCTGGACAAGGCTTTTTATTCAGCCAACTCTTTCAAGGTGTAGAAAATGATAGTGTTTATACTCTTACTTAAGACGGGAAGATTTTGTGAGAGGGATGGGGCACTGGACGGAGAAAGGAACTTTCTATAGAGTTTAGGGCATGGGTTTAAGACAGGGTGATAACTTTCACCTTGTAAGCGAACAGGAAATATTGGGACAAGGCAGGAAATTGCATCATTCCTTTTATGAGAAGAACTCCAGAAAAGAGCCGTTCGTGAAAGGTAGCGGCTGAGAGGGGACCAGCCCTGTTTTGTTTGCTTTCCCCCCTTCTTCCCTTCCACTCCCACGAGGACTTTTAGGCCATTTTCTTTAAGAAAGAGGTTGTTTGAGAACTTTATGTTATTTTTATTATTTAAAAAAATATTTTACCAGAAGGGTCACCTTCAGTTGAAATGTTAACTGCAGCCTTATTTCCCGGTTTACTAAAGAATCTTTCATGACTTTTTCAGCTTCCTTCCCCAATGGTGGGGCCAAGCAGCTCTTGGCTAGGAGTGAGTTTTGGTTTGGCTGCGCCGTCCTCTGCACGGAGCCCCACCCAGTGTCATTAGCTCAGTTTTAACTCGCAGAAAAAAATAAAAAATATATTTATATATATAAAGGGGTGTGTGTGTGTGTGTGTGTGTGTGTGTGTGTGTGTATCTGTGTATCCCTCGCATGTCTTTTGTTTTGGTGGGGAGTAGGTGGGGATTGACTCAAGCCCTCTGTCTTTTCACCCCAGCGTCCCTTGGCCTCACGGAGGTGCCTGGCATTTGGCAGGTTGGAACTCAGGGCTGCTTTTATTTTGAAATCTCTGAAACACCACTCCCCGCCCTGCACCACCCTCAGTTCCTTAATTTCTGAGACCCTTTCTAGGGCTCTAGTGAGGAGCCGAGAGGGAACAGGCATCCGAGTGTCCCTCGTAGCCAAGCCCAGTTAGCTGGGCTCTGCCCTGGGAGGAGGGTGATTGTGGTCCACCTGCCACCCAAGGGCTTCCCCCAGAAAGAAAACGCACCACAACCCCGTGGTGGTGTGATACCCATTTCTGGGTTCCTAAGTCTCCTTTTTGACGATGTTCTAATGACATGGGACCCTGCCCCGACCTGTGCTGCCAAGGGGCCATCTTTAGGATGGAGACCAGAAAGAAAGCCGAGTGTGTGGCTTGCTAGCTCCCCACTCGTTCCCTCCCCCCAGCTTTATTCCTTAGCGTGCTGTGTTTTGTTTTCATAACACTACAAGAGCCCTGGGGTGTGTAAAAGCGTTGTTGAACACTTGGTGAGGGTAACTTGTCCAAACAGAGCAGGACGCCAAGGCAGAATGCTGTGGGCAGGTGGTGAGCCCACAGAGGTTGCCGGGCCGGCGCCTGGCTTGGAAACACCTTTCAGGATTCCCCGCAGCTGTCGGGGAAGTCACTGAGGACAGGGGCTTCTCTCTTACCACCTCCATAGGGAGCCCAGGACAAGGCCCAAGCCTTTCTGGCTGACCCCTGCCTGGAAGGCACTGCCCCCTCCCAGGTCGGGTTCACACGTGTTTCGCTCTACCAGGTGTAAAGCTGGGCGGGCCAGCTGCTTTGGGTGAAGCCAGAGTGTCTCTGTGGTTGATTCAGTTAGCAGTTTCTTACTGAGCACCTGCTCTCTGCCGGGCCCTGTGAGGCGTGGAGGCTGTAGTTCTTGGGCCCTGACAGAATGCAGGGCAGCAGATGCAGTGGTTTGTCTGAAGGGGCTGTCAGGTGAGTGACGTGGAAGGCTTCAGAACAGGAGCTGCTCTCTCTGGAGTCTGGCAGGGGACTGCCTCTCAGGCAGTTGCTCCAGATCAGAAGGAGCCAGGTCCCGGGGTGACTGAGCATGCAAAGGAGGAAGAGTGCTTCTGTCCTCGGGTTCGGCCCCTGCCTTGGTTGTGTGGTCTGTTGAGTTGATAAAACAAAGCTGTGGATAAACAGAGGGCTCTCTCCTCCAGTTCTGGTTCTAGGCGTGCCCCCCCCCCCCCAACACACACATGTACACATGCACGCTTGTTGATTGTGAGATACCAGCAGGAGGCACACTAATAACCCAGACCCGGGCAGTACCCCATGACCAGCCAAGCACGGGCTCTTCCATGGGACGACACCCAGGCACTGATGGCCCACCTGGAAGGGGATAGGAAGTGTTGAATGTCTTGACAGTCACAAGGGAGGTGGAACTTGCCTGGATTCTCATGAAGAGCATCTGAGGATGCACCTGTGCTTTCTAATTTGAAATCGGACGGTCAGGCCCACGTCTGAGGTCCCAGCCCGGGTGTGAGGCCCTGGCCAGCCTTCAGCAGGGTGTGCGTGAAGTCATCTAATACTCAATTACCCAGGTGTTTCATTTTCACGCTCACCCTGCCCCTGTCCATTTCTGGAGGCCAGCTGATGGCTCTGTTCGATGGAGGAGTTGACTGACTTCATCTTGTTCCTCTGGAGCCTCACTGGCCGCCTCTGGCTGGGGGAGCTGTTTGGGCCTGCGGTTGGATCCAGGGCAGAGATGGCAGAGCTGACCTCGCCTCCAACCTCATCATGCAGAGCGGGGAGTTTCTGCCCTTCCGATAGCAGACAGCTCAGATAACCAGGCCAGGGCCTGTTGGTGGCTCTTGTGTTTGCTCACTTCTGTGTTTCCTTTTTGCTTTTAACTTGGGATGGCCGCTCTACCGGAACAAAAACGCCAAGATAATACGACTTGGCTCTCGGCAGACACCCTTCTCTGCCGTTGCTGTCCCCGTCCTTCCACCGCTTCCAGTCACCTAACGAAGGTGGAGGGGTCTCCGGTCCCAGTGAGGCCGGGAGAGGCCAGAACCGCTCTGCTCAGAAAGCTCTTGGGGAACCTGCCAGCCCAGGCTGCCCCTCAGCCAGCACGGCCCTCCCCCTCATTAATCAGTAACCCAGAGGGAAAGTTGTGAACTGGGTGCACAGGGGAGGTTCTGAAAACTCAGGGGCCTCACCTTCAACACAGAGGGGTCGCAATTAAAACCCCACTGAGAGATATTTCCTTGGCATGAGGCTTCCAGAGATCCAAAAGCCGCCCCCGTCTCAGTGTTAGCTGGATGCTGGGGAGGGGGGTGTTTGGAGAAAATTACAGTGGGAGGGAAAGTGCCCTCTAATTTCTGTCCCCAGAAGCCTGCCTGCTCTCCTTTCGGGGCGCGGTGTGTGTGTGTGTGTGTGTGTGTGTGTGTGTGTGTGTCACAGCTGCCAGTTGGTGTGTGTGTGTGTCAGGTACCAGTTGGTGGGATTGGCCAAGCAGGAGGCCCTTTTGTGTGCTGGGCCTCAGTTTTCTCATCTGCAAAATAAGTGGTTGGACCTGGTCCCCAAGTTCCTTATTGATTGGGTTTGTGGCCAAGTGGGAATGAGACCGCTGTTGGTGAGGTAATGGCTTCTTCCATTTGCAGATAAAGAGATCGTAGTTATTCCTGTTTCTTGGCTTACAAACTCTTCCTAGAATGAATGACAGCTGAGGAATCGTTCTCCAGAAAAACACATATGCATCCCAGTCTTTGCAGACATTTCCAGGGGTCTTTAGCCTTGCGGTGGAACCCCCTGTACTGAGGAGGGTAGGCTTAAGGGGACTGTGCAGGGGAAGCTTGAGAAGAGGGCGCTTTTCTCGAGGGAAAAGCATACACAGCAGTTACCATCCTAACCGTTTTTAAGTGTGCGGTTCAGTGGCCCTACGCACACTCACGTTGCTGTGCGACCGTCACCGCCATCCGTCTCCAGAACTTGCTCATCGTGCCCAGACTGAAACTGTCCCCACTAAACAATAACTCCCCAGGTCCCCTGCCCCCAGTCAGCGGCAACCACTATTCCCTTGCAGGTACTTCGTAGGAGTGCATCGCCCTTTGTGTCTGGCTTATTTCACTTAGCGTATGCCAAAGGTTCCTCCACGTGGTAACACGTGTCTGCATTGCCCTTCTCAGTGTGTGTGTGTACGTCTTATTTATCCATCTGTTGGTGGACAGTTGAGTTGCTTCCACCTTTTGGCTGTTGTGCATAGTGCTGCTGTGAACATGGGAATGTGGAGACTCTTCTGGATACATAGCCAGAAGTGGCATTGCTGGGTCACGTGGTAATTCTAGGTAGAGTGCCACAGAACAGGACCGTGGGGACTTGTGTGTCTGCATAGACGGACCCCATGGGGCAGCAGAGCCCTGCAGCCCATCCTAGTCCCGGGGGGGCCTGAGGGGAAGCTGTGGGGCGGGTTGACCGTGTCTGTCCCTGTTTGGTGGGAGGGAGGGGTGGCCTGGCTCTGCAGTAACACAAGCCAGATTGGAGCCCAAATTTATGTGAAGCCCGGAGTCCTGTGAAAAGTGGGACACACGGCACAGAGCAGCCAGCTGTTTGTTTTGGACTCCAGGGGCCTTGCGGTGGCAGCCCAGGGTGGGGGAGACTTTCCCTGTCTTTCATTCCCCTGGCCGAGGCCAGGGCTGGGAAGGCCCGGGGAGGGGGCTCGGGCTCAGGAGGCCCTGGGTGCTCTGGGGTGACGGGGCCGGGAAGGCTGAGCAGCGAGTGTGTCAAAGCCAGAGAGATTAGATTACGGAGGCAGACAGAAGTAATGATTAACTTTTCCAGTCTGCACACTGTCTCCAGTCTGTCGTACTGTTGTTTTTCCCTGTAAGTACAGTGTGGGCCCCGGCCTGGCCGGGCCCTGGTGTTGGGTTGTAAAGAAAGAAGGAATGAGGGCTGGGAGTGAGCAGGGGGTGGGGGAGCAGGGAGCCTGTCTGAGAAGGAGGCTTTTCCATCAGATCCTGCGTTGGAATTTATTGGCCGGAATGCAATAAATGTTCAAAATGCCATCCCATCCAACAGTTTTCATAATTGTTATGGAACAAGGGGAGCTGGGGAAGGGGAGGGATGAAAAGGACTTTTGTTCCCCGCTGTATTTTTCCTACACCGTCTAGAAAAACGAGTTCAGTTGGAGCTATGTGGGGGATGGGCAGGGCCTGCAGCTAGGTCCTGGAATACCTTTCAGGGAGCTGGAGGTCATTGTGCACTGGGATTTATTAAAAAGGGGCCCACAGAAAAAGCAGCTCACTGCAGAGCGGCCCCCAGACCTGCTGAACCAGGCAAAGTTGTCCTGTACCTTTGGAGGGGGGGTGTCCTTTGGGGAAATTGGCTTCTTATGCATCCATTTTTATTAAGATTCTATCAAGCTTTAACATGCAACCAACATACAAAGCAGTCAGCAGAAAATGAGAGCCTTTTTGGTGGTTTAAGGAAAAGTTCCTTTGTTGGATTTGTTGTGTGCATTCCTACTTGGGGCTCTGCATGCAGAATTTGGGGGATCTCTGGGCTCTCTCCAGGTGGATGGGTTTTTGGGGTTTGATTTGCCTTCCTTTCTGTTGCCTGACGGTCCCACCCTCTTGTGTCTTCCTGGGAGCAGCCAGGGTCATGCCCACTGGGCAGGCAGGTGAGCATGCAGGTCTGGGGGATTCTGGGTGTGCATGTGTGTGGACCCCTTTCTGGAGAGAGCTGCTGTGTTATTTGGGGGTGTTGGTGGGACCTTTGTGGTGCACCATGGAGTGGAAAGTCTTGACATTAAAACTTGAAGTTTTAATGAGGCTGGATATATGCTAAACAACAGCCAGAGAGGCCCATTTACTGTAAATATTATGAATGGAGTTGGCTGGCCTGAAGTCCCCACCCTTCCTCTGAGGCCTCTGCGCAGGGCAGAGCTGGCCTCCTCCGAACGCAGGAACGCAGGCAGGCAGCGGGTACACGCTATAATTTGCATGGCTGACGGCTGGGGCACAGGAAGCCGCGTCAGCCCGGCTGGCGAGACAGACGGGAGCTTTTGATTTGTGTGGCTTCCCTCCCCTGCCCTTCTCTACCCTCAATTATATTCTCCGATGGCCAAATACTGTTCTTAGGAAGGACCCCCAGGCTGAGGGCCTCACACTTGGACGACTGAGGGGTTTGGGAAGGTGGGGTTGGGGCCCGTTGGGTGAGAAGGGAAGTACACTTTAGCTCTAGTAACCGATTACTCACCACGGTTTGTCTGTAAGGTACAGTCATGCATTAGTCTTCTAAGACTGGCAGGATCTGCCAATCAGTAAGCTTGGGAGAGTTTGCGGGAGGAGGGCGGTGCCGGCAGGCGCCAGGCCTGGGGGCACGTGGGCAGGAGGATAGTGAGAAAGGGAACCCTCCCTTGGGGAACTCACCTTTTCCTGAGGGCCACAAATGACAAGACAGAAAATCGCAAGTTTGTGACTCTGAAATTCAAGAGTTGGTTTAGAGATGGACACAGCAAAAGCTGACCCAAATTTCCTTGTCCTGATTATGTGTCGTTTCGTTTTATTGTTGCAAATTAAATGCCAGAAATGAGCTCTTCCCCCCAAAGTGATTTCCTTAGTTCTCTGGCAGGTAGTAAAATAAATGGAACCAGCATTGTTGAATACTTTGTGAATCACAGAGAGTAGCCAGAGACAGTGGGAGCCAGAAGTGGGCCCGGGGGGCTGTTTTGCCCCAGCCCCCATCATGTTAGTTATAGACAGGTCATCCTGAGAATTAGAGAGAGGGCCAGCCACTGTCCTTGGTCACAGAGCAGCTCCCTCGCAAAGAAGCCGTTTCTTGGTGGAGAGAGCTGGACCCCATGCTCAGCCCTAAAGTAGACAGCATTTCCAGAGTGTGTTTGGAAGGACACTTTCTCCCCTCTGATAGTAGAGGAACCCTTGGGAACGGAGAGCTTTAGAGCTCCGAGTTGGCTGCCCACCTACTGCTCACACCTAGCAGTATTCCGGCTTTGAACCCCAACTCTGCTCTTTGGCAAGAGACGGCCTCATTTTCCTTCCTTTAACATAAGGATGGGAATCGTATGCAACCTCATAGGGTTGTCTTGAGTCCTTCTGGAACGGGGCCAGTGCACAGTAGATGACTCTTAGGTTCAGGCATGGCCCAGAACTGTTCTTCTGTGGGGACAGGGTGGGCAAAAGGAAAAGTGGTTAGTCTTTTCCAAGCAGCTGGAGAACCCAAGAGATGAGACCCCGCTGCTTTTGTGTTAAATCATCATAATGGCCCTGGGAGGCTGGCACTGGGAGTTTCAGCCGCTGCCAGGGTTCCCTGAGAAGTAGATTTGAACTGGGGCAGCGGGATGGGGCGGGGCGTGTGTGGGGCGAGTGTCATACCACAGCCAGCAGTCCCTGAGGGATAGGATTTGGGGAACTCAGTTAGTCTGGCCCAGGGACCTGAGGAAGCACCCTGGCCTTTGAAGGAGACCCTATGGCACCTCAGTGGAAATAAGCTTGTTACCGAGTTCTGAAAAATACTAAACTCTATCAGTCCTGCCTTTACTGGCCAGAATCCATCCTCTGATCCTTTTGGTGAAAGAGCTTGGCACCATGATGAATGGTTGGGTCTGAGAGTTAACCTGAAATATTCTGAGTTTGTTTCGACCCCTTGGGCAACTTGCTCTAAACCAAGGGGTCCGAGGAAGCCCCGGCGTGACCTTGCCTGCCCTAATGGGGGCGAGACATGGCAGGTTAGAGCTGACCCCCGAACCCAGACTGACCCCAGACACCTCATCACGTTTTCATGTGTTTTTCTTTAGTTCTTTGGTCGTTTGCCTCTTGAAAACAAAGAGACCAGAAAAGGTCCTTGATACATGATGAGGGTTTGGGATGAGGACTAGATCAGACGGATTGGCCACCAGGTCCGCACGGTCTCGCCTATCTCCCTGATGAAGCCGCCTGGCTGCTCTCCGCACCGCCCGTCTTCTGACCAGGGAGGGGAGCAGGTGCTGTTAACCTTTGAGATGTCTGATGTCGGGGAAGGCAGGATGAGGCACCCATGGTGGCGCCAGCCTCCCAAGGAGGGAGGACCCTGGACCTGCTGTGGGCGAGGCGGGGTGGTGTTTGCGTTCCAGGTTGCTGGGGTGATCCTCTGGGTCTGCTTCTGTGCCCTTCGTGTGCCCTCGTCAGTGTGCATGGAGCTGCCACTTCTGCCTAGGCACCCATCTCCTGGCTCTGCTGGACCACCGCGGAAGGGGCTTGCAGGCCCATCCCACGGTTTGGGTTTTGACCGAGAAATACCCTTTTCTAATCCAGTGCCTTGCAGAGATGAGGTCGAGTTGAGACACCTCCTTGCCCTCATTTTACTCCAGCCCCTTGGGCGTGTTGAATGCGGTTCTGTACTGGCTTTGTTTCCCAAGTATGTCCCTGTCCTGAAAGGCCAGAATCTTGGGGACCCCTCCCCATTAGTCCCACCTCTGTGCGGGCACGTTCTGGCTCAGGTGGCATCGCGCCCACGCAGGCCTGTGTTCTCAGTCTTGCCGGGTGTCTGGGAATAGCGCTCGCCTCCCTGGCCTCATGGTGGACCTCAAAATCCGGGTACCAGAAATGATGGCGGGGAGGCACCGAACTTGGTCTTTCCTTCCTTCCTCCTTTTTCCTTCATCTCCTCACACCTTCATCCTTCCTTCCTCTTTTTTCCTTCATCTCCTCACACCTTCATCCTTCCTTCCTCTTTTTTCCTTCATCTCCTCACACCTTCAAATAAATTTCAAAGAGAAAATTCCTCCCTTATCTAGAATCTGGCCTTGAGGTCTGGTCACCCTGTGCCGTTGAGACGCAGGGCAAGAGCCTCATTCATGAGCCTGTGGTCTTCTAGAAGGGTCTGGTCTGTTCATTCATGACCAGGGTAATTAAATAACTCTTTGTAAGATGCAGGGAGTTCCTTGTTAAGTGGTCTTCCCTAATGCAAGTGCAAACACAAGGCGAAATCCTTCCCCTTCTTAACACCCACCTCCCTCTTCCTTTTAAAGGGTTGACTTTATACTTTAAGGGAAATGGGGGGGGGGCGGGGGGCGGGTGTTAAGGAACCTTACAGGAATTTTCAGCCGATTCAGCATTTTTCTGGGGTTGCTCCAAAAATTCCCCAAACTATAATAAAAAGAAAAAAATGTGAGCAGGCATCTGATTAGCCTTTTACAACACAGCTTTTCTTTTTTGATGCTTTAAAATGCGCAAATACAGCTTTAAAACAAGCCCCTGTACAGTTTTCTGAGGCGGGAAAGAAACGATGGAAAATGTTGGAAAAGGTTATAAAGCTGAGGGAACTTCACAAGGGGCTGTGAGTCCCGCCTTTGGAGTTTAAGTATCAGCAACCATGATAAGAAGTTAGGCCTCGGAGACTCTTCCTTAGTCCTAAGCTAACCAGGGAGACTGGTGGGAGAGGCCCAGGGAGCCCCCAGGAGCAAAGCACAGACCTTTGCGGGGAGACACGTGTGGGCTGTGGGCCCAGTTCAGGGAACTGGGTTTCTCTGAAGATGATTCTGAGTGCTTCCCAGAAATGAGCCCAAGCGACAGGGGATTTAGGGAAAGGAGGAGATCTCTGAGTTGGCAACATGGGAAGCCGTGCTGGGCCCCCAGAAATGAGATGTGCTGCAGGGGCCTTGGCAGCACGATGGCTTTCCTGGGGAGCCTGTTCTGTGCTCAAGACAGCCCAGGAGCAGCGAGAGGGTGGCTGTGGGGTGACATGGGGGGTACTGGTGCCCCAGATTAGGGCACCTCATGGCCTTTCAGGGGCCTTGTTCACACACAGTGACACCTACATGCTGCTGTTTATCTGGGCTGGCCATTAACCTCAACAGAAAAAGGCTTTTTCCAGGGATGTCTGGCAGCAAATTGCTGGGTGGACTGGCGGGCTGTGCAGATGAAAGAGAAACCTGCTAGAAGGCCCCCTCTCCCCCCTCTTCCCCTCAGGGCACTGGGCTGCAGTCCAGCCCCCTCAGGCCCCAGCCCCTGCCCAGCTTCCTTGGCCCCCACCCCTTGCCCTACTGCCTGGCCCGAGGGCAACTCATCCCAGGCCCCCACCCTGCCCTGCGCCACCTCCTGCTCCTTGCCAGCTGGTGCCGTGTTTCCTGGCGGGCAGGCTCCATGAAACGTAGTATTGTGAGATTCCACCGAGGGTCTCCTGAGCCGCCTTTCCAGCCAGGTTTGGTGTCCGGAGTTGGGATAGCAAGGAAGAGCCTCTGACGTTTGCAGACACCCTCCCCCTCGGGCGGGGCGCCCTGTGTCTCCCAGAGGAAGGCTCTGTCCTCCGGGGCGCCCTTCTGTACCTGCGGGTTGTGGGTCTTTGGTGTAACCTGCAGAGCTGAACTCCCTCGGCAAGAAAGTTCAAAGATTGCCAGCGCTCACAAGTTTATTAGCAGTTGATGGATACTTTGCAGAAACAAGTTAATGCCTGATGAGTCACCTTCTGCTGGGAGCCCTTGTCCCTCGTTTTTCCATATGTTCCAGTGTGTGTGCGCGCGCACGCACACACTCACACACTCACAGACACACAGTCTCCCTCACAGCCCTGTTATCTCCATGCATGTCGGCAGGGAGGTGACAAGCTCATTTTCTGGGGTTGATGTTTGGTGGAGGCGGGGACTGAGGGAATGCAGTGAGCCCTGAGTTCCCTGCTTCGTGTAGCTCTGGGCAGGTGCTGGAGGCCAGTTGGGGTGCCTGTAGGAAACGGTTACTGAGGATGTGTGTTCGTGGCTGCCTTGGTGCACATTTGTGCACTTATTCATAGGACACCTTTGTGCAAGACTGGCTGCTTCTTAAAAAAAAAAAGTTAATAGAGCCAACTGGTTCCCAGGTCCTAACATGCCCGTCAACACCGGGAAGGAGCTGTGTGCTGAGCTGCACTGGTTACCCAGACGGCGGGGCCCCAGGCCTCCTCCGCCCTGGCCACTGTGCTGTCTAACCCATCATCTGATGTTCTCCAAGCCCAGTTGTTCCAAAATCGAAAAGGCCAAACACAACAAAAGGCATCTCACTGCCAACCCCACCTTCCTTCTCTAAGCCCCCCAGCAAGTGAGAAAGGAGGGCTGCAGGGGGGGCAGGAGGGGCCTCTTTCTCTTGCACCCCTCCCTGCCGTTACCCATTTTTGTTAATAAATACAAGACTTCCGGTCCCCGCCCTGCCACCACAAACCACAGCTCTCGTTCCTGCAGCCTGGCCTGGCCTGGTCCAGCCCGACCCGGCCGGCTGGGGAAATTTATGGTTCCCAGCCTGAGGCCTGCCCCGCTGGCTTCAGAGCAAGGGGGAGTCGGAATGCCAGCCGCCACGGCTCCCTTGCCTTCCATATATCCCCCTTTAAAGACCTCCACATGCCGGTTGAGGAAATCGCCTTACCAGAATTAAGCCAGTCCCCCACGTTGCCTGTGGGAAGAACCACTTCTAGGACAGCTGGGGTGGGGCCTTCAGGGGAGGGAGGAGAGGAGGGGGCAGGGCAGGAGTCTAGATGCTTCTGGGGAGGGAGGAGGTGCAAGAAGGGCACTTTAAGGATGGCTGTACCCATTTTAGACACATAATCTTCTGTCTGGGCTGGAGGAGGTTTGGTTAAGGTAGTCTGGGTTAGCATGAATTTGTGTGTGTGTTGTTGTGATTTGGCATTTTGACGGGAACTCACCCTTTGTGTTCAGTGCTGCTGCTGGCTGGCACTGAGGGTTATTTTTCTGTAAGGAAGATTTCTTTCTTTCTTTCTTTCTTTCTTTCTTTCTTTCTTTCTTTCTTTCTTTCTTCTTTCTTTCTTTTTTTTGCGTCAAATCACCTCCATTTAAATTTTTACCACATAGCACTTGATTATGACCAAGGCACTGAT
This sequence comes from Saccopteryx leptura, assembly GCF_036850995.1. Taxonomy (NCBI): domain Eukaryota; kingdom Metazoa; phylum Chordata; class Mammalia; order Chiroptera; family Emballonuridae; genus Saccopteryx; species Saccopteryx leptura. The sequence continues at coordinate 20,979,474 of NC_089513.1, forward strand.
CTGAGAACTTGGTGACACTCACCGAGACCATATATAGCAAGTGGTCCCAGTCTGGCTGGAGACCTAGGTCCTACCTAGGTCTGGCTGTGTCATTCTCCAGGGCCCAGAGCATCTGGCCATCAGGGTGCCATCCAATCTAAAGAACTCTTAATTCATAAGCCACCTGTAAGGCCTTCTCTAGTTTTAAGACCAGGCCAGCCAAGGGTGTCCCCTGGCTTCCAAGCTCTGCAGGGATGGGGCTTCCTTTGACCAGGTGGGTACATGCACTGGTGTCCTGAGTCCTTAACAGGATGGGAAAGAGGCAACCAGAGAGCCCTGTGCTTAGTAAAAGGCATGGCTGTTCTATCAGAGGATCAAGACTTCCAGGACCCGTAGGAGGACTCTAGAGCCTGCAGGGTGTCCAGCACCACTGTCGCCTCCTTTCTTGTACAGAGAACTGAACTGGCTGCAGGGGTGTGGGGGCAGGGGCACGCGCAGGTGTGCAGGTGTCTTGGATCCAGGAGGAAGCGGAAACACCAGTCCCCCATCACCACCAACCTTGTCCGCCATTTTGTTTTGTAGATTCCCAACTTCTTCTGGAGCCTGGGGATCGGTCACACTGGTGCGTGGTGGCATACTGGGAGGAGAAGACGCGAGTGGGGAGGCTTTACTGTGTCCAGGAGCCCTCCCTGGACATCTTCTATGATCTACCTCAGGGGAATGGCTTTTGCCTCGGACAGCTCAATTCGGACAACAAGAGTCAGCTGGTACAGAAAGTGCGGAGCAAAATCGGTTGTGGCATCCAGCTCACACGGGAAGTGGACGGCGTGTGGGTGTACAACCGCAGCAGCTACCCCATCTTCATCAAGTCGGCCACACTGGACAACCCGGACTCCAGGACGCTGTTGGTGCACAAGGTGTTCCCCGGTTTCTCCATCAAGGCTTTTGACTACGAGAAAGCGTACAGCCTGCAGCGGCCCAACGACCACGAGTTCATGCAGCAGCCGTGGACTGGTTTCACCGTGCAGATCAGCTTCGTGAAGGGCTGGGGCCAGTGCTACACCCGCCAGTTCATCAGCAGCTGCCCGTGCTGGCTGGAGGTCATCTTCAACAGCCGGTAGCCGCGTGGGCGAAGGACAGAGCGGGAGCCGAGCCGGCCCAGTCCAAACTACTTTGCTGCTAATATTTCCCTCCTGAGTGCTTGCTTTTCATGCAAACTCTTTGGTCATTGTTGCCCCTCCCCCCTTGTCATTCTTGTTTATGTTCTGTTTTGTTTTGTCCTTTGAGAAATAGCTTATGAAAAGAATTGTTGGGGTCTTTTTTGGGGAGGTGGCCGTTGGGTTGGCAGGACATCCCCAAATGAGAAGGGGAAGCAAAAGCCAGTCCCACCAAACACAATGCGTGAATGGGGAGCAGGCCCTAGTTTTGGGGTTGTCACTTCCCTTGTCAGGGTGTGTGTGTGAGTGGCTGTGTGTGTGTGTGTGTGTGTGTGTGACTGAGTGTGTGCCACGTACAGCTGGTGGGGGAACGCTGTGCTCTGTGTGCTTACCTTACTGGCCACCCGGCTGGGCGGGTCCTGCTCCGCAGCTCTGTCTCTCCCGCCCTTTGGACATGCTCAGTGGGGCAGGGGCAGAACCCGGCTAACCTGCGACCAGTGTCCCAGCAGCCGCCCAAAAGCAGGGCTCTGCCCCCAGCCTGGGGAGGCCCCGCCTGTCTCTCCCCTTCTAGCACCCAGGCCTGTCACTAGGCTTCTTAGACACAGCCCTGCAAGAGGCTGAACCAGAACCAGTCGTTCTCAAGCTTGTCTTAGCTCCCCTCCACCCACCCTGTTGCCATTGTCGTGTCTGTCTTTTTTTTGGCCATCTGCTCCTGGATGTCTCCAGATGGGCTTCCTGGGGGCTGCCGGGGCAGCCCCGCCACAGTATTGCTCACCCAGTGCCCTCTGAGCGCCCCCCGAGCGCCCCCCCCCCCCCCCAGCGTCTGCCCTGCCTGGTTCCTCCAGGCGTTCCCTGGACCCAGAAAGCCAGCCTGGCATTTCCCCGCTGCAGCCTGCGTGTTGAGCTCTGTTGTTAGACCCCTCTTCCCCCCAAGAAGGATTCGGTCCATCACAACCCAAGGTTCCAACCTGGGCTGACCCCTAACTCTCCTTTCGTTTCCCCTACAACTCATACACTCGTATGATATGTTGACACTGCTCTTAGCTCAATGAGCATGTTTAGACTTTAACATAAGCTATTTTTCTAACTACAAAGGTTTAAATGAACAAGAGAAGCATTCTCATTGGAAATTTAGCATTGTAGTGCTTTTGAGAGAAAGGACTCCTAAAAAAAAAAAAAAAGAAAAAGAAAACCCTGAGATTTATTAAAGAAAAAAATGTATTTTATGTTATATATAAATATATTATTACTTGTAAATATAAAGACGTTTTATAAGCATCATTATTTATGTATTGTGCAATGTGTATAAACAAGAAAAATAAAGAAAAGATGCACTTTGCTTTAATATAAATGCAAATAACAAAATGCCAAATTAAAAAAGATAAACACAAGATTGGTGTTTTTTTCTATGGGTGTTATCACCTGGCTGAATGTTTTTCTAAAGGAGTTTATGTTCCATTAAACAATTTTTAAAATGTATACTTGATTCCATGTTGTCCGCCCGCTCCTTTTCCTTCGTCTGATGGGACGGGGGTTTGGTGGAGAGAATCCGGGGCTGGTGGGGTCTCCCCCACCCAGTGCCTGGTTGGGGAGGAGGGGGTGCACCATGAAAGGGCTGCCTGGAGAAGCTGGCCTGGCAGGACCGTTCCCTGTCTGCTAGACCCTTAGCTACACTGACACCCCTCTTCCCGATAGGCAATGACTCAGGTGTAGCCTGCCTAGTGTCCTGAATTTGTAATGGGGTTAACCCCAGGGAGCTCTGAGTTTAAAGTGGGTGATTTTTTTCCCCCAAAGCTTGAAAGAGTTGAGAAAAGGGTATTTTGGGTGATTGGGTAGGAGGTTGCATCGTGAGATGGGCGGAACACGGTCCCAAGAACCCAGACCCACCTGTTCCGCTTGCTGACCCCTGCTTTGGTGTTCAATCCTGAGCCCTAACCTTTCCCAGGGGAAGGTCACTGCTCCACTGGGGCATTCCTGGACAGGCTCTCTGAGGCTGAAGACCGGGCAGGGAGGCTCGGGGGAGGGGCGGTGGTGGACAGACTGATCAGGCCACGCCTTATGTCCCTCCCAAGTTCTAGACCAGGTGCTGCAGAAAGGGGAACACCAGAGAGGGCACCGGGTCCAGGTCCTGCTCTGCCGTCTCCTGCCCCATCCACCTGAACTCGAGGGATCGTTCTCGAGTCCCCTCTCCCAGCCCAGCCTGCAGGGTGCTCGGTGGAGTCTCCAGTACTTGCCCTGGGATTTCCGTGGTTGATCTGAGCCATGTTTTAGATTCAGACTCCTGTACAAGAGATGGTTCTAAACTGGGCCTCAAACAGGAGTTGTATAAGTGTCTGTCAAGGCTCTCAAACCTTGGGTCCAGGATTGGGGGGGGGGGGTCCCTGAAGGGGTTAAGATTTTGGGTATCACTAACAAAATCTCAGAAAACTTTTGGAGGACCAAAGTAAAAAGCCAATTTTTTATTTTGCCAAATAGTGACGGCACTACAGCCTGCTGGCACCACTGTTTGACTCGAGGGACTTAAAATACAACTATGCTGTGAGAAATATGGACATATGTTGATTTACGCTCCAAATGATCATCTGGGCCTTCTGTTCCCTTGAGGTGATGGAGAGCTCACTACCTATCAAAAGAACATTCTGCTTTTTCTCAGTTGAACTGAAACCTACCTCCATTTATTCTAGTTCTGCAACCAAGAATAAGTGTAAAACCCCCACCCCTGGAAAACACCCAGGGAGGGTTCTAATTAACACCCGTGTGCTAGGGGTGGAGGGGAGTGGGGTGGGAGGTGTTATTTCAGGGAGCTGTCAGAGTCATTTTTGTTAGCTCTAACTTGCATCAGCATGCCAGGAAGCTCTTTAATAATAATAGCTACCATTTATTGAATGCTTTACTAGGTGCCAGGCACGATGCTAGGCGTTGAAGGGAATTATTTAATTTGCTCCAGGACCCTCGGCAAAAATGAAGGCTTTGGGAGCTTAAAAGACTTGCCCACGGTCGCTCAGGAGGAAATGCTTAGGAAGGGCAGGGTCTGACTGTCCATGTCCTGCAGGGATGTTTGTTTGGTGGAATTGGGTGTGGTGTCAACCCCACAACTTCCCCACATCGGGAGGTGAGCCGCCGTGCTGCCACCTGGCCCGTGGTGTGGGCAGCAGGAGCGGTGGCAGTAGCACCCTTTGGCCTCCTCTGCTATCCGGACTTGACAGCCTCAAGAAACCGGCATTGGGGTGAGAGTGACCCCAGTGGGGTGGCTGGCTCTGGGTGGGCAGGGGAAGAGGACCGTTCGGGGGAAGCCAGGTGATTGTGGATAGCTGACACTTCTCACCCGGCCAGAGTGGCTGTCACCCATAGGCATCCCCTGAGCACCTTCTGTGTGCCAGGACTGTGCTATGGGGGCACCCTGCTTTCGGTGGCACTGGAGGACAAGACACCCATACCCAAGATGGCCTCCAGCAGCACAGGCATAGTGATATGTTCCTGGGACCACCTGGGACTCATGGAGGAGGGAGACTTCCAGCCCAGGTGGAGCTTGAATTAGTGAGGGGAGAGGAGAAGGTGCCCCGTAGCAGGGAGGTTTTCCTGCTGCCTGGTTCTCCTTTTTCCTATCTCAGTTCACCTGTCAAATTTTGGGGTGTCTTGCAGGGTTCTGCCCTCTCCCTGGGCAGCAACATCTCTCTGGTGGCTTCATTTTCCCTCAGCCGGGGATGCTCAGCTGCCCCAACAGAAAACTTGGATTCTCTGCCATCTCCTTTACCCCCATCTCCTGTCGTAAAGTAAAAAACCAAACCCTGTCCACCCTGCCTCATTTAATCCCTACTTATAAAATTTGAGTGTCTCTCACATACATGCCTTGTCTCCGGTCCCACTAGAATTATTTAGTTTAGGGACTGCTGTCATCTCCATGGCCCTCCACTCCAAGTGGCCTTTCAGCCCCTGCCTCTACCAACCTCACCCTTTAACCTTGCCCCGTGTAGATGTGGACCCTCAGTCCCAGGAATGCAGGGTGACTGACAGTTCCCTGCCTTGCTTACGTGATTCCAAGCAAGTGCTTTTGGGTTCCTTATTCAAATGGCTGTCTCCTTCTTATCCTTCCACATGCAACTTGGGTCACACCTCCTCCAGGAAGCCTCCTCTCTTTAAAAAATTTCTGCCCTAAAGAGATATTGGTGGTGTAGAATTCTGTCACCCTACTAAACCCTGAGTTCTTGGTACTCTGGAGTCTTACCTGGGGTCCCAGTTAGAATCTACTGCCCTCGTGATTCCTAGTGCAGTGCTCAGACAAGGCTTGACCCATAAATGAGGGAGGAAGAGGTGAAATTGTGGGTTTACTTTGGAATGGGAATAATAATAATGGCCAGCACTGATTACTTTTCTGACTTTGTGCGAGGCAGTGTTCCCAGCCTTTTGCATTGGTATTGTCCCATTTAATCTTCACAACTACCCTAAAGCAAATACCATTATCATCGGCCCCATTCTGCAGATGAAGAAACTGAGGTTAAAAGAGTTGTCCAAAGTCTCCCAGCGGGTAGCATCAGATTTCATCAGTTCTGTATTACCTAATTTCTATGGGCAGGCCTGGGTCAAGGGCTGACTATTGGGTGTATATTTTCACTAAAACAAGTGCTGGTTAGGACAGACCAAGCTAAGTCTGATTGCTGAACAACTGAGACAATGCCCAACACTTGTGCACATTTGTAGGCACCAAGGACCTCTCCAGTGTTTTACCACCTGTGGCTCCACTGCAACATGAAGTAGGCAGGAAAAACCAGACCCTCCAATAGAAGAGGGACTTACCCAGGACAGCCACACCCAGCTTCTGGAGGAGGCTGAAATTGCACCCAAGCTCATAGCAACACAGCCTTCTTGAGGGGTCAGGTAGGCCCCACCCCCTGCCTGCACAGGAGCTCTGTGTCCTCTGCGTTGGCAGTGCTACCGTGTTAGAAGAACAGCTAGTGACTGATGAGTGTTGGCAGGGGCAGTCAGGGGTCTGCCATGACATAGGATACGAGACACCGTCATGGACGTGTTTTGCAGTCACATAAACCGGGGTCTGAGTACTCTACTCTCCTGGGCAAGTCACTTAACCTCTCTGAACCTCAATTTCTGAAATGTAAAATGGGCATTTAGACCTGCCTCGTGGGGCCAAGAGGGGATTAGTGAGCAAGTACATTTGGAGAGCTGGCCACATGGGAATTAGGTTGGACTAATATCTGACCACTCTGACCTACAAAGATGGCAATGTCGTATTGTTTAATCTACTAGAGCTCAATACAAGGCAGCGGCGGTTAGGAATTTGCAACCCCCTTCTCTCCCTGCTGCGCGTGCTGTTCAGTAAGTGAGCTGAGAGAAGAGAGTCAACAAAGCCAACTGGCCGTGGGGGGTGGTCTATGTGGGGGTGACCCCCTTCCTGCTCAGAATGCCAGCAAACTGCTGAGCCCAGGCCAGAGCAGGAGTAGAGGCCTGTAGGCCAGGCAGGAGGACGGGGGTGCGCTGGCCTGGCGTGGAGGGGTGTGCCCCCCACCGGCGGTGCCCTCTGAGCAGGGAGCAGCCTGCACAGTCCCAAGCTTCCTGGTGCTCTGCTCGAGCAGCAGGCCCGAGTTGCCAGCTCAGCAATTTTCCCCAACCAGAAGTGCCCCCCTCTCTTTCTGAAAGTAATGATTTTCTAAAAATGGATTCCCTCCCCTCCCCCAGCTGCAATTAATCTACTAGAACACAAAGTGGCCACTGGAGGAGGCCCCTGGCGAGTTTGGACCAGTGCAAGCCTTTGATTAATTCAGGGACGATTTACTGGCTTTGGGGGTGGGGTGGGGTGGAGGGCGAGGGTGCACAGCCTATTCGCAGATCAGGCTGGGCTCCCAGCTGGGTCTCTTTGGTGCCCATTGGAGTCACAGAGACCAGGAGAGCTGGGAGCCTCTGTCTAGGCAGCCTGTGTGATGAGCCCTCCTCAGGACTGAGAGCTGCGAGGTCTCAGACACTAGCTGCAAGGTCATCCCCTCCCTGGACATGTGCGTCCTGGGCCAGGCAAAGCTGATAACTAAACCTGGGGCTTTATTTATATTCTGGGAGCTGCCATTTTAGTAGAAGTTGCGGGGAGAAAGAATATGATTGTTTTATCCTAAGGTGAGCCCATGTGTGTTGTATGTTAGATAGTTAAATGCAAACTTGACATGAATTGTTGAGACAAACAACTTGAAGAATGTCCTTGCACCTGGTGTTGCTCTCAGCGTCGTCCCAAGCTGGAAAGTGTGAGATGCGATCTATGCCTTGGATTTACAGGTAGGACACAGAGGCATGGAGACAGAAATAGAATGTTTCTTAAGACTGCATTGAACTGAAAGAAAATACAGCTAATTGATAAGTAACATTATTACATTTGTTTTTAATGCTGCAGAGAGCCCTTTTATACACCTTTTCCTAATGATGTTGGATGGGAGCTCTGATTGTCTCCATTTTAAAATAAGAAACTGAAGATCAAAGAGATCAGTGACTATAGCCCTGGCCTGTTAGCCTATTTGGTTGGAGTGTCAACCCACTGTGCCAAGGTTGTGGATTCAATCCCTAGTCAGAGCACACACAAGAAGCAACCAATGAATGCATAAATAAGTAGAACAACAAATTGATGTCTCTGTCTTTCTCTCCCTGTTCCTCTTTCTCTCTTAAATCAATAAATACAAATTTTAAAAGAAAACTTAAAAAGAAAAAGAGGTCAATGACTTACTTGAGTCACCTAGCCCAGAGGTAGAAAAGCCACACTTGGCAACTCTCCTTAAGTCTGTAGTTCGGCTCTTTCTTCCAAAGTACAGCCTGATCTGCTCTGCCCAATGCCTCTTTCAAACTCCTCTTCCTCCACTCAGAATTCCAGGTCCTGGCAGAAATAAATGGCCTGTGGTTCAGGAAGTTGCCGTGTGCACCTTGCATTTCCCAGCCTCCATGGCATTTTGTTTGGGGTCATATGACTAGTCATGGGCTTTGAGTAGAGGTTCTACTTGGCCCTTCTGGGCTAAGGCATTGGAGACCTGGTGAGCAATGATCTAGCTCCCTCTGTCTCTGTCTGCCACAAGGACAGATTTTTTTTAAATTATTTTTTAGAGAGAGAGGAAGAGAGAGACAGAGACAGAGAGAACATTGATGTTCCATTTATTTATGTCGTCATTGGTTAATTCTTATATGTGTCCTGACTAGAGATCAAAGCCTCAACCTCGGTATGTCAGAACGATGCCCTAACCATCTGAGCTACCCAGCCAGGACCCTGCAAGCTATTTTGAAGTGATGGAGGCATACAATGAAAACAGCCTAGCTCCTTGAATCACTGCCCCAGAAAGTCACTGGGTCCACAACAGGCTCTGTGAACGTGCACCTTCTATGAGTTACCCAACTGAGATTTGGTGGTTTGTCTCTTTAGCTGAATCCATGGCCTGTTCCACACACTCAGGTGCTTGACCTCATCTGTCCTGCTTTCTTCTTATGGAGCCTGGTCTTATCATCTCCAGCACGACTGGAGCTCCTGACATCAGGTACCTGCCCTCATACTTGAATATTTCATAGCACAAAGCCCAGCTCTGGGCTTCCAGTCAGAGTCTAGTAAAACACCTGCTACAATTGACATGAACCAAATGGTGCCCTGGGAGGATGGCTGGGGTGCCCTCCAAAGGCACAGCCTCCCACTCTCTCACCCCCTACAAGGCACTTGCAGCCCCACCTCCCCTTCCTCAAACCTGTCTCCACAGGAGCAAGCTGTAGCTACAGCCCAGGCCAGTGTCACTCAGACCCAGCCAGGACCAGTGTCCCCCAGACTTCTTCACTCAGCCAAGGAGATGGAAGGTCCAGAGCAGAGCTCCGCCCAACTGATCACATCAGTTCTGCTCATCAGAGAACACTCCTACAGCGGACCTCTCCTCTTGTCCTGCGGTCCCTCCCCACAGCACTGTTCCTTCATGGGAATTGTATTATATACACACTTAACGTTTTTTTTTTATTTTAATTTTTATTATTATTTTATTATTATTATTTTTTTACAGAGACAGAGAGTGAGTCAAAGAGAGGGATAGACAGGGACAGACAGACAGGAACGGAGAGAGATGAGAAGCATCAATCATTCGTTTTTCATTGCGCGTTGCAACACCTTAGTTGTTCATTGATTGCTTTCTCATATGTGCCTTGACCGCGGGCCTTCAGCAGACCGAGTAACCCCTTGTTGGAGCCAGCGACCTTGGGTCTAAGCTGGTGAGCTTTTGCTCAAACCAGATGAGCCCGTGCTCAAGCTGGCGACCTCGGGGTCTCGAACCTGGGTTCTCTGCATCCCAGTCCGACGCTCTTTCCACTGCGCCACTGCCTGGTCAGGCCTATTATTTATTTATTTTTTTAATTCATTTTAGAGAGGAGAGAGAGAGAGAGAGGAGAGAGAGAGAGAAGGGGGTAGGAGCTGGAAGCATCAACTTCCATATGTGCCTTGACCAGGCAAGCCCAGGGTTTTGAACCGGTGACCTCAGCATTTCCAGGTCAACGCTTTATCCACTGCGCCACCACAGGTCAGGCCAACATTTTATTGTGCGTCTGTCCGTTGGTTTGGCTGTTGTCTAACTCCTTCAACAGAGAGCAACTCCTTCAATCTGACAGCAGGGCCTTTTCTCTGGTCACTGCCATATCCTGGTCTCTAGACTAGTCCCCAGCACAGAGTAGACTCCTGACAAATATTCCTTAGATGAATCCATCTTGAGTGACTACTTAACTTTCCAACTGAAATATATACATTCACAACTTTCCAACTGAAATATGTGCATTCATGTTCCAGCTCGATACATTTCCCCCCAAGAAAAGTGAGTTTGTACTCTCTTTATAACATTTGTGAAAAGAAAGAGTACCTTGTTATCTTCCCCCCCCCCAAAAAAAAAAAAAAAAAAAGTAGAATGCCAAACGTTGGCTCTTGGGTTCAGGATAGTAATGAAAGCCACCACCGCGATCATCATCATAAAAATGGCCTGCGTGTGCCGAAGGCTTAGCGTGCCGGGAACACTCTGGAATCCGTGCTTCGTCTGGGCCTGTGTCATCAGCAGCAGGTCCTCTAATGACACTGCAGCCAGGGAAATTACGGGGCTGGGAGAGTTGTCCCGGCGGCCCTGCTCGGGGTAACTCCAGAGCAGGAAAGAACACTGGGAATAGCAAGAAAGATGGGGTCAGGCCTCCAGCCTTAAGCAATGGAATGGTGTGGGGACGGAGCCAGGGCGTGAAGAATGGAGAAGTTTACTTTATTTATAGAGTTTTTTCAAATTTAAAAAATACAGAAAAACACAAAATAAAAATTAAAAGTTACCCTTAATCTCCTCATTTAAAATTACGCCTTCCAGAGGGGGCCAATGAAAGCTTTGATGTACCCGCTTTCTGAACTTGGCGCGTTTCTACCTAAACACTACACAATTTTCGTGAATGGAGTGATGCTGTACATATTGGCCTGCAACTTGCTGACGTCACTTGATGTGTCACGGACATTTCCGTAGCTCATACATTTTCATGTTGTCTAGTATTGGAGCTGATTTAAAAGATGCTAGTACCCATTTAGAAGATACACCAGTGATTACTGAACAGAGTGGAGGTGTGGAACAACTGGTGAGAATGGTGGGGTATATATAGGGTTCATTAATTTTGGGAAACTCTTTGGCAGTGTCTAAGAAAGCTCTAAAGATAACTGTCCTGCATGAGACATGCATCGAAAGCCAGGTCTAAGAACATTTACCACAGCAGTGTTCAAATAGCCCTAAACTGAAACAACTCAGATGTCCACAAGCAGAATGGATTTTTTAAGAAAGGTGGTTTATTTATACAGTGGACATCATGGGAATGAAAGAACTACAACTACACACAACGACAGAGCACATCTCACAGACGTAGTGCTGAGCTGAAGAAGCGGGACACAGAAGACACGCACCGTATGATTCCACTGTGACATTCCATCTGTATGGAGTTCAGAGTCAGGCAATACAAATCTAGAGTGTTAGACATCAGGAAGCGGCATGAGAGAAACTCCTGAGGGCTGGCGGTGTGGTTTCCTGACTGGTGGGCTGTTCAGTTTGTGAAATTCATTGAGCTGTACACTTTTGATTTGTACACATTTCTGTCCATGGGCTGTATTTCAGTTAGGTCTACTGCTAAAAAAAAGGATCAGTGACATTCAATCCCTTCCAAAAAGATGAGTCTTGTTCTCCCTAGGTTTGCCCCCTTGTCTCCCTCCCTCGGGACCTAAGGAGCACCTGCAGTAGCTCGTGTGTGCCCCGCCTCCATGTACCGTGTGGGGCGGGGAGGGCAGAGAGCTGGGCATTCTGGCTTTGGAGTCCCTGGGCCTTGGGTGAGGGTTCAGGCTGCTCCCTAGGCTACGCGGGTAGTCGGGGGGCAGCAGGGGGAGAAGGAGGAGCAGAGAGAGGAGGAAGGAGAGCAGCAGGAAGAGGAAGAGGAAACCCCTTTTGCTGTTCTCATGACTGTTGAGGGGACTGACAAAAAACCTGAGGGTGGGCAGTGCGTGAGTGGCATTGCTGGGGTCCTAGGTACTATGACAACAACAATAATGATGATGACTACTATTAGGAGTAGTGGTAACAATAGCTAAGATTTCTTGAGCACTTAAAAGTGCCTCTTCCTCTTCCTTTTTCTCCCCCTTCCTCCTCCTTTTAAGTATGTCTGAGGACTGCTTAGAGCAGAAGGAAATCTAAGGATCAGCTGGTAACCTTGGCTGCTGCTCTGTTGTCTTGAGAAATTCCACTCTGGCCCCAACTTGCACAGTCCACTCAGCAAAACCAAAGCCCTGCAGATAACTAGATCCGCCCTGTCAGGCGGTTGTTGAGGGGCCACCTGCTATTACCAGAGTGTGTCCCTCAGGGATTCACCCCCCCACCCCGCACAGTTTACCATCCATGCCTCAAACCACATAAAGAACCCTCTGCAGAGACCTGTTCATCCTGTTACTTTCTTTGTGACTTTTGGTGCCTATCACATAAACAGGTCCTGAACTTGGACTCCAGTGCCTCAAATCTTCTGGCCTTAAAGCCAAGTAGCCTTCTTCCCCTTATTCGTTCCTCCACTTTGTGTGGAAGTTTCAGGGTATCAAACTGTTTTCAATCCCCACCCCTGCTTCAGTTTAAGCATTCCTGGCCTCTGGCTTGAGTAATTCCGAGGCCTCTTGGCCATTCTCTCTGTACGTACTTGTCTCCCTGCCAATCCATAGTCTTGGTATGATGGATTGGTATAACTCAGCTCTGAGTTCTTTTGTTTGTAAGTCATGCACTTCCATACTCCACCCCTTTGCACAGGCCTTTTGGACTGGAATGCAGTTCCCCCTTCCCTTGCAGATGAAATCCATGTCTTCTTTCAATGTCCAGCTCAAATATCTACTCTTCCAAGGAGCCCCCCGCCCCTGTCTCTCCTGTTGGCATAAATCATATTTGGTAGCACTTTGTATGACACTTTCCTACAACCTCCATCCTCGTCATTTTTTGGAAAGCAGAAAGACACTTAACCCAGGTCAGATCCTAATGCCATGCCCTGTGCTAAGAATTTTACTTACATAATAATACAGTTACATGTGGAACCTGAAAGCCCTTCGGTGCACATGTTCACTGTGATACACTGGGCACTGGGCAGGGATTGGCATAAACAAGGACTTGGTGGTGGCAGAACGCACTCCACAGGACGTCTGTTAATATTGACTTGCCTGTATGTCTCCTGAGCTCTACACCTGGCTTGTGGCATTCTCTTTACTTAACTCTGTTGGGAAGCTTAAGAGCGAGATACCTGCTCTTTCAGCATCCCTAGTGGCCAAGTATAAGCATGTGACCTGGGATTGGCCAGTCATGCCCTTGCTCTGGTCTTGGAGGAGGGCTAAGAGTCTCTGCCCCTCTCGATGGTGATAATGACCATGATATCCTCTCCACCCCGAAGGTCACTTGGGTCCTAAGCAGGCAGAGGCCACCCAACAGGGGCAGAGTGGTAAAATTGCAAAAGGCCTTAGGAATGCTCGAGGGGAACCCAGAAATGTCCTAGGCAGTCATGATATGTTCCCCCATCATGAGAACATACAGGTTTTTTTTAGATTTTTCTTTTAGAGAGGAGAGAGAGAGAAAGAGAGAGAGAGAGAGAAGGGGGGGGGGAGAAAGCATCAACTCCCATATGTGCTTTGACCTGGCAAGCTCAGGATTTCGAACTGGTGACTTCAATGTTTCAGGCTGACGCTTTACCCACTGTGCCACCACAGGCCAGGCAAGAGCACACAGTTTTAAGGCCAGGGCCACCCTTTGGCCCAGCAGGGATCTGGGTCCCCTGATCAGCAGGATGGGTTCTGAGCTTGCTACAGGGAAGTCACTTGTGGCTTGAGCAAGGCACTCCTTTCCTCTGGGCTTAGTGTCCTCACCCAGACCTCTGGGTGTGGGCAGATAGACGGAGGCCTCTTCTGATAGTAGTACTTCCAGTGTGAGCACCCAGAGCCTCTGGGGTCTCATCTTACCACCTGTCCCCTGTCCCACCCCCTGAACTCCCAGGAATGTGCTGACAGATCCTTGCCCTACACATAGTAGGTGCTGAAAAAGTGTGGTTGACATCTCCAGAGAATGGCTGGTTCTGGTAGAGGGTGGCTGGGGTCTAGGGCCATGCTTAGAGATCTTTTCCTGGGGACTCAAGATCTGCCTCTCTTTGGTCTCTACATAGCAGAAGGGAGGACAGGGAGGAGATGGCAGGCCCAGCAGCGGCACTTTCTGGGAAGCCGCCCCCAGAACCTAGCCCCATCTGGCTAGAGGCAACCCTGTCTCCAGCCCGTTTCCCTTGAACTGGAGCCAGGCGGTCCTCACGCATTACTCACTGGCGGGGCGGCCCTGGCCCAGGGCCAAGGCAAACAGGCCTCCAGCCTGCCTGGGGACTGGTCTGCCTGGGCTTGGGAGGGGAGGGAGGTGCCCATGCCTGGCCCCTGCTGTGCCAGCCTGCCTGTGCCGCCCTGCCGGTCCAGGCCCAGCCTGGCCAAGCGGTCAGGCTTTGGCCCGGCCTCCACAGGCAGTCCCAAGGGAGAAGGTACCACTTCTACCCCCGTGGCCAATGCAGTGGCCTCAGGCAGTGCTTGCCACTGACCAGCCCCTGGGACAGCAGAGGAAGTGGGAGCCAAGGCCTCCAGAGCTGCATGTGAGGGCCACATCATCTATAGAAAATGAGTGGTGATGATATGTCATGGATGATATATCCATCAAATATTGTACATTAGAAGCAGTGCAGTAAAAGGGCAGACCACATGGACTAGGAAGACTTCCTGGAGGAAGTGGGGCCTGGCAAGGCCTTGAAGGATGGGAAAGTTTATATAGGCTTGATGGAGGATTATGCAGTGGGTATGGGTCTCAGAATGTGATAGGCCTAAAGATTGGGGTTGGGGTAGAAAGTGGGAGCAGAATGGGGAAGGTAGCTAGGTTAAGGGGAAGAGGGCAGTTACCAGTGGTCCTGGCCAGACCACTTTGTCTAGAACCCACCACTCTGTCCGTCCATCCAACCATCTATCCATTCATCCATCCAAACTACAAATATCCATAGAGCAACTGCTATGAGCCAAGACCTGTATCGGATACTTTCACTGACTCTTACACATGTAGGCTGGCCTATAGTAAGTAGGCTCAATGAGTATTTGTTTAAATAGAGAAGTGGTGATCAGAAGAGGCTTGTCCTTGCCCCCCAGGACCTTATCTTCTTGTGGAACACAAAATATAAAATTCCAAATTGTGACAAATGCTATAAAGGAGGAAACCAGGATGCCAAGAGAAATAAAGAGGAGGTAAAAACCATGGGCTTTTAGACTGTGGTGTGATCCTGGGCAAGTAGTGTGACATCTCCATACCTCAGTTTCTGCATTTGTAAAATGAGAACAATGACAGCGCCTACTTTATAGTTGTCCTTAAATTATTTTCAGTTACCCAAATCAGAAAGTTTCAATATTGACATGATTTTTTAATCCACCGTTTATATATAGCTTCAGTTGTCTCAGTAATGTCTTTTTCTTCACAGTTTTATTGAGATATAGTTCATACCGTACAATCATCCATTGGAAGTATACGATTCAATGTATCTTAGTACATTCACAGATGTGGGCATTCATCACCACTGTTAACGTTAGAACGTTTTTGTCATCCTAAAAGGACACCTTGTGTAGACTCCAGCTATCACCCAGTTTCTTACCCCAGCCCTTCTCCTCACATCAGCTCTAGGGAGCCAGTAATCTGGTTTCTGTCTTTATAGATTTCCTTGTACCGGATATTTCATATAAATGGAATTACAGTCTTTTGTACCTGGCTTCTTTCGCTTAACAATATTTTCAGGATTCATCTATGTTGAGGTATCAACACTTCTTCTTTTTAAACAGCAATTTTAAATCTACAGCAACATTGAGTGGAAAGTCTAGAGCTTCCACACAACCTTTCCCTCAACCACAGCCTCCTCCACCATCCCAGACACCCCATACCAGTGTGGCAGGTACAGTGTGATCCCAGACTGTTCCAACCAACAAACCAACACTGACACGTCATCATCAACCAAAGCCTATATTGTACGTATACATCAAGGTTCACTAATTTTGGCTGAAAAATGTTCCATTGTATGGATATACCATATTCTGTTTATCAATCACCAGTTGGTGGACATTTGGGTTGTTTCCACCTTTTGCCTTTTATGAATAATGCTGCTGTAAACATTCACAGACAAGTTTCTGTATGACCATATGTTTTCATTCGTCTTGGGTGTACACCTAGGGGTGGAACTGCTGGGGCGTATGGTAACTGGATGGTTAACATTTTGAAAACTTGCCAGACTGTTTTCCAAAGTGGCTGTACCATTTTATACTCCTAGCAGCAATGTATGAGGGTTCCAGTTTCTCCACGTTCTTGCCAATGAGTTATTATCTGACTTCTTCAGTCTAGACATCCTGATGGGTATGAAGAGGTATCTCACTGTCATTTTGATCTGCATTTTTCTGATAACTAATGATGTTAAGCATCTTTTCACATGCTGTTTGTGTACCTTCCTGGGAGAAATATTTATTCATCTCCTTTGCTCACTTTTATTTATTTATTCATTTATTAAACTGAACTTGGTTTCCTTTTCTCATTTTTATTTTTTCTCAGAAAAATTTTAAATTTTATTAATTGATTTTAGAGAGAGGAGGAGAGAAAGAGAGAGAGCAAGAGAGAGACAGAAACATTGATCTGTTTCTGCATGTGCTCTGACTGGGGGTTGAACCGGCACCTGGGACGATGCTCTAACCACCTGAACTATCCGGCTCGTACCCTTTTCCCATTTTTCAACTGAGTTATTTGTTCTTTCATTATTGAGTTGTAAGAGTTCTTTACATATTGTGGATGCAAGTTTCTTATCAGCTATATAATTTGCAAATATCTTCTCCTGTTCTGTGAGCTGTCTTTTCACTTTCTCGGATGTCCTTTTATGTACAACATTTTAAATTCTGTTGAAGTTCAATGGATCTATTTTTTTTTTCTTTTGTTTATGCTTTTCGTGTCATATCTAAGAATCCTTTATTAAATCCCAGGTCATGAAGGTTTACCTCTATGTTTTTCTAAGAGTTTTCTAGTTTTAACTCTTACATTTAGGTCTTCCACCTATTTTGATTGATTTTTTAAAAAATTTTATTTATTTATTCATTTTAGAGAGGGGGGAGAGAGAGAGAAAGAGAGAGAGAGAGAGAAGGGGGAGGAGCAGGAAGCATCAACTCCCATATGTGCTTTGACCAGGCAAGCCAGGGTTTTGAACCGGCGACCTCAGTGTTTCCAGGTTAACGCTTTATCCACTGCGCCACCACAGGTCAGGCTGATTGATTTTTATATTTGGCATAAGGTAAGGGTCTATCTGCATTCTTTTGTGGGTAGAAATCCAGCTGTCCCAGCACCATCTTTTGAACCACTACTCTTTCCCCATTGAGTGGTCTTGGCAACCTTGTCAAAAATCAGTTGACTATAGATATGTGAGTTTATTTCTGGATTCTCAATTCTTTGTCATTGATCTATATGTTTAGCCTCATGCCAGTATCACACTGTCTTGATTACAGTGGTAGTAAGTTTTGAAATCGGCCAGCGCAAGTCCTCCTACTTTGTTTTTCCCTGTCAAGATTGCCTTGGCTATTCTGGGTCCCTCGCAATTCCATCTGAACTTTAGTATCAGCTTGCCAGTTTGTACAAATAAGTCCGCCAGGTTTCTGATAGGGATTTCCCTGAATCTGTGGATCAGTTTGGGGAGTATTTCTACCTTAACATGAAGTTTCTGAATCCACGAAAATAGATGTTTCCTCAATTATCTAGATCTTCTTTAATGTCTTTCAAAATATTATAGTTTCAGAGTATAAGTGTTGCAATTCCTGTGTTAAGTTTATTTCTAGGTATTTCATTTCTTTTGGATGCTATTATAAATGGAATTGTTTCCTGAATTTCAATTTTGGATTGCACACTGATTTCCAAACAAGTGATTATTGTGCTCAGCACCGTGAGAGGTGCTGGGGATATAGCAATGAGCATGTTATGAGGATGAATGAGATAATATATTAAAGTATAACAAGGTACTCTTTATTATTGCCTTTCCTGTCTCTTCCCTTTTCTTTGAGTATGTCATAAGAGGAGGGTCTTTTACACAGGTGAGGGGAAGCTGTTTAACTCCAGGAAGAGAAGACTTGTGAGTTGATAAAGGACATCGAAACAGCTGGACGCCTGATTTTTTTTTTTTTTACAGAGACAGAGAGAGAGTCCGAGAGAGGGATAGATAGGGACAGACAGACAGGAACGGAGAGAGATGAGAAGCATCAATCATCAGTTTTTTGTTGCAACACCTTAGTTGTTCATTTATTGCTTTCTCATATGAGCCTTGACCATGGGCCTTCAGCAGACCAAGTAACCCCTTGCTCAAGCCAGTGACCTTGGGTCCAACCTGGTGAGCTTTGCTCAAACCAGATGAACCCACGCTCAAGCTGGCAACCTCGGGGTCTTGAACCTGGGTCCTCCGCATCCTAGTCCAACGCTCTATCCACTGCGCTACCGCCTGGTCAGGCGTGAACCTGATTATTTATAATGGAAGCAGACCTGTTCACTGTGGATGGCTGTAAGGCCAGAGCAGGACCCCAGGAAGGCTGTGGGAGCTGCTCCTGGGAAATGAGTGTCCTTGGGAGCCTGCGAGGGCCCGGGGCTGAGGGCCCAGCGGGGGCCAGTCTGCCTGGAAGGGCTCCCTGCAGGGAGCAGCCTTGCCCCTTCCCCTGGGCTGGGCTTCTTCCTCCACAGCTTTTCATCGTTCATCTGTGGCTTCTCATTTTCACATCCCCTTGAGGATCTCTTTTTGTTTCGGCTGTTCCCTCCCTCCCCCACCATGCCTCTCCAGCAGGCGGAGGATGGGCAGCAGCCAGGTATCTTGGGGACCCTTGGATTGTGCAAGGCCCTGCTCATCAGACTGGTTGGGGAGAGAGAAGGGTGCCTCCCTCCCTGCTGCCTCCCCACAGAAGCAATGGGCCAGCAGTGGGAAGGTTTCTCACTGCACCAGCTGGCTTCTTCTACATCTGGTTCCAGACTGGGGCCTTCACCCTGGCCAGCTGGAGGCCTGGCCAAGCGGTGCCTGTGTCCTGAGACAGCCAGAGCCAGTCCTGGCATCTCCCTCCTCTGCACAGGGCCTCTTCCTCCTGCCTACTGTCTGGAAGGGCCCTGCCGCTTCCTCATTTCAACCGCCGCTTCCTCTCCAGCCCGGGCCCCATGGCGTCTGGAGGCAGCCTGACAGTCCCTAGCCTCACGTCTGTCCACCAGTCATCTCCGTCTTACGTCCGTACCCTCACCTTCATGTCATAGGCCAAACCACAGAGGCATGAGCAAGGCTCAACTGTGGGCTCAAGGCCCTGGGCCTGGTGAGGTGGAGAACCAGGAAAGAGTATGGCCCCTGCCCCTAGCGCCTTTCCATCCTCTACACAGGTCCCTGTGTGTGAGATGGGCAGGCATCATGCATGGGGCTGTGACCCTGTTCAGCGGAGGGCAGTTAGCATGGGCGGCAAGGCTGGGGCAGGCTTGGTGCAGGTTGTCCCAGGTTCTCAGAGGGGTGGATGTGACTAAACCCTCTGAGACCCTAAGCTGATTCCTGATGGGACCATTCCTCCCTCTGAAGGGTGACTTCAGTGCTATAGGTAGGCAGCTAGAGCTCCCCACAAGGAAGGGGATCCTGGCCACAAGGCTAAGTGAGATGCCACAAAGTGAGGACAAAAGCATGGACTATGGCCCCAGGCTGCTTGGTATAAAACCACCTGCTAAATAGCTGTATTACCTTGGGAAAGTTACTTAACTTCTCTGGGTCTCAGTTTTCTTAGTGGCAAAAGAGATGACAATATAGACAGTATCTTAGACTCTAAGGCTTAGTGTGAGTTTTTCCAACTTGAGACTATTGATATTTGGAGCTGATGATTCTTTGTTGTGAGGGGCTGTCCCTTGTGCCCTGTAACCTCTCTACTCATTAGACCCTAGTAGCATACTCTGACTCTGGTGTGACAACCAAAAATGTCTCCAGACATTACCAAATGTTCCCTTGGGGCAAAATCAACACCAGTTGAGAACTACTGGCTTAGAAGGATATATAGGAGTTGAATGAGTTAATATGTGCAATGCACTTAGAACAGGGCACGGCTCATCTGGTTGGAGCATCACCGGAAGCACAGAGGTTGTAGGTTTGATTCCTGGTCATGACACATACAGAAATAGATCGATGTTTCTGTCTCTTTCTCTCTCCCTTCTTCTCTCTCTAAAATTAATAAATTTTTTAAAAATGAAGAAAAAAAGAACAGGCTGCTGTTATTATGACAATCAGGAAACAGAGGCAAAAACAAAATATAAAACAAAAAACAAAAGTCAGGACAGAAAAACATTTCTAATACTCTTAGTGGTTGAACAGTAGGGTCTGAGATTAAGACAGGGAAAGACTGTGTAGTAAAAAAGTCGAACCATTGGCTTGACCAAATCTTTCCATTATTGGGTCTGTTAACCAGAATGAACCTCTGGAGACCCGATGGATGCTTTTGGGTGGGCTGAGTCGCCTTGTGACACAGGGAAAGGGATACAGACTCCCTTCCTGGTTTCCAGGGCCCAGCTTTACTCAGGGAAAAGCTCAGATACTTAGAATTTCTCCTCAAGGCTTCAGAGGACAGAGCCGTCAGCTGAGGCCAGGGCCAGCTGGCTGGGCATTTGTCACTCAGCCACTCATTCATTTGTTCATCGGGAAATGCTCACTGAGTGTCCCACGTGCCAGACACCGCCTGGTGCGTTGGGAGGCAGGAGTTTGAACAGTGTTTTGAAAGTTGGCCAAGCTTCAGAAGGACAGAGAAGAGGAGGAAGAATGGCATTGACCATGGAAGGGGAGATGCTGGTGTTGGAGACTGATTAGGCAAAGGTCCTGGGAAGGTAGATTTCTGGGCAGTGTGGTGTGGCTAGAGGGGTGGATTGGGGTCAGCTTGTGAGAGGCCGTGAGCATAAGGTTAGAGACAAAGTAGTTCTTTATTTTGGAGTCTTTGAAGAGTTTGAGCAGAGGTCTGGGGAACCTGGGTCTGCCCTTGGAGAGAAGGCCTCCCCAGGCAGGGGGTCTGGCGTGGGCCCTGCAGGCAGGGTGTGGACCTGGGCTCCTTCTCCCGCCTGCCAGCCCCGGGCAGGGGGCAGTGCAGACAGAGGCTCAGTGGGGCTGCCCAGGCCAGGCCCTGCTCTGATTCATTCCCTGCCTCTGAGTGACACTCCACCTCAGTCTCCCCAACTGAGAAGTGCGACTGTCCATCTGCCTCCCTGGGCCCTCCCTCTACTTGGGCATAACTAAAGGTTGCCTCCAATTGCTTTGAACTCCATGGCAGTCAGACAGCTCAGCAGGAAGAACAGCTTGGAGCAAACACCCGCCTGACCTTTAAGCGTACAAGGTAACTGGAAAACCCAAGGAAGAACCCTCATGGAGACAGGGCAGGGCTGGGCAGCAGGAGGCCAGCCCCGTGTGAGCACCTCATCTTTGCCTTTGTCTCAGCCCCCTGGCTTCCCCTCTGGTGCTCTTGCCTGGGCAGGACCATACCCTCAGGTTTGTTAAAACACCTGGGCCAGGCATGGCCCTGGGGAATGAGCTCTCCAAGTCACAGTCCTATGAGGGGCCAGGGTCAGGCAGCACAAACATAACTGGTCTGCAGGGAGCTCAGGTGCAGAGCCAGGCACAGAGAGTTTGGCCCAGGCCCAAGGTTGTCCAGCTTGGGACCTCAATCTACAGAATCACGCAGTCAGCTCCGCAGGCACTGTAACCGGTAGGCTCAAAGGGAATTTGGGAAATGTGGGCCAGGCTTCTGAACCTTGCCTGCCTCTTGGCCCAGGGCACAGGCTGCCATGGAGAAGGTGAGGGTCTGAGGAGGCCTGTGGGAGGCTCACGCAGAGGGCCAGGATTCTGTTGAACTCACAAGAACACCCGAGGCTCCATTACCCATCAGTGTCACCTGAGTAGGTCCCCTTTCTTCTTGAACCTGTTTCCACTGGGGCCAGTGGGAGTCACAAAGCTTGCCCTCTCTCCCTTCAGGGTGGCTGTGAGGATCAAATGAGATCACAAAGATAAAAGAGAATAGAAAAGAAGAAAGCTTGGAGCACACGTAAATGGTTGTTATTGTCACTGTTGTTGTTATTAGCTCCTCGCCAACCCCACTCGGAACAGAGCCATCCGGGCAAGTTCTCAGCCCTCCCTGGGAGTCCCATGGGGTGCAGGGCTGACCTGGGCCCTGCTGTACCCCAAAGCTCTCTTGAGGGGCACCTTGGGGGTCCAGAGACTCCTCTGTCCCTCCCAGTCTTTCAGCACAGCCCCCATGAGGTTGGAGGAGGGAGGGGAGAGGGGCCTCAGCCTCTCTGTGAGGGGTGGGTCCCTCTGGGCACTGCTAATATTACATGAGAACCACACAGTCCAAATACACACGCGTGCTCACACGCAGACACATCAAACACACAAAGCAGCACCCCGTAAGCACTCATCTCAGATCTAGACTGGCACAGACACCTCTTGTACACACACACACACACACACACACACACACACACACACACACCTCCTTCCATCCGGAGGCCAGTGGGCCCTGGCAGGGGTATTATTACCCAGGTAGCTATTGTAGCTATTGTTGTTACAATCGTCTTTAGGAAAGTCTCAGCTCGGCAGAAAACATCAAACAGCGGCCAGCAGACTCAGATAGCAGAGGCGACAGGCCCTTTGGGGCCCTTTCCAGTGCAGACCTGCCTCCTCGTTTGCAAAAATGACTTATTATTAATCTGTGATTGAAACTGTAATTATGCCATCACTGTGTCAACAAGCTGGAACATGGTGAGGACTGGCAGCGCCGTCTGGAAAAGGGCTCCTACCTTCCACCATGACCATGCTGGTACCTTCCTGCCCCATGGATGGGGCCATGCACACACCTCTAGGTCCACCTCGGCACAGGGCTCTTGGCAGAGTGTGTGCGTGTGCACACGTGCCTCTCACTGCGGGCACGGTCCAGGTGTGCTCCTGAGGTACAAGCAGCCTCGAGAGAGTCCAGGGCACACTCCAGTTGGTAGGACCCAGTAGGGCGACTGGGACAACAGAATGTGCCTTAAAAAGTTTGGGGAACAGGGGATCCCAGGCTGTGCCTGTCCCCAGCACACTTCTCAGACATAGCCCAGGTCCTTCCAGCTCTGTTCCTGCTCCCAGTGGGCCCTGAGCAAAGGCCTGCTCCCATGCTGTGTTCACCGACTAATGACCAACTTTCATTGACAATTTATTATGCACCAGGTCTGGCGCAAAATACTTTATGTTCAACATCTCATTTAATCTTTGGAAACCCTTTAAACCCAGAATGCAAGAAATATAAGTATTAACTTCATACATGAAAAAACTGCAGTCCAGTGGAGTTAGGTGGTCACCCAGGTCCTGCAGAGCTGGGGTTTAGAGCCAGGTGATCTGACTGCCAGCCCCTCCCCCCACTCCTGGGTGCAGCCCACACCCTCCCCCTGAGTTCGGGAGGCTCAGCCCTGCGTGTACTCCTCTGCCTGCGGGCCTGCAGCCTGGGGTCTATCTAGTATGAAGGAATGAAGTAAAGGTCAATGTTCAAAATTAGCTATTCAGGATTGGCCTGAGAGACATGACATTCCCAGAATCCGTGGGTCCTCCCTGCGGGCACTCCACCTGCTGGCACATGTGCTGAGTCACCTGGGAGGGCTCCTTTTTTGTCATATTTTGAACCTCAGGTGGGCAACTAAAGAAATGGTAACCCCAACTAGCCCAGAGGGAAAGGTGTATACGTGTGTGTGTGCGCGCGCACGCGTGTGTGCACGCGCACATGCCAGCATGGTCACTTGTGTGATTTCAAGTGATAGCAGAGATGGAAGGTCACGGGACTAGCTGGCGGCCTCGCTGAGAGACGTGTCCCCAGGGCACCCAGCTTGCCCCAGGGTCTTCTCAGCATCACCTGGGAGGATTACAGACCCTGTGGTCCCAGACAGCTGTCCCTCCCCACCCTTCAAGGTCCCAGGGAGGAACCAAGGCTGAAGGACTATATTTGAGGCAAAGGGCAAGGCAGTCCCAGGGAAAGGAGGAGTGCTTGGAGTGAGAAGGAGACCACATTCTATCCGAGTGCTCTTGGGTCGGTAAATTTCCTGAGCCTGTAGATTTTCCCTTCCTCTCTTCCTCCCTCCCTCCCTCCTTCCCTTCCTCCCTTCCTTCCTCCCTCCCTTCCTCCCTTCCTCCCTTCTTCCCTCCATCCCTCCCTCCCTCCCTCCCTCCCTCCCTCCCTCCCTCCCTCCTTTCCTTCCTTCTTTCCTCTTTCTTTCTTTTCCTCTCTTCCTCTCTCTCTCTTCTTTCCTTCCTCCCTTCCTCCCTTCCTCCCTCCCTTCCTCCCTCCCTCCCTCCTTCCCTTCCTTCCTTCCTTTCTCTTTCTTTCTTTTCCTCTCTTCCTCCCCCCCCTCTTCTTTCCTTTCTCTCTTTCTCCCTCCTTCCCTCCCTCTTCCCCTCCTTCTTTCCCTTCCTTCCTTTTTAAAAAGATTTTATTTATTGACTTTTAGAGAGAAGAGAGAGAAAGTAGGGAGAGGAGCAAAAAGCATCAACTCATAGTTGTTTCTTCTCCATATGTGCCTTGACCCGGCAAGCCCAGCGTTTGAACCAGCGACCTCAGTGTTCCAGGTTGATGCCCTATCCACTGCACCACCATAGGCATGTAAATTTTCTTCATCTGTAAAATGGGGCTAGTCAGGTGTGCCTCACAGGGTTCTAGTGGGCTAAAATGAAATAATATAATATGAAATGCTGAAATGGACCTGTAGAGCCAGGAGGCAAGGCCACTAGGGTCACTATCACAGCAGCCTGGCCCATGCAGGTTCGCACTGGATTCGGACAGTCGGTAAAGAAACAACGGAGCCACAAACTGGTGGGCCATAGTCTTTAATCCTAGCTTGCACCCGGCGGGCAAGTAAAAATACACACTGGGCTCCAAAACCCAATCACATTCAGTGCTCACAAAGCCACTGACTTATCCGAGTTTCCTAGAATCAAAGGTTTCTAGCTCACCAGCCTTATTCTCCTCAGTTCCCCATCTCCTTCCTTATCCCAGATACAAACTCTACAAACTGGCATCTCACTCAGCACTCCGCCATCTTGGCTGCTTTTCCTGGCCTCCTCCACGTGGCCTCCTTCTGCTCCTGGCTCTACCCTTTCCGCTCTCTCATGCTAACCTCAGGAACCAAGCACCAAGTCCCGTTCTGCCCCCATTTTATAGTATAGCTTCACAACCTTTAATCCAATATACAAAATAGGGAAGTTTCTAATACAAAGTCACTTCTCTGAGGCATGATTGGATTGTACCGCCCCACATCAAAAAGGGTGGGAAAGGCTTAATCCCAAAACCAAGCCCCAGGCTACAACAATCCTGCCTGCCTCCAACACACATTAATATCACCTGGGCGAAGGCCTCCTCGTGTTATCTTTAACAAAGTGAGCATAATACATTTTATCTGCCCAACAGGACCCTACTCTCCTACCCTCACAGTGTCCTCCACGAAGATAGGTGCACAGCCACTGTGGCTATTTGGAGTGACACTCCATGCAGACTCAGAATTTCTGAAGCATCAGCCAGGTGCTCAACTGCAAGGTGATTTTAGGTCTAGAAACCAAGTACCTGGGCATTGTGATATCTGCTCCCCCAGAAGGACACTGCTCCCCACTCCATGCTTCACAAATATCCTAGTCACCTGCCAGTCGCACCACCCCCTAATTCCCCGGTGTTTCATTACTTTGACTTAAGGCTTAATGCATTCCCTAGTTCTATTAGGGCCTCGGCCGTGTGCCAAAACTTTTCAGATGCAAATATCCCCACGCATTCGTTGACTCCCTCATTCATTCAATGGGCAGCTAGGCAGACAGACACTAGGGAAACTGAGATAAGCTGGGAGGCCTGGGAGCAGAAGCTGATAGCAAGGTGGAGAGGGGAGGCCACAGCCGAGGGGCTGGCAGTGGTTGGGAAAGAGGGGCCGGAGAAAGGGAGGGCTGCTCTGACCTCGGCCTTAACTGGGCTCACTTGATCCTGTAACGCGGCCACTGCAGGAGGAGTTTGGGCCAGCAGGAGGAACCGCCAGGTTGAGATGTTTCGGAGGGAACAAAGACGTATTTTGGAGCTTATTTTATTTTTTAATACAACGGGGAGAAGGTCCAGGGGCAAAAACACTGTGTCTGTTGGAGGCTCCCTTTTCCCGGGTGGCAAGAGAGAGCTGGGCACGGCCCTAGTGGTCTGAGAAATCTGCCGCGGGCCCGTTTGTGAAGCAGGCGGGTTGGAGTAGAGCACCGGGCACATTTGGGACCCAGGGCGGGTGGGCCGGCGCCGAGCCGGTGAGTGCGAGTGCCTGGCCCGCAGGTCAGTGGGGGCGCGCCGGGCCCGCCGGCGGGTCCACGCGTGAGCGTGGAGGCCGCGGGGATGGATAAGCCGGCTCCACTCGCCTGGGAACCGACGCGGGGACGCGTCCTCGTGGGCGAGGGAGCCCGGGGTCAGCTGGCAGGACCCCTCCCTGGGGAGGCTCAGCCCCGGCGCAGGAGGGGAGCGGTGGGCCAGCGGGTTCTCAGTTCACAGCCCGGGCACGCTGCGCGAGGGCGGCCCTCTAGCATTAGCGACTCCGCCTCTGGTGCATATGGGACCTTAGCACTCCAATGGGGGCCTGCAATGCCCGCACTCCCAGGGCACTGGGAACCAGGGTCTCTGAGAGTGGCGGTCCCCTCCCCTCCCAATTCCCTCCAGGCCTCCCAGCTTCTGTTTACAGGTGCAGGGAATTGATAGACATGATTCCGTGCCAGGAGTGGAGAAGTGACTTGCCCAAGGTCACAGCCCGGGAGAAGCAGAGGGGAGACTGTTAGGTTTCTCCAGGTCCAGGCCACCCTCAGAAACAGACTTCTGTTCCGTGTGGTGCACTGGGGGCTGGGGGAGCCCTTGGGAGAGGAGGCCAGCCCATTCATACCGGGCTAGCTGCGCCAGTTGGGGGCCCAGGTTGGTAACAGTGAGGGGCCCTCATGAGCAGGATCCCTGGTGTCCTCTGGAGTGGCACGGAGGCCCTCCTTGAGTGGGCAGCAGGCCAGGAGTTGGCGGTGTGTGTGTGTGTGTGTGTGTGTGTGTGTGTGTGTACCGGATGGGCCTCACAACGTGGCAAACCCTGTGCACGTCTGTTCAGCGTCCCTGAACGCAGCTCTGGGGCTTCACTGGATTCCTGGCCTTGGGCTTGGTGCCGGGAGGGATGTGAGAATGACAGCTACCCTCCTATCCTGCGGCCCTGGGTGTTCTCAGAGCCAGGCACCCAGCTGGGGCCCCATGGGCCGCAGGTAGGACAAAGCCCCTTAAACCCAGGGTCAGATGCGGGCTCCACAAGTGCTTCCTCAATGCCAGCCTCACCACACTCCTCTAAGCTAGGTGCTGCCAACACCTTATGGGTGAGGCAATGTGCCCAGAGAGGACTATTCAGTCACCATACAAGGTCACAGGGATGAAGGGGGAGCCTGCTTCTCTGTGAAGCGCGTTTCCCAGCAGGCAATAGTGTGGCACTTGGTGTCAGTATGCCTATAACTGTGACTTTGGATAAAATATTTCCCATCTCCAAGCCTCGGTTTCCTCATCTGTACTATGGGAACAAACTGTACTGTCCCTGTCTTCCCCCAACAGTGTCATGGGACTTATGTGGTGAATGCTGTCCTTGCAATGTGGGCCTGCTACTTCTCCTTGGGGTGAGGGTGAGGGGTCCCCTGGGCCCCTTCTGTCCAGGAACACTGCATGGACCCTGGCCCTATTCCCACAATGGGGAAGGCAGCGGTGGGGGTTCTCAGCTCTTTTGTCCTAGCCCCTCCCTGCCTGTCAGGTGGGACAGACATTTTAGAGAGGTGGGGCCCATCTTCCCTAGACCCTGTGCCCTTGGGTGGGTAAGTTGAGTCCCTGAGGCTGATGCCCCCTGCCTGGTGGTGCTGCTTTCTGGGGGAGGGGGTTCCCAGTCCTCAGATAACTGTCCTGCTCACCTGCTCTGTGTTAATATGCGTGCAGAGAGCAGCCTGGAGCACTTGCACAGGCTCAGGAGGCAGAGCAGACAGACGATAAGCTTAATTAATAGAATCAGGACACAGAAATAGCCTCTCCCCACCCCCGCCGCAGCAGGCTGTGCCAAGGGCTGGCTTGGCATTCTGGGGAGTTGCTCATCAATCCGGACACTGCTGCCTGCTCAGCCGGCACTGACAGAGGCAGAGGGCAAGACAGGCCTCTCGGGAGCTCAGTGCTGAGCCTGGTGAGATGGTCAAACCACTTAGGTGTCTTTCCCAGTGGTGGGATTCTAAGAGGCAATGGAATTCCAAGGAGGAGGGAGAGGGCTGTGTGGTTGAATGCCAGGAAGGCTTCCCAGAGGAAGTGGCTGCCAGTCTCGGGTATGCTCTGACAGGAAGTGGCAAGGATGGGTAGAAAGGAAGGAGGAAAGGAAACGGGAGAGAAGGGGAGAGAGAGGTGTCTGCCTGTCTGTTGCTAGCAGGAGCGGATTCCGGGTGGCTGGTCTTGTTTGCTAGTCGTGAACCTCCCGTGTCAGCCTCAGGGGGTAAGAGTGGCCCACCTGCTAACCACTAGGCAGGGCTCGTTGCTGCACCAGCAGTTACAGACTCCTCACCATCATCCCGAGGTGGGTATTTTACAGCTAATGAAGTGCAGGTGTAGAGAGGCTGATGTATGTGCCTGTGGCCCACAGGAATAAGGAGGGAGGTCGGGATGGGTTTGGGCCTCTGACTCTAGTCCTCAGACCACAGGGCACTGGGGGCTGCACACTGGACTCATGGCTACATGGCCTGCAGGCTGCTCCCAGCCAGCCAGGCAGGGACACGGAGGCAGGCCCGTTGCTGGGAGGCATGTGACTCCCAATGGCTGGTTGGGCTCCAGGGCCAGAGTCTTAGTGACTTCACAGTGATCTGGGATGCTTCCACCCAACCTTTCCTCCTGCATTTCACGTGGGGGCTGTGACTTGGGCACCCTGATCGAAGGGCTCTCCCACACTTCCCCACCATCTTCCCCTTTTTCTTCTATGCACGACACGGTTGTGGGAGTGGACATCCCAGGAAAATGACTCACACAGCTGGGAAGATGGGGGCCTGGCCCTCTGGGTTTCTCTCCAGTCACTCTGGGACACGCCCGGCCACGCGGTTAGCAACAGCACGCTCAGCCCATTTTACAGATAGGGCCCAGAGAGGCGCAGTGGGTTGTCCTCATGCAGATGCGTAGCTAGTGGGACCTTGTGGAAGTGCCCTCTCGTCTGCTCTCTCTCCCTCACCTCTGCCTGTGCTCAGCGCTCACTGGGGGAGTGGGAAGGTGATGGCAGGTGAAGGACCGTCCAAGAGGCCTCTTACCAGACTCATCCTGACAGGCTAGGGGTTGCCATGGAACCGCTGGCCCTGCCTCAGCCTCCCTGACCAATCTGGGCTGCTTCTCCTTATAAAAGCTAAATTTACTTTTTTAACAAGTCCAGCACTGCATTAAAATACAGTGGAATGCTTGGAAGGAGGGGAAATGGTCCAGGGCCAGTGAATCAGGACAGCCCTGCACAGTCTAGTTGGGGCCGACAGAGCCTCCCGGAGAGGAAGGAAGGCCCCACACGCTGTCTCATCTTGGGGGCCCTGCCCTGGTCCCACACCATGGGGCTATTCTCCCAGAGTCGGCTGCAGGACTCAAGTCCTTCGTTGCTCCTGGTGACGCTGGGGACTTCTCCGTGGTCTGAAAGCTGAGCCCTTGAAGAGCCAATAGCGATGACTCAGGTTACCCGTACCCTATGCTGCCAAGCCTCACGAACTCTGTCCCCACTCTGGACCCTGAACTAGGATTGGATTGGACTTCTGAGACACTAATTGGGGCTAATTCCCTCCTATTTCTTCACATCCCTCTTCCTCTCCATCCTGAATGGAGTCCAACTCTCCAGGACTATCCATTTCCACCAGGACTCTTACTCTTCTTGACGTCCTTGATTCAACAGCCTGTTACCCCTCTGCAACTTGAGACATCTGTTCACAAATGTACCTGCAGTCTGAATCTTAACATGGGAATGTCCACGGACCCCTGAGGACTGACTCCGCTTTCCCTGGAGCCCTCGCTGTGGAGGCTGCTTAGCTCCCCTCCACACCCATCTCAGGACCAGCAGGTGGTAGGCTCCGTTTTTGCTTACATTTCTCCCTCCTCCTAAAACCGCAGTTCTTTTTGATGTTCATCCCCTGGGTCACACATTCTCTCTGCCACCTCCTGGCTGTTACCTGTTGACTTCCTGGTCCTGGTCACTCTCTTTTGTCCCTTGGGATGCTGGCTCTGTCACCAGCGTCTTGGGACTTTCCGTGTGGGTGACCATTGTCCCAAGTCTCAGTTCCTTAAGTGCCTCACCACAGCACCCATCCTCCCCAGACAGGGGTACAGCCTGACTCTTGTCACTGCCCCAAACTGCACCACCTCAGAAACCTGACCTCAGGGCTCTCTCTCTGACCACTCCTTCCACCCTCCAGGTCTGTAACTTCCCACTGACCCTCATTTCTTGACCATCATTTTTAGCCTCTCTCTCCTTTTCTTGTGTCTGTTTGAAGAATCCCAACCTTGGCTGAACCCAATTATTTCTACAAGAGTTGAACTTTGCCCGAGAAAATCCTGCCGATAGGCTCACTGGGCATATCACAGACCTCCCAGGGGACTCATCGCTGCCTGGAGGGCCTGTGGTGCTTTTCGGGAAATTTGCTGTCCCTCAAGTCTTCCTACTTCCCTCAGACCTCCCATCCCCTGTCCCCTCTCAGCTGATGACTTTGCCTCATGCTTTACCGAGGAAAGAAAAGCAGAACTTTCTCGCCTCCTCAACCTTCTCAACAGCCCCCTGTAGTCTCTGTCTTGCCAGCATGCGAGTGGAAGCCTAATGGCACCTGTCACCCCTCCCTCTGGGCCCTTCATGGCACATGCTACAGTGTGGGAATGGCTTTGTTGATTTGTTATCTATTTGTCTGTTACAACTAGGAAGTTACCCTCCAAGTGCCTGGACAAGGAAGCCACTCAGTACATATCGAGGCATAAATAATTATGTGCTAGGGAAAGTTAGGTGGATTTAATAATGTTTTCAAATAGCAAAATGGAATGCACTCAAGGCAAAAAGCTCAAGGCAATCGAAAAGTAAAAAGAAGAAAAAGCAAAAGTTAACCATAATTCTCTCATTCATTAATAAATACTGTCAGCATTTTGGTACTAACGCCTTCAAAGATGTCTACACGTATTTTTTTTCTTCACAAAATGGCACTTGAATAGATATAGATTATGAGTCAACATTTGGCTATGAACATTTCCCTACATCTTTAAATATTTTTCTAAGTATTTTAATAACGGCTCAGTATTCCATTATATGGTTGACCTCAGTTCACTTAACCACTTCCCTAATGTTGAATGTTTATATTATTTTTATATTTTTTCTTTTCCATATTTAGTCAGTATCCTTATACATAAATATATGTATACATTATTTTTCTGTGGTTGAATTCCCAAGTGGACTTGTAGGTCAAAGGGTATGCATATTTTAAGGCTTTTGATTGATACTGTTAAATCACAAGAGATAATTTGCTTTGGAAACCAAATAAGCATGAATGCCATCTTCTACTTTGCCAAGCACAACTGACCTTTTTCTGAAGTTCTGAAGGCTCATCCCCTAGTCCTCACAGTACCATCCTCCCTTTCAGCGTTTTGCTTAAATGTCACCTTATCAGAAAGATTGAGGTGCCTTTCTCATACAAAGTTGCATCTCTCCTCTTCCTGCATTTCTTCTGCCCATGTCTTTCCACAACTGCACTCATCACCCCCCACAGGTTTTATGTTTGTTTGTGTCTGTGTCTTCCCCACTCCGTGAGAGCAGGGACTCTGTCTTATTTTGTTCATCCTGTACCCCCGGGGCCTTCACTGTGCCCATCACAGAGGAAGGGCTCCATAACATTTTGTGATCGAATCAATGAAGGTTGATGCTTCTAGACTGAAACTAACAGTGTTGATAATATTCAGGGCTCCTTAGGAACTGGAGTTATAGACAAGAGATAAGAGGCGAAAGTTTAGTAATTGTCTTAAAGGGGGGGGGTCACAATTAAGACAAAACCCGCAGGGACAGCCCTTCTGAGATGTGATCTTTGGTCTGAGACCTGAAGGATGAGCAGGAGTAGGATGGGAGAAGAGCGTGGATAAGTGCACCCACGCACATGGAACAGCACATACAAAGGTCATGAAGTGGAAAAGCGGGTGGCAGCTTACAGAACTGAAAGAAGGCTGGTGACTGATCGGAGTGGTAGGCAGGTGAGAGCCACAAGTGGGGGTTGGGGACATCACCCACTGGGGGTTGGGGACATCACCCACTTGCTCTGAGTCAAGGAACACGAGGAAGAATCCCTCTCCCTGCACGCTCCTTCTGAAAGCACACATTCCATTATGGACTTATAATATGTGAATGACTAGATCAAGTGCTTCTCCCAGGTGGGATGGGGGAGCTGAAAGGTTTTGTTTTGACTGCAATGGGACGGGACTTAAAATCAAGTGAGAGATCAAGAGATCTCTCCCCTGTGCTGGAGAGAGATCTAAGAGAAGTCAGCTCCTGAACATCGAAACAAAGCCACCTGTCCCTCGATCACTTATTAAGTGCTTGCTGGGTACCATGAACATATACTGTCTTCTTTATTCCTCATGACAATACTACCCCATTTTTACAGATGACAAAATAACCTCGGAGAGGTTATGTGATTTTGGCTGAGGTCTACACATTAGTAGAGAGGTAGGATTTAAGTAGCAGGCTCCAAAGCCCACCCCCCTCCCTCCAGTCTGATACACCATGGAGTCTCATCAAGTTTATATTTAATGCATGGCACTTCCAGCTTCTTGTCTTAAATACCATTAAATGTCATAAGTAAAATTTACATTTGTGCTCTTTATTACATACTGTCCATTATCTCATACACCACACACACACACACACACACACACACACACACACACACACATACAAGTACATTACAGAGCAATGATTTTCAACCTTTTTCATCTTGTGGCACACATAAACTAATTAAAATCCTGTGGCACACCAAAAGATATACTTTTTACCTATTTGACACACACACACAAAACAGGTATAATTTTGATCCATTTACACCAGGTGGCTATGGTTGTGTTGGCTGTTGTCATTTTATTTATTTGACAATCTAAGGGAAAAGAGGTCAGTGCCCCTGACTAAATAGTCAAGTATTGTATGTTTTAAAAATTCTTGCAGCGCACTGGTTGAAAATTGCTGCTCTAGAGAGCTACACATACAAACCTTGAATTATGTGCCTTATGAGGGCAATTTTAGGAATTTTTAAAAAATGTGATTTTCTTCTTCTGCCCTGATTTCATTTTCTATTCATTTTTTTCACTGTGCCTCGATGCTCCGTATTTCATAATGCCTTATTTTCCACTTCAC
Source organism: Saccopteryx leptura (assembly GCF_036850995.1). Classification (NCBI taxonomy): domain Eukaryota; kingdom Metazoa; phylum Chordata; class Mammalia; order Chiroptera; family Emballonuridae; genus Saccopteryx; species Saccopteryx leptura. Next base: position 21,012,616 of record NC_089513.1, read on the forward strand.
TGAGCCTAAATTAGCTGCATCCAATCTATTCATTTCATTGTTAACTGTGATTGTTGTGTTTCTCATCTCTAGAATTTCCATTTGATAACTTTTAAAAGTTTCCAGTTCTTTGCTTAAATTCTTTATCTCATTTACTTTTTGAAGATATTAATCACAATTATTTTAAAGTTTATTATTTTAAATGCTAGTGTCTGAATTGCCTATGGGTTTCTTGATATTATCTGGGTTTTTCTGTTGGTTTCAATCATATGGTCTGGTCTCCCGGCATGCCTGGTAAACTTCACCGAGCACCAGACGTCATGAGTAGAAAAAGCGTAGAGATGAGCTGAGGCTCTGGGTGATCCAGAAAGGAATCATTCTTGCTTCTGGGAGGGAGTTAGGGCACGGGCAGCTCACCTCAATCCAATCTGGAATTAAGTTTACTCAAAGTGGGTTTCAATATTTGTGAAGGCTGATCTATTTCTAATTTACTCCTCAAGGGTTCTGATAGCTTTTTTAAAATAAAAAAAAAATTATTGATTTTAGAGAGAGAAAGGAAGGAGAGAGAGAGAAAGCGAGTGAAAGAGAAAGAGAAAGAAAACATTGATTTGTTGTTCTACTTATTTATGCATTCATTGGTTGATTCTTGTATGTGCCCTGACTGGGGATTGAACCCACAACCTTGGCCTACTGGGTCGACACTGTTATCAACTGAACTACTTGGCCAGGGCCCCGAAAGCCCTTTTTTTTTTTTTTTTTTTAAATAAGGGTCCCCCTTCTTGGAGATGCATATCTGCTAAATCCCTAAGATTACAAAAAGTCAGTCTTCACTTTTTACTCATGTTCTCTCTCAACTGTTCAGCTACTGCTTGGGGAAAATAGGGGCAGATGTTGAGGTCATCTCTCCATATTCCTCTTCTCCCCAGGATCACGGCATCCAGATCTCTCCAATGCCTTCAAACAAATTTCAACAATATATTTTGTCCCTTTCTTTTCCTGTTCTTGGTGGGAAAGTTGGTGTCAAATAACCAGTCCACGGTAGGCAGAAGTAAATATCTTCATGAACCAAGAACCCTCCCCTGCAAAGATAAAACTCCAGTTCATTGCTGCAGCTGGACCTTCCAGAAGGCTGGCTGGCCCGGGCCCTGCGTGGGGTCTTCCCCTGGCCTTGCTCACCTGCTTCCTCTCCGTGCGGGGTTTGACTGCGGCCTGCTGCAGCCTCAGCCGGGGCTGGCCGGGGCAGCGGTGGGCTGGTCTCCACACCCCTCTGCCACCACCAGAGGCCAGGCCTATTCTCTCTGGTGGCAGCTCCACCCACCAGTTTCCACAGTGTGAGCCCCAAGGTGCCAGGCTTGGTGTTTAGTGTTTAGCATGGGTTGTCTTATTTCTTCCTCTTGGAAATACCAGCAGATAACTAGAGTTTATCTCCATTTTACAGAAGAGGGCACTGAAGCTCCGGAAGGCTAGCCAGCATCCTTGTCCACCTCAGAAAAGTGCAGATTTATTTCTGTGTTTACTTGTTAATTTTCTTGTGCTCTGCAGACTCTAAGCGGAACACGAGGGTGGGGAATGTGTCTATATATCTGTTTTGTTCCTCACCATAAGCCCATGCTTGGCACAGAGTAGGTAGGGATGACAAACATTGAATGAAGAAACAAAGCCCCGGTCCCAACGTTGTCTACAGTGGAGGCCAGAACTCCGGGTTCCTGACCGCCAGTCTATCGCTCTCGCCACCTTCACAGCTAGGGTTATCCAGCTAGGGTTATCCGCATCTATCGCAGCGTTACCCAGCGCCTTCTCTGTGTTAAGATTCTGGTTAATTCCTGCCATCGAAAACCATTTTGGGCTCTGGTGCCCTTAACCCAGGGAACTGAGAGATGGACTTGAAAGACTTCTGAGATTAGAGTAGAAATCTATAAGCGTGTGATTGTTTTTCTAGAAAAACATATTTCGTGGCATTCCTCAGATTCTCAGAGAGGCCTGGGGACCCCAAAATATCAAAAGGTCTTGGGCATGGAGTTTGGTGCCTTGTCTGTCCCCCAACACGGCCCCCTCACCCGGGAGGGGCTTCCTGAAGCCACCCACCGGTGGTTGGGGCTGACTGGAGGTGGGTCCAGGATATGAGGCTGAGCAGGCGACCCAGCTCAGAGCACCGCCGCGGGCCTCCTCAGAACCGCCAAAATTGGGGGGTCACTTGCCAAAGGACTAGGAATACTGGAGGTCTCTCCTGCAAACAGGGAAGCCGTCCCACCGGCTGGGCGGCATATTTGAGCAGCTCTTGGTTCTGAGGCCCCCGCCCTGTGGGGCTGGGGTGGTGGCTGGGGCCGCAGCGTGTGTGGGAAACCCCAGGCCCCGCTCACCACTTTGAAGTCTATGGAAGAAGGAGGAGGAGGAAACCCTGAATCCCCGATGGAGAGGGGACGAAATGAAGTCACAGGCACCTTCCCGACTCGGGCCAGCCGGGCTCTCCCCAGGCCTGGGGTCTGGAGGGCCCTGTTGCTTGGATGGAACCAAAGAGGAACAGGAGTGTTCGGACCTCTCTGGGGTGACTGCAGGAGAAGGGTTTTGGGGGAGGCTGCTTTGGAGTCAGGCTTTGAGGGGAGGACTTCAGGTGCCGGGCCACATGGCAGCTGTGGGCTTCTGCCAGGACGATGGGAGCGGCCTGCTTGCTGGCCCCTCTGCACTGACCACAGGGAGTAAACAGCAAAAACCAAAACGATAAATACTGACAGGAGGGCAGTAATAATTATGGTTTTACGTTCAGCTAGCCCATGGCGGCAGGGGTGAGGACTGTACATCACACGTGGAGGCCTAATCGATACAGCTAGGAGCTTGACCCGACTCCCTGTCCCTGGAGGTGCGTGTGTGAGGGGCCCTGCTGGGACTCTGGAGGCTGCTCTGGTGCTGGACACGGGGAAACCCTCAGCGGGGAGCCTGGAGCCTGGGTTCCAGCCCCAGCCCCGCTGACAGCTTGCTGTGCTACCTGGGGCGCCTGCTGCCCTCTCTGGGCTCCTTATCCTCAGCTGTGAAACACAAGGCTCCAGTGTACTGACTCTAAATCCCCTCTCCCCTACCCAGTTTCTCAATCTCAAGCTTCCTAGGCATCCTGCACCCTGTTAGGAAGGGGCCGCCCCTTCTGGCCTTGGAGGAGGGCCCCGGGCACAGAGAGGGAGCAGAGTGAATGAGGGTCCTGCCAAGGCCCCTGCCCAGCCAGTGACAGGAAGGCAGCAGCTCGGCACAGGGAGCGATTTTACTGGAAAGATGAAAGGAAATTGCATCTTTAATAATTCACCGGGCCGGTTTGGAGGGAGGCAGGTTGGCGGGGCCGCGGGGCCGCTGGGTGATCCCAGCATCTGTTCCTGGAAGTCCGCTGGCTCCAGAGCCTGCCCGAGAGACCAGGGGGCCCTCCCTCTCCTCCTGGCCCAGGGACAGCGGGAGCCGACACAGTCTAGACCAGGGTGAGAGGTTAAAACACAGCCATCCCGGGAACCCGCTAAATGGATATCTCCAGCAAAAAGGGAGCTGAAATAATCAATACGGCAGCCGCCCAGGGAAACGGCCCAGCTCGGGGCCCCGTGCGGTGCAGTCACTGCAGGAAAGGGGGGCAAACTGTGTGGGGCTCCAGCCAGCAGAACGGGCCCCCGGCCGAGCAGGGGCCCCCAAGGCTAGGCCGCCTGTCCAGCTGGTGAGGGTGCCTGGTGTCCTTAGCCAGTCATCACTTTGCCCTCCCTCCCGATTCACATGGGAGTGGGCATCCACCTTCTGCTTTCCTTCACAGGGACCGAATCATGGGCCTCCTGGGAGCCTTTGGTGCTGGACAAGAAAGAATTGGATCGAAACCGGCCCAAGTCATCGGTGGAAGGTATCAAAGACAAAGGTAGCTAAAAAATTGTTGATCCTGGAGCCCAAAGATGTTGGTTTTACTGCCAGTCCAGTCTCAGGGGTGAGCCCTTTCCTGAGAATGGGATGATAGCTCTGGTGGCAGACCCTTTACTCCTTGAGAGGGCTCTGCCTCTGGAAGTTGTCGTGAGTCCTAGGCCTTTCCTCCAAGGCCGACAGAATCTTAGTTGACTAATGTGAAATTTAAAAGTGTTCCTGGGTGGGTCAGCTTACATATAAACTAGGTTGGGGACAAGGGTGCTTCATGAGGGAGATCAAATCAGGGGTCTGAGAGCATCTATGGGGCGGGGGCAGGCAGAGTAGCTGGTAATCCCTCCCTCCCTCCCTCCCTCTTTCCTTCTCTCAATAATTAGCAAAGACACTGAAGAATCATAGAGAAGACACCTTAAAAAGGAGTATACATATCCTTCTTTTACAGACGGGGAAACAGAGGCCCAAAGAAGACATGGCCCCACTGGTGCCTTGCTGGTGAGTGCGGAACCAGGATGAGAATTCATATCTGTGGACCCCACTGTGCTGTCCTTCCCGCACGCCCAGGGCCCTCTGGGTCTTTTCTCCACAGCTCTTCTGATGGCAGAACTGGTGTGGCCGTGGGGCTCGGGGCCCAAGCCAGTGGCCGCAGAGTCATCCTGACTCACTGTCTGACCCTGGCTCACCCCAGCCCTCAGGCTCCGCTTGCTCCTGTGCCAGAAAACAAGGGTACAACCACCCCATCAGCCTCACAGGCTATCGAGAGGGTCACAAGAACTACAGACTTTAATTCTAGGTGGGCAACACTTTACCTACCTGGTGGATTCACTACATTTGAAGTCATCAGGGGACAGGAAGTCAGCAAAAATGGTTTCTGAGTGGGTGAAGTGGCTGTTTCAAACCTCCATTCATGCAGTGAAGTTCATGCTCTTGGCTTATAAAAATCCCCTACGGGTCCCCACTCAGGGCCTTTTTGCTCTTACGTGACAAACAGTCCTGACGAGTTTGGTGGTCTGATTTCTCAGGCCACATTAGGCCTGCAGATAGTAGTGAGAAGAGCTTTATGATAAGAGAGGGAGCAGGAAACCTATAAAATGCACACAAGGTAATTAAAAAGCAAAGGGGACTGGATATACCTTGATAATCCCCGAGGGCAACCCAGAATTACAGTCCTGTCTACTAATTAGTGTTGTCGAAATGAGCCTGAGTCATCAAGAAAGGGGGAAACACACAATGCCCTCTGTTCAAGAACTCAGGGATGTGTGTGATCCCTGCAGAGAGATTTCCACCAAAAAATATTGTAAAGAAAGATTTTTCTGCTAAAAGAGATGCAGTTATAGCTACAGAAAATGAACGCAGGTGTAACACCACCTCCTGATAATATCGCGGGGAACCTGGGGTACAGAGAGCTGGCCCGTGTGGAAATCAGAATCCGGATTTTATATCCTGGTTTTGTCCCCCTCCCCCACCGAGGTGTCTCCCACCTGCATCATTACCTGCATTTCATGCCGGGGCTTTGGAGACAGAGGGACCCTGTTAGAATGCTGTTCTCCCCACCCCCCCTCCTAGGGGTGTGACTTGGGGCGAATGAACCTTTCTCAGTACCTGTGAAATGGAGGTGTGCCCTCAGGAGTACTGAGAGGCCGGGAAGTGCTCTGTTGGGTGCTTGGTTGAACACCGCCCCTAAGTGTTACTGACCACTGTGACCCTGGGCTGGTCCCTTTCCTGTGAGGGGCTCAGCGTCCTCATCTGTGAAATGGGAGGGTGGCTCTCAATTCTTCACCTCCTGATAGCTTGGCGTCTTGGGAGTGTCAGCTGGGGAAAAAAGGTTATGTGGTTTCCTGGGATTGAGGGAAAATGTGTTTCCTGGAAAGGAAATAGCCCAGGAGGCCCTGCTTCTCCTGCAGAACCTCAGAGCGGAAGGGATCTGTGAGGTTTTTCTGATCCACGCTTGCACCACTAAGGAGTGATCCTCAGACACCACTGTGAGGGTGGCCCACAGCTTCTGCTGGGACTTGTGTGGAGGGCCTCTCTCCCTTAAGTGGACCCTCATTCATCCTGTGTCATACCGTAGGCTGGCCCCCATGTAGTCTTGGATGAGGGTGTCTGTAGTCCACTCTTGATGTCCAGCCACACCCCCAGTCCCCGTTCTTCTCCATGGTGGCACATCGGACCTTTGAGGACAGACGTGAATAGCAGGAGTATACTCAGGCAGAACGTTCTCGACTCCTGCAGCCTCTCCGTGCTGACTGAGCACCAGCTCCCTCCTGGCCTGTTCATAATCCTTGGCCACTGCTTAATAAAACCGAGATCCCAAAGGGGGATGCAATATTCCTGGTGCAGTTAGACCATGGAAACTGGAGCAAGCTGTTCCCTTCGAATCCCATACTGTTTTTAGCAGCATCGTTGGAGGACCATTTCCTTCCTAGCAACTGTCAGTTATGGACCTCAGCTCAGGCCAGGCTTCTAGAGCCACGAGCCCGGCTTCGTCACAAAGTGAGGGGTAGAAGCCTGCGAAGGGAAGGTGCCCTGTCCCCCTGCGGCCCAGTCCTCAGCCTCACCCAGAGAGATGAAGACACAGCCTTCGAGTTTATTGGCCAAGGCCTTAGTATCCAGAGAGATTCCCCTCCTGGCCTGCAGGGTGGGGGTGCCCTTTCGTTAGAAGAATCGGGCTCCTTCAAAGGTTGTACCTCCTACACCATGGCCAGAGGCCCCGGTCTCTGCCCACAGGGACTGACAGCCTGTCCTTGGTCCACAATGGGACCCACGTCAGCCCCATTCCCAGGGAACAGGGTGAAAGCCACTGTGACCACTTTTGAAAGACACCCTGGGTTTCTGGTTCTGGGGCGCGGGACCCTCACACCTCTGCTTCCTATTCCTGATTGTTCAGAGGCCAACCAGCCGGGGAGATTTAGAAACTGCTGTACAAATTCACACACATCATGTACACCGCCCCATCATACCCCAGAAAACACACACGGGAACCCAGCTGAGGCCCAGTCTGTACATCCAATAGCTCTGGCCTGTCCCCCACAGCAGAGCAGTACCCCTACATCCAGGCCTCTCTGGACTGTTCGACCTCAGGACCTCAGGACACCCCCAGCCCTCCCACTGGAAGTCCCTATCCCATGTGGGGTTCCCTCACCCCTCCACTGCTCTGGGTGCCCCAGCTCCAGGACCTGGCTTAAGGCACAGCTCAGTTCTTCCCTCCCTGAGCCCCTCTGTCACTTGTAACCTGGACCTCCTGTCACTGTTTACCCACTTATCCCCCACAAAATTATTTGTCAACTGTACAGGGGACAAGGTCAAGCTCATAGTCAGGGGGCTGATACTCCCTCATGACAGTGGTCACACACAGTGTGAACAGGGCCATGCTAGGAGCACTCTGGGAGCTGTAGAAGCCCAGAGGGGAACCTATAATCCCAGCTGGGAGAGCAGTCAGGGAGAACTTCCTGGAGGAGGTGGCACTAAGTGAAGTTACATTGTATCTCCAACTATTGTCCATGGTCCACAGACTGAGCTTGGGTCCCCCACCCACCAGCCAAGATCATCCAAAATCCAACCCATCTGCATATCCGTAAACAAGACCATGGACATCTGTGTTGTGGGTCCCTGAGATTTCAAGCTTGTTCATTACACAGAGTTATAGGGCAATAGTCAACCACAGGCCCTGAGCACCCTTTCCTTCCCTGGTGATCTGACTCACCAGTTACTGCCTCCTCCGCAGCCCCAGTGTTTCTCCTTTTACTCTGAGTCAAGCCCACATCAGAGCCCTCTTCTGACCCTGGTCAAATGGAAAAGGCACCGATTACATCCTGGGCCATGAGCCTCTCTCCCATCCATCTGTATGCCTGGGAGGGCCATGTCCTATATGCTTTTCTGGGTCACCAGAGGAACCAAGAGCCCTGACCTGAGCTCCTAGTTGTCCCTAGGAGCCACTGGGCTTAGAGTTGGGGACACAATGGAACAGGGAGACTCAGGCACAAAGGCGACAATGGGCATCGGAGGCCTGGAGCCTGGATCACAGGTTAGAACTTACATCCACCCACCAGGACAAAGAAGGCAGCAATTCAAGGCCTGGCCTTGGTGCCTACTGGCTGTATGACATGAATTTGTCATTGCTTCTCTAAGCCGGTTTCCTCTGTCTTTAAAATGGAGTAGAAAATGTCTGTCATCTGGCTGGGCTGTTGTGAGGGTCAAACATGATTATATGTTTGAAAACTATAGAGCACCACTTGGGTAGATGGTATGGTTCTCTAAACCTCAGTTTCCCCCGACATTAAATGGGTATAAGAATTTTATTTCTTCCTTTCCCAGGGCTTTGGTGAGACTAATTAGACACTGTGTGTGCAAAAGCTGTGGGAAGAAGGCCATGCTGTGTGATGGCTTGGGCCCTCTGGGCCGCAGTGTCCTTGCCAGGAAAACACAGCTGCTCACCTTGCTCCCGGACGTCTGGCTCGCAGCCAGTCTGGGGCAGGAGTGGCTACTGCACTTGTTTCCAGAGTGGACCAAATGCTTCCTTGGAAGACAGCAGCATGAGCTGCCCTTCAACCACCCCCACCTACCGTCCTCTGCCCTGGGTCAGCCTGAGAGCAGGTGGGCAGCCGGGAAAGGTGGGCTTCCTTTCTGGCTCAGGTACAGTGTCCATGCAGGGCCGACGTGCCTGTGAGACCTCGCTCTGATGGCACACAGTGGTTTTAGGGGCCCACAGAATGTTTTCATTTCTTTTAAAACCAGAATGAAGAAATGAATGTCTACATTGAAAAAAAATGTTTAATAAGTAATGTTAATATAGTTGTCCTTATACCAATGTAGTCATACAATACAATTTCTATATTATTTTTTATTTTTTTTTAAGATTTGTATTTTTTTTTTTGTATTTTTCTGAAGCTGGAAACGGGGAGAGACAGTCAGACAGACTCCTGCATGCGCCCGACTGGGATCCACCCGGCATGCCCACCAGGGGGCGACGCTCTGCCCACCAGGGGGCGATGCTCTGCCCCTCCGGGGCGTCGCTCTGTTGCGACCAGAGCCACTCCAGCGCCTGAGGCAGAGGCCAAGGAGCCATCCCCAGTGCCCGGGCCATCTTTGCTCCAATGGAGCCTCGGCTGCAGAAGGGGAAGAGAGAGACAGAGAGGAAGGAGAGGGGGGTGGAGAAGCAAATGGGCGCTTCTCCTGTGTGCCCTGGCTGGGAATCGAACCCGGGACTTCTGCACACCAGGCCGACGCTCTACCACTGAGCCAACTGGCCAGGGCAAGATTTGTATTTATTTTTAGAGAGAGACGAGAAAGAGAGAAGGGGGAGGCGCAGGAAGTATCAACTCCCATATGTGCCTTGACTGGGCAAGCCTGGGGTTTCAAACTGGTGACTTCAGCATTCCAGGTTGATGCTTTATCCACTGCGCCACCACAGGCCAGGTCGATTTCTATATTATTTTAAGGAGAAAGAACCTACAAAGGCATAAATGCCCACGGCCCATGAAAGTCATAACACGGCCCCGAGTCCATGGTATAGATTTTGTCCCTCACTCAAGCAACTTACTGCGCAGCACTAGCTAGCCTCATGGCAGCTGGGACAGCAAAGCCCATGTCAAACATCCAGGGGTGGAACGCAGCAATGTGGCCGCTGTCTCAGACATCAATTCTGCACCGCTGTAACAGCTTTTCGTGGCTGTGTTCTTGGACGGGTGGGTGGTGGCCTCAACCATCTTTTCTCCCACACCCCACAGAGGGCATACACGTGTACCCACCAGGAAGAGGGCATTCTAGGGCCAGAATGCTGAAAGTATTGGTGCCTTTCTAAATCCTTTCGTCATGTTGTTTGAGAAAGTTCCCAGGCAATTTGGATATTGACACCACTTTTTTTTTTCTTTGAGAGAGACAGACATCAATTTGTTGTCCCACTTACTTAAGTATTCATTGGTTGACTCTTGTATGTGCCCTGGTTGAGGGGGTCGAACCCGCAACCTTGGCACATCAAGACGACGCTCTAATCAACTGAGCTACCAGGCAGGGTGATCCCACCTATGATATGTCCCCCCAGAAGGTCCCCTTCTCCTCCCACCCAGCTTGAGAACCACTCACTGGCCTGGAGGAAACCAACAGGACAGCTTGAACGTAAGACAACGGTTCCTTTTAGAAACAGCACCAAACTTTGCAACATCGCTCCTTCTCCTCCTCACCCCACCAGAATCCCTGGATTTGGGGTATTTCACCATGTTCCCACTTTCACTGACTCAAAGGGAGCACCGTGCAGTGGGGCCAGGGCAGTCGCAGCGGGCAAGCTGGCTGCTCCTTCTGTCTGGTTGGAGTGACTGGCTGGCTCCCTGGGGCCCAGTCAGCAGCAGAGGGGAGCTGAGGACATGCTCACTTTCTGGGCTAGGGGAAGGGGCACTCGCTGTCCGGCCCGATGTTTCCACTGACCAGCCTTCGACTCTGGGTCGGTCAAGTCTGTTTTCTCATTTGCAAAATGGGCATCAAAGATACTCATCTGCCTGCATTGAACCAGACAGTGCATGGGAGGCCCTGCCGCCGCTGGAGACTGTGGGAAGGTGACTGCTAATATTCAGGCATAAACTCTTCTTTCCCTTTCCCTAGTCCTTTCTTTTTCTGCTGTATTTGCCTAAACACTTACAGGGCCCTTACAAAAGTTCTGTTGTGTGTACACATGCGCACGAGTGTTTGCAGCTCATTCAAAATATGCTTCCCTTCCTTCTACAGACCCGTGCAAATCTTTTTTTTTTTTTTTATTTTAATTTTTTTGTGGCAGAGACAGAGAGAGAGTCAGGGAGAGGGACAGATAGGGACAGACAGACAGGGAGAGACAAGAAACATCAATTCTTCGTTGAGGCTCCTTAGTTGTTCATTGATTGATTGCAAATCTTTCTTGAACCAGGACTAAACCACCCCAAAAAAACAAACTCCTGTCTTTTGGTAAATACTTTTTGGTAAGATTTCCTCTTCCCCAGCCTCTCTCTTCTCTTTAAACACCTTTCAATTTGACCTCTGCTTTCTCCTTCTCCTTCTTTGTATTTTGTAAAAAACTCTGTCTTGACAAGTGTTTCAAATGTTGAATTAAAATGGCATCTCTCTCTACCCACCTGCGCATGCTGGCTGTCTCTGCTCAGTGTCCTGTGTCTCAGTAAAGGGCGTGACCAATCTCAGCGCATTCTCACCAGCTCCTGGGCTGAGCTGGCCGCCATCTTGGCCAGGCCAGGTAGCCACAGAGCAGATAGATGCTCTGGTCATCACCCTGTGGAGGTGGAGTCTGACAAATTCTAGCCGGAGCGAACCCCCAAGGGGGATTTGTTACCAGGAGGTAGTGTCCTTAATGTCTTACCATGGGAGGGTCTGTGCAAAACAAGAGACATGTCACCACAAGAAAATAAATCACTGGGCCCCTTTGGGCTCCTCTGATGAAAGCCTGATTTGACCTACTGGGATTGGACAGCCACTTGCTGCTGGCTTTTAGAAGCTGCTATTCCCCAGTCTTAGTTTTCTTAAAACTGCCAAATGCAGTGACATTTCCAAGGACAGGGTTGGTGTTGGGGGGTGGGCTGGTTAACCAGGTGGCCAACCAGATCTTTGCTGTAAAAGTCACTTTCTGCAGGACTGGCTGAGTCCTACCATCTTGGACAGGCCACAGCTCCCAGCTTGGGGCCCTGTGTCCTTCCCCCTTGTCCTCCCAGGTCACTCCTTCAGTCTTCTCCGGCTCCAGACCCTCCCCTGCTCCGCCAGGCGGCCAGCTTGGGGCCCTGTGTCCTTCCCCCTTGTCCTCCTAGGTCACTCCACAGTCTTCTCCGGCTCCAGACCCTCCCGTGCTCCGCCAGGCGGCCAGACTGAGAGAGCTGTGGGGAATCTCCCCGTTAGCTCGGCTTGGGTTGAGGCTCCTCCGAGGTACACAAGCCCTTGGGGACGATTTCCTTTGCTGATCTCACAAACAACACGAATTCAGGGCTTTTTTTTTTTGGTGTTGTTTATTATTTAAACCCACTTGTAGTTTGGGTTCAGCTGGAAAGCAGGACATACCAAGGGAGGGAAGGCGGTTGCACGCGCAGGATTCCGTGGCAGCTTTGGCGGGAAGCCCCAGGACCCTGCTCCGGGGAGGTCGGGCCTGCCGCAGGCTCCCAGCTGGCTCAGGCGTGGGCAGCCTTCTGCGCGTGTCCCCGGCGGAGGAGAGCTGTTTCCTCTGGGATCTGCACCCTCACGGGCCAGCCAGAGGTTTCCCGACAGAATGCCCAGCAGCTGAGAGACAGGACTCCGCGGGCAGGCCCGGAGAGGCTGTCACACAAGGAACACCGGCTGGTTTCCGATGCCAGAGAAGACTGGGGCTTGGCGTCTGGGGCGGCCCCACGAGGCTGCTCCTCGTGGCGGCCCGGCTGGGTGGGCCCTCGCTCCTGCAGCTGCCCAGGGCATGATCAATGGTACATTTCCCACCCCCTCCCCACCCCCCCAGAGAAAATAAAATAAAATAAAAATTAGAATAAATACCGATTCGGCCAACATTTACATTTACATGGATGGACAGGACGATCCCCAAACCTTAAAGGTTACAGACTGGTTACGGAGGGCGAACGAACGGAAACGGGTTTGGAGGTGCACACTCTTCATGGAGGATGGAGGGACTCCCACCTTGCCCAGGGGAGGCCGGGAGCCTTCCTGGGGCCGCGGTCCTGGGGCTCCGGCGAAGACACACACAAGCCGAGGAAAGCGGGACCATCGCGAGCAGGCTGGCTGCTTGCAAGGAGAACAGTGACCACCTCGCCTTGAGTGGCAGGGGGGAGACCAGGATAGAATCAGCCTCAGACAGCCAGACTTTGCCTCTCCAGCCCCAGGAGTCGTGGGCCAGCTGGGAAAACGCAAGCCTTAGGAACGCAGTATCCAGTTTTGGCCCCCAACAGATACATTCAGAGGTCAACTTGGATACGGCCTGCCTCTCTCGGCAGAGGGGGGCCTGGCTGGGAGGGGCCGGGGGGTGCTCACTCTGCCCCCCAGTTCCTGTCTGAGTCGTCTCCTGTGGGAAGCTTCCTCAGAGTCTCAGATTTTAGTCTTTACTGTTATTTCCTTACCAAAAAAAAACGTTTAAAATCCTTTTTAAACGTTTTCCTTCCACGTCTGAAAAAGCAGCAGCAACCTGCATTTAGAAAAACAGCTTCAAGTGTTTCTCGAGTTGGCCAGGAAGTGCTTTCAAGCAATGGAATAAACTAGGCAAACCATACGTCTGGAGCCACCGTGGCGTGACACGTAATTAAAAATATATTTATATATGTATACATATTTATATCTCACTTCTTCACACTCTGGTCCTGACGGTCAAGCCCAGCAATGAGGGCCACCAGGAGGAAGGGGCGTGAGGTCCATGGTGCCCACAAGGCTACCTGTCCCAGCTTTCCAGGGGCACCGGCCCCAGCACGCACGTGTCTGGGCTCCGCATGACACCTGCTGTCTGAGCCGAGCGGAGGTGAGACCCCACTCTCCTGCCTCCTCAGCTTGCACCCCCACTCCAAGGCCTCTCCCTTCCACTGGGGCCGTTTTGTTCTCAGCAGATGCACTCATGAGGGCATGCGCGCGCGCGCGCGCACACACACACACACACACACACACACACACTCTCTCTCTCTCTCTCTCTCTCTCTTGAAGGAAGCAAGGCCCATTTCAGCACAGGTATGTCTCTGAGGCCTGTCCAGGGGCAGCCGCTTGCCTGGCGAGGGCCGCCTGACTCCTTCAGCTCATGATTTCCCCCGTGTTCTCGCTCAGCCTTCTAACATCGGCCTAGCTCTTCCCGCAAGGCCTCCTGTGGGGCCTCCGGTGCCCCTGGGCCCCAAGCTGGGCTAAAGGAGTAGGCTGAGGAGAAAAGGCAATGAGGAGAAGCTTGAGAAAGCTCGGGAAAAAGAAGGAAAAGGCTGGGGCTGGGGCGCAGGCTTCTTCGCAGAGGCAACCACGCTGTTCCAGGCAAACCCGTGCCCCGCACAAGCTCTTTCTGGGGCAGTCACAGGCTCCGGTCCTGGGGCTGGGAGGCAGGCTGTGGCTGGTGGGACAGCCAGGGAGTACAGGGAACCTGCTCCACACCTCGGGCTCCGGGTCAACCAGGGGAGACCGCCTCCAGCCCTCACCTGGCCCGCCTGGGCCGGGCCGCCCGGCTGCCTCCAGGGACCCAGGGAGTGACCGGCCTCAGGAGAGGCGTAAAGAAGGAAGCTGCTGGGGTGAGGTCGCTTTCTGGGGGCTCATCAAAGCGTGAGCTCTAGGCCTTGGAGACGTGGCTGTGCCAACACAGAGACACCCTCTCGGAGGCCAACACAGAAGGGCAGCTCCCAGAACCCGACTCCAGGAAGCCCCAGCCATGTTCCCAGTCTGGAAAGCTTTGTCTGGCCTCCCTGCCTGGTCACCCGACTGTGCTGCTCACGACTCGGTGAGCACGCCCTTTCCCAACAGCCTCCCGCAGCACCTGCAAGGCTGGCCTCCGGGATGCTACCTGTGATGAGGTCAGGGCAGCAACACAGCCCACTTGTCTAAACTCCGAGTTCCTGGGAGCCAAGAAGCCCCATACTCCCACTCTCCTCCACTCAGAGCTTGGGACAAGAGCTGCGAGTGGAGCAGGACACATCCCCTCGCATGTGGGCCTCAGTGGGCAGCTTGTTCTGTGCTGGGTTGACAGCAAGGCCCTGGGCCAGGACGGGGCTGGATGCACTCCCTGCATGATGGTATCAGCCCTTGAGACAGCGCAGCTAGAGTACGAGAAGGGAGGTGCTGGAAGCCAGGGGCACAGGTTCCAGTGGGACCCCCAACTGGGGCAGAAGTTTCCAATTACCCTAATTGGCTACTGGCAAGCTGTCTGTGGCTAGAATCCTTGGGGGGGGGCGGGTTTGATCTCCCACTAATCAGGGGGTCCTCGGTGCTGTCTGTGTGATCACATCGCCCGGCTCTTTCATTGACAGAGACTTCAAAGCAGCTGACTTTTGGAAAGTAAAACACAATAAAACAAGAGTGCAAGGAGAACTACAAACTCCAGCTGCCCCGCCTGCTCCCAGCCCGGGCCTGAGGCTTGGGGCTACTGGAGGGGCACTGGGAAGTTGCGGGGTGGGGGGGTAGGGGGGGAGGTGGGGGGGGTGGAGGGTGAAGGTCGGAGGAGAACGAATGCCTCTGTCCCCCCAGCTTAACCGTGTGGACAAAGGCCATCAATTACGGGCGGCTGGTGGGGACGGTGCCTGCCTTTGTCCTCCCGGACATCTGCTACACGTCGCCTGCTGCCAGTTGGCGACTGCGGCTGACAGCATGTGGGAACAATGCAAGCCCGTCTCCGACCCACTTTTTCAGCCTTCTGAGGTCTTTTCTGACCCAAGCGGTACCCTGGCGTGCCGGGCTGCCCGGCCTCAGAGGAGGAGTCACAGAGTTGAAACCCCTTGCACAAAACCCTGCGGGGGACTTGTTTGATGGGAGGGGGCAGGAGGAGCAAGAGTGAGGAGGGGTGAGGGCCAGGCCACCATGAAAAAGAAACATGCTTCCCTTACTGGTGAAGCTGCAGCATGCTGGGGCTGGGGGCGGGGGAGATGGGGGTCCTAGGGACTTGATCCCTGCCCCACCTGGCTCCAGGCTGGCCCCCGGCTCTGCCCGCCTTCCTCCCCATTTCTCTCTCCCACCAGGGCCACCCCTGTCCTCCCGCCTGTCCATCTGGCCTGTGCGCCAGGGCCCAGCTGCCCGCGGCCGCCCGCCAGAGCCCCCGGCTGTCAGGCTGTCAGTTTCTGGATGGTCCTGTTGTAGTACTGCGTGATGGGGGGCGTCAGAGGGTTCCAGCTGTTGGCGTGGAGTTCAATGACCTCCAGGAGCAGCGACCTGGTCAGCATGGACTCCGAGGGACACAGCATCTTGTCTCGGGCACTGGCCAGGAGCTCGGTCATCATCTCGGGGAGCTGTTCCTCTAGCAGCCGGCCTGTGCTCTGCAGCTGTGGGCAGAGAAGTGGGAGTTAGGGCAGGACACGGGCCCCACCATGGTTCCCTGACCCACCTGGTAGGGTGAGCTGGGGGCAGGGACAAGAAATTGCTGGACTATCTCAGGAAGGTGTGGGCCCAGGTCTCTGTGCCACAGGGAGGGCAGAGTGTGGAAATAGCCAACTGTGGGAACCCACATTTAACAACCAATCTGTTGGCAGAAATAAGAGGGATCAGAATATTGCCTGCTGCTCTCCCTCCTACAGGAAGCCCTCCCTGACTCCCACCTACACCCTTAAATGGCTGTGTGACCTGCTTCCTTCAAAGGTGATTAGGCTGCATAATGTTAATTTTCACTTGCTAGCACGTCTCTCTGGAAACGAGCTTAGTCATTATTACCTGTGCATGTATGTCCATGTGGAATTTGAGATCCGGAGAGCAAGACCAAGTCTCCTGTTTCCCTCTTCCCTTCCCTCCTGCCCTGATCCCCCCACCCCACCTCCAGCACTGACCTCTGCCCACACTCGTGCCACAGGGGAAAGAGAAATATGAACTGGGCAAAGGGCCAGCGGAGGGCCTGCCCTCAAGAGAGGCCCCTGCGATAGTCTAGAAAAGCCCCCACTGGGAAGGAGCCCGCCTTCCGGATCTGCGCATCCTGGGCCCAGCCCCTGCAGGAGCTCCCGCAGAATCGCAGCCCCCAGCCCGGTCCCGCCCCCAGCCTCATCCTGCCCAGAGCTCAAGGCTCTCCCCTCTTCGCAGTTCCCCGTGGGCCTGCCCTGACCTCTCTCCCTGGGCTCTTCAGGGATGTGTGCTCTGTATACACACTTATCCTCTCCACTGCCCCACCCAGTGTGTGTGTGTGTGTGTGTGTGTGTGTGTGTGTGTGTGTGTGTGTGTGTGTGTGTGTGTGTGAGAGAGATCTAGCCCCGCCAGACTGGAAGCTCTCTGAGGGCAGAGAACATGCTTTCTCCTTCTCTCCTCTCTCCCCCACCATGAGCCCCATGCAGGGCACCCGGCTGGAGCCCAACCAATGAGCAGAGTGACCGCCCCTTCCACCCAGGGCTGCCGTCTGGGCTCCGAGATTCTCGGGCGTGGCCGCGGCAGGGTGGGGGGGAGGAGGGGAGCCACCTCAGAGGTGTGGTGTCCTGGGAGCCCCTCCCCGCACTGCGTGCCACTCTGTGTGACTCTGGGCTGTTTTCCGAGGGCAAAGGTTTGTCCCCATGGCTAGGCCAAAGCCAGGAGTCTGAGGAAAGATCCCAGAGGAAGTTTCAATGAGCAGGGGCCACACCCTGGGATAGGGCATGGCCCCTCCCGCAGGGGCTGCTTTGAACCAGCCAGTGCCAGCATGGGGGATTCAAACCTCGGGCACCTTCCCCCAAAGCCCAGGGTGGTATTTGGGGACAGGAGTCACCTGGGGTCTCTTAAGTCATTTGTGTTATATACCTGGTATGAGGAGAGGGTGGTCTTGGGGACAGAGAGAAAGTGACAGTGGCAGCACTCAGTGTTTCCCTCTAGATGAGCCAGCAATTCTCTGTCCCTTCAGCCAGGGACGGACTGGTCTCCCCATTAACTTTTACTCTGGCTCTAGGCTGACAGTTCTGGGTGTAGAAGTCCATGTCCACTCAGGAGCCATTCCTCACCGGCGCCTTGCCCTGGACTGTGGACCCCACAGCTGTGAGGCGTGCGGGGCGCCCTGTACCTGAGACTGGCGGTCCAGGCCGTACTGCTTACCTCCAGGACCCCACAGCTGTGAGGCGTGCGGGGCGCCCTGTACCTGAGACTGGCGGTCCGGGCCGTACTGCTTACCTCCAGGACCCCACAGCTGTGAGGCGTGCGGGGCGCCCTGTACCTGAGACTGGCGGTCCAGGCTGTACTGCTTACCTCCATCGAGCAGCACAGGACTGCATCTTCCTTCACATCCTGAGATTGCAAGAGCTGCGGGGAGAGGGCAGAGACCGCCATTGAGGGCGCCAGCTCCCAGCCCCCCACAGCAGGTCCCCCTCCCCAGCCCGAATTCAGCCTGGAATAAGCATCTCCCAGGGTCACAGGGCAGCAGAGACGCTGTGCCGGGAAGCTGTGGCCCCTCGGGCGGGCCCTGTTCTGCTGGAGGACTGCTGTGGACAGACGGGCGGCGCCCTGGCTGGCAAGGAGGCTGTGAGTAGAGGCCATGGCGGAGAAAGAATGCAGGTAGGTCTAAAGATGGTGGCAAATATGCTGGGATCATTGGCTGTTAACAACTGGTCAGCAAAAAATCCTCAGCGAACCTGACCAGGTAGTGGTGCAGTGGATAGAGCGTTGACCTGGGACACTGAGGACCCAGGTTCGAAACCCCAAGGTTGCTAGCTTGAGTGTAGGCTCATCTGGCTTGAGCATGGGATCACAGACATGACCCCATGGTCTCTGGCTTGAGCCCAAGGTCACTGGCTTGAAGCCCAAGGGAGTTACTGGCTCAGCTGGAGCACCCCAGTCACATATGAGAAAGCAATCAATAAACAACTAAAGAGACACAATTACGAGTTGATACTTCTCATCTCTCTCCCTTCCTGTCTGTCCCTGTCTCTCTCTTGCTTAAAAAAAAAAAAAGAAAGAGAAAAAGAAAACCCTTAGAGATGAAATTAGCTTAAAGACTTCCAGGTTGGTAAGGGGGGATTTAGCTGTGGTCTTGGCCGTTCCGAGGCCCTGGCTCCAGGAGGAGGGTTTAAATGCTCTTCTGTAAAACCACGGCTGCACTGACTGACTTACCCAGAGGCTGGAACTGCCTCCCGACCCAGGTCATGCCAGGCTGCCCAGCACTGGAGCTGGCCACGCCCTGGTTGGGCTTCCCCCTCCTGGCCTCTTCTCATTCTCTCAATCTCTTTCTTTTGACTTTTAAATTTAAATTCATATAACATCAAATTCACCATTTTAAAGTATACAATTCAGTGACTTAGTATAGTCATAGGTCCTGCAATCTTATCCGGAATGTCTTCATCTCCCCTACACGAACGCAGTGAGTTCCCGCACCGCCACCCTCGGCAACCGCTCATCTCTGTCCCTGCGGATTTGCCTATTTGCAACATGTCTCATAAATGGAATCATATAATATCAATATGTAGCCCTTTGTGACTGGCTTCTACTTAACGTAACTTCTTTTTTTAAATGTATTGATTTTTAGAGTGAGACAGAGGGAAGGGAGAAAAACTGATTTGTTGTTCCACCTATACATGCATTCATTGGATTCCTGTGTGTGTCCCAAGCTGGGAACACCTTGGTGTATCGGGACGACTCTGACCAACTGATCTACGCAGCCTAACATAACGTATTTGAAGTTCGTCCATGTTATAACAGTTCTTTATTGCTTTTCACAGTCGAATAATATCCCATTGTATGTTTACACCACATTCTGTTCATCCCTTCTTCCACTGGTAAGACATTTGAGTTGTTTCCACGTTTGGGCTATTGTGAACAGTGGTGCTATAAACATCCATGTGGACATGTTTCCAATTCTCGTGGGCACACACCTAGGGGTGGAACTGCTGGTTCATGTGGTATCCAGCTTAGCTCTTTAAGGACCAAGACAAACTGTGGCTGTACCATTTTACATTCTGGCCAGCAATGTCTATGGATTGTGATTTTTTTCCACATCCTTGACAACACTTGTTATTGTCTGCTTTGTTTTCAAATTCATTTCTTCTTGAGCCCCCAGGAGAAGGTCCAGGTACAGCTTGAGAAGCCCTACCATCCTGTTTTCCTCAAGCCCCACTGACCGCTTTTTGCACAGTCCCCTTTGCTGGTTAATTCTCTGCCTCCAGACCCCTAACTACATCTCGGTTCTGTCTCCACCTTCCCTCCCCCACCACTGTGATCATCGCTTCCCTCAGATGACCCCACATCTACCCGCTGGGGCTCTCCATTTCGGCCTTCTCCTCCTGCCCAGGTCACTTCGTAGCTTTCCTCAGGGACTCCCAGATCGCCCCAGCCCATGGTGTCCTCCCCTGTGTCTCACCCCCGAGTTCTCTCCATCTTTCCCACCCGTGTGGCATTCCACACAGGAAATGAGACCTTTTCCAGTCTGAACTGCCTGCTCCCTGAAGGTAGGGACCGGGCCATGGTCATCAGAGTTGCTCTTTAACATCTAGCACAGCTCCTGGCCACAATAGGAATCCACTAAATGTCAGTTGATATGATTTACGTGCTGCTTTTTCTTTTAAAGGGAGGCTGGAGGGTAAGGAGAACATAAGAGGAAGGCATATTTAGTGTGAGCATCCCTGTTCACTGACTGAGAACTGGAGTCAAGGTTTTGACTCGAACATGGCATGTTCAAGCGGAGGTGACATCACATACAACTCGGGGGATGTCCCTGCTGTTGGCATGACATTCGAATTCCACACATCCTCCTCGCCTATCCCTTCTGTCTTACCTCTGACCTAGTATCTACTTGTTGGTCTGTTGTCAGTCTCCCCCACCGCTAGAAAGCAAGTGCTGTGAGGGCAGGGTTTTTGTTTTGTCCACTGCTGCATCCAACGCCTGGCACAGTACCTGGCACATAGGAGGCACTTGGAAATATGTGTTAACAATACGCTTTGGGAGGCAAGGAGAATGCCACCCAGCTGGAAGTCAGCAAGCCAGAAGGGCTAAGCTCGAGTCAGCTCATCGGCAGGTGGTCCTGGTGCACATAGCTGAACAGGTGAGATCGGGGGGCATGGAAACCCCAGCCCACACACCCTTCTCACCACAGCAGACAGGGCGCCAAGTTATAACTGAGGAGTCTGCCGGGGAAAAAACCCTTAAAATAGAAATTACCGGAAGAAAGTGCAAGAAAGGGGGAAGTGGGGTATCCGTCTGGAGGGAAGGGAGCTCCTGGAGACACTGGGCAACAGCAGCTGGGGGGAAGTGGGGTATCCATCTGGAGGGAAGGGAGCTCCTGGAGACACTGGGCAGCGGCAGCTGGGTGGAGGAGGGAGCAGACAGGACCTGGAGCTCACGGGAAGGAAGGAAGGGGTCAGCTCCAGGTGCCCAGCACATTGGCTAACATATAGCAGGTGCTCAATAAATGCTTGTCATGGCGAGTAAGATGAACGTGGGGTCATAGTCTGTCCTGAGATCAGCTTCTTTGGTGTCCTGGGGTTTAGGGATAAGTGAGGTAAGTTTATGGGAAATACTGTGAAGAGCCAGGGCCTGACAAGTCCTACATGCTCTGAAAGGTGACTGCTTCTCCCCGCAGGTGGCCCTTGGGACTTCTGACGGTGCTACGTGGAAAGCCTCCATCCGTGTTCTTGTCGGCCGAGCACTCTGTCCTGACGAGCAAGTGTATACTCCTCCTGCCTCTGTGTTGACTGCCCAGGGCCTGCCTGCCTCCACCTGCTCCCAGCCCAGGTTCTGACAGCAGAGCAGAACCTGTCTTCCTGTTCTGTTTCTGTCCTGCCCTAAGCATTTGTGACCGGCCTACTTCTCGTTCATGTCCCTTCCTCCCCTCTGCGTGCCCAGACTCCCCCGGGGGCCACTGTCCTCTCTCCCTGGTGGGGCCCTGGCTCCTGGCTTCCGGGGCAGGGGACAGACTTGGTGGGAGTGGGGGTGGGTAGCTCTCAACCCCAGAACCTTTCTTCCAACCTTATCTTTCATTTGGTGGTTTGGGAAAGCCTGTGTTAAGCCAAAAATCACATCGTGCAAACGGCCTGCTAGCTTTTCTCAAGGAAGTCAGGAGGACTGGCTGTTCTCCCTCGTGCTTATCTGTCACAGATGCTGGGATGCAGAGCTCACAAAGGGAATCGGGGCCACAGACCACATCCTGGTCTCCCCTACCTGCCGACCTGGCCGCTCACTGCCAGCTTTTGGCAGCAGAGCCTTCGAGCCAAGGAGAGCGTCATCGTCAACCTCCCTCCCAAGGGGACCTTCCCCACTGTCACAGGCAGGAAGCGGCACCCTGCTGCCACAACTGGAGGCGGGCCTACCTCCCAGTGGGCAGCCCTTGACTCAGCTCCCCAGGACTCCCTCCGAGGACACCTGCCCGGGCCTTCAGAGGCTCCCACGCCTCTGGGTGACCAGTGGCTTCCCAGGAAGCTGCTGCTGACCTGTCCTTTGCAGGCAGTGTCCCAAGTACAAGACCCTTCCACTCTTTTCCACCTTGACCCAAACTCACCTGTCTGCGTTCCATTTCTGCTTTTTCTGAAGAACAGACAGCGAGTTTTTATATAAACACACCCCTGATAATATGTTGAGGGGTCCGCTGAGCTCTCTTAGGTAGCTTCTACCTGGGATCTTCTGGAGACAATGCTTTATTTAACTCTAAGGCAGTTTCACAAGTAGTGGCCACTCAAACAGGGTCTTGCACACCCCTGCTCACAAGAGCAGTATTCACAACAGGCAAGAGGCAGAAGCGGCCCAAGTACCCACACCGGGTTAGTGGATAAGCAACATGTGGTCTCTACGTACAATGCAATATTACTCAGCCTTAAAAAGGAAGGAGATTCTGACATGCTCTACCACAGATGACCCTGAGGACATGACACTCAGTGAAATAAGCCAGATACAAAAGAACAAATGCTGTATGAGTCCACTTAGATGAGGCACGTAGTCAAATTCATGGAGACAGCAAAATGGCGGTTGCCAAGGGGCTGGAGGAAGAAGTAATGGGGTGTTGCTGTTTGATGGGTGCAGAATTTCAGTTGGGAAGATGGAAAGTTCTGGAAATGAATGACAGGATGGTCGCACAACAATTTTAATATACTTCATGCCACTGACCTGTACTCTTTAAAAAAATGGCTAAAACAATCAATTTTATGATACACATATTTTACTGCCACATATATTTATATGTTTTATCATATAAAACAATGATCTAAAAAGAAAGTGGTGGAAGGAGCAGGCACTCTATCTGCTGTCATTCTTTGGAAGAAAGTCCCATGGAGAAGGCCGGGCGGCCCACAGGCCCTGGGGTCGAAGGCCCTGGGGCAGGGAAGGAGCAGCCCCCTCATCAGAGTCTCTGGCACAGAGAGGGGTGTGGGCGGGCTGGGGCAGCCACCCTCGCCCTGCCCTCCAACAGGGAAATGTGTTTCTTGGACGAGAATCCAAGGCAATTGTGCGAGCCCACACAGTGTTTGTTCGGAAGCTAATGCATTCCTGTCCTATTGTCTCTGCCGGAGACTTGTTGTGGGCACACCCAACACATCCTCCCTCAGGGAGAAGCCAAGGGGCTTGGAGTCAGGCTGTGGGAGGCCCGACAGCAACTGCAACTGCGGAGAAAGGCAGCCGGTGGGCGCATCCCAGTGTCCCCGGTGGAAGGTCCACAAGGCCTGGGCATGCTGCCCAAGGCGTGCCCAGGACGGAGTCAGGCTGGTTGCTTGGGATACCACACTGTGGAGAGGGAAGCAGGGTGCTGATGGAAGGACCCATGGGGCTGCCTTTGTGTGTGGGAGGCAAGCGAGAGCTGGGGATGGCAGCTTCTTGTCTTAGTAGTGAGGACTAAGTGCCGCCAACCTGAGGCAGGGTGGCTAGCCCGCCCTGACCACCTGAGCTTAGCAACAGCATGGCTTCACTCTTGAAGAACAAACCCAAGCAGCCTACTATAGCCAAAACAAAAACTCGGCTCAGACCCTGCCTGTAGGAGTCCCCCCTCCTTTAGGGGTAGCCGAGGGAAGGCCGGGAGCAGCAACAAGGGAGCATAAGTGAGATTTCGGAGTGCGTGTGATTGGCTGGTTTTCTGGGAAATGATCCAGAGCTCTCATTGGTTGGCTGGGTCTACGGAAGGGCCAGGGCTGTGTGTGGCAGGATGCGCAGAGTAAGAAGCTGCAGGACGAGGAGAGAGAAGGAAGAGCCAGGGTGAGGGTGGAGGTCTGTAGTGGTCCAGGAACTCCGTGATGGGCAGAAAGGCTGATAGTGGAGAGAAAGGGGAGAGGTGGAAGAATGTGGCAGAGGCAAAAGAAATGGCCCTGATGCATGCCACATGGCTCGGCATGGCACATGGACACCTACATCTCAGGAGTGTCCTGAGGTACAAGTCCAGGCCGCCACCCTGCACCTCTGCTGGACCTGGATTGGCATCTACAGCTAAGTCTAGAGAAACTGATGTTCATGATACTGACCTGGAGTCATCAAGATGAGGGTCAGTTATGCCTGGGTCTCTTCAGGAGGCAGGGGAAATAGATAATCTATCTGAAAAGGGTGATGTCCAAAATGTGCAGCAGGCTTGGAGCCAGAAGACCTGCTACTCATTAAAGGGAACCCTGAGCATGTCACTTAATCACTCTCCACCTCAGGTGCCTCACTGGAGAATGGGGATTATCCCTGCCTGGAATTGTTTTGAGAGTCAATTGAGATAACGTATGTGGAAAGAGCTTTACAAAGTACAAAGCTTGATTCAAATACAAGGTGTGATTATTGTAATTAAATGTATATCTTTATAAACATGCATCTTCCTTGAAGATCTTGACATACTTTGTATACACCATCCCGTTTACCCTGTGATACTCTCGTAGAGACAGGGAAAGGCCACAGGCATTATTATCTCTACTTAATAATGTAGTGAAACCAAAGCTCACCAGTCAAGTGGCTTGAACAAGCCAGACAGACTGTAAGTCTGAGAAGATCTAAAAGATGCACAGAAGTCCTAAGTCAGCATCCTCTTCCTTGGAGAATTATTTTAATTTCCCTCACATTGGCTAATTCATATTTTGCTGATCAGAATTCATAATTCTTAATTTTGTTGAATGGTGACAATAATCAACTTGGGTCTTTACAAACTTGAACTGGTTTAATCTATTTTGTGTCTGTATTGGCTACCATCTATCTATCCACCCACCCATTTATCCACCTACTCATCCGTATACCCACTTACTTACCAAGTTATTAATCCATTTTTTCACCCACCAATGCATCCATTTATCCTCCCATCTTCTACCCACACATACCATGTATCCAACCTTCCATCCACCCATCTATCCTTTCATGCATTTACCTGTCCATCCATCTACCCACTCATCTACTTCATCCATCTACCCATCCATCCTTTCATGCATCTACCTATTCATCCATCTACCCACTCATCTACTCCATCCATCCATCCATCCATCCTTTCATGCATCTACCTATTCATCCATCTACCCACTCATCTACTCCATCCATCCATCCATCCATCCTTTCATGCATCTACCTATTCATCCATCTACACACTCATCTACTTCATCCATCCATCCATCCTTTCAACAACAGTTATGCCACACCTACTATGTGTTAAATACTGTATAAATACAGGGATAACAAGAATATAAGATTTGCAACTTATGGTCTAGTAGGAAGAAATCGAGAAACTGTGCTAGGTATGTGGGGCTGGAACACAAGATGGAATGGTGGTGGTGGAGAGCACGCCAGGCACATGGCAGAAGGAGCAGCATATGGCATATGCACAAGAGCTAAAAATGTGAACTAGCAGAGTGCACTGGTGAATAACAAGTATTTCAAGATGCTAAAATGTATGGTGCTGGGGCGGGGGGGACAGAGAACATGATGGTAAAGAAGGCAAGGGCCATAGCCTAAAAGGCTCTCGATGCCATGCTACTAAGTTTGAATTTTCCCCAAGGGACTGGGGAGTCATTGAACAATTTTAAACTGGAGAGTAGGAAGGTAATATTTGCATTCTCAAAAGATCCTTTCCTGCACAGTGTGGAGAACAGACTGGAGCTGGCAGGGTGGTGGTAGGACTGGAAGCAAGGAGACCCGTGAGCAACCTGATATGAGAAATGATGATGGTTTGAACTGAAGCAGGCACAATGGGAGGAGAAGTGTTTAGGAGGCAGAAGTGAGGGTGAGGAAAAGGACAATCTTGAGGGTGGAGAATCCTCAGGTTTAGGGCTTGGTCAACTGGATAAAGGGTGGTGCCACCAACGATACTAGGAAGGCAGAAGGCATTGGTTTGGGGGAGTGTGAAAAAATTCAGTGTCAGAAATATGGAGTCTAGCCTGACCTGGTGGTGGCGCAGTGGATAGAGCGTCGGACTGGGATGTGGAAGGACCCAGGTTCGAGACCCCGAGGTCGCCAGCTTGAGTGTGGGCTCATCTGGTTTGAGCGAGGCTCACCAGTTTGGACCCAAGGTCGCTGGTTCAAGCAAGGGGTTGCTCGGTCTGCTGAAGGCCCGTGGTCAAGGCACATGTGAGAAAGCAATCAATGAACAACTAAGGTGTTGCAATGCGCAATGAAAAACTAATGATTGATGCTTCTCATCTCTCTCCGTTCCTGTCTGTCTGTCCCTGTCTATCCCTCTCTCTGACTCACTCTCTGTCTCTGTAAAAAATAAATAAATAAATAAATAAATAAAAAAAAAAGAAATATGGAGTCTATGCTCCGTGGGGATGTCAGGGAAGATGACTGGTCGGAGGCTGGCTACCTGCGATCGTCAGTGCCCAGGTGTCAGTCAAGGCCATGGATGTGAGCGAGATGTCCTGGGGGAAGACATAGAATGCATGAAAGAGCACCATATAAAGGGTGGTAGAGGAGGAAGAACCCCCAGAGGTGGGAGAGGACAGGGAGCTAAAAAGAACAGGAAGAAGTGATGTCATGAAAGCCAACAAAATTTGAAGTAGGACAAGGTCAATGGTGTCAAGTAAGATGAACAATGAGCAGGCACTCTGGACTTGGTGCTTAGGAGAGCACAGGTGACCTGTGCCATGATGACTTCAGTGCAGGGGGAGGGGCAGGTGAAAACCGGGTAAGGGGGCTGCAGAGGGTGAGGGGTCGGGAGTGGAGACTAAAGGGGGTACACATTTCCTTCTTATCCTTTGGGGGTTTCTGTTCTTTCTTCTCTGTTTCTTCCTTTCTTTCTAATTCTTTCTTTTTTGGGGGGAACCTTGTCTATAGAAAAAGAGAAGGGTAAAATGCTAGAAGAAAGAGGCTGGCAAAGGGTCAAGGGGAACGATTGTTAAAGCAGGAGACCTGAGCATGTTTCAAGGATAGAGGCAGAGATGAGTGGGTAGAATGCGGGAGAGAGGGGGGATAATCGGAGGGGAGGGGGGAGGGGAGGGAGAGGGAGAGGGAGAGGGAGAGGGAGAGGGAGAGGGAGAGGGAGAGGGAGAGGGAGAGGGAGAGGGAGAGGGAGAGGGAGAGGGAGAGGGAGAGGGAGAGGGAGAGGGAGAGGGAGAGGGAGAGGGAGAGGGAGAGGGAGAGGGAGAGGGAGAGGGAGAGGGAGAGGGAGAGGGAGAGGGAGAGGGAGAGGGAGAGGGAGAGGGAGAGGGAGAGGGAGAGGGAGAGGGAGAGGGAGAGGGAGAGGGAGAGGGAGAGGGAGAGGAGGTGCTTAAGTAACAGGAATGTCACTTCTCTGAAAAGGGGCGGGGCTGCGAACTGAAGTACCCATATAACTACTCCTGCCGCCCAGCCAGGCTGTGCAACAACAAAATTAGCGCTGTTTTACGTTTAAGACATACTATCATCCCTCCGTGCCTGCCTGCATTTGACATCCCAGGAGAGGGAAATCTGCCCCAAATGTCACTTTTCCACTAGCCTAATAAGAAGCCCTAGTGCGGTGGCTATGGTCAGATGTCAAGGAAATTCATGGTTCTGACCTGGACTTCAGTCCAAGCCTGTGCCCTGTGGCCTGGCTGCCAGCCCTCCTAACTCAGGCGGGCAGGCACCCTAGCTGCGGACCAGGCGCCCCGGAGGCAATAATTAGCCTCCTTCCTGCCGAGCTTGCAAACCACCCGTACAAAGTGGCCACAGTAAATGTCACATGGGGGAATGCTTCAGCCCACAGCTGGCCCTGGGGGGGCTGGAAACGTAATCTGGGGCTCAAAGAAGACACTGAATCCCGCAGATACTGGAGCCAGAGGACAGGGCCATGGCTCCTGTGGCTCCTCTTCAGGGCCAAGCCCTGGCCAGTGGCCTGGACAGCAGGCAAGTTCTGTTCGTAGAGTCCCCGCGGCCACGTGTTCCCAGGAACCCTGGTTGGGGTTTGAAACCCTGAGGACGTTGTTGTCCGTGACCACTGTCAACACCTCCCGCCTTCTCCTTTAGTGCCCTTCTCTTCCCTTCTAGAAGCCTGCCTGTCCCCTCCGAGGCTCGTTCTGTGTTCAATACCCTGGCGCACATGGATTTCTCCAAAGGGCAGACAGAAAATGCCCGAGGAAGCCCTGAGGACTGACCTTTCCAACGGGGGTCTCCTGAGGGCTAACCAGCACCTTCTGGGTCTTCAATCAGCACCTGGCTTACATTTCTGAGTGCTTTCTCTAGACAGGGGTACTGAGCTGTGTGTGCATTCTAAGATCCATTTTACCCTTACACCAGCTAGCTTATCTGAGTTAGACACGATTGTCGTATCTCCATGTTACAGATGCGGACATGAGGCCAGAGAGGGAAACAGTTTCCCCGACAACACACAAGCAATGGAAAACTGGGAGCTGAACTCAGGTCTCTTCTGCCTGCACAGTCACATGATGTGGCCACTGCCCCATGAGTAAGGCCCCTGTACATAAGGCTAATAGGGAGAGGACAGAAAGAGGTGAGGTGACCACATACCCTAGTTTTCACCTGTCACCCCAAAGTAGTAGGTGCTTTCCTTTCACTCTCAAAAGTGGTATATTATACAGCCTCCTAGACAAGGGAAGGGTGCCATCTGACCAGGTGGTAGACCTCTAGCCTAGCCCGTTTCTCCTCCTGTGCCTCAGGGTCCCCACTGATTAAGTGGTTAGAGTTCATGCCTATCTCTCTGGGTTTGGCAGATGGGGTGGGAGAAGGGCTCTGAAGGCAACAAAGCAGCCCTGCTCCTAGCGAGAGGTGGTCGTCACTGCAGGAGATCGTGACGCCTGCTGCAGGGCCTGGCCCGAGCCTGCAGCACTAACTGCTCCCCAGGGAAGGGAGGCGGGCGCAGGACGGAGTTACGGCACCAGGCACACTGTCCACTGCTCCGTGCTGGAGCAGGGGGGCCTGTGGGGAGCGGTTATTTTCTAAGATTCCTCTGGGGAGCTCAGCCATCGGTGCCCAGCCTGGAGGCACTGGGTGTCTGGTGGCACCTGGGACCATCACTCCCCTCACAGTACCTTCCGGATACCCCTCTGGAGAAATGACTGCATTTTTTGTCTGACTCAGCGCAAAACAGCTCCCTGAGACAGGGGAGGAGTTTGGGCTGGCTGGGGCCAGACCTGGGGCTCAGGTGGTGGGCAGATGGCCCTCAACAGGCAGTTGCTGAACTCACAGGTCACCAGGCTGGACCCTCGACTGACATAGGGGAGGGCATGGCGAGGGAGGGGCCCCAGACTGCCATCTGCTCCTAGCTGTACCGCCCCTCCCCCGGGGCCCTGACCCCATCCCTTGGCCTCTCCACCTCCACCCACTTGAGTCCTAAACTTGACCTTGCTGGCTGTGGGGGAGGGTGTGAGAGTGTCTAGGTTTAGGGAACTAGCTGCCTGCAAAGGCATTTTCCATTCTCTAAAGTAAACAATCAAACAGGAAATTAATCTAGAAACCCACATCAACGGAAGGTTCAGGTTGTGATTTTCACAGCCCCAGAGTCAGGAAATTCAAAGTTATAGTTCCCATAGCAACTCGGCTGTAGAACCAGCCACTGCTGGGCTTGAACGAGACCTTGAAGGGTCAACGAGGCCAGCCCCCTGCCTCCAGGAAGCACAGCCCAACAGCAAGCCTGCCTGTCTGGGGCAGACTGCTCCTCCCAGGTGGGACTTGAAGCCTGGGACCGAGTGAGGAGTTGCAAGGTTAGTGTTCTCTCTCAGTTCGCACAGCAACGAGCTGGGAAACCAGGCCACCAGTTGACACCTCAGGGCTTCAGTTTTCTCCATTCTCATATCCCAACGGTGACCCCGTGTTCCCAGGTTCTAGGGATGGCAATGACACTCCAGGCTGCAGGCTGCCCCTGTGACGGGCTGGGCCAGGCATGCTTATTTTTACTCACATCCCACCCTCCTACTCAGCTCCACGATGGCCCCTATCTCTATCCCAATTGCCCTTGGACCTAGTGATTGGCCTTTGGCCCATCCCCTGGCTGTTTTTCCTCTGAGAAATATCTCAGTTGATTGACAGGTCCAAGAGCTTTCGCAGCAGACACCAAGGCGGCTCCAATGTTAGGACGTTCTTCTCTGCCTGCCCCCCTGCACCAAGTTGATAATATCTCGATGCATACTTCCTGCTCCCCTGCCTGATAGGTAGAGACCCACGTGGAGTGAACGGAGCCAGAGGCAAGCAAGCCCTCCCCCTTCAAGTACTGGGGTTTGTATGTCTGGGGTGGGGTTTTCATTTGTGTGTGACTGGTAAGGAGTCCCTGCCTGGCAGGAAAGGAGATAAGGACAGTGACGTTCAACCCAGAAGGAAATAGTCTGGAATCCTTCCCCGAGGGTCACCCTGTCTTCCCACCAGAGATGGGAGATGGCCACCTACAGACAGCTGGTCTTATCAGCATGATTCCGCAGCCTGGCCGGAGTCTTGTGACAACACTAGCTGAGGAGGAGCAGGCGCTTCACAGGCACCAGGCCTGTGGCAGAGGGTGCCGGCTGCCCGCCCACCGCCAGCCTGGCCCCGGAGCCAGCGCCGCGAATTGAGCAAAGCAGTGGAAAGAGAGAAGTGGCGCCCGCTGGAAAGCAGACAGAGCGGCTCCTGGATTTCCTAACAGGCCCAGCCACATGCCAGGGGCTGGCAGGCCAGCTCAGTGCGCCCGCCTCGCTTGCGAAACAGCCCTTTCCTCCGCTGGGTAAGCCTCCCCGGGCAGCCGAGCCGCTGTCCAGCCACCCAGGTCCCCGGACGAGGCCTCCCTGCCTGCCCTCCGCCTTCCTGCCTTCTCCTGCGGTTAACACACCAGAATACGGCGGGCAGCTCGGGGAAGACAGGACCCCTCCCTGGGCTGCAAGATGTTTCCTTTCACGAAGCCACACACAGAAGCTTACTTAGAAAGAAGGGTGGTGGGGAGGTCACTGTGGACAGATGGCGGATTTCTCTGCAGTCTCAGAAGGAACTCGAGGAGGGCAGAGCCACAGAGGGTGAACCACCAGCTTGAGAGGAAGGGCTTCCAGGAGCAGAAAGCCTAGAGCTCCCCCGCCCGCTCACTGATCGGGGCACATGGGTATCTGCAGGGCTGTGCCAACCCACCTTTCTCTGAGCCTGGGAAGAAACTCCTTAGAAGGTTCTTCATGGCATGGCGAGGTAGCAGGGGTCCCTCCTCTCACTTTGTAGGGTATGTAGCCCCCTGTGGGCTAAACGGGGGCACCCTGGCTCCGTAACTGTGCCACTGAGCATGGAATTCGGGAGAAGCTTTGGTTTAAACCATGTCTTCTTCAGCTTGATAATCTTGGCATGCTGTATTTAAGAATAATAGATGCCTTTCTAGCATGGGTACTGGATGGAGGTGCCAGTCTTCTGGGGTGGAGGGTAGAGTCTGAGGTCACACTGCAGATGCCGGACTGAACGTGTGTCCCTTGGTTTGGGGAGCTCAGCCGGTTCCGTGGTGAGTTTGGGTGTAAAGCAGTAACCAAGGACCAACTGGGCAGAGGCAGCTGGGCTTGGGATGATTAACAGAATAATAGGGCTGTGCTGAAGGAACAATTAGCATTTGTACTTAGAGCAGCAGGCACCCACTAGGGGGGCAGACAGGCCTGGGCTGAGAAAAGGGCCTGGGGCTGCGTGGGGACAGGCAGAGAGATTTGGTAAGTATTCTCTGCCAAGTCTGAGGCAGAGATAAGAGTCTTTAATTGGCACCTGGAAGTTTGTTTGGCTTTAGAGTCTTACCCTTAGCAGAATATGTATTTTCATAATGCGATGACTCTTTTTTCAAACTGAGATGATCTTTCTGAATGAGTGAGTATGCAAGTCAACAGTCTGTAGCACCCATGCATTTGGACCACCGGGGTGCAAGCGGGGAAGGGGTTTAGGCTGGCCCCGAGGTGCTTGTTGGCCCAGGCCCCCCTTGGGGCCCTCTCCCTCCCCTTCACAGACTTCCAGTCCAGCCAAACCCATCTGTTCACGGGCCTCTGAATGTGCCCTGTCCTCATCTACTTCCAGCTTTTGCTCCTCATTGTTTCTGTCAGACCTGCCTTCTCCCCTCTGGGCTCCATTTACTGGATCACTGACTGCAAAACCCTCCTCCTCCCAGAAACCTCCCCTGATCTCCTCCTCTAACTTCCATGGCCAGAGGCTCTCTATTTACTCTACTAAGTTCTAAGTCGAGTGGAGGGTCTCCCTAGATTAGTTCTTCCTTACACAGGACCTGGTGCGTAGCTGGCCCTCTCAGAAGACCTGCGGATTGGATTGGGAGGAAACAATGTGCTGGTTGAGGCATAGCCGCTTAGAAGGGCACCTCTCTCCCCTGGTGTGCAACTTCCCCGGAGACATACAGGCCTGCAGCACAGCAGGTCCTGCACCCTCCTCCAGGGAGTCTGAAGGAGTTTCATTTGTTCGTTTGTTCATTCATTCAACAAGGGGGCACAGATCCTGTTCTCACAGATCAACTAGTCTATTAGGGAAGACAGACGTTGCCCAAGCAGATCAGTGATGGGAACTGAGGCTGTACAGTGAGACTGCATGGGTTCTCATCCCGACTTGGTCACCCACCAATCACATTGCACAGCTAACCTCTCTGTGCCTCAGTTTCCTCAGAGAGACAGTATGTGGGAAGATAATTCTCTTGAAAATACTGGTTCTACAATATTCACAATAGCCAAGAAGTGGAAACAACCTAAGAATCCTTTGATGGGTAATTAGAGAAAGACACAGTCCATTACACAATGGAGTACCACTCAGCCATAAAAAAGGATGAAATATTGCCGTGTGCAACAACATGGATGGACCTTGAGAATATCGTGCTAAGCAAAATAAGTCAGATGGAACAGGACAAGAACCAAAAGATTTCACTCATGTGGGATATAAAACAGAAAATAACGAACAAACACATTCACAGACACAGACAGCTGCATGGTGGTTACCAGAGGGGAAGGGGTTGGGGGAAGGACAAAGAGACTAAGGGAAGGATCAGATATATGGTGACAGAGGGAGACTACGGTTTGGGTGGTGAGCACACAATAGAACAGAGAGATGTTGTATTATAAAGTTGTACACCTGAAACTTACATAATGACATTAAGCAATGTCATCCCGATACATTTAATTAAAATAAAAATCAAGCCTGACCTGTGGTGGTGCAGTGAATAGAGTGTCAGTCTGGAATGCTGAGGTCCCTGGTTCAAAACCCTGGGCTTGCATACTCATTCAGAAAGATCATCTCAATTTAAAAAAAGAGTCATCGCATTATGAAAATATATATTCTGCTAAGGGTAAGACTCTAAAGCCAAAAAACTTCCAGGTGCCAATTAAAGACTCTTATCTCTGCCTCGGACTTGGCAGAGAATACTTACCAAGGTTTTGAACACACAGTCAAGGCACATATGAGAAGCAACTCTGCTCCTCCCAACTTTCTCTCCTCTCTCTAAAATCAATAAATAAAATCTTTCAATAAAAAAAAAATTTTTTTTTGATTGATGGCTCTAAAGGGAAGATAAAAACAGGGCATTTCCTGGAGGGGACTGTGGGGTCCAGGGGAGGTTCTCCCCCTCAGATGGGTTTGGTGGGCCGATGCAAAGAAGCCATGCGCGAGAGGAAGCTGTGAGCAGGAGAGACACAGGCCCACGCAGGGGAGCCGAGCGAAGGAGAGGGGATGGATGGTGGCACTCCAGACGCAGGGCTGTGTTGAGCAGAGCCACCGCCCTGGCGGACAGGCTACCCAAAATAGGCCTGACCGAGGCAGGTCCATGATGGCTGTGCAGAGGCCCGAGACAGCCTGTGGGCCCCCGGAGATAATTAAAGAAAGCCAATGTTATGTAAGCAGACTTAGATAGCAGTTTGGGTGAAGAAGAAAGATACTTAAATCTGGCCTTTGGATTATTTTAAAATCTTACTCTGTTATTTGTGTTTATATATAAATTACTCTTTCTTCAAGCTGTGCGCTAACTTCACTGCAAAATTATATAGAAAAACCTCCAGCAGGATGATTTTATCTTATATTCATTCCTGCTTTTTTCAGTTGAAATATTTTTGAGAAAACTTTTTGTTGGTGCATCACACATGCAAAAACGTGCATGGCCTCAGTGTCCGGTTAGATGACCTTCACGAGGGGAATACACTCGTGCTGCCAGCGCCCTGACCAAGAGCAGGGACGTGGGCGGCACCCCAGTCCTCTCTGCCAACTTTTCCTTTACTGACTCTCCCCGAGGGTCGCCACGATCCTGCTTATAAGCACAGCTTAAAGTCACCCATTTAAACTCTCTCGCCATGTATTTAAACTGGAAGCAAAGACCATCCTGCAGGGTGGTCCCCGCGAGGCCCTTTGCCCACCTGGTGGCAGCTTTGAGAACCCCACTCATGCCTGACCAGGCGGTGGCGCAGTGGATAGAGCGTCGGACTGGGATGCGGAAGGACCCAGGTTCGAGACTCCGAGGTTGCCAGTTTGAGCGTGGGCTCATCTGGTTTGAGCAAAAAGCTCACCAGTTTGGACCTAAGGTCTCTGGCTCCAGCAAGGGGTTACTCGGTCTGCTGAAGGCCGGCGGTCAAGGCACATATGAGAAAGCAATCAATGAACAACTAAGGTGTCACAATGCGCAACGAAAAACTGATGATTGATGCTTCTCATCTCTCTGTTCCTGTCTGTCTGTCCCTGTCTATCCCTCTCTCTGGCTCTGTAAAAAAAAACACAAAAAACAAGAGAACCCCACTCATCCTTGGCCGCTTTACTCTGGGCTTTCCTTTGGAGGACGTCACCTGAGTCTGGATCAGTGGGGTAGGTATGCTCGTCACAGTTTTCACGAGGGAAGAAACGGAAGATAAGATCCTAATCAGATGACGTGCCATGTGCCCAATACATCAGGACTAGAGAACTGATTCCCAAATCTGGGAATCTGTCCTGACAGTTTGGTGCTTCCTTATGCACTCAGTTTATAGATATGTGCCCTTCAACGTTTTTGGAACATAAAACTCTTTGAGGCTTTGATGAAAACTCTGGCACCACTCCCAGAAAAATGCGCATCTACTCAAGCTCAGAGATGCTGACGCACAATTTCATGGCCTTCTACCTCGGACATGGCCTTACACACGCCAACCTGAATCATCAATGGCAAAGTCACAGGAGCTCAGGACAGAAGCAGACTTCATAAGGACAACACAGCCATGGTCTCAGGTGTCAGCAGGAGGCTCAGGAAGCCCTTTTCTGTGGCTGTCCCGGCAGTGGCTCAGTACCCTTGGTTAAGGAAGAATGCCAGGGTGGCCAATAAAGATACCCTACAAGCTCTGTACCATGTTCCAGACACTTGACATACGTGATCACCAATCCTCACAGCAACTCTGCAGGGGTCAGCGTGGTCTCCCCGTTTTACTGGTGGAAAAACCGAGTCCTGAAGAGGTTAAGTGACTTGCCTCAGGTCTCAGCTAGTACCCACAGTGACATTCAAAATGATGAAAGTCTGACATCCAAGCCCTCCTTCTCCCTCTTTCCCTTCCACTGGGGCTTTTTAGCTTCCCTCTCATCCTGCTGTGTGGATCCTGAAGCCAAGTGGGGAGTTTCTTAAAATCACAGCACGGTGGTTAGGAGGGAGCAGAGTGACAGTATGAGAATGCCTCAGCGCACACGTCTCCACTCCCGGGAAATGACTCACGGGAGCCCTGCCACTTGGCCTCCAGGGCACACACACACATTTCTTGTGTCTCGGCTAGAGCCTTGGGCGGTGTGAGTTGGCACGTGTAGGTCTCCGCAAGCAGCTAGAGATGGAAACCCACCCTCCTCTGTATCCTGGGATGAAGAAGCTTCTCTCTGGGATAGGTTATCTCTGGGCCTCAGTTTTGTCATCTGCAAAATGGGGGCAAAGGTCAGACTCATCAGTGCTACTCAGTGTGTGGTCCTCTTACGAGCAGCATCAGCATCATCTGGGAAATTGCAGGTCCCTCTCTGACAGTGATTCTCAAGTTTAATGTGTGTCACCATTGCCGGGGGGCAGGGTCATTTCCCAGCTGAGAACCAGAGACCTAGAACCGAGGTCAGTAAACTACAGCCTGCTGGCCAAATCTGGTCCACAGTCTGCTTTTTACAGGCCAATGAGCAGGAATAATTTTTACATTTTTTAAATAGCGGGGGGTGGGGGTGGGGGGGGTGAATCAAAATAATAATAATATTCTGTGACACATAACATGATATAAAATTCAAATTTCAATGTCCATAAATAAGGCTTTGTTGGAACACAGCCCCTCTCACTCATTTACATATTGCCTGTGCTTTCCCAGTACGAAGGCGGAGTTGAGTAGTTTCCTCAGAAACTGCGCCCCTGCCTCGCCGCTGCTCCGCATGTGAGTCTCAGGGATGTGGTTCAAATTGATTTTGCCTCTTGGCCTGCAAAGCCAAAATATTTACTACTGGCCCTTTATAGAAGAAGTTTGCTGACCTCTGATGAAGAGTGTGAAGGGGAGAAGAGGGGAGAGGAGAGGAGAGAAGAGGAAGGGAGAGAAGGGGAGAGGAGCCTTATGATCCCTTCTGGGGGCAAAAAGTGAGCTGTCAGGGGCTTTTGGGATCTGTGGGAGTCCTAATCTGGCTGGTCAGCCATGAAGTCCTTTACACAGCTGCTTTGAGGGGGGTCCGGGTGGTCTCTCTGACCATTTCCCTGTATGAACCCCCAATTCCACTCTCAGAACAGGGGCTCTGGCCTGGGAGTCCCCGGGCACAGTCTCCAGGGACTGTCTGCAGGGGAGCGGCTCACTGCGAGGTGTCAACTCCCCTAACACCCCTAAGCCTGGCACCTTTTATCCTTCGGGGAGAATGTGAAAGTCCCTGGAAGGGGAATGCCCCATATGCACACCATGCCTCCGCCCACCCGGGGAAAGGGGAGGTTCTCTGACGGCACAGGCAGGCCTCAGGAAAGTCCGGGGAGTCTTGGGGGGGGGGGGTCTGGGGCCAGGCAGACTGAGGTGAAGACAGGAAATGGTCATCAGGAACGGGGCACCCTTTCCCAGAGGGCTGTACCTCCTTACTGCCCCCCACACTCTAGAATCCACTTCTCCCCACTAGCCAGAGGAAACAAGGCTTGCGGCCCGTGGGCCAGTGGCAGCCACCCTCACCAGTGGGTGCCTCCTCTCCCTGGAGCCTCCTGCCTGTGGCATTACCCAAGCAAGTCTCAACTCTGGCCCTGGGATTCCAGGTATTTCCCCAGCCGGCCCCACCTCATCTAATTGCTTTCTAGTCAGCTAATCCTGGGCCCACACCCTCAGCTCCAGCCAGGCAGCCACCTCGGGGAGGCCAGCGGCAGTAGCTCCCCAGCAGTAGCTCCGAAGACTTCCCATGGCCTGCGTCCCAGCCCAGGGCGGCCTCTCGACTCCCCCTCACCCAAACCACATCCGCCTCGCTCTTCCCACACCCCAGACTTCTCGGACTAACATTTCCAAACCGCGCAGGGCACGGGCCAGTCCAGACCCAGAGCTGCCCCCTAAGTCATCGCCCACTGTCCCCCCCCCCCCCCAGAGTGGCCGTATCCAGGTTATCAGGGAAGAACAATTAGCAAAAAAGTAGAGTTGTACCTACTGTTCAATTCCCAGAGCTAATTGTTTTAAGCGAGGGTGGGGTGGGGGGGTGGGGGGGTTGGCCTTAATTAAAGGACAATTAGTTAGTAAATGTGTGTTTGCATTTCCTAAGTCTGGCTTTTAACCCTGCGAACCCAGGTTCGGCAAAAATACATTTATGTCTCAATACCTCTGAGTAAGGGACAAGGTCTTAGTTACAGAAATGGCAGGACTGACAACAATAGGGCAATGAAAGAATGAGCTGAGTGTACCTTCCACACACTGAGCCATGATCTCTGTTTAGCCACTGGGAGGGGGGTGCTGGCAGCTGCCTGTGACCCCACCCCCATCTGTGGATTCTGTTCTTAGCTCTGTCATGCAGTCTGTCATTCCTGCCACCCACTGTCCCCTTCTATATTTTTCTTCTCTTTTACATTTTTTCTCCCCCCCCCCCCTTTACTCTTTCCACCTTTCTCCATTCTGGGGCCAAAAGTGTTACCTTTCTCCAGCCAGCTAACCAACGCCATCACACTGGCCACGAACTTTAGTGCTTCAGCTTACACCACTGTGCTTCTGGGTGATCAGACAGAGAAGCTATGAAATATTCTTTGGAGACTGAGGGTCCAGACAATTTCCAGAGCCTGAGGACTCCAGAAGCCACCTCTAGACCTATGCTCTCTGGAACAGTAGCCCTCAGCCCCATGGGGTCTTGAGCACTTGAAATGTGCCTGATCTGAATGAAGAGGTGCTATAAGTGTAAATATACACTGGATTTCAAAGACTGAGTACAAAAAAAAAAAAAAAAGAATAGAAAAAATATCTCATTGATCTTTTGAAAATTGATTACATGTTGAAACAATCCTTTGACTATATTGATACCATGAAAGATATCAAAATTAATTTCATCTGACCCTTTTAACAAAATGCAGCTACTGAAAAGTGTAGGAGACAGTGGCTCCACAGCTGGGACTGGGCCTAGATTGTGAAAGGCTAAGAGGTTTCCATTGTCCTCTGTTTGTGACTCTGTGTGTCCTCTTCCACCTGCCCCACTCGCCCACTCCTGGGCCATGCCGTCACCTTCCTCCGACTCTCACAGCATCCTCCTTGCCCCTTCCTCCTCGTGGGAGAGGCAGGAGAGGACGGCCCTGCTACTCTGCCTGCATCTCTAGGCCCAGCCCAAGGCCAAAGGCCGACATGGTACACGGCGGGTGCTCACTCAGCAGCCTCTCAGTAACCCTCTCCGCGTGGCTCTCCAGCCGTGAAGCTAGGCCTACAGCCCACCTTGAGCCTGACCGTGGCTCATGGGAGTCTGACTCTCGACAGACTAATTAAATCGCGTATCAAGTCTGGCAGGCTGAAGTTAAGAAAAGACCACTAACCAGAGTGAAACATGGGGATAGAACACAGTCAGCTTCACTGGCTGACAGCAGTTTTGCCTGGTTCACTGGGTATTGTGAGCACAGATAACGTCCTCTGAGTTTGATTTGGGCGGGGGATGTCTCTCTTCTCTCTGCCATTCTGAGCTCATCTCCAGGGACCGCTCCCAGCTAGCCCCATCCTGCTCGCATACTCTGCTTCTTTAAGGATTCTGGATTTATCTCCTAGGAGAAATTGTCCCAGATTAGCTCTAGAGGGGCAACTGCTGTCTCTGCTCTGCCCCATCTAGATAGTCTATTTCAATGAATTTATTCAACAAGTATTTATTGAGCACCTACTATATGTTTAAGACACTGGGGACAAGCCAAGAGGACATATTCCCTGTCTTTAGAGACTTTCCAAGCTAGTTGGGGAGACAGAAAACCCCCCACAATTCTAAGGAAAGCCAGATACTGAGGGGGAAAGGGTGTATAGCCGGGGAGGGTGGCTGAGGAGCCTGGCAGAAGGCACTCTCAGAAGGAACATCAAGGACAAAGGGCTGAGACCGATTTTACTGTGTCTCCTCCACATTTTTTCTCATGAAGAAGCACTTCATTCAGCACAACACGAAGATGCTGTTGACTAATCCTTTATTCCATGTCTTTTGTTTTCCATGTCTTTGTTTTGTGTGTCCTGTTACAGGGAAAGGAGGAAGTCGGTTTGTGATTAGCAAAATCTACTAAATTACATTTAATCCTCATCCCGACAAGGACCTGAGGGCCAGAGAGGGTTAATGCCTTTCTGTCTGGCTCTGCAGCCTGCCTTTCTAACCCTAGCATCCTACCCTTCCTGCTCTAAGAAAGGTGGATTCTGGTGGGTTTTTCCCATAGGGCCTGGTGCAGGCCACCTGCTAACTCCTGACCACTGCTGGCCCCAGTGAGAATGGAGCCATCAATAAGGAACCGGGTTCTAGCTGGGTCTGGATATAGAGGGACAGAAGAGAAAAGGTGGTTCCTAGCTGCTTCCGGCCCAGAGGGTGGGTGCTGCCTACAAGTTATTTATATCTGAAGCAGTGAGTTGGGCATCAACTGCTGACTGGAGAGGTCCCGAGAGCTGAAGCAGGTTGAAGTGGAAAGATCAGTGCGGGTCCTGGAGAGTTGAGTGTGAGTTATGCACCAGTCCCAGTGGTGGGATTCAGCCGGTTCACACTGGTTTGGCAGAATGGATACCAAATTTTTGTTGAGTTCGGCAAACTGGTTGTTAGGTTCTCTCTAAGGTGGAAATCACACATGTACATTCCTTACTCTTTCTTTTTTTTTTTTTTTTTTTTTTTTTTTTTTTCATTTTTCTGAAGCTGGAAACAGGGAGAGACAGTCAGACAGACTCCCGCATGCACCCGACCGGGATCCACCCGGCACGCCCACCATGGGGCGATGCTCTGCCCACCAGGGGGCGATGCTCTGCCCATCCTGGGCGTCGCCATATTGCGACCAGAGCCACTCTAGCGCCTGGGGCAGAGGCCAAGGAGCCATCCCCAGCGCCCGGGCCATCTTTGCTCCAATGGAGCCTCGGCTGCGGGAGGGGAAGAGAGAGACAGAGAGGAAAGCGCGGCGGAGGGGTGGAGAAGCAAATGGGCGCTTCTCCTGTGTGCCCTGGCCGGGAATCGAACCCGGGTCCTCCGCACGCTAGGCCGACGCTCTACCGCTGAGCCAACCGGCCAGGGCTCCTTACTCTTTCTTAACGTTCATCTGCGCAACAGTGTATTCTAAGCCCCTGTAGTGATGCTCATTCGTCCATAGGGGAAAAAAATTGCAAGTGAGGATGCCAATCAAGAAGCAATATGGAAATACCTTTAGTGTCAATTTTATTGTTTTTTTTTTGTCAGGTATTATTTAATATTTTTCAATAATATTTTAAAACTCTTATCTAGTTTTGTATACCTCTTTTTTTATTCTTATTTAAGTATGAAATGCATGAAATAATAAACTACCTTTCGGTCTATCATTTTTTTTACACTTAAAACGGTCATGAAGGCAGAGAACTGGTTGTTAAATAATTTGAATCCCACCACTGACCAGTTCCGGTCACCGAGCACTTCTCCCAGGATGAGGAGGAGAGCCAGGACCACGCCTGCTCACGCCCAGGCCCCAGCAGCTGGCCCAGCACTGGACACCCAGACTGCAGGGTGGAGGGTACCTGAGCTGGGGCACGAAGGCTGGGCAAGACTGGGTGTGGGATACCCAAACTACGGGGGCAAGACAACCAGTGGTGGTGCTGAGGGGTCCAGGCCAGGATGCAGTGGGAGCTATTTACATCCTCCCTGCGGGTGGGAAACAGGCAAACTTTATTTATTTATTTTTTTGACTTCTGGGTTATCTGTAATTCCTGATGGCCATTTTTCACCCCAACAGCGTCTGCTTTCTTATCTTCGAAGTATATAGGTCCCTCCCGGAGCCCAGCCAATCCCCACACTGCGACCTGCACACAGAAAGGGCCAGCCGGCTCCCTGGCGCTCCCTCCTCAGCTGAGCAGATTCTGATGTCACCCTCCTGGGAAACCGTGGGGGGGGGGGGGCAGGAAGAGTTCTTTAAAACAAAAGAACCAAAGGATTAAAACAATCTAAACCAGGGATTTTCTGGTGTGCTGCAAGAATTTTTAAAACGTGCAATCCCTGTTTAGTCAGGGGCACTGACCTCTTTTCCCTTAGCTTGTCAAATAAAACATGACAACAACCAGCACAACAGCTGTCCTGTGTGAATGAATCGGCATTGTATCTGTTTTATTTATTCCTTTATTTTTTGTCTGGTAGGCAAATAATATAGTTCTTCGTGTGCCACAGAATTTTGGTTTACTTGTTACAAAATGAAAAAGGTTGAAAATCGCTGACCTAGTCAGATGCACGTGTATGTGTCTAAGTGTGTATATTCTCCTACATACAACTCTAGCAAGGAAAAGTTGATCCTCTACCATCCTTTCGCCACTTTAGAAAAATTCCGAAAAATATCCACACCACCCGCCTGTCTCCGCCGAGGCCTCCAGCCCCTCCCTCCCCACCGCCTTCAGCAACTCTGCAAAAAGCAGGGCCTCTTGAAGTTCAGACATTAATTACCGAGTTAGAATATTTTTCAAAATTACAAGGCCTGGCCCCAGGAGATAAGAGGAAGGAGGAGGAGGAGGAGAGCGGAGGAGGCGGGGGAGGTGGGGAGGGCGAGTCTGCCCAGGGCTGCAGAGGCAAGGCGGGTCTGGAGCCTGCGGCGGGCCAGGCCACCGACCTCCGGGAAGAGTCCCCCACCCCCACTCCGCAAGGCCGGGCGCCCCCTGCAGGCGGTGGTGAGCTCTGGCGAGAAAGCGAACCCGGTCCCGGCCCCTTCGGAGAGTGCGTGCGTCCGTGGGGGCGGGAAAAGCTAGGGGAAGGGGATGCAGGGCTCTTCTTTCTAGTCCTGAGCAGTCAAGTTTAGACAACCCTACTTCCTACCTCCCCACCGGAGGCCTTCAGCGTGGAACTCCTGCTAGAAAATGGTTCCGTTCATTAAAACCGTATATTTTCAATGAAAAGGAGAGAAATCAAATCATTCCTCATCTACGTAACTGGGAGGGGTGGCTCGACAATCCCTGGCTGGAAACTGTAAGGGCTGGCGGCAATCCAATCCAACTTTTAAAAAATGCCGAGTATTTGATGTTTAAGAAAAACTGCTCCCACCTATAGATCCTTTATAGGGCGACCTAATTCTCAGAGAGCCACATCCTCTCGGAATCTCTACATTTGAGAGAAAATACCTAGAGCTTGCAACCAGCACCACCTTCCTTTGGGGAGTTGGAGATGTCCCCGCGAAAGCCATGTTGAGATGGGTTTGGAAATCTCTTGAGTTTTAAAACTGTTTAAAAACGGTTCTGGAGTGGAGGCTGGTTTCCCTGTGGAAACCAATGTCTGGTAGAAGCTGGTATTTTTATAACTCCAGGCTCTCTATCAGATCCTGTGTTACCATGGTTGCTAAGGGGAACACTGGCTTCAAATTTCACATTTCAGTTTGCAGAGTCTGGCTAAGGAAGTGGACCAGTGAAGGGATGGGGGGTGGGGGAGACCTGGGTTTTATCTGGAGGAGGTCAAGTAACTGGCAGCCTCCGATGGGGACTCATCAGTGTTTGTGTGTGTGCTTTTCTTTTTTTTTGGGGGGGGGTGTCTGAGCAGGTCAGGGACATCCCACCACAGAGTGACTTGGCTGCCAAGTGGGAGAGGG
This sequence comes from Saccopteryx leptura, assembly GCF_036850995.1. Taxonomy (NCBI): domain Eukaryota; kingdom Metazoa; phylum Chordata; class Mammalia; order Chiroptera; family Emballonuridae; genus Saccopteryx; species Saccopteryx leptura. The sequence goes on from NC_089513.1 coordinate 21,055,472, forward strand.
GGACTACAGCTCTGGAGGGGACAAAACCGTGGGGAGTTATTTCAGCAGAGGTTACAGGAATGGCTGCTTAAGCTGGGGTATTCATAGCAGCAGCTGCTGGACCTGGAGGAACCCTGTGCTAAACCAGTGAGTGCCCAGGGGCTGTGTACCTGCCTCGGAAGGCTGCATTCTCAGAGGAACATTCCAGACCGGGTCTGTACCTAAGATTAGGGCTGGAATAAACTGCTCATGGAGAAAGGTTCTCCTGAATTTTTAAGCTTCTTTCCAGCCCTTAATTTCCCACTTAGTCTTTTTGATTGACTGTTATAGTAAGAAGGAATTTAAAAGCAAGGAGTTGAGGGCTGTTCTCTGCTAAGATGCCCTTGCCGGGCGGATCTTGTCTCATCTGCCGTCTGAGCTCCCACATTCCTGCTCCCCACTCTCACCCTGTTTGGAGCACTGTCCTTTCCACTGTGCCATGGCCAGGGAGAGCCACACATCTGGCTTTATCTCAGTACATTTCTAACAGGAAATGCATCTAGGAGACTTTTCAGTTCAATAGAGAAGCAGCATCTTTCTTGGTGTTTGTTGAATGGATACATAAACTCTCCTTTGTGCTTTCCATGGTGTTGCTCTCTGGCCTAGAAACCTTCAGAGGGTCTCAGTATCATCTTGAATGTCTACCAGAACACCGGTGTCAGCCCGCAACTCGGCCATCAGACCTTCTTTAGCACAAGGACACAGACAGGCCCCCCAGGCTCATTCTGGCCCCCAAGCGTCTGTTCAAACTTGTCTTCCTGGACCCACCTCAGCAATACCTGTCCAAAGCCCACTTTCCCTGAAGTCTGATCTCCCTTTCCCCTTGGCCCCAATTAGTTGCCCATACCCCTAAATTTCCCCTTCCTCTATATTGTATGTACACAACCCCCCATAAATATTCATGGATGCAGTAGTCCCGTGGATTATAAGCCTTTTGGGGGAGGATCACCATTTATACTGCTCCCTTCCAGGACAAGTATAAATGAACCTTGCAGTTCAATGAGAAAGCAGCATTGTCTCAAATCAAATCCCTGTTTAATGCATGAACACGGGGTCCTGAGCAGAATGCTGTTGGGGTTCTGTGATAGATGAGACCCAGCCTACCCCCATGTACCAATGAAAGACTGAAATGATTTAAAAGCAACCAAGAAGAGGCCACAAGGCATTCATACAACCACCTGGCAGAGGACATGTCCAGGGAGCAAGGTCGGCAGCCCTATGTGGATGCTTGTTCTACAGGACGTCAAGAGGGAATGGATCAGGGCAGGGTGGGGAGGCGGTGAGGAGTGAATCTGGCCTGGAAGGTGAGAAAGAGTCAGGCAGGAGGAGGAAGAGTGTGCTCTAGGCAAGAAGGAATGCCAGGGGCCTTTTGGGGAAATACAATGGGAACCGGGTGGCTGCAGCCGTACAGGACTCATGAGAAGTCTTCCAGAAAAGGGGGTATGTGTTTGATTGTGGGGGGCCTTGGTGCCCAGTTAGGAGAATGCACCTGACTTTTGGGGGTAGCCTGTGATGGGATACCTCTTGTGAGCAATGCCTGGAATACAGTTTAATTTCAACAGCAACCTGCAACATGTCATCTCGGAGGGGCTGTCATGTGTCACTTGCTTTACGTAACCATCTCACTTCCTTTAAGCCTTAAGCCTGCGGAGTATTATTTTCATGCTACAGATAGAAAACTGAGGTTCAGAAAGATTGCAGAATTAGATCAAAGCCCCACAGCTAGTAAGTGGCAGAGCTGGGATTCAAACTCCAGTCTCCTGGGCTCTCCCAGCTGTGCCTTTCCCACAGCTCTCTCTGCTCACCAGCAGCTGCGCACTAAATGCACCTAAGATGTGGCTACTCATATATCTCAATGTTGGCTGCACACTGGAGTCACACAGAGAGCTTATATCTACCCTCTCTCTATCCGAAACCCCGTTCCTACAAAGTTTGATTTAACTGGCTGAAGGAGAGGTCTGAGAATTTGTAATTTTGTCAAAGCTTCTCAAGGTGGTGCAAGGTTGACAACGAGTCTGGGCTGCATAGAGGATAATTTCAAATCTCCACTCCTGGTGCTGGTCCATAGCTGCCCTGGGTGACCTTGGCTTCTTCTGGCCACAGTGGACCCACCCCAACCACTGCAGGGCAGCTGAATACAACCCACTCCGCTATGGGGAAGGGAGGAATGGTCCCCGCTGGAAGGTATCTCTGAAGACGGTCCTGCTGGACTCTCTCAGCTCTGAGAAATAGCAGAGGATCTCCACCCACACCCACTTCAGCTCAGCCTTTTCCGATGTCAGATTTTCCCTGGAGCCAAAACAATGTGAGCAATTGAATGCACGCTCATGCAAAAAGTTGAAAAAGTGGCTCTCATTGTTGCACGGAGCAATTTCATTTCCCGAGAAGCCTGACTCGCTGCCCTCTGTGCTCCCCCCAGCCTGTGGCCTCCTCTTGGAGCCTGGCCCATTGCATCCCTGGGGGCGTGCCCGTGCAGGCACCCCTCAGAAGTACCTGCCCCCTCTCTGCCCTTCCTCTGGAAAGGGGCAGAAGGGGTGGATGGGCTTCTGGGGCTTGGCGGGGAGGAGAGCCAGGGACCCAACCAGAAGAAGGGATTAGTGGGGCCAAAGGGGGGTGCAGAGGGATGAAAGATTCCTAACAGACACCCCCTCCCTTCCTCCTTTTCTCTACTCTTGACCTCTGGCAATGGCGCTAGACTCGGAAGAAGGCAGGAAGATGGGACTCACGGGTAGAGATGGACCACAGGGCCTGGCATCTAGAGAGAGAGAACGAGAGGGAGTGTGCACAGACAGGTCCATCGTGCACAGGCGTAGTCCGCTCGAAGGAAACAGGTGGGAGGGGTTAAAAGCCCTGGCAGCATCCCCTGCCAGAGGAATTGTCAACAGAGTTCTGAAGTAAGGGGAGCAGAGGAAAGTGTTCAGTGACAACGGGGAGGAGTCTAGCGCAATCACCACAAGGTCACAGAGGTGAAAGAGGACAGAGGATGCTGAGAGCACTGCAGGATCAGGAAGGGGGAGGACGGTGCTGGGTGAACCAGACCCGAACCCGGGCCGCTTGGCTGCAGCTGAGACGGGAGATGATGAAACCCTTAGCTTGGGCAGCAAACACTGATTACAGCCCCCATAGTTTGGCTGAGGACCTAGGCAGGAAGAAGGGGCCCTTAGAATGCTAGGAAAAAACACCTTGAGGAATGTCTTATCATTTGTTTGTATCTTCTTTAATTTTTTTAAATCAAGTTTGTAGTTTTTAGTGTACAAATCTTTTACTTTGGTAGTTTATTCCTAAGTATTTCATTCTTTTCTATACTATTCTAAATGGAATCATTTTCCTAATTTTCTTTTCAGATGGTTTGTTATTAGTGCATAGAAATGCAATTGATTTTGTATGTTGATTTTTGTATCCCACAACTTGATTAAATTCATTTATTAGTTCTAACAGTGTTTTGGGTGGAGATTTTGAGCTTTCTCTATAAAAGATCTCGTCATCTATAAGCAGAGACAATTTTTCTTCTTTTCTGATTTGGATGCATCTTATATCTTTTTCCTTGACTAACTCTGTGGGTAGGACTTCATGTAATATGTTGAGCAGGATGGTGAGAGTGGATACTCTTGTTTTATTCCTGATCTTGGACTGAAAGAGGTAATATTGTTAAAATAATCATCCTAGCCAAAGTGACCTACAGATTCAATGCAATCCCTATCAAAATTCCAAAGCCTTTTTTTTTTTTTTACAGAAACAGAAAAACAATTTTAAAATTCATATGAAACCACAAAAGACGCCAAATAACCATGAAACAATTTAAAAAAGAACCAATTAAGAGGCATCACGTATCCTGATTTCAAAAAATATGATAAAGCTACAGTAATTAAAACAGACACACGGACCAATGAGATAGAATTGAGAGTCCAGAAATAAATGCATGTATATACAGTCAACTGATCTTTGACAACGGTGCAAAAAAACCCCCCAAAACAAAACCAAAACATAACGAGGAGAGCTAAGTCTCTTCAACAAATGATGCTGGGAAGACTGGACATCCATATGCAAAAGAATGAAACTGAACTTTTATACCACGTCGAAACATCAACTCAAAATGGATTAAAGACCATCAGAACTGATACTGTAATGTCTCGAAGAAAACATAGGGGGAAAGCTTTATGACATTGGTCTTGGCAGTGACTTTATGGATGTCACGTCAAAAGCACAAAAGTAAAACTAGACAACTGGGACTACATCAAACCAAAAAGCTTCTGTCCAGCAAAGGAAACAATCAATAGAGTGGAAACTCAATCTACAGAATGGGGGGAAATATTTACAAACCATGTGTCTGATAAAGGGTTAATTCTCAAGATATCTAAGGGATGCCTACAGCCCACTAGCAATAAACTAAGAACCAGATTTAAAAAATGAACTAATGAGTTGAATCGACATTATTCCAAAGAAGACATACACAGAGCCAACAGGTATACGGAAAGATGCTCATTGTCACAAAATCACCTGGGAAATGCAAATCAAAACCATGAGATATCACCTCATACTTGTTAGGATGAATACATATATAAAAGACAACAAGTGTTGGAAAGGAAGTGGAGAAATCAGAACTCTTCTACACTGTTAGTGGGAATGCAAAATGGTACAGCTGCTCTGAAAACAGCAGGGAGGTTCCTTAAACAATTAAAAATAGAACCACCATATAATTCAGCAATCCTACTTCTATGTATTTATTCAGAAGACTCGAAATCAAGATCTTGGAAGAGGTATTAACAATCCTATGTTCATTGCAGCATTATTCACAGTAGCCAAGGTCTAGGAACAATCTCAGTGTCCATTGACAAATGAATGGATTAAAAAATGTGTTAAATACATACAACAAAATATTATTCAGTCTTTAGAAAGAAGGACATTCTGCAATAACCTGGAAGACATTATGCTAAGTGAAATAAGCCAGTCACAGGACAAATACTGCATATTTCCATTTAAATGAGGTATCTAAAACAGTCAAGCTCATAGAATCAAAGAATAGAATGATGGTTGCCAGAGGTTTGGGGGCAGGTGGACGTGGTGAGTTGCTAACCATTGGGTATAAAATCTCAGTTGTACAAGATGAATGAGCTTTAGAGATCTGTACAACATTGTACCTATAGATAATAGTATTGTTTTGCACAGTTAACAATCTATCAAGAGGGTAGATCACATGTTGAGTGTTCTTACCACAACAAAAATTTAAAAACATTAAAAAGGGCTCATGAGGCAAATCGAGTTGTAAACAGGATGGCAAGGAGACTCACGCAGCTTCAGGTCATCAATAACACTTCAATCATTGTGAAAACCACCTTGGCAGAAACCGTTGGCTCTTTAACAATAAAAGGACTCATTGAAAAATAGTCCTCTCCATCTCTCAAAGAAGGCTCTCTGACTGGCAAGTGCTATTTATGGCAAAAACAGAATTGATTCCACAAAGATCGATTTGGCCTCCACCGTATAGCAGGTGCTGGGCTATGGACTGAGGATAGAATGAGAGTAGCCGCTGCTCTGCTTGCCAGGTAGAAGAGCAGGGCAGGGAGGAGCAGGGACTCCGGCACTCAGACCTGGATTCCAGCATCGACTCTGCTGCCTGCTGGCTCTGTGGCTCCGAGCAAGCTGCCTAGCCTCTCTGTTCTCTGGAAAATGGGGATGATGATGTTCAGGGCGTGTGTGAATTAGAAAAAAATGCACGACATGCTTTGGACAATGCCATCCACTGTGCTGTTATGGTCACTAACTACTACTTACCATGCAGTGGCCGGCAAACCTGCAGCTCGCCAGCCACATGTGGCTCTTTGTCCCCTTGAGTACGGCTCTTCCACAAAATACCACGAGCAGGCGCTACCTCGATAAGGAATGTACCTACCTATATAGTTTAAGTTTAAAAAATTTGGCTCTCAAAAGCAATTTCAATCGTTGTACTGTTGATATTTGGCTCTGTTGACTAATGAGTTTGCCGACCACTGCAAGGCAATATAAAAGGATGGGGCTGTAGGGATGGACTGCATCGGCTGCAGGGAGGCAGGGAGGCGGGCCCATGCAAGGACCTGGACTGAGCAGCAGGGCTGTGGGGGTCAGCTCTGGCCATGCCCTGTTGGACGGGCTTAGGGTATGACCTGCATGTTATTTAGTAGGCAGCTGGCACTGTAGGCCTGGGGTGGTTCTAGGATTTGGGAGGTCCCTAGGGCAGGGTGGGTCCTGCTGGTTTGGGGCCAGACACCTGCATGGCCACAAAGGAAAAGCCTAAACTTTTCTAGCATGCTGAGAGGCAGCAGCAATGGTATCTTTGGTTTTTAGAAACTTCTTAGAGCTGGCTCAACCTGCTTTGGGTCAGGACTGGGTATGAGCACATCTGTAATAAGGTAGGGGAAGCAGGAACTAAGAATTCGGGTGTCTGTCTCCTGAATTCTGGGAGAGGCATAGGCTCTCCGAAGGGACCGATATGATCCCCAGGGCACATCTTTATGTCCCGATCTGTTTTAGGGAAGTTGGGTTCTCTATGGAAAGAGCCCTCGGCTAGGTGTGGCATGAACCAGCTGTGTGTCCTTGAAGGGCATTCTACCCCCTGGCCTGTTAAGACTGGGCATAAGCCTGGGCCCTAAGTAAAACTGGAGGACCCCCAGCTCTCTGAGAGCCACCCTGCCCAAGAACAAGTCCCCTGACCCGAGAACAAGTCCCCCGAGCACTGTCCCACATTCCAACCTAGTTAGCACCCTCTCCACATCACACCTTCCTCCCCAAACCCTGTAGATTAAGCAGCACGATCTCCCTTTACAGATGAGGAACTGAGGTTCAGAGCAGGCGAACTTTCCCCAAGATGGCACAGCTAAACAATGGAAGAGGTAGGATTTAAACCCAGGGCTGAAGCTCTTAAACTACCTCAGTGTGGGTCCTCACACAGGTAGCCTGGAACATGGGGCTCTGCCTTCCTCTTTTACAAAATGGTGGCAGCCATATATGATTTACTCTTCAAGTTTACCACGAACATGGCAGCGGTATGTATTTGTAACACCGTCCCAAAGAACTTAGTGCCTCAAGCAAGTGGGCATTAGGGGAGGGCACTTGTTTCTTGTCTATACAGACCTCTTGGCACCTTCTGAATCTCACACCAGACATTGGCACAGTCTCAGGCCAGTGCTCTGCCCTGCTTCCTGGAGCAGGTGACAGCAACACCAGAGGTGCCTAAATCACACTGAGGGAATGTGTTGGGACCATCCAGGTCACCGCCCGAGAATAGCGCTGCTTTCTGCTTCAAGATGGGCTTGTAGGGGCTCAGGGCAACTCAGGCAGGGATGGGAGGACCCAAGAGGCCGCCGGACCAGCCTTTCTCCTCCAAGAGGGCGGCCTTCAAATCATCTCCAAAGGGATACAAAAAGCAAAGCTACAGTCCTTCTTGGTGCTGCATTCTGAGCCTAAGATACTTTAAGAGTGAAATAGAGTTGGGAGAGACCATTGTTCGACTCTGAGAAACAAGTGTGAATTCAAGTGCATTGTTAAGAAAATGTTTGACCCCGTGGAGTGGCAGAGGCTTACGGGTTTTCAGAATACCCAGGAAGAGGCCTGTGCGCCCTGCTTTCCTGGGCACCCAAGCAGTCTGGAATGAGTCCTCTGCTTTGTGTAAACAGATGCTTTGGAAACATTTACAGACGCCCTTCCCTTCTCTTGATTGCTCTACTATCTTTCTTTCAAAAACACCAAAATGTCCCTTGACCCCACACGTCCCTTTTAGCTGACAGCTTCCCTGTCCAGAAGTGCTTCTCTAAAGGTTTGACAACACTGAGGTCTGCACTGCCACTGCCTCATGAGCATGGCCCGATGTGGCTCCTGTGTTCACTTCACTGACGCCACGACCCCGCTGACTTCCTTGTTGCTAAACCCACTTCTCTGTCCTGGTTCTATTGGTTCCCCAGAGGCCACTACTCCTAGGTCCTGGGACCCGCCGCTGGGGGTGGGAGGGGACAGCACATCTGAAGTTGGGCTGACCCAGGCTCCCACGAAGCAGCTCTGTGATGGTTCTCACGCTCTCCTGGAACCTTCTCTGACCCCCGCCTCCTGCCTCCGGGTCCCCCCTCCACTACCTCCTTACCGGTTCTTGTCCTCTCCTCCATCTGCACCCTTTCCCCGGGTACCCCTCGAGTCCCCACCAGGTACGCATCAACACTTGACACAACGCGCAGTCTGTGTTCCCAGGCTGATCTCTTCCGGTCTTCAGGAACTTCTACCTGAGCAACTATGTGACAACCAACAGGTCACCCACCCATAAAAACTGACTCCTGGTTCTCAGCCCCGCTCTGTTTCTCTTCTGACCTCCCCACCAGGCTGGCGCACGCTGAGCCCTCCTCACTCTCTCCCTTCTCTCCAGCTAGCTCACTTCGGCAGGCTCTGTTGCCACTAAAACAATATAACTGAAATGCTAACAGCCCTCCCCTCCTCACTTTCTCTGCTGTGTCCCCAGCCACCAACCCTCACACTGGAGGACCAGTGGCACCCAATAAGCTCCCAGTTTCACATCTGATCCTTCCAGTTCTGTCCCGGAGAGCAGCCAGGGTGACTTGTAAAGTAGGTCATCATGCCTCGTAGGAAAGTACCCCACTGACTTCTTGCTTCTCAAAGTTTCTTGGTTGCTCTTATGTATTTTTTTTTTCAGATGAAATTTAGAAGCCAACCTTTTTTAAAAATAAATAATTCAATGGTAAACCAATCCAGCCCCAAGATCCATTCATTCAAATAATACTGCAGGCAGTGTTCTAGAGCAGGGTTTTTCCAGCCAGAAATTCCATGCAAGAGTGAACCACCCTGAAGTTGTATGAGGATTATAGACCCAATGATCTTAGTTCAATTCGCCAATGCTCGGGGTGATTTCTGCCTAGTGGTTCCCGAAATAATTCTCTTATTTTCACCAGTCCCCAAGTGCAAAAAGGTTGAAAACCACTGTTTTAGATTATGAATTCCTGCAGTTTGAGTTAGTAATGCTTTCTTTAGGGAGACTGTTTTCCTTTACGTAGCCTTAATAAATAAAAACCTGGCTTTAGTAAACAGAAGGGGGGCGATGCGACATGTTTCTCTTTATCTCAGGATAATCACTTTATAACGGGTACACCGCTTACAGCTTCCCTGGGCCTCTGAGCTGCTTAGATCACAGCCCCAGCAGCGCTGTGCTCTCAGGCGGGGCCGGTGGGCGGTGGGCGGGCGCGTGCTCTTACCTCCCTGAGGCAGGTGTAGATGGGGCAGACGAGCACGCGGAAGGGCTCGCCCCTGCTGCTGCGCATGGTGCCGAACACCTCGCACAGGAAGGTGATGAAGCCCAGCCAGCGCTCCACGTCCTGCTGCTGCAGCTCCTCCCGCACCGTGAAGTCCTTCTGCGGAGGAACAAGAGAGGTAGGTGGTCAGCCTCGCTGGGACTGGGGCGGGCCAGCATCACCCACCCTATTATGGTGCCTGCCAGTTAAGGGCTGGTCCGGAGCAACTGGTAAACCCCATGTTCTCAAGGAGGAGGGGGACGGGCGACGCGTGGCTAGAGCATGAATGCTGGGGCTCACTGTGGGCAGCTGGACCACCGTGACCTTTGGCCACATGGCACCTCTTCTAATTCTTCTTCTTTTTTTTTTTTTTACAGAGATAGAGAGAGGGTCAGAGAGAGGAATAGATAGGGACAGACAGACAGGAATGGAGAGAGATGAGAAGCATCACTCATTAGTTTTTTTTTGCAACACCTTAGTTGTTCATTGATTTGCTTTCTCACATGTGCCTTGACTGTGGGGCTACAGCAGACCCAGTAACCCCTTGCTCAAGCCAGCAACCGTGGGTCCAAGCTGGTGAGCTTTGCTCAAACCAGATGAGCCCGCACTCAAGCTGGCAACCTCGACGACCTCAGGGTCTCGAACCTGGGTCCTCCACATCCCAGTCTGACGCTCTATCCACTGCACCACCGCCTGGTCAGGCGGTACTTGTTCTTCACTGTCCCCAGACTAGAGATCCTTTAGCCTGCCTTGCCTCACTGACCCCAATACTGAGGTGTGAGGAGTGAAGTAAAGGGGGAGATGACACTTTTCCCAGAATCATCACCTCCCCCATTCAACTCCCTGTGCCAAAGGCTAACTCCCAAGTCATGCCCTGCACGAGGAAGGGTAATCAGATTATTGCTGGGTGCATGCTGGCAGCGGCTGACTGAGGCCCAGGACTGGCTAGAGACACTGCTACAGCCCTGCCTGCAAGGGGCCTGGAGGATAGTGAGAAACACCATGCATTCGTCCGTTCATTCACCCTCTTAAAAGTATTACTACCCCATTGAGTGCCAGGCACTGCATAAGGCTGAGATATGCTAACTCACAGCTGTGATACAAGAGACGGTATTAAAGGCCACTGGGGGTTTCAGGTAGAGGAATGTTGGAACTTCAAATACTCTTAGCAAGAGAATTTTCATTTCAAAGAAAAAATTCTACAAATAGCTGTAAAGGAAAAAAAATATCCCTTAAATTTCTTACAAAAGAACAATATTGTTGGCCTTTTACTCCAAATTTGATGTTAAAATTCAGAGATATTAGGGCAATGTCTTCATATGCTTGAAGATAAAAGAACTCACCTAACTATGAGTAAAAGTGAGAGAAAGAATCTTACATAAGCAAATGTTTTAAAAAATCGCACCCACATGCTTATCTTAAAAAATCCCTGAAAGGTACAGCTGCTATGGAAAACAGGATGGCAATCCCTCAAAAATTAAAAATATAATCACAATATGATCCAACAATTCAAATTCTGGATATATATCCAAGAGAACTGAAAGCAGGATCTTAAAGAGAAACTTGCTTATCCATGTTCATAGCAATATTATTGAGAAGAGCCAAGAGGTGGAAGCAACACAAGTGTCTCTCAATGGACGAATGATGGAAAGTGATCTATACACACAATGGAATATTATTTGGCCTTAAAAAGGAAGGACATTCTGACACATGCTACAACATGGGTGATGAACCATGAGGATGTTATGCTCAGGAAACAAGCTAGCCACAAAAGGACAAACATTGTATATTTCAACTGATATCTAGAGTAATTAAAATCATAGAAACAGAAAGTAAAATGGTGGTTTCCAGAGGCTGGGGAAAGGGGGCAATAGGGAGTTGTTTAATGGGTTCAAGTTTCAGTTTTTGGCAAGATGAAGAAGTTTTAAAGATGGGTTGCATAATAATTTGACTTATATTTTAACACAACTGAACTTTACACTTATAAATGGTTGAGATGGTATATTTCATGTAATGTGATTTTGCTTTGTAGCACAATTAAAAATAATGTAAAAATTTAGAAACTTTCTTGAATGCATGCTCCAGCCATCAAAGTTTATGACTCAACTTCCAGGAAATCATGGTATAGAAGGACCAGAAGTAAAAACTGAAAGCAGCTATACTTACGAGGCTAAGTCAAAATAAGTAATTACAATTGTGATTATAAAATTGAATCAAAAGCCAGAAATAATCCATGAAAGAAAGAATATTTAATTTTTAAATGTAATGAGTAAAAATAATTTTACTCAAATGAAAATGAAATTAAGGCACTAGTAAAAATCAAAGTAGTTTTCAAGATTACCATCATTAAATAAAATAAAAATATTATTTATATTGATAAAAATATAACCCATAATAAATAACATAAAACATACACTGTATAGCATAGACTCAAAACACAGTTATTGGGAAATAAAACTACTAGCATTCTATAACTGATTAAATTAACATTAATTACTTGGATAATTTAAATAATGTAATTAATAAGACTACACTGAAACTAGCTTCATTGTATGTTGTGATTCCACTATCAATTTCAAAACACAGAAATTCTGCAGGTTACATATTTGGACCAAGAATTAAAAACTACTTGGATGTTTAAAAGATATTCTTCTAAAGGAAGATGACATAAAGGTATAATCAAATATATGATAATAGATTATTTAGAAAATAAAGAGCCATAAAAACTTGTGGGATGTGGTCAAAGCTATACTGGAAGGTAAATTCATAGTCTTAACTATTTTGGCTATTAAAAAAAGGAAGCAAATATATAATCTAAACTCTGCTTTCAATATAATAGCCACTAGCCACTTGTGACTAGTGAGTGTTCAAAATGTGGATATACAAACTGAGATGTCCTGTAAGGTATAAAATAGACACTAGTTTTTGAAGACTTAGACTTAGTATAAAAAAAAGAATGTAAATGTCTCATATTTTAAAAATATTGATTAACATGTTAAAATTTTAGATGTACTGGGTAAAGTAAAATATATTATTGAATTTAAGATATACTACAGATAAAGCCAGAAATTAATTAATTAGAAGACAGAGAAAAGAAATTATATATAAAATCAAGAAATAGAAATAAAATTAGAAATATCAACAAATATGAACACAGATATAGAGTAGATAAAAAGTATAATAAAAACTATGACTCTATGCTGATGACTTTGGAAAAAATGATGAAAGATATGATTTAAAAAAATACATATACCAAACTTTACTAAAAAAAGAAATAAAAAGCCAGAGAAGACTAAAGATCATTAAAAAAAAAAGTTCTGAAGGAATTAATAGGTCTCTAAACTTCTGATTTTTATAGGCGAGTTGATTCAGACTTGAAAAGAATTAGATAACTGGTCTACTATGTAAACTGATCTAGAACATAGAAAAACACGAGCTTTTCCAGTTCCTTATTACCAAAATCTCACAATGACAGCAAATTACAAACAAGGACGCCTATGACTAATTTCTCTAATATGAATAGATGTGAAAGTCCTAAACGAAATACTAACAAATAGGTCCACTATAACCAGGTAGATTTCATCCCAGAATGGCAAGGATGATTTAGAATCAGGAAACCTATAAATGTAATATATTACACATCAATAGGTCTGATTTAAATACAGCAGAAACATCCATGACCCTTGGAACAAGAGATAAAATAATTTAACATGATCACAAAAATGCAAAACCCAAGAGAATGCTCTGATAGAGATTGGGATTAATAAGAGAGTTTAGGAACTAAGTAATTAATAACTGTTTAAATGCAAAATTAACATAAAAATCAATAGTTTTTCTACAACAGGATTAGTCAGTGAGATATTTTAATACACAAAAGCCCATTTAGTAAAGCAGTATAAATTCTTAAGTGGCATTAAGAAATGTACAAGATTTCTATGAAGAAAGTTGCAAAACTGAACCAAGAGATGTAAGAGAAAGTCTTAAGCAAAGAAACACAGAGTATTCCTTAATGGTTAGACAGCACTGGAAAGACGATAATTCTTGAAATAATTCACAGGCTCAACACCAATTTGTACTCATGTTCCAGTGGGAACTTTGGCGGGAACAGGGGAAAGGGAGACTTGAAAAAAAAAATCCTAAAAATAATTTGAAGGAATAACAGGGGAGATAGCTAAACACAAAACAAAACAAAATTAGAACTAGATAACTGCTATATAAAGAGCTATATCACTTTTCACCAATCCGAAAGCTTTAATAATTAAAAGGGTGTGGAACTGACATAAGAATGGACAGCTAGATCAGATAGCCCAGAAACAAATTTGGCATCCGTAAGGGTTTATCTATCATATGGTCCCTGAAGAACCACAAATCACTGGCAAAGGAAGCATTCATTATTCACCGAACAACGGTACAGGGACAGCTGTCTTAAGTATGAGGGGAAAGGGGTGGGGGGGGGGGAGGATAATTTAGAATTTCCCTTTACTCTGGGTCCTAAGACGAATTTCAGATGGAATAAAGAGGTAAACGTTAAAAAACAAAAACAAAAACAGAAAAGACCCCATGAGAACTTGAAGAAAATTAAATTGAGTATTTATCAAATTTCTGGATGGAGAAGGGCTTTTGACATTAACACAACAGAGGGATGCGTCAAAACATTATAAATATTCTTAGAAGGCAATTAATATTTTGGGGAAAATATCTGCAATAAATGTGACAAAGGGTAAGGGTAAAGGACATTAAAAGAATTCATGTATCAAAACATAAATTGCTTATATGTGTATAAAAACAAAGTAATTAAACTTTAGTAGCAATCAAGTGAATGAAAATACCATTCCGTCCCGCTCCCCACACGGACTACATTAGCAAAGCTGGAAACTGGTAATTGTCAGTACACGAAAGGCTGCAGTGAGACAGGAACTCTAATATATGGGGAATGTAAATGGGTATCACTTTCCTGAAAAATCTTAAAATAAGCTTTAAAAGTGTTCTTATTGTTTGACCCAGTAATTACACTTCTGGATAATTATCATAAGGAAATAATTAAAAATAACAGGAAAAATAAGCTTAATGCACACAATAATCCAACAACCCAAGCATCCAACAATAGGAGAATGATTAAGTAAATGATGATTCATGCAGCCATTAAAAATTATGTTTATCAAAAGTTTATAATAGCATGGAAAAATGGCTATATAATGGTAAGTAAAAAGAGCAAAAGCAAAATTGTATGTATGTACCATATGATTTTTTTTTTTCAGCGAGAGAGACAGGGACAGAGAGAGAGAGAGACAGAGAGACAGAGAGACAGAGAGAGGGACAGATAGGGACAGACAGGCAGGAAGGGAGAGAGGTGAGAAGCATCAGTTATTTGTTGTAGCACCCCAGTTGCTCATTGACTGCTTTCTCATATGTGCCTTGATCAGGGGTGGGGGGCTACAGCAGAGTGACTCCTTGCTCAAGCCAGCAACCTTGGGCTCAAGCCAGCAACCATGGGGTCATGTCTAAGACCCCATGTTCAAGCCAGCAACCTCACACTCAAGCTGGTGAGCCCATGCTCAAGCTGGCGACCTCGGGAACTCGAACTCGGGTCCTCTGTGTCTCAGTCTGACGCTCCATCCACTGTGCCACCACCCTATCAGGCTGTACCATATGATCTTATCCATGAATATATTTTTTTAAAAAGATGAGGAATATCTAGTGTTCACAGTAGTTGTTTCTCAATAGTGGAATTATGGATAATCTTTATTTTTAAAATTTTTATTCTTCTCTGAACTTCTTTACTCTTCCATGAACATTTCTTTTTATAATTAGAAAAACAGCTAGTTAAAAAGAAATTGGCAGGTTGTGACCATTTTTCATTTGTTTTTTGATTAGGACAGCAGAATTCTTGAAGTGTGATCTGCCAACTAGTGGTGATTCTCACTTAAAGGGTGGCAGAATGGGTTGTCAACATGCCAGCCAAGAGGCCACTAAAACCCAGCCTATGTGTCTCCTCTGGGCACATATATTGTAGGTTGCCAGCTTTCCTCTGGAACAGGAGCTCTTTTCTGCCAACTGAAACCAGCCACCCCCTGGGTTTCCTG
The DNA here is from genome assembly GCF_036850995.1 of Saccopteryx leptura. Taxonomy (NCBI): domain Eukaryota; kingdom Metazoa; phylum Chordata; class Mammalia; order Chiroptera; family Emballonuridae; genus Saccopteryx; species Saccopteryx leptura. Next base: position 21,070,836 of record NC_089513.1, read on the forward strand.
ATCTGCTTCACACTCAGTCTCTTGCATCCAGAACCAGCAAGGGGCCTCAGATTGGTGGCAGCCATTTCAAAGTCTGGTATTTGGCTCCAACTTCTCATCTGACTAGCAGTCTCCCTCCCAGCAACCCTTAGTGCTGTTCCCCAAACTTTAAGGCTACCATTTAAGCCCCGTTTCCTGCCTAAAACTATTTATTGACGTACTGCTATTTCCTGCACTGGCCACATCAATAAGCCCTGAAAGCCATTCAGTGTCTCAGGTTTCTCAAGGCATTCTGGGAAATTCTTCCTGCTCTGGATAACCACATGAACTCTGGCATGATGGAGTCCTGTGGTCAAGCCAAAAACAGCTGCATAGTGGCAACACCCCTGCCCTGACGGGGGCCAGCGGCTGCAGCGGGGAGATGCTGCCTTGAGAGAAGGGAGGGTTAAGGCACAGGATCACAGTGTATTCTGAAGCCTCCTGAAGTAGATGTGCAGTGCCGCCAATCCCTGAAAATTCACCATCATTTTCTTCTTCTTTTCAAACGAATGACCAAGGTTACTTTGCCTGTCCACACTGCACACCCCTGGTGACTCTTGTTTGTTTCTGTGATGGCTGCCACTGCCATCGCCCCAATGGGGAGGAGAGAGTGCACCTTATAGACTGCTGGCAGGAAGTCTCTTTTTTCCCTTGAGAAGCCGGGATGGGAGGTTAGAGGGATGGGGACTGCAGAGCTGCCAACAGCCCAGCGGCAGTGATTTGGTCCCAATCCTTCTACTCCCAGACCACTGGTTGGAGGCTTAAAAGGAGTATTTGACAGTGTTCTTTACATTGGAAAGAGGAAAGTAACTTTCAAATGGAAGGTGCTCTGTTTCTGTGGCTCAGACTCCCCCTTATTTCAGGTTTCTGTTCCAATGTCAGCTCCTCAGGGAGGCCTCCACTAACAGCATCTCTAAAATACAGCCCCCGGGGCTCATTATCCAGATCCTTCGATATTTTCCTCCTAGCCCTTATCACCTATATCAGGTCCTGTATAGTTAAAAAAAAATTATCGATTAATTGTTTTAGAGAGAGAGGGAGGGAGGGGAAAGAGAGAGAGAGAGAGAGAGAGAGAGAGAGAGAAAACTATCCATCTGTTCCTTGTGTGCTCTGACCAGGGATCGAACCAGCAACCTCTGTGCTTCGGGACGATGCTCTATCCAACCGAGCTCTCCGGCCAGGGCAGTTCCCAGATTTGTAGATGATCTGACTCTTTGCTAGGAAGGAAGTTTCACCATTGAGGGATCTTGTGTGTCTTATCATTGCCATGTCCTCTAGGACGGTACCTGGTTCACAATAGGTGGTCAGTGAGCACGTGTGGGCAGGAAGGGTAAATATTACATCATAGGCAATCAGAGCCCTTTCCTCTCAGAGGCCAGCCTGTCAGAGGAAACAGGCCGCTACCACTCTTCTCTTCATCTAAGCCTTAAAAGGAGAGAGTCGGTATGGGTGTCTGGTCCACTCTTTCTTTTATTTGTGGCTTTCATTTCATTCCCCAGATATATTTTTCCCACCTACTCTGTGCCATCCTGCTCCCTGCTCTAGGGTTGTCTTATAGCATCTTAAAAAATTATTTATTTATTAATTGATTTTAGAGAGAAGGGGGGGCGAAGAGAGAGATCCATTTGTTGTCCCTCTTATTTATGCATACAGGGTTGACTCTTGTATGTGCCCTGACTGGGGATCAAACCCAGAACCTTGGCATATCAGGACGATGCTCTAACCCAGTGGTTCTCAAAGTGTGCGCCAGGGCACACTGGTGCGCACTAGAAGATTTCCAGGTGAGCCCTATGGTATTCCAGAGAAATATATGCCTGTTGGGGACCAAAAAACCAACAGGGTTTTTGCAGTTTAGATTTTTGGGAGACAGAGGTGTGAGGAATTGGCTATATGCTGACAGTCTGCCCAACCCCCCACCTCACTTGCCTGATTAGGTTGTAAAAGGCTGTTAAGCTGTGGTGCTGGATTGCTTACTCTACCCCCCATGTTCCCCAGAAAGACTGGAGGCAAGTTTCTTCTATCCTTTGTTTGGTCTAAAGTTACTATGATATGTATGGTGGGGATTTTGGATTGATGATTAAACATAAGGAATTGTCTCTTGAAGTCTTTTGGATTTCTATAATAGAAGAATATGTGGCAATATCTAAAAAAGCTTTGAACATTTTACTATAATTTTCAACATCCTATTTATGCGAATTAGGATTTTCTACCCTCAACACAATTAAGAGTAAAAAGAGAGGAATTCTTCAATGTATTGATGAGGAAATGAGAGTTTGTCTTTCAAATATATGCCCAAACATTGAAGAAATCGCTTGGATACATGAGGCTCATGTTTTCATAAACAAAAGAATGAAAAAACTTAACACATTCACGCTAGGACCTGCCAAATTTACTAAATCTTACTAAGAATGTATCTATATATATAAAAAGATAACTTGTTAGTCGTTTTTTTTATTTAACCCCTCTTTTTTATAAATTTTAAAAAGTACAACCAAAAATATAACATAAAAATGGTTTATAATGTCAGAATAAATTTAATTTTGTCGTATTTATTTTGTTTAATTACCATAAAAGCATGTTTGGACTTTATATATTTTTTATTTAATATTTGACTTAATTATTAAAACATATTTCTCAGAAATTTGTATATAGTGCACCTGCAATTATTTGTAGAATTTTAAATGTGCCCCGACTTCAAAAAGTTTGAGACCACTGCTCTAACCGACTGACTTCCTTGGCCAGGGTGTGTTTGTTTCATTTTTGTGGGTAACATTTTGGTCATAGGGTGAGATTGCTCTGCTTATTTGGGACTGTTTTTCCTTTTACAGTTTGTGTCCAGTAAGGTCGTGCCGCTCTGCAGAGGCGCCCTTCGCGATGGGTCACCCATGGCTTCTGTTTGCTCCTCCCAGGTTTGAGCCTCCCCGTGCATCAGTCCCCTCCGTGCTGCTGGCCACAGCCACTCGCAGCCCACCTGCGGACTTTCCTCCTCATGCTCCCCATCACTCCTGTCCCAGCACCCACCCCGTCTGCCTGCCTGTCCCCGGCCGTGAGGAACTGGCCCTGGGGAGTTCACAGAGAGGTCCTGCCCCACCCAGTCATTATTGTTTGAGGGGACCCCAGGACAGGAGTCTTCATCCCAAAGAAGGCAATGTGGTCCTTCCTTGGCACCCAGTGACTGGGGCAGAGGCAAGAGAAGTCCCAAGCCTAGGGCTGGTTTGGAGGAGGGACCTGGAAATACTATAGCAGATGACCCTCCCCAGCCTGAGAGAGACCCCTGAAGGTCTGTCCTTTCCAGTGACCTTTGGGCTCCATGGGATACCTCAGTGATGTTAAGCCACCTCAAGTTGGTTTCTGTGACTTAGGACCAAAGAGAACTGACCAGTGTGACAAGAGGCCTCTCTTCTGTGATGGATTAATGCAGGGGTCGGGAACCTATGACTCGCGAGCCAGATGTGGCTTTTATGATGGCTGCATCTGGTTCACAGACAAATCTTTAATAAAAAAATAATAATGTTAAAAATATAAAACATTCTCATGTATTACAATCCATTCATTTCCTACCATTCATGTTCATGATTGTGGGTGGCTGGAGCCAATCACATCTGTCCTCTAGGACAACACCAAATTTTTATTGGATAATGCATAACGTACATAGGTTGTTGTATGGCTCTCAGGAAATTACATTTTAAAATATGTGGTGTTTATGGCTCTCTCAGCTAAAAAGGTTCCCAACCCCTGGATTAATGGGTCCCTTGGCCCCACAGGAGGACAGAGGGGGCTGGGAGCAAGGGACCAGGCCTGCTGGCTGGGCAGAGCCCGAGTCAGGCGAGGAGAAGGGCGAAAGGGCTCTCTGGTCAGCGTCTGCGTCTTGGGCATGCTCCCTCGGGCAGCAGCCCACAGGCCCTGCCTCTCATACACCCACTCGGCATTATCAGGGAAGGATCACCCAGGACTTGGCGTCACCCTGACTGGGTCAAACAGACTTCCTTGGCTTCAAGGAGTGACATGTAAAGTGTACTTGGTGCACAGTAGGTGACAGAGAGACTTCCTGGTCATTACATCCTGAGTCACGCATCCTGAGTCACTCTGTCCACTAGAGCCAGCCCTAGACCTGGCTGCCCCCTGCTCCTGGCAGACTATACGTGTGCAGCCCCAGCCCAAGGGCATGCCCACCAGGCCGCACTCCCAGCTGGCTATAACAGCCACTTAATGGGCACAGCTGCCAGTGCTGCTCAGTCCTGCTGGGCCCTGAGGCTTGGCCCTCGGGATTTGGCTATATTTTGATTCTGGAACAGCAAGACTCTGACCTATAAGACACTCCAACCCTGGCAATGGTTTGCTGTGGTTTCCTATCTCGGCTGGAGAAAGAAGGCATCGCAGAGGCTGGTGTGAGCACAAGACTGGCTGCTTGCCTTGAGTTCTGATGTCCATGGGGCCCTGCCCTGCTCCCTGCCTTTGGGCATGTCCGTTTGCACCTCCGGCTGGACCTTCCCCTGATCATCCCTGACCTCCCCCGCCCATGGCCCAGACACCTACTCACATAACGCCAAAGCTCTCCTCACTCCACCGTCTACTCGCTCTCCCCCCAGACACTGCTCGCGTCCTCGGCTGTGAGTGACAGAAAGCCTCTCAGACTAGCTTTAAGCACACATGTGAGGAAGAGGTGGGTCCAGGGACACAGCTGGTCCGTGGGGCTCAAACAATGATGCCAGGGCTCTGACCCCCGACTTTTGCCTCTGCCTGTCTTGGCTTTCTGCAGGTTGACCACTTTCTCTCGTGCCAAAGATGGCGGTCAGTAGTTCCCAGTCTACGATAATGGTTCACGAGCCAAAGGAAGACAGACCTCTTCTCTCCTGGTATCCAACTCACAAATCTCAGGGGAGGATTATGATTGGCCTTGCTTATCACACGACAATCACTGTGGACCTGAAGATGGGCTTCCCATCTGATCTGCCAGACACAAGTCACACGGCTGGGCAGGTGGGGCCCTGTGACAGATCCCCAGACCACAGACAATAGCTGCCGACCACAAACACAGACCCTGGCCTGGGACCACCAGTGTGGCTTTCACATGTACCTTACACTCTCCTGAGCCTCATGTCCACTTCCCTGTGACTCCTGCCCTGTGTCCACCAAAAAGAATGAGAATCTGCTCTAATCAATAGACATGGAAAGTATGCCCCAAATGTCAGCCTTTAATATGATATTTTTAATTAAAAAATTTTTAAAGAAAATTCATAGATTTTAGAGAGAAATATCCATTTGTGTTTCCACTTGTTTACACATTCATTGGTTGATTCTTATATGTGCTGTGACCAGGGATCAAACCTGTAACCTTGGCGTATCAGGACGATGCTCTAACCAACTGAGCTACCTGGTCAGGGCTAACTATTATTAATTTAAAAAAAGCCACTGGGGACAGTCTGTGTGACTAATGGTTCATGGCAATGTGGCCAAGAATGCATTCTCCTTGGCACTTGGCTCCAGGTCAAGGGAACACATTGTAGCTGAAAACTTCCATCAGCCACTACCAGTTGAATCCGGAATATTCTGGAGACATTTTCCAAGCTTCCCAGGGTGTGAGCACTCAGAATATTTCTGAGTGGGCAGAATCAGGTCAGGTAAGCTCTGCTGCTCTGTGTGTGGTGGGGGAGGGGCACCGGTAGGCAGTGGAGCGAAGCTGCGAAGTCGGGCTGATTCAGTGGGAATTCTGTCTCACACTTAAGCAGGCGTGAAGCCTCACTCTCAGGCAAGGGGGGGGCAGCACTTGCTGTGGCTTTGGCCTTGAAAAGCCCTCAGAAGAGGCTGGAAGTTCACCTGTGAGCAGGAAGACAGGCCTGGCCTGCCTGATTCACTGCGCCGCAGGAAGACACCCGCAGGTGTGCGGGAGCACTGACGTCCAGACTTGGCAGCTCGCAGTCACCAGGCACTTAGACGACTACGTGGTGCTGGTACCCTGCTCACCTGCTGCTCGTCTGCCTTTGGTGACTAGAGCACCGCCATACATTTACACAGTCTCTTCCCAGACACTTCCCGCAGCCGCTGACTCTGCCCACCAGATCTCACGCTGGAGGACACGCTCTGGGGACCTGACCAGCCCTCCCGAGGCTGCTGGGACTGGAACCCGGTCTGGGATTCTGCTGCTGGCGCTTTTCCTCCCAGCAACATCTCTGACACAGGCTCCCGTAGACGGGAGAGCTGCCTGCCTCAGCCCTGCACTTCCCTGTGGGTCCCCTCCCAGGCAAGGGGCCCGGCTGTCCGCACAGCAGAAGTGGAATTCCCCCCTGCCTGGTGGCCGTCCAGCCCTGAGTGGCCCAGGTCTCGGGGGCAGGTATTCCCCGGGGTCTGGCTCCACACAGGTAGGACGGATCCATTCTACAGAGCTCACTGTGGGGAAGGGGGTGTGTGGTCACCATGGCCTCAGCTCGACTGCAAAATACAAGGACCCGTTGCTGCCTGTGCCCCTGTGTCCTCACCTGTAAAATGGGAAGAGACTATTTGACCTGTACAGGGTCAACGAGGTGATGGAGTGACGTAACAGATGTGAGCACCCTCCTGAAATGGAAAAGGGTTGCTAAGCCCCCACTCTGCAATTTGATAAACGAGGCACACAGTGGACAGGTATCCTGCCCAGGCTTTTCTACGTGAGGTAAATGGGAGCTGAGGCCAGAGTCCAGCTTATTCAGCTTTCTGGAGATCCCTCGAGTCTGCTCCCAGAGTTTCTGCCTGGACTAGTTTCTACCAGAGGGTCAGGTCACCTCCTCCAGGCAAAGTCTGTCTGGGATCCCACTGCTCGAGGCCAAGCCCACAGCTCTGGAAGCAATCGGAAACTGGAGCCTTGTGAAATCCTGCGCTCAATGAGTAGCCCCATTACTTCTGAAACTGTCTGGAAGGCTGGTGATAAAAATAGATGATTACACAGGCGTTATTAAACTATTTATAGAATTTGAGAAAACCCCTTGAAATGCTCACGAAAAGATTTGGCCTATAATGGGGATTCCAGAATGACTCAGCCTGAAGCCCCAATCTATACAAGACTTTGAACTTGGCCACAGATGAAGTCTTCAAAAGTCACATTAACGTTTATAGGTCATTATTCCTCAGGGAAGCAGTAATGGGGGAGCTCACATCTTTTATCAAGCTGTATCCAAAATGTTCTGTGAGCGACAGTTAAGTAACAGCTGTGGGTGGTGCATGTGGAGGGGGGCTGGGATAGAGGAGGCACAAGGTCCACTGGGCTGAGGGAAGGCCAAAACTTCCATCTGTGCCATGGAGACCCAGCCTCCTGCTTCTGGAAAACATGTGTGGATGTAGACGTGAAAGCAAAGCCATGCCTGTTATTTTCTGCAAGGACACGGATGAAAGCTGTCTGCATCAGTCTCTGTCTGAACGGGCCTGCTGTTTCAACATGTTGTTCCATTTGGTCCTACCCATCTGGACTTGAAGTCTGTGCTGTGTCCAGCGCTGCAGGGTGGGGGTGGCCCTGCAGGAAGCACTCAGGCCCTCTCCGTGAGCTGGGAGCTCCAGGCCACAGACCAGATGGGCCCTCATGTTGTTCTAAGGAGCCTCAGGTCACCTGCGGGACTAGGTGATGGGCAGTGGGGGTGGGCGGACCTTCTGGGGAGAGCCCCTCTGCTGGATCAGTTCCACATGGGTGAGGACATGCCTGAAGTTGAGTTGGGAAAAAATAACTCTGCTGCTGAAAATGTTTGAAAACCACTAGTGTGCTGTGAGTATACACAATGGGCTCGAAAGCCAGACAGGCCTGGATGACCTGACTCCCACCAGCCCTCAGACCTGGGCGAGCCCCAAAATTTCCACAGTCACCCATTCCCCACGTGGGAAAGGGTAGCAGCACGAGACACTGTGGGAATGAGAATCACCAGGCTTGGGAGACACTCAGTGGGTGTTTGTCCTCTCCTACTTCCCTGGCTTCCACGCCAGGCACTGAGCTCACCCATGCCAAGTATAACGGGACAGTCAGCAGTCAGGCTGACCTCTTCCCTCAGCCAGCGGGTGGTGGGAACTAGAGCCAGGCAAGGGTGATAGTGCCTCGGAAGAGAGAACGGAGGAAAAGTGGGTGGTACCGATGACAGGTGACTAAGCCAGAGGTAGCAGCGAGGGTGGGGAGCCCTGTACTAGGAGCTGATGCTCTGGCTAGCAAGACTCTCATAAGGTATTTTATTTCCTTGGCTAGACTGGAAGGCCCTTGTTATCTTTCTCTCTTCCTTGCCTCCCTCATGTATCAGGCAGACAGTGGAGCTGGGTATAACAGGCAGACAGTGGAGCTGGGTATAACAGGCAGACAGTGGAGCTGGGTATAAAACAACAGTGTGGGGACTCTTGTTGATTTGAGAAGAGGCCTTCAAGGTATTTCCGATGATGGCAGTGTTCACTGAAATACTGGAGGAATTGGGGAAGAAAAGTCCATCTTGTTTCCATGCATACTCAGGGGTCCTACCCCCACATCCACCACACTAAGCTTTGCTCATCAGGGCTTGGGGACATTCTTCCTCTGGCCCTTGAAAAGCTGGCTCACATGCTCATCCTTTAGCTCTTGGCCTTGTCTTTCTTCCCTTCCAGAAGCCTCCACTCATTACTGTCCATAACTGTATCTTGTTTGCTCGTCTTCATAGCACCGACAAATTTGGAGTTATACACAGGTGAGTGTAGGTGCTCAGTGACTGCCTCTCCCACTTGGGCTGTGGGTGCTACAAGGGCAGGGGAACTGTGTCTGTTCTATTCACCAATATACGTCCAGTGACAAAGACAGTGAGTATTTGCTGAGTTAACTGAATAAATAAACGAGGAACTCTGAGGCAAGGGCAGTCCTAGGGATGAGATATTATTAAGGTTTAGGGTAAGAGGGTCTTCTGGCCCCTGTTGCAGTAGGTGACCTCCCTGCTAGATCTGACATTGGCCTTGGAATAAGGTTAGAGAGGGCACGGACATAGATGATTCTAATTAGGTTGTTAAAGGCAGTTTTTGGTAGGTGTTTTTGTTTGTTTTTGGAAAAGGGTGGATGCTAAGACAGGAATGATTCCTCATCAACAATGAATCCATCATGGCCCAAGAGAAAAGAGGAAGCTCTGAGACGGGAAAGGGGTATGTTATCCTGACTGAGACATGAGCTCACAAAAAGGACAGAAGGCCTTCCATTTGGTGCTATGTGACCCTGGGCAAGTTGTTCACCCACCTGGGCCTCAGTTTGGTCATCCACAAAATGGAGTTGATGCCACTTTTCCCATGAGGCCCAGGAGTAGCGGTGGGGATGGACTGAAGCAGTGAATACGACATCCACTGCTCTACAGAACTGAGTACTAGGTCTTGATGGATGGAGACCACACTTTGCCCATCAGCCCTGTACAACCCAGCTTGATTTTGGCCCTGTGCAAGGTAGATGACCCCATAGACACTTCCTGAATTAATCCCTGTGACCTAGGACTACCAGCCAGCACTGGTTACTTTCCCTACATTGACCAGGTGCCTCCTATGAAGCCACATGCTGGGTGATGAGAGAAGGTACCACCAGCTAGAGCAGGTTTTTCTTTTCTTTTCTTTTCTTTTTTGGTATTTTTCTGAAGTTGGAAACCAGGAGGCAGTCAGACAGACTCCCGCATGTGCCCGACCAGGATCCACCCGGCACGCCCACCAGGGGGCGATGCTCTGCCCATCTGGGGCGTTGCTCTGTTGCAACCAGAGCCATTCTAGCGCCTGAGGCAGAGGCCAAGGAGCCATCCTCAGCGCCCAGGCCAACTTTTGCTCCAATGGAGCCTTGGCTGCGGGAGGGGAAGAGAGAGACAGAGAGAAAGGAGAGGGGGAGGGGCGGAGAAGCAGATGGGCGCTTCTCCTATGTGCCTTGGCTGGGAATCAAACCCGGGACTCCTGCACACCAGGCTGACTGACGCTCTACCACTGAGCCAACCGGCCAGGGCCTAGAGCAGGTTTTTGCCTAATCTTGGCAACCTGGGCATTCTGGGCTAGATTGTTCTTTCTTGTGTTGGGGCGGCATCCTGTGCATTATAGGTCCCTGCCCACTCGAGGCCAGCTGCAGCCCCCAGCTCTCACCCCCCAGTGTGGAAACCAAAAGTATCTCCAGGTCTTTCCAAATGTCTGCTGGGGACAAAATCCCCCATGGAGAGTCACTGCCTAGAGTGACAATCGTGTACACTCCTGCCCCCCATGGAGCAACTTCCTAGGACACTGCAAGACTCAAAAGTACTTGAATAACACTGGAAAGAATGCAGCAAGGGGCTCTACTGTAAGGCCTTTGAGGGGCACCCCTGAAACTGTCTTTAGACCCCTCCTGAGGGCCACATATGACACACACTCGCACACCAAGCAGTTACTTCTTTGGACTCAGAACAGAGCTCATGCTACCCCAGCACACACCCCCTCACAGTGCCTGTAACCTGCCGCTCTGTCTGAGCCAGTCTGTGGCCATTTTCCCTCTTGGGGATTACAGACACAGGATTTTGGTTTTTAAAAAAACCGTGAGACCTTATATCTGATGATCCAAAATCCTAAGAGGGTAAAAATAAATCTTGGGCTCTGGAACTGACAGCTCTGTGCCTAAGCTCTGATGTCAGCACCATGAGCAAATTATCTTTCATCAGTCTGACTGTATTTTTAAATGTGAACAGCTTAGCACACTTAACACTACTTATTTGGGGGTACCTTGGACAACAGATAATTCAACTGCATTTACCAGATGACACTGACAAATACTTCCCACGTCAGTGTCCCCAGATAAAAATAACGCCAGCTTGCTCACAAGTCTGCAGAAAGAAAGGGCAGGAAGCTGGAGGTACCTGGTGAGTCTGTCACCTTCTCACCCCCTGCTGGCCCCTGGGGCGCCGGCTCTGTGGCTGGCAGAGGAAGTGTCACCCAGATGACATGTGAGAGGAAGGGAGAGGCCTGGAGTGGTCTCCCTTCACTTGCCACTGGCTCTGCCCACCACAGAAGGGCTCTGCTTCCTCGGAAAACAGCCAAGGAGAGTAGAGAGCACCGTGTGGGCTTGGGCAAGTCACTTGGCCTTGCTGAGCCCTATCCAGAGAATGGGTTCATATGATGTACCCTGAAACCTCTCACAGACACTATGAAATCCAAAAAATCCATATGCCTGATTCCTATCCCATAGGGGCGAGGCCTGGCAGCTTCCACAGACCTGGAAGCAAGGGCCTCAGGGGCATGACCCCTGGGGTTCCCTCTGCCTTACAGCCCCCACCCCCGTGCCACAGTGCCTGGGGCATCACACTTTTAGAATAAGGCTCTGTTTCTTCAGCATCTCCCCATGTAGACCACGGGGTAAACATCAACTACAAATCAACCACAACAGTTCAACTAATCAGAAACTTGCCCTTATATAAGAAAAACAGAACGTAAGAAGGGTATTGTTTGAAGGGAGGGAAGTTAGAGATTGTTTAGACTCTTCTCCTGGGACAGTAGCACAGGAAACCCCTGATGGGGGGCCGGTCGCAGGGGGCCGTGGCATCTATGTGGGCCGCTGACGAGGGTATCAGGAACCCAGGCGGGCAGGGCTGTTAGTACAAGCTGCTGACACGGCCCGTTTTGCCCAGGGCTGGGCACCTCTGACATCAGCTGCCTGAGCAGTAAAAAGGATGGCTCTAAGGAAACCGCTGGTCTGACTCAAGCAGGGGAACTTAAACCCTGACGCTGGGGGACACGATTCCTATTGCACAAATCTCTCCCATCAGCAACCCTAAGGAGTTGACGGTCAGAGTGGGTTTACAAATATTCCAGAAGCTGTGAGTCTGTAAGAGGCCAGTCTGTTCTCCTTCTAGCTTTCCCCCGAGTCAGCCTCGGGAGGTAGCGGCGCACATGGTCGGGAGCACAGGTTGCCTGGGCATCAGCTGAAGTTCAGATGGTCACCCCCTTACAACAGTGTCCACGTGGATAAGCTGTTCCTTCTCTAACCACCGCTGGCAAGTTCCTCTTCCTGTGCAGAGACCCTCACGGATGATGCAAAAGCTAAAACATTTTTTAAAAAAGGCAGAGTGGTGGAAATGTGTGCCCTTTCAAAGCTGGCCTTTCAGGGGCCCAGTAACGGCCAGCACGAGAAAGATGCCACTTAGCTTGGTACTACGAATGGCAAACAGCTTGGCTTTCCCAAGGCATGGGTGGCCAAGTCTCCCTCCTTTTGCAGGGAAAAAACATCCGTAAACATTAGACCCTTACACAAAGAGATAGGGCTTTCCTTAATGGTCTGAAACTCTTCCCCACAACAAAATCCTGCATCATCCAGTGAGTGACAGACAAACAGGAGGGGCACATAGCCAAGTGCTGAACCCCACCCCGGGCGCCCAGAGGAAGGAGAAGTGCGTCCCTGCCTGGGTGAGTAAGCTCCCGGGGAGAATAGGAAAGAGTCGAGGGAACGCAGGAGCCCCTTTACCAGCCATTTCAGGAAACAAATAAATGAATAAAACTAAGAAGTGAAACATATGTATTTCTCAGTGAGCATCTAGCTTTATCACATGGAAGAATTCACTGCGGGCTTCTTTAACCTGGGGCTCCTTTAGGACACTCCTGGCGAGATGAGGTGGGGATGTGCAGTCTTGCATGTGTGGTAGCCGGCGAGACGGACCATTTCTCAACCACTGCACGCTGTCCTAACCCCAGGAAGCTGCACACACGGGAGCTGATGACCTGGGGGAATGCGGTTGGGGAGCAGGGGGCTTGGAGCTGCCCAGGGATGCTGAGAGCGGATACTTGGGTGCTCAGGATGGCACCCCTGCCTCCCTCCAGAACCAAGTCAGGGATGGACAGGCCAGCTTTCAAGGAGAAGACAATCTTATCAGCTGAGGGTCAAAATACCTGGCCATGAGGAATGCCACCTGCTTCCAAAACCTGGCTTCTCCTTAACATGAAAGTAACATCCAGTGACGCCAACACAGGAAGTGAAGGCAAAACTAACCACTTCGGATTTCCGTGTTCTCTGTTGCAGATCCTTACACAGGACTCTAGGTGGCTACTTTGGAGTCTATAACCATCCACTGTCCATCCCTCTCTCCTCCCATCCATCCATCCATCTATCCATCCATCCATCCATGCCTCCCTCCCTCCCTCCATACACACGTCTGTGGATGCACTCCTCTGGCAGGAGCTGGTTCCGATGCCATATACACAATACCGCTCCCTGTCTTCCCTTTCTCCCTTCCTCGCTCCATCCCGCACTCCTGCACCCACAGATGTTTGTGGGTCCTCTCTCTCTCAGACACTGACTCTAATGCTGCACACACACGGGGCCTGAGGAAAGCAACAGCCTAATGTGCACCCTGAGATCTGCTGAACACTCAGGAAAAACTAGAGTTCCGACAAACTCCGGGTCTGACAGGCATCTCCGGAGGGCATCGGCTTCCATTCCACCTGCTTTCAATCACCCTAGGTGGTCTGTAAAGCTGTCCTATTTTTAAAGCTATTCTGGGAAGAATGTCTCAAACTTCCCTCCTTCTGTCTCCAAGTTTTCTCTCTACTCATCACCCTGAGAAGTTGGCTACTGGGGTCTACCCCCTGGCTCAGTCAGAGCCCCTCCTCTGGGACCACCAGACAGAGCCTACCTCTTCCTGGTCCTAGACCCTCCCCACTTTGGGGGGCCTCCTGGGGAGTCTGGGTCACTGGCGAGGAGTATAGCCATGGACCTTAGCTCCTGAGACTATGTGGCCTTCACATCTGGTTCTCCGACTCGCCCTGTCTTTCCATCACCGCAGTGCTAGAGTGCTGGCTAATTCCTTGCCTGACGTGACTTAAGACGGACTGTTCAGAAGCTCACCTCTGCCTTCAGCTTTGTGCCCGAATGGGAGGAATAGAGCTGTTGAAGGAGAAGCAAAAATTGTGAGAGGTACCGTCTGTACATCTCTAGGAGGAAGGGGTCAGGAGCAGGAACCAAGCTGGGGATTCGAGCAGGGAAATGGGGTAGAGCACCTGCGGCACTTCCGTGGGGGCAGAAAGCCACTGGGCCACGAGCTAGCAAACCCAGAGGACCCTTAGGTGGTCTGGGCATGACCCTCTCCACTTGGTGATGGGAACACAATCTGCCAAAGAGCAGGAGAGAACGTAATAAGGGCAGAGGGGGTCTCCAAGTCAATTTTGCTCAACTGCTAATGTCACACTGCTAGCACTGTGCAGGCACGGGTGGTGGGGGACCCTCTGAGGCTTCTCCTCGGCAGGGGTGGGCTGAGCTGCACAGCTCTGTGGTCCCGGCAGGGTTGTCTGCAAGCCGGGCTCTTCCCAGAAGCCTTCCCTCGTTTCTGTGAGGACGGGGCTGGACAATGGCACTCAAACCTGATCCAGCTGGGGTGGGCTGACATTTTGAACTTCTCCATGATTCCTGCTGAGGCCCTCTACAAGTAACCTCAAAGAAGGATTTGGGAGAAATTTTTACGGGAAGTAGATAAACGAAGAGGAACTTCAGTCATGCAAAGTATTAAAAAGAAAAGGGAGAAGAAGGGGGTACATGAGCCGTCGGCTGGAGCCCGTGGCCACACGGCATGCCGCCCTCCTCCAAGGTATTCTGTTTACCGAGAGATCATCATGGAGGCAGGAAACATTTTGTCAGAAATACCAGCACAAAATATAGTGGGCGCTAAATACTTAATCTTATTGGCACGGCCTACAGCAGCCAGAGTTGTAAATGGCTGTGGGGAAAAGGTCTGGGTTATATAAAGCAGTGTGGAGCAAAGATAGCCCCAGGCGCCCATCCCAGCCTCTCTCGTCAGTTTTCCGGAAGCTGAAATTGAAGTCTCACCAAGGAATGAAATGATAAAAATGACACCATTTTCCCATTTCAAGAGATTTAGAGGTCATGGGCGGCAGGCCACCTCTCCCCATTTCTCTATATTAGAAGCCTCCTCATTTATAAGCATAATTAATTGGTGGGTCCCGCCCCATCACTGGCCTGAAAGAGGACGGGTGTGGGGTGTGTTTGTGTGTGTGTGTGTGTGTGTGTGTGTGTGTGTAAGGGGGTGCAGGGGTCACAGGCTGTCTCCTCCAGTTGGCCTGAGGGGACATGGGGGCAGCTAGAGTGCCAGTCATTGATCACCCATTTATGACTGGACAATGGAAGCACGGATTTTGCTCTAAAGCAAAAGTGTTCTTTTCACTATCTATCCTCATTCTGTTGAGACCTCATCTGGTCTCATGGTTTTAAATGTCACCTAATGGTTCACAGAAGTTTATTTCTATCTGCATCACTCTCTCAATACCAGGCTCCACCCGCCTGATCGACACACCCACTTTATATTACAAGCTTTGAACACGATGTGTCCCACAGTGAGCTCCACGCATGGTCCTCCCTTCCACACGTGCTGCTCCCACATTGTCCGATGCAACTCTGAGTGGCAACCCCCCTCCCAGCTGTCCAGGCCCCACACCTTGGACTATCCTCGGCTCCAACATTCTCTCTTAAACCCACTTCCTATCCTTCTGCGAATCCTGTTAGCTCTTCCAGCAAAGTCAACCCAGACTCTGACCTGTTTCTTTACTTTAGTGGATTCCCCACTATCCCTCACTTAGACAACCCGTAAAGACTTCAGGCTGGCCTCTTTGTGTTGACCCCACCTTTTCGGATTACTCTCAACCCGTAGCCAAGTGATCCCATTAAACCTAAGGCTGGTCTTGCCTTCCCAACTCGAAACCCTCTGAAAGTAGATGCGATGTCCTCACGATAGCCTGTAGATCCCTACACAAGGTGGGCCCTGCCGTCTTCCCACAGGGCCCCAAGGACTTCCTGTCGTTCCTCCAGGGCCTCAGGGCCTTTGCACTGCTGTTTCCCTTTGCCTAGGATGTTCCCCCGGGGTTGTGTAACTCACTCCTTCATGTCTATCCAAAGGTCACCTTGGTGAGCCTTTTCCCAATCGTCCTACTTGACACTACCCTGACATGCTCTGCTTCATCATCCTCCACAGTCTTACAATTTACTTACTGATCAAGTTATTGCCTGATGGTCACCATCCCTTCCTCAGTAGATATTAGCTCCCTGAGAGCAAGCTGTTTAGTCTGTTTTGGTCACTGCGGAGTGCATCTGAGCCCAGGGCCCAGCCCAGTGCCCGGCACACAGTAGGTCCTTAATAAGTAATCCCTGAATGTTGAATGAATAAAGTTGCCTAAATTTTGTTAGAGAGACAGGAACAGACCTGTGCAATGAGGCTTAGTACACCAAAGGAGCAAAAGCCAAGTGCCCAGTGGGGGCCGGATGGACCAGCACCTCGGGAGATCAGAGAAGGCTCCACTGCTAGGGAAAGCTGGGAAAATGAATGGGCACAAACAGGGTCAGCTGGACTCAGAGAAGAGACTCAGTCGAGAAGCTTGGAGAAAGACGAAGCCACAACAATAAAAGCTACAAGGAAGCCAAAGACAGGCTGCTTGCTGGGAGGACCCGGGGAGATGAGGAAGTCAAAATGTCCGCCCTTAGGTGATCAGAACAAGTTTGCTTTACAGACGAAGCAGATCCCCAGGGTTGGGCTGGGCCGGGGGCAGTTTCCACCCAGCATGGGGTGCGTGGCACAGAGCCTGACTCCGACATGGCCACTCTCCTCTTCTCTGGGTCTCTGGTGGCCCTGCCTGTGGCACAGAGCCTGACTCTGACATGGCCACTCTCCTCCTCTCTGGGTCTCTGGTGGCCCTGCCTGTGGCACAGAGCCTGACTCCGACATGGCCACTCTCCTCTTCTCTGGGTCTCTGGTGGCCCTGCCTGCCGGCTCTGCCTGTCTGTCCCAGAACCTGCCTTTCTCCTACAGAAGATGAGAAAGTAAGGAAATGAAATAAAACCTCAAAAATGGTTGGAAAGATCACTGGGCTAAGGAGATCTGCCTTTGGTTTTCACGGGATTACGTGGGCTGCAGGGTTGAGCGTAGTCTGAACGAGTGGGGTAGAAGCAGGGCATGAGCCTGAAGGCCTTGGGGGAGTCCAGCTGAGGGGTGGGGGAGAACCGGACAGGACTTGCTGAGGGACAGGATGTGGGTGTGAGAGAGAATGTTGGGGTCAAGTAAGGCCCGTCTTATTGTAGGGCCTTGGGGAACTCCCCGTGCCTCTCAGGCCTCAGGGTCTGTATTGATCAAGAGCGTAGCTCTCTGTTTGGCCAGCCAGCGTGCAGAAGGCCTGCGGAGTTACCTGTGGACAGGTATCTATATGCTTCAAACTGGCGTCATGCCCCTCTTGGCGTGGGCCATTGTGTAAAGCTTGCACACTGCCTTCCCTTCTGCCGCCAGGTCTGCTCAGGACCTCAGAGACAAAGACGTGACATTCCTAGGAGCCCTGTCCCAGACGCCAAGGCTCTCCTGGGCAGATGGCGTGTGCGAGCAGACAGGTGTGGGGCCAGAGGGGAACGGTGACTGGGAGACGCTGGCTGGAAAAGAGCCAAGGCCCTCCAGAAGAAGGTATATTTGGGAAAACCAGGAGTTGGGCCAGCTCACAAGCCACCAGGAGGACGTGTTTCCCTGCACAGACAAGGCTTATGACGTGCCTCTCCGATTTCCAGGGTGGCGACTGCAGGCGCCCTTGGCTCCAGCCGGGCGGGGTCTGAAGTGGGAACTTCAGAACCGGACTTGGCTGCATTCCTCTGAAATCCCCGGCCTCTGAGAATGAAAGCTGCCGGTCACGTCCTCCCCTCCCACGTCTGTGCCTCTGTGAGACCTGGCCCCAGGCCCCTGGAGCTGAGGCCGCCCCTCCTGCACCCGGCCTTTCTCGATAGTTCAGGAAATGTCTCCAGGCCTGGTGGGTACGTGTATCCCGGACGTGGGGAGGAGGTGGCTGAGCTGGCCCTGGGCCAAGGGACTCTGCGGGGTGTCCTGTTAGACTTGGCAGCCTGCCCTTCGGTGACTCAAGCTCGCTGGCTGTCCCCTACCTACAACACCCCCCTTGAACTCAGGGCTCCAGGAACACCGTACTTCTCCCAAGACTCCAGAGCAACACCTTTGGCCTTCCTTGCCATCAGATCACCATTCATTCACAGTTCCCATCTGCTTGGGACTTCCTCACAGCTAACCTTCGGCCCAGTGCTCCTGGGCAGGCTACTTCCCCAGTCTGGGTCTCGGAAAAGGAGGGGCTGGATGCAGAGCCTGGGGCTCCGCTCTAGCATTCATCCTTTGGGCAAGGTGGCTGTCCTTCGAGGCTCACCTCCTCCACAGGACCATGAGACTCTGGGGGCAGGAACTGTGCTCGTTCCATTTCTGTCCCCTCCCCGGCATCTAGCAGACCTCCTTGGGCACCATAAGGGTTCAGACACGAGAACTACATCTGGTTCTGCTTTTCCACTGCCGTCTGCTGCCCACCCAGCCAAAGACTTTCTTGCTCTCTGAATCCCTCTGAGCATTAGTGTCCAGTCACACGGCCATCACCAGGTAAGCTACGTGACTGTATGTCTTATTTTTCCCACCAAACTAGGACTTTTTAAAATTGATTTTAACTTACTGTGTTTACATAGATTCTAGTGTTGCCCCAAATGCATCTTCCCTGCCCCGTATTCCCCTCAACATCTCCCTTGCCCCCCTCCCCATTGCGCCCTCCCCCCAAGCTAGGACTTTTAACTGAAACCAAGCAACAAGACTGATCTTCATGCCCTCTTGATGGAATGTACCTTATCAGAATTTGAGCTCATCTAATCCTTACAGCAGCCCCCGGTGTGGCATTATCATTACCCCCATCTTACAGATGAGAAACCTAGGCTGGAGCTTAAAAGTATCCTGCTCAAGGCCAAGCTTGTACATGTAAAGCTTGTATGTGGCCAAGTTAACACTCACAACCTGAGGGTCAAGCTCTGGCATCTAGACTCTTAACCATTGCTCCGTATTCCTGTGGGTCTCTCATGACAAATGTCTAGTCTTCCCAACACAGCCATAAGCTTCCTGATAGAAAAAAACCCAGCCCCTGATTTATACTGCCAATTTTGTTCTTTTTCAATACCCATTTGGATATCCTGAGTCTTTTGTGATTCCAGATATATTTTAGAATCAGCTTGCCAGTTTCCACCAAAAAGCCTACTGGGATGCTGATTAAGACTGTATTGAACCTCGAGATCAATTTGGGAAGAACTAACATCTTAGCAGTATTGAGTCTGTGATCCATGAACATGGTATGTCCTTGGTCCATACTTGACTGTATCTCCCCAGAACTCCACATTAGTGCACATGAGATGAATCAAATCAAAACTTATTATCCCCAACAAAGTCCAGCTGAATCATTGCCAACATCATGAGAGCAAACCAAGAATCAGCATTGTACTAAGTCCTTCACATACATTTATCACATCCTTGAATCCCCCTAGCAGCCCTATAAATTATTTATCACCCCCACTTTGCCAACAAGGAAACTGAGGCTTAGAGAGGTTCAGAAACTCACCCAAGATCACACACAATTAAATGACATCCTCCTGGGTCAACTCAGTCTCCCAGAGGAAGGGCCTGCCGTGGGGAGGTGGGTAGAGGGCTCTTTACTCATCAGCTCCCAGGCTCCTTCACGGTCCTCCCTGAAGTTATCATGCCTGCATTTACTTCAGCCTTCCCAGCATCAGTGTCCACTTGGGTCTGCACCTCCAGGGAAATGGTGAGTCCACCTCTACCCGGGGCGGCAGTAGAGTGCTTCCTTTCGTTTCTCCTATAGTGACCTGTCCAAGGGCAACCCCCAAGGTTCACTTTCCTGGGATTTATGGTGATGGTGATGAGTCCTGTCTCTCCTGTAGTCACATTTCTGCCTCTTCCATATTTAGGAGCCTCACTTACAAAGGCTGTGGTTATACTTTCTGGCTGGCTGTTCCTACTGCTCCCTGAGCTCCTTGAGCTCCCTGAAGTTCTTCCTGACAATGCAGCCACCAAAGGGCAGATGTGCAGGCAGGAGGGAGGGGAAATATTCCAGGTGTGGTCCTGGGATGCTCAAGGCAACGGGAGGAACACCACTGTGAGCCCGAGAGGTCCTCAGGTGCTTCAGGCCATTTATTTACAGGAGAGAAACAGGCCGGGGAGGAGACAGGGCTCACTCAGAGTCCTAAGAGTATGGGGCAGAGCAGGACTGGAGCTCAGCATCCGAGTCCTGGCCAGGACCTCGCTGCCGCCCTTCCGCAGGGGGCTCAATCGCATTTTACACAGGAAGTCCTCAGGGGAGGTTCTGTCCCCAAAGCCTACCCTCCTCCTAAAAAGGGGCAAAAACAAAAAATTCAGGTGTCTTCCTCCAGCCTAAAGGGCAGAGGCCAGCCATCTCGTCGTCCCCGGTGGGAGCTAGCACTTGGAGACACTGAAGGGGGAGCAAGAACTCCAGGTCATGAGAGCAACTCCCCCAGAGCAACATTCTGGGGCAGAAGTGTCTGGCTCTACCCTCGCTTCCCTGGAGACCCTCCCCCTGAGGAGAGGAGACGGGACAGAGCTCCAAAGGCATACCCCTGCCCTCTGCTCTGCCAGGCATCCCCAGGGCACAGGGGCACTGGGTGGGTGTGGGAGCACTGCGGGAGGCTCAGTGGGGGCAGACAACATTTCAGGAGCCCTTAATCCAAACTGCAAACGGTCTTTGCAAGGAAAGCAGATAGTGTCCAGCCGGATGCATGCTGTCTGGGAGGTGGAGTGTGGAACGCGGCAACACAATCGCGCGCGCGTGTGCACACACACACATACACACACACATGCACATATACACATGCTGCCCCTTCTTCCTTCCCAGGAGGGAGAACACTCAACCAGGAGGAGACAAAGAGACTGAGAGATGGCACTTATTGTGGTCCCTTGTTGTAACACTTAGATTGGGGGTGGCTGTGTTTCAGGCCCCCCAAAGTGGAAGCAGCTAAGGTCTAGAGTTGGGCTGCACAGATCTGAGTGTAAAACCAACCTGCAGAGAGATAATTACTTAGGAAAAAGCCCTTGGTGCCTCGTGGTTTTTCTCTTCTAAGAGAAGTAGGTCCCCTCCTCTCCTCCCTCCCTTCTCCTTCCTGTACTTAAGATGTGAACCAGTGTGGCCAGTCTGTCATGCGGAGCCTCGCTTCGCTGCCCATCCCTCACAAACAGTGAGGACCAGGTGGGTTCCAGTCATCTGTCTCCTGGCTGCGCTGTCACAGATGTTCCCCAGGGCAGTGGAAGGCTCTGCTGGTGTGCAGATCCCGGTCCCACCCCTGCCTCAACAGTCTGGCAGCCCAAACTCCCATCTGAACCAGCAGGACAGCCTGAGTGAGGGGTCAGTGCAGGGAGGGAGGGACTCGGGAGGGGGTCAGTGCAGTGCAGGGAGGGAGGGGCTCGTGAGGGGGTCAGTGCAGTGCAGGGAGGGAGGGGCTCGGGAGGGGGTCAGTGCAGTGCAGGGAGGGAGGGGCTCGGGAGGGGGTCAGTGCAGTGCAGGGAGGGAGGGACTCGGGAGGGGGTCAGTGCAGTGCAGGGAGGGAGGGGCTCGGGAGGGGGTCAGTGCAGTGCAGGGGGGGAGGGACTCGGGAGGGGGTCAGTGCAGTGCAGGGAGGGAGGGGCTCGGGAGGGGGTCAGTGCAGTGCAGGGAGGGAGGGACTCGTGAGGGGGTCAGTGCAGTGCAGGGAGGGAGGGACTCGGGAGGGGGTCAGTGCAGTGCAGGGAGGGAGGGACTCGGGAGGGGGTCAGTGCAGTGCAGGGGGGGAGGGAGGGACTCGTGAGGGGGTCAGTGCAGTGCAGGGGGGAGGGACTCGTGAGGGGGTCAGTGCAGTGCAGGGGGGGAGGGGCTCGTGAGGGGGTCAGTGCAGTGCAGGGGGGGAGGGACTCGGAGGACATCCTGTCCAGCCCATCCCTAAGAGAAGGCTTTTAAGGAGTCAGTGGTTGCTGGGGTGAAGAGGGTGGTCGTGGTGATGGTCACGGAGAAGAGGCTGGGCGGGGTGAGATCAAGGAAAGAAGACGGCTGCATCCGGGTCATTCCCGTCCCTCCAGATTCCCATGCTCAGACTCTGCGCCCCCAGGCTCAGATTCTGCACCCCAGGAATTCTGGCCTGGCTATCAGCAGGTAAGGCAAGAGAAAAACACTGACTTAGGATGGCAACTCTCATCGGTTCCAGTCCCTGTCCCATCTAGCTTCTGCTCAGCACGGGACAACTGACCAGTGACACTAGTAATCCTTAGGCCACCTGGGATTCACTGGGTGTACACTATGTGTTAGGCACTGCTTGAAGTCCTTACAAGCAGCATCGCATTTAATCCTTATAGCAACCCTATGATCTTCCCTGTCTTGCAGACGAGGACATGGAGACACAGAAAGATTGGCCACTTGTCTCAAGTAGCACAGTGGTGGAGCTGGGATTTGGGCCTGGGCAGGAATATAGCTCCTGAGTCCAGGGAAGGCCCTCACACTGTTCACTGCGGGGCCTGAGAGGCCCTAAAAGTATCTGTTGACTGATGCTTAGCTTCAGGCAGAACCAGGTAGTCCACCAGTCCCAGTATCAGAGGTTAATTCTGCCCTGGGAAGGAGGCCAGAAGAGAAACCTTCAGCTTAGAGGCCCTCTCGAACACCAGGAACGAGTGCCCTGCAAAGGGGGCAGACTAACAGGCTTTGGGACAAGGCAGAACCTCAGGGATCCCGGACAAGTTACTCAAACCCTCTCAGCCTCAGTGGCTTCATTCATAAACCCTGACAAGGTTGTTGTGACAATGATCTTTAACCCAGGGAGCATCCTAAGCGGAATGCCTGGGGCCGTGGCTCTCAGCCTTACCTGCAGATGGGACTCACCTGGGGAGCTCGGGACAAGGATGGTGCCCAGGCCCCACCCCCAGGGACGGTGATTCAATTGGTCTGGGTGTGGCCTGGACACTGGCATTTCCAGGGCTCCCAGGCGTGGCCAAAGTACACAGTAGGAACTTGGTAAACAGAAGCGGTCGCCACTGCTGCTGACACCGAGGTCACAGCTGGTTCACGGCAAAGCCAAGGCCACAGCCAGGTTCTGAATCTCAGGCTGTCTCTTAAGATCCCCAGATTCTTTCCCTTGGGCCTGAACCTTGGAACTTCTGGCTTATGAAAGCCTTTTGCTCTCCTTGATGGTTTTGGAACTGGGCCAGGCTCCTTGTCCATTTCAGAGGAAATGTGAGCTCTCTGCAGGTGGACAGGTTTCTGCGGGATGGCAGGCGTGTGCAAGGGAGGAAATCCTCCTCCAGCCGAGATGCCAGGAGCCAGGGCTGCAGGGAGCAGTGCTGGGCTTCACGATGCATTGAGGTGACCGGGCCTTCACGAAAGGGCACCCCAAGTCAGGGGCCTGCAGATTATTTTTTCTGATATTGTTGTCACTTAAAGCCCCCAGAGCTGCCCTGGCCGGTTGGCTCAGCAGTAGAGCGTCGGCCTAGCGTGCGGAGGACCCGGGTTCAATTCCCGGCCAGGGCACACAGGAGAAGCGCCCATTTGCTTCTCCACCCCTCCACCGCACTTTCCTCTCTGTCTCTCTCTTCCCCTCCCGCAGCCAAGGCTCCATTGGAGCAAAGATGGCCCGGGCGCTGGGGATGGCTCTGTGGCCTCTGCCTCAGGCGCTGGAGTGGCTCTGGTCGCAACATGGCGACGCCCAGGATGGGCAGAGCATCGCCCCCTGGTGGGCAGAGCGTCGCCCCTGGTGGGCGTGCCGGGTGGATCCCGGTCGGGCGCATGCGGGAGTCTGTCTGACTGTCTCTCCCCATTTCCAGCTTCAGAAAAATGAAAAAAAAAAAAAAAAAAAAAAAGCCCCCAGAGCTGAGTTAGGTCCAGAGACTGTAAGAGTGAGAAACATCAATAGTCTATGCACTCCTTCTGCTTTTCTGTGAACCTTTTCTTTAAAAGATAGGAAGGGAGGGAGGGAAAGAAGAGAGAAATGGAAGGAAGAATAAAGGGAGGGAAGCAAGGGAAGAGAAAGGAAGGAGGGGAGAAAAGAAGGAAGAAAGGAAGGAAAGAAGAAAGAAGGGAAGGGAATAAAAGAGAGAAGCCACCCTACTGTCTAGTTTTAGCAGAAGGAACCAAAGGCAAAGTTACCCAGTGTAGAAAATCTGACACTCACATATGCAGCAAATAGCTGAGGGCTGGGAGCTGGTCTCTTTGGGGGATGCTTTAGGAACAATGGGAAGATATTGAAGGTGAACATTTCTGAAAGAGAGGATGAGGGCGTGGCTTTTGCTGATCACGAATGCAAGAGGTGGCTCACATGCACACGCATGTGCATATGTGTTCACTCTGCCCAACCATCCTGTACTCACAGAGCTCATGCATGTTACATCCAGGGGTTCCTGCAGGCCACTGAGCTGGAAATCTGCCAAGTCCCTCTTTCTCGCTTATGTTCAACTGGTCACTCAGCGTCAACCCTGACATCACTCTGAAATCACCCCCACCCTCAGGTCCCACAGCCACTGCCTGAATGGAGGCTCCAAATCCCATCTCTCAACTTCGGTAGGAGGCTCCCAAAAGGAGTGTCTCGATGCTCACAAAGTTTCTGTCATGCGCTCTTCTACCCTACTGCAGAGGGGGATTTAAAACGCCAATGAGACACCAACTTCTTCCTTATAAACCTTCAATGGCATCCGAAAGACCAAAGTGCATGGTCCCCACTCTTTGGTAGGCAAACAGGGTCCCTCCCAACCTGGGTCAGGTCCGCCTCCCTCTCTCTCTCTGCCCCCAGTGCACACTTCCCACCAGGAACATCACCTCCTTTTCTTCTGCACACGTTCCTTTCCTGCTTCTTGCCTTTGCTCATCTCATCTGTTTGCTTGGGAAATGCTGCTCTGCACACTTCATCTGGCACCTGTCACCCCAGCCACTGAGACTCTTCGCTAGTGTCCCTTTCCTTAAGCCACAGGCCCCGATGTTCCCAAGTGAGGTCTCTCTCTTCTAGAGTCCCAGGAGGTTTGTGTGTGCCTCTTTCCAGCACTTGGCACACTGGCTTGCAGGGACTGGTCGATCTGTGTGTGGCTCCGTCACATTATGAGGAACCCGATGGCAGCAGAGAGTCTGTCCCATTTCCCACTAGCAGGCTGCCTGGCACAAAGCTGGTGCTCAGCTAATAAATGAATGAATCTCTATGTGGGAAAGGCCATCAACCAGTGTGTACACAAAATGATGTGAGGTGGACAGAGGGTACATGAAAGAGAGAGAGAGAGAGAGAGAGAGGGTGTAGCTTGTGCGAGTGAGTGGGGCTCAGGCAGCCATGTAAGGCTGGTGGGAGTGTGTGCTGACTGGGTGACTAGGGTCAACATTCAAGAGGGCAGAAGTGAACGTGCTGTGCTTCACTGAGAGCGCCTGTGCAGCCTCTCTGGGCTTCCTCAGGTCTGCAGTGAGGGGGCAGCCTGGACACTGAAGTCCCAGCCATGCACAAGGAAGCATCTCCAACCGAGGGAACAGAGCAGTAAGGTGGGCTGGAGGCCCACGGTGTGAGGGCAGGAGTGCGTGTCAGCCACGCACAAGGACGCATCTCCAACCGAGAGAACAGCAGGTGAGGTGGGCTGGAGACCCACGGTGTGAGGGCAGGAGTGCGTGTCAGCTGAGACACTCAGCCCCAGGTTGGGGCTGTCCTGTCCTGGCTGCCCGGGTTGCTCCCCACTCCCTGGTCAATTCCGGCCACCCAGGGCCAGGGACAGCCGGGTGCCTGGGTGAACTGTGCTAATCTGGCCATCAACCAGGGCGCTCGGCCTGGACTCCAGGATTTCTTGGACCTGTAAAATTTGAGGGTTGCCAACGTTTTATTTTGCTAAGGATGTTTTTAAAATAAGCTTTCATCCATCATTTCATAAAAGAAAGGACAATATAATGCCAAGATAGTAGGAAGGATGCAGTCTCAGAATAATGGCCGGTCCTTCCCAGACAAGGCAGTTGGCAACTGTTCCAATCACACTGCACCTAAACACGCTGGTGCAGCTTGCCCTGCAGCCCACATCGGTTTGAGGCTGGCCCCTGGGAACCACTCAGCCACGGTACTCGCAGCCTGTCCCTCGTGCGGGGGCCCGTGTGGCAGCACACCTAACAGGCCTGCCTTCCCGGGCTCTTCCGGCTGAGGCATGGCCTTGCGCAGAGAGGAGGGAGGGCCAGCATGCCACATCACCCCCCAGCAGGTCAGGGCACCGGGCAGGTAAATGTTAACTGGGAACGAAGGAGAAACCCTCTGTAACCTCGGGCACGCTGCAAAGGCAGGCTGGGTGGGAAGAAGGGCCTGCCAGGCGGAGCTCCCCACCTTCCAATCCTGCCCCCAGTTGGCTCTGGTTCCCCAAGGAGGGCGGCGTGATGGCCCACAGAGGAAGGGGCAACAGCTGCCCCAGGCCGCAAGAGCTGGGCATTCCTCCTCTAAGTTACCCACGCGCCCCAGCCCTGTTTATAAGGTGCAGGAGCCAAGGAGTCTGTGTGGCCCCGCCAACTCAGCCTGCAGGCTCAGAGGAGGAACCCTGAGCCCGAGGGGAGGCCGAGCCACCTCCCACGCCAGCCCCAGGAGCCGCTGGCCTGCTGCTTCCCAGAGCCCCTGGCACCTGACCTGTGGCCCCCTGGGTGCCCCGAGGGCCTGGGATCTGGGCCAAGGATAGGAAGCTGAACGCTGAGAGCACCTTGGGGGTGGGTGGCATTCATGCCCCCTGGGCACTGCACGCTTTAAATAGCTCAACTTCTCTCAGCCTGGCAGTCCTGTCACCCCTGCCAGCTCCTTCCTGCACTTTCCACACCAGAGACGGCTGATTTCTAGGTCAGAATGGGGAGGAGGTGTGGGGACAGGGTGACCTGACTTCCTCAGGCAGTGGAGGTTAGAAAAGGAAATTGAAGTTCCCCCTTGCCCTTCTGCAATCAGCTGGACTCTATGCTCCAGGCCAGGAGATGGGTGGGGGGCTTCACTCGGCTCCCCCTGACTCCCCGATGGGCGGGGGGCTTCACTCGGCTCCCCCTGACTCTCCGGAGGAGTGCCCCACCCAAGTCACCTTCTACTTGAATCAGCAAACCTGTGACCAACACCGCCACCGGCAGAGAGCCTCCGCCACCTCCCTTCCTGCCCCAGGGCCAGGTCCCCAGGGGGCCCACAGTCTGTCACCCTCCCCTGCTCCCCACTTCATCAGGTTTCCTTAATCCAGGCCTTTATTCGGCACCCTTGCAGACACAAATCACTCCAGCTCCTTGGGCTTATGTGGCACTTTACAGTTTGCAAACTATTTTCCCATCCTTAGTTTGGATGGATCCAAGTTCATATGTCAAATCATTGATATAATCGAGACTGAAACCCAGGCCTTCCATCATGTGCAGAGCACTAAGAATGTCCCCTCCTGCTTCCTCCTCTTTGGTGAGGGGGGAAGGGAAGGAGGAACACCGAGAGGAGCACAAGACAAGGGGAAGGGGAGGGCAGGGCCACATGTCTTCTCTCCCAGGCCCTGAACCCTGCTGCTGGCTCCATAGGTCACTTTCACAACCCAGGACAGAAATCTCACTAGATACGGCCTCAGACCGCCTGGCTCCAGCCACCCTCGCCAGGCAGACGCAGACGCACACAGACACACAGAGAACAGGCCGTTATCTCTCCTGTCCAGCCCGTTTCCTACACTTCTCACACAGCAGATTTCTTCCAGCCTGGCTGCCTCTCCCGGTCACCACCCACAGCCACTGGCCCCTGGGGCCTGTCCAAGTCCCCTAGACGATGACGCCGAGTCCCTGCTATCAGACAGTCGCCTCTGCCCTCTCAGCCACTGCCCCCAGAGTTCCCTGGAAATGTCCCTTCTGCAGGCCCGGCCCGACGGGGACGCATGGCTTTGTCTGCACACACAGCTGACTTGTGTTTGCAGGGACAGACGGGGGCTGGCGCTGGGGCCGGAGCCAGGAGGCGCTGGGGGGGTAGAGCAGACGGGGAAAACACAGAGTCCAGAGAACAAACTTTTGCAAGCAAGCCCTTTGGGGTCATTTGGTAGCCTGACAACAAGGAGGGGGCTTGCAAAGTCAGAGGCTCCATGAAGGCAGGGATGGGGGTCCCTGAAAACATTCTGGCTGGTTCAAGCACAGGGAAAGATGTTCAGCCAGGAAGGGGCAGACGACAGAGGGGGGCCCCAGGGAGAAGGGCAAGGGACAGAGGGCCTCTGAGCCTATCTGCACTCCTCTTGCTCAAGCCCAATCCCAGCACCCCACCCCCAAGGTACACAGAGGGTGCTCAATAAAGACTCTTATTAAACTAAACTGGCCTCGGGCCATCTTGGCCCCGTGTGGCTCTCATTCCAACCAGCTCTCAAGAATGCTGCCTCTTCTGTCTGAGCTGGAGGGAGAGGAAGCTCGGAGGAACAAGCTATGCTATGCCAACAGCAAACTTTTGAGCTTCCCTTTGATAAGGCTGAGGAGCCACGGTGTCTGTGGCCACGTCACACTTGCGGGAGAGGATGCACAAGAACCTACGTGGCAGAAGTGCTCGTGGGAGCGCCCGTGCTAAGCAGCCCTCGCCTTCCTGCAGAACCCCTCCTGACCCTTCCCTCTCTGAGCCCTGGTCTGCTTAACCTGACTCTGAAATGAAGCCACTGCCCCGGAAAGGCAGAAAGGGTGAAGATAAATCAAGTTGTATGGGGGTGAGGGGTGGGGGGAGCAGGGGAAAAAAACCCCTACAGAAAAGCATGGCTCCAGCACAAAGACAGCTTGGCACGACGTGGCTCGCCTCTGGGGTGGCACTCCGGGCCACGTGCTGGGGAAACCTTAGAAGGGCTCCTTCGGGATTGAGCAGCCGCTGCCTGGGCTCACACCCCAGTGTCCTCGCTTCTTAATAATTCAGAGCGTTCGAAATGAGACGGCAGGTGGGTGCACTCTCTCTCTCTTTCCTTTTAACTTTGCAGTCTGATGTCCTAGCCCCTCGGCTTGCTAGGCAGTAAGAAAGGGACCAGTTAAAGGTGCCACCACCCCTTCCTCTGGTCTAGACAGACGACCGGGGGGCGAATCCGGGCTTCCGCTGCTAGGGCCTGTCACAGGAGACTCGACTTACCACCTGACCTGGGGGCTGTGAACAGAGGGGCCCTCCCAGACGCTCAAATGGCCAGGGCACCAGTGACACCCACCTGCCAGGACCCATTTTAACCTGTAGTTGCAGCCTCCAACCCCTGGGGCCACCAAGTGCAAGGCATCAAACAGAATGGCGTCTCCTTCTCTTTGCCCTTTCTCATGAGTCAGGGTGACGGGCAGGAAAGCAGCTCGGGACCGCCAGGGAGGAGAAGCCACCGTGCTTCCTGTCTGCAGCATGGTGGGGAGGGACACCCCTGCCCCCAGTGAGACCGGAAAGAAGCAGCAGGCCTCACGCACACACTGAGCTCTGGCCTGGAAACTGTCTTCAGATTCTCTCGGTCATAAGATGACAGTGGAGCGATGACAGGGACAGTGTTTAGTCTGCGTGGAGGAGGCGCTGAGCAACACTGTCATCTTCAAGGCATCTCCCTATCTCGGTTCTGTGCCTCGGGCCATCGGCCTCACACCTGGCCCCGCCCCCCAGCACAAACAAACTCGGTCCAGTTCTGCTTCTGTCACTGACTTGCTATGTGACTTCAGATGTGTTTCCTAAGCTTTCTGGAACCTTCTTTACCCATGTGTTGATGAGGACTATTAACACTCACCTCACAAAAGTCTAACAGGTACTTAGGGTACACCGTGCACACAGCCGGCGCACAATAAATCCCTGCGAGTGACTGCCAACTGAAAGAGAAGAGGAAACAGCGTTCTGGGCCAGACACCGGAAGGCAGCCGCAGTCACTGGGGGAATGAGCTGCGTTGGCCTAACCCCGGAGGTCTGGAAGGCACCCCTGAACAGAGGCTGGGGCCCCAGAGGGAACAGCTCTTGCTCACGGTAGGGTGCCTTTGTGGTAGAGCCGTCATCATAGGGCTTACAACTTCCCTGGTCACCCCCCAGGACACCAAGATGCTGCTTTGGACTGGGAGAGCCTGCCAGCAGGTGAGGCCAGCCTTGAGCGCTGGCACCCCCTGCAGGCCAGTCTGCCCACCAGGTAGGTACCACCTCCACAGACCTGGCCGGGAGGGCAGGGAGGAGCAGCGGGGTGGCAGACACACCCAGGCAGGGCGAGTCTGAGAGGGGTTCTGCTTTTCACTGGTCACCGCCATGACCAGCAGGTAATGAACAGACACCCTGTCTGCCCAGCACGGCTGCTTTAGAATAACAAAGAACTAGAAGGGACCGCTGGAATCACTTCCTATTTTATGGGTGAGGAAACTATCAGAAGGGTGGAAGGCCTGGCCCGAGGTCACCCAGTTAGAGAAAGGCAGGGCTGCACTAAAAGCCCAGCCTCCTGCAAGCTTGGGCGTCTCCTCCTCTACCTGTAACACTCCAGCTTCCAGCTCCTCTACTTCTGAGCGGCTCCCCATCTTCTCTTCCTACCCCCAACCCACCCCTGAACGTGTTCCAGGCTCTCCCCAGTCCTGCCCCCCACCCCGATCTCAAGCCCAAGGCGCCAGAGGGGCTGCAAGAGCCAGACAGGAGTCATGAGCCCTGCTGCCCAGTGGGGAGATGACCCCCCCTGACCAAGGGAGGACACTGAGGCCAGAGTGGGTGGAGCCAGGCAAAATGCTAGCTGGCTTCAGACTTTCTGTCTCCTTCTCCACCAGAAAGTATGTGCTGGGGAGGAGGGGAGGCGCTTCTGCAGGGGAGGGAGGGCTGACTCGTGAACCTGCCACCTCAGCCGCATGTGCAGCCCTGCTTCTGGTTTCCTGGAGGCTCCCGGCTGCTGCAGAAGGGCAGGGACGCAGGTCAGCCCTGCACGTCTGTGTGGACACCCCCCTCCAGGTGGCTGCTGAGAGCAGCAGATTCATAAAGGGGCTGAGAGAGGGGGCACCTAGAACCTCACTCTTGTATACGAGGGAGCACACGGCGCAGCAAGAGGAGGTGGGGAGGGTCCCACTCTCTGCCTCAGTGAAACCCTGGCATCCAGAGCCCCCTGCAGGCTGGCCTGGGCCTCAGACACGATAGCCCTCCCTACCTCCTGCCCAAGACTGATCAGGCCCAAGACTGGCTAAGAGCTTACTATGCTTACGGTAGAAGTTTTAGTTATGGATGAAAACACTCTGGGCCTGAAATAGTGAGAAGCAAGACCCAGCAAACGAATGAGCCAGTGTGGTCCCTGTGGAGCCCCCTGCTGCTGCCCAGACCCCCCGCCAGGCTGGCAGCACGTGACTGGCCTTATCCTACACCCGCTCTGCTGCACAGCTGGGCCCCTCACCCCAGGCTCCTTCCATTGAAAAAGCTTTGCTTTGGCTTCTTCCTCTGGTTTTCCTCTGTCCACCTAAATTCTGCCTCTTCTTTCATGCCACCTCTTCCAGGAAGCCTTCCCCCACTGCCAGCACTTAAAGGGCATGCCCCCTTCTTTGACTTCCCTAAACTGCTCTCTGCTTGAGCTGGTCATGGCCCACCAGCAGGCCTCTGATAGAGGCCAGTAGCCCCTGTTCACTGGTGTTTAGTAGTGCTGAGCATGGGGTTCCTAAGAGGGCCTCAATGCCAGCCCCGGGCCCCTGTGATAGTCCAGCCCAAACCCCAGGCCCATCCAGAACACTGCATCTAAACTCCAAGTCTGAGAACACACTGGGCTTGAGGAAGAAGGTCTGTGTGGGGCCTCTCTTAGGAACCCTCAGTGAAGGGGATTTACCAAGAGCTAAAAGAAAAACATGCTTTTATGAAATCCAGGAGTTCCTCTTGGAGGAGCCTTAAGAGGCACAGACAAAATGAGGTGTGTTTCAGTGGCTTTTAACAATGCCTATTATATCTGTGGTGTAAGCAGGTGTGTGAGACAGGCATTATCACTCCATTTAATAAAAAAGTAAGTTGAGGGCAGCCAGACTGTGAGATCTCTTGAAACAGGGCTAGCAGGTAGATGTTGACGATGTCTGATGCCACGCAGCAGAGTCATCAAGAGGAAGTCTCTGTGGTCTGCAGGGTGGATTCCAGGTGACTGCTTCAAACCCCACGTTAGAGAAATTATTCCTCTAGTCAAATTGGTTTTAACACTCAGAGTAATGCAATGTCTGTCGCCTAACGAGGTCAGTGGTAAGTGTGAGTCCAATACGTAGAGCTCTGTCTACACGCAGCTGCTCCAGGATGCGCTTGTTCCAACTACAGACAGATGTTCATAAGCTGGGGCTGGGGCCCAGCCACCCCTGAACACCATGAAGCCCCTCCCCCCTTCGGGACGGCCTATGGGAGGTGAGGGCATGCACGGTAGCACGGCACCCAAGGGCCCTCTGCTTGATGGGGCTGGGTGCAAAGGATCTGGGGTCACACACACAGAGATACACGTCCTAGCTGGGCACTGTCAACCGCTGGGGTGATGGAGAGGGCAGGAGGCTCCCCAGGGCAGGAGCTCCCCAGGGGAGGGCTGGAGGGGCCGTCCCAGGAGGGGGCTGGTACTGCCCGAGCATGTCTGTCCTGTGTTCCCAAGGGGCCCGAAGCTTCTCTGCCTCTGAACTGGGGTCGGTAAGGGCCACCAAAGGGCTAAGAAGTGAAGGTGGTCCTTGTAGGTGGAACTGGGGTTGAGATGGGGCCATGAGGGGCTGGGACTATTTCTCCCTGAAGACTCAGAACTCTGAGCATGGGCAGCAGGGGACGGAGTCGGTGGGTGTGCAGGAAGTCCTGATTCTGAACTTCGGGTTCTGAGGCCGGTTCCCTGTACTGATGACTCTGAGATTGCCCCAAGAGTTCTGGGGTTGAAGGTGACCCTTGAGGTCCCACAGGTGACCCTTGAGGTCCCACAGTCTAGCCTCTGCTTCATGGTCGAGTGTTATCATCTTTTGGGACAGAGATGCCATCAAACAGGAAAAAGTGTACAGGTAAGAAGAAACTAACTAGGCATGACCCAGGTTTGAAGTGTTCACACGACGCCCATCGATTGGCCTGGGAGCTGGGAGGACCTCTGTCCAATTAAAGGGCCTCTCATATATCCAGGGGAGCTGGAACCCAGCCACCTTGAAAGCCCCGAGTTCAAGACAAGTGTGGACTAATGCTGGGTGTTACAATTGCCCTGTCATCCTATTCCCATGTCCCCCAACCTCCTTCTCCCCATCACCACGCTCACTAACTTCCCAAAGAGTCACCCTCATTCGTGCCAGGCATCCAGAACACAGCCAATGCAGGGAGGTATGGGTGAACAAAACGTGGGGGAGAGGAGTGCCCACCATCACTGGGGGAGCACTAGGGGCCACACTGGGTCGAGCCCTATTCACTCCCCTCACTGGGGGGAGCGCTAGGGGCCACACTGGGTCAAGACCTATTCACTCCCCTCACTGGGGGAGCACTAGGGGCCACACTGGGTCGAGCCCTATTCACTCCCCTCACTGGGGGAGTGCTAGGGGCCACACTGGGTCGAGCCCTATTCACTCCCCTCACTGGGGGGAGCACTAGGGGCCACACTGGGTCGAGCCCTATTCACTCCCCTCACTGGGGGAGCACTAGGGGCCACACTGGGTCGAGCCCTATTCACTCCCCTCACTGGGGGAGCACTAGGGGCCACACTGGGTCGAGCCCTATTCATTCCCCTCACTGGGGGGAGCACTAGGGGCCACACTGGGTCGAGCCCTATTCACTCCCCTCACTGGGGCAGCGCTAGGGGCACACACTGGGTCGAGCCCTATTCACTCCCCTCACTGGGGGAGCACTAGGGGCCACACTGGGTCGAGCCCTATTCACTCCCCTCACTGGGGGGAGCACTAGGGGCCACACTGGGTCGAGCCCTATTCATTCCCCTCACTGGGGGGAGCACTAGGGGCCACACTGGGTCGAGCCCTATTCACTCCCCTCACTGGGGGGAGCACTAGGGGCCACACTGGGTCGAGCCCTATTCACTCCCCTCACTGGGGGGAGCGCTAGGGGCACACACTGGGTCGAGCCCTATTCATTCCCCTCACTGGGGGAGCGCCAGGGGCACACACTGGGTCGAGCCCTATTCATTCCCCTCACTGGGGGGAGCACTAGGGGCCACACTGGGTCGAGCCCTATTCACTCCCCTCACTGGGGGAGCACTAGGGGCCACACTGGGTCGAGCCCTATTCACTCCCCTCACTGGGGGAGCACTAGGGGCACACACTGGGTCGAGCCCTATTCACTCCCCTCACAGGGGGGAGCGCTAGGGGCCACACTGGGTCGAGCCCTATTCACTCCCCTCACTGGGGGAGCACTAGGGGCCACACTGGGTCGAGCCCTATTCACTCCCCTCACAGGGGGGAGCGCTAGGGGCACACACTGGGTCGAGCCCTATTCACTCCCCTCACTGGGAGGAGCACTAGGGGCACACACTGGGTCGAGCCCTATTCACTCCCCTCACTGGGGGGAGCACTAGGGGCACACACTGGGTCGAGCCCTATTCACTCCCCTCACAGGGGGAGCACTAGGGGCACACACTGGGTCGAGCCCTATTCACTCCCCTCACAGGTGTCCAGCAGGCCCTGTGGTTGGTGCCTCATCTGGAACACAGGCCTGTGCATCTTTGAACGTGGATTCCAGTTCAAAAATACTGACTGCTCTCTCCTTCTCGAAGCTCGTGGAGCCCGTTGTGGCCCCTGCACAAGGAGAAGGAACGGGGAAGGAGAGACACAATCTCCTACTGGCCCACACTCCGTATGGTGGGCAGCCCCAGCTTGCAGCCTCTGGACTGCGGGGGTGGTGGCTGGAACACTACTGTTTTATGTGCCCCGGCCGAGGCAGGCTCCTGAGAGGGTGGTGGGGAGGGAGGCCTGCATTGCGGTTTAGAGTCTTGAGGGACAGGCTTGAATCCATGCGTGTTCCCTTCACAAAAGAGACAACTGTGGTCACCTATAACTCCTAATTCTCCAATGCAAAATATTTCCACACACAACATCCTATAACTCATGTCTTCCGGAAGCACAGCCTCTGTCATCCTCTCTGGGTCTCGAGCCTCTTATCTATAACAGGGATGGGTTGCATGGATAATCTGGAGAACCTTCCTTTAGATCTCTACTGTTCTATGATTTTTAATTAATCTTGGGATGCTACTGCTCAAGAACCAACAATGGCTCCCAGTCCTACTGCATAAAGTCCAAACCCGTTTGCCGCTCAGGTTCCTACTTGCTCTACCGTATAGACTGTCTCTGACTCTCCCTTGATTCCAGGTAAGGCAGTAATCCACCATGCCTCACTTGCATCAGCTCTTTGGGTCTTGGTTCATTATATTTCCCTCCAACTTGGAAAAGTTTGGCCGTTCCTAGAAAGTTAAACAAGTTCCAAATGACTCAGGTGTTCATTCCACTTCTAGCTCTGTACCCAAAAGAATTGCAAGAAGGATCTCAACAGATACTTGAATCTGAATGCTCATGGAAGCATTATTTACAGGAGGTGGAAACAATCCAAGTATCCATCAATAATGGCTGAATAGAAAAACAAAATGTGGTATAGCGGTACAGTGGAATATTATTTAGCCATGAAAAAGAAGGACATTCTCACACATGGATAAACCTGAAGGGCATTCTGCTAAGTGGAATAAACTGGACACAAAAGGACAACTATTGCACAATTCTACTTGTATGCAGTACACACAGGGCATGCACATTCACGGGGATGGAAGGTGGAGCGGAGGTTGTCAGGGGCTGGGAGTTACTGATGGTGGCTACAGGAGTTCTGCTTGGGACAATGAGAGGGCCCCAGGGGTAGACGGTGGGTGGTTGCTGTGCTTGGTACCATGGAATTATATACTTAAAAATTGTAAAAATAATAAATTTCATGTTGCATACATTTAGCACAATTTAAATCACCAGCCTGTGGTGGCGCAGTGGATAAGGCGTCAGACTGGGATGAGGAGGACCCAGGTTTGAAACCCAGAGGTCGCCGGCTTGAGCATGGTCTCATCTGGCTTGAGCACAGGGTTGCCAGCTTGAGCCCAAAGGTCGCTGGCTTGAGCAAGGGGTCGCTCTGCTGTAGCCAACCCCCACCTGTCAAGGCACACGTGAGAAAGCAATCAATGAACAACTAAGGTGCTGCAACGAAGAACTGATACTTCTCATCTCTCTCCCTATCTGTCTGTCTGGCCCTATCTGTCCCTCTCTCTGACTCTGTCAAAAACAAGGAAAGGAAATCACCAAATAAGAAAACCAAACCAAACAACCAGTAACGAAACTGCCCTTCACTTTTCTTCTTAACACCGCCTTCCAGGTCTGGCTCTCCACACATGCCTTCCTCACTCCGCGAGGCTATGCAGCTAGGGCAGGCCACCCAGCCCCGCAAGCATCTGTAGGGAACACTCCAATCTCCTTGGGGCCTAGAAGACCTTGGTTGGGCCCAGAGGAGGACCTCGGGCAATCACTCAAGACCCTGCTTTCCTTTGGAAGAATGACCCTCTGCCACCCCTTCCCTGGCCAGGGTCCAGCACTCTCCCTCTGTGGTGGCTTGCAGCCTCCCTGGGGAGCCAGGGACAGGGCAGCGCGCAGCAGTTACATAACCCGCAGGGAGTTTTTTTCCATCAGCCCAGGCGGTGCCGGCTTTCCAGCAGTGGCCGCGGCAGGTAGAGGCGCCCTGTCTGGGCCGGCTGTGCCCGGGCAGGGCAGCGATGCTGTGATCTGGAGCGGCTTAGCATAGCTCGGATTCCCACCGGTGGCTAGGGGCCGGCCCTCACTGAGCTGTGGGGGAGGATCTGCTGTCTCCCACTGGCCTGGCTGGGGTTGGGGGAAGTGCTGGGGTGAGCTGCCAGCCAACCAGGGGTGACCCTCCGGGGCCCGGGACACCCGAGCTGGCCTTCTCCGATAACCCACTTATCTGCAGGCCTGCCTCGGTGTGGCAGCTTCAGACAGGGAAGCGCCCAGCCAAGTTCTATCAGGGGATTTAGCAGGAAAAATGAAGCCAGGGTGAGGGTGAGGGTGCGCGGGGAAGTGGACACAGCCTGGCAAGGGACACAGGTGATGGTGAAACCATTCCTGAAGCAGGTACACTCCCCTGGCCCAGATACGGGAGAGAGCAGACGCTGCCCTCCCTTCTGCTGCCAAGGTTACTGCCCATCTTGGTCCCCACGGAACCGAGGCTTCTGGGACCAGCCACCAGATGCCCACTGAATACCTACTAGGGGCTGGCACAGTGGGAGGAATGCAAAGGTGACTGGGATTGACTGAGAGTCAATGATCATTTTCTTTCTTCTGCTTACTTTCAGATTAAAAAAACCAAAATGCTTTTTTTCCCTCCTGATAAAATCATGGGCTGATTCTGTCTGAATGAACATTCCCAAGTTTCCAAGGGGCTTTAGATGAAGGAGTTTCAGAAGCTACCATGCCCCCACCCCACCCCCCACCCCGAAACTGAACAGAGTGCTCGCTATGAGGCCTTCTAGCAGGGGTCTTGAACAAAACACCTAGACTTGGGAGAGCATCCGCCCCGTGCAAGTCGGGGGAAGAGGGAGGGGCAGGTGGTTAACAGAGACGCACGCACATGGCAGAGCCTGTGTGTGGCATACAGCAGGTGCTCAACAAGTGTTCGTTGAGAAAGAAATGAGGATTGGGAGAAGGTAAAATTCACTCATGCCAAAGTAAGTGTGGGCATCAAGTCCAGCAAGGAGACAGCAGGCTCCCACCCTCTGTGGCTCCGGGCTAGGAGCCTTGGTACACATCGGGAGAAGCTCTCCCCAAACTCCTGTGACAATCAGTCTCCCATGACATGTGAGATACACCGCCAGTGCCCACCCTGGGGAGTGTGCGTGCCAGCTCTGCACGGCCCTCGCAGGACATGACCTTCAGCAAGGGCAGACGACTCACAGGGCGCTCAGATGCCAGCCAGCAGGTGGAGCAGCATTTTTTTTTAAGAGACCTTTGGTGGACCTCCAAAATCACCCTCCGCAACCTGCCCACGGGGAAAGCTGCTTGCCTTGTCCCCTGGCCCTTTGCTTCACTCTCCTGATTTGCAGCAACACTGGTGGGAGCTCGGGGTGGGTCCAGCCCATGGCTCTGCTCGGGCTCTGGAATGGACAGAACAATGTGCTTCTATCCCTGGGTATGCCAGGCGTAGGCCAACAGTAAAATTAGTTTACATGCCTAGAGTGCACGTCGGCTCAGGGGTGGGTGTGCAGAAGGGAGGGAGGAGGTCTGAGCAGGGGGAGAGTGTGCGAGGGGCAGAGCCGAGCCTTGGGGGGGACAGCTGTGGGGTTCATCTGGATAAAGCACGTGGAGACATGAAGGTGTTTCCTTAGACACCCGAGGCCCTCCACTGGCCCAGAAAGCTCAGAGATTGAGAGACCACAGGAAATGCCGTGCAATTATTCTAAATGGATGAATTTTGGAATCCCCACTGATAGCTTCATGAGGCAGATATCTGATTTTCCCAAGCTTCTGACCCTTGTAACCTATGGGGGGGGGGTAGCATGACATGGGAGCCTAGACCTCGGGTGCTGGACTGACTGCCCATTCAGCCCCATTGCCTTGGGGGGGGCTTGTACTATGTCCGGCCACTGTCCTTATCTGTCAATGAGGGGGAGGATTTCTGTTCTGGAACCCACCTTGGAGAGAGGACCCCTACGTTCACAGGCATGGAAGTGCCCAGGAGAGCTGAGAAGCCCATCACACAGCAGAGAGCACAGGTGCCTAAGACTGAGAGCTCCGCCCCTCCCTGTACAGGCACTTAGTGACCGTCCGTCACGTACAGATCGCGATGCCGGGAGCTGGGGGCCCCTGAGAACTCGGCCAGGAGTCCCGTCCTTGAGTAGTTCACAACGTAGAGCTAGTGAGAGCTGCACGGTCAGGCCCTTTTCTCCTTCCCTCTGTAAAGACAGCGTTAGGAACGCTATACTTTAGGTAAAAGTCCTTTGGTTTTCCTGAGACCTTGAGATGAGCAGGAGAAAAGGAGATCCCCCCTTATGACTAGAGTTAGAGGACTGGTCCAGGCCCTCTGCTCTAGCTGGCCAAAGTGGCACCAGGAGAGGGGACGGCCATGTCACACAAGCCCTGAAGATGTATCTTATATTCTGATTTATTGATAGGGGCAGCAAGACCAGAAAATCTTGAGTGTCCTTTCTGGCACTAAAACTCACCATTAAAGTCATTCCCAGAGACCCCACAGGACCCCTAAAGCCCCTGCCACCCCTCGATTGAGTTTCTGTATATCAAAAGCACCAAACCCAAGGCTTAATGGTGACCTAGCAAGAAACTCTGAAGAGTTCATCTGTCTCTAGCCCAAGGTCAATTTTTTAAGGGGCTGTTTTCTAAAAGGTTCTGGCAGAGAGCAATTTATTTTGAAGTCTGGCCCTATTCCAGATTCTGATTTTGCTTTGTCTTTTCCCAACAGCCCAGCTATGTTTACGACTTGGTTGAGATGAGCGGGTTTTTTTTTTTTTCAAAAAAGGTATCGCATCCTTCTGTTAGAGGTGTTGTTGGCAACGGTTGCTAGGGAGAGCTGGGTTTAGTTACAGACACACTGATGCCTGCTCTAATAATACTTTGCTCTGCATAGCTCAGATGCAGACACCTCTTGGCTAAACAGGGCACACACATTTCAACAGAGGAGGGCTGGAACTTATACTACCCAAGCATAGCTCGGCATAGGAGCACACCCCGCGCCCAAGTGGAAGGCTTGGGTGGTGACAGGGCAGCGCTGGGCGGAGGGGGCTCAGGCCTCCCATTCCTGTCATTCCACATGTCCCATAAAAAGAGGCATGCTTATTCTTCACCTTGCCGTGAAACTGGAGCCCCTCCCCATTACCGTACTGCAATAACCGGGTGAGGATCAAGTCAGAGTTGTGGTGATTTCTGTAACCCAAAGCCCCTGGGCAGCCCACATCCTCCTGGAAGTTAGAAATCAAGTCACAAACTCTATGATTCCTAAAACACAGGAGAGCTGCCCCGACAAACATCCGAGGCCAAGGAAAAGGGCCTGGGAGCAGAGCTGATGACAGACAGAAATGGGGTCACTGGGGGAGCACAGGCAGCTCGGGCCTCCCGCCGGGCTTACCTGAAACCTCAGGGTGATAGTGAGGAGCATGGACAAGGGCCTCTGGGATGGTCCAGGCCAGCTTCCTCACTGCACAGAGGAGAAACTGAGGCTGGACAAAGGGATAGGATGTCTTAGCTGCCAAAGTCCCCAGCTTTGGGGTTCTCCTACCAGCTCATCCACATCACTCAGCAAAGAGCCCAGGACCTGGTACCTAGTTCTTGACTCGTTTATGAGATGACAGGCAGGGCCAGCTGGTTTGGAAGTGACAAGGGTGGCACCGTCAGGGCATCTTTGGAATATCTTCCTAACGGCGGTACTCAACCTGCTATACCACAGAATCGCCTTTAAACAAGGGTTCCAGGCCCATCGAAGAGTCTAACTCAGTGGTCTGGGGGGTGGGGCCCCTAATGGATAGCTAGGCTGAGAACCAGCGGCCTAGAGAAAACCCGGTGGCCGAAACTCAACAGTCCCAGGCTAGGTCCCTGCTTCTGCCAATCACACCAAAAAGAGGCTGCGCCTCAGCTGGTGCATCTAGGAAACTGCCCCATCGCCTCAGTCATCGATGCCTCGTTCCTGGGCCGCAGCACCAGCACCATCCCGGAGCTGGTAAGAAACGCAGAACCTCAGGGCCGGCAGCACCAGCACCATCCCGGAGCTGGTAAGAAACGCAGAACCTCAGGTTCCACCCAGACCCACTGAATCCGAGTCTGCACGTAAGTGAAATCCCACGTGATTCTCATGCACATGCAAGTTCAGAATTGGTCTAACGTACACGCTTGGTTTGGCACGTAACAGACATTTAAGAAATGCTTATTTGTAAAGTAGAATTTTAGTTATAAGAACATCACCAAGAAAAAAACATCTCCGACAGAAAGACTCCATTTAGATGTAAAAACTGAAGACTAATTGGAGCTGTGGGATTGGTGACAGGGGTCCACTGAGACCCCAGGGCGAGTCTCTGGCATTGCCATAGCTCCCGAGGGAAGTGCTTCTGGGTTCCTTGAGACGACAATGCTAAGTCTGGTAGAGAAGGGCTAAAGGCCCTTTAACCTCCCCCTGTCCCCATTTCCCTCCCCACGGGGGCTGTACCCCAACTTGGCAGGCAGCCCTCCCACATCTGCCGAGTCTGTCCGTCTGTCCGCTCTCTCAGAGCCCGCCCCCTCCTCCCGTGCCGCGAGCTCCCACTGCTGGGGGCCAGGCGGCAGGAGCGGTTGGCCAGGGAGGGCCACCTCCACAGACAGCTGCTGGGCGCTGTGCTCAGAGGGCACTCCACACCCTGGGCTCCTCCAGCCAGCGTCAGTCATCAGGCTGGGCCTCGGAGCTTGGACGCAGAGGCAGCAGCCAGACCCGGTCCCACGAGGGGTGTCTCAGAGGCCACTACACTGAACTGGCTGGGATCCAGGGGCAGGGGGCCTGGAGTGGAAGAAGCTGAGCGTGAACCCCAGAGGGAGAAGGAGAGGGCGAGGACCTGGGGGCCGGGCCTGGGACTGTCTGAACAAAGGGGCATGAAGCACACTGGCCGGAAAACGAAAGCCGGTGAAAAAAGACACCCCGCGGGTCTTCAGAAGGGAAGTGGGGTTTGATGAGCTTTCTGTACCTGTGAGTCTGGGGTGGGGTGTGGCCACGCCTTACGCTGCCCAGAAAGCCTACTCTAACCCGCCACTTCCTGAGCTGCAGAGAGGAGCCGCAGAGCGCTGGTGGCAGCTTCCTCTGGTCCTGTGAGCAGGGCGTCTGCAGGAGCCGCGGGCTGGTCTCATGCCAGCCAGCCAGCCTGCCTTCCACGGGAGCCCGCAGGGCCTTGAGCAGTGACTCAGGACGCCTGCGTGCCTGGCTCGAGCCTTCGGCTTATGACCAAGGGCTCTTTCCTCGGCTCGTATAAAAGCTGGGGTTGCAGGTGGTGAAGAGGGGGAGACCGGGGTCTAGGGGGGACATGTAGATTTCTAAATACCTGACTCACAAATGCTCCACCCAGGCAAGTGGCAGCTGTGGGAGCGATACCTCTTCTCTGCCCCAGAGACAAGGTGGCATCCGCAGGGTTGACCACCCTATCACTGAGCCGCGGAATGGGGTGATGAGGACCAGGGGACCCAGGACTGGTTTGTGCCAGTGGCAGGTCCGGCAGGGGAGGGTGAGAAGGGAAAAGGCTGGTGTGGGGCCACTCACAGCCTCCCAGGGGCTGGCTCGGCTGCACCGCACGGGACCCCCAGGCCCACACCGAGTGCTGGGCAGCCAAGCACCTTCCTGGTGAAAGCTGCAGGGGCCGAGCCTGGTGGACAGCGTGAGTTGGGTTGGGAAACCCTGTTTCCCAGCCTTCAAGTTAGTACTCTTCTGCACAGTACCCCCATGCGAACTGTTTCTCCCAGCACAGTAATTCCATGAGAAGTCATCAGCTGGGGAGTGTAAAGAGGAAGTCATTATGTTCAGCACAGCCAGACAGGTCAGATTCTGTTCTTGCTGTCCTAAGCCAGTCCACTTTGTGACGAGTGGAGAGGCCAGTGAAGGGCCATGGAACCCCTCTTGTGGGTGAGCATTTGCCAGGACTGATGCTCTGCTGGAGACTGTGTCCAGGTTGCTGTCACTGTGGGTCACTGGAAGAAATGCCTGACCTAGTGGCCCTAAGGTCAGCCGCCCTTCCTGGCTGTGTGTGTCACCCCACGCCCTGTATGTCTGTCTGCCACTGGCTCTGGCTAGGTTGACTTGGATCAGGAAGCCATTGTCTAGAATTCTTGCCCTATCCTGGC
The DNA here is from genome assembly GCF_036850995.1 of Saccopteryx leptura. NCBI lineage: Eukaryota > Metazoa > Chordata > Mammalia > Chiroptera > Emballonuridae > Saccopteryx > Saccopteryx leptura. Next base: position 21,113,379 of record NC_089513.1, read on the forward strand.
CCTTCCTGAGAAAGGACAGAAGCCAAGGCCGAGGGCCGAGCCACCCCTGACTTCCCCGTGTCTGGTGGGACGCGGCAGACCGGCTGCCCCCCGCCGTCACCCTCCACACTCTCCCAGGACATTCCGGCCTGCGAGGAACAGGCTCAACGTGCAAATCCCTCAGGTAATGCGGGAATTCGTCACCAGGGGAGCGTGGGCGATCCAGGAATAGGAACCCGATCAGGGTCTGGAGCCCGAGACACGGCCCTGGCTGGCCAGCGAGGGCTCAGGTTGCAGTGAGCAGGCTCCTCGGGAAGAGGAGAGGACAGAGGGGATGGCGGGAGCCCCGTGGGCAGCATGGGGAGAGGGCTCCTTCCTCCCTGTTCTTCAGTAAAAGACAGCAGACCGTGAGCCAAGTAACTAAGACCAGGGTGACCATCTATCCTAGTGTATACCTGGTATCCAGGCACAATTACGCGTAGACCTCCTCTGACTCTCGGAAGTGGCGGGCTTTGGATGACCCATCGCATGGGTCACCTTGGCTAAGACAGACCTGCAGGTCGCCTCTCCCCGTTCTGGCTTTCAGAACTTCCGAGCTACTGCGTTACTTTCCCTGGACTGGAAACCCAGTTCGTATCTCAACAGACCTAGCATTCAGAGTAAAAGTACAGATGACTTTTCTCCAGTCAAGAGTCCCCAAGGATAGCCCCAGGGCCCCGTGTCGTGTCCCCCGCTACCTACCCCTGATGCCACCAGTTCTGGGGCCAGCAGCTCACCTGCTGCCACCCACAACAGACGAGCAGGTGTCAGTCCCCAGCTCCTCCCTCAGGAAACAGAACTGCTGGGCCCAGTGTCGGTGCCCACGCCCACGCCCACCACGTGGCCACACCAGGGAAGCCAGCGCGGACTCTGCCACCCACGGAGGAAAGAATGCAGAGAGAGACGAAGTTCTCGGGGGTGGAGGGAATGTGAGTGGGAAAGCACCAAAGGAACAAGACAGTATGAAATCATCCCGCTCCCCTTTTTCAGGAAGCTCAGCGCATCGGCGGACAGACGAAACCTCTCCTGCTCGAAGCCCAGATCTAAGCACCAGCCACAACCAACTGCACCACCTCCAGAGTCGGGGGGAGGGGAGTTTGGTCCTGGGGAGGAGGAGGAAGGAAAGAGAGAAGTCCACAGCCAGTTCGTGTCTGCTCGGACGTGGAGAGGTCAAAGCAGAGCCTGGTTAAGACCAAGAGCCAGCCCTCTTATCATGGAAATAGAAAGAGGGAAAGGCTGGTTAAACATGACGCACCTATAAAATTATATTGGTCCATCGTAACCATGGAGCACTCACACAAACACACGTAAATCCGGCCACTCATCCCTTGCCCCCCTGAGTGCCTTTTTATTTTCTATAATTAATCGGGCAAGGGTGGAACTTGGGGAAAGTTCAACCGTGGTCAGAATTTGCAGCCTTCTCTCTAGTAATAACCCACCGGGGGCGGGAGGAGGGGGCGCGGCGGCGCAGCTGTTGGTGTCGGGTTACCTGAAGCATGTTGAGGAGCAGGCTCCGGAACTTGGTCCCTTCCACCATGAAGAGCGCCATCTTGTCGCAGAGCTTGGCAGCGGTGAAGGCAAAGCTGCGGTCAGACACGGCCTTCTGGTAGATGGTCCGGACGATCTCGCCCAGCATCTCCTCGGAGTTGGTCGAGTTCTGGGCCTCCTCCATGAAGGTGGTGAGCTTGGTGTCCACGTCGCTGCTGTTGTTCCGCATGCTGTTCAGGATCTCGATCAGCTTGTCCATCTTGTTCTGCTGCGGGCTGGTGGTCTCCACGGCCACTTCATCCTGGGGCATGGGAGACAGACCGAGTCGCGCCTGAGTGGAGCCACGGTTTCTGTGTGTCGGGGGGTGGCCGTTGGGGGGCGGCTGCCACCCCCAGAGAGGACCCAGTCCTACCTTCCAGAACCTGGGGTCTGATTCCCGCCAGGCACGCTGATCTCCACCAAGGGTCCTCAAGCCCCATGGCTCTCTGCTGACTTTTCCCTTGGACTCTTTGACATCCTGAGCTGAGCCTTCTAGTGAGTTCTACCACTTACCCTGGATTCTCATATATATATTGGTTCTGTTGGTCCACTTGTCCATCAAAGATCTCAATCCAGAAATTATTTAATAGGACTTATAAAGGATTAAATAAGATAACAAATAAAAAAGTTGGGCTAAAGGGAAAATGAGGGCAAGAAGACCAGGTCAGGAGGGAAGGTGGTGTACAACATGTTTGTTAAGCTTGACTGGGGCCAGTGGTGCAGTGGATAGAGCATCAGCCTGAGATGCTGAGGCTCCAGGCTCAAATCCCAAGGTCATGGCCTGAGTGCGGGCTCATCTAGCTTGAGTGTGGGATCACCAGCTTGAGCACGGGGTTGCCAGCTTGAGCGTGGGATCATAGACATAAACCCATAGTTGCTGGGTTCAGCCCAAAGGTCACTGGCTTTAAGCCCAAGGTTGCTGGCTTGAGCAAGGGGTCACTGGTTTGGCTGGAGCCCCCCAGTCAAGCCACATATGAGAAAGCAATCAATAAACAACTAAGGTGCTGCAACTATGAGTTGATAATGCTTCTCATCTCTCTCCCTTTCTGTCTGTCTCCAAAACAAACAAACAAACAAATAAAAAGCAACAAAATGCTTGCTATGCTGGTCAGAGGTGCCTGTGGAGTAGCCCTAGGTTTCCAGGGGTCAAGGGTGGCTGTGTTCTCTGGGCATAGGGATCTCTGTGGACACAGTTCTGGCTTTGTGTCCTCTGGAGACTGTGCTGGCCTTCTACCCACAAACACACACACCCTGGAATCCTCCAATGTGTCACTGAAACGAGTGGCACTGCTAGGAGGGAAATTTCCGGCGGAAAGCCCTCCGCCCTCACGAGGTTCCAACACCACCGCACCTGAGCCAGGCTGGGGGAGGCAGAGAAGGGCACCTGGCAGTCCCAGACGTATTTACTCAAACACAAGAGGCTGGTGGCCGAGAAGACAACCAATTTAATGGCTGGGGTGTGAGGGCAGGATTAGGGACACAAAGTGAGGTCCACACTTGCCCTCTGTTCTCCACCAGGACAGCTCTGGGCTGGGAGGCACAGCTGGGGGTTCTAGCATCTGCTCTCTGCCTCTAGCCATACGGCTTTGGGAAGCGGTTTCCATCTTTGGGCCTCATGTTCCTCACTGGCAACAGGAGGAGGTTATACTAGAAGGTCTCCAGGTTTCCCCGAGCCCTACCATGGTCTGAGCCCATGTCCTCTGGTCCAGGAAGCCTCAACTGAGGGGGGTCCTGAAGCCAGAGAATGGGTGCTATGGCTCTACCTTATCTGTTCTATTCCTCTGGCCCTTACCCACCCCACTGCCTAAACACCTGGGCCTCAGGGAAGGACAAGTGGTCTGTATGTGGAATAATAACCATGCACGAGGGTCTCTGCATATGTTATGACATTTAATCTTCATAGTCTGTTTGCAAGGTGGTTAATACTATACCCATTTTACTGACAAGTAAATGGCCTCAGAGAGATTCGATAACTTGCACAAGGTCACCAAGCCAGTCAAAGGTAGAGTGCAGAATGTTTGCTGGGCCCCAAGCCTGCGTCATTCTCACTCTGTAGGACTGTAGTCAGAGTTAGTAGGCCTGGAGAGAACTTAGTGAGTCACCCTCTCTCCCGGCTGGGCTGTAGCCGTCTGTCCTGGGAGCTGTTGCGGCGATGACCGCACACTGGTCATCAGCTGGAAACTTCTTCTAGTCTTCTTGCGTTGGGACATAGGGAATGAGTGAGGTTTTCCTGCAGGATCTGACAGCTGCAGGGCCACAGGGAGCGGCAGGGTGGGGGATGCTAGGAGCAGCGTTTCTGCCTCAAGACTTGACTGGGGAAGGGGTCTGACCTGCTTATCCTGCTGGAGTATGGGCCTGGGCCTGGCCGCTGGGGAGGGAGGTGGAAGCAGAGACAGTAGGGAGAGGACAGGGCGGCACTCAGAACCTGGAGCTCCCCCCAAAGCCTCTGCAGGAGGACTCCATGAGGCCTTTGTGAGGAACGGTTCCTCCCTGAGGTGACCTTGCCTTCGCCCTGGGCCGGGGAGGGGAGCTGGGGGAGCACAGTGCCTCCGGGGACAGACCCTCATCTCTCCTCCGGAGGCGTGGGGGTGTCTCCTCCTGAATTTGTGAGCCAAGCTCTCTGATGCCGGGAGTGAGGGCCTCCTTAAATTTTTTCCCTGACTCCCTTCACTGGCTGCTGGTGGGCGAGGGGGGAATGAACGGACAGGCTGAGCCCTGCTCGCGCTGTGTCCTACTCACCTGTGCTCTGACCCCGGCGGGGACCACAGCCTGGCTGGCACTCACCTCAGGAGAAGCACCAGGCCCTCTGATCTTACAAGCCCGCGTTTCCCCAAGTGGCTTTTAGCATGGACAGGGCAATATCTGACCCCAGAGAATGCTGGAGGAAAGAGCCAAGACTTCCCTACACCCTCCCACCAGCCTCAGGCACGGGCCTCTTCCTCCCCTCCCCTCGTAGCTGCAGGCTGGAACCGAAGGGTCCACTTGGGCCTCTTGAGGGGCCGCAAGGTGAGGAGCTGCCATGTGCTGGAGGGGCTCTTGCAGAGCTGGCCACCGGCCTGGGGCTCCTCAGACCCGTGCCTCCCTACCCACATGCCTACCTCACGCCGTCCTCCCTGGTGTAAGAGAACAACGGAAATTCAATTACCGGTACCTTTTCCTTCAGCCTCCGCCGCAGCCTGTCTTTGGAAGACGGGAGCAGGGTGACTCTGGGCTGCTCCCCCACGCGCTCCGGGAGAACACTGTCTTTACGCTCCGTCTCGGCCTCGGGGGCTCCCGGCGGCTGCGGGGGCAACCCCTCGGAGGCCACTGGGGCCAGGCCGTCGGGGCTGCGGGGGGGCTCGAGGCCGCTGTGCTCGGGGTCCCCCAGCATGTCCTCGAGCTTGGGGCTCTCCATGGTCATGGTCTCTTTGGCATTGTGGTAGGCGCCTTCCTCCCCCTTGTCGCCGGGTGGCTGCTTCATGTTGCCGTGGTGCCAGCGCCGGTTCTGGCTGTAGCCATGATGGGTGGGCCTCCCTGAGGGGTGGGGGGCCGAGCCCCCCTGGTAGGATTTCTGGTGGTCCCTGTTGTGTTTGGCACTGCCCGGCTGGTGGTCACCATGCTGTTGGGGCTTGTTCCCTCCTGGGGGTCTCTGCTGTCGTCTGCAAACCAAAGAGGAGAGGCAGAGAGGGTCACTGGGTAGGCTGCTCGGTGCCTCTATCCAAACACTACAAGAGCGATTCACTGAGTTGCTCATTGGGTCATTCTTTCCACACCCTCACTGAGCCCCTCCTGGGTGCCAGGCTCTGTGACAGGGCCTGGGGATACAGAGGAGAATGAGATGACAGGTCCTTGAGATTACAGAGGCTTTGAGTCAGTCCTTGATTTAAAACAAATACTTTGATTCTCATTATGCTCATTAATACATGTGCAGGGAATAAAATGAAAATGATACAAGAGAGTATGCAGCAAACTCTCCTAACCGTCTTCAGCAAAAAACTGAATGTGGAGCAATTCAGAATGTGGTGAAAGAGCTTACGCTTGTTGATGGAAGAAAGCACGTGTAGGGATATGTGCAGCACAGTGCCTTTTTTTTTTTTTTTTTTGTATTTTTCTGAAGTGATAAGCAGGGAGGCAGAGAGACAGACTCCTGCATGCGCCCAACCAGGATCCACCCGGCATGCCCACTAGGGGGCGATGCTCTGCCCATCTGCGGGTTGCTCCGTTCTAACTGGAGCCATTCTAGCACCTGAGGTGGAGGCCATGGAGCCATCCTCAGTGCCCAGACCAACTTGGCCACGGGAGGGGAAGAAAGAGATAGAGAGAAAGGAGAGGGGGAAGGGTGGAGAAGCAGATGGGCGCTTCTCCTGTGTGCCCTGGGCAGGAATTGAACCCGGGACTTCTACACACCGGGCTGACACTCTACTACTGAGCCAGTGGCCAGGGCAGCGCTATATTTTAAGGAAAACATTTATAGGCATAGAAAAATCTGGAAGGATACACACCAAAATATTAACATTGGGTTTTTCAAAATGAACATGAATTTATTTTCCTAAACTTTTTATGAGGTAATCATAGAGTCAAATGCAGTCGTAAGCAATATTACAGAGGGATCTTGTGTATCCTTTACTCAATGTCCCTCCATGGTAATGTCTTGCAAAACTACACCCAAGATCACAACCCGGAGTTTGACATTGACACAGTCAAGATCCAGACGAGTTCCATCACCACAAAGGGCCTTCATGTCCCCATTTAACAGTCACACCCACTCCCCTCCCACCTCCTCCTCCTTAGCCCCCAGGGAACAACTAATCTAGGCTCCATTCCTACCATTTTGCCACCTTGAGAATGTTATATGAAAGGAATCCCGCAGGACGTCACCCACTGGGATTGACTTTTTTCACTCAGATGATTCCTGGGGATTCATTCCAGTGGTGGTGCATATCAGTAGTTCAGCCCCTGTCACTGCTGACGAGTCGTGTCCCACAGTGTGGCTGTACCCAAGTCCAACCATTCACCCGCGGGAGGACATCCGGTTGCTTCTGTTGCTTCTGTGCTATGTATGCACAAGCTGCTCGGGACACTTGTGTACAGGTTTTTGTGTGGACACAGTTTTTACTTCTCTGGGATAAGTGCCTGGGAGCACCATTGCTGGGCTGTAGGGTAGTTGCAGATTTAGTTGTTTTTCTTTTTCTTTTCTTTTTTTTTTTTTGGTGGGGGGAGGGGATTGTCAAACTGTTTCCCAGAGAGGCAGCACCATTTTACATTCCCATCGGCAGTGCCTGAGAGCTCTCCAACCATTATTTCTTGGGGTAATTCTTCAGCCCCACCCTTTTTCACATCTACTTTTTGGACTCCGAGGACACATGAAGCACTGTTCATTCTTTCCCAGTCTAATTTCTCTTGTGGCTCAGGCTGGCTCATTTCGATTGTTTTAGCTTCCAACACACCCGCTCTTTCCTTTGTTCCCTCCATGTGGCTGTTGAGCCTATCTATCTATTGAGGTTTCTATGTGACTATTAAGTTTTCTTTTGGTTCTTTGCTATATTCTTCTATTTCTTTGTCAAGATCTATTTTTCATTTGTTGCGAGTACATTCCTAATTGTTCTTTGAAGCCTTTTTATGTTGGCGGCCTTCCTACTATCTTGGATGATTCTAACAGTTCTGTCATCTCAGTATTGCCATCTATGTCTGTTTCCATTCAGCTGAGATTTTCGGCTGAAACCTGGACATCTTGGGTATTATGGGACGAGACTCTGGACGTAGTCAAGCGTTGACTCTGCTTTCCTCTGGCCCTGCTCCAAGGGGGGAGGGCTGCCCCGCCTCAGAGCTTCCCCCCTGGGCTTCCTTTGACACCTAAGGGGTGTCCCCTTCACTGCTGGCTGGGGTTGGAGTACTGGATCCCCCACATTGACACGGGGTTTCTTCTCACAACCTGGGGAGAAGGGTGGAACCTCAAGCCCTCACTTGGCCTTTGCTGGCACGTGTGGGAATGGAATCAGTCTTTTCTGGGGCATTTGCCTAGAGCAGAGCAGCTATGGTCTAAGAGCTTCCTATCTTGCGATCTGCCCCTTTCCTGGTCTTTTGCCCAGAGAGGGCAGGGTTATGTCGGGCTCTCTGGTTCTGCCTGTGCCTGTTGGCATTCTGGGTTGCCAGCTTCTTTAACTCCAAGTCTAGGATCTAAGAGGCCAAGAAGAAAACTCAAGGAAGTCACCACTGTGTCATTCCTCCGGTGCCAAGGTCCCCAGCCAGTCGGCCTTCTCCCCACCTTTTGGAGTCCCCTTGTGTTTGTTTTTATGGTATAATGCTCAGGGGGTTGGTTGTTGCATTGACTTTAGTAATTTAAGAGTCATAGAACCACCTGTAGCAGCCTGGTACATTGAACTCAGCTTTTCCAACCTTGTCTGGTTTCACTCTCAACGGGCCCAAGGCTTTAAGTTCTGGAAGATGGTCAGTTTGCATTGACAGTAAAGAGGGGTCACCAGCATGGACCCCCAGGGAAGAGCCAGGTCTCTTCAGCAGAGTCACCGAGCCAGGTTCCTCCCAGAAATCACGAACTAGTCACAAAAGGAATTCCACACACGCCCCCCGACTCCCCGGGGTGCCATCTGACTGTGACTTGTGAATTCTCTCTACTTTTATTTTTCAATTACTTTCAACTAATTGGCCCTTTCTCCTTCCACTGTCTTTGTTCTTCGAGGGTGAGTAATTTTCATGCCCAGAGAAGAACCTTGGAAATTCCCTGGTAGATCATGCTTGATTCTCACAACTTTTGTCATCCTTATTAAGAATTTTTGTGGTGCCTACAGCTACGGCCCAAGGAATGCCCCCAGAGAATGGCTGACCAAGCCCTTCCCAGCATTTGTCTTGAAACTGGCTTCCCAGTTACCATATCAGGGATTTCCCTCTTTCTGCCCCCAATCCACCCCTCCCCTCAAATCGAACATAAAGTCTTCCCTCTACCTGGAGGAGGAAGGGGTAATTGCTACATGGCTGGGGGTGGGGCTGGGGAAGATAAAACACTCAGAGAGAATTCAGCTGTCTTTTCAGAGCTTCTACTGGTCCTCCCTGGAAATATTTTTTTGGGGCCTAGAATTCCATGTCCCCTTAAGTTCAAAATACCTTGGAGCCAGCCAGCCCCGTCAATGCAGCAAAGACAAGAATGCCGGGTTGTTGGGCATTGACTGGTCTTCCCAGACACACTCTGCCGACTGGCAGGTCCTCTGCACAGGTGGGGTGATGCCTGTGGCTGGGAGGTGAGGCCTGGGAGTCTGCCCTCAAGGGCCCCCTCCTAACTGGGCAGGCAAGAAGGAGTCAGACGGAGGAAGGCTGATGCTCTCGATGGTATAGAAGATGGCTGGGTGGCTCCAGGAAGGGCAGGGAAGAGACGGATGCCATGGAGGCAGGGGGCACAAAGCTTCTCCTCCCTCTTCCTTTTCCCTGCTCAGGGCTCCCCTTCATTCTCAGTGTGCCGCAGGGCAAGCCAGAGGAGGCTCCGGAAGGCGATGTCCCACACAGACAGCGTGCAGAGGCGCTCAGAAAGGTTCCAGGCTCAGCCTGGCCACTCGTCACAGCACCCAGTGCCCACCTCCTGTCTCTCCTCAGAAAGGTTCCAGGCTCAGCCTGGCCACTCGTCACAGCACCCAGTGGCCACCTCCTGTCTCTCCCCATTGCTCTCGGATCCAGTCCTCTCAGGAGAGAAAGACTGAGTTACAGCTGTGACCTGTTGTGGTGACAGCCCCATGAAGCCCGCATCCTTGGCCTGGGAAAGGGCTACGAGGGCCCTGCCCATTGGAACAAACTTGGGGCTGGGCCTTGGTCCCTAACAATGCAGATCCAGGCTTCCCTGCTCTGGCCGTTCACAAACACTCATCAGTGGTCACTGGCTGAGCTGGCCCAAACCAGCTCCTCTCCCTTCCGTGTTTGCTGGCCCTGGGTGTTGTCGACACCTTCCCCTAGGGCAGGGTCAGGAAACTTTTTGGCTGAGAGAGCCATGAACGCCACATATTTAAAAATGTAATTCCTTGAGAGCCATACAACGACCCATGTAGATTACGCATTATCCAATAAAAATTTGGTGTTGTCCCGGAGGACAGCTGTGATTGGCTCCAGCCACCCACAACCATGAACATGAGCGGTAGGAAATGAATGGATTGTAATACATGAGAATGCTTTATATTTTTAACATTATTTTTTTTTTATTAAAGATCTGTCTGCGAGCCAGATGCAGCCATCAAAAGAGCCACATCTGGCTCGCGAGCCATAGGTTCCCCCGACCCCTGCTCTAGGGGCCAACTGGCTGCTCACCACAGAACCTGTGGGTTTAGGTTTGTCTAGGTTGGGGACTAGTCGCGTTTGGTCCCAGCGGCAGGCAAGGGAGACACACTGGTTTCCGGTACCCGGATAGGTAGATCCAGGCTTGGAGACACAGTAGACACGCAGCTTTGCAGCCCTGCAAGCACACAGGTGGGAGTCCCCCTCCCTGACTGCTTGTTATGCTTACTCTCTGGGGGAACTGTCTTTGGTGGCAGTGGTGGGGAGGAATGGCTCAGGAGATAAGATGAATATTCCATTTGTGCTACTGAAACACCTGCAGTTAGGAGAATAATGCTTCTTTTTGAGAATGGAAATTGTCAGTGTACTGTTTCCATCACTCATTTAGTTTATTCTTTCTTCTTTGGGTTCTGAAATCAGATGTTTTGTTTCACTCTAAGATTTCTCTCTTTTATTAAAAATAAAATTATCAGAACACCACAGCTGCATTTTGGGAGGTAGGTGTTGGGAGAATAACTTCAGATTTTGTTTTAAAATATGATTTTAACAGCAGCCCCAATGCAGACAAACATCTCTGTTCATTTTTTTTTTTAAATTTCATAATTGTTCCCAACTAGATATTCTGAGGGCCACTGACTTATTATGGTTCCCTTAATGTCGGACACTTTACCACATAATTTGTAGGTCTGCTTAAAAATTTCTGAAAGCAAAATTCCTAGGGCAAGTGGTTTTGAAACTATGCATGGGTTCATATTTCTCGTCTTCAGGAAAAGTGATGACTGCTTATTCTGGAGCTTAGGCGCCTCCACTCCTGCCCACCTACCCACGCCCTGCCCGGGTCCCACCTTCCTTGTCCCAGCCGAGAGTAAAGAGCCAGAGCGAGGGGTGGGGGTCGTGGGGGCTGCTGCTGAGCTTGGTGTTGGCAGGTGGGCCTGGATGTAAAGGTGCCACCTCACTACCCACCCCCCCCAACTTGCAGAATGACTGTGAAGCTTAATGAGGAAAAGCATATATTAACTTAGCACCTACTATGCACTTGGGGCTGCATTAGATGATGGGACTCCCCCGAGTCTGTTCTGTAAGACACTCCCTGTCAGGCCTGTGAGACGGCAGCCAGTGCAGGGCCTGACCTGACCACTCACCATTGCGTAGCTCACGGTGATCTCGCCTCTCTGGGTCTGTGTTCCCATGCCAGGGGTGGCTGGCGAGGGTGACTTGAGTGATAGCATGACAATTTTAAAGATGGGAAAACAAAGGTTCAGAGAGGTTGCCTCGTTCCCTCCGGGTTGCCCAGCTAGTTGGTGGGAAGCTTGTCCTGGAACTCCGTTCTGGGTTCCTACACTCAGGGGCTGCCCGAAACACTCTAGGACTGGATTTCACCATTGCTTGTTTGCGGTCTCGGTGCTCTCTCAGGTCTCTGGAGCACCGAGGGCATCACTACAAAGCCTTGACAACCGAACCACCCTGTGATCGCCAGGGCCATCGTGGGCTTTCCGACCGCTATGAGGGTCTCGAGCCAGTCCCCCGAGGAGAGTGCCCTGTGCTTCAGGAACGCCGCTGCTGCCCGGACCGTCAGCCAAGCTTTAGTCTCTCCCACCCCAACACACCATGGGACTCTCCTTTCACCTAGAGTCGGGCAGGAAATCATTCAAGACTGAGATGTCTGCCAGCCAAGGCAAAGGGTCACGCAAGAAGTTCAGCATTTCAGTGCATGGTTGGAAGTTTTAGAAACCAGATGTTTATTTACCTGGCCAAAGGGATGCCCTGGATTGGAAATGAGTGGGTCTGATGGGTACCTCTGTGCCCTGAAGGCCGAAAAGAGACTTTTCTCACTCACTACGTAATAAATGAACTAACAACATGATGAGGGAGAAGGCTGGTTCCTTATTGCTTCGTTAATTAAGCATGTTCTGAGATTCTGCTCTGCCTGGAGGTTAATCAGGTGCCAATGGGCTTGCCCAAGGCAACATTGCTCCTGGAACACTCCCCAGGGAAGTTGGGGGGGGTGATGTAAACTGTACAGCTGTCCTTAAGGAGTCTCTCAACACCTCTCCTAATGCCAATCCAGGCTTCAAGACCAGGATTTGCCCGGAGCCTCCCTAGCCCCCACAATGTCCCTCCTTCTCTCCAGACTCCTAATGTGATTATGGTCTGATCACCACGGGACGAGGCAGAACCTTCTCTAAATCTCCCTCAGGGTCTGGCACGGGGTTGGGCATGCATGCATGCTCATGTGAACCTGAAATACACCAGGTCCTGGGGACACAGCATTGACACAGAGACAGGGCTGTGTCCTCATGGAGCTTAGAATCCACTTGAAGACACAGATGCTAATCCATTAATCACAGGAACATGTATCTGGGTACAACCAGGGACAAAAGTCATGACAGAAAGAAGCAGAGAACAGCACAGGGGTTCTGTCCTGGGCTGGTCCGGAGGCAGTAGCAGCTACTTAATTTGCGGGACCCAATGCAAAATAAAACATGGGTTTCTTGTTTAAACACTATTAAGAATTTCAGGACAGCTGCAGCAGAGCCCTAAACCAAGGGTGGCTCTTCTGAAGGTGGGTCCTTGTGTCATTGCTCAGAGTGCCCACCCATGAAGCCAGCCTTGGCCAGAGGGCTGCCCTGAGGAACGAGACTGGACCTGAGATCACAAGGAAAAAAAGCACGCTAACATGTATGAAGCACTAACTGCTTGCCTGGCTAGGCATGGCTTTCACTCAGCCCTAAGAGGGGCAGACTACGGCCAACCCCGTTTATAGAGAGATCAGTGAAGCACAGAAAGGGTGAGTACTTGCCCTAGCCTACACAGTTTGCAAGAGACAGCTTGGATTTGAATGAAGCAGTCTGGCCTTAGAATGCATGTCCTTAACCACCATGCTCTCTTGCCTCCTGACTCTGAGGCTTGTTCCAGGGTCCTGAGGACCTGGGGCATCCTGCACACCCCTGCTGAGTCACTGGAACCCATTCAGGGGACCCTAGGCCTTGGCCAGAGCCTGTGGGGGAAGGGGCTGTGGGCTGGCAGCGTGGGCCAGATCTGCAGAAGCAAAGGCCCAAGGCTGAGCCGAGGGCACAGGGAACGGGGAAGCCGAGGCCCATGGGAGGGAGCGCCTGGGAGCGCTCTGGACGGGAGCTCTGAGTCGAGGTTTGGAAATCCGGCCTTCCAGCCTTGGCTCCACTGCGTCTGGGGAAAACCACAGAAGCCACGTGTGGCCCTTGGGTTTCCATCTGTGATGGGAACAATCCTTTCCTCGCCACAGCCTGCCAGTTCCTGTGGCTGGGGCTGGAGGGCCGGGCTGGGGGTGGGGTCCAGCTTCGGGTGGCCCTCTGGCTCTGCTGCTACACTCTCGGGGAGGTGAGAAGCAGCTGCAGGCCCTTGCCACCTCCCGCCATCTTGGCGCAGCCCAGAAGGCCATGGGGAAAGAGCTTTCTTTGGGGTATTAGATGGGACTCAGTCTCATTCAACTGCCGAGGCATTTCCAAGGCCCTCGTCTCGACCCCAGTGGCAAAGCCAGGGCTCTGGGCTCTGGGCCCACCTTGTCCAGCTCCATTTGCTGAGTGGCTTTGGCAAACCACCCAAGTCCCATGTTTCAGTATTCCCACCTGCAGAATGGGAATATAAGTCCCATTAGGTGGGTTTCCACATCCTCTGCATTCCTGCTTGGGTCACAGGGCTGCTCTGAAGTTACAACACAATCAAGCCCTGGAGAGCCCTTGGGGAACAAAGGCACATTACAAGTACGAGGTATTATTTTTGTTCCAGGGTGAATCAGGCATTCCAAGAATCCTTGGCCTCATGTGTTCGGAGGCAACGTGATGTCATGGGAAGAGCACGTGGCTGCCCCGGTGGAGGGTTTCCAGGGGAAGGCCCTCGCCCTTCCACCTGGCCCTGCCAAGACTTGCAGTCTCCGAAGTCTGGCCTGTGGACCCTCAGTGCAGCCTGCTAGTGAGTCCAGGCCTCCAGCCATGGATGCAGGTCAGTCTCAGCTGGGATGCTGGACTTTCCAGCTCTCACTACCAGCTGCTAAACTGACCCAGTCATGTGAATCAACACCAGGAAATACAATCTGGTGATGCCACCTTTCCGGAGTCTTGAGATTCTGCCAGCTCCTACCTACTTCTCCAAAAGAACCGAGGACGCCCAGCTATCGGCGTGAATTTGCCTCACCATGTGGCCTCCCCCAGCCCCTCACTGCCTGGAATACAGAAGGTGCTCCACACAATTTACCAAGAAGCAACAAACACACTGTCATGGTTCAAAGTACAGACTTAGGAGCCAGAACAGTCAAGTTCAAATCCTAGCTCTGTACATCTAGCTGAGCAACACTGGGCAGCTTCCTCAACCTCTCTGGGACTTACCTTTCTGATCTGTAAACTGGGGACAAATATAGTACCTGATCTTTTAGAGCTCTTGTGTGTTTTAAAGAAGTTGAAGTAAATGTTATTTGAGTGATGGCTTGTAATAATATTACATTGTAGGTTTTCCAAACAATATAGGAAAAACCTATCAGCTATTCGAAGGAAATGATGAGCATTAGCACACCCATAGCACAGGTGGGAAAACTGAGGCTGTGAGAAAACAGGCTATTTCAACGGTCAGGAATAGGGGAAGAAATCCCAGGATGCCCAGCTTTTGGCTTCTGCTCTCATACTGGCTTTTAGAGGCTGAATTCTGGACATAGTTTCTCACCATGAAAATCTTCATTGGCAAATACTCACCACCACCATCCCAAGAGAAACTCTGCAGAAGGGGTCCCTCCAGGTGTGGGGGGCCGCCTCCAGCGGCTTCCTTTACTCCCAGCCGAAAGCCTAGCCCTCACTGTCCGCACAGCCGGCCAGTGGGCCTTGGCTGCCCCATGTTATCTCACTGACTGTACGCGACTTCAAGGCCCACTCAGAAACCAGCCTGTTCCATCCCCTATTTGAATATCGCCAACTCCATGAGGTGGAACAGCCCTCAAGCTGGAAGAGGCGGGACAAAGAGGAAAGGGAGTAGACAGCAGGTCCCCTGAGAGTTTTAATTCCCAGGTGTGACTACCTGCCCAACTGCTGAGCCCTTCTGAACTGTGTGGGAAGGAAGGCCAGGGAATAGCCTGAGCTCACCTAATGCAGGACCTTTCTCACAGGGGAGCTGCCCCACAATGGAGGGGGCTGCCGGGAATGTGATGAGCTCCCCATCCCTGGAAGAATCCAACCACTGACCAAGAGGTATCTCCGGAGACCTCCTATCCCTAACCTGCCTATTCTACAATCAGCATCTCCTCCAGGAAGTCCACCTGGGTCCCAGAAGTCCTCCTAGGAGTTTTCACCTGGAGAGGCAGCATGATACAGTCAGTCACAACTTGGGAACCCAACCTAACCAGGTTCATATCCTGTTTTTGTTCATGCCTAGCTGGGTGGTCTTGGACGAGATGCCTCGCTTCTCTGCCCCTCAGTTGTTGAATCAATCAGATAGCCCACATGACTGGAAAACAGGTGAGGGGTAGAGGTGGAAGGGCTGAGCTAAGGCTCACCTTGCCCACTTGGACCTCTGCCTCAGCCGGTGCTGAGGGGCTCTCGGGAAAGGGAAGGGAAGACGGCTCCATCATGGGGAGCAGAGCACTCAGGACAGGCCCCAGGCTGGCTCAGCGCTGTGGGCGGCGGAGCAGCCTCGGGCTCCCGGGCTCTCCAGGAGATCTCCGGCCGCAGGCCCGCGTCAGTCCGTCTGCCATGGCACCCTGGCTGCCCTCCTGGGACAGCCTCCCCACTCCCAGCTTCATCACCGACAGGGCTGCTCTGTCCCTGAAGGGCCATTTCTCCAGCCCAGGAAGGAGAGGAGATGTGAAATGGAGTGAGCTGGAGCAAGGCCTCCCGGGGCCCCGTGTTTCAGCCAGGGCTGGTGGGGCTGACAAGCCCATGGCGAGAAGTGACAGCCAATGGAGAGCCCTCAGCCAGGGCTGGTGGGGCTGACAAGCCCATGGCGAGAAGTGACAGCCAATGGAGAGCCCTCAGCCAGGGCTGGTGGGGCTGACAAGCCCATGGCGAGAAGTGACAGCCAATGGAGAGCCCCTCAGCAGCCTCACGCACTTCACGGGCCCCCGCCCTGCCCAGCCAGCTCAGGACATGGCTGCCCAGCAGATGGGCTCACGGGCAGGAGTCATCCAAAGCACAAGGGGAACTGTAGCACGAGTGCTGGCAGCCTTCAAATTAAACACCGATCAGCTAGGGTTCAATGTATCTATTCAGGGATGGTCAGACAGGTGACGAGGACTTGCTGAGCAAATGCTGGGGGTACTACAGCTTAGAGTAGTGAGCTTAAAATCAACCAGAGATTCTTTCTGACAGTGGAATGACAATGAGGATAAGTGCTGGAATTAGAAATCATTTGGCAACCATCATCATAATAATTGTTCCCAGCAAGAGACGTCAATGGAAGCTAGTAGGTGAAAGTTGGAGAAAAACAGATATTGGCACAGCCTCAAAGTAGCTCCCCACAAGTTATTTCTTAATTACTAAGGGAAATCGCGTAACTTTACAGTACAGAACCTTGGCAGAGGCCTGCCTTCACCAAGAAATCGAAGTTAACATCACCAGTCATGAGACGAAAAAACAGCATGACTCTCCTGATAGGATGCTCAGAGGAGGGTACAACATCACCAAACATGTTTAACCTGAGTCTAATCATGAGGAAATAGCAGAGAAACCCAAGTTGTGGGACCTTCTACAAATAACTGGTCATTCTTTAAGAGTCAGTGTCACGAAATACAAAGATTTGGGAACTGTCCCAAGATGAAAAGAAACTAAAGATGCATGATGACTGAATGGAACCCATGGTCTAGTGTAGTGGTCTAGGATCACTGGAGACATATAAGGACTGCAGAGCAGATAACAGTATTGCATTTACACTATTTCCTGATTTTGATTATTGTATTGTGGCAGTGAGAAAAAATGTCTTTATATAGAAGCACACTGTGAAGTCTTTAGCAGTAAAAAGGCATTATTTTGGCAACTTACTCTTAAACAGGGCAGAAAATGTATATGAGAGAGAGAAAAAATTTGGTAAAAATGTTCATAGTTGAGGAATCTGGGCGAAGAATATGTGGGAATACTTTGTACTATCCTTGCAACTTTTCTGTGAGTCTGAAATTAGGTCAAAATAAAGTTTTAAAAAATGAGTAAGATTTGAGTAGAAGGGGAGAAGCGGAAAAGACACCAGACTCACAGGGCTTCGTGGAAATTCTTCTTAAGTCATTTTCTTACATTCCGAGCAAGCCAGATAATATACAGTAAAACTGAGCACAGAGGGTCCTGCTTCATGAACGGCAGGTAAAACTACGGACACCCTTGCCCCCTGGGGTGGCCCCACCACAGTGAACATGGAGCTCACTGTGCACTTGTGTCCTTGGGACCCAGAGGAAGTCTTGAATGGAACTCATGCATCCGGGTACAATCTGAAGGTGTAGCCAAACTCCTAGACCCCAGGGACACAGGCCCAGGTGGACCCCAGTCACCATCCCTCATAAGCAAATCAGCTTCCCTTCTGGGACAGAACTTGCAGGGTTGAGCTGCCCAAGGCGAGACTCTGTTCTCCAGTGGGCACCTGTATGGCACCGACCTGGAGACCTAACTCCTCACTAAGTGGGTTAAAGAAAGTATTTTTATTTTTATTTTTACATCTGTGGAAACTGAGGCAGCGTAGTGGGTTGGTCACAGCCTTGTCGAACTCTTAGATTCGAGAACTCCTGTCACAGGTGATACGTCCAGATGACACAGGGTGCGGCAAAAGTAAGTTTCCGGTTGTTTGTAAGGAAGGTAATAAATACAATAAGTAATAAGTAATAACACAAGAATAAACTCTTTGTTTCACATACCCACAACTGAAAACCTACTTTTGTCTCACCTGGTATCATCTTACAAACACCTTTAGGAATTTAAAAAATATTTTGTCCTTTCTGATGGTGTATAATAAAGAAGTTATTTTACGTAAAACATGGATTTTATTTTATTTTATTTTATTTTTTTATGGATTTTAGATTGATATGTTATTGAGAGCAAATTATAAGGTTCATGTTTAATAAAACCTTTAATAACATCCATGAATGAAGGCAAAATTTAACCGTCCTCCAATTATAAAGTGATGCCTTCTCTTTAATTTATTGTAAATGAGTTATGAAAGCAAAGGCATGACTTTTCTACAAAGACAGTTCAAAATACCATATTACCATCACCTTGTGGTTTTGGAACCAGACACACACTAACATGCAGGCTAGAGTTTGACTATATAAGGCAGAGAAAGAAGCAAAATGCAAAAACTGATTTCATGGCCCGCTGTTTGGAATGCTTGAATTTTATGTTTGTTTGCTCTTTTTAAAATATAAATCAGCAGGCTCATTTTTGTAATTTTCTTGCTTTGTTTCTAAATGACGAGACCCAAGAATTTTCAGGAAGTGCTCGCAGTCACTTCTGCCCGAACAGCAGGGCGTGAGTGTGGAGGGTGTCCCGGCGAACAGAGGGGGACGCCAGCCGGGCTCAGTCTCTCTCCAGCCCGGGGGCGGGGGCTCTGCAGGCCCAGCAGCCGCCCCACCGCACTCCGACCAGATGAATGTCTGCTCAGATCCGGGCAGAGCACCGAGGCAAACGTGCAGATTTATTACCACTTGTATGTTCCTTGTGAGCCAGCCTTTTAATATCAGGGCTCTTTAATGCTTCCTGCTTTAACCAACTGTCCATTATGGGTAAAAATTAAATATTTGTCTAAGGATAAAAATAATTCCAAACTGCGTAATGGTCAAAACCACCAAAGTGGCTGAGTGATGGGTTGGCCGAGGGGCTGAGTCTTGGGATGTTCTCTGATCTCGTTAAGCCTGGCGCTCACTCCCCCCCACCCGGGTGGGGTCTATGCTGTGTGGTTCTGAAGGTGAAAAGGTACTCTTGGTGTGGGGGGACGAGCCTGACTCAGGCCAGCCAGGGCTAGGTTCAAATCAGGACACTGTGCCACTGCCCCACTGTGTGCCCGGAGCAAGGCTCTTATTAAGTCTGTTCCTCAGTTTCCCACTTGGAAAACGATAATAAGGAGTATTGCTCCAGTGCCTGACACAGAGCAAGGGCTGGGTAAGGAGCCCCAGCTGTGCCCACTGCTGTCCTGGCAGCACAGGGACAACTCGGGACTGGGTGCAATGCTCTTCCCTCCTCCTCTTGTGAACCTAGGAGGCCTGAGCCCAGAAGTCCCCTTCTCTGGCAATATTATCCCTAGGGTTCTGTGGCCACCCAGCCTCTTCACGGAGCCCCAGGCTGCGGCTCCACTGTGGGGCATGCGGAGCTGTTCCTATGCTCCCTCTGGCCCCATGGGAGTCTCAAAGTCTTGGAAATCCACTGGAGGTCTGAAGGCTGTGCCCCCACCTGCCTGCCCCTCCCCCCGAGTGTCCATGCCCATCCCCCACTCAGCACATCTCTTCTTGGGTCTCAGCCACTGGAGTCTGCCCCCTTCGGGACCTGTCCTGACCACCCAGCTCCTGGCAAATGTCTGTCCCTAGCATCTTTCCCCTGGGTGGATGGTCAGTGTCCACATGTTTGCACTGTGTCCACAGCTCATTCCGGCAGGGCTAGTGAGACCACATCTTGCTCTCCTGCCCCTGCCAGCCTCACTACAGGAAGCATCGGGCGCCACTGGAAACGGAAGTTTAGGTTCTTAGTGTGGGGTTGTGGGAATGTGGGAAGAGGTTTCTGAGCTGGGGGACAAGGAGGGCATTTAGGAGGCATCGGAGTCAGCAGATTCACTGGCCCTCTGTTCCCTCTTGTGCTCAGCATGGCCCTGAGGGCAGCGGGCGAGAGGTGAGGGTGCCAGAGGGCAGTCTCGCAGCACAGCCCGGAGCCCATTCCTGTCAGGTGGAAAACCAAGGTGGGACTCTCCTGGCCCGGGTCAGCAGGGTGGTGTGATTGAGGGGTGGATGGCGGCTGGTGCTGGCAAAGGTGTCGGGCGGAGCTGGGCCCAGGATGGGGAGGGGGTGGGGGGAGATTCACGCTCTCATTTCTGGTGGCACTTTAGACCCACTGAGTACCCACTGCCTGGTGATGAGCACTGAGGAAGAGGGACAGGCAGAGTAACAGGAGCTCTGGCCAGAGAGGTGGGCTCCCAGGCTCCACCCCAGCCCTACTGCTAACAGCTGTGTGTTACCGGGTTAATGAAAAGACCTCTCTGGGCCCCTGTTCTTTTTTGTTTTTGTTTTTGTTTTATAAAAACAACGACTATAATAATGAATTGTACTTGACTGGTACTTTCTATGCCTAAGGCAACATTCTAAGAACACAAATTAACTGATTCAATTATCCCCACAACTCTATGGCGTAGACAGCAACATTATTATCCTCATTTTTAAAGCCGACAAAACAGGCATAGAGAGGTTAAGTAACTTGCCCGGGTCACACAGCTAGAGAGTGGGAAGTTGGGAGAGGCCAGGCTATTCTCTCAGACTTAGCAGAGAGGTGGGGGCTAGACAAAAGGACTGCTAGCAATCTGTTTGTAATATTTCTATAACCCGTGAGTAATACTTCGATGGTCTGTTTTTGGCTGCCCTCGGCTTCCAGTGGACGCCAGTGGGAGAGTGCAAGTTGCTGAGCCCACTCTGTGCTGAAGCCAGAGCTTCTCTGATCTCCGGGGACACAGAAAACAGTCAAGGCGGCCGGGGGCAAGGACCCGAGTCCTCACAGCCACCTGACTGATGGCTATAAAACCCTGCCCACACCTGGTCATCTCGCCATAAATGCCCAGGACCGGCCCGGCACCCCGGCTCAGGCAGTACATCTGCTCTCCTGGGCACAGCAAAAAGGTTTGGTTGCATTTCAATTTAATTTCTATTTATAATTATGTAAAGTATTTACATGGTGCCCAAGTTAAATCTGTAAAACAAGGTATTCAGCGATCTCTACCTGCTCCTCCTCTTCCCTCCATCCCTATAAATAACCATTTTACTGGTTCTATGGTTTATCCATCCGTTCATTATCTTTTCTTAAATTAAATTCATTTTTCTACTTAAGTGTAGTTTGTATACAATCTTATATTGGTTATATTAGTTTCAGGTAGTGATTCAATGTTTTCATACCTTACAATGGGATCACCCCACTAATTTTAGTCATCGTTCGTCACTGTGCAAACTTATCCCACTATTATTGACGATATCCTCCTTCCCTTTTAATCTATCACCCCACCCTCTCCCTCTGGCAACCATCCCTTTGGTCTCTGTTTCTCATTGTTTTTACTATAACATGAATATATATTGACATCTGTCTTTTCAGGGAGAAATGATAACATCCTATACATGCTTTTTCCACTTTCCTTCCCCCCACCCCTGCTAATGTTATTTAATGTCATTTATTCCTCTCTGCTTTTTATTTTTAGGGATAGATTTTCTTTCTTTTTTCTGGGTAAGGAGCAAACCATCCCTGAAATTCCGTGTGCAGCAGCTTACATGAGAATGGGTTGTTCTGGGCTTTCTTCCCATTCTGAACTTCCAGAACTCCCTGGTTCCTGATGACAGGCAGGCCAGGACCTTGCCAAGTGCTGGACATATCAGGGCAGGAATGGGGAACCCAGGTTACATACAGTCTGGCTCTGCCAAGGTTAAGTGTTTGACCATGGGGAGCCCAATCTTGCTGCAGAATGAGACGCTTGGACCAGATGAGCTCTCTGAGCTGTGGGGTGGATGCTGGAGGTCTCTAAAAGGATCACATGTGGGAGCTGTCCTGGATTTGTCCTTGGTAAAGCCAAGGAAGCAGCCAAGCCCCTTCTTAGGGGAAAGGGACACAGACAAATTTCATCATGCTACAGACTCGCTCCCATCCCTAGCTTCTTTGCAAGCAGCCCAGGGCTGCTGTGTTATATGGCAGCACATGGTGGGTCATGGAGACAGAGCTGTGAGCAGGAGGTGGGGTGAGCACGCCAGGCAGGGGGTCAGCAGGGAGCAGCCAGCTTGGCAGGTATAGTTCTAGGGTGCTCACAGAGGCCAATGGAGTAAAACAGCAGGGGACCAGGCAACCGGGCAGGATGGCAGAGGGCTTTATGGGGGAGCGAGCTCCTGAGGCCAGCCTGCCCCTACAGGAGGCCCCTGTACTCTTCCTGCCTGAGGCTTGACCAAGTCACCTTCCCCAGGAGAGCCATCTGGAGCCCGGGGCTCACTGGCCACATTGGTGCAGGTCCAGAAAGTTCCTGATGCATGAGGATTGCTTTCATTCATTTTCCATGGAGACGATTCAGACCTGGAGCCAACCATGCTATCTGTTTTTCCTTCTCTTCCACAACCCCCAATGCAACTCACACATGTGAAGGCAAGAGACCAGGAAATAAATATGGCAAAAGAAAAATCACTGGAAGAACAAGAAAGAGCAAAACCCTGAGCCATCCCAAAGTGGCAGTCTGGGTGGAGCTTTCCGCTGAGCTGTGCCTCATCCGTTCCAGCCCCCGTCCTCTCCCAAGCTTCCCTCCACAGCTCCGACTTCCGCTCGGTGCAGCGGGAGACAAAGAGGACCCCAGGCCTTGGGGACGTTGTGCAAGCTGCCGAGCGGCCCAGAGCGTGCCAGGACCAGGCCGGCCGGCTTCAGAGCCCGGAGGGGCACAGGCATCCATCCAACCCCCTTCACCTTCCTACCCAGACGTGAACTACATCATCACCGCGCTTATGGACCGCTGCCCCGTGGGGCCATCCAGGAAGGGGCGTGGGAGGGGAATCCACTTTCTGCACTGCCCGCTCTTGACTCAGTGTATCTTGGAAGAAAGAAGATGAGGTCTGAAGCTCCCACCCAGGGGCGGCTGGGTAATTGCCGGTTTTCATAACACTCGGGAAGGAGCAGTTGCTGCTATAGAGAAGCTGGGGAAAAGGCGCCATGGCAACCATTCCCAAGAACAAGGCCACCCTAACCACCGGACCACCCTGGTGTGCCCTTTCCGACTCCCCCGCTTCCTCTGACACACAGGGTCACAACCGGCCCAGCCTCCCCGAGCCTCCATTCTCCCTCTACAAACAAACCGGGGTGTTCCTGCCTCCGCCCCGTCTAGGGGCTGGGCTCCCACTGAGGACCCGGGTGAACGGGGAGCACTGACCCCTCCTACCAGCCCTAAGCACCCTGGTTAGGACAAGGTTTCCTAAGTTGACTGGGAAACTTCATCACCAGCAAACACTCCACAGACTCCAGCCTGAAAGGATGAGGACTGGGCTCTGGGCCTCCAGACAGGAGTGCGAGGCTGCCCTGGGCACACTAGGAAACACGCGTCCATGCGGATACCCTGCCCTGCCGTGCTGCGTCTCTCCCTCCAGCGTTCCATCTCCTCTCCTTCTTCTCTCCAGCGTGAACTGCCCTCCCTCGTACCACCATCCACATGCCACAGTCCCTGCTGTCCCCTTCAGTGACGTCCTCTCTTAGCCTGGACATCTGCATACAATCACGTGTCCATAGCTTGGTGCACGGGGTCCACACTCTTCGCTGGTCTTTCCGGCCCTGGCAGATGGCCTACCTCCCTGACACGCGCTCCCGTCATGGCCCCTCGGCAGCACGCCCTGCAGGCAGGCCAATTTGCCCACTGTCTCTGCCCACCACATCAGGCAGGACCCTTAGGACCCTCGCCTCTGCTCAGTCCTTCGCCAGGAATGCACTTTTCCTTGCCCTCTGCCTGGCCCCACTAGAGAGATGGATCATGTTCTTCCTCCTCCAGGAAGGCTTCCTGGCTACTCTAAACCTGAGAACTCTTTCCTTTCTCTGAAGTTCCAGGGCCTATGGCCTGGAATTAATAGTACTTTCTCTCCTATGTACACGTGCGCACGTGCACACACACACACACACACACACACACACACACGAAGGCATGCACACACATGCAGGCACGTTCATGTTCACGCACACACAGACATAGAGACACACGTGCACAAACACACACATACCTGTACACACATATACCTGCACACAGATGTACAAAACATATACCACATACATGCACCCCCCACACCAATGACATTAAGTGTAAACTGTCCATACACCTTTTCTCTCCAACTAGACTGCAAGCTCCTGGAAGGCCAGGCACTGACGATGTCTGTGAGAACCACTCAGGAGAACGCCCCTCCGGACCACAGCCCCCTTTCCTAGCTCTGTTCAGCTATCTGTACAGGGGCTGGTGACAGCCACTGCTCCCGTCTCTGAAAGAAGACGTTCTCCCCTCCCCCAGAATGATGCCCAGGTAATAAACAGGTGTAAACGAATCTAAGTGAATTCTAGGATTCGGACAATTTTAATATAGCTAATCTGATGTCAACTCTTTGACCATAGTAATGCTTGAGGGGGGGAAAGCCCTGCTCTGTTTCCGGTGGGCAGTCATTGCCAGAATGAGGGGCAGCTGTGACGGTCTCCCCAACGCCCAGCCCCAGACAGAGGGGCAAGGCCACAAACCTCCTCCAGCCTGGCCTGTCCCCCTGATGGACGGTCCCATCTTGTGTTTGAGCTGGGGCTCACAGGGCAGGCTCAGTGGGGTTTGAAGGCCCCAATATCCCAAATGGCCTTGCAGAGAGAAAACCCTGCCTCGGGGGAGAAGGCCAGCTCTATTTCCAAATAGCCCCTTTATGGGACCCCAAATTGCCACTAGCTCCATCAGAATTAAGACCTCCTGCCAAAACACACAGGGGAGTCTTAGGATGGGAAGCTACACCTCCAGAGACAGTCTCGTGGTGATTTCCAGGGACACAAGGCTGAGAGGGGGCTGGGCACACATTCTGCAGTGGCTGATGGCAGGGCCAGTCTGACAGTGCCCCACAAGGACACAGCCAGGAGGAGGCGGGGCGGGTATAGTTCTCCCACAACACTGCTCTTACAAAACTAAAAAACCCTTGGACAGACTCGGAGTGAATTTTCTTCCTTCTCAACATGCCCAGGGGCTTTGTGTTGGGATAGAGGGGGTGAGAAATAGTCCGGATACTACAATATCTGGGCACACCACTTTCCAGGACCGGCTCAGGTCTGCATGGTCCCACCTGTGTCACTCTTACAGTGGGCACACTGGCATGCTTCCTCTGCCTCCCGGACAAGCTGTGGGCTGCTACAAAAAAGGCTAAGACACCTTTGGTTATGTTGTTAATGTGTTTATTCCTTTCTCTCTGACTCAAGGAAGCCTTCCTTCTCTTTTTGACAGACTCAAGTATTTTAATATGCTTCCAGTTAAATCCTAATGTGATAATCATCGAGATTATAGCGTTTAAGGAAAAAATTAAGTGTGTGTGTGTTGAAAAATTCTCATTTCCTGAAACTACCTGCTGGACCCCTGGGGGACAGGTATGTTCCAAAGCTCATGTGACAGTATTCTCTGGCTTAAAACTTTCCCCTGGGAGGGAACATTCTAAATCTTGCTCCAATGCAGAGAGTAGCCGTGGACAAGTAGGATGGACTACAGAGAGGAGAACAGGATAAGGAAAGCACTCTTGGAAAGATTTGAGTTGAACCAGATAATAGGGTAAACACACAAAAAAACCCTAAACCCAATCAAAGCTATTGGTGAATTTTACTAGACCATATAGTCCAACCTGACCAAGAGGAGGCACAGTGGATAAAGCGTCCGCCCAGGATGCTAAAGACCCAGGTTTGAATCCCCAAGGTTGCTGACTTGAGCACAGGCTCTCCAGCTTGAACATGTGGTCTCTGGCTTGAGCGTGGGATCATAGACATGACCCATGGTTGCTGGTTTGAAGCCCAAGGTCGCTGGCTTGAGCTCAAGGTCACTGGCTAGAGCAAGGGGTCACTGGCTTGGCTTGAGCCCCCCAGTCAAGGCACAGTGAGAAACAATCAATGAACAACTAAGGAGCTGCAATGAAGAAATGATGGTTCTCATCTCTCTCCCTTCCTGCCTGTCTGTCCCAGTCTGTTTCTCCCTTTCTTGCTAAAAAAAAAAAAAAAAAAAAAAAAAAAAAGTTCAAAAGAAAGAGCAATGATGCAGGAAAGGAACTATAAACAGATAAAGACAGCCCCAGTGGTCCCCACACGCTTCCATTCACACCCCTGTGTAGTCCTTTCCCACACTGTACCAGGGTTGGTCTGTGTGACTAGTAGAACATGGCAGAAGGGATGGTTTGTCACTGTTGAGATTAGGTTACAAAAGATGTGGCAGCTTCCACCTCTCTCTCTCTCAGATCTCACTCTGTTATGAGCACCCTACAGAGAGGCCCACATTGCAAGGAAATGAAGCCTCCGGCCACCAGCCAGCGAGGAACCAAGGCCTGCCAACAACCTATTGGTGAGCTGGGAAGTGACTCCTCCAGGCCCATCTGAACCGAGTCTTTAGATAGCCACGACTCCCGCCAACAGCTTGACTGTGATCTCATGACAGACTGTGAACCAGAACCACCTACTTCAACTGTCCCCGAATTCCTGACCCCCAGAAACAGTGTGAGATAAGAAGAGCCTGTTATTTTCAGCCACTAAAACGTCTGGGGGCAATCTGTCACAGAGCAGGAGTTAGCTCTTACAGAGTTTGGTACTTGGAAGTGGGCGCTGTCATGACGGAAGTCTGAAGTGTGGGAGTGGCCTGGGAACCAGAGGATTCTGGGGCGAGCGCTGGTGAAACCTAGCAGGCCGTGGAGAAACTGTTAGCAGGAATCTGGACTCTGAGGCGGGTGCTGGTGAGCGCTTTCAGGGAAGTGAAAAACACGCTACTGGGAACTGAAGGAACTGGTGGGCTTGTTACGTGGCAGCAGAAACACTATCTCCTGCAGTTTTGTGAAAAGGAAACGAACCTACTGACTTGAATGATCTAGCTAAGAGATTTCTGGCCGGGGTGCGGGAGGTATTTCTTGGTTCCTTCTTGCTGGGTATGGTAAAATAAAAGAGGGGAAACAGAAGCTTACAAAAAAAAAAGAGAGACTGCTACTAAAAAAGAAGCCCGGACTTACTAGTTTTGAAGGTCCCCAGACTGTCCAGATGCCAAAGGAGGCTAACATAGGAAACAACTTCCAAGCAAAGATCAAATCTAGGCACTCCCAGGAAAGCACAGTCCAAAGATGAGGCTGAGGGTGTGACTATGAAATCCTCTGTTAAGACTGCAATCCTTTGAAAGGTCGAAGGTGGTGCCGTAGAGGACTGTTCCGTTGGGCAAAAAGCTCTTAAATGTGTGACTCTTGGATCTTTTCAATCAAACAACATCGCTTCAAAGAAGCTGACAGGCATTGTTCTCCAGCAAAACCCAAAGTGGAGAAGGGGGGATCTTAAAGAGATTTGTGGGTGGGCCTTTATTTAGTAAAGTAGATCCCAATAGGATTCTCAGAGGATCTGTAAACTTTTTCAAAAAATTACATCAGCAGAGCCCTGGTGGGATAGCTTGGTTGCTGAGGGCATTGTCCTGAAGTGCAGAGGTTGCCAGTTTGATCCCTGGTCAGGGCACATACTGTCTCTCCCCTATCCTCTCTCTAAAATCTATAAAATAGACACTTAAAGGATACGGAGTTTCATTTAAAAAAAAAAGAATGACATTAGCAGAAACATAGACAACAACTTGGGCTAGAAGGGACAGAGACTGTATAAAATGAATATATGCTGTTAGTCCTCCAAAATTCTACTGGCACGGAACTAGCTGAGAAAATGACTCAGCGGCACACACATACCACCTTTCATAGAAATGTAAGGATGACTTAGAGGCAGAAACAGGGGCCCAGAGTATTCAGTGGCCAATGACACGACTGCAGTCTCACGGGAGACCCAGAGGGTAGAGCGCAGAGCCAAGGGCCATGTGAAGAGAAGTAGGACTGAGCTCCAATCAAGGAACTTTCAACATTTCTTGGCTGGATTTCAGAATTGCTATGGACCAAGGGCTTCTTCTGAATGCTTCTTGTTTTCCTCCTTCTTTAACAGGGGTATCTATGACAGTTACCCCATGCTCGTCTCACAACAGTATATTGGGTGTGTGTGTGTGGGGGGGTGGTGGTTAGGGCAGGCCCAGAGATCAAGAAGGAGCTATACTTGAGAAGTTGTACATAAGGAATTGCAAGCAAAGAGCCTATGCATACCTATACATGATATAGATGATAATATACTAGACTTTGAGCTGATGCTGGAATCAAATCAAATGAGACAGGGGGATGGTATGTATATTTTGCATGTAGGAAGAATGTATATTGTTGGGGCAAGAGGGCAGGTGAAGATAACTAGCCTCTAAGATGACCTCATGATTCTGGCCTCCTGGGATTTATATCCTTGTGTAGTCCCCTTCCACATTGTACTAGGGGTAGTTTCTGTGACCAACAGAATATGGCAGAAGTAATAGCATGTCACTTCCAAGATTAGGTTATAAGAAATACTGCATCTTCTATCTCGGTGACTGTCTGCCTTCTGTCTCTCTCTTGGATCATACTCTGGGAGAAGCCAGCTGCTATGCCATAAGTAGCCCTATGAAGAGGTCTACCTGGGGACCAAAAACTAGTGAGGAACTGACACCTGCCAACAACCTTGTCAGTGAGCTTGGAAGTAGGTCCTCCAACCCCAGTTGAGCCCTCAGATGACAAGAGCCCCAACCAACAGCTTGAACACAATCTCAAGAGAGACCCTGAGCCAGCACCACCCAGCTAAGCTGCTCCTGATTCCTGACCCTCAGAAGCTGTGCGAGATAATAAATGTTTGTTGTTCTAAGCTCTAAGTTTTGAAGTAGTTTGTTACACAGCAATAGATAACCAATGCCAACAACCATGCCAAGCTCCATATCTAGCAAACTAACATTGGAAATGACTCCGGCAGAGCCCCTAAAGCAGTCACACACACACGCACACTACAAACACAGGTGACAAGTCCCGTGTTTGTGTGGCACTTGGCATTCTACCTGCTTTCAGATCACCATCTCACCTGAACTGCAAAACAGTCTTAGAAGATGGATGTCCTTTATCGTAGACAGGAAACACGCCTGGGAGAGGTGAAGCCACACCTCTGCGGCCCACACCTGGCAAGGAGAACCGAACCAAACCTCCGCGAGCCAGCACACTCAAGGGGCCACCTCCACGTAGGGCTGGAACCAAGGCCCTGCAACGGCTCACGTGATGTGACTTCCAGAATATGGAGGTAAGAGCAAAGAGGACGTTTGCTTACCATGTGATGGTATTAGGCTTTTAGGAGTTAAAAATCCTGCCTTCAAAAACTACAATCATGGCCCTGGCCGGTTGGCTCAGCAGTAGAGCGTCGGCCTAGCGTGTGGAGGACCCGGGTTCGATTCCCGGCCAGGGCACACAGGAGAAGTGCCCATTTGCTTCTCCACCCCTCCGCCGCGCTTTCCTCTCTGTCTCTCTCTTCCCCTCCCACAGCCAAGGCTCCATTGGAGCAAAGATGGCCCGGGCGCTGGGGATGGCTCCTTGGCCTCTGCCCCAGGCGCTAGAGTGGCTCTGGTCGCAATATGGCGACGCCCAGGATGGGCAGAGCATCGCCCCCTGGTGGGCAGAGCGTCGCCCCATGGTGGGCGTGCCGGGTGGATCCCGGTCGGGCGCATGCGGGAGTCTGTCTGACTGTCTCTCCCTGTTTCCAGCTTCAGAAAAATGAAAAAAAAAAAAAAAAACTACAATCATGGCCCTGGCTGGTTGGCTCAGCGGTAGAGCGTCGGCCTGGCGTGCGGGGGACCCGGGTTCGATTCCTGGCCAGGGCACATAGGAGAAGCACCCATTTGCTTCTCCACCCCCTCCCCCTCCTTCCTCTCTGTCTCTCTCTTCCCCTCCCGCAGCCAAGGCTCCATTGGAGCAAAGATGGCCCGGGCGCTGGGGATGGCTCCTTGGCCTCTGCCCCAGGCGCTAGAGTGGCTCTGGTCTCAGCAGAGCGACCCCCCGGAGGGGCAGAGCATCGCCCCCTGGTGGGCAGAGCATCGTCCCCTGGTGGGCAGAGCCTCGCCCCTGGTGGGCGTGCCGGGTGGATCCTGGCCGGGTGCATGCGGGAGTCTGTCTGACTGTCTCTTCCCGTTTCCAGCTTCAGAAAAAAAAACAAAAAAAACAAACAAACAAAAACTACAATCCATCCCTCCTCTATCCCCTAGGCCTACTGGCTTCTCAGTGTGCTGGAAACTCAGCACGTGGTCATTCTCTTAACTCCAGGTAATCACTGAAGGCTCCAGTGAACATGCAGACTCACCTGCCCTGGTTTCCCTGGAGGGATCACTGACAGCCCGGTTCATAAGACGGGATGCTCGAGAGGTCACGCTGGGCATGGAGGAGCTGCTTGAGAGCAGTGAGAGGTCGGGGGGATGAGGAGGCAGAGACAGGTCCCCCCAGTTGTGGGCAGAGTAAGTACCACAGTCAAAATACATCAGAGCTTCGGCTAGAAAAGGGTGCCCAAGAGTACCCTGCTGTCCTGAGGGCAGTGGGACAGTAATTGTGTGACGGGGCCTTGGGAGGGAGCTGGCCTTCATGGACCCTGCCTAGAGAGGTCTAATGATCACCTTCCCTACCCTAGTCCTGAGCAAGCATCCCCAACCTTCGGGAACACGAGGGCAGAGTCAGCCATGCCCTCCACCTGTCCCAGCCCGCCCCTGCCCAGCCTCTCCAAGCCATGGCTACCGCTCAGGGTTCCAAGGCACTGGGCTTTCTGCTCAGGGCGGCCAGGCCACTCCATCTGTTCCCTGGCACACCCAGCCAGTTGGGAATGCGCGTTTGCTGCGGCCACTCGGCTACGAGACCAAACATGCACACAGCCCCACAGAGTCATTGTTTCTTCTTGAAGAACATTTCTCATCTTTGTTTTGAGTCCACGCACATCTCCTGAATTCAGAGTTGGTCCCGACACACAGCCTGAAATGGAATTCTTTGTGCATGGACTCCTCCCCTTGAAGACGACCCAGGGCAGCCGTGCCCCTGAGGGAGCGCTGTGCCGTGGACAATGCGGCTCGGTGGCTGCTCCTGTGCTGGGCTTATCTGCTCACCTGGAGAGGTGACTCAGGGCAGGGGCCCGCAGGGGCCTGCCCCCCCCCCCCCCACACACACACACAAGCATCCTGCACACTCTCAGGCCTCCGCCCAACCCCGGTCCCTCAGCTGCTGCACCTGGTCCAGGTGAGCCAGGGAACTCACGCGTGGTGGGGAGTGCTCTCTCAGTCTGTGCCAGGCCCGGCACACCCGGCAATGGTGGAGAAGGGGAGAAGGGAAGGGAAAATCAAGGGAGGACTAAAAAGAGCCTGGATGGTGAAGGGTGGGGCAGGCAGAATCTGTAAGAAGGAGCCGCAAGGGTAAGAGTCAGGTGAGGAAGGTCCCGGGCAGAGGGGACCAGCCACATGTGAACACGAGTGAGCTGAGCCTGGTCACGGGGACAAGAGACAGGGGTCTGGAAGTGCAGTGAGCCCGGACAGGAGGTGGCGGGGAGGGGGCGGCCTGGGCAGGTCTGTCTGGGGAGAGCGCGAGGTCAGGTACGGCTAGCATTGGTAGGAGGCTCGAGGGTCTGTTTGAAAGGTCACGTGTTGTCTAACAGCTCTTCCGAAAACCTCTGCGATATTGATGTGTGGGTAACTGTTTTAAGCTCCCACGAATTGTTGGGAAGTTTGTCCAGCAATGTGGGCCTGTCCACTCCTGGTGCTCGGGTCATCTGTCTGTCTGCCTGTCCAGGCCTACTTGGAAAGAAGCAGCAGCTCCGTCTACTCTGCACTGGGAAGGGCACTAAGATACCCTCAGATGCTTGGACAGCTGAAGACAATGACACACACTGCCACTTGAGAGGTGACCACTAGGCACACAGGGATACCTTGGCCCTAACTTCCCCCACGGGTGCTAAGCACAGACTACCTCCGGGGATCCGAGGAAATGTCTCCCTGAGTAATTTTAATTCTGTTTGTTGATGTCTGGCCTAATTGAACCCCTGCATTACTTCTAGAAGCCAGGCCTCCTAAAATACTCCAAACCATAATAGAGGCACCTTAGCTTCCCCAAAACACATGCACTGGAAGAATGGCTAAACTTAAATTACTGGGAAAACTCAGAAATAACTCTCAGAGCTCAGGGTAAATGCTGACTCAGGCAGGAAGGCTCTTGGGTATTTTTAAAGCCTGTGCTCCCACCCCTGCCGGGAGCCTCGGAGAGTGGAGGGCACCCCTGTGCTCGGAGCCCACCCTCTGGGCCTGAGGCAGCCGGCGGCAGTGGGAGGAAGCTCCCCGGCCAGACTGCCCTCCCCTGAGTGCTCCCACCCCTGCTGGGAGCCTCGGAGAGTGGAGGACCCTCCCCTGAGTGCTCCCACCCCTGCCGGGAGCCTCGGAGAGTGGCGGGCACCCCTGTGCTCTGAGCCCTCCTGGGCCTGAGGCAGCCGGCGGCAGCGGGAGGAAGCCCCCCGGCCAGACTGCCCTCCCCTGAGTGCTCCCACAATTCTGGGACTCACACCACCCTTCCTGTCACTGGATGGACCCCCACAAACCTGGGAACTCTCTGGGCTGTTACAGGGACTCTCTAAGTGTGTCCTCACATGAATCATCCAGATCAGGGGTCTTTAGGTACGACCGCCCTGGTGCAAGCGTGCAGAGGCAGAAGGAAGGCAATCCTGTCGGGAGGATCTCGTGTGAAATCTCACCATTCACTCAGGTGCTAGCCCTCTCCTCAACCCATGCGAAACCAGTAGCCCCCAGCCTGTCTCACCACCCTGGCACACGACTCAATCAGGGGGTGGATGTAGAAGGCGGTGAGGGACCCGGAAGAGGAAGGCCACATGTGCTGAGGAGGGCACTGAAGGCAGTTTCCCAGCAGGAACCGGCGGGACCATCGGATCTGAAGTCAGACTCAGGCTGAGCTCATTTCCAGCCCTGCGACGTTGGGCAGGGACTTCACTGCTGTGTGCGAGTCAGCTCCCTCGTCTGTGCAATGGGGATGAAAGCAGCACGTCCTCGCCAGGCTTTTTGAGGTTACTGGAGCTGGTATTGATAGAGGGTTTGCTGTGCCTTGACCACAGAAGTGTTTGCGAAATTGCTGAGTGTCTTCTGGGTGGGGCTGAGGTGGGCGGGGCTTGCCCAGGAGACTGAGATCCTAGAACTAACAGAGTGCACAGCCCATCGGATGAGTGAGGTGTCCCCATGCGGCCAGGATGCTGGGAGTAATGGAGGCTCAGCCAGGCACGACTGGGTGCCCAGGATGCAGACTGGACCAGATCTGGTCCTAAAAGGTATCTATAGGAGCAGCAGGCATAGCCCGGCTTTCTGGAACTCTCTGGAGAGGGCATGTGGGCTGGGTTGAAGACACATAGGGCAATGGCTATTTGCAATAAAAGCCCCAGCTGGCCTCCAGATCGTCTCTAGTTCTGCCTTTCCCAGCCCACACTTAAGGAATGGAATCTTCCCAGGAAGGGTTTGTTTCATCTCTAGCTCTGCACTGTCCCAAATACACGTGAGAGCTGGGATCAGGAACCCTCTTTGATGTCTGAGAACACCATGGGCTCCACCGTGTAAGGGAATTACCCTGGGCCACACGAAAAGGATGAAAACCTAGATTTACAACTGCTGGCCCAGCGTTCTCTCCTCCCCTGCATGCTGCCCAGGGCACAGGGCCCCCGCCACCAACACCAGGAAGAAGAGGGAGTCATGCTGCTGTAGTTAGAGCAGGGCACAGGTGGGGACTTCTCGTGCACTTGCCTTCACGTGTCATCTCCCGGCATACCCGCAGGCACTCTGTGTCCTCGGGGACAATAACAGGCCTGTCAAGGACCACTATTTTCTCAAGATCTGATGGCTGGGGAGGAATAAGCCAGCTCTGAAGCCCAGTGAGCCTGCCCAGGCCCTGGGCTCCCACCACACACTGCCCCCAGGGAAGGCTGAGTGGCTTGGTGCAGAGGCCTGGTCACCTGCGGCCCTCAGAGTGGCCTGTTTTCATCTGCTCAAGTGAGGAAGTTGGGGGGTTCACATTGGTGGGCCAAACTCGAAATGCCTAGCATTCCAGAAAAGCCTTCGAGGAGGAACCTGTCCCAGGCACAGACCCAGTGGAGATGGCATTGATGTCTCTAGGGCCAGTTTCCTAGTCAGCACCCCCTGCTCGGCTGGTACCAGGCACATGCCCCTTGCCTCTTCCTCGGTCTGCTTTCCTGCCCCAGGTCCTGCACCACTGTCATCTAGGGTTTAAGGCAGGGGTCGGGAACCTTTTTGGCTGAGAGAGCCATGAACGCCACATATTTTAAAATGTAATTCCATGAGAGCCATACAACGACCCATGTATGTTACGCATTATCCAATAAAAATTTGGTGTTGTCCCGGAGGACAGCTGTGATTGGCTCCAGCCACCCGCAACCATGAACATGAACGATAGGAAATGAATGGATTGTAATACATGAGAATGTTTTATATTTTTAATGTTATTATTTATTTTATTAAAGATTTGTCTGCAAGCCAGATGCAGCCATCAAAAGAGCCACATCTGGCTCGCGAGCCATAGGTTCCCGACCCCTGGTTTATGGGGTCTGAATGAATTCTAATAGCTAGGAAAAGGGGCAAGAGAGTGAACTCAGAGGATAAAGCTCCACTTCCCAGCAGCGGGCACAGAGTAAGAGATGCCCGTTGCAGGGTAGGCAGGCCTGGCACCCAGAGACCACGCCAAAATGAACAAAATAACCCTCACATGGATGTGGGTCCTGGGCAAAGGGCATGCTGGCCCTTCCCTGGGAGAGGAACCCCAGGACCTAGTTTGTTTTCCCAGAAAGTATGATGCTGAGTGAGGGTGGGTCCTGAGCATGCAGCCTGTACCAAGAAAGAGGGGCGGGAAAGGGCTCACAGGTGAGTCCGGGGCTAGCCTTGGTGGGGCCCTCTTGGCATCTGTTCTGATCAGGAGCAATGGGCAAGGTGGGCCTTGTCCAAAGGGTGGTCTGGCCATTGCACAAAGGCCAGACCTAGGCCTAGCCATTGTCCTAGGCGGAGCAGGGCCTACACATCAATCAGACACGGACCTGGACATCTGGCTTCAAGAAATGAGCTGTTCTTCTTTCCAAGAGAGCCCGTGTGGGGTGGGCGTGGGGGAGGAGGAGAAGGAGACTAAAAATAATTCCTATCTGACTCATTTTGCTTAGAATCTGACAGGGCTGCCTGCCAGGTGGGGGTTTGCCTGTCCCATTTTCTTATCTATCTTTAGCAGGGACTTAATGAGGGCAATTTCCTTGCTGGGATAAAGGCAAACCGTGGGCCATGGGAGCGTGGATCTGTCTCACTGTCCCCTGGGCTCCTGATGACAGATGACAATGATGGCCCCTGCAGGGCTGAGCACTCTGGAGGGCTTCAGGGACGTCGCCATCCCAGGACGGGGTAAACGAAGCAGCAGTCCCTTCCGTGAAGCCAGGTGACAACAGGCAGAGGAAGGGTCTCGGGCTTCCTGTTCCCTACCCCCCAGCTCGGCTACCACCACACAAACAAGATCAATTACTCAGGCCTGAAATCCCATCACTCACAACATGCTCCTTTACCTTCAGCATCTTTCTCCCAGTTTCAAAGAGCACGCACATACAGTCAGTCCTGGTTATTCACAGGAGGCATGGACTACAACGTCCCGAACTCATCGAACTAGCGGTAACTGAACCATGGCTCCCAGGGGAAATACAGGGTTAGGTTCCTGTGAGCCTCTGGCTCAAGGCGTTCTCTCCAACTGATCAATACATAACCTGCTTTATGTGTGTTTCTATATAAAGACACCTTATTTAATATACATTGTTGATTCATTGTAGCAACACTGAACTCATGGCCAACAGCTGCTGCAAAGCTTGCTGGAATGAAGCTTAGCTTATCTAACACATGCATTTTCTCTGTAAGGCAATCTCAGCCTTCTGGTGCTTAAAAACACTAGACAACACTGCAGCCCAACATTTGGGTATCATTTAAAACAGCAAATTCACCAACAAGATGCACATGAATGTGAAAAATCCAGCACTACATAGATCGCGGAGAGGACGCGTGTCCAGTATGAGACCTGAAACCAGAGGGTATAGCATCTCCTTGTTCAACCTCAGCTGGGAATGTGGGTGTCGGGTGGCTCAAATATTTCACCATTCTGTGCAAGTCCATGAATGACCATGAAGGCACTGTGAGAAGATTTACGGCCACAAATAAATTGTAGAGAGTAGGCAACTTTGCAAATATGGAATCCATGAATGAAGATTGACAGTACTTGCAAAAGGGCTACCTGTTATAGCTCCTGTGCGAAAAGCCAGTGGAGATCTAGGGCTCTGAACTAGGTTGATACCTGTGCAGTTCCTGGTGGGCAAGAGCTGGGACTTAGTCATCTTTATAGGATGAAGGACTCCTGACCAGAGAAGTGGCTGAGGTGCTAAAGAGAACACCAAGCTCCAGAAAGCAACTGTGACTTAGAGGTGGGGTTTAGGGAGGCAATGGGCACCCCTCAGGGTCCTCCGTGCCTATAAGCCCAGATGTAGAGAGGAAGAGGGGTAAGGTGGCCTCCACAATGGAAGGAGGGATCTCCTGTAACCAGTGAGGACCATCACAGCAGGGGGTAAAACGGTCAGGTTTGTCAAGACGTGGGCTTACCAAGGGTTAATAACAACTCTGAAATGATATTTTTGTAGAGGTTAGAGACCCTGTTTGTTCTTATCAGTGACCTAGATGATGTCACAAAGAGCTAGGACATCAAATCTGATGGCTGACTCTAATTTTGTCCCTAGAGAAAGAGTCTGGCACCCAAGGATGGTTTGGGCACAAGTTGGCAGAGGAAGGGAAGGAGTGATGAGCTTCTTATTTGGTTCTACAATTAAAAAGACACCAAGCTACAGTCATGGTTAATCATAGCTGTTGGAAGATCTGCTCACCCCAAAGCATCCGGCATGTGGCCCTACAGCACCACTGGGGCCCCGGGGATTGGGTGGCACTCCTCTGGAGTTCTCTGGGTACCCTGCCCCCAGGAAAACTGCCTGGGCTAAGAGAGCTCCTAGCCCAAGGTTACACCCCACCCCTGGGAAATCCCCATGCGATGACCAGCAGACATGGGAATCTAAAGACCTGCCCCTTCACTCTAAAGTGTCACCCCAACGTCAGAACTGCCTTTGGGTCAGAATTTCCCACCCAGACCACATTGCAGCTCAGCTCCTTCCTCTGCCCAATCCTGCGCCCTTCTCTTGCCGCGGACTCCATTGATCCCAAGGCTCTCCTTAGTCAGTGTCCTGCCTGCTCACCTCCACCCCAGAGTCCGCTTCCCAGGGAACACAGACTCTGACAGACATCCATTCACCACCTCCATTTGTCCTCTCTTCAAATGGAGCGGAGGCGGGGCAGGCGTAGAGAAAATCCCCACACCGGAGGTGAGACCTCACCCACGGTCAGCACAGGCGGGCTGGGCAGTATGGCCAGGACTCAGGCCTCCTCTGCCCTGCATCCTGAGGGCGGGCAGCTTGAGGCAGGAGACAAACCTTAGTGGCCCCCTTCCAGGAAGCAGGTCTCCACCGTGGATGGGGACAGAGCCCCCGGAGGCACGCTGCTCTTTTGAGGAATGCATGAAATACTCACTTGGTACATTCACATTATGAAATGCATCACTTGGTCTGAAATCAGCAAACATCTTTGACCAGTTTCCCAAAATAAACAAGTAGTTACCAGTAGTCCAAGTTTTAGGAATGTTTCTAAGGAGAAAACCTTTGCACTGTTTATGAGCTTAACCTTTTCCTGACAGACGAGGAAAAGACATCCGCGACTGAATTTTTTTTATATATATATATTTTTCTGAAGCTGGAAACGGTGAGAGACAGTCAGACAGACTCCTGCATGCGCCCGATCGGGATCCACCTGGCACGCCCACCAGGGGGCGATGCTCTGCCCCTCCGGGGCGTCGCTCTGTTGCGACCAGAGCCACTCTAGCACCTGGGGCTGAGGCCAAGGAGCCATCCCCAGCGCCCGGGCCATCTTTGCTCCAATGGAGCCTTGGCTGCGGGAGGGGAAGAGAGAGACAGAGAGGAAGGGGGGGGGGTGGAGAAGCAGATGGGCGCCTCTCCTGTGTGCCCTGGCCGGGAATCGAACCCGGGACTTCTGCACGCCAGGCCGACGCTCTACCACTGAGCCAACCGGCCAGGGCCCGCGACTGAATTTTAATCACAGAGCCCCTCGAAGCAGCCCATGGAATGTGGGAGCAGTCTGCAGGGGCTGCTCTGAAAGGGCTCCCCTTCCCGGCTAGCCCCAACAGTGGAGGCAGCGCTTTAAAAGTTGATCCAGGAGAAGGAACCCCTAGAGGGGAGCAAGGCAGAGTCTCTGGGCTCACAGCACACCCTGCACTCGTGGGGACTGTGAGACAGCCAGCCCACGCTGCCCACGTCTCCACCCACTCACCTTACACGAGGGCCTGGAACGCCCTCTGACGCGAGCAGTGAGCTGCTGCTAAGACCGATCCCAGGGACCTTACGAGGACTGGCTCATTTAAGCCTCCCAATTACTAGACCCATTTCACAGAAGAGGAAACAGAGTTTTCAAGATCAGAAGTAACCTGCCCAGATCAGTTAGTGAACGGAGAAGGCGGGGTTCACACCCAGTGTCTAATTCCACAGCATGGGCCTCAGACTTCAACAATTAGAAAAGCAATAAGGGTGGCCCCAAACCCCTCAAGAGGTGACCCTGAATTGGGACAGTGCAGACTTGTGGGAAGACGAGGGCTCTAGAGCCCAGTTGGCAAGTTCTCACTGGGGCTGTGGGGGTGACAGGCGCTCAGGCTCGGGGACCCGCCCTCTTGCGGGGAG
The DNA here is from genome assembly GCF_036850995.1 of Saccopteryx leptura. NCBI lineage: Eukaryota > Metazoa > Chordata > Mammalia > Chiroptera > Emballonuridae > Saccopteryx > Saccopteryx leptura. The sequence goes on from NC_089513.1 coordinate 21,151,814, forward strand.
TCGGCAGCTCTCACACACAGATCCAGTTACTTTCCAGGAAGACTGAAGGCCACAGTCCCCTGCAGGCTTTCCAAGGAGAGCCACAGAGACACCACGGGGATAGAGCAAGTCATTTCTCTTCATGTGACATTGCAGTCACACCCCAACTATGTACCTACCAGCTGCCTGCTCTTGGTCTTTTCTGGGTCAAACGTCCACTTGAGGTTGTAGAGTTGAAAGGGAGAGATTTGGAGTCAACAGAGGCAAGCAAGTTCAGCTTTGCCACTTCTTAGCTAACATCCCTGGCCTCAGTTATTCCATCTGTTAAGTGGGGAAACAGTCCTTGCTTTCCCCCATGAACAGAGGGAGAGGTCAGAGGCATGATGACAGATGCTGGCTGTGCCCTTTGGTCACCAAACATGATTCTGGTCACCTCTCCCTCTGCCATCTAGGGAATGCAAGCCTCTCGGGGTGGTTTATGCCACAAATACTAGGAAAGTTTACATGTTATACAGGAACGTTAGCTATCAAGCTCAAATACAAAGGTTTGGGGCTTAGCAAGGCTACTATTACCCATCATCAGCTGGGAAGGTTAGGGTCCACCTGGTAATATCTGTAGCCGCCCCTCAAATGTCAGAACCACAGGCTCCACAAAGAGGAACTCAGGAGGCCTCTGGTATTGGCTTCCTGCTTCCAGGTAAGGAGGTCCTTAACCCTTTGAGTAGTGAGTTATTTTCATGCTCGCTGACCCCTGGGAGTGAGCTTTTTTTCAAAAAGTGAAATTAGTTCCAGTTCCAGTTTTATTAACTTAAAATCATGTTTGTTTGTTTCCAATGTATGGAAACAGGAAGAATATATATTTGCCTTTTTTTAATGTTGCCTTACACACGTACGATCGTACTCTGGACGGTCAGGGGGCACGAGGACGTACACAAACGTTCGTACTACTCGAAGGGTTAAGCTGTCTGGCTGCTTGCTCTTCTAAAAGCGCCGTGTCTGGGGCGACTCCAGGGTGGCTGGGTGACGACTGCACCGCATCTCGTCTGGACTGTGAATGGAGGTGGCATGCGACCCGCACACACAGCTCGCTCGATGTGCGCCTGCCGCCCTGCATTGCAGAGTCTGACCCCTGACAGCCAAGACGTCTGTTCCTTGAGTCTGTCTTTGGTCCGGCTGAGCACGCCTTCCTTCTGTTTCAGCTGACTTCCCCTGGGCTGGGGCCTCGGGAACGTGGGGGCAGCTGCTCCTCAGCCCTCCGTATAAATCTCTCAGGAGCGTACTGGCCTGAACACCCCTCCCCTGCAGCCTCCTTGTCCCTGGCCCCGTCCATTAGCGTCTCCACACAGGACATACTTTCCATCCCTTTAATCATCTTTACTGCCTGGCTTTGGACTCTGTCCCGGGTCCACATCCTCTGCGAGGTGTGCTGACCTAACCCGGCGTTTGTTAACATGAGAGCGGCCCAGCGGAAGGGCAGCTTCCCAGTGCCTGCATGTCACGCTCCTCTTCCTACATTCCTGGGTCACGCTGCTGCTTTCCGGAGGCCTGCCACCGTCCAGGGGACTCCTGCTGAGCTCGGCGACCTGGCCTGCAAGTGGAGGTGGGGACCTGGATGCTGAGCCTGGGCAAGCAGGTCAGAGGGTGACGGCCGCTCACTCGGAACCTTGGGGCAGAGGAGGAGGGATCCCAGGCCTCTGCAGTCCCTAACACCTCCCCAGGCCCCTGGGAACCCCGGGCGGGTGCCTCCCACACCTCCCGTTGGCCAGGAACCCAGAAACCAGGAATTAGCCTCTGGGAGGTGGCACAGCAACAGGGGAGCAACAACCATGGACAGGGCTCGCTCCAACTCCCCTGGCTCAGTTTCCTCTCCTCATGCCGCTGCATACAAGTGCCCAGGAGCTCTGGTTTCTGAGCTGGGACTGCCCTCCACCCAGCTCCCCGGGCATGGGCTGTTCTCGGTGTCAGACTCACTAAGCCCAACAGCTGATGACGAGGCCCGTGCCCGGTCCTCCGGCCACCCCAAGCTGGGGCCACCACCCCACACTCCTTGTTCAGGGCACGAGTGTGGAGGGGAGGACCCAGGGCCTCGGTCAGCCACAGCACGAGTGTGGAGGGAGGACCCAGGGCCTCGGTCAGCCACAGCACGAGTGTGGAGGGAGGACCCAGGGCCTCTGTCAGCCACAGCACGAGTGTGGAGGGAGGACCCAGGGCCTCTGTCAGCCACAGCACGAGTGTGGAGGGAGGACCCAGGGCCTCCGTCAGCCACAGCTCTGATTTCCAATTGCTGGAGGAAGACAGGCATGTCTAGTTTTCTGAGCAAGGATGTCATTTCTTGGCTCTCCAAGTACATTCTCTGCTCATTAAAGGTAAAACCGCAAGCCATCACCTTTATCTAAGAAGAAACTCCCTCTAGAGGAACACCTCATTTTAATTCCTCAGGCAGGCCTCCTTCCTCCCTCCCTTCCTTTTTTATATTTCCATTCAGAAATCACTTATGCACGTTCAAGCAAAAAAAAAAAAAAAAAAAAAAAAAAAAAAAAAAATATATATATATATATATATATATATAGGATAACACCTCCTTTGCACAAATGGCCACATCCTGCAAACACTGTTCTGCACCAGGGTTTCCCATTTGAAGTAAACCCTGAAGACCTTCCCACGTCAGAGAGCCCTGGCAGAAACAAAGGCATGCCCGGGATGCTCAGCCTCCGCTGCCTGCTCCTACCCGGGGCAGCCTCGTGGCGCCTCTTCTGGCCCCTTGCTGTCACCCAGGGCTCTGAACTCCAGGGAGATACTGGTTCCTGCTCTAGTTTAATGCTCTCCACGCATTTGGGAGCAGTAGACCGTGCAGGTGCTGAGCTGTGTGTAACACGTCACAGAGCAGCTGAGCATGTGCCAGGGACGGCTCCTAGGGACTGGGGTGGAGGAAAGTCAGATACCCTTGGAACTGTTATCTCCGGAGCCTCCCGGAGGCCGTATCTCAAATGGCGCATCGGCTGGGACGGTCCTCACCTCTCAGACCGCTGCTGTTGCCGTCGCTGTGAGGTCAGTGGAAGGAGCATTTCTCCCCCCGAACTGCAAGACGTGCCCTGGACTCCTGAAGGCACCCATTCCAGGGGTCAGCCAAGTTAAGTATAGCTGCTGCTACCCAATCGGTTACCAACCCCACGTGCCGACCTCATGGGTATCAGCTGGTGGCCGCAAAACGCAAAACACAGGCCTGGAGTGATGGAGCCACAGCTGGCCAACAGAGGAAAAGAACACCCAAGGCTCGAGATGCGGGCTCTCCTACCTTCGGTCATTTCTTCTCCTCCGAAACAACTTCTTCGTGTGCGCAATCTCCGCCTCGTGGGGCAGCGAGTGGTAGCCCTGGGTGTGAGGGAGGAGAGGCGTCGTTAGCAACGTCTGAAAGGTCGCGAGAACCAAACTCACCATAACGACATCTATGACAAAAAGAAATGGAGCGTTTGGAAAGACTCGGCCCTGACCACCAAGGCCAGGCGGAAAAACGGAAAACACTTGAGTGAATACATTTCCCACCAGGCGATGGTGCTGGAGTTACAGGAGCAAAAGCACAGGGACACAAAGGGGACCTCAGGATGCGTCATCTCCAGCCAGTCACTCAAATTACAGGTGAGAACGCCCAGGCCCAGAGAGGTGCACAGGTCTGAGGTCTCAGGTGAGAACGCCCAGGCCCAGAGAGGTGCACGGGCAGTCTGAGGTCTCAGGTGAGAACGCCCAGGCCCAGAGAGGTGCACGGGCCGTCTGAGGTCTCAGGGGCCCAGAGAGGTGCATGGGCCGTCTGAGGCCTCAGGTGAGAACGCTCAGGCCCAGAGAGGTGCACGGTTCGAGGCTCAGGTGAGAACGCCCAGGCCCAGAGAGGTGCACGGTTCGAGGCTGAGGTGAGAACGCCCAGGCCCAGAGAGGTGCACGGGCCGTCTGAGGTCTCAGGTGAGAACGCCCAGGCCCAGAGAGGTGCACGGGCAGTCTGAGGTCTCAGGTGAGGATGCCCAGGCCCAGAGAGGTGCACGGGCAGTCTGAGGTCTCAGGTGAGAACGCCCAGGCCCAGAGAGGTGCACGGGCCGTCTGAGGTCTCAGGTGAGAACGCCCAGGCCCAGAGAGGTGCACGGGCGGTCTGAGGTCTCAGGTGAGGATGCCCAGGCCCAGAGAGGTGCACGGGCAGTCTGAGGTCTCAGGTGAGAACGCCCAGGCCCAGAGAGGTGCACGGGCCGTCTGAGGTCTCAGGTGAGAACGCCCAGGCCCAGAGAGGTGCACGAGCTGAGGCTCAGGTGAGAATGCCCAGGCCCAGAGAGGTGCATGGGCCGTCTGAGGTCTTACAAAGTTTGCACCAGAGCTGGGACCACACCCTGGATTCCCTGGCTGTATGACTGACAGGTTACTTCTCCAACATCAAGCTCCCTGACACAGCAGGTACATTAGTATCTTCTTCTCTGAGCTGCTGAGGATCAAGAAGGTGCAGCTCCCTTGCAAACGCTAAGCCTCATGCAGAGGGAATGTACTAGAGCCTAGGTCTCTTCATCCTAATTCTGTGCAATTTTACCCAAGATCCTCATTCCTTAAACTCCCTGGAACAGTTAGGGGAAACATGCATATAGCTATATGCCTTTCAAAATTTTAAACTGGGGGAAATCCTAAGGATGGTCTTCTATGTATTGTCATCACGACAATAACATTTATCCGTTTACTCCACGATTGGTGAGAGACCCTCTGTTTATAATGCTGGGTTGATCCCACAAATGCCAGACCTCAGGCAGAATTATTTGCAGAAGCTGGGCTGATAACCAGCCCTGTTCTTATCACCTCCCTCCCTGCAGCAGAAAAGTGTCTTCTGATGGCACAGGAAGAGAGCATTGTCAATGTACTATGGATAGCCTGGGGACAGGGAGTGGGGGGTGGTATCAAGGCCTGGAGGTTGGACAGGTGGAGGCAGTGTGGCTTGTGTCTGGGACACCTGGGTACAGGCTGACTCAGAGTCCATGGGGCCTTGGATGTGCCCAGGGTGAGAGAGGGAGTTTCAGAACCCAGTGTTCTGGACAGTGGTCAGTGAAAATCCATTTGGCCCAATCCTTACTCTACAGGTGAGAGACCGAAATCCAGAGAGCTCACACAATGGATTAGAGACAGGCAGTTCTGTGAGGCTGGTGGCCCAGACTCTCAATGGTGGGGCACGTGCAGCCCTCTGCATTTGGGCTCCACAGTTGGGGGGCCCTGCTGGCCAGAGTTTAGTCCCTGACCAAGGTGCAAGAAGTGGACAATGGCAGCTCTGGCTGTGCCAAGCCTGGCCAGTCTTGGGGAGCTTTCCACGGGGCTGCGGGAGGGCAAACAGGCTCAAGAGGACGCAGGGACCCTGATGTCATAGACACTCGGCCTAGACTCCCACTGAGTCCAGGGAGGGAATGACACATTTCAAAATACATTTTAATAATAGTCTCTCCCTCCCACCCTCTCTTGCTTCCAACAATGCAGCCCAAAGGGATGAATGGATTCCGGGCTCCAGGCAGCCACAATGGGCTTCTGTGACTTTAGGATGTGCTTTGTCTAATGGTTTTCTCAAAGGATATTATTTGCTTTCTTTAATACAAAACACAAACAAGGAAAAACACCGTCTTCCCCTCTCGTTTCCCCTCTCCCGCCCCAACGCGGCGTACCTCCGCTGGCCTCTTCCCTCCCTCTCTCCCTCCCGGGCTCCGGTCACTGCGGGAACACACTGGGTGTGCCGGCGGAGACAATGGAAGGAAGCTCAGCTCCCTCTCGAGCTGGTGGCCTGGACTGGGATCTTAGCTCTGAGCCCAGGCAGAGGAAGCTGTCCACAGCTCTTGGCCGTCCAGGAGCCCAGGAGGTGCCAGCTGCCCTTGTCTGGGCCTCTGAGTGCAGGGCTCTGACCTGCATTCTGGCCTCTTCCCTGCCCACAATGGCCAAAGCAGGTGGTAGCTTCCCTGGGGCCCAACCTCAGCACAGAGTCCTAACTCTCTGCCAGGACCCAGTGTGGCCCAGCGGGCATGCAGGGCTGCTCAGGGCTCCTCATACAGCCCTGGCTGAGAACCATGTGTGTATCTATCCAATCCCTAATAAACCTATAGGCACGTGCATGTATAAAATACTGTCCTGGTTAAAATAATGGCTCTGCAGCTGAACTGTGACATTCAGTCTGGCTCTTCCTCTTGATGGTTGTGTGACTTTGAGTAAATGACCTAACTTCTACATGCCTCAGTTTTCACACCTGTAAAATGGAGGAATAACAGCATCATCTTCCTTGTGAGGGTTAAAGGAGTTGGTAGACACTAAAGAACGTAGGAAGCATCTCTAGTGTCATCGCCATCCTCCTCCTCCTCACCTTTCCCATGATCCTGACACTCTGCTCAGGACAGGGTGTGGTGGGACAAGCAAGGCCATTGGTCCCTGTCCTCAGGGGACTCCAGCAGAGGGGGCCCGCAGGAGGGGGGTGTGGGAAGCCCAGGTCAGGAAGGCAGAGGGAGTTATCAGAGAGCCTGGTGGCCCACACGGTGAGCTGGGGAAGGACCGAGTCCTGTTTATGCTGTCCTTCTGAGGGAGGGGGAGGGGAGAGGGGAGGAAAGGGGGGGAATGGGGGAAAGAGTGGGGGAGGGGGGAGGGGGGAGGGGGGAAGGGAAGGGGAAGGAAGAAGTGGAGGAGGGGGAGGGGAAAGGGGAGGAAAGCGGGGGAACGGGGGAAAGAGTGGGGGAGGGGGGCGAGGGAAGGGGGAGGGGAGAGGGGAGGGAAGGGGGGGATGGGGGAAAGAGGGGGGAGGGGGGAGGGGGGAAGGGGAAGGAAGAAGTGGAGGAGGGGGGGAGGCAGAAGGGGAGGCATGAAGGAAGATCCAGTGACCTTGAAGGGTGGTGCTCTCTCTCATCACTGTCTAGAAAGCAGCTGCCCTGAAGCACTGTCCACAAGGTAGAGTGGGGACGGGCGGCATGTTCTAGGCAAGGAACACCCAATGACAGTGTTGGGCAGATAAAATGTATTATGCTCACTTTGTTAAAGATAACACAAGGAGGCCGTCACCCAGGTGATATTAATGTGTGTTGAGAATCCTTGTAGCCTGGGGCTTGGTTTTGGGATTAAGCCTTTCCCACCCTTTTTGATGTGGGGTGGTACAATCCAATCATGCCTCAGAGAAGTGACTTTGTATTAGGGACTTCCCTACTTTGTATATTGGATTAGAGGTTGTGAAGCTACAATATAAAATGAGGGCGGAACAAGAGTTTGCTCTTGGTTCCTGAGGTTAGCATGAGAGAGCAGAGAAAGTAGAGCCAGCAGCGGAAGGAGGCCACATGGAGGAGGCCAGGAAAAGCAGCCAAGATGGCGGAGTGCTGAGTGAGATGCCAGTTTGTACAGAGTTTGTATCTGGGATAAGGAAGGAGATGGGGAACTGAGGAGAATAAGGCTGGTGAGCTAGAAACCTTTGATTCTAGGAAACTCGGATAAGTCAGTGGCTTTGTGAGCACTGAATGTGAGTGGGTTTTGGAGCCCAGTGTGTGTTTTTACTTGCCCGCCGGGTGCAAGCTAGAATTAAAGATGACAGCTGTAAAGCCAGGAGCCACGGCCAGGGCCAGCATCAGAGCAGCCCGGTCCATGCAGGTTCGCATTGGATTCGGACAGTCGGTAAAGAAACCATGGAGCCAAAAACTGGTGGGCCATAGCCTTTAATCTAGCTTGCACCCGGCGGGCAAGTAAAAATACACACTGGGCTCCAAAACCCAGTCACACTCAGTGCTCACAAAGCCACTGACTTATCCGAGTTTCCTAGAATCAAAGGTTTCTAGCTCACCAGCCTTATTTCCCTCAGTTCCCCATCTTCTTCCTTATCCCAGATACAAACTCTGTACAAACTGGCATCTCACTCAGCACTCCGCCATCTTGGCTGCTTCTCCTGGCCTCCTCCACGTGGCCTCCTTTAGCTGCTGGCTCTACTCTCTCCGCTCTCTCATGCTAACCTCAGGAACCAAGAGCCAAACTCCCGCTCCGTTCTGCCTCCCTTTTATAGTGTAGAAATCCAAACCCTTAATCCAATATTCATAATAGGGAAGTCTCTAATATAAAGTCACTTCTCTGAGGCATGATAGGATTGTACCACCTTACACCAAAAAGGGTAGGAAAGGCTTAATCCCAAAACCAAGCCCCAGGCTACAAGGATTCTGCCTGCCTTTAGCCCACCCCAACACACATTAATATCACCTGGGCAACGGCCTCTTTAACAAAGTGAGCATAATACATTTTATCTGCCCAACAACAGCCCATCTGCTTTTGGCTCCTTTGTTTCTTTACCGACTGTCCGAATCCGATGCGAACCTGCATGGGCTGGGCTGCTGTGATGGTGGCCCTGGCCCCGGCTCCTGGCTTTACAGACAGGAGTGACAAAAAGTCTGGGAAGGAAAATGAGTTGATGTCTCCAGGCCTGACCAGGGGAGCTGGTGTCCAACTCTCAACCAGAGTTCCCTCCCTGCTTCTTAGACAGGACACACCCCTTCCACGGAGGAGGAGAAATTGATCAGGCTTGCCAGAATTATCTTTTAAAAGTATAAGTGACCTTTGCTCTAATCCTTCCTTCCTCCCTCCGCCCCTCCCTCCCTTCCTTTTTTTTGAAGAGAAATAGTCAGTGGAGGCAAACACTCAGGTTTGTGAGACCTCGCATGATATGGTGGCAGCCAGCTCCCTCACCTAATGTTACTCCATTCTCGCTGCTGCTGGGGACCAAAGCTACTCCTTTACAGCCAGGGCCTTCCCACGGACCTTCCTTCTGCAGAAGCATGCTTCACCCCATTCATCTGGCACTCTGATCCTTTCCTCAACAGATCCTTCCACTCCCTCCGTGCTTGAAAGAACGGTTGTTGGGCAGATAAAATGTATTATGCTCACTTTGTTAAAGATTGTGCTGCCCAGGTGATATTAATGTGTGTTGGGGATCGTTGTAGCCTGGGGCTTGATTTTGGGATTAAGCCTTTACCACCCGTCTTGATGTGGGGTGGTGCACTCTCATGAGGAATCCAATTATGCCTTGGATAAGTGACTTTGTATCGGAGACTTCCTTGTTTGTATATTGGATTAAGGGATTTTGGTTTTCTACACTATAAAGTGGGACAGACCAGGAGCTTGGACACACAGTTCCTGCTATCACAATTGCAGGGGCTTCCCTGATCCCTTGCCCTTCATGGGAAGAGCTGGTTTTCTGCTTTTCCCTTGTCTTCTTTTGTGGTTTGCCTGTCTTGGTGAGACACCAATAAATAGGATGGCCCCCCGTCCTCTGACTCCGCCATTTCTTTATCGTCTGCCCGAATCCAATGGGAACCTGCATGTGAATGGCCACGATGGCGGCTCCTGGCCTTACAACGGTACATGGATGTCAGTCCAGGTCATGCCAGTCCAGGTAGGAACTCACCCCTCAACCCCGTCATAAACAATGCCAGCCTTCTGGTTTGCCCACTGGTTTGCTATCCCGTCAGCGGGAATCGGGCGCCTCTGTGGGACCGCCCTGCACCACCCAGGCCCTGCTGGTCCTCCTCTGCTTCTCGACATGAGAACCCTTCTCCCTTGAGCTCTGAGACGTGGCTACAGTTTCCCTCTGTCTAACCTCTGACCACTTTCCCTAACTAAACGGGCCTGGGAGACAAGTAGATTATATAAACCAAGTCCCTCTAGGGAGAGGGAAGATAATACCCCTGCTGTGTGCAGCCCTGGCAGAGCGTGCACGCGCGCACACACACTCTCTCTCTCTCTCTCTCTCTCTCTCTCTCTCTCTCTCTCTCCAGGAGGTCATGGAAGACGCAGCACTGCGGAGCAGCACGTTCTTGCTCAGGTTGCAGAAGCATTTTATGGAAAGCCCGCCTGTTCCAGTGCAGAGTGGCTGGCCCCAGTCTGGGTGTGCAAGGGCCTCACCCTGAGATGACAACTATAAACAAACAACTCTGGGGTCTGGGGGTGAGGGGAGGGGGAGGGAGAGCTGAGTGAGCACTGAGTCAGGACAGCATGTGTGCCTGCTGGCTCTGAGACCAGCCGACTCTGCGGTAAGAGACTCACCTCCACTGGGACACAGACTGCCTCCCCTCCGCCAGTGCATCCACCCACCCTTCCATTCATCCACCCACCCGTCCTATAAATATTGTTTCAGAAACTATAGACACACCAGTAAAAAACAGGCAAAATGCTTATTCTCACAGAGCATCCATTCTAGTGAAAGCAGAGAGACAAAGGACTAGATAATATGATAAATGATGAAAAATGCTACGAAGCAGAACAAGCCAGGAGTGGGGTGGAGGTTGGCAAGGAAGACCTCTCCGTTACTTGACATCTGTCCATCAATCCATACACCATCAATCCATACACCCATCTGGACAGTTCTTCCTCACCCAACCAGTCCTACTAAGTGCCAGGTACAGCAGATGAAGAGTCCCAGAAGGCATAAACACAGTCGCAACCCTAGGAATTCAGGGGACACCAATTAGTAGGCTGATGTGTGCTGTGTGCAACACAGAAGCTGGACAGACGCACCTAGCAATCCTGAAGAAGAAGGGAGGATCTCTGCTTGGGGGAAGGGTCAGAGAAGCTTTGCTGAGAGGGTGGGACCCTAGCTGACTATTAAGGGTTCAATAAGGGCTCATGAGATGAGAAGAAGGCATGCTACAACCTCCACTGGCTGGCCAACGATGCCAGCGTCATGGCAGAGTGTGTGGAGACAGAGGCACTGGGCCCTCTGATGGGCAGGGCCAGTTCTCCTGACCAGTGTCTGTATAGTCCTCTTCACCGCCTGTGGTGGGCAGAATCGTGTGCCCCCAAAGTCCTAATCCTGTGTACCTGTGAACATGACCTTATTTGGAAATAGGGTCTTTGCAGATGTGATCAAGTGAAGATGAGGTCAGACTGGATCCCGGTAGAATCAAAATTCAATTAACTGGTGTCCTTATAAAAAAGAGCATCATGTGAAAATTTGGATTATGTTGTCATAAGCCAAGAAGCTACTGGAAGCTGCTAGATGCCAGCTCCTCTGGCATCTTCAGAGGAGCCGTGGCCCGGCCAAGACCTTGATCTTAGACTTCCAGAGTCCAGCACTAAGATGGTGCATCTCTGTTGTTTAAATCACCCACCTGGGACACCGTATGGCAGCCCTCAGAAACCAATACACATGGGAGAGTGGACAAAATCATCTGTGTTTCAGCCCTGGCTGGTTGGCTCAGTGGTAGAGCGTCGGCCTGGCGTGCAGGAGTCCCAGGTTCGATTCCCGGCCAGGGCACACAGGAGAAGCGCCCATCTGCTTCTCCACCCCTCCCCCTCTCCTTCCTCCCTGTCTCTCTCTTCCCCTCCCACAGCCAAGGCTCCATTGGAGCAGCGATTGCCCAGGCGCTGAGGATGGCTCTGTGGCCTCTGCCTCAGGCGCTAGAATGGCTCTGATTGCGGCAGAGCGACGCCCCAAGATGGGCAGAGCATCGCCCCCTGGTGGGCGTGCCGGGTGGATCCCAGTCGGGCGCATGTGGGAGTCTGACTGCCTCCCGTTTCCAACTTCAGAGAAATACAAAAAAAAAAAAAAAAAAAAAAAAAAAAAAAAAAATTATCTGTGTTTCAAAACGAGTTATTACTCTGATAGTGTATCCTTTGCAAATCTGGTTAGATTTGTTGTAGGCTCAGTGGGCAATTCTGTTGTGTTGTATTATCAACCCATTTTTCTAGGAGAAGAGGTTTTAGTAAGGTCAAGGAAGTTGCTTAAGACCACCCAACCTGCTGGCAGCAGCCGTGTCTGTGCCTCTGAGGCTCCTGCCCCCAACTGTGAGGTCACTTGGCCAACAGCACTAGCGCAGAGATGTGGAGGCATCAGACAGGTCTCGCCTGCCCTACCTCTTACCCCATGGCGCCCACCCATGCACTCTGGGTCCCCAGGAAGCAAGGAGAAGTGGCTGAGAGTAAGCTCGATCAATGCTAGAGCCTCAGCTGGACAGCCCCATTTCTGACCACACCGCCTCCCAGCAGGCCTGAGGATGGACAACTGGTATCACTGGGTACAGGTTCCAATGCCCTCCCCATGTCTGTCCTGCAGAGCACTTGCTGTGCAGGTCTCTGTTCCTCTCTTGCTAGAAGGTGGTACTCATGGCCACCAAGGTCACTCCGCCCTTCACTCACAGGTTGGCAGGATGGGGCCCCCAATGGCTGCCATGCTCGATTCTCTTTCAGTCTGGCTGGACGAGGTTTAGATGTGCCCCACAGAGCTCAATACCATGGCCTGCAGCTTCACGGAACGCCATACCCACTTCCCCCACCGAGAGATAGTCCTGATATTCCTGTGATCTTTGACCTCTGACCACTAAGGCTGAACCTGGACCCAACAGAAATCCCCCAGGCCTAACTATTCCACAAGTCTGTTATCACAGGTCTGACTCACCAGCTCTCTGCAAAGGGAGAGAGCAGGAACAGAGACTAGAAAGCTTCCCCGTGTTGTGTGAAGGACCTCCCGGCTTTGGGAGCTGGGCACATGCACCAGCCCACAGCCCTGAGCAGGACGTGGTACAGCCGGGAAATGCCCAGCTGAAAGGAAGGCTGAGGCTGCTGGCCCAGGTGGGGCAGCGGCGGGAAGTCTCAAACTGTGAGGTGTCCTTTCCGGTCTCCTGCCCAGGTAAGTCCTGCTCTCTCCAGTGACGCACCTGCCTGCCCAGGTCATGGCTGGGCAGCACCTCTCTGTCCTGGCCTCTTAGAAACCACAGTCCTTCTCCTCTTCTTCGTGAGCTTCCATACTGTCCCCAGCAGGCTCCTGCCACTCTCAAGGATGCTATTTGTTTATTGATTTCTTTTTTAGAGAGAAGGGAGAGAGAGAGAGAGAGAAAGGGGAGGAGCAGGAAGCATCAACTCCCATATGTGCCTTGACCAGGCAAGCCCAGGGTTTCGAACCGGCAACCTCAGTGTTCCAGGTCGACGCTTTATCCCACTGCGCCACCACAGGTCAGGCTAAGGATGCTATTTGAATACATAAAAACAGCTTCCTTCTTTCCAGAAAATTCCAGATGACCCAGGGTGGAGGGCCCCATGAATCGTCTGGCTCAGAAGAAGAACTAGAACCCGAGAAGGCAGGACAAAGCCAGGACCCTTGGACAAAGCCAGCTGGGACTTCCCAGACTCCTCGTTTCCCCAGGACAAATGGTACAAAGGAACCAGGCAGTTGGCAGCTTAACGGGCCATAAAAATACCAAGTTCAACTCCTCTGACAATAAGCGTGTCTCAGTAGTGGAGCCTTCCACCTGCTGGGGCCATGTTTTCTCACAGCTTCTAAGAAGTTACCCTACCAAAGCCTCACTCCACGTGGGCAGTATGTGTGGGTCACCTCCAAGCTGAGATAAACAGATAATGTTTCTAGAATTCCTGGAACCTTGAGGCTGTCAACTATTCAGAGAAGCCGTCCTGTTTCAGAAAGGTGGAGGGGCGGGTCGGCTCGCCATGTTTAAATGCAGTTTTCTAACTTTCATTTATTGTTGATCAGCAGAGCCCTGTTAAAAACAATGACTCAGCTGGAGTTCCAATACAGGAACGTCGCTACCTCGGAGCTGGAGCCATCGGCACACATGCACTGTCTGTGGCCGCCACCCACTCACACCCTGGATCGTGAACCTGAGCTCCGCCCACTCTGAAAAGCTCTGATCTAGATACCATACCGGGGGTGGGCTCCATACACACTGGAAATTTTTCTAGAAGAGGAGCTTACCTTAGGCCAGGGGTCCCCAAACTGCGGCCCCCTGAGGCCATTTATCTGGCCCCACCGCACTTCCGGAAGGGGCACCTCTTTCGTTGGTGGTCAGAGGAGCACAGTATGTGGCGGCGTGCTCACGTACAGTACTACTTCCGGTGACGTGGGACGCACACGTCACGGCTCCGGAAGTGCATCATATCACTTGTTACGGCTAGCAGTGACAAATATGTAACCGGACATTGACCATCTCATTAGCCAAAAGCAGGCCCATGGTTCCCATTGAAATACTGGTCAGTTTGTTGATTTAAATTTACTTGTTCTTTATTTTAAATATTGTATTTGTTCCCATTTTGTTTTTTTACTTTAAAATAAGATATGTGCAGTGTGCATAGGGATTTGTTCATAGTTTTTTTTTTTTTATAGTCCGGCCCTCCAACAGTCTGAGGGACAGTGAACTGGTCCCCTGTGTAAAAAGTTTGGGACCCCTGACTTAGGCTCTCTGAACAGGTTTTCGTGGGCTCTGTGACCTCCCTGAGTTGCACTTGACTATTTTGCCTGTGGCAGCGATGAGAGCCCATTTACCTGACACCCAGAGGGTCTGTGTCTGCCGGGACAGAGGCTAGTTCATGGGCATCTCTGGCACATGCGAGCTTTGCTCATTTCCGCTAAGCCAATAAACCTACCTAGCCTTTCCTCGGTCAAGTTAGGGTTCTCACTGTAACAGCCAGGAGTCTTGGCTGACAAATTGCACACACCCTATAGGTAAACTCAGTCCCGCCCCTGCGGCCAAACATGGAGACCACTGGGCAGTTACCTCTTTCAGCCCTCTCCTCCTCCTTGCGGAAAATGAGGGTGAAAGTGTCCCTCCTACCACCTTCCTCATGAGTATCTAAGCCTTCCTTGGATTTCATGGACCATTAAATTTCCCTTTTTATCTTCAAAATATTTCAAGGTGTGATTCTGTCATTTGCAACCAAAAAAGTCTTAAGGAAATTCAGCATGATACACCTTTGGGTGGTTGATCGTATTGTATCCATGAAGTCACACAAAGCAAACATGACCCTCCCGACCCCCTCCCATTGGCAGCCACATCAGGAAGAATCCACTGGGCAAAGTCAAATACAAATGACATTTACTTGATAATTTCTGAATGAATAGAAGAAAATAGGTGAGAATATGAATGCAAAGGATAGGAACTAAGAACCAACAGAAAATGGTTAGAAAGTTGTTCCTATATTATATGGTATAAAATGTGAAGGCAATGACTGCTAAAGTGCTGCTTTTTCAACTACCATGATCAGTTGTTTATTCTGCAACCAGGGCAGCTGGGTGAAGAGTGTGTGTGCGTGTATTTGTGTGTAGGTGGGGTGCTGGAGGAATGACTATGAGAAGGGAGCTGGGGCGGACAAATGCTCTCCACTCCCCCGACGAGGAACACTTACTGAGGGTCCTGGGAGCACTGCCGACCCGAAGAAGCAGCACCTCTGAGCTGCTGCAGACCAGAAGCAGGAAGACACACAGGAAACACGAGAGGTACAGATGGCCACGGAACACGCGCCACTAGCGTTCTGCAGCCTCGAGAGAAAGCCCGGGCAAGACTGGATGTACATGGCCTGCATTCTGGCCTCTGGTTCATGACAGAGATAGAACCCAAACCCTCAAAAAGTCCATTAAGCAGGCTCATGGGAAGACAAAGCATTACTGGTGCTCTAGCCTCTGAGGGCAAGTGACAGTCTTTGGAAGGAGGCAGGTTTGTGAATAGTTGTAGGTACTGGGGAGATTTGAAGGCCATCTTGGGAACAGAGGCAACAGTGGGCTCTGGAAAAGGAGTAGTGACTCTCGAAACACTTAGAGGTGACCACTGCATTCTGCGACCACACTATGTGTCACAGATATGGGAAAAGGAGATGCTGCCTGTGTCCCAAAGTGCAGAGGCCAATGGGGAGAACAGACAGACCAATGATTTTACTAGTCCAGACCAAAGGTAGTCACATCGGGGGACAGCCGAGGTGCAAGGACCAGCTGGAGGAAGAAATGCCTGAGACTACCCTCGGAGCAACCAGGGGCTCTTAAGGTGACAGGAGCAGAATGAGAGGAGAAGACCCCAGCGGGAGACTCCAGGAGGCACACTGTGAAGACGGCTGCGGCCTCTGCTGAGTGCACGTGGTGCTGCTCACCACACACACGGGCAGCGGCCGGGACGCGGGAGGCGCAGCCGCGTGTGCACGCACAGTCCTCACACACGGGCAGCGGCCGGGACGCGGGAGGCGCAGCCGCGTGTGCACGCACAGTCCTCACACACGGGCAGCGGCCGGGACGCGGGAGGCGCAGCCGCGTGTGCACGCACAGTCCTCACACACGGGCAGCGGCCGGGACGCGGGAGGCGCAGCCGCGTGTGCACGCACAGTCCTCACACACGGGCAGCGGCCGGGACGCGGGAGGCGCAGCCGCGTGTGCACGCACAGTCCTCACACACGGGCAGCGGCCGGGACGCGGGAGGCGCAGCCGCGTGTGCACGCACAGTCCTCACACACGGGCAGCGGCCGGGACGCGGGAGGCGCAGCCGCGTGTGCACGCACAGTCCTCGCGCCCGGCTTGTCCCTCTGCCTGGAGCTCTCGCCACTTCAGCTCACCCATGAAATCCTGTCCAGGCCTTGCCAGTGGCATAAATGTCCCATCTGCACAACTGACCCAAATGCCCATCAGAATTAATTCGTTTGGTCACAAAGCACTTTGGACAAACTCTTCTTAGCACTCCATTCCGTGTCCCAGGAGACCGGGTAGATGCTTACGAGGTTGCCTCCCCAGCCACACTCCAAACTCTCAGGAGCACCCGGGCCGTGTTTCCTACACTTCTGTAGGTCTCACGGCGCCCCAGAACGATGGTCCTCCTTAATTGCTTGTTGGGTGAAAATCTAAGCTGACTGACAAACACTAGGATGGACCAAAGTTGGGCCATCTGCATTCTGTCCACTGTGAACCAACAGCATTTACAGGTGAACCAGGGGCCCAATTGCCTGTGGCCCTCGACCAGGCAATATCTCCTATGTTGCAAAAAGCCAGAAGGCTCAATGGGTTCACCAGCCCTCAACATGAAACCACGAGGGCCAAGTGCTTATGGCTGCAACTCTCACGCAGGTCAATGCAGTTCAGTGCATACCAGGGGAGGGACGTGGTCTGGAAGGGTCACACAAATGACAGGGGCCAGGGTAGGTGAGACCCAGAGTTCCACCCAGCCGAGGAAGATGGATGGATGGGTGGCAGGAGCCGAGAAGCCAGGCATGGTCTCCTTAGGAATCCAAAACAAGGCTTGCTCTGCACAAGGCAGTTTTAAAGCGGTTTGGCCCAAACTGTGCCCCGGAGTCAGGCACCAGCAGGGACATCCCACTCAGTGGCCCCTCCTCAGTTACAATCAATGATTCCAGAGTAGAATTCAGTCCCTGTTCTCTGCCCCAGATTTGTGCTCTTTGCCTGGTGTGCAGCATGGGGTGGGGGTGGGGGGTGAATGATAGATCACACCCGGGATCGTTGACAAAGGCCAGGAGACTCTGGGGAGTCCTCAGGGTCCTGCCTTCCTTGCACAGCCCTTAGTCACGCCTCCAAAATAGCACCTTACATGTTGCAGAGGCTCCGAGAGAATCTCCCTCTTGGCCAATAATGCTGACAGCTGGGAGAGAGGTGAAGGTAGAACACGTGTGGGAGGTCACGGGAGACGTGGGGAACGCCTGCCTCACACACCCCGGGCTGTCTGCAGCAGGTTCTGCGGGCCCCCTGCCAGCGCCCCAGCCCCAGTGGCAAGAAGATAAAGAAGGAGACGGCAGCGGCACGGTGAGGGCATCCTTGAACTGAGTCCCATGTGGATAAGCTGGCCCAACAATGGAGAAGCTCACCTGCAAAGTCTTTCCTTCCCCTCCGGTCCTGCCCCCAAGTTATCCTCCCTTCCACTGAGTGAGCAATTCCTTTTTCCTGGAAGGTAGTTAACAACGGTCTTCATAAGAGAAGGAACTAACGACACTTGCAAAGATCCCGATCTATGAGAAGGGTAATAACGGCGTCCATCACTTGTTGAGGCAGACACAGAGTTAAGCATTTTACATGTATTAACTAACTTAAACCTCACGACAACCCTCAGAGGGAGGTACTGCTGTTGTCCGTTCTCTGCAGGAGAGGAAAGGAGGATCGAAGACGTTCAACAACAGACCCAAAGGAAAGCAGCAAGGGGGAGGGGGGTGCTCAGAGGCTCAGGCTGGAACCACAAGAGCAGCAGAGCTGAGACCAGTGCCAGCCCCAGGAAGCATCCATCCAGAAGCGAGTGGGGGTGCATTTCTCGGACAATAGACACCCCCAGGTTCCGTCACAATGGACCCTGAGCAGCGCTGTCACAGCAGTTACCCAACCAGCATCTGTTGGTGAATGGATGGGAAGTGAGCACAGTTTTCAACAAGGCATGAAGAGTGCTAGACGTTCATTGTTTTCCCCGGATCTACAGTGCAGACAATTTAAATTCCCAGGGCTGCTGTAACTGGTCTAGGCTGGGGGCACCTGGCTTCTTCTCTCTCCCTTCTTCCAAATTAAGTCACTAATAGCTACGCTGCCAAGCGAAATATTAATATGATCGGTATCTGCAAGAGTAATGGGCCTCCTGACAAGTCTGTTGTCAGAAAGAAAAAGGATCATGGTCTAACGGAGGTTTCCAATTAGGAAGAGAGATAGTGAAGCAGTAGACGGAGACGAGCTCCTAAAAATCTGCTTGCGTGCAAAAAAAAATTTTTTTTTTGTATGGAATTGTGTTTTAATGGTACTAGGAAATTATGAGTGCAACTGCAAACATCTTTGGTAAAAGAAATAATTGCCTCCAACTTATTAATTTTTTAAGTGAATACTTTAAGGACATGGGTCTCCGTCTCGTACCTCTGACTACAGGAAATGCAGCCTTTCAGAAATTCAATTACGTGTTCCATTCCCAGAAAGCAGGGCTGACCTTTTGTTGTGTGCATGTGGACCATTAAGGATTCTCCACCACATGAAAGAGCCTTTATGGGTTGTCTTAAACTGGGAAGCCATTGGTTTCTGCCGGCTCACTAGGCATCACCCGCTCTGATGACCTAGTTTTGGTATCTATTTCCCTCCACGTCTCTGTAGCAGACAGTGATTTGACCTACTTCCAGGGGCACAGTGATGGCTCAAGAAGGCATGGAGGGGAATATGAGAGCCTGGACACGGGACTTTGAAGTGTGAGCTCCAGACACTTCTTGGCTGTCCCCCTGCTCCTGTCTCCCCGTCTGTCTCCAAAGCCTGTCCACTGCAGCCCCTCCACCTGACACTGTCCTCCTCGGTCAGAAGAGGCGCTCATTCCTAGCTCAGTCTGTCCGACCCCGACCTCTTACATCGGTTAGATTTTGATGGGGGGCCTCCCAACCATCCCGCCTCAGAGCCCACAGGGAGGACAGTGACCTCTGTACGGCCCACTGGGGAAACCCTGAGTGGCTGCTTGAGGCCAGAGGGTAGCAGCCGGAAGCACCGGCCACCCAAGGCCTGCCGCCTTCAGGCTGAGTGAGGACAGCCAGACCTCAGCCAAAGCAGAACTTGACCTCAGGACTCCATTAGGACACTGCTCTGGTTCAGTAGCAATGAAAAGATTACAAGGAGTCTAAGAAGTGGTTTTTAACATTCTGAGCATCTGTGTTGATGCATGAACTGCGGCTAAGAAGTATACGCAGGGTCAGCTCTCTGGAGCAGAGGCTGGCAGACTTCTCTGTAAAGCCAGACAGTAAATAGTCTAGGCTCTGCAGGCCATACAGTCTTGGTCATGACTGCCCAACCCTGCTGTTCCATAGCAAAAGCAGCCACAGCGTAGCACAGAAGCAGGGCTGTGTTCAAATAAAACTTTATTTACAAAAACTGGTGGGGGGCAGGATTTGGTCCAGGGGCCATCTGCTCACCCCTGATCTAGAAAACTGTTAGGAGCCCGGGTGCACTTCGCAGCATTTGTCCTCATTCTCTGAGCCCCCGGCACCCTACCCCCAGTGGTGATTTCTTGTAATTGACAGGTGCCCATCATCCTCACACGCCTCCCTGCCCACCACTGCTATTTGAACCTGCTTTCAGGGCCAGGCCTGACAAACTCGGTCCCCTAAGAGGAGGAAAAAGGGACTGTATTTACATGTCAAACAATAAAAACCTGAGGTCACAGTGGCTCTCAGTCCAGGCTGCTCACTCACAGCCCCTGGGGAGCTGTCACACGTCCTGAGGCCCAGGTCCCCCCCCAGAAGCTTTGATGCCCAAGGTCTGGGTGCTGGTCACAGTGGGGATTTAAGAAGTGCTCAGGGGGTTCTAAGGGCAGTCAAGTTGATAGCTAATTTAGACCAAAGGAGAAAAACAAAACAAAAAAATGAGTGGCAGTGTTTTTGGAGTAAGTGAGCCAGGTGGTAGTTTCTCTCTCCCCTCTGGGATGGGAGGGGGAGGAAACAGGTCCCAAACCCGTGGACCAGAGCACACGGCTGGCCGTCACCCTCACCAAGGCCGGCGCTATGCAGATTCCACCACGCTCTGGCGAGACCCAAGTCCTCCTCGTGTGTTTTCCTCTTGACATCTAGTGTGCTTCCCTACCGGCTACATACATACTCTATTAATACCGGGGTCAATCATCAGAAAATCTCCCAAAGGCCCAACAGTTAATCATCAGCCAATCAACCCATCAATCAATCCTCCAGAATAAAAAAGATGACCAAGGTCTGCTTTAGGGAGGATTGTGGTCTATGTAGGGAGACACGGGAAAGCACAGATGAAATTAAAAAAAGGCTTGGCCATATTTTAGCCACATTCACACTGTATAAGGCAGCGATTCCCACACTTTACTGCACACTATGATCACCTGAGCAGATTTTTAAAAATCCCATTGCCTGGGTGATACCCCATGCCAATAAAATCAGAATGTCTGAGGGCGGACGACTGGCAAGTTCTGTTCCCTTGTACAACCCTCAGGTGATTCTGAGGCGCAGCAGCATTTGGGGACCATGGTAATAAGTTCCTGCTGCTCACAATGGGGGCCATGGACCAGCATGTTCGCATCACCCGGAAGCCGGTTAGGGATGCAGGGGTCCTCACCTGTCCTACTGAATCAAAACGTGCACGTGAGCAGGAGCGGCATGCCACCTGCACACACATTCAAGTCTGAGAAGGGCCGGTACTGGTACTGGAAAGGAGAGATTCTAGAATGTCCCCAGCAGAGTAATCGGAGACCACAGGGAAGGGAGAAAGGAGAGATTCTGAAGGACAGGAGAGTCAGGCAGAGAGGTGGTGTGAGGACTCGGCAGACAGAGACAAGCAGGAAGCTGGCCTTTCTGTAGGGTGAGCCACAAAGAAGTCGTCTAGAGACAGATTTTTACAGAAGTTGAAAACTAAGTCACAGAGAGTCACATAGTTAGCAAGCTGAGGTTTGGGAAAAGGAGAAAATGATGGTGACAGGGACATAAGGTTGTCCTAGAAATTTGGGGCAGCAGGGTATGGTGGATGATCAGAATGACCCTCCAGAGGGCTTCAGATCTTGTCACATGGGCCAGTAGAGAGCTACGTGTTGCCTCTTAAGTCAGAGAGGGAGGTGATGGGACAGGGGGCAAAGGTGCTTGGACAATTTCTTTCAGGAGGAAAGACCGGTAAGAGAGGTGGCAGGAAGACCAGATGAGGGTGTAACCCAGGCCCGGGAGGTGAGCACCTGGGGGGAGGTAGAAAAATGGAGCACCAGGAGGAACTTTCAGAGGACAGGACTGATTATATTTGGACAAGAGAGTCACTGACTCTTCTGAGCTCTCAAATCTGGGACTGGAGGGAAATCTAGAATCTCAAGTATTGTTACAATAAACTCTTTTGATAATGACCCCCTCACCCCCCAAAACAAGTTATCTATGGGAAAATACCAAGGTCTTTAGCAAACGTGACAGCCAAAGGGAAGTTGAGAGGAAAAGCTAAGCTGTACACAAGCCCTGGGATTGTCTATGGCTCCAGTGGGCCATGAGGACCCACAGCAGCCCCAGAGCACAATCCCTTTGTTTCTAGGCCTCTGGAAGTCAAGTTGATTCCCAGTTGAGTTGGAGACGCCTGGAGATTTTTCCCATGTTGCAAGAGACTGAAACAATAACTGCAGAGTGGATGTTACCACATTGTTTCCACTGCAGTTATTTTGGGGGAGGTTAGGAAGATCGTCTATTCCAAGACATTTCCTTCACCCGATGCCGTTTATAAAACCGTTGAGGGAAGGCGCCGAGTCTCCATCAATGTGCCTGCCCTGCTCACAAGCACGTGCGCAGTGCTAAGTGGCGAGCAACTCCCAACGGGCCCCAGTGGGCCGCCATTCGTGACACCCATTAGTGTTGTGTCCTCATAGAAGCCCTTACGTTGATGAGTGCCTCTCTGTTCTCAAAAACACTTCCTCAATGATCACCTTGCTTGATTCTCATGACAACCTTTTGAGATGGCGGCTGGCGGGGGGGGGGGGGGGGGGTAATTTCTTCACCCCTATTCTAGAGATGAGGAAATGGAGAAGTAAAGGTTCATGGTCAAGGTCATCCAGCTTGGGGTGGGTGGGGCAAGGCAAAAAGCCCATGACCCCAAGAAGACACGTTGACCCCTAGAGGATGCCTTTGGGTCTTGAGCATGTTGTGATGTGTCACAGGCTGATGTGTGTTCACTTCCTGTTCATGGTCTACTCACCAGAGCCAATCCTCATGCCATGCCCTAGGTCAGCCAAGTGAAGATGGCGGCCTGGCAGGGCCCCATGAGCCCAGTGTGCCCGTTACACGGGGTGCATGATGGGAAAGGGGCTAGACTGAGGACTTGTACGCCAGAATCTCAGTCACATGTGTGATGGGCAAGCCTCTTAGTAAAACAGTTAGATTTCTGGACATTGTAGATCATGCTGCAGAGGTAACGTGGAGGGTGGATTTAAGGGGATGGAAGCCACAGACGGCAGACTAATTAGGACAATAGTCAAGACATGACAATCACTGATGTAGGAATTGAGGAAGTGGCAGAGGGATGGAAGGAGAGTCTATCAACATTTAAGAATAAAATGGACTGGTTTTGGTGAAGGACAGAGATGGGGGGGTAGAGCACCATCCATGAGCACTACAGTGGCAAATCTGACACGGTCCGTGCTCTGAAGGAACCTACATCCTTATAGAGCAGACAGAAATAGAGGAGTATTTTGCAAGGCTGAGTAGATTAACATCAAGAAGACAGTGGTCCCTGAACTCATGTTTTATAAGCTGGGATGAAGTCCTGGCTAACCCCTTGCTTGTCTATGACGTAAACACCTTACAGGATGGGGAAATGGGATAACTTCTTAACCCCCAGGGCGGAGGGTCTGGGTCAGGCTGCACTCTAGGTTCACCCGGGGAGCTGTAAGATTAGCTGGTGCTCAGGACCCATCGCCCAGAAATTCTGATTAGTCTGTGGTGGGGACAAGGCATTGGTATTTTTAAAGGGCTCTCCACTCATTCTAACAGCAGTGAGAATTGTGGGGGGCACCACACCTCATTTCAGAGACCTTGAAATCGGGTCTTCTCAGCTCTGCAGAGGGAGCTGTGGATTTGCACACTACTGGGAGGACCGGAGGAAGATGTGCTTCCTAGTTACTAACTTGTGACCTTGAATTGCCCTGAGGTCTTTGGGTCATCTCTTCTTGTAGCACTGAGAGGTCTCCTCTGCCCAGTTTCCCAGGAAGGTCACCCCTAGCCCCATCTGCAGGGCTGTCTGACTCTCTACCTTCCACCAATCAAGTTTCCTCCTCCAGCGCACGGCCATCCTGTGCGCTGCCCAGCCCGACAGCCAGCCTGGCCCACGGGGCCCGCCGCTGGCGCTGCCGCCCTTTGAAGTGTCCTGAGAGGACCTCGTGAAGGAGGTGTGATGCGTTTCCTTGACCACACCACACACCAGCCTGCTGGGACAATGTTCCTTTACTCGCCACCGGGAAAGGCCACGTAAAGGAACATCTTCTCTTTTCTTGCCATACAAATGTCTTTCCTTTGACCCCGAGGGCACACTCTGAAGCAAGTAATAATACAGAGGCCACTGAGCTGACCTAGAAGTGACAGGCCAAGAACAAGAATGAACTGTACCCGACATTTTTAGCATGTTGAGCGAACAGTGTGTGTGCGCGCGCACGTGCTCGTGCATGTGTACATGAATGTCAGGACAGGTGGAAGAGGGCACTGCCCCCAGGAGCAGCCCCTGACCAGCCACAATGCCTGGCCGGGCCAGGTGGGGTGCAGGTCAAACTTAAGAAGACTCTGCTGTCAGACGTCTGCTTGTTATGGCCGACTCTGTTGGGGATCTTCGCTCTGAAGTCCGGGAAACACGTTGCGTATCACTCACGTGCATGATCAAATATCACTTACATTTCCATGAGGAGAATCTGCACACCAAGTGGATGACCTCTGACCAGAACAGGGGAATGCGGCCACGCGCTAGGGGACTGCTCAGGGCGCTGGAGAACCTGGGGAGTGCGGCAGCAGCGCTTCTTCTCTGCAAACACCTCTGCCCTGGGGCCCTCCTGGACTGCAGGCAGCTCTCCCCCTTGCAGGGGGGGGGAGCTCTGACTCACAACAGCCTGTAGAATTCAGCTCATCGCCTCTGTGCTGGGGAGGAGCAGGGTGCTATGTCCCCAGCAGAGACCGCTGTCTGGGCCTCCAGTTGTCCAACTGCACCATGAAAGGAGCCAGACTAGTTGACCTTAAGTTTCCTTTCAGGATGAACATTCTGCATCAGCCTGCAACACTACAGGCTTGTGGCTTCTTCCTCGTGAACAAACAGAACTGGGTACCTCACCCTGTGGGATGTTAGCTGTTACTCTCCAAGGTGCGGGCTTCTCTTCAGCCGGAAATGTTCTAAACTCAAAGTCTGGCCTTCTATAAAATAATTAGTGACCTAGGTATTCAACTGAGGCTCCAGTTTGTGAAACTTGCTTAAAACGAGGAACAGCCTGCTGCCCACATGGACTCTGGGAGACAGTCCTCGTCGTCTGGTCCTCATAGATTTGAATCACTGTGACGATTTCAGGCAGAGGCTGTCAAGTGGCTTGAAGAAGGAGCACCCTTTTTCTAATTTGCACAAAGTGGCCCAATTGGCCCGTGGCAGGGCTGGTCCAGGTACTACGATGCTTTCTGAAAAGTCTACTTTAGGGCTCATGGGCCAGCCCAACAGCTCGGCATTTAGAACCGTGACCAACAAGAGGATGTGACGTGGTTGCCGACGTGAGGTAGGCAGGTACCAGGGCAGAAAATCCTTCTCCGTAGTGTTTATAAAGGCCTCGTCCACTGCCACTTTCCGGACAGTCCCTGTCCCTCTGTGCAGGCTGGGGCGGGATCACGGCTGCCGTCAGTCGCTTAGGTGCCCTTACCTTTCCGGATGGCGCGGGAGGTGGGGGCACAGAGACGGAGAGGCCGCTCCGCTTGTGATTTACTTTTCTTCCTTCTTTTCCCCAAACTCCTGCCTATAGGCTGTTTTATGTGCGGCCACCTTAGTGATGAAGCCTTTTCAAAGACACCTGTTGCTGCTGATCCCCAGTGAAATTCTAGAATTACACGAGGACCCATCACCGGAATCCGTCATAAACACCACTGTGGGACGAGTGGGGAGAGCACGAGCAGCCGGAGGATTCCGGGCCCAGCTCTGTGGCTGGATTGGCTGCGAGTCCATGGGCACGCCCTTCCCCACGGGGGGCCTCAGTTTCCCTGCGGACCATGTTTCCAGAATAGGCTCCTCATGGTTTAGGATGCTGGCTAGGCAGCCTCCCAGATGGATGCCCAGGGAGATTTCAATTCTGGCTCCACTGCCTGATGCTGACTATCTCACCTCGCACCAGGCTGAGGCAGCCACGTGGCCCGTTCTCTCTCCAGCTGGGCCAGGCAGCCAACTCAGCACCTTCTGCTCCTGGGCCCACCCTACCTGACCCTCTCTCCTCACCAGCCTCCGTTCTGAACACAGCTCAGCTTTATCCTGCACATGGGGCCTGATGTGACAACTTGTCAATGGGACGAATCCTTGCCAGTGATTGGCTGGAAACTGAGCACTTGTAGGTGACGGGATGTACCCAGAGTCAGTGCCCCTTGAGGCTCTGCGTCCTGAGACAGGAGCTGCTGACAGTACTGTGCACAAACTGCCCTCCATCAACCTTAACTGGCTCTTTGGGACGCCGCCCTTTCGCACTAGGATGCAATGCCCGATGCCAGCAGACATGCCCTGCCTGCCCCTCGGGGCATACTTGCTTATTTCCACATTTCCAGAAATGCACAGGAACTCCCCAGCAGAGATAAGAGCTACCAGAAGTTCCACACAAATGGTTTTCAGGAACTGCAGAACTGGGTGGATTGCTGAAAGGCAAACTGGCAAAACACAGGGACAGCTAGTCCTTTCTGTGAGGCCTTCTGGAGCCAGGCTAGCTCTGGGGGCCGGGAGTCATGTTTCTCAGGAAAGTCCAAAGGAGATAGAAGGAGAGACTTCAGCTAGCATAACTTGGTGACCTGCAGAGTTTCAGGGGCAACTGTGAGAGGCTGCATTGTCCCTGTGCTTTGCATGCAGTTGGCTCACACATTTGCTCTGCCATTTTAACAACCATCTATGGCTCTGTTATTTTCTGAGCTCCAACCTTGTGCCCAGCCCTGTCCTGAGTGTGATGCTACACAATAGTCCTGCTCCCAAGACCCTGGTGGTTTGCTGGGGTGGTGGTCAGCAAACTGCGGCTCACGAGCCACATGCGGCTCTTTAGCCCCTTGAGTGTGGCTCTTCCACAAAATACCATGTGTGGGCGCTACCTCGATAAGGAATGTACCTACCTATATAGTTTAAGTTTAAAAAATTTGGCTCTCGCCTGACCAGGTGGTGGCGCAGTAGATAGAGCGTCAGACTGGGATGCAGAGGACCCAAGTTTGAGACCCCGAGGTCGCCAGCTTGAGCGCGGGCTCATCTGGTTTGAGCAAAAGCCCACCAGCTTGAACCCAAGGTCGCTGGCTCCAGCAAGGGGTTACTTGGTCTGCTGAAGGCCCGTGGTCAAGGCACATATGAGAAAGCAATCAATGAATAACTAAGGTGTTGCAATGCGCAATGAAAAACTAATGATTTATGCTTCTCATCTCTCTCCGTTCCTATCTGTCTGTCTCTGTCTATCCCTCTCTCTGACTCACTCTCTGTCTGTAAAAAATAAATAAAATTTTTAAAAATTGGCTCTCAAAAGAAATTTCAATCGTTGTACTGTTGATATTTGGCTCTGCTGACTAGTGGGTTTGCTGACCCCTGTGACAGCTGGGGAAAGTGTCTCCACCAGGAGGGGTCAGTGCAAAGCCATGCAGGGTGTGGCTGAATGCTAACGGCTGGGCAATGGGTCCCAGAGCATGTCTCCCTGGTGGCGTTTGCCTCTTGAGTAGGAGCAAGCCTCTCTGTAAGGTCTGAATCCCAGCAGATTTCCCCAGGCCCCTCAGACAGCTGGTGTGTACGTGTCCCCGTCCTCTAGAGGTCTTGGAACAACAGGAAAGAAAAGAACCTACATATTGGCATTCAGGTACATGCTGCCGCCCCCTTTATATTCTAACACCGGTGACCTGTCCGGGGCCTCAGCCACATGCCTGGGCTCAGGAGACAGATCACCTCACCCCTCAGCTCCCAGATGCAAACATCTGCTCCCACTGCCGCTCCTATAAGCATGCTGAGCCCTGCCACCTACACACTCTGCCCCGATTACTTAAATCCAACCAAACTCGACTTCTGCCCGACATGCTGGAATAGCCACATGCTCTCATTTCAAACCCCATCTCGTTAATGATAATGAAAAAGTTACGAACCCACAAAAGCACACAGACCGTGAAAACAGGGTTCGACAGATTTAGGGAAGACAGGAAGTGAGTGGAGGAGTCGCAGGTAATTGAGCAGAGAGGGATACTGACGAGCAATGCGCTGAGCCTGCAAAGCTGCAGGGAGCTCAGTGCTCGAAGGTCCCAGGTAGCACGAAGGCAGGGTTCGGGGGCCGGCGGGAGACAGCAGAACTGGGTGGAAGTCTGAACGTGGGACTCCCATGTCCCCTTGCCTACCCTGCACAGTCGTACGAGGACTCTTCAGTCTCCGCCCCAGTGCAAAGGTTCAAGGTTTATTTTCTGGAGAAGCTGAATAAGAGAAGCTCTGACCCGGGGACACAGGCACTCAGAAAACGGAAGAGAGGGAAGAGTCAGAAACACAAGGGGATTCAGTAACAAGCACACCTGGCACCTGGGTCTGGGTTTCTAAAACCATCACTAAAAAGTACCAGGGTTCCCTGGATGCTGGTGGGCTCCAGGGTGGGGCAGAGAATGCATCTCACAAGGCCAGAACGGCTTTTGGTGCCAACAAGTAAGTACTCAACGTATAATGAGGACATTGCAGAAAAACTCAGATGTGCGGGTGAAGGGGCTCCCACAGGGCAAATGTGGGATGATGTGAACCTCAAAATAAATAAAAACAGCAGATTACAGCTCTTGGATTGAGATGAACATCTACAAGCCAAGACATAAATAAACAGATAGATAAAAGATAAGTAAATAAATAGGGGAAAAGGAAAGATCTCAGCCCTGGTCGGATGGCTCAGTGGTAGAGCGTTGGCCGGCATGTGGAAGTCCCAGGTTCAATTCCAGGCCATGGCACACAGGAGAAGCAACCCATCTGCTTCTCCACCCTTCCCCCTGTCCTTTCTCTTTATCTCTCTCTTCCCCTCCTGCAGCCGAGGCTCCACTGGAGGAAAGTTGGCCTGGGTGCTGACGATGGCTCCATGGCCTCTGCCTCAGGCTCTAGAATGGCTCGGATTGCAGCAGAGCAATGCCCCAGATGGGCAGAGCATCGCCTCCTGGTGGGCATGCTGGGTGGATCCCGGTCGGGTGCATGCAGGAGTCTGTCTGTCTGCCTCCCCACAGCTTCTCACTTTGGAAAAATACAAAATAAAAAAAAAAAAGGAAAGAAAAAAGGGAAGATCTCACAGTAGACAGCGAACTACAAATCACACATGGGATTAGAAAAGTCACCATTTGCCAGCCAGCATGATGATGTTTCAGGCAAGAATCAAGGATAAATGCTAACATGGTAGGTAAGTCAATGATCAGAAACAGTGTATTTACAATTGCAGATAAACCCCTGCAAGACACTTAGAAATGACGAGGGAAACAGAGTAACTCTGCAGTGGCGAGGCTACTCCTTGAACAGGTAGGTGGTCAACGTTGTGCCACCAGGTCGACCTTGGAGCTTCCTGAACTCACACACTAAAGACACAGTGCCTCTCCCTTGGCATTCTTCTCAAAAGTGCCCAAGTTTCATCATGAGGGAACATCAGACAAACCCAAATTGATGAAATAACTGACCTGTATGTACTCTTCAAAAATATCAAGGTCTTGAAAGACCAAGAAAGCTCAAGGGGACTAAAGGGACATGGCAACTAAAAGCTAAGTGGGATCTTGAGTTCTAAGCCAGAAAACAGAATGACTTTTGCTCTAAAGGATATCAGTGGGACAATGGGTGAAATATAATTAAGGTCTATAAATTATACAGTGTCCGTAAAGTCATGGTGTACTTTTGACCAGTCACAGGAAAGCAACAAAAGACGACAGAAATGTGAAACCTGCACCAAATAAAAGGAAAATTCTCCCAGTTTCATACCTATTCAGTGCAGTTCGATGTGGGCTCACACACAGATTTTTTAGGGCTCCTTAGGTAGCTGTCCCGTATAGCCTCTACATATTCGTCACTGACTGATGGCCTACCAGAACGGGGTTTCTCCACCAAACTGCCGGTTTCCTTCAACTGCTTATCCCACCGAGTAATGTTATTCCTATGTGGTGGTGCTTCGTTATAAAAGCTCCGATATTCACATTGCACTTTGGTCACGGATTCGAATTTAGCGAGCCACAGAACACACTGAACTTTCCTCTGTACCGTCCACATCTCAACTGGCATGGCTGAGGGCTGCTCCGCTGTATACATGGTGTTACGTCATCATCTGCACATGCGCACATGCTGCCACATCATCCTACAGAAACTGGGAGGGTTTTCCTTTTCTTTGGTGCAGATTTCACTTTTCTATCATCTTTTGTTGCTTTCCTGTGTCAGTCAAAAGTGCACCATGACTTTATGGACACACTGTATAAAAGGATTCTATCAGTATTAGATTCCTGATTTTACAATGAAACTGGTTATGCAAGAGAACAGCCCTGCTTTCAGGAAAACACATTGAGTTATTTAGGGTTAAAGTGGCATCCTTCTCTGCAACTGAGTCTTCAAACTATCAAGAAAAAAATAAGGAAATTATGCAGAGAGAACGCTGAAGCAGGCATGGCAAGTGTCACTGCGAACCCGGGTGGAAGGCGGACAGGAATTCTTTGTATTGTGTTTGTGACTTTTCTGTAAGTTGATTTTATTTCTCAAAATTAAAAGTAGGATTCAGTAAAGAAGTAATAACCTGACTAAAAATATAACTAAAATTTCACATAATTATATTGAGAATTTAGGGAAATACGAGAACAAAATTCTTATCTACCATAATAGAAAGTCAGCAGGTAACATCTAAAATCAATACAATTTAAAAGAAACAGTTTAAAAGAGCAGTATATCAGAAGTCAGAAATATTAGACACACTATATATATTAAAAGCAAGGCGGCACACCTGGAAAAAAAAAAACCAACAAAAAAAGTGACAGTGTTTCCCTGGAGGGACGCAACCAGTCGACTGAGGAACACTGGGCAAGCTGATCTTTCCTGTTATCTGCCCTTTAGTATTATTTAATTTGTAGTATTTTAAAACTCTTATTTATTTAGCATTATTTAATTTTTGGTATTTTTAAATTTTATTTAATTTGTATAAACTCCTGGCATGTACGACTTTTGGGGAAACTGGGCAGGTAGAGGGATCTCAATCTTCGGGGGCGGGATGAAGTCTCTCTGGCTTCCCTTTCCTGAATCCTGTGGGCACCAATGGCGTCACACTGGACCAATCACCAATGGCGTCACACTAGACCACCAAGCTTGGGTTAACTGTTGGTTTAGAGCTACAGGATGTACTAGGTGGCAGTGGCTACTGGGACCGCTTGCTCTGACATGCTCACTCTGGAGATGGGGCCATGGAGCTGTGGGGATAGGGGGTGAAATCCAAGTGCACGCCAGGGCAGCTGCTAGACTCAGAGCTGATGGTCCCCGGGCAACTGCATCCTGGAGAGCACTTGGGACCAGGCCCAGAGCCCTCGGTGGGCGCAGTAGCCCACAGCATCACGTGCCTGTCCTAGTGGAACATGAGGCCACCGTGTCCTCTCCCTGGATCCCGTTGGGCAGGCAGACCTCCAGGGCCCCAAGAGAACACTTTCCAAGGCAGAAGCAGCAAAACACAAAATTAAATCCCCCATCAGTATTGAAAAAGCTCATCCAGGTTTACAAGCTCTGGGGATGACCGAATCTCGGGGACGCAAAGGATGAGAAAGGGGCAAAACTGCATACAGCCCCACCATGTGACTGGGAGGCTGTCTTCCTGAAACCCCCAAGGGCTGGGTGCAGAAAGGAGAGGCGAGAGTCTTTTGAGAATACAAGAATACGTATGATGCTTTACTAGTTGAACTAGGGGTTCCCTGGAGAAGCACCCCCCCAGTGGGGATGGGGGTACAGGACTGGGTGTCAGAGCCTCCATTCCTATTTCACTGGGGGAAGACACCGCTCAGAGAAAGGACAGGATCACCTGTCCCCCGGGCAGTGCTCTGTCCTCCTTAGCCCTCTGTTCGAGAAGTCAGAGCCCTGAACCGCAGGGGAAAAGGCCAGGATTGTTTTCTGGACATGACAGCAGCATTTGGCCTTCCCATAGCCTGTTTAGCTAGGCCTGCAGCTACACTGCTGTTATTATTTATAGCTTGTTAATGTCAACTTTTGATTATTCCCTTTGTAGGCAGAAGTTAGTGTTTGTTGTTGTATCCCCAGGTCAGCTTCCGTCTGTAACCAAGTATGCGTCAGGATCACTGCCCGCTGCCGACAGAGCCTGAGCTCAGGGATAAACTCCATCACCAAGAGCAGCCACCACGCACAGGGTGGCACACAGGAGGGGTATGATCTGAAGAAAGAGCCAAAGTGATTGGCCCAGGGCTTTCCCTCCATGTCTCAAGGAAGGCTGCCCACATCTCCACCCCAAGTGGTGGCTCTCCCACCTGGAAACATGCAATGTCACTAGGGGCTGTCCTGAGGTGTCCACCTTTGATGGGCAGGAAGATATGAGCTCCCAGGAACCCTAATCTGCAGGGGCTCATCCAGGGTTATCTGGGGCCAACGAGTTATCTGGGGCCAGGGGCAGGAACAGGTACAGTCTGGGGGCTGTGTTGTTCCTGAGTTACTCAACCCTTTGCAAACCCACATCCTTGCTTGTCAAATAGGGCAAGATTCGTTGTCTTTCAATTTGAGCAAAACAATTGTAAGAAAACAACAAAAATTTTGGCAGCAACTAGAAAGGGATAGGTGATGTCAATTACTCAAGAAGTTTATCAAGAAATTATTAGAATAGACAACAAAACTGTAGTATAAACCTCAAATTTGCTAAGAGACAGATCTTAACTGTTACCAACACTAGAGGCAATGATAATCATGTGGCACAACAGGTGTTAGCTAATGCTACTGTGGCAATCTTATTGCCATGTAAGTGTATCAAATTGTTATGTTGTACACCTTCAACTTACACAGTATTGCTTGTCAAATATATCTCAACAACATAATAAAGAGAAAGAAGAAAAGAGACAGAATTAAGAGCCAATTGCCTGAAAGTTGGTCCAAAGGTAGTGGCTCTCAAACCTGAGCAGGAGACATAGTTGCCTGGAGGACTTGTTAAAGACAGCTCTCTGCTCCACCCCCCACCCCCTCAGTATTTCTGATTCAGCAGGAGTGAAGGGTGGCCCAAGAATTTGCATTTCAAAAACAAGTGCCTGGGTGTTTTAAGGGTTGCAAAGGTGAAGATGTTTTCCACCCTCAGGATTTGGAGTGGGTGTTGTGGGGAAAGGCGTGTTTATGTGGCAGAGCCATACAAACACACCAGTGACATGGAGGGGCAGCCCTTCTACAGGTAGATGTTACATGCTGGAGGAGTGCATATGATTCAACAAGGAAGTGGGTTATCAGGGAGGGCTGCACAGAGGAGGTGGCCTTCAGGAAGTCTTCAAAGAACAGGTATGTGGCAGGCAAGGCAAATAAGGGGAGAAGGACATGTAAGGCAAGGAACCAATGCTGCTAGATCAAGGGCCTGTTAATTAGTCACGAGGCTAGAGCCCAAGTTGGGGAGTCACAGGAGAGAGCCCAGAAGGCCAGCAGGCACTGGTGGTAAAGCAAAGTCTGAGGACTTCCCATGGGCCCCAGGAATCAATAAGAAAATTTTAAGCATGGCAATAAGTTTGGTAAAACCTTTATCTTTCTGAATCTCAGTTTCCTGGTCTGTGTGAATGGGGTGATGAGCAGCAAGGCTGTGTGGGCCTTTTCCAGTCCTGACATGCTATGATTCAGGGGGCAGGCAAGGGAGTACTGTGGCCTCACCCTGCTGGCTGTCCCTTGCAAAGCACAGGGACCCTATGGTCACTTAAACATGCTTGGTCTGTCTGTCCATCTGCTGCCTCCAGAACCCTGGCCCAGCCTGGGAAGTGGAGGCAGACTTAGAGGTGTCAGCCACATTGCTAACCTCTCCTGGGCCCATCCCCCTTCCCTCCTGGCTGTGTAGAGCCACGTGGCCTGGGATTGTGCGGTGGCTCACAATGGAAGGAAAAGGGTGTAGGAGGGAGGTCCCCGGGCTGACCCTGGTATTGTTCTTGGGCCAGAAGAAAGCTTCCTCCTGCCTGGCCACGGCAGTGCCAGAAACAACGGTGTCCATCCAGTGAGAGTCAGTGTGTCTGGGGGGGGCCGCCTGGCGGCAGCCGGGTCTGATAGTCAGGGCCCATTCACAAACGCCTGCTGGAGAGCACGTAGCCCAGTCCGCCCCCCTGCCCCCTCTGCAGCAGCCGGCTGTTCCTAGTGAGAGAAGCTGGGGCGAACGAAAATAACCGGCCTCTCCGCCCTCAACCTCCCCTCCGCCAGGAAAGAGAACGCGACCAGAAATGGCATGCTGGCTAATAAAGGAATAATGGATGCTTCACACCCTCAGCAACACCTTCCTCTTCCCCCCGCCTCAGCCGCTCCTTCCACTGACCAGGGACAAAGGAGGAGAGGTGCTGGACCAGGATGCAACCTTGTTTAACGAGGCCTGGCCTACATTAAACCAGCCCTGGAAACTGCTCTAGGGATGG
This sequence comes from Saccopteryx leptura, assembly GCF_036850995.1. Lineage (NCBI taxonomy): Eukaryota > Metazoa > Chordata > Mammalia > Chiroptera > Emballonuridae > Saccopteryx > Saccopteryx leptura. The sequence continues at coordinate 21,185,792 of NC_089513.1, forward strand.
AGATGGGCTTCGGGCCTCTCCTGGCAGGGCCTGCCGAACCCTTGCAGGGTGAGTGTGTGCAGGAGGGTCCCCTCCCTCTGAGCAGTCATAGACAAGGTCCCACAGGCCCGCGGAGGGCCTGCTCCTAGCTTTGTGCACCTGGCGTCTCGGCTGACCTCCCCATCCTGAGCACTGGGCACTTCCAAGCAGGGCCAGGAGGGCAGCTCTTGCTCTCTGCGAGATGACCTTGTCCCTCCAAGCCCGAGGCAGACGCAGGCTTCAGTCTGGCCTCACTTGGGTCTGTTACTCCCCTCACCCTCGAGCGCCCCCTCCTGCCTGATTCAGCCGTCTGGCACAGCGCAAAGGATTCTGGGTATGGTCCGGCCCAAAGCAGGGCATGGAACAGATAACCTCTCCATGGGGCAAGTCGTGTTTTGAAGGGACCCTGGCCTATCCCTAACAAGGTTACTGCCCTTCCATTCCTGGCCACTGGAAGATGTGTACGTCCTAGAATTCCCTAGGGGTCCCAGCAGCAGGGCAGAAGACTAACTGGGCCCTAACCCTTGGCTGCCTAAATCCTCCTCCCATCATGCATTTCTCAAGAATATTTGGTCGGTCCCTACTTGGTCAACTGCTCTCTCTGTAGAAATGTCCCTTCAGGACTCCTGGACCCCCCCATTCTCCACGGTCCCCTTTTCTCCGGAACCACTGCCTGCTCACTTCTGCCACCGTCGGAGCCTGCCTGCTCTTTCCCTCTGTAGCTCCCCTGCCGGGCCACCCCCAAGGCCCAGGCCCAGGCCGCCCCGCTCCAGGAAGCGCACGCGCACGCACGCACGCAGGCACGCGCACGCACGCACACGCCGGCACGCACGCACAGGCAGGACGCCAGCAGAGACCCTCAAACCTGGCCTAGAATCCAGTCCTCCACGTGTTCACGCAACCTCTGAGGACCGAGACGGTGTGATTTGTCCGGGACGGTCTCACGGAGGAGGTAAAATTTGAACAGGGCCACGGTAGAGAGATGATCTGGGTGAGGGAGGGGTGAGGACACGCAGGGATGAGGCACGGGGAGCACAGTGAGGCGCTCAACGCAGCCGGGGGCAGGGCTTCTCCCAGGCTGAGATCTCCACGGCCGATGGGTATTTTTTTAGGTCTCAGTCTCAGAAGGACCTGGGGAAACCCAACAGATTCTCACCTCACCACTCCCCCACCCCCAAGCACCCCACAGACGGGCCTGTTGCGTAGTTCCCAAGCATGGTCCTTGCATGTCAAGCTCAGCAGCTCTGGGCTTGCTTCTGGTTGTAACCAGACCATGTCACATCGGCAGAGTGGTTTTTGGTTTACAAATACCTGTCGCTCTAGGACATGGTTTACATTTTGACCCTCAGCACAGCCTCACAATCTAAGTCAAATAGATGTCTGATCCCATTTATGAAATGAAAGCTTGGAAAGAGGAATTAGAACGAACTGCACCAACTTCTTCTGAATGCGGGACTGGAGGCTCTCTGATGACTACGGTGAATGACCTTTAGGATTTCTGCCATCCGTTTTAATTCTTGGGGCATGTTTCTGTTTACAGCTGAGATCAACGCTTGGCAAATTTTTTCTGTGATAGGCCAGAGAGTAAGTATTTAAGGCATTGTGGGTGGGAGGGTCCGCATCACAATTACCCCGTGCTGCCCAGTTGCACAAATTTGGTCACAGACAGTGAGTAGATGAATGGGTGTGTCTGTGTGCCACTAACACCGTATTTGTAGAAACAGGCTGGGGGCCTGGCCTTGGCCGGTGGGCCACAGATGGCCAACCCCTGTCTAAGACCCTACTTGTGTTCTGGATAATTGAGCCGCTATAAGAATGAGGATGTTTTCTGCACCTAGAGACAGAAGCACCTGCTACCTGCTGTCCCGGCTCCCTGCAGTCTGCCCCTGCACCGTGACGGCCCAGTCCTCATGCCTGCTGCCTAGGAACTTTCCAACAAAGTCTTCACCCCCCCCCCAATAATAATGTCTTGCAAAAAGACTCATAATCAACAAAAACACGAGTAGGTTTGCCCCACAGAGCACACTGCCCATTCCCAGTGGGCCCTGCTACCCGGTGGCCTCAGACAGAAAGCCACGGATTGAAGAACTGGTCCCTTTGCTGTATGGGCACCTATCTTTGTCCTGAGGGAGGAAGCGTGAGGAGTTGGGTGGCTGGCAAGGCAGAGGGGCTCACCACGGAAAGCACGCCTCCTTGACAGCTGAGGCAGCGTCTTGGGTCACAGGGATTAGAAAGAAGCCATTGGAAACATTTCTGATTAAAAAAATGGGAAAAAGCATTTCTCTTCCTCTGTCAAAAGGGTATCCTTAGGGGTCTCTCCCTGTCAGTCTCTCTCTCTCCTCTCTTTCCATTTTTAGTGCCTTCAAAAGAAAAAAAAAAAAGATATCCATTTTCTTGTTCCTGCTTATTAAGGAAATGACATTCACCCCTAACTTGCTGTACGTGACTACAGTCACCTAGAACAAGAAAAGTTTTCCGGCGCCTCTTCCTCCTCATCGTCACCCCTTAGACAAAGGATGCCAGGGGAGTGGGGGCAGCCTCAATTCCAATCCCCATTCCCCCACTCATAAGCTGTGTGATGTGGGGCAAGCTATCTGATCGCAGTTCCCTCGTCTCCGCAAGATAACAGCAACAGTAGGACCTACACGTTCCAGGGCAGCTGTGTGAATTCAGAGAGGACACATAGACGTGCAGCCCAGACAGGGCTGGACTCACGTGAGTGCCTGCGAATGAGGCTCAGGTTCCGGACTGGGGTGCTGTGGCCAGAGCTCGTGCGGTCACCCAACGTTTAATGGACCCTCACATGGGCTTACCTTCCAGTGGGAGCATACAGACTACAAAATAAACAAAGCACACGCGTGCGTGATCAGCGCTATGGCCAGGAATGAAGGGGGGGGGTGAGGGGGGTGTCCAAAAGGCCTTCCTGAGAAGGTGACATCCGACCAGAGAACCCTCTCCAGGGAAAGGACATTGGTAACAGCATATGCCCCATAGGGATGGTGTGAGGATAAGCAAGATACGAAGAAAGACGTCACAATTCCTGGAGCGTGGATGTCTGCAGCATGACTACTGGTGCGATAAAGCCATTGTTGGATGCTCAAAAGGGGACATTAGGAGAATTCCATGTCTAGCCCACTGGAAAACCAACTGCCCTGAATTTTAACTCAGTTCATCATGGCTAAGACAGAGCCTGGTCCACAGAAAGCTGCTGGATTGATCCCAGTGCACCCAGTGAATAAAGTCAGACTGTGCCTTCCGTGGGCCTATGAAGTGATGCGAAGCAGCACTTTGCAGAGCAGGAGAGGGCCGGGAGAGCCAGGGGGAACTTGGTTTTCACATGCTTTTGTTCCTTGGCATCTAGGAATATGTTAATAATCCTTACGCCTGTGAGTTAGCATGTTTTGGAAGTTTAGCAACAGAGCTGGCATAGCTCTAGGGAACAGTAAAGTCACCAGGTCTTCCCATCTGGAGGACTAGGAACTGGGCTACAGCAGCTTCTGTCCAGTGTGGGGTGGCCCCTTCCCATCAACCCAGTTTCCAAACCTAATGACGCCACCTGCTGGAGAAACAAGGCTGCTCCTGCCTCGGCCAACATTTTTACTCTTGACAAGCACTCAGCGGGTAGGTCCTGGGGAAAGCCTGGTCATCATTAGGGCTGCAGTGATTTTCATTCTGAAAGATAATCTGTCCCTCAGAGTCCTAGGGCATGTGTCTGTGGATGCATGCATACGTGTGCGTGTGCGTGTGTGTGCATGCGTGCGTGTGTGGGGGTTCTCATCCTATTATTATTTGGGGCCAAGCAGGAGAATGGAGTACCGAACCCCACATCTACTGTCTCCTCTTTTCACTGGCCTCCTGTCCTCTCTCTGGGTCCTGTGTGAAAACAGTACCTTGGGCATATCCATGAGCCCAGAAACCCCACTTGACTCAGTTATATTCCTGTTCAGTGTCTGTGTCGTGCAGACCTCCACGCATGTTTGCACATTATGTATGACTAACCTGCGTCCGTCACCAGGGATCAGAGCCACAGACCTGACCAGGTCCGACTGAGCTTGTAATTAATGGCAGACAGATGCAGAATTTAGTTTCAAAATTTCCTAACAGGAAATCAAAAAGGGAAATAAGTTGGATTATGCAGTTCCTATTGTCAGACAAAAAACCAGAAGACATAATGTTTGTTTGACGGAGAATTCAAAGAAAAATGATCAAAATATGCCCTTTCAGAATTATCCCATGGACAAGACATGGGATAATTCAACAACAATGTCTTTCGAGTGGGGTTTTGTAGAAGACAGAAGCATCCAGGGCGGTGTGGAATGGGGAAGCAGGGTTTCTGCCCAGCCCTGACCCTGGGGCCCCCTGTGCTTTGGTAACCTGAGGAGCCCCTGATGGGAACTTGCTCCTCAGCTTACAGACCTCTGGGGGAAAGAGCCCTGGGGTGTTATCTTGGTCAGAGATGAGATAGGGGTGTGAAAAGAAAGGCCAGACCTATTCAGATTCAATTTCCTTGCCCTTACATTGAACTTAATCTATACTGCTCACAAAATTGAGGGGATATTTCCAAATGAATATGAAGCAACAACAACAAAAAAAGCATTTGATTTTTTAAATTAAACAAGATCAGAAAAGCAAACAAGTAAAAGAAAGTTGTTTGATTATGCAAATTAGGTGCAAAACCAGTTTTTATTTCATTGGTGAAAATGGACTATACAAAAGGCTGAAAGTACTGGAGTATCTGCACGTTCTCTGATCCCCTAATTTTTGAGAGCAGTATAGCTCCCCCCAGCCCCCCAGCATGGGCTGCCAGTGCCTGTCCTTCCAAGGGCAGAAGCCACACTCTGTAACTCCAAGTCCCACACTGGTGGGAGCTTCTCCTGCTGACCCAGACAAGACGTCTGGTGTGGGGAATGCCACCAGCAACCTCACTCGAAGGGCAAGCACCCTCCTTGTTTGTGACAGTGGCTGAAAAGGTGTGCCCTCCTGGTAGCCGCATGTGTTCCCAGGGGCCTCAGGACTGTGTGTGTGTGGCGGGGTATCCTGAGAGGAATGTCAGGTCTTTGCACAGCAAGGGACATTTTGGCCAAATAGGTGCCTTTCTACACCTTTGTGTGGCTGCATCTTTTACTGCCTCATCCTTTCCCTTGTTTTGGGAAGGAGGGGCCTGAGTGTTGGCTTGGATCATTTTGGGGGGACAATTTATATGTTAAGCCCCAAGGCAAGGCTACTTTGGCTGCTGGGGGCGAGGGATTTTCCACTGCAAATGCCAGACTGTGGAGCCTGCAGAGTGGCGCACTGGCGCCCTCTCGTGGGAGCAGACCATGGTGCCGCCGACTGTCTGCACGGCCTCTGCACCGGGTGCACCCGAGCCCGGGGTCACACTGGCGCCCTCTCGTGGGAGCAGACCATGGTGCCGCCGACTGTCTGCACGGCCTCTACACCGGGTGCACCCGAGCCCGGGGTCACACTGGGAGCAGAGTCACACCCGTCCACATCACTGTTACACGGCAGGATAGCCCCTACCCTTCCAGCCCACACGCAGTTCACAGTAGGGACGCTCTACTGGAAGGCGTCACCGCCTGGAACCATGAATGATGTCCCCCTGAAACCACATCACCACGCTCGAAGCCCCCAGCTTCCCACCCCAGGTCAGAGCTCTTGGGAAGCGCGCTACCTCAGCTTACCTGAAGCTGCTGATAGTTTGTGGGGGTGGAGATCTGGTTACTGGCTCTCACCTACTTACTGCAGCTCACCTGACCGTCACCTCAGCTACCATCACGAGGAAGTAGACGGCGGGGAGAGTCACCATCAACAACATCAGCCTTTCCTAACCAATTACATGCTTGTCATGGGTGGAGAACTGTGCTGGGCAAATGTGGGCACCTACTGTCTGCCCTGCTGCCCCAGGTCTAGGCAGCTCCAGGGGTCTGGGCCCCAGCAGCCCCAGCAATGGGGGCCCCTGAGGGACAGCACGGCACAACTCCCTCCCTAGACGCATCGCCTGCTGTGGAAATACGACCGGGTGGGGTCGTCAGGATGGAGGATCCTTGGCACTGGCTGGACCAGGGGCTGGACAGGCAACCACGTGTCAGCATCTGAGCTCTGACTGAGCCACTCCCGCCAGGACCATTCACTGTGACATGTGCTGCATGTGTGACACTCCTGCCAGAACCATTCACTGTGACATGTGCCCCATGTGTGACCCCCAGTGAGAGAGAAGGGTTCCCCAGAGATCTACAATAGGCAGTAAGTCTGGGGGCTGCTGAGGCCCTCTGCACACACATCACAGTGGGACACTCTGGACCATGGCGGGCAGGCCACACGCAAGTACACTGCATCCTGTCACGCCCTGTTGGAGCGAGGGGCCAGCGAGAGTGCTTGGGCCCTGGGGAAGGGTGCGTGGGGACTCAGGCCTTGAGCCTACCTGCCAGGCCGGGAGGACCTTCTCAATGTCATTCAGGTTGATCCCGTCCCCATCTTCCAGCTTTCCTTTTCCCCACCTGCATCAGAAAAGACATAGAGACCCTGAGAGGAGGCACATTTGTCATCCTGTCCAGGGGGCAAGCCGGTCCTGCCCCCCCCGTCCCCCCATTACCCCCACCACCACCACCAAAGGTCTGCAGAGTCAGCCTGTCCCACCAGGTGGAAATGGCCCTGGAGGCCCTGGGGATGCTGTCCTCGTACCGCCACTGTCAACACAGGTCTTTGTGGAGGGCAAAGGGCTCATGCAGATGGGATGCTGAGAACGGGCGGGGGGGGGGGGGCACAAAACTATCAGAGTTCCCTTTGACCCTTCCAGGAAAGACACTGGGCTCTTTGCTGATAACCCCCCCAAACCGGTCACAGCTCTGCAAAAGCCTATCCTCTTGCCCATGACACTAAGGAGAAAATAAATGACGCAGCTTTTGCAAAGTCACACAGGCCACTGATGGGCTTCCTTCTCCTTGGCCTGACCTTGGGCCAGCTCAGCAAGCCCACTCCAATACCAATGCTCTGTCTTCTGTCCTCTGTGGTCCAGTGAACCTCCGGGCCAGAGCCACTGGCTCTGATTCGCTGCCAAAGGGCCATATCTTCTGCACATTTATAGTGCAGACTTTGGCACCAGGATAGTGGGGTGAGAACCCCAGCTGAATCCCTTACTAACTGGGTGACCCTGCACAAGTCATTTAACCTCTCTGTACCCATTTCCTCATTTGAAAAACATGATAGGGTGAGTTGAAAATTAAATTAATATATTAAAGTGCTTAGAACCTCACCAGGGGCCCTGGCCGGTTGGCTCAGCGGTAGAGCGTCGGCCTGGCGTGCGGGGGACCCGGGTTCGATTCCCGGCCAGGGCACATAGGAGAAGCGCCCATTTGCTTCTCCACCCCCGCCCTCCTTCCTCTCTGTCTCTCTCTTCCCCTCCCGCAGCCAAGGCTCCATTGGAGCAAAGATGGCCCGGGCGCTGGGGATGGCTCCTTGGCCTCTGCCCCAGGCGCTAGACGCCCCGGAGGGGCAGAGCATCGCCCCCTGGTGGGCAGAGCTTCGCCCCTGGTGGGCATGCCGGGTGGATCCCGGTCGGGCGCATGCGAGAGTCTGTCTGACTGTCTCTCCCCGTTTCCAGCTTCAGAAAAATAAAAAAAAATAAAAATAAAAAAACCTCACCAGGTGTGCACATGAACACACACACACTCTTAATATACCGTATTTAACAGTAAATGTATTATCATGGTAAATACAGGTAATAGTTAAATAAATTTATAATAAAATAAATAAGGTAAATATGTTGCTACTACTAGTACTTCCTTTACTTCTACTAGTACCTCTGTTGTGGTTCCTGGGGAAGAGCAGCAGAGTGACTGAGAGCAGATTCTAGAGCTAACCCAGCCTCATGCAGGTCACTCATTTTGGGGGGGGGGGTCTCCTAGTCTCCTCATGTCGAAGTGAAGACAGTAATAGCTCCTACCTCGCTAGGTTATGGTGAATCTTAAATAATACGAGGCAAGAACTGAGAATGATATTGGTACATGACCTGCGCACAGGAAGTATTCGTTACTGCTGTTATTATGTTATTATTACTGATCCAGGGATACCAGGGCTGCCCAGGAGCCTGGTGGCAACCTTTTCTAGCTGCAGAATTAATGCAACTTTCAAACTGCAGGGTAATCAGTTTACTTGTTCAATACTTGCGAAGCTTCTCTTGTGTTTTGGGTTCTGTCCACCTCCCTGGGAGTGATGGGGAAAAAACCCAACATGGTTCCTGCCTTGGACAGCTCACAGCTCTCAGGAAACAAGTTCTAACCTCACCTGACAGGGCGGTACGCCTGAGCACCAGGAGGGGTTAGCAAGAGTAAGTGTTGAAGGTCCTAGGGACAGAGCTGCCCTGGAACCCCAGGAAGAGAGCCCCGGTGCTGCAGGAAAGAGCAGGGGCTTGGGTGGAAGAGGCCACGGGGATGTGATCCAGGCCCACGTTTCCCAAGTGCTTTCATGTGGGCTCTGCCTGGAGCTGGCCCCGGGGAACAATGCATAGACTGGGCCCTCGGTGCCACAGCATTGTTGGGTGAGGGGTAGGGAGGGTGCCGCAAGAACCCAGAAGAGCGGCATCCAGGACAGTCTGGGCAGAGGCAGGGGGATGGGCAGTGTGCTGGCCAAGCAGAAGGCAGCAGGGAGGGCAAAAGCCTGGAGCTAAGCACAAGCAGCTGCCAGCTGGGACATCAGCGTCCATGGGCCGGAGCGGGCAGTGCGAGGGGGGTGGTAAAGGACAGTGCTGAGGGCCAGGGCCGGGAGGACAGCTCAGGGTCTGGCAGGTGGAGCTGGGGCGGGAGGGGCGTACGGAGGGAAAGGGGGAGAGTTCTTGCCCCTCTGCCCTCACTCCAGCCTCGGGACGTGCTGGGCTGCAGATGAGGTGAAGAAAGATCTGGAAACGTCCAACCACCTTTTCGCGAAGTAATCTGTGAAGCAGTAACACTTGTAGTCCTGTCTCTCATACGCGTGATGGCAGCGGGAAAGGAGGGACCTGGGGACTCTTGGCCAATGAGAATGGCTGACACTCCTCTAAGTCATGTGTGTATAACACACCTCTGGCTCCAACCACATGCCGGCACCGGCTGGCTGGGGTCCGTGTGAGTGGGGGTGGGGGGGGGGCTGGGTGTGTGTGTGTTGGGGGGGGGGGGCTGTGACTCCCGGGCCCTGAACCCGCCCTGCCCTGCCCTGCCCGGGGCACACAACGCCCTGGAGGACTGTAGGCTCCAGAGGGCAGAAGGAAGGTTGATGGAGACTAGCTGAGTCACTGCTGCCAACAGGGTTTCCAAGGCAACAGCTTTTTCCAATTTCTGTCCCTCCATGGATACACGGGCTGCGGGAAGCCTTGGCAACAAAGTGGCGCCCCACTTCTGAGGGACGCTGCGGCGCTTGGGCATGTGGAGCCCGTCCCAGTGCGGCACACCCGGACTCCCCTGGAACGGCGATGAGACAGAATCTGGCCAGAACCAGGTGTGTGGGGGGAGGCCCTGGCCAACTGTCAGCAAACCCTAGAGCAGCCATTTTCAACCTCTTTCATCTCATGCCACATACACACTAATTACTAAAATTCTGTGGCACACCAAAAAGTATATATATATTTTTTGCTGATCTGACCAAAAAAAAGGTATAATTTTGATTTGTTCACACTGGACAGCTATTGTTGTGTTGGCTGTTGTCATTTTTTAAAATCTGATCATCTAAGGGAATAGAGGTCAGTGCCCTGATTAAACAGTCAGGTGCCGCATGTCTGGAAAACTCGCAGCACACGATGAAAACCACTGTCCTGGAGGCTCTCGTGGAGTGGGCGAGCCTGGCCGGTAGCTGGTGAGGGCTGCGGCCAGTTCTGCTCCGGAGGGGAGGATGGTCCTCAGCACTAGGGGACCCTCTCTTCCCTGGAAAGCCACCGCCAGCTGGTACTCTGTGATGATGCTAACTTGAGTGAACTGATGCGGACGCCTTGGACAGCCTGACTCCAACACATGGTCCCCATCAGACACCTTCAGTCCTTTTGTCCTCTGGGCCTCAGTTTCCCCACTGGTTTCAGCATCCATGTGCTCCCAGGGATGCAGGAGAGGTGGGGGCTTCCTAGGGAGATGCTGTCCCTTCCCCAAAGCCATGCCCAGACCGTTCAGCCTGTGAAAGTGCTCCCCACTCGACCCTCCCCTGTGTTGACTAACGTGCCTGGCAGCTTATTTCCTAGCGTGCACTCTCCACATGTCTGCACCGTAAAACGGACTCTTTTATTTCCCTGCGCTGTCTCCTTTCAGTAGTAAACAGTCCAGCTGGGCAGGGACCACGTTTGACACAGTGAGTGCGTGTGCGTTTTCCTCCCAGTGCCCAGCTCCACGCAGGAACCCAGTGAGCCTGTGACGGGCTGGAGAAGTGCCCAGTGCTTGTTCCCATGGCTCACCCCAAGCTCTACCAGTCTCACAAGGAGGCAGACGGGAAGCATCACCTGTGCTGAAAACCCACTCCTGACCTGACCTGCTGAGGAAAGTCAGCTTCCCTAAACTCAGCAGTGTGGGCCTCGCTGCTGCCGAACAAGGGCTGAGTGAGCCATGTGCATGCAGGCAGACGGCGTGTGGCCAAGCCAGGGGTGCCTTGGGGCTAGGCCCCCTCGTTGCTCTATCACTGTCTGCCAGTGCCCCTCTCCACCCCAAAAAATGACCTCAAAAGTTCTGATGGAGGGCCCTGGCCAGTTGGCTCAGCAGTAGAGTGTTGGCCCAATGTATGGAAGTCCCAGGTTTGATTCCTGGCCAGGACACACAGGAGAAGCGCCCATATGCTTTTCCACCCCTCCCCCTCTCCTTCCTCTCTGTCTCTCTCTTCCCTTCCTGCACCCAAGGCTCCACGCTGGAGTAAAGTTGGCCCTGGCACTAAGGACGGCTCAATGGCCTCTGCCTCAGGTGCTGGAATGGCTCCAGCTGCAATGGTGCAATGCCCCAGATGGGTAGAGCATCCACCCTGGGTGGATCCTGGTCTGGCACATGCAGGAGTCTATCTGCCTCCTGCTTCTAACTTCGGAAAAATAAAAAAAAAAAAAAATAGTTCTGATGGAACCCACACCAAAAGGGCAATGAAAAAAAAAAAAAAGGCCTGGTGAGAGGCAGGGGTTCCCTGAGAGAGCCCGGTATGAGTGCCACACTGCTCCCTAGGAAAATAAGCACGTGCGTGCAATTTTGCATTAAGTTTAAGGGGTTAAGCCAGGGGTTCCCAAACTTTTTACACAAGGGGCCAGTTCACTGTCCCTCAGACCGTTGGAGGGCTGGACTATAAAAAAAACTATGAACAAATCCCTATGCACACTGCACATATCTTATTTTAAAGTAAAAAACAAAACGGGAACAAATGTAATATTTAAAATAAAGAACAAGTAAATTTAAATCAACAAACTGACCAGTGTTTCAATGGGAACTATGCTCCTCTCACTGACTACCAATGAAAGAGGTGCCCCTTCCGGAAGTGTGGCGGGGGCCGGATAAATGGCCTCGGGGGCCGCATGTGGCCCACAGGCCGTAGTTTGGGGACCCCTGGGTTAAGCCGACTCAAGGATACTCTGTGTGATGACCTGGGCGTGGAAAGGCGTCTGAGGCCTTAGATCATGGCTTTGCTACTTTGCCTCCCTGAGCTCCATTCCTCTCCTCTCTGAAATAGGGATGAGGCTATCTGAATAGCCCTCCCCACGCTGCTGCTCATTACAGTGTCACCAAGTGGGATATGGGGCGCGGAGGGGGGACAGCAAGTGGCAGCAGGAGGCCAGGTGAGACGTAGGAAAAAGCTGATAACAATATCAGTCATGTTTCCATCTAAAGTGGCAGGGAGACCAGAGTGGGCCAGAAAGGACTGGAAGGAAAAAAAAAGCCCCAAATTGAATCTAAAAAAGAAAAATAGAAAGTAACAAGTGTTGGCGAGGAGGTGGAGAAATCAGGGCCCTTCTATATATTGCTGGTGGGACGCTAAAATGTTCTGCTGGCGTGGAAAACGCTGGCAGTTCCTCAAAAAGACTAGCCATGGGTGACGCTGTAATTCTTACGAAGGTATAGTTGGTCTTCCTCCCCACTCCTGACACTGAGATCCCCAAATCCTTGGGATTTCCTAGACATGGAGGGATGAAGGTGTCTTTTGTTTGTTAATGAGGTGACTTTGGAAAGTCCCTGGGTATCCCTAGGTTGCCAGGGGAACCAAGAGATTGGAGGGTTAGAACTTTCAGTCCCACCCCCTACCTCCCTAGAGAACAGGGCTTTTTAAAAGAAAGGAACACTGAGCCTGACCAGGCAGCGGCGCAGTGGATAGAGAGCGTCAGACTGGGATGCAGAGGACCCAGGTTCAAAACCCCAAGGTTACCGGCTTGAGCACGGGCTCACTGACTTGAGAGTAGTACCATGGACATGACCCCATGATTGTTGGCTTGAGCCCAAAGGTCACTGGCTTGAAGCCCAAGGTCATTGACTTGAGCAAGGGGTCACTTGCTCTGCTGTAGCTCCCCCCCATCAAGGCACGTATGAGAAAGCAATCAATGAACAACTAAGGTGCAGCAACAAAGAATTGATGCTTCTCATCTCTCTCCCTTCCTGTCTGTCTGTCCCTATCTGTCCCTCTCTCTGACTCTCTGTCACAAAAAAAAAAAAAAGGAACACTGAGGCACAGTATTACTAGAAGGGAAGAGAACCTGGTGTAAGATCAACCACTCCACCGTGGTCCTCCAAATGGGGTCGCAGAACCAGCAGCATCAGCACCCCCAGGAGCTGGTTAAAAATGCATACACTCAGGCCCCACCCCGACCTCTTGAGTCAGAGACTCGGGGGTGCAGCCAGGGAGCTGTGTTGTAACAAGCCTCCGGGTGGTTCTGATCAAGTGTGAGACCCAATGCACTAGGCTACAGTCAGTGACAAGTGGGGTCAGGGAGGGGAGCGGGCAGTGTGGCTGGAGGGGCCTGGGCAGTGAGGGCAGAGGAACTCAGGGGCTGAGGGACCCCTGTGTCCCTAGTGCAGGGATGCCTTCCTGTCGAGGGCAGGGTCCCTCTCAGCTCTGATATAGTCCCAGCTGTTCTTCACCCCATCCTACCCCTCTCCTGTATAAGAGCCTCACCCCCACCCCCGAGGAGGGCCGGCTGCCCCTTACCCTTCCCGGTCGATGTGTGGCAAGGGCTGCTTGGGCGTGTGTCGGAGCTTCCGGTGGAACCGGGTGAAGTCCAGCTTTTCGGGCTGCAGGTCCCAGGTGGCACCACTAGAGGGCGAAGGAGGGCAAGAAATGAGAGGCAAGAGGGAGAGAAGCCCAGTTCCTGATGGGGCGGACACCCCAGGCGGGACCAGGCAGGCAGGAAGCGGAGGGAACACGCCGGCCACGAGCAGGGTCAGGCTGGGCCGCCTTACTCAGAATGGAACATGAGGTGTCAGCTCTGGGCCTTCCTACAAACCCCTCACTCCTTCTCAACCCTGCTGTGGGGTAAGTGTACGCTCGATGCCCACACGACAGCGGCCTCCGAACAACACTTGAGAGTTCGTTTTCACACCTACATCTGAGGAAGCCTGGAGGGAGAAAGGGGGCTGAGGTCCTGCCACTAGAGCCTCTGACCAGGCAGCCCTGAGGTCCAGGAGGGAGACAAGCCAGCGGAGAAGCAGGAGGCCAGGTCCTGCATGTCCAGTTCCACGAGGCCCTGAACCTGGGCCAGGGTGTGCCAGGGTGTCTGGAATACACTCGGGGTGGCCAGCTCCAGAGCGGGCAGAACGGAGCTAAAGGGCCGGAGGCCATCGCCACGGCAGGAGCCCACCAGCAGCCCCCCACCCTGACGGGGCACTCTCCCCTCCTCCCGAGGGACCCCGGCCAGTACTTGTCCCTGCTGCCTCATCCATCAGGAACCTTCGAGAGTCTGAGCCCAGCGACGACCTCAGTGGGAGGGGTGGGCCTGCAGCCACAGCCCTCTGCCCCAGACTTAACCCAGGCTGCCTGGGCCCGGAGCCGTCACCTTGCTCCTCCTCCCTGCCTCCCCTCTCTCTCCCACAGGTGGACTCACCCCCTCTTCTCTCTGCCTCCTCTTCCCTCTTTCTTTTTCCCTTGGATACTCTCCCCTCTTTTTCCTTCCTTCTTTCTTCTCTCTGACCTCCGCTCTGCAGCCTCATTCTTTAAGCTACTGCACGCCCCTCTGGTTTCTCTCCACTTCTTGATCAACAAACCCTCGGCATTGACTCAGCCCCCAAAGACCCTGCTGGGCTCCAGGACGAGTAAGCTGGGGCCCCAGCCTGAGCCACGCCCCACACAGCACAAGCAGAGCTTACCTGAAGGAATCAAAGGTGTTGGCTGCCCAGATGTCTGTGCCCAGCATGTCCAGAGAGTTATCTTTGCTGCCGTTCTAGAAAAGATGGAGGAAGAAAGGGCTAACATTATTTGCTTGGCCAGGACACTGAGAACAAGTGGGTGGAAGGCCTCTCTAAGGCCCAACCCCAGAGAGGGCTACAGAGGCCCACCCTGTGCCCCTTGATGGTCATCCTGGGCAGCTAGGCCTTTCAGGAGGACCCTAGCCTCCCCTCAGTATGGGCCCTTGTTTGATGGTGCTTGACAGAGCTGTGCCACCAAGGACAGAAACAGCTCAGGTATCCACTGCCCCAGCCCATGGCTCTGTCCTCAGAGTCTCCACATGGACGAGCTGCCACCGCTCGAGCCGGCCGATGGGCACGGCTTTTCCCCAGGTCCAGGCACAGTGGAGAGTCCACATGGACGAGCTGCCACTACTAGAGCCGGCCGACGGGCATGGCTTCTCCCCAGGTCCGGGCACAGTGGAGGGTCCATGTTGTGGGGTTGACTGCCCCACTCCTTGAAACCAGGCAGCACCCAGAAGCCCGCATCAACCAAGGATATGCCAGCGACTGAATTCCCCTAAGTCCGCAGGCTCCAGTCCTCACCCTCGGATATGTCCTACGTGACCCAGCCCACGGGCAGAACGTGCTTTACTGAACCCAGCTGCCGGGACCTGGCTGCTCTGCCCTCCCTACCTTCGCTCCTGTTGCCACCCACCCGTGTTCATCCTGCAGTCTGCTGTCCACCATCACCCTTGAAAAGCAACTCCTCTACCTGTAGGAAAGCTGAATGTGTACATGCCTTGTGACCAGGACTGCACTCCCGGGTGTAAGCACGAGCCACGTGTGCACGGTGCCCACCACCAGTACGCAGCACAGAGCACGGAGCAGCCCCAAACCGAAACCGCCCAAAGGCCCACCAACAGCTGGCCACACAGACAAACCGCGGCACGTTCACAAACGGGACTGGTACACAGCAGTGAGAACAAACAAAACCACATGCAATGACCTAAGTAAATCCCACTAACGTAGAACGAAACAAAAGAACCCATGGTTCATCCATCACCCCAAGTAAATTTTTTTTTCTTTTTTATTTTTCTGAAGCTGGAAACGGGGAGAGACAGACTCCCGCATGTGCCCGACCGGGATCCACCCGGCATGCCCACCAGGGGCGACGCTCTGCCCCTCCGGGGCGTCGCTCTGCCGTGACCAGAGCCACTCTAGCGCCTGGGGCAGAGGCCAAGGAGCCATCCCCAGCGCCCAGGCCATCTTTGCTCCAATGGAGACCCCAAGTAAATTTTAAGCTCCTCAACTATTACCTTCTCCTCTGGTGCCCCCCCCGTGGCCCCTCCAGGCACAACGTAGGGCCACCTCAGACGTCTGCCGGCCGGTCAGACTGCCCTGTGAGTGGAGCAGCTGCCGGCCTGCTGCCTCTGGGTCTGAACGATTCATTCACAGGCTGGGATGTCAAGAGCGAGTTACCGTCCTAGGACTCGCGGCCCCAGGACTGGAGGAGGAACGTGGGTGGAGGGAGAATGAGTGTGGAAAAAGGGGTGAGAGGGTCAGAGTGGAACCCAGGAGTGCAAGGCGTCTCACAGGCACGAGCACCGTTCACCTTGAAGGCAGCTCAAGGGCAGTGTGCAGGGCCCATACGCCTCCCCCACAGAGAGCTGGTGGGGACGCCAGGGTCGGGAAGAGGGGACCTTACCCTCAGGCTACGGGAGGCCCGTGGGGCATCTCCCACTTGGGGCCCCGGCCTCTTTCAGAGCAGCACCTGGGAGGGGGCCTACCAGCCTCAGGGCCCTGGCTGATGGGTGGGAGGAGCGGCAGAGGAGCCACTGTGGAGGTGACGCCCAGCACGGGCACACAGGTGTTGAACCCTCCAGAGGAAGGCCCCTCTCCACACAGGCCGATCACTCATGACGCTGCTTCCCCCTCCATCCTGGGCTGAGACAGCAAAGCTCGGGGTGGGAGTCTGGGGACCAGCTGGCGGGTGGCACCGCCGGAAGGCCAGCCAGGCACACCTGTTTTATGTGGCTCTCTCTGCACATTTTTCTCACTGAATCGCCACAGCTCTCACCCATTCTACGACAACTCAGAGAAGCAATTTTTGAATTGCCTGGAGATGACCTGAATCCTATCTTAAAGGCCGGCAAACTCAGAGATCTCACTGCCTTTCCCAGCAAACACCGGCTCCCCAAACCACGACCCTGCCCATGGCCTCAGCCTCCCGGTTCTGTGACTCACAGGCACCCTCCACAACCCCGTCAGAGCCTCCGCACACATGCTCTGTGTTTCCACAGGGTCGGTCTTGTCACTCCTCACACGACCTACCTCCTGTCTCCACTGCCGGCCCGTTGACAATGTGACTGGTCTTAGAGCTGAGCAACAGAAGTGCCAGCACATGAGTCCTTGACAGTCCAGGGAGCCGGAACCCCATCTCCGCACAGCCCGGGGCACCCTGGGGCACCCCCCCCAGGAAAGGATCATGTGGACAGCACCCACGGACGAGGCGACAGCCCTGGGCAGGAAGAGAACCCTCACTGAAGGACACACCCAGGACGGTGCACAGGACCGCCTCCTGCTGACTATGACAGGAAGGGAGCCCCTAGGAAGGGGACTTGACAGGCGAGAGGACAAGTCTCGGGAGAAGTCCCCAGGGAAGCTCTTGGTCACAGGCGATGACCTGTTTGTTGTGGCTCTATTTGGCACACGAGCCACAGCACGTAACAAGAGCCTGAACAGTCCCTCCGAGCCTGTGGCAGTGGGATGGGACAGGTATGTAACCACCGCATGCAACCTTTTACCCACGGGCTGGAGAAATCGCCTGGTGCTGGAAACAAAACTGATCAACTTCGAGCCTCCTCCACCCAGAGAGGGAAGAACCTCGCCATCAACCTTCCTGTGTTGTCCCCTGTCCATGTGAGGTGGTGGCCCAGGCAGTGCCCAGAGGGGCCAGGCCTCCCTCCGCAGAGTGATGACTGCTGTAACTACGCAGGACAGCTGGAACATGATGGCTTCACACGCCCGTCTCTGTGCCCGCCAGCCCTGGGCTGACAGCACCAAGCAGGCCGCAGGCCACCCTGCCCTGTTGCTTCAGATCCAGTGAAAGCCCTGAAGCTGTAGATGTGCCTGGAGAGTCCCTTCTCTTGAGTTCTGGACACCAGCCTTACAGTCTGCAGCGCCCAACACACACACGCACAGACACACCCCACCACTCCTCCATAAACCCTCTTAGTGTCCAGAAAAAACTCAGAAAAGCCAGAGAGTAGGACCCTGCAGACTGACCCATGCACAGGCAGCCTGCAGCCTGATCTCTTCCTCCAGTCACCCCGACGCACACTAGGACCCACGCAGAGCTCAGGACAAGCTAAGGACAGAGGAGAAGGTGACCGGGGCTTGGCTTGTTGCTAGGCACCTCCTGCCTCCTCAAGCCTCTGTTCCCGGCTGCAGAGGCCTCAGCTTCCTCCTGGCACAGGTGATGCTGTGTTAGCATGCAGCTCGCCCGCCGCCCGTCTGTGAAGGGGCTCTAGGCCACACACACAGCTGCCAGAAGGTATGGGGTTCTATTCCTTTTGGGGCCACTGTCGTCTTCCTGGACTCAGAGGAAACACGTGTGGTCTCCAACCCCCCCCCCCCCCCCACCCTCAGACAGGCTTTCTCTCTGTTCCGATCCAGCTGAAGACCGTCCGTTCCTTCAGTTTTGTACTTCCTTCGGCACTTGTGCCCCCGGACCTACAGCACGTGCGGCAGGTGTCCTCCGTGATTGCTTCCCTTCCTGACTGTCCCACTGCAGAGCTCCCCAACCGCATTCTAGCAACACCGACCCGCTGGCCCTCACAGGCCAACATGCATCGGAGTCACCAGGGAGCGGAGGGTTGCTGGTTTAAATCGAATGCAGCTAGAGTGGCCCATGGAGCACACTTGGAAACACCGATGTTTGAGACACACTGAGATCATGAGATAAATTACATTTTGCAGAACCTGTCAGTGCCTTTATTGGTCTTAGACAGATGCTGACTCTTCAGATGGGTGGCGATATACAATGCAGTATTTCCCTAACTCTTTTGGCCAGAAATCCAGCCCACCCTCCCTTTTTATTCCACAGGGCACTTTGTAGCGCTAGGGTTCCATGGAAACCCTCCTTAGGAAACAGTCATCTAATGCTCTCTATGTTAGTGCTCTTCCTCCGTCAGTCTGCCATCTTGTCGAAGCTAGAAATCCTGGCTTCACTTTCTGTTCTTATTTCCCTGCCCACTTACCCCCAACCCCCACCCAGCCCAAGCCTTGGGACCCAGCATCAGCCATCAAACTATATAGCAAGAACTCAGTGGCCAGGCACGGAGACCTCTCCATAACCCCCCCTGGCTTCTTCAAGAACATTGTCCAGCCTGCAAGTTCCTAGTTGGCCCTGGGGACCACAGTTTGTCTCTCAGCCCCACTGCTCCCTGGTCCTGTGGTCACCCAGGCCCTGCCCCCCCCCCCCCCAGGCACTGCAATACCAAGGTTTTGAGAAGCTGTATCAAAAACAATCATCCTTTTCAGGGGATCACTTTTAGCACTTAAAAGTTGCTGAATCCTTCACAACAGCCCCTTTTATTGCCAATTAGGGGGCCCCATGCCAGGCGGAAGCGTGCTGCTCTCAAAGGATCACAAAGGGATAATGAGCACTGTAAACCATGTGGAAGGAGAAATGGAGACGGCCTGCCATGGGCAGGGAGACTGGAGTCGCCTCTGAGAGGCCCCTCTGGGAGCACAGCTGGCCCAGCTCAGGGGAGGACCGCCCAGATGATGAGCACGGCAGGCACAGAGCAGCCCTCACCGGAGGCTGGGCACCACCTGAGTATTTCACATGTGTTACAGCCCAGGAAGCCCATGTTCTTATCCCCATTTCACTGAGGAGGAAACTGAGAACCAGAGAACTTGCCCACATTCCCAGAGCTGGTTCCCAGGATGCGGACGCATACAGTGAGGCCTAGAGTTCATGCTCCACTGCAATAAGCAATGATTCGGATAAATTCTGACCCCACTGTAGACTTCCACAATGCAGTAACATATCCATCCCCTACAAACATCTGGGTTACCCGAGTCTGTCTCTGCCCACGTTTGGGAAGGCAGTGCTGGTGGAGAAGGTGAATCTGGTCTAGTGAAGTTAAGAGGGAATACGGGCTGTGAGCTGTTGTATTAGGATGGGGGGGCTCCATGCATGGATCAGTGAAACAAGTAGAGTCAATCCCTGCAGAGTAGAAATACATGCTGAGTCAGGTGTAGTGTGTGTGTGTGGGAATAACCCTCTTCTATGCTGCTGTTTTTTATTTATTAACACAACTAAGAGTGATTTTTGCTTGTGCACGTATGCACTGACAGTTCTAGGCTGCAAGGATTTAGAAACTGGGCAGAACTTGGAGGAACAGGTTGGAGCAGCAGAAGGACTCCCCCAACCCCCACCCCACACCCTGCCCCGGCACTGTGCACTGGCCACGGGCATATCCTAAGCCAAAACAGATGCTTCCCATGGGATGGATCTGAAAGTCCTCTCAGACCCAAACTAAACTAAACGTTAAGGGTGACTCAGCAAAGTGGAAGTCAGGAGCCAAGTGCAGAGGGAGGTGGTGGGGAAGGACAGGAAGGAGAAACAGTTCTGCCCCGGTGTGCGTGAGAGCGTGAGTTTTCAGCACCAAGGACAGCACCCCACACAGTGGTGGGAAACACAATGATGGACCCCCAATATTTTAACCCCCCTGCAATAAAAGGGCCTGCGAGGCAGGAGAATGGCAGAACAGAGAGCAGCAGAGAGAACCTGCTGGGCGGCACTGGCGCTGAGCTCAGGAGCAGGAAAACCTGTGTGTCCATCTGTCCCTTCCCTCTCTACCCACACTATCTTCCAATTAAGACCCCAAAAGACCAGGGAGAGGTGAGAAATAATGACTAAAGCCTCCAGCCAAGTATATTTCCCGCATCAATGTCACTGCCAGGATACTAACCTCGCTCGCTCGCTCGTCAGGAGACAGAACATTTCCACCAGCACAATGACCCCTCCTGCTGCTCTTTCATACCCATGCCCACACCTCTCTTGGCCTCCCTCCTTCCCTAGTCCTTGGCAACTGCTAACTTGGTCCACACTTCCATAATTTTGCCATTTCAAGACTGTTACACAAATGGAATCACAGAGTGTGTAACTTTGGGAGAACTGGCTTCTTTCACTCAGCCTATCTCCCTAGAGATTCATCCAGGTGCTTGTGTCAACAGCTGACTATCTATCTATCTATTTATTTATTTATTTATTTATTTATTTATTTATTATTTTGAACAGTCGACACTCTTCTTTTTTTTTTTTTTTTTTTTGGTATTTTTCTGAAGCTGGAAACGGGGAGAGACAGTCAGACAGACTCCCGCATGCGCCCGACCGGGATCCACCCAGCACGCCCACCAGGGGCGATGCTCTGCCCACCAGGGGGCAATGCTCTGCCCCTCCGGGGGGTCACTCTGCGGCGACCAGAGCCACTCCAGTGCCTGGGGCAGAGGCCAAGGAGCCATCCCCAGCGCCCGGGCCATCTTTGCTCCAATGGAGCCTCGGCTGCAGGAGGGGAAGAGAGAGACAGAGAGGAAGGAGGGGGGTGGGGGGGGGGAGAAGCAAATGGACGCTTCTCCTATGTGCCCTGGTCGGGAATCGAACCCTGGTCCCCTGCACGCCAGGCCGACGCTCTACCGCTGAGCCAACTGGCCAGGGCCCGACACTCTTCTTTATTGCTGAGTGCCACAGCTTGTTTAACCAGTTACTGGTTGAAGGACACGTGGGTTGTTTCCTGTTTGGGTTTTATCACCAAAGCTGCTATAAACATTTGAGTATAGGTTTTAGTGTGAACGTAAGTTTTCATTTCTCAGGGATAAATAGCCAGGAATGCAATAGCTGGATCATATGGTACTTGCAGGTTGAGTATTTTAAGAAACCGCCCAAATGTTTTCCAGAATGGCTGTACCGCTTCACTTCTCCACCAGGAATGGGTGAGTGATCAGGTCTCTCTGCACCCTCACCACCACTTGACATTAATATATATTAATATATATATTATATATTTAATTATAGATATTTGCTAGGTGTGTAGTGATATTCCCTAATGGCTAATGGGGTCGACCATCTTTCTGTGTGCTTATTTGCCATCTGTTCATCCACTTTGGTGAAAAACGTGTCTTCGTGTGTTTTGTCCATTTTTAAATTGGATAGTTTTTATGTTGAGTGTTGTGGGTTCTTTATAGATACTCATCTAATTTCTCATCTCAGTGTTGACATCTATTGATTCTATTCTTTGCATTCGGTTTGAAATCTACCCAGGTCTTGGTTTGACAGTGATTTCTTTTTATTGCCATCAGGGCACTTTCGTGATATGTTATGAAATTCTGAATCTTATTTAAATCTTGTTTTAATTGGCTTTTGCGATATTACTCTGGCAGGGAAAGGGGGTCACAGTTTCAATATTGCCAGTCCAGGGGTGGTACTGTTGTTACAGCCGGTGGAAGTGAAGTCCGTGGTCCCCAATGACGCTGCCATGGGGTGGCCGTTCTCTGTCAGGCCTCTTCTAACACATCCCAGCAGGGAGAGAAGGGTGTCAGGCTTCTTCTAACACATCCCAGCAGGGAGAGAAGGGTGCTGCACTACCGCTCAGCAGGGAGAGAAGGGTGCTGCACTACCGCTCAGTGGAGTGGACGCCCGCCCCCCCAGGGTGGGTAAGGGCCTTCAAACAAGCCAGCAGGGATAAAAGTTGCATCTTCCCCCTTGGCCATCTCTGACACCACTCCACTAGGGGAGATTGTGGCACCTTGTCACAGCTGGGCAAGGGTGAAAGTTCAAGCTCCCACTGGGTCTTTGTTGGCCTGGTGTGGGTGGGGCCACAGTGTTTTCTGGGCTCTCTGGCTGGAGCAGAGAAGTTATTGTCTAAAAGTTTTCTATGTTGCTAGGTGGCTCTTTTTCTGGACCTTTGCCAACTAGAGCAGGCTTTTATTGGGACCTTCTAAAATCCTGTGTGCACTGGCATTTCCTGGGTACTGACTTTTCCAGCTGTAGACCTGGGATACGGAAGGCGAAAAAGAAACCTGGGGCTGTAACCATTGTGTCACTGCTCAGGTGCCAAGGTCCCTAGCTGCTGTGCCTTCTCTCCACCTTTCAGAATCTGTTTACAGTGGTTTCATATAGAAAGTCCAGAGTTTCCGTGGTAACAGCACTAGAAATATAGGAAAGAACTTCTACTCCATCTTTCCAGAAGGAGTAGAAATCTAGGTCTGTATTTTTTAACATTCTGAGGGTGGGCCTTAAGTCTAGTTTACTCATTTTTAAGAGGGGAAACTGAGGCTACAGCAAGATGATGTATCTCACCTATAGCTGAATAGTAAGTCAGAGGTAAGGTCTCAGGTCTCCTTGTTCCCAGGGCAATCACATCACCATGGCAACGTGCCTGTGTATTTGACCTTCCCAGCCTTATGTAAGCTTCACTGCAGACACCAGCCGCCTCCTTCCAGTATTCACACACTGTCCTGGACTATTGCTTTTCCACTCAAGAAAGTCTCAAAAAAAAAAAAGTCTGTATTTCCCTAGGCAGATGGGAAGGTCTCTGAGGGCAGTGACCAAGCCACATAGCCGGCTTGTTTACCACAGGCACTCAGTGAGTGGCTGCTGGCTGTTCTCCCTGTAACAGTTAACTGTATACGGCTCGGTGAGTTCTGTACCGGGGTCCTCCAGCTGAGCCAGAGCCTGACGGCACCTTGCCTGTGAGGATGGATGACTTCTTCCAGAAAGGAGAGGCTGTGTGCTGAGAGCAGTGGAGGTGACACTGTCAGATCATCCCAGCAGGGCCGTGTTCGGTTCTGGGAGGCCCGCCAAGAGGAATTACAGTCCTTACTTACAGAGCTCCCAGGAGGGAACCCAGGATGGAATGGGACCTAAGGACCACCGTGCCAAGTCCCAGACTTCTGAGCACTGCCTGCCTTCAGCAACGGCTTGCTCATTGGATCGGTGAATAAAAGAGCAAATAAATACACAAGGGAATGAGCGAAACCACGACAGAGGGGAACGGCTGCGGGAATAAGGATACCGTGTTTGGACGAACAGGCAGACGGGGCACACCGGACTGTGGGGGAGAGACTGAACAGCCAGGGGCAAAGGGGAGAGACTGAACAGCCAGGGGCAAAGGGGAGAGACTGAACAGCCAGGGGCAAAGGGGAGAGACTGAACAGCCAGGGGCAAAGGGGAGAGACTGAACAGCCAGGGCAAAGGGGAGAGACTGAACAGCCAGGGGCAAAGGGGAGAGACTGAACAGCCAGGGGCAAAGGGGAGAGACTGAACAGCCAGGGGCAAAGGGGAGAGACTGAACAGCCAGGGGCAAAGGGGAGAGACTGAACGGCCAGGGGCAAAGGGGAGAGACTGAACAGCCAGGGGCAAAGGGGAGAGACTGAACAGCCAGGGGCAAAAGGAGCAAAAGCAGAACCATCAGCTGGAGTGACGAGAAGGTGGTTTGGGGCTAAATCAAGGACAGACAGCTTTATCAATGCATCTGCTTCACAATGAAATGCCTTTTGAAGCAGTGAGCTCCCCATTCCTGGAAATGTCCAGCCACTGAGAGGGTTTCTGCAGTGCAGGGTAGGGGGCTGGACCAGGTGGCCTCTGAGCTGCTTGTCATCCTGGGAGTCCAGGGGGCCTTTAGTGTTCACTGGAGACATGCTTAGCTCTGGATTTGATGTGGGGAGGAAGAAGTTAGCCCCAGCCTCTGGGAAGCTTCTACTAGAGGTGGGGCATGTGACATTCATTCTAGCCAGTCATCAAATATAATAGTCCTGGTTTCCCCCAATTCCAGGCACGGAGTAAAATTATGCCTCTTCGTGTGCTTAGTTGGGTGGAACTGTGTGACCAGTTCTAAGTAACATGTTCATAGTGGAAGGGACACGTGTTACATCTACGCTGGAGCACGGAATTGCCAAAGCGAGACCCTCCAGTGTTTTTCCCCCCTCTGTCTAATGACTGGTTAAAACGACAACTGTCCCATCAAACTGGGTCCTGAAAGGGTTGTTGAAAGTTACTGAGATTCAGGGGTGTTTGTTATTGCAGCATTACCTAGGCTATCCTAACTGATACAAGGAGACAAACTTTATACCTATATGGCACACCAGAGAAAATACAAGATACACAAGGTGCACAACAGGGGTGGGGTTGGCCAACAGTTCCAGCATCTCAGCGGAGCACACGAACGCCTTCACATTCATCATCTTCATCCCCCAACACTCTAGTAACACCCAATGCTACCATCTACTTGAGCTGTGCTCTCTCCTGTCACGCTAACATCCCAACTTCAAGCCTTTGCTAACACCATTTCTTCTCTCTTCATCAACTTCTTGTCTCTTCCCTTCCATCTGGTCAAACATCCTCCCCATTCCTGAAGGCACAGTTCAAGTTTCATGCTCTGCAAGACATCTCCCTACCCATGGAGACCAACAGGACCACTCTTTGAAATGGCTGCAATATCTGGTCAGGATGTCTCTTTAGGGAACTTGACAAACATGCCGATAGCTTATTTCATGCTATCTAGCCTCTACTCTGCAAACGGTTAGGGAGCCATAAGACTCTAGCTTATATTTATCTGCCAACCTCACAGCAGGTGCTCAATACATACTGACTAAATAGAGAGTAGTGACATGAACATATACACCAGTGGTAGTCAACCGGTCCCTACTGCCCACTAGTGGGTGTTCCAGCTTTCATGGTAGGCGGTAGTACCATCATGATGCCCAGAGCAACCAAAGTATAAATAAAAAGATAGATTTAACTATAGTAAGTTGTTTTATAAAGATTTATTCTGCCAAACAGCAAAAATCTGACATAAAGTACTTGGTAAGTAATTATTATTATATGCTTTAACTTTCTGTAACTCTGCTTTATAAATTTTATAAAGTTACTTCCCTACTTTATAAATCACCATTACTGTGGAACCAGGGGGCAGTTAGAAAATTTTACTACTAACAGAGATACAGAAGTGGGCGGTAGGTATAAAAAGGTTGACTACCCCTGATATACACGATACTTAAATATCCATCGATGCTGATTAAGAACTCTAGGCACTCTTACTAAGATATCATTTGTACTAGTGAGTTTTTTCATTGGCACTGAACCAGCAGTCTACTGACTGGAGGGCAGCAAGATGGCTGGTAGAAAACCCCTCTGCCCTTTCCTGTGGGCCAGAGGTAAGCGGTGTGCTTGAGGTTCACCTCTGCCGACCACCTGCCATCTCCTGGCTTAGTGTCTATGTTGGCACCTAGGATATACCTAGCCTGCAGGTTGGCATAGGAATCAGAGTGCGGTGGGGGGAACAGTAGAGGAATCTGGAAAATCCAGACCTCTTGATGCTTTTAGCAGCTATTTGGATCCAGCTAGTTATTTCGTGGAGACCCAGAATGCGAACAAGGGAAGAAATTCCAGAGAGGCTCAGCAGTCTGTCGTCCAATGCCTCATTCTGCAGAAGAGCACTGGAAGGCGCGCCACACCTTGATCAACATCTGGTCCTCCCGACCTTGGGACAAGGCTCTTTCACACTCTCCTAATATATCCCTTTGCTACCGGGCATCATGATGGAACAGGTGATGACCTCATGTTCCTGGGAGTGTGGGATTATGGGCCAGGACTCAAGACACCATTTCTGACACACCCCCACCTTTCCCAGGGCTTTGCACAGATCCGCCAGATAAGGAGGTGTGCTCATTAGGTTCTCAGCAAGGTTTCATCACCTTGCTCAATAGCCAGCACTGTCAGCCAAGCCCTTCAGTTAGTAAGTCCGTCTCAAGGTCTAACCACAAGCCCTGCTGCTGTTGTGAACCTTAATTTCCCTTCCTTGGCTCTTCCACAAGCAGTTGGAGAAGAGCTGCTTGTTCCATACAACCTTCCTCTGCCTTCGGCTTTCTCCCCTGAATGTTAAACCCCAGCCAGGACCTTGAATGTTTTCTAACTGCTCTGGGCTGTACTCTCTCATTTCGGGTACTTTCCTCTAAATCATCTCCATGCATTTCCTCCCATAGAATGAAAAGGTGAAAACTATATTTCAACCTCCTAAATAATGACAAGGACAAGCACTGTTGGAAGGAGGTTGCCAGGATGCCCAGGGGCCCTTAATACAGCTGAGTCCCAATTGCTGGCAGTTGCACAGGCCTCCTTGGGACTTCGTGGGGGCCATTTTTTGTTCAGGGCTCTCTGAGCTCCTTCCTCCCACTCGGGGAGGACTCAGCCTGCTCTAGGCTGCTCCCACTTTGGGTCTCAAAAAGGCTTCAGGGGAGGCAAGGATTTTTGTTTTGTTTTCTTTTTTCACTTTGTTTTGTTTTTATATTAGTGGAAATAAAATAAATAAGCCCAGTACATGACTAGGCTCCTCCATGGTCTGGGGCCCAGGACACAGAGCTTTCTGGCAGAATGCAGCACCTCAGCATGCTCTGGCCACCCCCCTCTCCTGGGCACAGGTGGCCAAGGCAGGGCAGTCGGAGGGCACCAGAACAGCCAGCCGCCCCAGGCTCAATGTAGCTTCAGTTTACCTCGGAAATTAATTCTCCCCCACGGTGAATGTGGGGCAGTACAGCGGCCCTATCATCCCTACGACCCCAGGAAGCTCAGCCAAGTTGGTGTGGCCAGAGGCACAGGGCCACTAGGCACTGGCTGCAGGGACTGGATCTAGGCCAGCTCAGGCATCATTATGTGCACCTACTGTGTGCAAGGCCCTAGGCCAGGGCCATCAGGGAAGCAGAGCCAGCCCCAGCGCCCATCTTTGGGTTGACCAGCTGACTGAGGGCATTGGAAGATGTACATGGAATAGCCTGGTCACACCATGAATTAGGGCGAGGGTCTGCCTGGATGGCTGGATGGGAGGGTGCCAGGACCAGGCCAGTTGGGGTGCTCATGGGGCTGGTGTGTGTCCCTAAGAGCTGACCCAGTGCTCCTTCATCAGGTGAACCAGGTCGCTGGGCGCTTTGCAGAATGGATGGGCCAGCAGCATCCGTCGGAGCTGCGCCCAACAAAGGCACCCTCCGATGGGCAGCTCCCATGTTCTGTCTCTGCCCGGGAGACACTCCAGGACAGTGTGGGGCTCTCCTTGTGACGCAGTCACCTAAGAAGTCCCGGCCAGCTTGGATTCCTCTGTCAGAGGCCCAGGGTGGCGCTCCACTAGAACCTGAGCCATCGTGGACCACAGGGACAAAGGCAGTACCCGAGGTAGCAGAGAATGAGAAGGAAGGAACTTGTCCTGACACTGGAGAACTGCCATGCCAACCTCGAGCACCCACTATCCCAGGTTGTATTGAGAAAGGAACTCCTACCTGCTTTACATCACTCTGTTGTTTGTACCATAAGTAATCAAGTCCCCGATGTCTAAATATCAGGCCTTTCATCACTGAACCGAAGTTCTTCTGACCTCAGGAGACCTCATTTCAGTCCAGCTCCCGCCTCTCTGTGCAGAATGCTGAGGTGTACCCAGGTCCCACCACGGCCTCCCTCCTAGGAGTCCAGTTCAGTCCCACTCACTGTGCTCGGGCCTGCCCACGCTTCCTCCCTCTGGGACGCCTGAGGTCTGGGCCACCCTTGGGAAACCTGCAGTGCCTGCAATGCACGGCACATCCTTTTACACATTATTCTGTCCTTCTAACTAAGTAGTAGGGCCTCTGAGGCAGGGGCCATGCTTCAGACCTACCCAAGCTTATTAGCACCAGGCCTCTGCAGCACTCCCTGGCTGAGGAATCCATAGACAATGCCTCTTGCGAACACCCTCAACCCCGGCCTGCTGAGCTGTGCTCGGCTCTGGGCAGCTGCACACAGCACAGGGGGAGTGGCCACACCAAGACAGGCCAGCAGCCTTCCCTCCGACCCCAGTCAGCTCCCCGAAGTCAGGAGCAAGTTACTGCAGGAGCTCATTTAGGCTCCCCGCATCTCTGGCCAGATGCAGTGTGAGGCTGGGCTGGGCGGGGGGGATAAGTGGGTTTTTCAGCCTAGGGGTTGCCAGAGACAGGTCTAGAACACCCGCTGCTGCCTTCCCTCCTTCCCACACAGAGAACCCCTGTTCCCAGGACAGCCCGCTGGCCGAGAGAAATGGACAGGTCCTGACACCTCACCCCCACAGTCTGCCCTTCCAGATCCTCTGCAAACTTAGACCAGAATCTGTGAGATGCTCCATTAGCACCAGAACCCTAGGAGTCCCGGTGTCTGGGGTCCACCATCAACCTTGATGTGTGGTCCTCCAGTTCATTCATTTTACTGCCAAATGATATTCCACTGAGACTATCACACACCATTTATTCATTCTTCTCTCAATGGACACTGGCTGTTTGCAGATGTTTGTTATTATAAATAACGCTACTACTAAAAAGATTCTTATGAATCTCTGTGTTCTTGGGAAAGGGTGCTTCATTATGGGCTGGGTAGTCAGGGAAAACTTTCCAGAAGGCAGACCGTACTCTCCCCTCTTCCATGTGCTGCTCCCTCCACATCCCCACTTCTCAGGAGAGCCATGCTTCTGTGGCCTCTAATCCCACTGTCTCCCACAGGCAGGGGGGAGGGATCAGAAAGCAGAGCTGGTAACCCCAGGAGGGTCACCAGGGATGAGCACCATGGGCCAGCGCAGAAACCCAGACAAACAAGACACACACAGCCCCCGGCAGAACACAGAGTTGCTTCCCTACCTGCTGCGGTGGGGCTCGCCCTCGGGGGAAGGAACAGCTGTCCAGCTGCTCTCTGCAGTCTGCCGTCCACTGTAGGGGACAAAGGAGAGGTCAGTGATAGCAGGGCACACAGGCTCACCCCCACTCAGCCCTGGGCCCCCAGACACGGCCTTGTCTCGCAGCAGAAGCAAACAGAATCCTGCTTCGCTGTTTCAATAGCAAATTCTTCCCCGGACCGCAGGGTCCAGCTGGCATCTTCAAATTCCATGTGGAGGTCACCCTCTGGTGCACAGTTGGGGAAGGCAAACTCATTCACTTCACCTAGGCCCACTGAAGTGATAAAGACCCAGTTCCACTCCAAAGCCAGGAGGACACAGGGTCACTGTGAGTTTTGAACAGGCACCATGTTTGACCCCTGACCAGGCTTCAGCTAGCGCTAGCCCTCTACAATGTCAAGGCCAGAGCTGTCGGTGAGGCATGTGTATGGGTCTTCCTGTACGCCCTGCTCCAAAACACAATGGGCCTGTGTGGACTGAGATGGCAGCCTGGCTTTGGGGAAGAGCCCCAGACTGGCTCCCAGCACCGAGACACGCCACTCACCCCTGGAGAGCTTAGAAGCCTGACGTGCCCCAAGGTGTGGTCTGATAACCACCTGCACGACTCTCCACCCACTGACTCAGACCGAGCGCAGGACTGTCAGCATGGGACAAGCTCGTTTCAGAGCTGCTGAAATGCTGGTCTCCAGGGCTTCATCTCATCATCTGTGAAATGGGGACAGCTAGGCTGGTGACTGACTGTGCAAGGTTGAGATGAGGACTTTTGTGAATCACAGTGGAGATAGGAAGTTGTAGTAACAGTAGTGCCCTTCCTGTGTATGGTGCTACCTACCTATATGGTGGTGTTTTTATTATTGTGCTAAATGTTAGCTAGCCTCATAAGCCTAGGTTGCTGAACATTGACCTTGATCTATGTGTGACACAGCAAAAGCAGAAAAGCTCATCTCTCTCTGTCTGACACACTTGGTCAAAACTGGGAGTGAGTGTGTATGGCTCAAGGCCTGGTTTTGTAAAACCTTGGCTAAACACACCCTCCTGACTGTGGGTCAAGGGCATGACCTTTGTATAGGGAAGATATTTTATTATAGTGCTGATGTCACAGGTCGGCACAAGTGTTGTCAAGACCAATGCTGTCCAACTAACAGAATGGGAGCCACAGGTAGGAGCCATAGATGTCATTTTAAATGATCTAGTTGCCACATTTAAAAGAGGTCAGATTAAATTTAATAATATATTTTATTTATCTCTATATTTAAAATACACAATTAACATAAAAATTATTAATGAGATACTTTACATCCTTCTTTCCATACTAAGTTTTTGAAATCCATTTAGAGCACGTGTTAATTTGGCCGAGTCCCATGGGGCTGGTGGCTACCACTCTGGACGGCACAGAGGAAAACAGCA
Organism: Saccopteryx leptura; assembly: GCF_036850995.1. NCBI lineage: Eukaryota > Metazoa > Chordata > Mammalia > Chiroptera > Emballonuridae > Saccopteryx > Saccopteryx leptura. The sequence continues at coordinate 21,216,237 of NC_089513.1, forward strand.
AAGGTGGAGTACCGGTCCCGGGGGCGTGCTGGCCCTCACCTCCACTTCTGGCCCATCCCTGCTCCGCATGGCAGAAGCTGATCCCTGCCAACTGTGAGTCCTAGGCTCCCGTGTCACTGGGTTCGGCCAATAGGAGAGAGGATAAGGGAATCAGGGCGTTCCACCCCACCCCGCCTCCAGTGGCATTATCAGCAGGGACTAGGTCTCCTTCATGGCTCCAGCCCTCACCAGAGCCTCTGTGCATGACCCTGACCCTGGCTCTGGTAACACCGTCTCCTGCCTTGTGCCTCAGGTCTATGGGTGGCAATGGTTCCCTGCCTCAGGTCTATGGGTGGCAAAGGCTCCCTGTCTCAGGTCTATGGGTGGCAATGGCTCCCTGTCTCAGGTCTATGGATGGTAATGGCTCCCTGCCTCAGGTCTATGGGTGGCAATGGCTCCCTGTCTCAGGTCTATGGGAGGTAATGGCTCCCTGCCTCAGGTCTATGGGAGGTAATGGCTCCCTGTCTCAGGTCTATGGATGGTAATGGCTCCCTGCCTCAGGTCTATGGGTGGCAATGGCTCCCTGTCTCAGGTCTATGGGTGGTAATGGCTCCCTGTCTCAGGTCTATGGATGGTAATGGCTCCCTGCCTCAGGTCTATGGGTGGCAATGGCTCCCTGTCTCAGGTCTATGGGTGGCAATGGCTCCCTGTCTCAGGTCTGTGGGTGGCAATGGCTCCCTGTCTCAGGTCTATGGGTGGCAATGGCTCCCTGCCTCAGGTCTGTGGGTGGCAATGGCTCCCTGTCTCAGGTCTATGGGTGGCAATGGCTCCCTGCCTCAGGTCTATGGGTGGCAATGGTTCCCTGTCTCAGGTCTATGGGTGGCAATGGTTCCCTGCCTCAGGTCTATGGGTGGTAATGGCTCCCTGTCTCAGGTCTATGGGTGGCAATGGCTCCCTGCCTCAGGTCTATGGGTGGCAATGGTTCCCTGCCTCAGGTCTATGGGTGGCAATGGCTCCCTGTCTCAGGTCTATGGGTGGAAATGGCTCCCTGTCTCAGGTCTGTGGGTGGCAATGGCTCCCTGCCTCAGGTCTATCAGGTCTATGGGAGGTAATGGCTCCCTGCCTCAGGTCTATGGGTGGCAATGGCTCCCTGCCTCAGGTCTATGGGTGGCAATGGCTCCCTGTCTCAGGTCTATGGGTGGCAATGGCTCCCTGTCTCAGGTCTATGGGTGGCAATGGCTCCCTGCCTCAGGTCTGTGGGTGGCAATGGCTCCCTGTCTCAGGTCTATGGGTGGCAATGGCTCCCTGTCTCAGGTCTATGGGAGGCAATGGCTCCCTGTCTCAGGTCTGTGGGTGGCAATAGCTCCCTGTCTCAGGTCTATGGGTGGCAATGGCTCCTTGCAGTTGCTCATCTCTGGGTCATTTAGCTTCTTAAGCTGTGTTATCATCTGTAACCACCTCCCTGGATTAAATTCCCTTTGTCTGAATGTTTTCAACATCTCTCCAAGATATTTACTAATCATAGGAGGGGGGAGGGAAAAATAAGAAATCCACCAGACACCATCTTTACCAAGTTATTAAAGACAGCGTTGCCTGTACAGGCAGTCCCTGGGTTATGAACAAGAGGTTCTGTGGGTTTGTTCTTAAGTTGAATTTGTGTATAAGTTGGAACAGGTATATTCACCTGTTAAATGCAACTTAGATGTTTGTTTTAACATAGTATTTATTTTTACCCCTCTGTGCATATAGATCCTTAAACATTTTCAAACTTACAGAACCTATCTCGTTCGTAACTCAGGGACTGCCTGTAATAAAATACATCAATGTCAAGACTCCCAGTAAAATGCACTGAAAAGGGCACATTACTTCTGAGGTGCTCTTGCCAAAAATACACAGTCTTAATCTAATCAAGACAGGCCATTAGGCAATTCAAATTGAGGAACTGTCTACAAGATAAGTGACCAGAACATTTCAAAAGTGTCAAGGTCGCAGAAGACAAGAAAAGACCAAGAGAGTTTCACAAACTGGAGGAGACTGAGGAGATATGACAATTACATGCAAATTGGATCCTGGAACAGAAAAAGAACATTAGCGGAACAACTGGTAAAATCCTGAATAAAGTCCCACTGTGCCAATGTTAATTTCTTAGTTCTGGTCATTGTGCTGTGGTTATGTAAGATGTTCATGTTAGGGGAAGCTAGGTGACAAACAGGGTCATAGGAACACACTGCATTATTTTTTGCACCTTTGCTATAAGGTTAAAATAATTTCAAAATAAAAAGTAACACATATACAGAGTGGGGCAAATAGGTTTATAGTTCTAAGTATCTAAAACACAGAGTTTATTCTTGAATTCTTATTTATTAATTATTTTATTATTTTTTATACAAACAGTTTCCTCACCGGTAACAATAATGAACCTACCAACAGCAGACAGGTTAAGAGTATGGCAACTGGAGTAAGACCACCTGGTTAAAGCCACATACTTGCTGTGTGACCTTGGGCATCTTATTCACCCTCTCTGTGCCTCAGTCTCCTCCCTTGTAAGCTGGCAACAACAATAGCATTTTTTCACATAATTGTTATGAAGAGTAAATGGTTAATGATAGATATATAAATTTACCAGAACTTCCAACTGCCCTTTCGTTGTCCCACCTGGCTGCCTGACCTCACCCTTACTGGATAATTTCCCCATGAGGCAGAAAAGTTCCAGAAAGCTGATCAACTGCCCAAGAAGGAGCATTCCAGAAAGCTGAAATCCTTAAACCCTAAAAGGGAACATACCAGAACTTTTGACTCAGTACCCCCTCAGAATCTCCCAAACGCTATAAAATTCACCCCTAGTCTGTAACCAGGGCCCTTCTCCCTGGAGAAGTGCCCAGCAGGGTTCTTTTCTTCCTTTCAGTAAAAGCCTGTTACTCTGGTCTTTTCAGACTCCCATGGATTCCAACAGTTAACATGAAAATACTGCAGTCTCTTTTGTTAGTTCCTCCTCATTCCCCCAAATTTTTAGGGTTCAGTCTTTGACTCTCTTCTCTAAGCTCCCTCACTTGTTGGGCTTAAAACGCCACACATGCCTGACCAAGCAGTGGCGCAGTGGACAGAATGTCGGACTGGGATGCGAAAGACCCAGGTTCAAGACCCCGAGGTCGCCAGCTTGAGCATGGGCTCATTTGGTTTGAGCAAAGCTCACCAGCCCAAGGTTGCTGGCTTGAGCAAGGGGTTACTCGGTCTGCTCGGCTTGCCCCACGGTCAAGGCACATATGAAAAAGCAATCAATGAACAACTAAGGTGTTGCAACAAAAAACTGATGATTGATGCTTCTCATCTCTCCATTCCTGTCTGTCTGTCCCTATCAATCCCTCTCTCTGACTCTCTCTCTCTCTGTCTCTGTAAAAAACAAAACAAACAAAAACGCCACCCATATACTACTATTTGCAAATGTAAATCTCCTCTCATGACCCTCCTTTGTACGCCCTTTGCACATCTAACTGCTTGATCAACATCTCCAATACAATATCTAATACTACCTTACACCTTTCATATCCAAACACCAAACTCCTGCCTTTTGCTCTCCACAGCTGCTTTCCCAGGGACTCTCACATCTCATTTTTGGAAAGCCTATACTTCTCTGTACTCATGCTAAAATCCTCAGGGTCACTTATTAGAAAATCATGTCATCTGTACCTTCAAAAGAAAAGGAGAATCTGACTGCCTCTTAGCAACTCAATAGTGACCACGCTGCTCCAAGCTACCATCACTTCTCACCTGGACCAACTAACTGGCTTCCTGGTCTTTAACCTGTCACACCATATCCCTCCTCTGCCCAGAATCCTCCAGTGTCTTCCTATCTCATTAGACAAAAGGCCACAGTCCTCACCAGGGCCAGTGAGGCCCTGCAGACCTGGCTCTTCTATGACACTCCCCTGTGCTCACATTGCCCCTGGAACACTGGCCCCAAAGCTGTTTCTAAAACTGGGACATGACCTGTGCCCTTGATATTTCCTCTGCCTGGAACACTCATTCACTCCCAAGTGGCCTCACTCTCGTCTCCAAATCTTTGCTCAAAAGTTCTTTTCTAGCCCTGGCCGGTTGGCTCAGTGGTAGAGCGTCGGCCCAGCATGTGGAAGTCTTGGGTTCGATTCCTGGTCAGGGCACACAGGAGAAGCGCTCATCTGCTTCTCCACCCTTCCCCCTCTCCTTCCTCTCTCTCTCTCTCTTCCCTTCCCGCAGCCAAGGCTCCATTGGAGCAAAGTTGGCCCGGGTGCTGAGGATGGTTCCATGGCCTCTGCCTCAGGCGCTAGAATGCCTCTGGCCTCAACAGAGCAACATCTAGATGGGCAGAGCATCGCCCCCTGGGGGGCATGCCGGGTGGATCCTGGTCAGGCGCATGCGGGAGTCTGTCTGACTGCCTCCCTGCTTCAAACTTTGGAAAAATACACAAAAAATAAATATATATATTAAAAATAAAAGTTGTTTTCTAGCTAAGCCTTCTGGGATAGCCTCACACTCACAGCGCTCACTGCCTCACTCGGGTATATACAGTGTGTCCGTAAAGTCATGGTGCACTTTTGACCAGTTACAGCAAAGCAACAAAAGATGATAGAAATGTGAAATCTGCACCAAATAAAAGGAAAAGTCTCCCAGTTTTATACCTATTCAGTGCAGTTCAATGTGGGCTCACGCACAGATTTTTTAGGGCTCCTTAGGTAGCTATCCCGTATAGCCTCTACAGACTCGTCACTGACTGATGGCCTACCAGAACGGGGTTTCTCCACCAAACTGCCAGTTTCCTTCAACTGCTTATTCCACCGAGTAATGTTATTCCTATGTGGTGGCGCTTTGTTATAAACGCACCGATATTCATGGTGCACTTTGGTCACGGATTCGAATTTAGCAAGCCACAGAACACACTGAACTTTCCTCTGTACCGTCCACATCTCGACTGGCATGGCCGTGGGCTGCTCCGCTGTATACACAGTGTTATGTCATCATCTGCGCATGCGCACATGCTGCCACATCATCCTACAGAAACTGGGAGGGTTTTCCTTTTCTTTGGTGCAGATTTCACATTTCTATCGTCTTTTGTTGCTTTCCTGTGACCGGTCAAAAGTGCACCATGACTTTACGGACACACTGTATTACCTTCTAACATCCCAGTTCTATCTTTGTCTGCCATCTGTATTTCCCCACCAGAAAGTAAGGGCTAGGAGAACTGGGTTTTATGGTCCATTCTGTTTATCACTTTGTCCCAGGGCCTAGAAATGGGCCTGAATAAAGAAATGTTAGCTCTAATTATATTTCACTATTTAGCCAAAAGTAACTGGCAGAAAAAGGGCAGATTTAAATAATTGGGCTTTATGCCAAAAACCACCAAACAATGTCTAGGAATTCATGTTAAATAAACAAGCAAGCTAAAAAGTATGCATTTGCCAGAATCTCACTTTTGTAAAAAGCTGTTAAAGAAAAACTTACACACAAAGATATTACATTAGTTTCTGTCATAAAACTATGGTGAATTTCTTTCTCTTTTTTTCTGATTGTCTCAGTTTTTCCAAATGTTGCTTTAAAAGTAAAACACAATTTTAACCTATTAAAAAAATAACCGGTAATCAGATTACAAAAGGCTCAACCTCACTAGGAATCAACAAAATGCAAATTAAAATGACAAGAGATGATTTGTCCCAATACATTGGTGGTAGTGTGAGTAATGGAACAGTCTTTTTGGAGAGCAATTTGGCAATAGCTATTAAAATGGATTCTCATTCTCAGCATCTACCTAAAGAAACTCTTTGTATGTGCAGGAGGAGACAGAGGCAACAGTCTTCATGAAAGTACCTTGTATTTCCAGGGGAAAACGTGGAAGTGACCTGAATGTCTATCAAGTGGCGAATGGTTCAACTCTGGGCCAGCCATGCTATGGGCTACTGTGCAGCCACCTGACAGATCACAGCAGACACACGAGCCCGGGAGACACCCAGGGCCCACAGCTGGTAAGAAGGCTGTTACTGAAGAACACAGTCACTGGCTATCACTCATGACTTTGAAGTAATATATTTGTATACGTCATACTCTATGTATGCTGGTGAAAGCAGTAAAGGAAAGTGAGAAAGCCAACTCACTGAGGTCGGGTAAGGCAGTGGAATGAGGTAGTTGCTAAGAGAGAGTTTGTGTTGATAAGATTTGAATTCTTGTGTACCATGAGAATGTGTGCCTGTAGTACTTGTATAAGGAAAAATAAATTATTTTTTTAAACAAGGGGAAAAATAAACGAGTCCCACATGCTCACCCCCCCACAGTTCCCCTTAAACTCACTTCTCCTGCTAAGCCTTTCATGGGTGGTCCACCATTGAGCGCTTCCTCCTTCGAGCAAAGATGGCCCAGGAAAAAAGGTTTAAAGTAGGCAGAAATGAAAGGATGGGGTGCAAGGGGGATGAGAGAACAGTGAGCAGGGAAGGCAGAATGAAAAAAAAAGGGAAGAAAAAGAGAAGAAAAAACTTTGTAAGAAAGACACCCACCAATCTGAACATTTGGACCCCGGCCTCCCCATCTGCAGGGTCACACCTCTCTTTGAAAGGTCACTTTGCATTTGCAACAAAACTCAGGACTTCTAAGTGCCCGACAGCCTCAAAAAGGACCATCAGAAGTTATCTTTACCCTGCACTGGCTCTTCATTTGACCTATTATCAAGAATTTATTGGAAAGTATCCCTTCATCAAATACATAGATCTGCTCTTTACAGTGTCCCTATAGTTTATCGTTACAAAAGAGTGGAGACAGACATGTCCTACCTGTGGCTGTGGTTGTCAACCTTAGTGGACATCAGAGTCACATGGGGGCTGATAAGAATGCAATGCCTCGGCCCCTCCCCATTCAACTGAACTCTGTCTGAGGTGGGGGCTTGTCTAAGCTTCCTAGCAATTCCAATGTGCAGCCAGAACTGTGAACACTGATTTGAAGCCTGGTAATGACCCACAAGACCATCCACTACCATCAAAAATGTCAAACTTTCTCCACTTATAACATCCATATATCTTCCACAAAAGTTTAATGGTCAATGAGATTGAGAGTCCTAATACTCATTCCACACGGGTGAGATATATTAACCACCCAACACCCTGTAAGCAGCAGAGAACCAAAAGTAGGAGGGGAAGGGGTAAGCACAGGACCCAGCTCAGCCACCATCTGCAGTGTGGTCTGGCTGGTTCCCATTTCTGTGCCTCAGTCTTTTCCTCTGCAGAATGGGGCTACAATGTCCTCTACTCCCAAGCACAGAATGAGGACAACTTTCTATGCCTTTGGGGACTTGGAATCCATTGGAGGACAGACACTCTGGAAATGTATAGTTGGGAGTGTGTGTGTGATTTACAATATAGTACTCTGAAAGTGTTGGGAAACTTACAGCATACATTCTCTTGGTTACTCATCTAAAGAAATGGTAGTTCACTTCCTTCCTTCCCATCCTTCCCTTTCCCTTCCCCTCCTTTCTTTCCTTTCATTCTCCCATCTCTGCCTACTTCTCTCTCTCCCTTCCTTCCCATCCATCCATCCATCCAACCATCCATCTTTCTAGTTGGTGCTGGGGGAAGGGCAGGAGACCACATTGTACAAGCATCATAAAGTATTTTCCTCCTGAGTGTTATAACCACTGTCTCTCAGATCCTAAAAAAATGATCTCACTAACTGAAGAGCAACATTCCTCTCCACTCCCTCAAACTTTCTCAAGGTTTCCAAGATTCTTAACAATTTTCCCCTTCCAGAAACATTAAAACACCACCACAGACAGGCAGACGGGGACATTCTCTGAGGTTATATTTGTTCTTGGTTTTTGACTTCTATTTAAAATGGTAATTAGATTAAATAAGAACAATCAAAAGTGCTTTAGAAGAAGGATTTCTCATAGGGCTGTGTCAATAGAACTGTGTTATGTAGACACTTCTAACCCTGGCCTTGCTTAGAGCGGTCGACAGCTGTGCCCTCCTCTGGAGTCTGTATAGCAGCTGCGTCTGTGGGGGGGGTGTGGGACAGGGAGGGGGACGGTGGGATCAGGATTGAAATGTCCCTCCTTGGCCGTCAGCACACAGGTGGGCCTGCCCAGTGTTTGTTTGCATTCTTCCAGGGTACTTCAGAAAATGCAAAAAGTTTAAGGAATGCATCTAGATGTCATCAGTGGCTATGTTTTCCACACTCTGCCTCACAACAAACATCTGTTTAAAATAGGGGTAGTCAACCTTTTTATACCTACTGCCCACTTTTGTATCTCTGTTAGTAGTAAAATTTTCTAACTGCCCACCGGTTCTACAGTAATGGTGATTTATAAAGTAGGGAAGAAACTTTACTTTATAAAATTTATAAAGCAGAGTTACAGAAAGTTAAAGCATATAATAATAATTACGTACAAAATACTTTATGTCGGATTTTTGCTAAGTTTGACAGAATAAATCTTTATAAAACAACTTATTATAGTTAAATCTATCTTTTTATTTATACTTTGGTTGCTCCGCTACCGCCCACCATGAGAGCTGGAGTGCCCACTAGTGGGCAGTAGGGACCAGGTTGACTACCACTGGTTTAAAAGCCCTTCCAGATGTGGATATTGGAGCATGGTCGGGCCCAACCTATCCCAGGAGCAGGAGCCAGCAGTGCAGGACCAGACTGAGGGCGCCTGGCTTTCTGCTCTCCATGCTGAGAGCTTAGCAGTCACCACAGGAGGTCAAAGGCTCTGGGCAGGCCCCTCCTTCCAAAGTGATCTCCCCAGTGGCTGCTCCAGATGTAGACATTCACAAAGCATTTCTTTGGGGTGAAGCTTCATGGCACCTGTGGGGCCTGCTCCTGGGGAACTCAGCTCTAGGAGGCAGCAAGAATTGGTTTCTGCCCTTCCTGCCCCAGACAACCCAGAGACACATTTCCCTCAGAAACTTTCCAAACTAGTCTGACGGCCCTCCGGCTTCCACTCGAGGTCACGGTCAACTGCCAACTGTACGAGGTTATGCAAACAAACGAACACATCATCAGACAAGATCCCACTGAAGGGTGGGAGACACATTTCCCTCAGAAACTTTCCAAACTAGTCTGACAGCCCTCCAGCTTCCACTCGAGGTCATGGTTAACTGTACGAAGTTATACAAACAAACGAACACATCATCAGACAAGATCCCGCTCCCCACACTCCTTGGAGACTTTTCTCCCAGACTGCTGACCCGCTCCCCAGCACCACTCTCCATTTCTTGGTGATTTCAACACCTAGGGGACAGCTCCTGCGTCCTGCCTCTCAGTTCCCGGAGCGCTCTCCTCCCAATCTCTCCTCTCTCCCCCACACCCACGCTCATACCCAGCCCTTTTATCCCCAAGCACTGCAATCCCTCCACCTGGGTTCCAAACGTCCCTCTCTTGGACACACCCATCTTTCCGACTCACTCCTTTTGTACCAGGACTCTGACAATTCTCCAACTCCCTAGGACTTCCAGCTTATGGACCCACCACCCTTCAGTGTCCACCGCCCACCTCAGGTCCTCACTCCCTTTCTGGCCTGGCCCAGTATCAGGGAACATCACTCATCACTCCCTCATCTACCTCTCCCTTAACCCCACCATTGTCCTCACCCAAAGGAACCTCAATCCCGGCTAGATTCACCTCCATCACCCTGCGCCTGCACCGTGGCGGCTGAGAGCAGCTGGAGACACCCACGGGACGTTGCACAAACAGGAGTCACTCTGTAGGCATGGCGGCCAGCCTGTGACTGTGGGTGAGCTGCTGGAGGCCCAGCCAAGGTCAAGCGCTCTCTCCTACTCAAGGCCACTGCAGCAGCAACCTCCCCTCTGCCCGGGGTCACCCCCATCAGTGTACAACATGATGTTAATGCCCTGGTTTTTACCTCACCTCCCCAAACACCACCTCTCTCCCCTTTACAATAAAACCCCTGTGATACAGAGAGGACGGTATTATCCTCTTCATCTCCAATCTGTCTCCTTGACCTTCGCCTCCACCACTCAACCTTGACCTCTCTAGTCAGGGTCATCAGTAGCCCCGAGGGCTCTATCAGGTTATTCCCGTCCGCCTCTGTGACCTGCAGCAGCAGTCAACACAGACACTGTGCCCGCCCGCTTCCTTGAAAGCACGTTCTTCCTGGGGCTGTGGATACTTGACTCTCGCCGGCTTTCCCTCCTGCCTCTCTGCCTCCCCCTCCTGGTCTCTTGCTGGCTTCCCCTCACAGCCCTGCTCTCTGGATGTTGGCTCAGCCCTGGTACAGCCTTCCTCCCTGTTTCATCTCCTGTGGTTCCCCCACTGTCTCGCTGCTCCAGCCACACCAGCCTCCCTGCTCCGGCCACGCCGGCCTCCCTGCTCCAGCCACACCGGCCTCCCTGCTCCGGCCACGCCGGCCTCCCTGCTCCAGCCTCCCTGCTCCAGCCACACCGGCCTCCCTGCTCCGGCCACGCCGGCCTCCCTGCTCCGGCCACGCCGGCCTCCCTGCTCCGGCCACGCCGGCCATCCCGCTCCGGCCACGCCGGCCTCCCTGCTCCGGCCACGCCGGCCATCCTCCTCTAGCCACGCCGGCCATCCCGCTCCCGCCGGCCCCCCTGCTCCAGCCACGCCGGCCATCCCGCTCCGGCCACGCCGGCCTCCCCGCTCCGGCCACGCCGGCCATCCCGCTCCGGCCACGCCGGCCATCCCGCTCCGGCCACGCCGGCCATCCCGCTCCGGCCACGCCGGCCCCCCTGCTCCGGCCACGCCGGCCATCCCGCTCCGGCCACGCCGGCCCCCCTGCTCCGGCCACGCCGGCCTCCCCGCTCCGGCCACGCCGGCCATCCTCCTCCGGCCACACCGGCCATCCCGCTCCCGCCAGCCTCCCTGCTCCGGCCACGCCGGCCATCCCGCTCCGGCCACGCCGGCCATCCTCCTCCGGCCACACCGGCCATCCCGCTCCCGCCAGCCTCCCTGCTCCGGCCACGCCGGCCCCCCTGCTCCGGCCACGCCGGCCATCCCGCTCCGGCCACGCCGGTCTCCCTGCTCCGGCCACGCCGGCCATCCCGCTCCGGCCACGCCGGCCATCCTCCTCCGGCCACGCCGGCCATCCCGCTCCCGCCGGCCCCCCTGCTCCAGCCACGCCGGCCATCCCGCTCCCGCCGGCCCCCCTGCTCCAGCCACGCCGGCCATCCCGCTCCGGCCACGCCGGCCATCCCGCTCCGGCCACGCCGGCCATCCCGCTCCGGCCACGCCGGCCATCCCTGCTCCGGCCATGCCGGCCTCCCTGCTGCACCTGGAACACATTTCCAGCCTGGGCCCTTGCACCTGCTATCCTTCTGCCTAGAACGCTCCTCCCCCAGATCCTGACATGGCAGCCCCTCCACCTCCTCTGTGATCTCTTCTCTGACATCCTCTTTAGAATTGCAAACCCTTCCTGACCCTCATCACTCCACGTTCCATTTTCTTGCTTTAGTTTTCTCCATAGCAACTGTCTATCCACCATTAAATAGAAATTCCATGTGGGCAGAGCACTTGTCTGTCTTGCTCATTCCTGGAAACCCAGTCCGAGGACAGTGCCAGCCAGAGGGCAGGTGCTCAAAACACACGTGTAGAGTAGACACTGGACAAATTACAGGCTCACACTAACTGTGATTCTAGAACTTCAAGGACACTAAGGGAAGCAGCACCTATATTTCCACTTCTCTCTCAGGGCTGAGTCCCTCTTCCTTATTCCACATGGCGATGAGGCGTGGGACCACCATGGCTTCCTTCTCTCCCAGGCTGATTCCTGGCCTGCGGTCCCAGGAAAGCCCCAGGCTCGTTCTGGCTTTCTGAAAAGCTGGAGGGTCTGAATCTTCTGCCCACCAAGCCGGCAGCACCCAGTTTTTCTCCAAAGCTAGGCACTCTGGTGGCTCTCCTCTCCTTGTCAGAGGGGTTGCCAGCTTACTGTGGGACAACAGTTACACGAGGTGGACACTTGGGACCTGAGCCCTAATGGGAGAGACCCTGCCCCGTCTCCCTGCGCAGGCAACACCCTGCTTCTCTGTAGCTTTGAGCTCCGCATCACTCTTGACCTTCCAACATTCCTGAGGCAGCAGGACCATCCCCACTGGCCAGGTAGGAAAACCAAGCCTTATAGAAAGAAGTTGAAGGGTTGGCCCAAGGTCACAGGCAGTGAGGTGCACATCTGGAGCCAGCCCTTGAACAGACACCTGTTGAGGATTTACGTTGTTAGCCAAAGGTACTTGTGACAGGTACTTGTGCTGCCCTCAATGACTCACACTCCATTTAGCAGAACTTGAGACTTCCAAGTCTAGGCCCACAGTCTTTCCCAAGATCAGGGCTGATGCAGACCGACCCAGGGCGGGGTAAGGCCAGCCTGAGATCCTGGGACAGAGTACCTCATGTGCCTAAGACACACAGAACCCTGGGGGATTCCCGGAGAGTCTCAGTTCTATAATCACAACTGCCTGTATTTGAAATCAGAGAAAATATTCACAAGTTACAGTCTTCTCATTGTATGCATTTTGGATAAGCTACCATCTCTAGATTTCTCTAGAACAGAAGCTTATGGAGGACAGGGATTAGGGTGTAGCACATAGTAGGTGTTCAATAAATCCGAGTTCTTTTTTTTTTTTTTTTCTGAAGCTGGAAACGGGGAGAGACAGTCAGACAGACTACCACATGAGCCCGACCGGGATCCACCCGGCACGCCCACCAGGGGCAACGCTCTGCCCACCAGGGGCGATGCTCTGCCCACCAGGGGGCGATGCTCTGCCCCTCCGGGGCGTCGCTCTGCCGCGACCAGAACCACTCCAGCGCCTGGGGCAGAGGCCAAGGAGCCATCCCTAGTGCCCGGGCCATCTTTGCTCCAATGGAGCCTTGGCTGCAGGAGGGGAAGAGAGAGACAGAGAGGAAGGGGGGGGGTGGAGAAGCAAATGGGCGCTTCTCCTATGTGCCCTGGCCGGGAATCGAACCCGGATCCCCCGCACGCCAGGCCGACGCTCTACCGCTGAGCCAACCGACCAGGGCCGTAAATCCGAGTTCTTTAATTGCATGTTTGCTCAATGGGGTAGGACAGAACAGAGGTGAGTCCAAGAGGGGCTTCCTGCATGGACTCCGTGCTCTGTGGGTGGGACCATCCACATCTCGGCAATCGAGGCCCAGGCAACCAGACGATGTCTGGACTTAGGGTGCCCTTGTCACTCCCTTTGAGTTTGTCCAGGCCCTGTACCTGCACAGGTCCTGGCCCCTCTCTCCCGCCTCCTCCCCGGGGGGCACTCACCTTGGAGACGTGGGACTGCGTTTTCTCGCTCTCACCGTCACCCTCCGTCTTGTCTGCCAGCAGCCCTTGCACCTGGTACTCCAGCACGTAGCTGTCGATGAAGCGCTCAAGCTCCTCGATCTCCTGGGAGCGGCTGCTCCCGGCTTCGGAGGAGGCTGACGCTGCCGACGAGTTCTCCATCCCTCCGGCTTGGGCCTGGGTCAGAGCTGCAGGACAGAAAGAACGAGGTTCTGTGAGATGAATCCAGAGGCGGAGACCATGCCGTCTTTCCTGTGACGCGTCTGCTGTAATTCCCGTGTAGGGAGAGGGAATTAGGGAGTTCCCAGAGAACTCACCTAATGGACCACCATAGTAACTTGTGCGCTGTTTCATCTTAGTCCATACCTAGACCTCACCATCTGGGAAAAAGCAGAAAACAGACCCAGACTACCACCCAAGCCCCATTCCTCAACTTGGATATAAGAAAACCTGCCACAAAGCAGAATAAAACAGATCGCAGGCTTCGATGTCCCTGACCCAAGTGTTAGGATATAGAGGAGGGCCTCAGACACAAACCCTGCAAGAAAATACTTCCTTCTAAAGAGATGTCTTCTCTTTGGACACCAGACTACCCCTCAATTAGTGGAACCCTGCAGGCCTTGAGTTACAAGCACAATTTTGCAGGCTTGGGATGGTGCAGTTCCTGGGCCACATGCTAGGTTCACTCTGTAGGAGGGTGACTTGCTTTTAATGACAGGTGAAAGGCCAGGTGGGTGGTCTGGGAGGGTCTGGAGGCTGCCTGGCCAGCACGCTTAGGCGCATGACGCCCTTCTCTAACCTGTGTGACCTGATGGGCGTTCCAGGGACTCCACCGAAGTCTAACAACAGAACCTCCTGACCAGACCGGCAGACCCACCTCCGGGCAGCCTGCCTATGTGCTCAGGACGCCTCCCATTTCTCTGGTCCCTGCTGCCCAGGGAATTCAAGCGCTGTCTCTCGCTGTGTAGCGGAGATGCAGGCCCTGGAGGGCGGGGCCGTGCCAGGCTGTGGCCTCAGCCGGCGGCACGATCAGATTGATGTCCAGAGCACTGAAAGGAGCCGCCTGCAGGGAAAGACAGGGCCTGAGGCCACGCCGATTATTCCTCGAACTTCAGATCTTATCCTGGGCGTCCTGGCGCCCTTCACAGGCACAGGTGAGGACCGGGCTTGGCAGGAACTTGGAGGGAGCTTGTCCAGGAGGGTGGCGTACCTGGCTCTGCCTCTGGCAGCAGCCTCTGTCTCACTCTGCTGGGCTCTCCAGACTCGCGTGCGCCCCTCCGGGGCCATACCTTAGCCGTGTGAGGGAGCCCTTCCCCACACTGGCCCACTGAGGAAAGGGGCAGGTGCTGAGACCCACTCCCACCCTGCGGAATTGTGCCCCCTCTCCGGACACCTGTCTCGGGTCCCTCCTGTGTCACATCCTCTCAGCTGCCAGCTGCTCCGGACACTTGTCTCGGGCCCCTTCTGTGTCACATCCTCTCAGCTGCCCGCTGCTCCAGGCACTGCTGCCCAATCAGATTCATGCAGTGGGGCCTTAACGCACCTGACCTCCGCACCCTGCGCGCCGCCCACGGGGCTCCACTGCCACCCGGCAGCGGGGACCTGCTGGGACCCACCCGGCACCCAGAACCCGCATTCTGAGAGTGTGAGCAGCCAACGTGCTTGGGAAAACACTCTTTTTTTTGGTCTGTTGGATGAGAATTCTGAGATGCTGTCAACACGGTCCCTCACCGTGTCCGGGTGGGTCGAGCCCCAGCTGCCCACAGAGGTGACCAAGATCCATGAGCCCCTTTGTCTGGCTCTCCCACCTCCCACCTCACTCCACGCAGGGACCTGGGGTGCTTCCAGCAACTCTGCTTTCTGAGACGAAACCAGGCTAATCTGTCTCTCGGCTCACTGGTTCATTACAGATGTCCCAAGCAAGGAGCCGAGAAGTCCCTCGTTCAGCAGAAAGCCCCCCCCCCCCTTTTAGTTCTTTACAAGAGGAAATAGAAGGAACAGAGAGAGCGAGTGCTGTCCTCATCATCCATCCTCTCAGCCATCGGGCTGGATGTTTGGTCCCTCACGCCCCCAGTTTTCCGTTGTGGTAGAACACATAGCACATAGCACTTAGTGCTGTAATCTCCTTCAAGTGCGCAGTTCAGTGGCATTGAGTCCGTTCGCAATGGCTGTGTAACCATCATCACTACCCACCTCCAGGACTTTGTCATCTTCCCAAACAGAAACTCTGTGTCCATTAAACATCAGCTCCTCATGCCTCCTCCCACAGCCCCTGGTACTATATAGCTCTACCTTCTGTCTCCGTGAATTTGTCTCTGCTGGGCACCTCGTATAAGTGGCATCATACAGGATTTGTTCTTTTGTGTCCGGCTTATGTCACTTATCACAATGTCCTCAAGGTTCACCCAAGTTGTAGCATGTGTCAGAATTTCACGCCTTTCTATGGCTGAATATAAATACACTGTGTACAATAATAGAGAATCTGTGTAGACCACATTTTGTTCACCCATTCATCCATCCATGGACATTTGGGTCGTTTCCCTCCTTTGTCTATTGTGAGTAACACTGCTACAAACATGGGTGTACACGTATCTGTTTGAGTCTGTTATTAACTCTTCGGGGTGCATACCTAGAAGTTCTGCCCTATGTTTAAGGCAAACAAAGTGACGAGGCACAGAGTGATCTCTCAGGCTGGTGGAGACACAGGGAAACAAAGGGACTCTATCCTCGAGGGCTTGTTCCGCTCTTTCCCTGCCTGTGCTTTGAGATGCCCTCCTGGCTCAGTTTCCCATTCACAGCAAGAGCAGGATGGGAAGTCCCCAAACAGCTGGGCTGCTGGCTAAGCAGAGAGCCAGCAGGAGGAGCTTATGTTTTAATGATCAGTGAAAGTGATGAGGGGGATGGGCCCAGAGGAAGAGAAAAGTGAGAGGAGGATGGAAGAGGAGAGACACTTTGGCTGCCGCCATCCATCCAGAATGCAGAACCCTGCCGCGCAGAGGCCCCATCCCAGGAACCGGCCCCTGCAGCCAACCGCCCCGCCCCCTCCCTCCCGGCCCCGCCCCCACTCCCCACCAGGTGATGGATGTGGAGGAACAAAAAGGGAAGCAGCAGGAGCAGCAAAGCGCTGAGGCTGCTCTTTGCTGTAAAGGGCAGGCAGCCCTGGGCTTGCAGGCAGGAGGTGCACCTGGGTGTGCACAGCTTTAGAGGCGGCTGAAGCGGCAGAAGAAGTAGAGAGGGTGTGCTTCTGGCCTGTGCTGCCCGGCTGGAGTTAGGCCCACCTATGGCTGTCCACTGAGCGGGCGGCCCACACTCTCCTGCTGCTGCTCAGGGTCCTGGCCTCGGCCCCAGGGGCCCAGGGCACCCCCTGCAACAGCCAACCCTGCTCCATGCCTTCACTAAAGCCGGGGGGGGGGGGGGCTGGCTGACTATTTTTAAGGCCAGAAACAAAGACACCCATGTGCTTTGATGAAAAGGCGCCTTTGTCCACACCCATGTCCTCCCTACCCAGACCCCAGCGACCCCGCCCCTTGCTGCCCTCTGCCCAGAGTGGAACGGCTTCCTTGGCAACCAGCACTCAGCAAAGGTACTGCTGACAGTGTGGGGCTCCCTGCCGAGGTCAGGAGTGTCCCTGCCCCCACCCTCTGGCCTGCCCGCCTTGCAGTCTGCTGCCAGCAGAGCTAGAGGTCTGGAAGAAAAGGGAGGCCTCCAGGCGCAAAGCCCAAGCGGAGCCTCCCCAGCCCCTCCCCCCCAACCCCGCCCCAAGCATCCTTCCCTCTCCCCAGCGACGAATGGCTTTAGGAGCTGTAAATTTAGCCAATCCCTTTAAGAACAGCCAAGAGATTAGGAGGCATTACCTCCTACCACAATTCCCAGGATAAATTCAGTGACCTGCAAACCAGATGAGACACTTCTGCTTCTCCACCACCAGCCCTTCTCTAGGGAACCCACCCTTCAGGCCCTGACAGGAGGCGGCAGGCGCCCCTCAGCCTTCCTCAGACCCTTCCCCTTGGTCCAGCAGCACGCAGCTCACCTGGGCACCATGCCCTTCTGGGAGCTCAGAGAGAGAGCCTGGGAAGGTCTCAATTCCTGCTTTCCCGTTGCATGTTTTTTTCCATTTGTTTGTTTTTTTGTTTTTGTTTTTGCTTTTGGTGGCTGCAAGAGGCCCAGCCTCCCTTGGACCCCAGGGGAGCCTAGCAATCGTGTAGGGGGCTTGCCCGGGGCTTGAGCTTAGAGGCCTTGGGGATCTTGGGGTGGCGCACTGAGCTGTGGGTGGGCAGCAGCGCCCAGCTCGCCACCCTTGCATTGCTCACGTCACCACTGCTCACCTTGTGCTGAATCTCGACCACCCCACCCTTCCCACAGCCCCTTCCCACAGCCCCTTCCCCTGCCCCTTCCCACAGCCCCTTCCCCTGCCCCTTCCCACAGCCCCTTCCCCTGCCCCTGCTGCAGAGAGGCCTCACTCCCTGGGGCTCCCCTCCAGCAACTGCCTCCTGGTGAGCCAGTTACACACAGGCGGTCCCCTCTCCCTTCCCCAGCTCTCCACGGGGCTGGCAATGGACACTTTCACCAGAGCCTGCACCAAGGCGGTCAGGCAGGGCGGGGCCAGGCCTCAGCCAGGCTGCCTGCTGGGAGTGTGGGAGGAAAGAGGCCACGCTGCCTGGGAACAGAGCACGCCCCTGCTCTCCCCGAGGGAGCCATGGGAACCCCCGTCACCACGTCTGCTGCCAACCCACCCCTCCAAGTCCAGCCCACGCTCCACCTCCTGCAGAAATGGGACACTGGGGACAATGCCGTTCCCTGACAAACAGAGCCCTGTGCTTGGCCGCTCCTGCCAGCGATGATCTGAGGACTCTGAGACACATCAACATTTGCCAGAGAAAAGCACAACTGCACGGATACCTCCACACCCAGGAGCCTCAGGCCTCCCACCACCGGAAGTGGGGAAGACCAGAGACACTTTGAGCGGGAGGCAACCTCAGAGACCGGCAACATTTACTGTCTCAGGAGTCCAGGATCCTGGTGTCCTCTAAATCTCTGACACGCCCTCACGCACACACCGGCGAAATCCTCTGCCACTCAGACATCCAACAGGGTGTTAGCAAGGTGTGTACTGTTTTTCAAACTGCAGGTCTCAGCGATTTAGTGGGTTGTAAAAAAACTCATGACCTCAGCATTAAAAATAGAGAACTACATTGAAAATATCTGTGAGTGACACATATTGTAAGTGGAATGATTGTTTCACAGAACTTTCGTTTCACTTACACATGGAAAAACGATCTCTTTCTGTTAGGCATGGTCTTCAGAGTTTAAGGGACCCAGCGCAGTGCATCCCAGAGTTCCAGGTGCACGAATCACAGCTGGGCTCGTTAGAATGCGGATTCTGATTCAGGGACTGGAGGTAAGGCCTGAGAGTCTGCATTTCCAACTAGCTCCCAGGGGGGTGTTGCGGCTGGCCAGGACCTCTCTTTGAATAGCCAAGATCTAGAAAACCTCACCCTCTCTTCAATCCATTATTCAGCCAGCTCACCCTGGTCTGGGTTCTCCAGGCTGACCCTCTGGCCCATGGGCCAGCTCCCTGGAAGAGAGGCAGCGTCCATCTTATGACCAGCGTGGGGCCAGGCAGGACCCCAACGGGCAAAATTATTATTTGTTGGTGGACCTCAGGGCCACCCACCTGCATCCTGGGCTCTCAGAACCAAGCGCACAGAACAGCACTTGCTTGAGTCCTGCAATGCCAAGCTAGGGGCTTGGACACATCCAACTGGTCTAAACAAGTTGGAGAATCTGAGTAGGCTGGAAGACCTCAACGGTCGTATGAGAATCCAGCCCCTTCATTGTGCAGGTGAGGACAGGGGGCCGGAGAAGGGGAATGACTTGCCTAGGGACAGGGCCAGGCCTGTGACACAGGTCCCCGGACTCCCAGCCCCTCAACAATCTGCCACCCCTGGAGACACCCTGCTGAGCTAAGTCACCTCCCCCAGTTACCACCAATGACAGGACAGATAGTCCTAAATACCAGACAACACCCAATTCACTGCATGACTCTCACACCCCACTGAGCCTCCATTCTGGGCAGCGCCCAGGACCAAGCCGTGTGATTCTTTCAGAACTTCCACAGAGAAGACACCCGGGCCCCGGGCCCCAGCACTCTCTCCTGAGAACAGCCTCCAGGAGTGACTGAGGAGCTGGACCAGATTTCACACTGAGGGGGACAGGTCACTGTGGGCCAGAGGCACAGAGATGCTGTGAATCCTGCTTTCTTCAGTGTGCCCACTGAGGCTGGCACCCGAGGGGGTCTGGGAAGGACGGCCTCCGGGAGAGGGAGCAGGTACCCCCCGCCGGAGCGAGGGTGGCATCCTTCACAGCCCACCAGGGGACACGCTAGATTCCGGGCTCCTGAGGGGAAGCCCACTCACAGGAAGAGCCCTGACACAGCAGCCACCTGGCTCTGTGGGGCCTGCACACAGGCCCGCAGGCTCGGCGGGGGACTCTGGGAGGCCCAGCCCCCGCTTTGTCCCCGGCATCCCTGTCGTCCAGGCCTGCTCTGCCCGTGGCAGCCTCCAGGGCTTCCCGCCCTGACCCCAGCCTGCTCCCTTGGCGCCGAGCACCGGCTGTCTCCCGACACCTCCTCATCTTCCCCTGTGCTGTTACCCAGCTCTTGTCCTGCTCTTGAATTTTTTATGGGTTTTTATCTTGTCTTGACAAGACTGCATGGACCTTGAGGCCGTGCTCCATCCTATACCTCTAACAATCCCAAGCCCAGGGAGGACAGACTGGCCTCCCCACACCCGTCCCCACACACTCCTTCCCTGAGAGCGGGCCTCCTCAGCGCACCCACCGGCTGCTGCTGGGCCCAGGCTCTCCCCCTGTCTCTCCCAGCACTTAGAACGTTAAAGCCAAGGGTGCTGGGGGTAGACCTGTCCAACCCCTCTTCATACCGGCCACCAAGGTCACCCGATCCCACAACTAGGATTCGAACATCTTCTCATCACATTCAAGAGCCTCATCAAGGCAGTTCACCCCAACAGGTACAGAGTGCCTGCTGTAGGCTGTGCCCTGTAGGCACTAGGGGGCATGGCAGTCAGTCACAGGTGAAGCCACACAGGGTCGATAAAACATCAAAGCTGGAGGGTTACTGGCCAGCCAGCCACACAGCTGGCTGGAGTCAGGTGGCTTCCTCACTGCCTCTGGCGCCTAAGAGAGGGTAACACAGTGGATATGGTTTCTGATGCTTGGCTCCAATGATGGCTAAATCCCTGCCAACCGTTGTGACCTTAGGCAGCCTGTTTCCTCCTCTTTAAAGGAGACTGATGATAAAAGTGCTCCCTCATAAGATGTTGTGAGGATTAAGTGAGAGAAGGCATGAGAATGTGTTCAACACAACTGGGTATAAGGCATGAGAATGTGTTCAACACAACTGGGTATACCGCAATCACTCGGCTACTGGTTGTGATTATAACTGACATCACAACTGCCCCTGCTATGTCCATGCTGTCTTCCACATTCTCTCCCACCTCTCCAAATTGCACCCTTTCCTTCAGTGTCCAGCTGCAGACACACCTTCTCCATGAATCCCCCTTGGAGACTCTATCTATCACTGGTCACTGCTGGTTCTGAACTCCAGCTAACCACAGACCCCACTACTCCCTAATGTCTCCCTACTGTGAACTGTGTGTGTCCTGGATTGGCCTCAGTCTCATCATGGGGACTCATTCTCTCTCCTCGTTGGACCCTGGCAGTAGACAGGTGGGCTCACCACTGGCCTTCAAAGCTGGGTTGACAGACAAAGAGTAAAAACCAACTCAGAGCATGCTGGGAGGGGTAACCAACAGTAACCTGCTCTGAACTTGGCAATGTACCTGTGAGAGCACCTAAGGTTAAGCCCAGAGATCTCCTCTGAGCATGGTGGCCCAAAGCCTGAGGGCTTCCTTCTCAGGTGACACTCTCTCCAGTGTCTCTCGGGGTAACCAGGGTCCCCAGTCAGCTCTCTTTCTCCTGGCAACAACTTCCTGAACGAGAGCCCAGCTGGAGCAGTGACAGTATCGAGCAGTTTCCAATACTCTGAGGGGGGTCCCAGGTTCCACACAGCCTGACCTCAGCAGGGCTGTGACCCTGTAGGCCTGTCCCATGGCTGGGAGGACAGGGTTGACTCACTTTGAGAACCCTTTCTCTCTCCCCTCCTCATCCTCAAGGACAGCTCAAGTGCACCCCCTGAACCACCCTGGCCACTCCAGCTCAGTGACCTTCACCCATCACACACCCAAAGCAGCCGCTCATGGGGTCTTTGACCTCTGCCCCCCCCCCCCACTCCCCGACTTGGATGGCTGACTGCACAGGAGCGTAATCACGAGGCAGAGACGGCAAATGGCCGTTTGGGGTCACGTCTGGAACACAGTGCATTTGTTTTGCCTGTTCAGTATTTCAAAAATATTTAAACCAACATATTTCAATCAAAGATTTCATACTAAAAAATCCACACTTCTGATTTTTTTTAAAAAATTGGGAGATCCAGCAACATCAGCCCAGCTTCCCACACTGCAGCCATCAGCTACAGCTGAGCAGTGCTGACCCCTGCAGACAGGACATGCAATTTCCAGTTCTCCACAGACCTCAGCACTCCCTAATGTCTCCCCACTGCCCACATCCATCATTCTCACATTGCTCTGTGCTCACTCACATGTCACCTGCCTGGCCCTCACAGGTATCTGAGTTTGAGTCATCCTACAAGAAAGTAACTGTAGGTGAGTCATAGACCAAAACTGAGGGGTGTCCTTAAGAACTTGGAAATCAAGAACAAGGGCTGTTCCCTGGTAGTTACAATGTGAAATCAATACATGATAGTCCAAAGCAGAAATATGCAGAGTCATTGCAAAGAAAAAGAAGGTTCCTAGAAGGACTCAACGCTAACTGGTTGAAGACAGCCACAGAGCTATTATAAGAAGACTGTGTCACTTTGAGCGGACTGGGTTGCACCAGAAGCAAAGAAAACAGCCAACCACAGAAGGCAGGGTAGCCCCAAGCTCTGTCCAGGGAAAGGGGTGCCCTTTCTGTGTATCTCCAGGGAGGGGGGGAGGAGCAAGTAAATACACAGGCTGTCCCACTGCTCCTCTTAATGTCCCGATCACACTGCAGCCCAGTCCTGAAGTAGTCTGAGGGGCTGCCTCCTTCCTCAACTAAAATATGTGCTCGTAGAGGCCAAGGATGCGTCGCTCGTTCCCTCACCCCCTGGGAGCCAGACCTGGGCCCACCACACTTTCAGTTAGTCAGTGAGTATTTGATGGTGGATTCCCTGGAGTGAGAAAATGGCCAGCAGGTAACTGACACTCTGTCCCCTGTGGTATTCCGGCTGCCGATGGGCGCAGAGACGGGTGACACAGCCGTGGAAACAGCTAATACGGTAAGGCTGGGGAGACCCCTCTTTGGCTGAGTAGCCTGTGTGTGTCACACACAATGCCTGAGGCCCCAGACAGCAACCAGGGGAATCTCAAACCCATCTGATGCCCAGGGCTCTTAGAGCTCTCCCTGAATTCTCTATGAACCACAGGGAGGTAAAGAACGAAACAGCCAGAGGTCAGGAGTATAAAACCCACAAAAAACAAAAGGTCAGACCCCTGATTCCTAGAGTGGCTGTTACCACCTTTGCTGGAGGTCCCCAGGCACAGCTGCCCTTTGACCCTCACTGAAGCAAGAAAGCAAGCCATCAATACTGTATTCCCCACAGACCATTTCCAAACTATTTTCCTCTAATATCTTATTTTTCCAACGGAATTTTAAATGCCCCCCATATATAAAAGATAATAACAACTAACATTGGCTGAATATATATTATGTGATAAATACTTGGTGTATATTCATTTAATTCAAGATAGTCCTATAATGTAGGTACCATTTTTGTCCCCATTGTATAAATTAGAAAACCAAGGCAGGCCCTGGCCGGTTGGCTCAGCGGTAGAGCGTCGGCCTAGCGTGCGGAGGACCCGGGTTCGATTCCCGGCCAGGGCACACAGGAGAAGCGCCCATTTGCTTCTCCACCCCTCCGCCGCGCCTTCCTCTCTGTCTCTCTCTTCCCCTCCCGCAGCCAAGGCTCCATTGGAGCAAAGATGGCCCGGGCGCTGGGGATGGCTCTGTGGCCGCTGCCTCAGGTGCTAGAGT
This sequence comes from Saccopteryx leptura, assembly GCF_036850995.1. NCBI lineage: Eukaryota > Metazoa > Chordata > Mammalia > Chiroptera > Emballonuridae > Saccopteryx > Saccopteryx leptura. The sequence goes on from NC_089513.1 coordinate 21,239,635, forward strand.
GGCTCTGGTCGCAACATGGCAACGCCCAGGATGGGCAGAGCATCGCCCCTGGTGGGCATGCCGGGTGGATCCCGGTCAGGCGCATGCGGGAGTCTGTCTGACTGTCTCTCCCTGTTTCCAGCTTCAGAAAAAAAAAAAAAAAGAAAAGAAAAGAAAACCAAGGCAGACAGGAGTTATCCACAACATTCCTAGGTATATCTTCAACCTTGTAGAACAGAGTCCCAATTACGGAGGTCTCCAGTGATAGGTGGCCAAGCCAAAGATGAGAGCTGTTGATCAAGGACATGTTGAAGACCAGGTATGGTAGTTGTCCTGGGGCTGGCTTCCCCAAGTGTCTCTCTCCGGGACATGCTGAGGTCAAGTAATTAGGGAAAGAGGCAGTCAGAAAGTCTGAGTTCCAAGTCACCTCCACGGGGAACCCACCGCAGTATTCATGCTTGCGGGCAGGGATCGCTTTGTCTTTCTCTTAATATACTTTCAGGACCTGGCACAGGTACAGAAGGTGGATGGAAGGCCCATGGCAACCTGAGGGAGGCCCGTGGAGTCGCCCGTCTTGGGCCTCTATGACCTAGGAGCTTTCTCCTTGGAGCTAGTCTGGGGCAGCTACAGCAAGGACTCCCAGATGCAGCCAAATGCCTTGTGGAGAAAGTCAACCTGGTGGTGGACCCTTGGTGTCCGTCACAATCCTCCGGGTCTGTATTCCTATCCTCCCTGAGGTTCATTTCACCCTCTGTAGTGTGGTGGTAACAGATAACCTCTTCACATGCACACAGCAGGCACTGTCTGTCGCTGGCTACAACCACAGGGAGCAAGCTGAGTGACTAACTGGCAGATAATTAACTGAGAAATGCCCCACAGCCCTCTACACACTCCGCTGAGACACAGGGAGGAGGTGATAAAAGGCAGAAAGGGGCCTCCCAAAAAACTGGCTGTGGGTGTCCATATACACTGCTCACAAAAATTAGGGGATATTTCAAAATGAATATGAAGCGATAAAATATCCCCTAATTTTTGTGAGAATATATGATTATACTGAAAACCAATTAGTAGTATGCTTTAAATTGGTGAACTGTATGGTATATGAATAATAGCTCAATAAAGTTGTTGAAAAATTTAGTGTATCAGAATCTCTGGCTGATTAGCTTGGAGACATCTCCAGAGAGCACTGCGCTTGTAAGAATCACAGGAAACTATCAATGAGTCAACAAAAAGCCTGAAAACCTGAGTCTAGGGTCTCACCGAATCTGGGAGAAATCTCCGCAAACTCCCTAGAAGGGTTCTGTGGCCTCACCAAAGACGGGGTTGCATCTCCTAGAGCGGCTCAACCATCCATCCATCCATTCATTTAACAAGCACATACTCAAGCTTGGTGTTAGGTGCTAGAGACCCAACAGGAAAGGCAAGAAAGTAACCAGGCAATTGATATCATGAGTCAAGGGCCATGGGTCTCAGAGCACCAACACAGGAGAGGAATACTGAAAACATTATTTTTATTAGCTTGCCCTAACTGACAGAAAAACACAAATATATATATAAGAAGCAAGAGAAACCTTAGGAAACAGAGTCATCAATTATAAGACCCACCATTATTTTATGAGCCACAAAGAAAAAAATGCGGCTGATTAAACTACGACATAATGTCTTTATGACGGTCCTGCATGCAGACACTGGTCACACAAGCCTCATGTGGTTGTGAGATCCTTCCCTCTCTTCTGAGGGATGTGGGGATTTCTCCTGTCTTTGGCACTGGTGTTGCTTAGCAGGCATGAGACTGGCAATTCTTATTCTTTAACAAGTACGAGACTGCAGTTTTCCCCCAACAGGGGATATTTGTTTTCCTAATACCAAATCAATGCTCCGCCACTGGTTCCATGTTCTTCTGTGTACATCATAACTTTTGGTGCCAATAAAAAATCATAATGAGGCCCTGGCCGGTTGGCTCAGTGGTAGAGTGTCGGCCTGGCATGCAGAAGATCCGGGTTCGATTCCCAGCCAGGGCACACAGGAGAAGCGCCCATCTGCTTCTCCACCCCTCCCCCTCTCCTTCCTCTCTGTCTCTCTCTTCCCCTCCCGCAGCGAGGCTCCATTGGAGCAAAGATGGCCCGGGCACTGGGGATGGCTCTGTGGCCTCTGCCCCAGGTGCTAGAGTGGCTCTGGTCGCAACAGAGCGACGCCCCGGAGGGGCAGAGCGTCGCCCCCTGGTGGGCAGAGCGTCGCCCCCTGGTGGGCGTGCCGGGTGGATCCCGGTCGGGCGCATGCGGGAGTCTGTCTGACTCTCCCCGTTTCCAGCTTCAGAAAAATACAAAAAAAAAAAAAAAAATCATAGTGAGATCTTTTGGAAGACATTTGAATGACAATTACACTGAACATGTGGATAACCAACAATACACCTAATTCAACTGAGGTCCTGACAGTCTGAACAGCAGAACCATGTCCACACCTGCTCAGACCGTGACGGCTGTGTCATACCTGCCGTGTGGCTGGCAGCCAGCAATAGTAAGATGCACCCTGACTTCAGACCTAGTCACATGTGGGAGGAAAACAACCACCATGAAATGGGCAAGGCAACCCCTCGTATGAAGGTGAGGAAACACGAGCACAGAGCTGAGACATGACACCCCCCTGGAGTGTCACAGAGCCAGGACCAGCACCCCTGGGAGCTGAGATCTGAGCCAGTGTGGTTTCTTCTGCTCCCTCCCCTGCCTCCAGGAGGCTGCCGTCCCTAAGCTCCTTTTGTATTTTCTTGCTTAAAAACAAAACAACAAAACAACTATTTTAGAGCAGTCATGACAGTAAGATTAATCTATCTACACATGTAGTCGACCTTAGTCCTACCAGTCCTGTGAAAACAGATGATGAGCAATGTCATTCCAACACCATCTCAGGGACCATTAGTTCAGAGCTGCCGGGGGACTGCATTTCCACCCCCCATGGGCTGGTCCCGGGCTGCCACTCAACAATACTGTGCCGTGTTTACAGATGAGGCTGGCCTGGCGTGTTCTCAGGGTCGAGCCCTTGGAGAGACACCGTCCCCATCACATCGCCTACGAGGGTCTCCTGGAAACGCCCTTGTGAGCCTGATGGTAGAAGCTTCTGTTTGCTGGACGCAGGCAGCGTCCAGAGCGCGGAAGGCTGTGGAATTGAGTCTCAGTAATAACTAACCATGGCGCTCACACGCTGGCAGCGTGTCAGAGTTCCCGGGCACTGGGTCAAGGCAGGAAAACACATTTTTCTCTTGTGAGCCTGGGATTACGGAGCTGGCCCCTTGACATTAACACTGATTAACAGGACCAGGTCCTCTTTGCTTCAACAAAAACTTTACAAATTTCTCTCTAGCTGGATAAAGAATGGGCTGAAAGCCTTTGAGCAGAGCTGAAATATACTTCCTGGAATGCAAGACCTAAGCCCGAGAGCCAAACCAGAAACACGCCTGCCCAACACGTATAAGAACAGCAGCCCATGGAAACACCCTCCCCACGCTGCCGAGAGTGAGGAGGGCGCAGCTCGGGTGTCGGCAGAGTCCCGTCTCACCGGGACCACACCACTGCCAGGGGTAACTAACAGGACACAGGCTGCAGCAGGACTGATGGAACAGGAGACCACCCAGGGCTGGTCAGGAGTACTGTGGGAGGGGGGTTGGGAGGGGGAGGGAAGAACTAGCCAGCTGCAAAAGGTAATGATGAATCTGTCCAGCTCATCCAGTACTGTCCAAGGGAGAAAAAGGTATCCAACACTCCTGTCTGCTTTGTAATGACAGGCCAAGGACAGAGCTGGGGACACTGGTCTTACAGAGCACAAAAGAAATGTTCTTCTGTGCCCCTCACCCTGTGCCCTTCAATCCTGCTCTGCCCTAGACTTAGAGCAGAACAAATACAGGTCACTTCCTCAGCGTATGCCAGGCACCGTGCTAGACCCTGGGTAGCCAGTGACCGAGATGTGGCCTCTGCCCTGAGTCAGCACAGAGTCACCGAAGGGGACAAACAGCCTTCGGAGTCTGCTGCACGACTACAGACAACAAACACCCTACAACATCTCTGGGAGGTGGGATTAGAACTACTTTTTCTATATTTCCCTCCTTTTCCCCCCCTTCCAAAACGGGTTTGTAATGTTGTTATATAAGCAAGAAATAAACCAAACTTTAAGAGGCAAAAACAGGTTTGGCTGCAGGGTCTCTCCTGCTTGTTTATCGCCTAGTTCAGTAGTCGGCTAACTGTGGCTTGCGAGCCACATGCGGCTCTTTGGCCCCTTGAGCGTGGCTCTTCCACAAATACCACGTGCAGGCGTGCAGGTTATAATAATAATGTACCTACCTATATAGTTAAAGTTTAAAAATTTTGGCTCTTAAAAGATATTTCAATCGTTGTACTGTTGATATTTGGCTCTGTTGACTAATGAGTTTGCCGACCACTGAGAAGGCGAGGTCTGAGGCAGCTGGTCACCCGAGGGCACGCCCACGCTGTGAGGCACCTGCCACAGCCCAGGCTGACAGAGCGGTCTGCTCACACCCCTCCTGCAGGGACACTGCCACTCTGTGAGGCCCTTCCGCATCCATGAGCCGACTGGCACAGAGGTAATCCCTGCTCTGGCAATGCACCAGGGCCCCTGCTGGGTGGGCAGTGTCCCGTCTACCCGTCACTCCGTGTGTCACCGCTTAATCTAGAATCTGCTGAACTCTATAGGGCCAAAGGTGGGACAAGAGAGCACCCCTGGAGTTGCCCCCAATTTCCTAGGAGGAAGGCTGTGGTTGCAGGCCCCTCCCCCCGAAGGTAATCTCCATAAAGTACTTTAACTTCAGTTGAACGTGTCAGTACATTCAGTCAATAGCACTGTTGTTGTCATTGCTGGTCTGACCCTCCTTCTTGCTCTGGGTGTTGCCCTAGAACTGTTTCCCCCTTGGCCACGAGGGTAAGTGAGGAGCCTGCCTGTCCACACGGCAATGCCAGCTCACCATCCCACAGACCTCCCTGCTGGCAAAATATCAAAGGGAAATATGTTCCCAAGTTCCCATCCTAAACGTTCAAATGCGCAGGGATGGTACCTGCCCTGAGCTTAGTCCCAGCTTCCCCCAGCAAGCCCTGCTGCCCTTTGTATGGTGCTGGTGCGGCGGGTTGCAGGCGTATCCAGGCATCCTCAGATGGTGCGACCTCCATTCCAGTGCTGAGAGGTGCCTGCCACACCTTCCCTCCTTGCTAATAACAACACACTTCCAACTTCCTGCACTCTGAGGCCTCTGAAATCTTAAATACGAATGAACAGGAGTTCACAGGCTAAGTTGTATGGTTCTTGTGTGATGTATAAGTCAATCAAAACATAAGTCAGTCAAGGGGGATGCCTGTGATATTCCTTAGGTCACCAAGCAGGAGAAATCTAGAATGCTGTTAAGAGCCCAGGACCTCCCCTCATTGCCCACTACCCCCAACTGGGTTTCCCTGACTATGTAGGATGTCAGCCCATGGTTCCAGGGCCTGAAGCTTGTTGCGTGCCCACTGGAGGTCTAAGGAATCCAGGAGCCAGAGAATGGACTGGAAAAAGTTGGAAAAGCAATGAAACAGACGGTGCTAGAGGCCCCATTGTAGGCCTTGCTTGAGGTCCAGGCCTGTCTCTTGCACAGGCTACTGGGTCTCCTCACCTTAAAGAGCCCAATTTCTCAGGGTGGAGAAGAGAGAACATTCCAGCAAGGCCCTCCTTTACACCAGGGGGCTGGATCGGCATGCCAGCACACGGGCTATTTCCCTGACCCATTCTGGCCAGACAACTCCTATAAACCCTTCGAGGCCCAGGCAGCAAGCCTCGTCTCCTGATAAATGGCTTTCTAGTGAATTATCTGTTGAATGTATTCACTCTACATGTCTGTTTCCCCCAGACACTATCAGCCCCTTGAGGCTTTTTCTTCCTCCTTTTCTGCTGCCTCATAGAGGACAATCAGCAAAAGGATGTTCAATAAATGAGGGAAGAAAATTAATTCAGCCAGTCAAAATTATATTTCTTCATTCAATGTCTCTTTTCTTATTTTTATTTTATTTATTTTCTCTTTTGAGAGAGAGAGAGAGAGAGCAAGAGAAAAACAAGAAGGGAGATGAGAAGCATCAACTCATAGCTGCTTTCACTTTAGTTGTGCATGATTGCTTCTCTTAAGTGCTTTGACCAGGGCCAAGCCAGTGTTCCCTTGTTTAAGCCAACGACCTTGGGCTTTTCATAACAGCGACCTTTGGCCTCAAGCTGGTGAGCTCTGGGATCGTGTGGACGACCCCCCACTCAGGCCAGTGACCCCGCGCTGACAAGTCCATGCTCAGAGCTGGCAACTTCAGGGCTTCGCACCAGTGACCCCAGTGTTCTGGGTTGATGCTTTATCCACTGCACCACCATTGGTCAGCCATTCTTCATTCAATGTTTCACCCTTGAATGCTTGACCCTTATTTTACCCATACAGGCCACCCACCCACCCCGAGACCAGGAACTGGGAGAAGGTCTACATAATGCAGTGGGACCCCAAAGCTGACTTTGCCACTTGCAGATTATGGATCCATGAGAATGGTAGACACTTCTAGCTTAATCTGTAATACCTAACCTTTCCTTTTTCCTTACTAACAAAATCCTTATAATAGTGGGGAGATAGTGTACCCAGATAAAAACTACATTTCCCAGCCTCCCTCAGAGATAGTACAGGCCAATGAGATATAAAGGAAGGTCTTGAGTAGGAAACCCTGAATGGATCGACTATGCTAGCACATGCCTTTTGCTCTTCCCACTTTCTCCTTGCATGGAATGTGTGGATGTGATGTCTGGAGCTCCAACAGCTCTCTTGGACTATGAGGCAACTCTGAGGATAGCAGACACTCATTAAGCCTGGCAAAGAGAACAGCAGAAAGAGCCGGGAGCACTGATGACAACAGAGCTCCTACACCAGCGCTGGGGTGCCTGCATCTATACTGGAAGTAAAATTATTATGTGTTGTTTAAATCAGTTACTTGTGTTTCCTATTATATGCTGCTATGGTAAGCAGTTCCCTCAAGAACCCCTGCCTTCTACTGTCCATACCCTTGATTAATCAACTCCCTTGAGAGTAGGTTGGACCTGGTGACTTGCTTCTAATAATTAGAATACAGCAAAAGTGATAGGATGTCACTTCTGTGATCAGGTTACAAAAGACTGACTTCCGTCTTGCAGACTCTCTATTGCTTTCTTGGTTTACATGCTCTGATGAAGCAAACTGTCATGCTGGAGAGGCCACGTGGCCAGGAGCTGCAGGTGGCATCTGGCCTACAGCCAGTGAGGAGCTGAGGCCCCAGCCCAACAGCCCATAGGAACTGAATCCCACCAACCACAGGAGTGAGCGTGGAAGCAGAGCCTCCCACAGCTGATCACAGCCAAAGACAATACCTTGACTGTAACCTCGGGAGAGACCATGGAAACAGAGGTCGGGCTGGTTTGAATCTAGACTCCTGACCAGCAAAGATATAAGAAGTTAAGTGTGGCCTGACCAGGCGGTGGCGCAGTGGATAGAGCGTCGTACTGGGATGCGGAGGACCCAGGTTCAAGACCCCGAGGTCGCCAGCTTGAGCACAGGTTCATCTGGTTTCAGCAAAGCTCACCAGCTTGGATCCAAGGTCACTGGCTCGGTCTGCTGAAGGCCCATGGTCAGGGCACATATGAGAAAGCAATCAATGAACAACTAAGGTGTCGCAATGCGCAACGAAAAACTAATGATTAATGCTTCTCATCTCTCCATTCCTGTCTGTCCCTGTCTATCCCTCTCTCTGACTCTCTCTGTGTCTCTGTAAAAAAAAAAAAAAAAAAAAAAAGAAGTTAAGTGTGTTGTCTGGGGATAATTTGTTACGCAGCAATACAAAACGAACAGCCACTGGCCCTAACCCTAACTGAAACCCTGAGCGACACTCTACCAACTTTAAAATCCTAGAATCCTGTGACTAACCAAACTCCTGCCACAAGAAGCCATAGCTCTTGACCTCTATCACTGGAGTGGCCGGACTCAGGACCCTTTCACTCGTGACTGCTGAGTGCTACTTCTTTTGTTCACAGTGACTTGCTGTGTCACGTCAGGGAAGAGAGGCAGGGCCCAGGGTGCTCCTCCGGGGCCTGGCACTGCGGGCCCTGACCTCCGACGCAGGACTCTCCTCCTCCTAGCAGACTGGAGGCCTCAGGGCCCAGCAAACCCTGGCAGGCACTCTGCTGTTCATCAGGACTATGCTATTGGCCAAGGTCTGCTGATGAGATGCGGAGATGCTGGGCTCACACACAGTCAAGGTTAGTGGATCACAGAGAGCAAACAGCTTAGCTAAGCCAGTGGTTTTCCAGCTGTTTCACTGCTGACACCATCTGTTCTGGGTTAAATCATGTCCCCCACACCCCTGCCCCCAGTTCATATATTGAAGTCCCTAACCCATACCTAAGAATGTGCTATTATTTGGAAATAGGTTATTGCAGATGTAATTAATTAAGATGAGGTCATAGTAGGATGGGCCCCTAATCCAATATGACTGGTCTCATTTATAAAAAGGGAAATTTGCACATAGACACAGGGAGAACGCTATGTAAGGATGAAGGCAGAGATTGGGGTGATGCATCTACAAGCCAAGAAATGCCAAAGATGTCCAGCTAACCACCAAAGCTAGGGTGCGGCCCTGGCCGGTTGGCTCAGTGGTAGAGCGTTGGCCTGGCGTGCAGAAGTCCTGGGTTCGATTCCCGGCCAGGGCACACAGGAGAAGTGCCCATCTGCTTCTCCCCCCCTCCCCCCCCTTCTTCTCTGTCTCTCTCTTCCCCTCCCGCAGCGAGGCTCCATTGGAGCAAAGATGGCCTGGACGCTGGGGATGGCTCCTCGGCCTCTGCCCCAGGCGCTGGAGTGGCTCTGGTCGCAACAGAGCGACCGCCCTGGAGGGGCAGAGCATCGCCCCCTGGTGGGCAGAGCGTCGCCCCTGGTGGGCGTGCCGGGTGGATCCCGGTCGGGCGCATGCGGGAGTCTGTCTGACTGTCTCTCCCTGTTTCCAGCTTCAGAAAAATACAAAAAACAAACAAACAAAACAACAAAGCTAGGGTGCGGCATGGAACAGATCCTCCTCACAGCCCTCAGATGGAACCAACCCTGCCGACACCTTGATCTTTGACTTGTAGCCTCCAGAGCTGTGAGAGACAATACATTTCTATTGTTTAAGCCACTCAGTTTGTGGTACTTTGTTACAACAGAACTAGCAAACTAAAATATCATCTGTACATAATACATCTATAGACACACACAGTGTACAGTTTACACACACACACACACACACTAACCCTGGTACTACATTTTGTGCATTTCAAAAACAGAACCCAAACTAGAATTTAAAGTATTTAGAGAATGTACATAGAAGTTCTAACATTTTCTTTGGAGACCATGAGTTTCAGGTGTCAAAGTTGGCACTAGCCACTGATTTCCCTTCTCTGGAGTCCCATGGTGCTTTGCAATTGGAGTCCATAATTCTGACCTCACTCCTCAGCTGTTTTCCTGCTGAACTTTATGCCCAGACAAGGACTTCTCTGGCAGGGTATGAATGTGGGTGTGTGTATGTGTGTAAATTGGGGGGGGGGGTCTTGCATCCCCAAGGACCACTGGACTCGACTGTGCTCTCGGGACCTGCTGTGGCCAGAGGAAGCCCTCAGGAGCGCAGCCCTCATTCCTGGGACAGTTCTGTCTTCATCCATCAAAAACAAACTCTAGGGAAGCACGAATAGAGTCAACTTCAGGGCAGGGTTGGGGGACGCCTGCCTATTGCGGGTGGAGAATTTCTGGCCCCTCGCCCTGTGTCATCAAGGTCACGTGGTGCACATGGTGTTTCTAGGTGAAGAGGGACTGGGCATGGGGCTGGGGGGAGGGAGGAGGAGAGTGGCAGCCAGGGAATGTGTGTGCTCATTCTAGAAACCCCATCTGGCCTTGCTCAGCCGCCACGCTGCCACGTGCAGCTGTCATAAATGCCAGCCCCACAAGCAGCGGGGACTGCGGCCCCTGGCGGCCCCTCCCCAGCAGCTAGGTCAGCTGGCAGACCCAAGGACTGCAGGCACGACAGTGAGGAACGCAGGCCTCACACCCCCAACAGCTGCAGAACTTGGGCAAACGGAACGGCTCCATCACTTGCAGGGCCCAGCGCAAACTGAAAACGCAGGGCCTCTTGTTTAAAATAGAATTAAAAAACAGCAACAGACAGCCGGGCATTCTCCAACCATTAACCCTTCTGAGCACGGGGCCCTGTGCACCTGTAAGGGGCGCACTTCCATGAAGCTGGCCCACGAACGAGGAGCCTCCCACGCCTGCCCCTGGGAAGAGGGTAGTTCTGCCTGAAGCCATGTTGATCCAGGACACTGCCCAACTCCCAGATAAACTCCCTCCCTTTCTGTTGTCATTTCAGGAGTGGGGAGGTGGCTGTTCCAGGAAGCACCTGGGAGGCAGGGAGGTAAATATATTTTCCTCTTTGGTCTGTATCACCTGGTGGATAGAAGAGTCCCCTAAGTAACTGTTCAGGAGCTCCTGCCATATGTATACAACCGAGTGCCAGACACTCAGAGAGAACAATCCGAATGTGCTCCTGGTGCCACTTGGCTGGCCCCAGCCCCACGTGAGGCAAAGGTATGTTCTCACATTGGCTTGTCACCTGTGTCAGTCACTGGCATCTGTAAGTCCCCTTGTCCACACCTATAGATGAGGACAATAGCATTTCTTTCCTCTTTACTTGTTTTAATCTCCCAGAATTGTAAAGAACATAAATATCAGGTCTAAAATACAAAAGAACCCTAAACACATATGCTATTATTAATACCAGTAATGGTGACAATAATAATGATCGTTAAGAGGATTTTGTTTTGATTCTACCGAGTCCTTTCACAGGCGCTACAAACTTGGCCTTTGCCTCAAAGTCTCCTGGGAAGACTCCTTGGTCTCTGAAAGCCTTGCTCTCTGGGTGAGTACCCATCGGAGGGGCTTCCTGCACGTCTCTGCCAAGGGCACACTGACCAGAGGGAGCCCAGGAGCCCCCACCTGAGCCCTGAGAGGTGCCACACTCTGGCCAGACACACAGTGACACAAGCTCTGGCCACTGAGGATTCCTGGGGTCTGGGGGACAGGAGAAACTTTCCAGAGCTCATTTAAAAATGTGCTGACTCAAGTGGAGGCAGGAAGTGGTGGGCTCCAGGCACAGGGAGCCGGCCGGCCTGGCTGGGTCCCATCCGCCTTGGGCCCCCAGCTCCGCCTGCAGCACCCTCAGGAGCGAGGACAGGCCTCCCGAGTTCTGCAGTGACTCCCTTTGTTCCTCCTTGCCTGGTGCCGTGGAGCCAACCCCAGCCTGTGAACTGCAGGCTTGGCTTCTGCTCGGCTGATCAGAGCGATTAGTACCAGCCACTCCCTGCTAATTGCTGTCCTCAGCAGTGCCAGGCCCTCCCGGCCACTCGTCCGGGAGCCCTCTGCCGACACACAGCCTCCGACTGTTCACAGTGACAAAAGTTGTGTGTCACGGGAATGGCGGCGTCCAGGCCTCTGAGGCCGGCTCGCGCCAGTTATTAACCCATTTGCTGCGCTTGAGCAGATGAGACCCATGGCTCCCTCTTCTGCCGAGCCAAGCCAGGCGTCCGCTCCTTGCCCCATTTGGGGGACCGCCGATTACAGCTATTTCAAACCATCCCTGGGAAGCACGGTGCCTCACAGGTGACAGCTTTATGATGATTTAGTCACTGGTATCTAGGTGAACGGAGGCAAGGTAGAGAACCACTCCTGAAAGTCACTGACAGAGCCAGGTGTTTTAGTGGAGAGGACACAGAGCCAGGAGCCCAAAGGACCAGCGAGCCCCTTTCCTGTTCCACCACCAATTTCTGAATCTATACAGTAGGGTTGGCGGTACTGACCCTGCCCACCTCCCACGGCTGCTGTGAGGATGAGTGGAGGCCATGAGCATCACAATTCTATGAGTGGCTACTGGGAGCAAAGCCTTTAAATACACACTCTCCAGTCCTCCCGTTTGTAAGATGAGTCTCATCTTAGAGACAAAGGAACTGAGGTCCAGACACAATGGCCACATAGCAGGTAAGGACACGTGGACATGGGGTCATGGGCTCTGCTGTTATGGTGCTAAGTTCTTCTGGTCGCTGAAACTGTCCCTTCCCATGTGTCCTGCTCAGGGATTCAGGCCAGGCTGTCTGTGCCTGCAGGCAGCTATTGGCTGGGGCAGTGAACACCACACCTGAGGGTGCTCTACCCACAGCCTGCTGGGACCCACGAGGTGGCTTGTTGGACGGACCCTGTGAGGGTACTTACTGAGGCCATCTGACTGACTCCTGAGCAGGCCTGGCCTACAGAACACGGGATGAGTCGCCAGTCCGTGGACAGGGGGACAGGGCCAGGGACCAGACAGGGCCTGAGGTGCTCTGAGAATGTGAGGAGGTCAAGCTGGACCCAAAGCTGCCTCTGTTCCTGGGATCTGTCTGTTCTCATCCTTACACACCACACAGCATGCCCCTGAATGCAGTGCTGTCTGTCTCCAAGTGCCACTCTACTACACTCCACTAGCGTTGTCCCGACTCCCCTGGGAGAGGGCTGACATTCACACTACGGTGTAAATGACTAACAGAGCAGGTTTCAGTGGAGGTGGGGCTGTAAGGAGTGGCACAGAAAGGGGGGCAAGAAGACGTGTGATACGGACATGTCTTTTCCCAAATGGGGTGCTGCCAGGGATGTGGGTCATTCTCTTTCCAGCCTCTGGTAAAACTGGTGCTTGGAGGACCCCTAGCCTGATGATGGCATGGCCTCCTGGGCACAGGGAAGGGCAAAAGACTAGGAGTCCAGAAAACCAAATCTGCTGGTTCTGCCATGAACTAACTAACTAACTAACTAACTAACTATATGACTTTGGATGAGGCCCTCTCTGGGCCAGCCCAGTCTCATACGTACAGCAAAGGGGCACCAGACTACTTCATTTCAGAGGCACTTTCAGGTTTAATCCTCTGATTCTGAGATAGTTGTTCACTTTCCTCACTGCCACTTTCCCAGGGCCTCCTGGTCAGTGTACAGGCAGGAAGAGGGGTGGGCAGGCCCGGCACAGATGACTGCCACTTTGTCCCAGTTGTGCTGCACAGCAGGCCACGGCTGCCCTGACTTGAGGCCAGTGCTCCGCCCCTTCTGGCATCCAGTGTGGCCTCAGAGCAGCAGCTGGGACAGGATTCTAGGCTAAACATGGAGCCCCCGGGTCCCCAGCCCCAGGCTGCTGCCACCTGCAGGCCCAGGGCCCGGACATCGGCGGCCACAGAGGCTCGTGCTGCCCGCCCTCCAGCCCTTCTGAAACGCTGACTCCGCAACTCTGCACGTGGGCAAAGGCCAAAGGAAGGTCAGGGGGGCCGGAGCAACGACGAACCTCCAGAGCAATCCCAAGTCAGCAGCACAAGGCAGTGCCTGTAACGACACACAGGAGCAGGCCGCTCGCTCAAACAGCGGACAGAAACGTCAGCAGGGAAGTCCCAGGGCTGCACAGCTTTACTTTCCGGAGAGAACGGCAACAAAAAGTTAGAGAAGAAAAACACTGTAGTGCCTCTCTGAGCACTTCCCCCACCCCGCCACCCTGAGGCTGAAATATGGTCACATATTAAAGGAAGGTCCATTCCTCACACACATACATGCAGAACCCACCACTTGCAAACCGTTTATAAGAAGTACAGGTCCGACACGCGGAGCACTTAAATACCAGGCAGAATCCTACCCCAGGGCGGCTGGTGCAAACCCCTCCTCACACCCCCTCTCCCACACCACAGAATTGGGTGACCCCCACCACACTGTTGTGGGGTGGATAGGGTCTCCCTGAAAGACACGTACCCATGAAGGTGACCTTACGTGAAAGTACGGTCTTTTCAGATGGGATTAAGCTAAGATGAAGAGGTCACACTGGTATAGGAAGGGCTCTAAAGCCAATTACAAAGTGTCCTTGTAAAAAAAAACAAATCAGACACAAGGGACACACAGGGAGAAGACCATGTGAAGACACGGCAGAGACTGGAGAGATGTACCTACCGGCCACTCAGCAGAGAGTGGAAAGCCAAGGAAGGGACCTACCCTAGACACCTCAGGGAGTACGGCCCTGCGACACCTTGACCCCAGACTTCCAGCCTGTGCAACTGAGACGGAATACATTCCTGTTGTTCTAGCCACCCAGGCTGTGGTGACTTGTTACAGCAACCACAGAAAACTAATACACATCTGTGAGAGCATCCGCCACAAACCCGCAGCTATGGGACCTTCAACACGCCCCTCCCCTGGGCCTCAGTGTTCTTTTTTTAAATAAAATTTTAGAAGTTGAGGCAGACTGTTCCGTCTAGATCTGACATCCAGCCCCAGGTTCTCTGACTTAGTAAGGCTCTGGAGGGTGCTGGGCGGTGGTGGCAGGAGGGGGATACACACAGGGGAGGGTGGGGACAGGCACAGCAAGCTCTGCCCCTGCCTGTGCGGTGCTGAGGGCTGCAGAAACAGTCAGGGGAAAGGCCGCCTTGATAAAAAGTAGGTCAAGTGCACTTTGGCAAGTTTGCATCCTACCCAACTTGGGATGGGGGTGCAGTTAAAAGAGCAAAGATTCCTGGGTAGATTCATTCATATGACTGAGGTGCTCCTTGTTTTAGATTTGCACCAAAATAACAAAGACGCGGGCTTACACCAAGGTGGAGGCAAGGGACAAGGACAGGAAGATGCGGTAGTAACTGTGCAGGCAGCAGGGGACATGTCGGTGAGCACGTTGTGGGAGGGGCGGAAGGGTGCTGGACAGGTGAGGGGTGGGCGGATAGAGGAGAGGCACATATGAGTCCCAGGTTTGGGCTTGGGGGACTAGTCGGGCGACAGAAAGGGGAGCCACAGCAGGAGGGTGGACAGGGATCATGAGCTGGGTTAGGAGGTGCCGGAAGTCAAGGTGTCCAGGAGGCTGTTGCTTGGGCGTTGGACTGGAACCCAAGACCAGGCTTGGTACAGAGAACAGACATGACAGTTAAAGACACTCAAATGATGGCCAGGGCCACCGGAGGGGTGACAAGGCCGAGGAAAGCAAGTAGAGAAAGGCTTGGACTAGGACCCTGGGAGCCCCTGCCTTTGATGGCCCACAGGGAACAGAACCCTGCGGGAAAGTGTGGGGAGAGAGAAAGGCATGAAGAAGCAGAGGCAAGTGGTCACTGGAGCCAGAGGTGGCTAGAGCTGGGAGTCTTCTGTGGGAGAGGCCACCACCAACACAGAGGCAGAATGGCCACGACGGTGACACACCAGGTCTCAGTAAGTTCAGGCTCATGTCACTTTTCCTCCTGGGCAGGGAGGTCTGTGAGGCCTGGCTCACCTCTGAGCTCACCAAGGAGATACATAAAGTGGATAAATGGTTACTAAGGATGGAAAGAAGGAAGAGCTAGAATGACCCAAGATTTAACCACAGTTGGCCATTATCAAATGCACCGATGCCTTCTCACCAGAATAGACACTCAGGATACCCCCTCAGTAAACATAGAAAAGGCAGTTGGTTATGTTTAAGTATCCCCCCCCCTTTTTTTGGACACAATAAAATAGCACAACTAAGTCAGGTAGAAATTTGGTGAAATTCAAATACATATGTACCGGACTATGAAATGCTTTATTTTTATATAACCCAAATGCTAAAGAAAAATTAAAGCTACATTATCTTAAGTATGTCATAAATTCTGTGAAAAAAAGAAGAATATGACTAAAAGTGGACTCATAGATATTTGGAGGTGAGAACGATGTAGGAGTTTATCTAGTGGCAGCCTCTTATTTCACGGGTGAAAGGTCCCTGAAAAGTTAGCTGGTCTGCCCGAAGCCCCATCATCAGATAGTAACAAAGGCAGGGCTGGAGCCCATGCCTCCACCTCCCCTTAGGCCTGTTCCTGCAGCACAAGCCAAATCAAGGCTACCTGAATTCAGGTTCCATTCATAACACTGTGATGCCCATGTCAGTAGTGTGGGAGGTTCCGTTATAGCAAAAAATTGCCCAGCCCAATGGAGTTTTTGATATTGTTTTAAAAACTGGATCAATTCAGTTTTGAAACACTCAAAGCAGCCACACAAGGTGTTGTAGGCTGTGTGGACTGTGTAGGTTGTGGGGTAATGCCCTAAATGGGGGTGCTTGGATGAGGGGCCCAGGAAGGGCTGAAAGCCACCTGCATGCCACTCAACAGGCCCTACCTACACTTAGGCAGATCTGTGTCTTCTGGGGAGGGGCTCCTTCTCAATTCTCCCAAACATCACTTTAGAGATGGACCACTAGTACCATTCGGAAGTCAATTTAATTTGTTCCAAGCCTCTATGTTTAAGTAAGGACAAATACAATTTCTAATTGGAATTTAAAACCATAACTTATAAAGTAAGACTTCAAACTAAAATGAAAGACAAAGATCAATACATCAATAGAAAAATGGGCACCAGGAGCATGAAAAGTAAAATTCCAAAGGAAGACATATAAACAGCTTATAAATTCTCCCCAAATCTTCAAGTTCACCAGCAATCAAAGAAGGTAAAGAAAAATGAGATACAATTATATACCCATCAAATCTGGAAGAGTGGAAAAGAATACTGAGACCCAGTGTTGAGGGAACAGGTATTCTCGCACTCTGCTAGTGGGTATGAAAACTATCTTCTCTAGGGCGATTATGGCTCAAGTACAAAATAAAATCCTTACGTGTATACATAACTTGGGAATCAAGAAAATCAACCAAGAAAATAACCAAGAAGGTGTTTGACAATTCACCTACAAGTGTGTCTAAAGGAAAACACACAGGACAGACATCCTCCTTCAAGCCCTTAACTCTTGGAGTCAACATGAATGACAAACACGACCACGCTAACAAATAAGAATCAGCCCAAAGGCAAACACATTCCTGGTTATTATTATTCTTTCCCCCTAACTCAGCTATAGAATCATGAAGTCGAGACAGGAAAAGAGAACGTGAAAAAAGAGCACGTGGAACAGAAAGAGGGCATCATTGAGCAGTAGGAGTTGTTAGCGGTTGGGTCACCTGCTCAAACGTTCTGAGCCAATTCTGTTGCTTGGAAATGGGAATGTCAGTCAATGTCCCTTAGCAAAGGCCCTGGAAGCCTCCCAAAGCTGAAGTCGATTACATCTCTTGCATGTCCACCCCCTCCAAGGGACAGGATGAAACTCCCACAGCTTCATGTCTTAGAAGTATAGACTCTTCAAAGTCAGCGTTGGAGGGCTGGCTGCCCGCCGTGTCTGCAGGGGAGCCATGCTGGCATCCTTCCCAGAAGGTCACCCGGAGGTGCAGGGGGTGGGGATGTCCAGGCTGTGTTTGCAGGCCAGACCCCAACCTCACAGATGGGCCTCCAGCGAGGCTATGCACAGGCACTCCTCAGACTCTCCCCGAGACTGCGTCACCCTTCGGGAGCCCGGGCTGGGACGGAGAGATGCCCACACCAGTGGGAGCTTTCAACATCCAAATGATTGTTATTCTGCTCTCTACGTACCCCTTCATTTCAACAACAAGACCAATGATCCTGTTCGAGTCTTCAAATGCTGCTGATGTGCCACATAGATGCACCACTGTCACCCTATATCTTGACTGGGCCCTGGCATGGGAAGATGTTTCAGATTGAAGGGATTTGGCAACAAGTCGCTCCTGCTGCTCTGTGAGCCCTGCCTCATGCTCAGACCCCACCCTTCCAAGGGAAACTGAGGAGAATATAAGACACACATAAGGCACAAACAGGAGAGGCAGTCTCCGTCCCCCACACAGGTGCCTCTGTCCTTACCATCCTTTCTAATTCACTTTCAGAACCACTGGTGACCTTGTGGGGTGATGGAAATGATCACTATTTCTATTCTGGCAACGTTAACACAGATATAAACACTTGCCAACATCCCTGAGGCTGTTTACATAAGATTCATGACTTATACTGTGTTAAATTATGCTTCAGTAAAGTACTATTAATATTAAGATGGAAAAAACATTGACGGCTATAGGAAGCATGGTCTGCAAACCGAATGGTATGAAGCCAGGTCCCTGGCCTTGGAGATGTTCAGAGCGGGGGCTGGGAGAGCACGGGGGAGGCAGCAGCGTGCGGTCGAAGGAAGTCTGTGCTGAAAATCACAAGAGCAGGGTCAGAACTCAACCCCAGCCTGGGAGCACCTGGGCAAGTCACCGTCCCTCTCTGGGCCTGTTTCCTTATCTATAAATTGAAGAGATGGGCCAAGTCTGACTTCCAGCAGGGGCCTTATGAAAAAGATCAGGGCTGTCCTGACTCCTGAGTCACACACAGTATGAGCCTGGGAGATGGGAATCTGTGTTTTGACAAGCTCCTTGGTGACGGTAATGTTCTTCGGGGTCCAGGACCAACATTTGGGAACTGTGGACAATGTGTTTATCAAGGTTCTAGCAGTAAGAGTCCCTGGTTCTTTGTAGAAAGAAAACAACCTATAGCCAAGAGAAAGGTATAAATAAATAGGATGATCAGAGTTGGGTGACACAGAAAGGCTGCTGGTCTCATACTGTCTCTAACTGGGAGCCTAAACCCAGACCTGAAATCTGAGAAGGGGGACCTTTTACAGTGTGCAGTTTGTGTCCTGCTCAGAGATGTCCATCCAGGAGACTGAGTGAGGGCCAAGAGCCAGCTCCTCTCCCATTTGTCAAACCACATCCCCTGGTGCTAGGCTGCAGCCACCTGAGGGCGGGGAGGGGAGGGGACACTCTCTGCAAAATTTATCCATTAGCGCTGGTACTCCCAAGGATCACACTGTTACCACCACCACCACCGGTACTCCCAACGATCACACTGTTACCACCACCAGCACCGGTACTCCCAACGATCACACTGCTACCACCACCAGCACCGGTACTCCCAACGATCACACTGTTACCACCACCAGCACCTGTACTCCCAACGATCACACTGTTACCACCACCAGCACCGGTACTCCCAACGATCACACTGTTACCACCACCAGCACCGGTACTCCCAACGATCACACTGTTACCACCACCAGCACCGGTACTCCCAACGATCACATCGTTACCACCACCAGCACCGGTACTCCCAACGATCACACTGTTACCACCACCAGCACCTGTACTCCCAACGATCACACTGTTACCACCACCAGCACCGGTACTCCCAACGATCACACTGTTACCACCACCAGCACCGGTACTCCCAACGATCACACTGTTACCACCACCAGCACCTGTACTCCCAACGATCACACTGTTACCACCACCAGCACCTGTACTCCCAACGATCACACTGTTACCACCACCAGCACCGGTACTCCCAACGATCACACTGTTACCACCACCAGCACCGGTACTCCCAACGATCACACTGTTACCACCACCAGCACCGGTACTCCCAACGATCACACCGTTACCACCACCAGCACCGGTACTCCCAACGATCACATCGTTACCACCACCAGCACCGGTACTCCCAACGATCACACTGTTACCACCACCAGCACCTGTACTCCCAACGATCACACTGTTACCACCACCAGCACCTGTACTCCCAACGATCACACTGTTACCACCACCAGCACCTGTACTCCCAACGATCACACTGTTACCACCACCAGCACCGGTACTCCCAACGATCACACTGTTACCACCACCAGCACCGGTACTCCCAGTGATCACACTGTTACCACCACCAGCACCGGTACTCCCAACGATCACACTGTTACCACCACCAGCACCGGTACTCCCAACGATCACACTGTTACCACCACCAGCACTTGTCCTCTACCCCACCATTACTACCACTGCTACTGCTCACTAACCTGCTAACCGGGAGGCCACAAGGTAAACACTGTCCCTGTGCTAAAAGCACGCAGTACATGACAGGCAGGTCAATGTGACCCAGGGTGCCTCAGAGAGGACCCTGAGGCAGGAGGGCAGAGAGGTGTGGCAGAGGCCTTTCCTACTGGAGGCTCCAGTGGACAACACAGAATCAACACCCCACCTGGGGCTTCCTTTATCCCCCACGCCAGGCATTGGGCATTGAGGGGTCTTACCCTAAAAGTTGTTCAATCTCACTCCTTCCTTTTTGTTCTTACCATTGGCTTTACAGCAGCGGTTCTCAACCTGTGGGTCGCGACCCCAGCAGGGTCGCCTAAAGCCATCGGAAAATACATAATGCATATCAGGTATTTACATTCCGAATCATAACTGTGGCAAAATTACAGTTATGAAGTAGCCACCAAAATTATTTTTTGGTTTGGGGTCACTGCAACATGAGGAACTGTATTGCGGGGTCACGGCATTAGGAAGGTTGAGAACCACTGCTCTACAGTATCCACACTGCATCACCGCCCCGTGCCCACTGCCTGGACCACCGAGGCCAGCTCCTGATGGGACTCCCCACCCTCCCCAAGCCTCTCCCCGGGTCCCAGCACTCATCCCAAACAGCCTCATGAAGCCGCCAGTGTGTTCTGGTCTAGTCTTGTCGTGGTTCCCTGCTGGGCAGAGGGTGCACACTCAGAGGGCCACAGCTCACACCGGCCCTGGCTCCTGCTTCCTGGACCCCACGCTGCATTCTGGCACCTTTCTCCTCATGGCCTCTCAGATGCTAAGTCACACAGGAGGTCATGTGGGAGAACAGGGACACCCTCTCCCTTCTAAGAGGGTCCCTCTCCACCCCAATCCAAAGGACCCCATCCTGCAGGGCCGCAGCACCCACCTCAGACACAGGCCTTCCCCGCCCTGGCCCACACTGACCTCCTGTTGCCCTGAAAGTCTCCAGCCTCCACCGCCAGACCTCACCCTTTGCCACGTGTCATACCTTTCCCTGTGTGGAGTCTTAACCCCTCCTGCCTGCCATCTTTCCTCCCAGTGACAGGTGATAACAGCTTCCTGGGACCAGGTACACACCTAAGGCTCAATGAACACTGCAGGATGGATGTGCACTCTAGCTTTTGAGCCCCCGCAAGCCGCAATAAGAAAGAAATGGGGTAAAGTTGCTGCTGGCAGCCTGACTCCAGGAGCAAGCCAGACATTTGCTCTGCTCCACTTCTGCCAAGAGAGAAAGCATTCCCTCCCCTGGCCGCCCCCTTCCCCTCCTCTGGTCTGCTTCCCTCAGAGGAAGTGCCAGTGGCCACAGAAATGCCAGAAAGTCCTCAGGGAACCCAGCAAGGAGAGGGGAGCCTTCAGATCCCACCCAGGCCCGAGCAGCAGAAGAGAAAAGAAACGGGAAGAAAAGCTCCTAGAGCAGGGAGCTGAGACGGGGGCAGGGCCAAAATAAACCCCCCGTACCTGAGGTGTTAGCAAGAATTATTTTTGAAAACACAAGGAGCCAAGTGTAATTTTGGACACTGGGCTGAGCTGTTATACAATTCGTACTAGAGTGTGGTAGCTTTCAGGATATTCACAAAAACACAAATTCAGTGATCAGCCTCAGTACTGTGAACACAGATTACTGCCATCTCCCCTTCTCTCACCGTGAAGTGGGAAATCTATGCAGATAAATATCAGAGAGCTGGTGCTGACATCACGCTGAAGAGGGAGTGCACGATGACACGGCGAAGTCAGGCAACTCACTGGGAAATGGGAAGAAGTCGGCTCCAAAGGCAGGGCAGCAGAAGAATCTAGTTTCTGGAGCAACGCAAGAGGGTATCTTGGATGAATAAGGCTCTGATTCTTCCAGCAAGTGGGCTATTTGCTATCTAGCTCCTTCATGAATCTGCACACTGCCGAGGGCCTCCAGGGGGACCTGCCGCTCCCTGAGGTTCAGGCTAGACCTCTGAAACTCAGAGGAGTCAGAAAATAGTGGGCAGAGAGACCAGCCTGCAGGGCAGGGGAGCAGAAACCCTACGAAAGAAGTCTGCAGGATGGCAGAAACAGCCTGGCACACTGGGACAGACAAGATCTGAGATCCAGAAGGAGAGTCAGTCCAAGCAAACCACAGCCAGTTCCTGGGAATAAAAGTTCCAGTCATAGTTCTGGCTGGTTGGCTCAGTGGTAGAGCGTTAACCCAGCATGTGGAAGTCTCAGGTTCAATTCCCAGTCAGGGCACACAGAAGAAGCAACCATCTGCTTCTTCCCTGCTTCCCCCTGCCACTTTCCCCTCCCTCCCTCCCTCCCTCTCTCTCTCTCTCTCTCTCTCTCTCTCTCTCTCTCTCTCTCTCTCTCTTCCCTTCCCACAGCCATGGCTTGATTGATTTGAGGGGTTGGCCCCGGGTGCTGAGGATGGCTCCATGGAGCCTCCACCTCAGGAGCTAAAAATAGCTCAGTTGCAAGCATTGGTGCCAGATGGGCAAAGCATCGGTCTGGATCCCAGATGGGTGGATCCTGGTCAGGGTGCATGCAGGAGTCTTGTCTATCTCCCCTCCTCTCACATAAATAAATAAAAGCCCCAGTCAGCAAGTCCCCAAAGTGCAGATCAAAGTAAAAAACCTGATTTTCCAGATAGTAGTGAGATTCTTGCACCAAGGGGTCGGAGAACCAAAAGTTGTTCAGATTGGGCCCAATTTCAGAACTCATAGAAGGTAACTGATATGAAGTGTGATGGAACTGCAGGTCCCAAGGATGTTATTACTGAAGGCAGGTAGTCAACACAGGACACCTAAGAGTGAGAATTTCTCAGTGGTCTCCATCCTGCGGCACAAAATTCTAATGAGCAGAAACCACAATTTAGAAAGAGATATCCCTGGAGTGGAAAAAGCAGGCCCCTGAGACCACTCTGTCCCTGGCTCACCAGGTCAATGTGTCACTGGCCTCCTGAAGAGACCCCCCCACACACACACATGTATCCCACAGGAGCCCCTATTGGCCTCCTGAAGAGACCCCCCCACACACACACACACACGTATCCCACAGGAGCCCCTAGGCAAGCATTCTGCCAGAGACCACAGCCAGGTAACCCCAGACTCTGGCTTTCTGGTAAACTGGTTACCTCTTGAATGATGGGATAAATCTGACCTTATAACAATATAAACTGATAGCACACCTCTGACCTAGCCAGCGGAGAGGGGACAAACAGCCAGCCCTCCTCTTTCTCAGTGGACGGATGGAGAGACAGATGAACAGATGGATAAATGGAAGGATGGATGAATGAATGGATGAGTAGATTGGTAGATGGGTGGACTAATAGATGGACGACCGCTTTGGTGAGCAAATCGTCTGCCAGATGCCTTGTAGAGGCCTCCACCCAGTCACTCACTGAGTGAACACTGTTCGGCAGGACAGGGGTTGCAAGACAGCCATGCCTGGGGGCGCTTACAACGGCTTGGGGGCCAGAACTACTGGTGTGAAGAGATTACATGTTAGTGTGGGGTTTTCTGAGCCACACGCAGCTCCTCCTTCACGCGCTTTCCTGGAAGGAGCTGATTACATCCATCTAGGGAGACAAATGAGCTACTAAAGAGGCCCAAGTAGGCAGAGGTCCATGCGGGAAGAAACCCTGAGAGGCAGGGACCGGCCCTAGGCTGCAGGCAGGCCTCCCGTAAGCAGTAGCAATGTCCGTGACTTCAGGGCAGGCGGGCAGGTGTGTGTGTGTGTGTGTGTGTGTGTGAGAGAGAGAGAGAGAGAGAGAGAGAGAGAGAGAGATGCTGGAGGGAGGGGGGAGACAGAGTCAATAGTTATTTTTGAGTAGCAAAGAGACATGATTTTAAAAAAGAATAGACAATTCGATGCGGAAGACTAGTCTTTTCAACAAGTAGCGCTGCGACAACGGGCAGTCCACACGCAGGAGAATGACTCTGGCCTCCGCAGAGCTGTTTACTCCAGATGTAGCTTTCAGCACCACCTGCCTCAAAAACCAGAACCCTGTCACCTGTCCCTGGTCCGGAGGCAGGGACACATATCAGATTCCATTTTACCCAAACTCCCTGCCTCAGGATGAGGCAGCATTTCTCCAGAGTCACAACTTCTTGTGGTTTTCTCCTTACATCTCTCCCCTCAAGTCCCTGAGAGTTAGAGTTGGTCGGAGTCATCTAGGCCAGTGTGTCATGTTCAGCATCACACCAGGACACGGGGGCCCTGGGCAGTGTCAGAGGGCAGCGGCCACGAGAGGGGACGGATGCCGTGCGTCCATCGGACCTTGTCTCACAGACGTGCCTCTGATCAGATGCGCTTTGCGACGGCACTCCCCAAGTGGGCTAACCGTTTCTCCTCAGTCATTTCCCCCAAGCACTTCCCTGCAAGCTCTGTCCACATAGTCATTCTGGTGGCCTGTGACACAACAAGCTCTCAGATCACAGGTTCCACCAGAGCTGATCTCGTGGTTCTAAGGATAATTAGCAATTACAATCTTTTAGAATGGCAACCCCTCGATGCAGAAAGTCAGAAACAAAACCACACCAAAGACAAGCCTTGAAATCCCCAAACCTCAGGCTTACAAAGTAGAATAGGATATTCGAGTGTAAACAAAAGGACTTGAAAAGGTGCACGTGAGCAGACTGAATCCCACCTATGTCCCTTTCTTGTTTTCTTTGTGTGTGTCACACACAAATCCCATACCTGGGCCACCACGGGCCCAAGTTTCACTGGAGACTTCGTGTCAGCGATTACACGGTTATGCCTCGGCTGGCACAGCGAATCTGCAGGAGAGAACTCTCCGCTGGCTTCTCCTGGTGTTTATGTTGGCTGAAGTGGAGACCCACAAGGAAAGGGGACTCAGGAAGTGAGAGGACAGGGAGTGAGGCCAGATGAGGATGCCAGCGAGGTGCGGGGACAGCCCCTCTGAGGAAAGGGCCTATGGTACCACTGCCCCAGCCCCCACAGTGACTGCACAATGCTGTGTCTTTTTGGCTTCCCAGTAAAAACAGCTGGGCCAGTGGAGAAGGGAAAACACCAAGCAGCACTAAGTGCTTCTCTTCTGGGCTGGCCGCTGGCCCAGCAAGCCCCAAAGGCCACATGTTTGCCCTTCCAAAGGTCAGCGCCGCCCTGGGCAGCCTGGGCACGAGTGGCTGCACACCCACAGCCGCCAGAGGCATGCCCACTGCCCAGCACACTCTGACACCAGGAGCCCGGGCAGACCTGGGGACCCACGTGCAGGCGCTGCTGGCCAAAGCCAGGGTGGGACAGCCCGCGGCCTAATTGTTCTTCAGCGAGTTCCCTCTGAGGCCAAATGCGCCACAGGGCACATCTGTCCAGCGCAAGGCCGTCTGGCATGCTGCGGGCCCTCCACAAATGTTTCTTCTCGTCTCCCCAAGGTGGAAAAGCAAGAACGGGACTGGGCAAAGCACCTGCATTTACAACCCTGACTTCGACAGTTTACCTTGGACAGAGGAGACTATTAAGTGCTTGCTGTCCTTTGTTTACTCCAGATAACCAGGGCTTGGGCTGCGGCCACAACCCAGTACAGACATGGGCACAAAACAGCCTTTTAAAAAATGCAATAAAAATCCGGGCAGGGAACACTGTGATGGTCCCAGAGTGGGGACAGAGGAGAGCCCAACCAAGAGGCGGGGCCTCCACGGTCCATCCCTGCCCTCAGGGGGTGTCAGGCTATCTCGGGGAGGGGGGCATGGATAAATCAAACCTGCTGTTGCAGGTTCTCACACCAGAACTCCTGGTTTTCCTCACAGTGCACTGCTATATCCCATTGTATCATTTTACTCCCCCTGCCTCAAAGGCAAATGAAAAGTGAAAATTACTCTAATTAAAGTTGACAGTGTTCATAGTAAGGAAAATTCTGGTATTTTTCCAGGCATCTTCTCTCCCACCAGCTATGTGGGTAAAGGGCATGGGGTTTGGAGCCTGGCGGGCCCAAGCTGGAGTTCTGGCTTTGTCACTCAGCTGTGTCACTGTGGGGACATCTGCCAAAGGGGCAAAAGTGTCACTCAGAACTGCTACAGGATATGACAGCAAGATATAAAGATGGCTGAGTCCCTGGTGGATGCTGGACACTCGGCCGGTTTGCCCCTCATGCCTTGCAGACTCAAGGCCTACCTGCTGACCTAACTGGGGGTCTACACAGGCACCTCAGGGGACCCCCAGATCCTGACCCCAAGATCCTGGCAGCTGTGTCTGGAAGTGGGGGCTCCAGGAAGGAATGGTCCAAACCTCTGCCACACCAAGCTGCTAACCTGTCTCCTAACTATTACTGACTTATCTCATTTGGACGTGGCAGCAGCCCTGTGAGGCAGGCAGGCGACAACCTGTTATTTCCATCATCCTCAATTTAGAGATTCAGAGAGGGAATGTGTATTGGGCTAGGTCACACAGGAAGGTACCCCAAGAGCTGGGTTTCAGCCAGGCCAGTGCTCTGTCTAATAAGACAGCTAATGCTTATCAAGTATCTGGATATTCTACTGCACTCCCTACGGGGATGGAATAGTGTCCGCACTTCCCTGTGTGACTGGATGTTCACAAGTGACACTGCCTGCTCCAGGTCTGAGCCAGAAGAAGGCCCGGCAGCTTTTGTTTTTGTGTCTTGAGGGAAGCCAGCCACCTTGAAATAGGTCAACTGCACGTAGGCTACCATGCTGAAAGGAAGCCCAAGCTAACCACACAGAGAACAGAGGCTCCCAGGAGTCTCTCTTCCTCTCTCCCTCTTTCTCTCGGGTGGTTCTGTTTCTCTGAAGAACCTGCCTAATTCAGGCTTTTTAAGGTCAGGAGCCAAATATGATTGCTTTTGACTCCTCAGTCTGCACAGTGTCCAGCTCAGACTGTCAGCAGCAAAAGACTGGAGAGTACCCAAACATCCAGAAATAGGGACTGGGTGAATAAACTAGTATATAGCCTCAGGACAGACTACCACAGACTTAGGAAAAAACACGAAGGCTCACTGTGCAGGAATCTAGAAGAAATCTGCAAACACTCTGTTAGGTGGAAGGAGGAGAGATGAGAGAGCATTTTCAGTACAATTCCTTTGAGGTAAGGAAGGAGAAAATTAGAATGTATTCAGGAAGAAATATTGAAAGGAGAAACAAAATCATTATTGAAAATGCTACTCTCTGGTCATGCTTCTTTTCCAAAGAGTTCTTATCTTTGACAGAGACATGCTGAATTATTTATGAATAAAATAATATGGTGTCTGGGATTTGTTTCAAGTAACCCACGGATGGGGGAGCAGAGAGCAGGAAAGAACCACGCGTGGCTATGGAATAGTCCCCGAGGACGCTGGGTGGTGGGGACAGAGCGGTTCATTATATATTACCGTCTACTTTTACACCTTGTGGAATTTCCAATAATAAAGAGTTTTTTAAAAATTGTTTCCTCTAGGGAAGAAGCCGGCAAGAAGGGTGTGGGTGGTTGAAATAGAGTGAAAACCCTGCTTCTGCACTTTACAGATCATCGCTTGTTTAGTTTTGTTTTTTATTTTCTTTTAATTATGGAGATGAAATTTACAGAACATGATATTAATCATTTTAGCATTCTAAAATATATAATTCAGCTGTATTTAGTACACTCATGTTGTGCAACTGCCACGTGTAACTAGTCACAAGACAGGTCCATCAGACCAAAAGGAAATCCTGGACCCGTTCAGCAGCCCCGGCTGCCCCCAGCCCAGGCCCGCCCCCGACTCAGAGCTCCTGCCCCTACCCCTGCCCCTGCCAGCCACCAGCCTTCATTCTGCCTCCATGGTTTCACCCTATTCTGGATATTTCATATCAATTAAATCATATAACAGGTGACTTTTGTACCTGGCTTCTTTCATTTAGCATGTTCTCAAGGTTCATCCAAATTGTAGCACGTTCCAGCACGTCATTCCCTTTCATGGCTGAATAACATTCCACTGTATGAATAGACCAGCTTTTGTTTATCCATTTATTTGTTGATGGACATGTGAACTTTTTCCAGAACATATCTTTTTTTTTTAATGTATTTTTTTAATTTGCTCACTTTTTTTTTTTAGATTTTTTTAATTTATTCATTTTTATTAGAGAGAGAGGGGGAGAGGGAGAGGGAGAGATAACAGGAAGCATCAACTCCCATATGTGCCTTGACCAGGCAAGCCCAGGGTTTTGAACCAGCGACCTCAGCATTCCAGGTCGACACTTTATCCACTGCGCCACCACAGGTCAGGCCAGAACATATCTTTTTACTTTGACTTTTTTTTACTTTATTTTTTTTAACTCTGTAAGTGTATTATTGCCTCTTCAAACAAATTTTAAAAATTAAATTTCTATTAAACAATGAATGTGGACCACAGAGAAGGCAGGATGAGGACACGGGGCAGATTCATTAAAAAGCTAGAAAATTGGGGGAAAAAATAGTAAGAAAGCACTCAAAAATATAAAAGGAAAAATGGTTAATAAATGATAATTCCTAGTATTTGCGGTATGTGGTTATACCATACAATCTGCACTCCTCTGAAGCATGAAAGCACCCCTTGAGAACCTATTTGGGGTGAAACTATGGGAGAGCGGACAATGGTCTGGGCTCAGCTGGGGGACGGGCTGGACCGTGAGAGTCTCCACCACGGGCTACAGCCAAGCCAGGATGTGATGACATTTATTGCTGTCACATACTGACCAAGTTCCTTGTCTCCCCAACTAAGGGGAGGACTGGGTTTCTACTTCCTGTGTCCACCCAGAGGAGAGCACTGGGCAGTTGCTGAAGTGGATACTTTCTGAAGGACGGAGAGCCGCCCACCTTGGGCCCCAGGGAGAACTGGAGACAGTTCCCAGGGAGGGGGTTTGTGGAGGGGGCAGCCGGTGGCATCCTGTCCCCCCGCTCTGTGCCCTGGGCCTCTGACTAGTTAGTCCTTTGAAGAGCCGAACCTGCTGTTTTGCTGTTTTCAAACAAAAGTTCTGTAAATACTACTAGTTTAGGAGAAAGGACTCGGGCATGGAGCCAGGAAACACAGTTTCAGTTGTAGCTCTGACCCTGGGGGAACTACTTGCCCATTTTCCAGGTGGAAATAATAATTCTCGCTCCTCCTTGTACCTTGGGATATTAGACGGTCCAGAAATAATTAGAGCTTTGAGCTCTTCTGAAGAAACACAAGGGAATATTACGATTCCTGTGGCCTAGGTGGGTGGAGTGGAGACTGAGAAAAGTGAGTAGATATAATTGAGCTGAGAAAAGTCATCTAATCGTCTAGATTTTATCTAGAGGGAGGGCAAGGGCCTGAGAAGGCAAACAAGCTACCTGTCGTGGCCACAAACTCACATTTATACAATTAAGTCTAGTCTAGTGACTTTCGATCCTTGCCTCACATCTGCAGGGGCAGGGTTACTCCCTTTCTGAAGAGGGAGAAACTGAGGCTCAAAGAAGCTCAGTAAGTGACGTGTTTAAATAAGAAGTGGAGCCGGACCCCCAGCCCATGCACAGTCCTGCTCTCCTCTGAGATGCAGCCACACAACACGCTTGGTCACCCGTGCTTGCTGGTTGCTGATCAGAACTGGAGTTCCCCGTGTCCCTGTCTCACTCCTCTGCCCCTTCAGCAGCCACATGGTGCTGAGCACTATAGATAAAGAGGGAATATGGAGCCAGGCTTCCGGGGAGCTGCTGGTCCCCCGGGGTCCCTCTTACGACATGCCGCGGCAGAGGCTGCTAGATCCCTGCCCAATATCCGTTCTCCCCTCCTCCCTATGAACAGAACCATGGGGAACGAACTCAGTGAAAAACCACCTCCCCCAGCCACAGCGCAGATAGGATGACCAATGAAAACTGATCTCAGGTCCTCCTCCCTCTTGCCCAGAATGAGGGTGTGACTGATGGCTGGTGCTCAAGTGACCATATTGGACCACAATGTGACCTTGAGTTTCCTTGAGTAAAGTGGCCATATGCAGATAATGGGACAAAAAAGATAGAAGCGGACCAGGTCCCCTGGAACCAGCATACCAGCCTGGCCAACCCACCCCCAGGCCTTTTATGCAAGAAAAAGATAATTTCTGCCTAAATAACCCTGGTTATTTCTGGTCTCTGTTACTAACCAATAGATAGGTTGTTCCTTTGAGTTGGCTGATAAACCCTAAATAGCAAAGGCTGCCAGGCTTGGAAGAGATCTGCATTGGCATGAAGGGGAACAGAGGCAGCCACAGCCCAGAAAATCACCAAGCAGCCTGGTGTGCAGGCCGAGAAGGCCATCCAAGCCCACAGCAGAGTCAAAGAACAAATCCTCCTGCCTGGATGCCAATGAGTGGTCTGGATAAGCCCTCAAGCACCAGGTATGGGGGAAGGGGTACGGCTAAGGGGTCAGCCATGTCCACCAGCACTGTGACCCCTCCAGCCTAAGGCATCTATTGCAAGGTCTCTTACCTTAAAGTGCACCTCAAAATCCTGGGGCAAGGCCTGCTTACTCACCTCCACCTGTGTCCCTGCTCAGGTCTCCAGCCTCATTCCTCACCTCCCTCCACTCTCCCCAAAGCCTGTGTCCTTAGAAGGACCAGAATGGCCTCCACCCATGCACCTTCCCACCACTAGGTTTTTGCATAGAATATTCCTTTCTGCCTTAAACACTCTTTTCCCCACCCTTTGGGCAGACTGACACCCCTGCATCCTTCGGCTCAGTTCCCAACTTAACGCTTCCCCAAGGAGCCTTCCCTGACTCGTCAAGCTGAACCCAGACCCCCTCCAGGGACTCCCACAATGCCCTGGGCTTCTCCTTCACTCGGTGTGAGATTGTCTGTCTCCTCCACTAGTCTGTGCATCCCTCAGAGCGAGGACTTCTAGAATTGCACTTGAAGGCTCCCTGCCCCAAGAAGACCACCGTATGGCCCTCCGCACACAGCACAGTTCCCAACACACAGTGGGCTCTTAATGTTAACAATGGAAACACAGAACTCAGAATCTAAAACCTAACCAGCAACAGGCTTTATTAAACCCTAGGTGTTTTTGGTTTTTTTGGTTTTTTTTTAAATTCTATTTATTCATTTTTAGAGAGGAGAGAGAGAGACAGAGAGAGAGAAGGGAGGAGGAGCCGGAAGCATCAACTCCCATATGTGCCTTGACCAGGCAAGCCCAGGGTTTCGAACCGGTGACCTCAGCATTTCCAGGTCGACGCTTTATTCACTGCGCCACCACAGGTCAGGCCTTAAACCCTAGTTTTTGCTGCCTTCCATGACTACTGTTCTTTTTCCAATTATAATTGTCTTTTACGGTCTGAGAATCACGACCTTCTTCCCTGCAAACGGATCGGTCACACGAGCTTTTCATGGTTATATTCGCCCTCTTCTCTTAGGGGGTAGGTAAGGGCCTCCTCTGGCCTTTACTTCCTCCGCAGGACCGGAAACATGCTCCTTGTATAGGGAGGACCAGAAGTTAGTCAACCAACTTGGCCACACTTGCAGCTCTGATCAGAGTAAAATGCTTGCAGGTTGAAATGGCTAACATGAGGTTTAGACAACACTCAATATTCTTTGTCTAGGTCTCCTTGCCCTCTAAATTGAACAGGGGACCAACATGATTGCCCCCAGGTGATACTGGAGGTTAAACAGGACTAGGCTGGGTTGCTGTGCACAGATCCATGCAGGCTCCGAGGACAGCAGGAAAGACGCCTCAGCCAGACAGGGGCCAGGTGGTCAGGGCTGCCCTCCCCCAAGACCGGTCGGATCCTGGCACACACCTACCCAGAGCAGAAGGCGCTGGACACCCACAGGTGCCTCGGCTGCCTTAATCGTCAACTGTTGTGAACTGAACTGGTCTTTGGAGGAGGAAGGTTCAGCAAAATTTTAATTACAGGCCATCTCCCCTGCTTTTAATGGCTAGGCTCTGAAAACGTAGTACTTTAATCACATGGTGTTAAATCAAATCACTTTTTAAGTATACTAGTGAGGCTTGGTATTTAAAGGAAACCTGTTATGAAATCTTTTATAAAGCAAGTTAATTGAACTTTTTTGAAGTTCAGTGGGTTTTTTGTTTGTTTAGGAAGTTTATGTTTAAGCGCATCTAATTCAGGTTTGCTGGGTACACTAAATCACTCACTCAGCTATGTTCTCCTCGGCATGCTTCTCAGAGGGGCCCACCTCCCCTAAGTCGAGTCCACAACCGCTCCCAGTCATTTCAGAGCCTTGATTCCCCTCTCCTCTAGCAAAGTGCCTTTCTACCCCAGACTGTGCACACTCTGGAACTTCTGAAAAGCCGTGTTAGGAGCTCAGTGCGCAGCCCTCTCCTCCCTGATTCATATTGTGACTGCATTTTGAGACAGTGCCTTTAGAAAGATGATTAAGGAAAAATGAGGTCGTTAGGGTGAGCCCTAATCCATTATGACTGGTCTCCTCATAAGAAGAGATTAGGACACATACACAGCGAGAAAAGACCGTGTGAGGCCGGGGGGAAGACAGCCATCTACAAGCCTCAGGAGAAACCAAACCTGCCGACACCTTGGTCTCGGGTGTCCAGTCTCCAGAACTGTGAGAAAACGAATCTCCTTGTTTAAGTCCCCCAGTCTGTGGCACCCTGTGTGGCAGCCTGCCCAGACTAACAGAGCAGGAGAGCCAGCTACTGCTCTGCTGAGCTCTGCGACCTGGGGCCAGGGCCCTAGTCCTGGCTCAGGGTCCCATCACCTGTCCTACCTCAGGGGCTGCTGTGAGGATTAAATGCAAATGATGGGCAGTATGTTTTGTGAGCTCACCTTCCACCCTCCTTGGCTCTTTTGTTTAGACCAGGGGTCCCCAAACTGCGGCCCCCTGAGGCCATTTATCCGCCCCCGCTACACTTCTGGAAGGGGCACCTCTTTCATTGGTGGTCAGTGAGAGGAGCATAGTTCCCATTGAAATACTGGTCAGTTTGTTGATTTAAATTTACTTGTTCTTTATTTTAAATATTGTATTTGTTTCCGTTTTGTTTTTTTACTTTAAAATAAGATATGTGCAGTGTGCATAGGGATTTGTTCATAGTTTTTTTTATAGTCCGGCCCTCCAACAGTCTGAGGGACAGTGAACTGGCCCCCTGTGTAAAAAGTTTGGGGACCCCTGGTTTAGACAATGTCATTTACCCACAAGAAAAGGAGATTTCTCTCTCACTTCTCCTAGGTACAGGAGCCAAAGTGAGAAGGGGATCCTGACACCAACAGTCTGCTTTTTTTTTTTCTTAAATTAACAGTGTACCTTTATTTTATTTTATTTTTTTACCTTTAAAGCACTGTCACATAAAGTCTTAAAGTTAAGACTCATGGCCCTGGCCAGTGGCTCAGAGGATAGAGTGTTGGCCTGGTGTATGTACATCCTGGGTTCAATTCCTGGTCAGGGCACACAGGAGAAGTATGCTTCTTCCCCCATTCCCCTTTCTTTCCCTCTTCCCCTCCCACAGCCAGTGGCTCAACAGATTTGAGTGTGGCCCCAGGCACTGAGGATAGCTCCACAGGAGTGCATCAGCCTCAGGTGCTAAAAATAGTTCAGTACTAGAGCATAGGCCCCAAAAGGAGTTGCCAGAAGGATCCCACTCAGGGCACATGCGAGACTCTGCCTCACTATCTCTCTCCTCTTACAAAAAATCTGCGAAATAGCCAGGAATAGAAATCTTATTTTAATTTGATAGACGAGATAAACTGAAGCTCAGAAGGAGTGAGTGATTTACTTGAGATCCCATGGCTTGTTGGACAGGACCCGGGTTCTCTGAACTCACATTCATCTGCTCCCAGCTCCTTCCCATCACCACTGATACCCTAAACCAGTGGTTCTCAAAGTGTGCGCCAGGGCACACTGGTGCACACTAGAAGATTTCCAGGTGCACCCTATGGTATTCCAGAGAAATATGTGCCTGTTGGGGACCAAAAAACCAACAGGGTTTTTGGAGTTTAGATTTTTGGGGGACAGAGGTGTGGGGAATTGGCTATAAGCTGACAGTCTGCCCAACCCCCCACCTCACTTTCCTGATGAGGTTGCAAAAGGCTGTTAAGTTGTGGTGCTGGATTGTTTACACTACATGTTCCCCAGAAAGACTGGAGGCAAGTTTCTTCTATCCTTTATTTGATGTAAAGTTAAGTTGATATGTATGGTGGGCGTTTTCTGCACTCAATAAAATTAATAGTAAAAAGAGAGGAATTCCTTAATGTATTGACGAAGAAATGAGAGTTTGCCTTTCAAATATATGCCCAAACATTGAAGAAATTGCTAAGACACATCAGGCTCATGTTTCTCATAAACACAAGAATAAAAAAACTTAACACATTTGCGCTGGGACCTGCCAAATTTACTAAATTTACTAAGAATGTATCTATATATATAAAAATACAACTTTTTGTATTTTTTTGTTTTTAACCCTTCTTTATATGAATTCTAAAAGGCATAACTCAAAAAATGTAACATAAAAAGTTTTTTAATGTCAGAATAAATTTAATTTTGTCATATTTATTTCATTTAATTATCATAAAAGCATGCTTGGACTTTATATTTTTTTCTTTAATATTTGTCTTAATTATTATAACATATTTCTCAGAAATTTGTATATAGTACATCTACAATTATTTGTAGGATTTTAAATGCACCCAAACTTCAAAAAGTTTGAGAACCACTGCCCTAAACACTAAAAAACACCACCATTACCAGGCTACTCTTTGCTGCATAACCTTCAATGGCTCCCAGGTGGGGACCATGTCACGCCCCCACAGGCTTGTACTCCTCCCTGCCCTTCTAACCTCTGCCCCCCATCTTCAAATCCATCGTGACAAACCAGTCACACAGCCCGATGAACACAAGCCATGCTCACGTTACCACCTCACTGAGAACACCTCCCCCACTTCTTTCTGACTAGCCTAGCAGGCACCTCCTCCAGGAAGCCTTCTCCGACTGCTCTGATTTCTTTCCACAGTGCTCTCAGGCCCAGTCACATGAGGTGACTCTAAACAGACGTGCCCTTATTTTGTTCGCAAATTGCCTAACCATGTTAGTCCCCAGGACAGGGAGCACATCTTCCTGCCAGTCCCTGGTACCCAGGCACAAAGATAACAGTCAGTAACACTTGTTCTGTCAGAAAAGCAGTTGTGGATAAGTTACCTCTGCAATGTAAACATGTTCAGAAATAGCTACTACAGGCTCAACTCTGCAACAGAATATCATTCTTCTCTGCTGCCACATCACCAGAGTGCTCGATGTCCACCCTGGCTGACTGGCCTCAGGTGACATGACTTCTACTTCCCTCTGTCCCTGGATATCCCAGCTACCCCCACCATCTCTGCTCCTCCTCACAAAAATCATGGTCTTGAGACCAAGGTTGACATGAACGCCAGGAGTTACTATTTGATGAACTGTGAGTCTTCTTTAAAGATGTCCTCTTGTTATAAGACTGGCCATCCAGGACAAGAATTTTTGTCTATTTTCTTCACTTGCTATATTCATAGCTCCTAGAAAAAACATCTGCTGAATACTTCTGTTGACTAAACAAGACGATAACTTTCAGCCAGGCCTTGAGCGAGGTGGGCCCCTGACAGTGGAGTAATATAAACCAAACACGAGTGCCCAGGAAGTGCTGCCCTTTAGGCATAATTCCAGCATTATCCACCCCTTCAAAAGTGCCTTTCTTGTCATCTACCCAGAGCTGTCCCTAAGGGGTTTTCCTCAGCCTTCCAAAGCTAACATTTCCTTCTGATGAGACAAAGAATAGGAATTCGGACCCCAAAGGGAAAGGCCTCTCAAAGAGGCACTCGGAGGAAGAGGCTCAGCTGCTGTCCCAGCTGTCACCTCCACAACTGAACAGCAGAATGAGATGGCTGTCCACACAGCATGGGAAAAAGGTCCCTGCTCTGTCGTGGCCGGACGACCTCCGCTCTGCCCCCAAACCTCGTGAGGGCAAATACCCACATTCAAGGAACTGCCTGGGCCATGAAAACATCAGATCAACCCTTCTGTGCACCATCCTCAGGTGCTGACCAGTCAGGCACAGAACCAGTTCTGGGCTTTACCCTCATCTTCCTTCCCAGCTTTGGGAAAGCCCACTAGGTGCCCCTCACTAAGAGGGATGCCAAGATGACCAGTCAGGAGAGACAATTCTGCCAGAAGCAGATGGGGAGGCAGCCCCGGCCTCTGATGGATCTAGTACAGCAGGGGGGAGGGGGTACATTCTAGAAACTGCCTGGAATGTCCCCAAAGGGGGCAGCACACCTGAAAGGGACAATGTAGGAGGCTCCTGGGTAAGCTGGAAATGCACGAGATGCTGGAGGTTCCAAAATCCCTGCCCTGTGCCAGGGTCAGAGGTGGCAGCTCCTTCCCTGCCCAGTAATAACCTGAGCCTCCCCAGTCTCAGACCATGCCCTTCAGAGCCTCCCAAACGTTCCCACATTACTGTGCATCCAAGTCTAAGCCCGTAACCAACCTCCCTGCCTCCCCCACCAGTCCCTGTAGCCTCCTGCTACTCCACAAACAGACCATTCTCCCCACTCCCTCACACGCCCCCCCACTTCCTGCAGGATTCTGCCCCAAGCCCACCACCTGCCAGCCCCTCCAGCCCTTGGCCCTGCTTTATGCCCCCTCACAGCACGCACTCCTGCCTTGTCCACGGTGGGAAAGCTCCACGAGCCTCTGTCCTGCTCACAGCTGGACCCCCAGCAGCTGGAACGGGGCTTGGCCTCTTGTAGTACATACTGGCTGAATGGATGAATGAATGAACTCCCCTTCCTCTACACACTACACACTTCCCTGCTGACTGTTTTGTTCCTTTGTGTGCGTGTATACGTGGTGACCCTGAGAGGGGAGCACGTCAGGCAGGGCCGGGAGCCGGAAGTGCTGCTACTGCAGCCTCAGTCTACACTCAGCCACACTAGCAGCAAGTTGCAAAGCCCACAGGGCACACCAGGTCCCTGACTGAGGGGAGGTCCAGCCCCATAAGCAGCCTCATGTCCGCCCTTGACCTCCTGGCCGACCCACCCTGGCAAGGGAGGAGAACAACTTCAGGAGGCTGGATTAGACCAGGGATGTACAGTGCCGGACAGCCAAGAAGTCATAACGCGGGCCCAATCTGCCCACCTCGTATGATGCTAATCTGGGCACAGGTTCTATCTGCATTTCTGGAGGGTGTTCCTGAGCCATGTGATCCCCCTGTCCCCCAGTGTCTGGCACATAATGGAGAGAGGAACTGTCTACTAAGACTTCTCTTAAGAGCTCACATGTATTGTCACCAGGTACTGTCCTAACCACATGTAACAGCTCACTTCAACCTCACAGTGGCCCTATGAACTAGGAACTGTTATTATCCCCATTTTACAGAATGAAAGCATAAAGCCCGTCCTGGTGTCTACGGTTGGTTCTGTGAGGCCACGGAAAGGGCATAAGAGCATGAGGGATAGCATGTGGCCTCCGGTGCCGTGTCAGCTGGGAAGTCCTATGTGAGGCTTAATCTCCTGGAATGCCTTTGTGAAGCAGTCATAATACCAATACCTGCCCTCCTCACATATGAGGCATAAGAGCACATGGCTAATTCATAAACTATGACACCCACGAGTGACAGCTGGTGTTATTCAAGGATACGACAATCCTGGCGCCTTCTCAGCTGTTTCCTCTAGGAGAAGGGAAGGAAGAGCGCTGGACAGCCGAGAAACATCAACTCAAACTGGACACTCTGACGAGAAGCCTGGCTGACAAAGGCAGTGGGGACAATGGCTGTGAGCTTGGCATTTATGCAAAACAGCGGTTACACTGGCAACCAACAGAACTCGAAACAAATAAAACACCAAGCTAATTATACAAAATAATTTTACATAATTGTAAATCAACCAATTGCTATCAAAGGGGAAAAGGGGATACAATGTGCAAAAAAGTAATAATGTAGTATTCCAGTGAAGGGGTAACCTGATAGATGAGTCTTCTCTTCACTTGTATTTGAATGCAACAGCAGTGCCATATATTCAGTAACATTTTTTTAAAGTTGTTAAAAACATGAGCACACACACTAATAAAGTATAGTCAGTGAGAACCAAGCTTCTCTTTTCCAAAGTATCCTCTCAAAATGAAACAGCTTCATTTTATTCAAGTCCCTACTGTTTCTAATATAGTATTAGATGGATGAGGTCACATATTCTTCTAGGACAAGCTAGAGGGAAGCCGGGCTTTGGGGATCTCCACTGAGGCCCAGGGAGGGGACCTTCTGTTGCACAGGGAGCTGCCCCATGACCGCCTGTACCCACTGCCCCAGCCCAGCAGGGCCTCCATCTCCACAGGGCAGTCTCATCCTCAGGCCCGAAAGGCCCCTGCATACATTCCAGGCGGCAGGCAAAGCGTTTGGGAAAAGAAGGGATACCACCTAATCCCACAAAAGCCCATTTTGCTTGAGGACCTTATGACCTCCAGGACACCCAATGATCGCTCCGGCTCATGCTTAACACAGGCAGGACTACAGGGAAAGTGGCCACCAAGAGGGAGCCTGTCAGGAAAGCTGCCTCCTGAGAACAAGGAAGACCTCAGATTTGATAAACCGAGGGAGAATCGACAGCGGCCTGAAAGCAGCCAAAAAGAAAACAAAGTCTTTAAAAGTGCCCCCCGCAACTGAAAACCTCCAACTGGCTTTCCTGGTCCTCAAGATCCTTCCACTATTGTAGGGATGGGAAGGGGGGGCTGGGGAGCAGTATGCTGTTGGGTGGGGGGAGGGGAGGGACAAGGACCACAGGCAGGAGCAGAAAGCCTAGAAAGAGCCTACCCTGGGGGTGAAGGGGGCCTGAAGCCCCCACTGAGGCAGGCAGGGACACAAACCTAGGAGAAGAGGCACAAACCTCAGAATAGGAAACCTCTGTATCTATGGGGCAGAGGGCCCATGGGCCAGAAGGGGAGGCAGGTGTCCCAGGAATCAGGAATCCTCTTAAATCACTAACTTGAATAGGTACCACCGTGGACAGCAGCCAAAACACCAAAGAATAAACTCCACAAGATCTCAGTCACCTTCAAACCACCACCACGATCAAGGTCAGCCTTCCACCGGCAGTAAAAGTGAGTCACCCTCCCCTCTCCTGCTCCTGGAAGCAGCTCAGCCCCAAGGGGAGGGGAAGGCTGTAGCTCATGCCCTAAAGATTTCCCCTAATGGGAAAGGGGGACTCAGACAAGACAGCTAGTCTGCATATAGGGAAGACCCCGAGAACCCTTATTTGCAGCCCCAGAAGCCCACCTCCTCAACAAATGCTGCCACTAATCTCTCAGTTCCGGTGGAGAGGAGGGGGACTGATTTAGGGTGACTGGTAGGAGGGAGCTGCGGAGGTGACATTGAATGTGGGAAGTCAGCCCTTGCTGAACTTTATGGCTTGATTCTGTAGTAAATCACTTTGGCCAAGGGAACTGCCTCCACAGAGATTTACAGGATTTAATATTTGTTTGGGGCATTGCAATTAATTGAAAGGTGCCTCTTCCAGTTACTGTTCTGAAATGTGGACCTTGGACTCCGAGCACTCACTTTTATTGGTATGATTATGATCGTCTAGAAACGGTAATTTCTGGACTCCTCACTCCCCGGGAGCAGTGCTCTCTGCAGTGCTAGGCCTGCTTGAGTTCCCAATAGCCAGGATCGATTCTCTTGTTGAAACCAAATAAGCTAAGGTCCCCTCTACAAGCTTAGGACCCTACAAATTTGCTAACTTTACATGCTCCGCAGGTTGTCAGTTATGGCCCTGAAGGTCCTGGGGGTTGCAGAAGGGGACCCAGGGGATGCGGGGAAGATGCTGACCATGCCCAGATCAGTTCCAATCAGCCACCCCACCCACCCAGTTTCACATCAAGCCAAGAGTGCATGGCAGCACGGAGCAATGGGTAAGAACTCAGGAGTTGGACTGCTGAGTTCAAATCTGGCCTTTCCCACTTAGTAGCTGTGAGACCTAGACAAGTTGCTTAACCTTTCTGTTTACTGTCTCAATTTCTCTCCTCTAAAATGATAGTGATAGTAATAATAATACCCATCTTTCTATGCTAAGTGAAATAGGTCAAACAGAAAAAGATAAATACCATATGATTTTACTTACTGCTCACAAAAATTAGGGGATATTTTATGGCTTCATATTCATTTTGAAATATCCCCTAATTTTTGTGAGCAGTATATATGTGGAACCTAAAGAATAAAACAAATTAAACAGAAACAGATTCATTGATACAGACAATACACTGATGGTTGTCAGAAGGGACGGGGGTTGAGGAGGATGGATGAAAAAGGTGAAGGGATTAAGAAGTACAGATTGATAGTTTCAAAACAGTCATGGAATGGGAAGTGCAGCATAGGGAACAGTCAATAATATTGTAGTAATTATGTACAGTGCCAAGTGAGTACTAGAAATATCAGGGGAACACTTTGTAAAATATATGATTGTTTAACCACTATGCTGTACAGCCAAAACTAATACAAAATAATATTGAATGTAAAGTGTAATTGAAAAATAAAATAAAATAAATAATACCCCTCTCACATGGTTTTTATAAAGATTAAATCAGTGAATAATTTTAAAGCACTTAGTACAGTGCTTGGCACATGGTAAATATTAAAAGAATTGATTTATTGGTGAATAAAATTAAGTTATTTGAAGAAAGAACTCTATGGCTAAAATGAAGCTAAAAAGACAATTATTCACACGCTTTCTGTAAAGGGCCAGGGAGTAAATATTTTGGGCTTTGTGGACCACCCGATCTCTGCTGGCCTTAGCCACAGGCGACCACAGACACGTACAAGGCAACGGCTGGGCTGGGCTCCAGTAACAGCTGTTTAGAAAAACAGGCATGGGGCTGGGGGCCACAGTGTGCCAACCCCTAGCCTGGACCAAATTTCCTATTTTACAGATGAGGCACTGAGCAGGGAGTTACCTGACATCACTAGAATGCAGGTGCCTGTTGTCCTAGGCAAGGGCACATTCTCAAACCAAGAGCCCCAGAAAGGGAGACAAAGGTACAGTCCACACTGCATTCCCAACAGACACACGGCCACTGTGTTCTGCCAGTTGAAGAGGACCCCCTGAAAAAATGTGACACAGAAGCCAGCACTTTCCATCTATGAGACAAACCCTGGGCTCCCAGCAGCTGGGGCTCAGGGGCAGGTGTCTCCCGACTCAGCTCTGTAGCTGCCCCCAACAGCCAGCACAGGGTCTTGCCAAAGTGGAGTTACTCTGAGAAGGCCAGGATCTGTGGCTGACCCTGCAGGGGAGAAGATGCCCACCAGGAAGGCCAGGGGCAACACTTCTGTACTTCAGCCAACTCTGGGAGTGACTGGCTCAGCGGTTCTCAACCTGTGGGTCGCGACCCCGGCGGGGGTTGAACAACCAAAACACAGGGGTCGCAACCCACAGGTTGAGAACCGCTGGACTAACTGAAGCCCCCCACAACTCATGACAAGGGAATGTTACTTGTTAAATAATTAAAATATACTGCTCACAAAAATTAGGGGATATTTCAAAATAAATATGAAGCGATAAAAAAAGCATTTGATTTTTTTAAATTAAACAAAACATCAGAAAAGCAAATGACAAGTCAAAGTAAATTGTTTGATTATGCAAATGAGATGCAAAACCAACTTTTATTTCATTGGTGAAAATGCACTATACAAAAGGCTGAAAGTACTGGAGTATCTGTAAATTCCCTGATCCTCTAATTTTTGGGAGCAGTGTATAAAAGGGATGTCACACAAAACATTTTACTAACTATAACTGAGTTCAAATGATACAAACGGGGTTTTATAGACATTTCTTTTTCATCCCTCCATAAAAGACTGCAAGTAGAAAATAAAATCTGAACCTCAGCGAAGGTCTATGAGAAGGAGCGATGCTCCCTTTCTGTGAGACCAGTTCTAATGGCCCCCAAAATCACTGATACTCCTCTCACCAAGAAACCCGGTTTCCATCCCTTCCCCTGGAATCTGGACTTGGTGACCTCTTGACCAATGGTGTTTGGACATGACACTGAGCAGTTTCCAGGCCAAGACTTTAAGGAATCAGCAGCTTCTGCTTCCTGTTTCTTGGGACATTCGCTTTCAGAAATCAGCCACCATGCTCTGAGGAAGCCCAAGCAGCCCGTGAAAAAGCCCACATGGAGAAGAAACAACGGTCAGTGTTCGAAAGTTCAATCATTTGCTCAGGCCACAGAGCTATCTGCTTCCACATGTAACAAAAGAAAATATTCTTTTGTTAGAAACTTGGAAGATGGGGTGAGAATGTAGGCCCCAGATTCAACATTCTGTTATATGAATAAAGGACTGTAATATTGAGATTTGTAGTAAGAAATTTATCTTTGATTGTTCCTGACACTGAGCTCCTAAAACCCTTGAAACTTATGAGTGCTATAAAGGTGTCTTGATATTCATAACACATTCCTTTCCACTAGGGTTCATGTTAATAAGATAACTTTTGGAAAGCACCTAAAGATGCTATGGCTGGTTGCCAGGAGAGCCAAGCACATGATTGAAAGGTTGGAACTTTTAGTCCCACCCCTTGGCCTCCATCCAGAGGAAGAGAGCGACTGGAGATTCAATTCAATCACCAATTGCCAATGATTGACTCACTCATGCTTATGTAATGAAGTCTCCATAACAATACAAAAATATAGGAGTTCAGAGAGCTTCCAGTTGGTGAACATGTAAAGGTATAGAGGTGAGTGGTATGTTTGAGAGGGCATGGACGCTCCTGGGTGGTCCTGAGTTATATATCCTTTTATAATAAACTAGTCATCTACTAAGTAAAATATTCCTCTGAGTCCTGGGAGCCATTCTAGCAAGTTAACTGAACCCAAGGAGGGAGTGGTTGGAACCTCCCATCTATAGCCAGAAGCACAGGTGACAATTTGGACTTGTAAGTGGCATCTGAAGTAGGGATGGGTCATCAGAATTGAGTCAAGGTGTGGAACACCCGGCTGGTGTCAGAGAATTGCCTGGTGGTGTGGAAACCAACACACACTGCATATTCGGGGCAGAACTGTAAAAAGATAAGATATTTGGGGCAAAATTAGAAAGAAAAGTAGATCTCAGGAGGATCTGAAGGCAGGGCCAATATTTTTATCATTCAAAAATAATTTTGTCCTGAGTTGTTAGGAATACATCCATGAATTTGAGAGCGAGACTAAGAATCCCGACCCAGATGTATGATGACAGTTGGGAGAAGTCCTGATTGCAAATATTCAAATGCACATCCTAATTTAGGGTTCAGAAAATATGGCCAAAATACTTATGATATGGAAGAGAAAATTCTGGCTTAAAATGCTGAGTTACAAGTAGTTGGCTCAAGACCAACATAACTTTTCAAGATTATCTGAGTTATGTAGCAAAACTTTGCCAGGTTTACCTTTAGTTATTAACTTTAGATAAGAGTATTTATCATTGGGAGAATGGCTGTCAAATTGAACACTCTTTCATGTAGCACATTTGCTGCTAAGATGATCTTTCTAACATATATTAACTCTTAGTGTGCTGAAGTAATTAAGCACTGATTAAGAAGTTTCTGGCTATCAAAATCCTGGATAACAGAAGTTATAGTTTAAAAGTCTAAATTTGCTAAACAGGTACTTTAGAAAAAAAAAACTGGACATTATATAAAAGGAGTCTTTGCTTTACAAAAATATTTACTAGGTTGTCATCAGGTAATGACTACCTTTTGTAAATTCAAGTTACAATCACATGTATAAAAGTTATATGTAAATAAATATTTAGGAACCCGTATTTGTTACATGAAAAGAGGTAGTCTTGGGCTGAAATTGGACATGTATTATTCAAAATGTTTCCAGTGCCAAGTGACATAAGCCCAACCCAAACTTGCTTATGCTGCATTTCCTAAAAATCAGCACTTTGTTTGGTGCTGTCTGTCATACCTGTGTATCAGTTGTAATATTATCTTTGACCTTGTATTGACATTTTATTCAAATTAGTTTAGTTTCCTGCTAAGCAATAATGAAATCATAAGTTTTGTTTATAACGCACATTTGAATAGGTACATGGCTTTAAATGTTTTACAAGTTTATAGGCATTCAACTATAAATCAGCCAAAACTCCATCAGTGGTATGAATGCCATATTTTAAGGCAGAATGGGGCGGAGGT
Organism: Saccopteryx leptura; assembly: GCF_036850995.1. NCBI lineage: Eukaryota > Metazoa > Chordata > Mammalia > Chiroptera > Emballonuridae > Saccopteryx > Saccopteryx leptura. The sequence goes on from NC_089513.1 coordinate 21,283,451, forward strand.
GGTGGTTACAGAATAGAGAACCCGCCCTAATTTTCTTTCTCACTGGCAAGTGTGGTATGTGACCTTGGCCAAGTCGCCTGCTTTTTCTTGCTTCAATGTCCCCACTGGAGGCATCCAATTGTCCTGGCCAGCTTTCTAGTCGCCTCTCAAGAATGCCAGGAGTAATAACCCCTGGGGCTGCTGACCGAAGCAGGAACAAAGATGCTAACGGACAACCAGGAGGGTTCAGTGTCTCCTCACCCACTGTGAGCAGAAGCATCCAGCCGGCCTCCTTCTTCTGGGCCAGCAGAATGCTGGAGCCAGAGAGCTCGGGATTCGAGCTATTGAGGTCACAAGCAGGTGGCTGGGGAGCTAGGATCTTGACACTCTAGCACTTTTCTGGCTCTGAAATCTATTACAGATACATTAAGTAAACTTGGCCCTAATGAGGTAACTAAAATCACTAAAACCCTGTGGGGATAAACCAGAAGCTAGACTGCTGGAGGTTTAGAGCCAAGTCCCCGAGAGCGCCCACAGGGGCCCAGCCAACCTTCTCCTTGCTCTTACTGCCCTGTTTTCCGTGTCTGGACTCCCGGACCACCCACGCCCCTCTCTTCTCCCTCAACGTCACCTGCCATCCACCTGGGTTTCACGGGCAATGGAAACAAGGTGACTGGAGACACAGAGGTCTGTGGCTCAATCTGGGCTCCCGAGGTTCGTTGCCCCGAGGCCAGTTTCTCTCTGACTTGAATGAGGCTGCCATCAACCATGTTTGTTTTACCCAGAGGAAGGAAACACATCACGTCACTCTCCAGAAACCCTTTCCCCACACCCTTCCGCAGACGGAACCGGAAGCTCACAGCCATAAAAGACCTGGAACATGGCCTGGCATCGGGTAGGGATAATTTCTACCTTACTGAAAAAAAGTCAGTTTTACCAGGAAAGAACAAACTGCCAAACCATAGGTCATGGTGGCCTAATTGGCCGACCCAGATTGCTACCTTAAATGCAGGCAAATGTTGAAGATGACATCACAGGGATTCTTCCCTGCTGTGCCTCAGAGGCCTGGCACTGGGTACCTCAGAAAGAGGCGATTGGGGACTTTCACTAATACCTTATCCAATCCTTGAGGTCACTGAGGAGGAAACATCAAGACATGAAGTGACTTGCCCACGATCACCTGGGTGGCATTATGACAGACCAAAGACTGGTGACCTTCCCAGGTCACCACAAGGAGACCTCAGCACGACTTGACAATCCCTGTGTGTGATAGGTAAGAGGCAAAACTGGAGCAAATTGGGCTGAGCTATTGCCCAGCTGTGTGACCTAGGGGAAATTACTTAACCTTTCTGTGCCTTCCTCTTCTCATCCATAAAATAGAAGCTGTGAAGGCTAATTAAGGTAACACATGTGAAATGCTCACTAAGCACTTTAATACTATAATACTTCACAAATGTTAGGTTTGTAGAGTTAGTATGGGATTGCCCTAGGGTTTTTGGAGAACTACCACCTGTTCAATCCATAAATTGACAGATATCTCTCCCAGTGCCCAAACACAGCAGCTTGCAGAGCAGGGAGCTCAGGATTTTATAGTCACACAGGCCTGAGTCTGTAGCCCGGCTACCATACAGCACAGCACAGACTGGGGGGCCTAAACAACAGAAACACATCGTCTCACAGTGCTGGAGGCTAGACATTGAGAGTAAGATACCACAGGGTTGGTTTCTCCTAAGGACGTCCTCCTTGGCTTGCAGCTGGCTGCCCTCTGGCTCTGTCCTCCCACTCAGAGCTGGCAGTCTACTCTGTGTCCTAATCTCCTCTTTCTGTAAGGACATCAGTCATAGTGTATTAAGGCCCACCCTTAGGACCTTGTTTTACCTCTTTAAGGGCCTCATCTTCAAATACAGTCACAATCTGAGGTCCTGGGGGTGAGGACTTCAACATGCCTTTTTTTTGGTGGGAGGGGGGAGTGAAATACAATTCAACCCATAACAGTATTGTGGGGTACCTTTCTTCTTCTTCTTCTTTTTTTTTTTTTAATCTCAGTGAGAGGAGGGGAGGCAGAGAGAGAGAGAGAGAGAGAGACTCCTTGCAGGCACCCTGACCATGATCCACCCAGCAAGCCCACTAGGAGGCGATGCTCTGCTCACCTAGGGCCCTTGCTCCATTGCAACCAGAGCCACTTAGCACCTGAGGTAGAGGCCATGGAGCCATCCTCAGCACCCAGGGCCAACTTGCTCCAATTGAGCCATGGCTGCAGGAGGAGAGGAAGAGAGAGAGAGAGAGAGAAGCAAGAAGGGGAGGGATGGAGAAGCAGATGGTCGCTTCTCCTGTGTGGCCTAACTGGGAATCGAACCCGGGACATTCACACGCCAATGCTCTACCACTGAGCCAACTGGCCAGGGCAACCTTTATTCTTCTTTAGGAAAGAGATACAGGGTGGGGGAAAAGTAGGTTTACAGTTGTTCATATAAAAAATAATACAAAAATTGATAGATAATAATACAGAATAAAATGTTTCACATACAACTGTGAACCACATTTTGCCCCACCCTGTATGTAGAAATCCATGAATCCTCACCTACGGCACTGTGCTGGGCCACACTGAACTGGTTCTAAATCTGGACAGTGTCCAAAATGAGCAAGTGCTGCTCTTCATTCTATAAATATGCACTTTGCTTAAAAAATTTTTCATGGAGCATGGATCCTATGGCCAGCACTGTCTTAGCCCTATGGGAAATCCACAGATGACCTGACTGGGTTAATACCTTCAAGGGCTCATGATGTCAGAGAACAGATCAGACAAGGATCAAGGAATGATGGGGGTGATGGAGAGTGCTCCATGCCATAAAGCTTTACGCACCAAATGCTGGGGTGGAAGAGGAAGGTAACAGTGACCATGTGATAAGAGTGTAGAAAAGTTCAGAGGGGGCAGGTTTGCCCCAGGGGGTTGTTGGGTGGTCACACGTGGCCTGGGCTATTTGTCTGTATGAAGGGGATGGTGGTCTTGGGAAGGGAAGCTGGTGTCCACCACCATTTTCCCATGGCCTGCATCCCCTAGGCTAGGGCCAGAGTTCCCAATCAGCATGGGCAAGAGAACTGATTCTGCTACATTAAAGGTGTCCAAGCCACTCTGAGAAGCAATTTCCTCTTTCAATCCCCATGGTCACCTGCAAGGGTGACTGCTGTCTGCCACTGACCAGCCAGACCCTCAGCCCCTGGGGCATCTCCAGTCCTGATGTCCAGGCCACCAGCCACATATGCTCTCTCCCTCTGGACAATTCTGCCTGCTGGGGTTCTTTACCTGGCCCCCGAGGCAGGAAAGTGGGAGGGACTACTGGGGGAGGGGACATAGAACCCACTTACTGAGACCATGTAAGAGTCCATCATGGGACACCTGGAATCCCAAGCCTCAATACTGCCTGTGGGTTAAGAAATAATAACTAGAAAAGGCAAAACTATAGTGAAAGAAAGCAGATCAGTGGTTGCCAGAGCCAGTGACTGGGTTTTTTTTTTAACCTTAATTATGTTGTATAAAAAGTTTTGTCTCAATAAAGCAACACTTCCCCAAATAAATAACTGAAATCATATTATAATTTGGTGAGGCAAACGTTAATTATTGTTTATCCAATATCATTTCCCTCCCCACTTCCCTACAAGCAGAGCCCACCTCTTCCTACAGATGAGGCAGAAAACACCAAGACTCCACTAGAGCTATTGACCCATTTTTTTTCAATAGGTCTGGATGGAAATTTTAGTGGGGGGGATTCAGGGAAAATTTCCCCTCCCTGCTAAATTAAGACACCAGGAGAAACTCACCCTCCTGCCTGTCTTCTGATACAATTACATGAGAATGTGACATCTGGGGCAGTGGTAACCATGCCTCACCCTCCTGCCTGTCTTCTGATACAATTACATGAGAATGTGACATCTGGGGCAGTGGTAACCATGCTGTGACTACAGGGGGACAACCCTGAGGACAGAGGCCAGTATGCCAGAAACGGTAGCCGAGAAGGTTAGAATGAGTCCTTGAAATTACCACTGACCCACTGAACTCACCAACCCTAGAATCCCTGTCTTCAGACTTCTGGCTATGTGAGTCTACAAATGCCTTGTTTGTTAAAGTACTGTTAGTCCAGTGTTCTCTGGTCAACAGCCAATATCCTGTAAGGTGGTTTCATCACTCCAAACATCCATCTCCAACCCCAACCTGAGATGACGGAGAGGTGCCAGAGAGAACACTGCGGCTGGAAACTGAGCCCTGACAGACTGCTGAGTCCCCACGGATAATACTTTCCTCTCTAGTTCCTAAACAAAATGAGGAAACAGATGCTGGTTTCTCTTGTGGGAGAGCCCCTCCCCCCATCTCCCCATGTGCATCCTGCAGTGCCAATGACAACAGTGTCAGGTGTGAACCACGGGCATACGCCCTCTCTGGTCCATGCGGCCATGAGCGCTCATTTGTCCGGGACAACCCAGTTTACATCTGTGTCCTGGCATCACTAGTCATAGCACTGCCTTCACTTTCAAACACGTCACCTTTTTCACAAAAAATCAGTCCCCTCTGGCTGCCTCGGCACCCTCCTCCCTCCTACCGGTACACCCACATTAACCAGCACAAAGCATTATGTCTCCCCCTCCCCCCACCGTGATGCAGACGGGCACGGGCCCTGCCATGTTCCCCAGAATCCATCTCCCCTCGTTCGGACGCCCCTGGTGTACAGCAGGCGTCTGATGCACAGCCGCTAAACTGAACCAAAGGTTAACGGGGCGAGGGCCTTATGCTAAGGCAGGGGTTGGGAACCTGTGGCTCACGAGCCAGATGTGCTCTTTTCATACCTGTATCTGGCTCGCAGACAAATCTTTAATTAAAAAAATAATGTTAAAAATTTAAAACATTCTCATGTATTACAATCCATTCATTTCCTACCGCTCATGTTCATGGTTGCCGGTGGCTGGAGCCAATCACAGCTGTCCTCCAGGACAACACCAAATTTTTATTGGATAACGCATAATGTACACGGGTCGTTGTATGGCTCTCATGGAATTACATTTTAAAATATGTGGCATTCATGGCTCTCTCAGCCAAAAAGGTTCCCAACCCCTGCGCTAAGGAATTGAGGCAAACCAGCACAATGTAAGCACGAGGAACAATTTTTGGAGGGAGGAGAAATTGGGTGCCTTCCCAGCATCCCTGGCCCTCCCTACCACGGGCCGTCTGCACAGGGTCCTGTGGAAAACTGGCAGTGCACACACCGCGTCCCCCTGGCCGATGCAACCTTGCTGCAAAGGCAATCCGTCCTTCCCATCACCTGTCATGGTACCTCATGAAGAGATGACCCCTGACACCGATGATCCTATAGATGCAAAGGAACAGGAAGCCCAGGGCCCTGCACACCAACCCCAAGAGCCAGATATATAGCATGCTCTTAAAAACACTTTGATTGTGAACCCCATCCTAGATGGACACACCAAGATGTGGATTCTCCAGGAAGCCATCTTCTTGTTCTCACGGTTTAAAATCGAAAGCATCTCAGCGAGTGTCCCACAAACATGGTAAAGACCTGTTGGTCCTCCCTCAGCCACGGCTGAGATCGTGACATTGCTGCCCCAGGGAAGGCCCTCTAAGGGAACAGCACTGGAATGTCAGCTCCGCTCAGTCTGGACGGAACCACACACATTCCTTCTGAATAACTTCAGGCTCAACTGTCACTGCTACAGTTAGGCATCTCCACGTCTCTGCCTCTCTGTTTCTCTCCTACAGGGAAGTCACTTTTATTCCGTGAGGCAAACAGATAATGCCTAGCGTTGTGCCTGGCACATAATAAACACTAAATAAACACTGGATTCCTAAGTCTCTTACTCATAAGCCAAAATGTATTCTGGGTGTTGGAGGAAAAAACTTGCAGTGTATACTGTTGCTTCTTTCATGGTAATCTGAAAAGCCCGGAGCCAAAGCTTCTCAAAACTTCTATATCACAGACTGCATCTATGCAACCAGCTCTGCTAGCCTTACATCTAATCTCCAAAAGCTCCTTCTGTGCTAAGTAAGTTCGAAGTTGGCTGGATTGTCACAGAATCTTAGCTTGTCAAATTAAGGCCCCTCCGTCAGAAGCAAGCAGGATAGTGAAAGGCCTGGAAGGCGTCTCTCCTAACAGCCAAGGGGTGATGGGCAGAAACGGCTGGGCAGTGGCTGAGGCTCAGAAGCCCTTCCGGCTGCAAAAGCCTTCTGGTAAGAGAAGGCACTGCCTCGTAGGCAGTACACTCCCGGCCGTGGGAAGCATCTGAGCAAGTGCTGATGTAGTCAGGACTGCCACACAGAGGTCACCACATCTAGGTGACCTCTAAGATGTCTTCCCAGTTTGAAATGATAGGAACTCAAGACTCTTAGCCTGGGGAGCCAGTGTGAAGCATCGTCTGGGGCATAAGTAGCAGCTGGAGTCCGCATAGGGCACCTTCAGCGGGAACCTGGACAGAGGCCCCATCTGGAAGCACCTAGCCTGGGTAAACTCAGGGGAGGACATTCTGGCCTTGCTGGATGGCTGCAGGCTTCTGCTAAGAGGCGGAGTCTCAGGGCAGGACCAACCCCCTCACACAGCCCTGCACACCCTCCACCAGGGTACAGTTGTCCTACGGGCCCTTTAAAAGGTTTCAGACGAGGCTTCTCGCCTCCTCCTCATTCATTCAAGCCACCCAGGTCCTGCAGCATCTTGCCAAGGCTGAGACCCAGGTCTGTGAACGGTGAAGAGCCCAACATCTTCCTGGCTACCCGAGAACCTAGAGACCACAGGCTGGAGGACCCTGGTCCCCAGAGGCTTTTTGTTAATTCCTCTTCTTGGGAACCTCGGGACCACATCCAAAGGCAAAGCAGGCCTGAGCTTTTGGAGTTTCCAGGGAAGACATTTTCCCCACCCCACATCCAGGCCAAGACTGACAAGCTCCCCACCCCACCCCCTGGCCCTTGTGCACCAATGGGCTAACGTCTAGTCTGTCCTTTCTCCATGTGCACCAATGGGCTAACGTCTAGTCTGTCCTTTCTCCATGTGCACCAATGGGCTAACGTCTAGTCTGTCCTTTCTCCATGTGCACCAATGGGCTAACGTCTAGTCTGTCCTTTCTCCAAGCGAGCAAACCTTGGCAGGGGCCCGTTTCAGGCAGTGCTCCCTGCTCCAGCCCTGAGTCTCACCCTGGCCCTGCAGGAGATGTTATCAGGACTCAAGCCCCTTTGGGTCTGAACCCAGTAACCACCCCTCACACCCTCACTCACGCCTGCCCCCCAGGACTGGCCTAGCATATGCACAAGCTTCCTGTCCACAATCTCTTTTGAATCCCCTGGTTTTTCCTTACATCTTATGAGTTCAGCTTTTCTTTGAAAGGATGCTAGTTATATTTTACACAGCATTTTTAGGTACTTGGCAGTTGGAAGGTTTTCAAGATTGTTACTTCACTGTGGTACTAAAAATATTCTAAATCACTGTTAGGATACCCTCTTCGGACTTGTTCTCGGAACCTTCCTTGGCTGACCTCCCACCCCAAACAATTGGTTGTTCAAATTCCTGCAAAACCACAGATTTAGACTGAACACTTACTATGCACCAGGCACAAGCTTAGGCCCTGAAGGTTCAAAACTGAAAAGCTTTGGAGCTCAGCCTAAAACATATCGGCTCTATAAAAATGCAGTACAGCAGGACGAGAAAAACCGTGCCTTCTATTTAATTTGCACTCTACTCTTTGCCCAGGTTGTTAGAGTCTTTTAGTGGCTTCATATGTCCACATCCCAGCTAGACTGCCTGCTCTACATCTTCCCTGTCCTTTACTCAGGCCCCCAGGGCCTAGGACAGCGCCCTGCTCACAGTGGATGTTAGAAATGAACACATCTGTCCCTTAACTCACACTAATACTTCCAGCTGAAGCTCACTGCTGGCTGTCGCCGGATTCTGCCAGCTGGACCCTTAGCATGACACAGCATCCCTGCCTGGCTTCCCTGATGACAGCGGCATGCGGCGTGACAAAGGACTCTCTGCCAATGAGAGGAAGAGTTCTCCTCTTACAGCCCACAGCAGCCCCACCACAGTCCACGCAGCGGCAGACCCTTCCCCACCCCCAGGGCCGTGGCTCCTGCCCACACTGCTTCCTCAGGCTTCTACCCTACACATCGTGTTATCTGTAAGACGGCACCACTGAACTATCCTACCGGCGCTTCAAATTCAACGCATCTCCCACTGAACTCCACACAATCCTCGTCTCACCCAAAACCTAGCAGACCTGCTCCGGCAACCAGAAGGTCACACCTGGGTAGAGGCTGCCATCTACCAGTGAGGCTAGAAGCCTGGGAGTCCCTGGGACTCCTCCCTATCCCTCAAAGCTAAGCAATCACTGAAGACTTGATTCTCTCAGTATTTTTAAGTATATGACCTTTCTCCATCCCCAAACGCATGGCCCTTGGTTCCAGGCCTCATCCCCTGTGACCTGAACACCGCTGGAGCCTGCCATTTCCTCAGCTGCCTGCAGCCGCCCAGCTCCTGGTCTGATCCAGGGCGGCAGGCCTCCACTCTGCTTACAGCCCCGTCCTCCATGCTCTACCTGCTGCTAGAGCCCCGGTCCTCAGCCAGGCTCCCAGAGCTCCGCAGATCTGAGCTCTGTCTGCCTCTGCCCCTGCACTCAACCTCACTGCTTCTGCCCCTTCCGATTCCCGGTGGCCTCAGGCCTCCACACTCTGTACACACTGTTCCTAGCCCTGAAGGCCCTTCGCCTTTCTCCACTCCAGACGCACTTTCATCAATTCCAATGCAGCTCCTGCGTTATCTCCCTTAGGAAGCCTCGCTGATCGTGAGGTTAGATCAGGTGCCCCTTGTCCATGCTGCAGCAAGGCCCTTTCTCCACCTACCACTGCATTTACTGCACCATTCAGAATTTAACTGTTTGCACTCACCACACTGAATTAATTCTGTAGGTGTCTGTCTCTCTGGCAAGACGGTGGGCTCCCTGGAGGCAAGGGGCTGGGCCTGTTCGCTATTGCAGCCCCAGGCTCTGGTAACGAGGTCCTAGTAAAAACCTCCTTCTGACTACGGGATGATCCGCCGAACCACCATCAGTCTGTTCCACTCCCAGTCCAAACACCCACAATTCCCCCATTAGCACTTTTCCGCCATTGCCCCAGCCAAAAAACCTCCTTCAGGTCCGCCACAACCCTAGACCTACTTCCCAATTCACCTCTTCCATGAAATCACCCCAAACTGGCCACAGACCACTGCTAATATCATTGCCTCCCATACTTGATCCAACCCACCCCCTTGGGTAAATGAGCATTTGGGTCTGGCTCCATGCTGGGTATGAGCCAACAATGGACATAAAGAAGTTCTGAAAAGTCCAAGCCCCTCTACTCACAAAACTGTAATGATGATGTGACACACTGGGCCACCTCAGCCCTGGGCAGTGGATTTGAAGTCTGAAGACCGGGGTTCAGATCCCTGCTCTACTACGTACTTGTAGCTTGGGAGTGTCACTAACTACAGAGACTCAGTTCCCTCATCTGCAAAATGGGAAGAATGATAACAGTCTCACAGGACTATTATATAAAAAACAGATGAGGTCAGTTGTGTGAAACACTTTGCAAAGTGTCAAGCCCAAGCAAGTGTCGAGTATTAGAACAGTCTCCAGGGCCAACCAACCCTCTGGCCACTGCATGACTTCCACCCTGGTAGTTTTTGTCCTCACTCGAGTCAAGTGAGAATCAAGTGAAACCTGTGGGTCCTCTTCCTAGAGAAATGCACATGCATAACAGCTTTGCAAACACTTCTAGGGGGTTCCTGAGGACCTTGCCATGGAAGGGAAAGCAAAAGGCCAAACTTAAAGAGTGCTGGAAGGCCCCTGGATGCCAAAGATGAAAGATAGGGAAGGTAAGGCCAGGCCAGTCTCGAAGAAAAGCAATCTCAAGACTATTAAGATGAATTCTAGGCATTGGCTGGTGGCTCGGTGGATAGAGCGGCGGCCTAGCATATGGACATCCTGGGTTCAATTCCTAGTCAGGGCACACAAGAGAGGTGACCATCTGCTTTTCCCCACCCCTTCCCCTTTCTTCCTTCTTCCCCTCCCACAGCCAGTGGCTCAATGGTTCAAGCATTGGCCCTGGGCACTGAAGATGGCTCAGTTGGTCCAAGTATTGGCCCCAGATGGTGTTGTTGGATGGATTCCAGTCGGGGAGCATGTGGGAATCTATTTCCCCTCCTCTCACTTAAAAAGAAAAAGAATTCCAGAGCCTTTCCTGGAACCAGAGGAGAGGTAAGGAGAAGATGTATCCCTCTCCCTTTGGGGAGTAAGAACCCCACTTTTCCCCCCCAGAAAGTACCATGGTATAGAGAAAGATGATTAGATGAGGCATAAAAACCCAGGATTTCTTGTCCTCTGCCAAGGGTTCCTGGCCTCTTTGTGCAGGTTATTCCGTCCCTCTGGGCCCAGCTCATCAATGGGCCTTTCCAGCTCCAGGTGCCTTGGATCTGGGGATGGGTCTCTGTTCTCCTCCTGTGCTGACCACAGCTCAGGCCTGAGTTTAGTTCATAAATAAGAGGCAGATGTCCATAGTCAGCATGGTGATAATTCAGGGAGGAAGGCACTGTCACAGCATTGTTCTAAGTTAAACTGAGTTCAGGATGAGGCAGGAGGGCAGAAGAGCAAAGCCCGAATGTGAGCAGCTGAGCTCAGGTGGCCAGCGAGTCAGCAGTGAGACCCAGGGGTAGAACCCATAAATGAACATCGAAAGGGCTGCCATAGTATTGGGAAAGCCATGCAGAAATAACATTACGTTTGGAGAATTCCCCCAAACTGCAATTTGCCCGTCTGTTTGTGCCTCCTGTACTCTGTGTGGGCACAGGAGTCTCTCTCCATCCCAACCACCACCTCCTGCTTCCTCCTTCATAATCTGAACAGCAAACAGATCCTTAAAAATAAGGGCAGTGGACCCCATAATTGAGAATATGTTGGAAGATAGTGTCAGGGACCCAGAAGTGAGTTTGGGAATTAACAGATAAAAAGCAGACCCATATTAAAACATCTACACATACTGTTAGACAGACACTAAACTCAGGCATAGCCAACAGCCATCACAGCCCATCATTTCCCAGCAGAGCTGAGGCAGGACCATGGGGAACAATGTGTGAGCTCCTCATTGCTCAGCAGAGTAAGCTGGTGGGTGGCTTCAGGGTCGTTTCCCACTAGCTGCTTAACTTCCACAGAAGGATACGCAATACCTCTGGACCTATCTGGGAGCTTCCAAACAGTCTGAAGTTTAGGTTAACAAGGGACATTAGGCTCTTTTTCCTCTGTTACTTCCTTCTGAATTTGCTCTAGGATAGAAACCGGCATCTTTGAGTCCCTTGCAACCAACATATGTGAAGTTGACAAAGTCCCAGGGTGGGTGCTCTAAAATATTTATGATTTATTCCTTCCTACAGGGTCTGAATCACTTGTTTATGGCATTGTAACTGATCTGTTTCTGCTATATTATCTTTGTGTGCCCCGAACATAGTAGCATATCTAGCCTAAGATAGGTACTTAATAAACATTTGTTGGACTTAAAGTCTTCAATTTATCTCCACAGTTAAGAGTATGTTTTTGGCAAGCAGGGCCATATGTCAAATTTTCTCTGTATACACTTCAAGCTATCCAAATAGGTAGGTGCTCAATATATATCTGGGAATAAATTGTTGATTATTTATTTATTTATTCAGGCTGAGTTTGAGAACCTTCATGTACACAAACTCTGAGAAACACATACATGCATGTAGGAGCTCTCTGCTCTTTTGGGGGCTTCCCAAGGTTTCTCAGGGGTCTACACTCTAAACCTGATGGTTTTGAAACCAATAACTAAAGAATAAACCTTGGATCCAATAAGAACTACATTAACGCACCCATATAAACATAGACATGTGTTACATAAACGTATGTACCATACATATTTATTACATGCAGGTATGATTCTAGAATATACTGGATGTATCAAAACTGATAACCATTTACCGACAGGGTACTTTCAGATGAGTAGCAACAACAATGCAGACTTCTATCCTTTAGTGGCTATTGTCATTAGAACTGTTAGCAAATCAAAAGCGTTTTTGACAAAGGGTAATTACCAGCATTAATTTATCCCCTTTCTTGGGATTCAGAACTTGCTGGGGTGGTAAAACCTATTCTGAGGAGAAAAAGTGGCCACTATTTCAACTAAAAGCCATTGGCTGAGAAGAGAAATCACAAAGAAGGGAAAGTACCCCTTCTCCCACTAAGTCATGGCACTTTATGTGCTCATCTGTAAAATGGGGTTAATACCCACTACTTCACAGGACCTTCTTAATGAATGCAATGGTACAAAGGAGAAGGATCACCCTGGAAAGTCATACAAACTTATTATTCTAGCAATCTGTTAATCACTGATGACATTGTACCCCAGAATGCAATACAAAAGGACTGCCTCCGAGCGTACAAAATCCAGGACAGACACCTGACACAGCAGATGAGGTGATCCGTGTGTAAACCGAGTCTTGTTTCGAAAACTCAATGGGAGTTTCCTCAGGCAACCTAAGTTCATCTTGTGAGGGGCTGAACATCTAAGGTTTGTTCGGTGCATTCTGTTCTTGTGTAATTGGGTATTCTTGAAAACAGGCAATTGCCTCCCGAGATGCAAACATGCTCTCAACCGGGATTCCTGAGGTTTGGGGCACAGACCTGCGCGTTTGGCTGGAGGGCCCGCAGGCTGGACAGCCTGCGGCCCCTCCCCACCCTCGGGGCGGTTCCTTCCTCTCACTTCTAGCTCAGAGGCGGGGCTCCTGCTGTGTCACTTTCACCCGCCGGAGCCTCCAGCCGCCAAGCCAAGCCAAGGAGCCGGCAGCTCTTACAGCTTCCTTCCTTAGCACGTGGGCCCCTTGCCCGGGAGGTAATCCCCACCCCACCCCCCACCTTCCTCCACAGAGCCCGCTCGGGCAGAGCTGGCAAAGGCATGCGTCTGGGCATCCAGCAGCGGCGAGGGCGGCAGCTCCAGGCTGGGCCCGGGCTGGGACCGCTGGCCAGTCTTTGGCCCGCACTGCCCCCTGGATGAAAAATTGGGAGGGGGCGCAGAGCGTCCAGGGTCTGTGAACGCAGTGGCGGCAGGCAGCGGGTGCGGGCATGCGCACCCACTGAGCGACTCCGTGTTAAGAGTCAACCCGAGAATGAGGAGGGAGAGGGCGCGACACGCGCGCCCCCCCCCCCCCCCCCGCGGCTTCGCCTGACCCAGCCAGACCACCCCTCTCCCCAGCAAGGCGGAGTAGGCAGTCATTCTGCCGGATCTGGAGGCTTCGAAGACGCGGAGATAGGGATTTTGCAGGTCTCCTGCAGCACCGTGGGTCTTGGGACTCCCTTGAGAACCCCTCCCACACGCAACCCCAGGGTCTCCCCGGGCTCACAGCCTCACGATCCCCCTTTCCAAGTAACCCTGCACGCGCACAGACGCACAGGACTATGAGCTCAACTAGGATCACCAGGGGGCTGGCGGGACCTATCTCCACAGAGATCAGGACCCACACGCGTCCCTACTACGCTGCGGTGCCCCCCCCCCACACACACACATACACATACGCACACATGCCCGAGGTGTGTACACACACAAACAGCTGGGCGGGGGAGGCGACGCCTCACTCCTGGGGGTGGGGTCGCACACGGAGCGGCCAGCCCTCCCTCCCCTTTACAAGCCGCACCCCCTTCCTGCTCATGGCTGCCCCCCAACCCCAACCCTTCAAACTCCACGAAGCCAAATAGTCAACGCTGCCCAGATGAGGGGCTCGGAACCCCGCTAGTCTCTTAACGCCAGGGGAGAGACATACTCAACTCCGTAGCGCGGTCGCCGTGACACCTCCTCCAGGTTCCAGCACGCGGCCCTCGGGAACCCCAGCCCTCAGCCGCAGACCGAGACACTGCCCCCTGACCTCCCTCCCCCAAGACCGGCTTCCGGGACAAGTCACCTGCTCTTCGTCCTGAAAAACCCGAGCCGGAGCCCACCCCGCGGTCGCTGGAGTCGCTCTCCACCGCGAGCCTGTCAACTTAACCCCCACTCTGCCGGGCGGTTCTATTCCCCGGGCCCTATTACACTGCAGCTACAGTAATAATAATTTAAAAAGCCAACAGAATCACCACCGTGGGGAAGGTCCATAGCTGCAGCCGCAATGGATCCATCGAATCGGTGGATCCCATCCCCCGTTCCCCCCGCGGCCCGCTGGCTCACCGGGGACAGAGGGAGGGTGCAGACTGTCTAGACGACAGCCATCCCCGCGCCCGGGGGGACGGGCGCGCACACACACGGCCGCTGCCACAGACACAATCAGTTACCAGAGGAGGGAGGGGCGGCGTGGAGACACTCTCTCGAGGTCCCTCCAGCAACCGCGAGGACAGCAGCCTCCGGCTGGGAGCGGTCGCTCGGAGCCGCGCTCCTACCTCGGCAGAGCACGGTCAGAACAGCTGCAAGTTTGGCTGCTACTAAGCCAACTGCTTGATGCAGCAAATGCGGGCTTCAAAACAAAAGGGAGAGGAATCACGCTCGCTCTCTTCCTCCTCACTGGGTCGGAACCCGGCACATGACAGCGGCTACACAGCGCAGCTCTAGCGCTAGCCAGGCTCCAGCCGTGCGCCCTCAGTACCCCCTCCCCACGGGGCGGAGCACCCGGCAGAGAAGGGGCAAACCTCGGGAGCAGCGAGAACGTGGAGTGAGGTAGTCGACAGAAAGGAGGGGGACCATGGATGAGCGCGGACACCAGGCTGCCCCAGTCGCAGGGAGGGGGAAGAGGCTAATTGTTTTGAGCGGTTTTCCCGGATTTATCTATAAGCACGCGCACGTCACGCAACCCTCCTCCCAGGTTCCCAAATCGATCGGCAAGCTGAGGTGATAAAAAGAGGGGGGTAGACAGGGGGATCCTCACCTCGAGGTTCCTCTGGCCGCCACTCCGAGCCCGAGTCGGGGGTGGGGGAAGGGGTCAGGGAAGGGGAAGGGAGGGAGGAGGCTCGGGAGAACCGACTCCTGCCTCGAGTTCCGCGCGTCCCGGCTGCGGAGGGGTTCAGACTCCCCAGCGCACAAACCCAGCCAAGAAGGAAGGGAGGGAGGGAGGGAAGGGAATGAGGGAGGGAGGGGCGGGTGGGGGGAGGGAGTAGAGGAAGGAAAAAAAATATATCCCTGCTCTGACACAGGGAAAGAGAATGTTGGAGAGTGACGTCTAGACCCCGCCCTCCCCTCCGGCCACGTGAAAAGACTTGAAAGGAAAGAGGGCGGCGGGTGGCCTGCTGGGTAATGTAGTTCGTCTTTCTTTCCCCGGATGGCGGGCCCTGGAGAACCCGACGCCGCGGGGACGCTGGAGATGCCGCCAGAGCATCCAAGATATCCCTGTATGGCGACGCCGAAACCCTCGCCCACCGCCCCCAGATGCTGGCGCGGCCTTGGGTGCGGACCTCTGCATTGGGAAAACAGGGCTTAGGCGCGTTCCAGGCTTGCGGGGAAACGTTGGGTTTTCGGGACAGGAATGCTTTTTAAGGATGAGGACTTCGGCGCTTAAAGTGCAAAGTCGGTCCTAATGGCAGATAAAAGGGAGCTTTGTGTATGTGTTGGCCGGCCCAAGTGGCGTTATTAATGCTGCATTAAATACTACCGTCTGTTATTGAGATGCGTATGTTATAATTAACATTTGAACATCTCTATGGCAGGGGCGGGATGTTGTAATTAGATATGCACTTTGCAGCCAATTAATTTTTCATTGGCCATGCTGTGAGCGGGGACGGGGGACGTGGTGGCTGGGAGAATTCAAACAATGGAAAATAAGGTAATTACTTTAACCAAATCACCAGTATCTTCTGAGTACCTACTAGGTGCCAGGTTTTGAGCTTGGCACAGAGAGGCCTTCAGAAGAAAATATAGGATGCATACTCCCCTCCAAGCAAGGGGGTTATAAACTCATCGGAGGAACTGTGTGACACAGTATAACTACCATAGAAATCCATTTAATTCAGAGAACATTTGGTCAGCACTTTTTACAGACAGGACATGTCTGGAAATGCCAAGACAAGTAAGACCCTCAGTCCCTGCCCTTAAGCTCAAAGTCTAGTATATATAAGGAGTACAGTCAATGCAAGTATAGGGGATAAGTCAACCCTTAACAGAGAGATAAGCAAAAAGTGTAGGGAACCCACAGGTGGAGCAGCCAACCAGAATGGAAGGTGGATGGGGGTGGGAGAGGGTCAGGGAAGGCTTCCTGGAGGAGGGTTTGTTTGTTTGTTTGTTTGTTTTGCTTTTAATAAAGGCAAAGGAAGTGGTAGGAATCTGACAAAGGCTGCTGGGTACAAATGCTCCAGATGAGAGAAGACAGAATTCTGAAAGTCCAGCAATTTGGCAGGGCAGGAGGAGCAGATTGATGGGGAGTGGGGGGTGGAGAGTGAGTCTAGAGGGCAGAAGGAGGCTGGGACAGCTTCTCACTGGAGGTACGGCTTGAAGTGGGCCTTGAAAAGTAGGTGGGATTTTATTGTGTGTGGAGAGAGCTTGTATTGCAACCTTGAAGCTCAGCATGAGCCAAACTTTGGATGGAAAACAGCAGAATCCAGCATGGTATAGTGTGCTTTATAGTTTGATAGAACTGTTAGCCCACTTTTGTCACTTTAAAGTTGGGTGAATTTGCCTGACCTGTGGTGGCACAGTGGATAAAGCATCAACTCAGACTGCTGAGGTCGCCGGTTCAAATCCCTGAGCTTGCCCGATCAAGGCACAAAGATGAAGTGAGTAGATGCTTCTCCCCTCTCTTTCTCTCTCTCTCCCTACTCTCCATAAAATCACTAAATAAAGTTTTTTTAAAAAAGCTGGGTGAATTTAAGAGTGTTATGTGACTTCTCTGAGCCTATGTTACCCTCAAATGGGGACAGAAACAACTGTAAAATAAAACTGTTAGAATAAGACATGGAATCGCCTGAATGTTAGTAAATAACAACAAAAAAAATCCAGTTTTATCTATTAGAACAGCTCATTTGCTTCTTGTACTAAAAGAGCATGCAGACATGTCTTCCCCTCCCTTTTAGAGGGAAGCAGCAGACCACAATCATGTATTCAAAAGAGTCAGAGTGGGTACCAGAAGCCAGTTGTCTGGGTGCCAGCCCTCACCCCGCCTCCGCCGAAGGATAGTGTTTAAGCACACCTGACTCTTCCCACTGGCTTGCCTCTTTTAGTAGCTGTGCCTCATTGGCTCAGCAGTGTGTTATTTTTATGCTATAACATCTGGAGTATTTCCTGGGTTTGCAAAATGTGAAATAATAATACCAGAGTATCCACCCAGCAGACAGACTGCCATTTACCTACCTTTTGTTGTCAGTGCTGTTTGCACATTTGTGTGAGACGCACACCACCCGAAGGAAAAAGAATGGAATTATATGGATGTTGGTTTTGCTTTTGCTTTAAATCACACTCCCAAAAGTGAGAACAGGATCCACCCCAGAAGCGAGAGGTTGAGCTATGTGCAGAATGCAAAACATCCGTGGAAAGGACACACCTTTGGGATGTGCCTGGAATAAGAGGGCCAGTGTGGACCGCACAGACTGTGGGTCAGCCTGACTTCCTGGGTTTGCATTTCACAAGTGACATTCCTGGATCTATGACCTTGGGCAGTTTACCTACCCCAAGGGTGACCATGGGCAGCTTAGTCAATAACCTTTCTTGGCTTTATGAGAACCAGTGGTGACAATGTATTTAAACTGGATCGGTCACACAGCAGATACTCGGTGATGATTGGTTCTTTTCTTTGACCCAGGGTCCTTCTGGGCCAGGAGAATGATCCCTGAATTTTCCTTTCTGCAGAGTCAGGCCAGCAGAGCTGGTGCTGCAGGGAGGAGCCCTGTCTTCAAGAAAGCTCCACCCAGTTCTCCTTACCTGCTGCTGGCCCAGCTCTGAACCCTCACCAGCTGACAGTGGTTAGGCTTTTCCTCTCCCCACCCTGATGCCCAAGGCCTTCCAAAGGGTGTCCCCACTCAGGGCATGTCCTGAGCTCCCACACTGCTTCTCCTTGCCTCTGACAACTTACCTCCTGCTCTCCAGCTCCTCAGAGCCTGGCTCTGCTTTTCCTCCAATCTAACACCTTCCCTAGTGTATAAGATAGCCTTTTCCTTCTCTTCTGCCACTCCTACCTGTTTGTATTCTTGTCAAGAGCTCTCTGAATGGCCTCTCAGGACTGGATTCCAGGCTTGAATGGGGGTCTTTGAGAGGAAGGCTCTGCAGGTCCTCAGACCCAAGTTTCCCAGAGTGGGGGCTTACTTGGTCCTTCATAGAATGTCCTTCATTCTCTGCTCTGTAGCTGATCTTACGCCACACCTGCAGGTTCAGGTCGGAGTTGCTGCTGGGTGCTGAATTAATAAACTGACACTGGAATTGGTTTAACTGCAGCAGATTTGAATCGTTAAGAGGTGCTTTGTCTCATTTGTTGCTGCATAGCCTAGAAATTAAAAGCTGGAATGCTTCTCTCTCTTCTAAGCAATGGCTTTTCCTAGTCCATACTTCTCTCAGATATTAGCAAAAAGAAATACTTCTCCTTCTCATTCCTTCTCTGTCCTACCAGCCTTTCCTCCATCAGTCAACACAATTATTGTGGACCTGCTGGGAGGCCACCCAAGTGCTTGGGGAGAAGTTACCTGCCTTCAGGTGCCGAGTAGACCAGGTCGGCACCCATGAGTTAACAGGAAATCTGAAGAAGGGCTACAGTGTGTGAGGGTGATTTTAAATGAACAGAGGGTTCCTACAAGGCCGGAATGGTCAGGAGGCTTCTGGGAGGAAAGGAGAACTGGGTCCATTTATAATTTCCCATAGAGAGTCTGTCAGCAGTGGCCTAGCATTGCCCTGGGAGGCACTAGCATTGCTGTAGGAGTGCCTTTTTAGAGCATAGATTCATCAGGCATCAGTATGGTGGCCACTGACCCCACAGGAGGAAGGAAATTACCGGTCTAGTGTCTACACTCTGTTACTTTGGTGTTGGCCTGGAGAGATAATGGCTTGATAGAACCAGGTTAAATTTCACCCAGGCCTCATCTCAGCTTCCACTATACAACTCCAAAGACCAATGCCTGAAAGGCAGATGGAAAGTGATCCCCTAGGGTTGAAGTTGGTGGTGGAGGAAGGGATATCACTAGAGAACAATGAGCTTGAGAAAAGCAAAAGCTAAATAAGAATAAACCAATATGTATTGAATATATTATGTTGAGCATGTGATGTACAAGGCGTTGTAATGCACCATGCTGAGCATGTGATGTACAAGGCGTTGTAATGCACCATGTTGAGCATGTGATGTACAAGGCGTTGTAATGCGCCATGTTGAGCATGTGATGTACAAGGCGTTGTAATGCGCCATGTTGAGCATGTGATGTACAAGGCATTGTAATGCGCCATGTTGAGCATGTGATATACAAGGCATTGTAATCCACCATGTTGAGCATGCGATGTACAAGGCGTTGTAATGCACCATGGGGTGATAAGCATATGAAGCTGGCTTCCAGGTCCCACCTGACCCTACCCTGCTGTTTGACATTTCTTCTTCTCTTCGGGCCTCAGTTGTCACACCTATAAAAAGGGAGGGTTGGACTCTACAATCTAGAGCTATTTTCCATCCTGAAGTTCTCTTCAAGATGTTTACAATCCAGCTGGCAAAAGAAGCTAGCTGTAAAGTAGCCAAAAGTATGCTTTCAAAGCTGTTTAGTTCCAACAGAATAGGGAGTAATTGTAATATTCATTAAGCAAAGCCCTGAGTCCATGAGGGAACAAGAGACAAACCGATCTTGTCTAGCAAGATTCAAGGACAATAAGTTAGTGAAGCCCATGAGTAGTTAGGTATTTTTTAAGTGCCTGAGAGTTCAAGGGCAGACCTCATCACTCAGTGGTATGAGCACCTCATCCTCAGAGGGCCTTGTTCATGATGAGGACATGGGCAAAGATACACCCCACATCTCTGCAAGAGACAAGTTTTATTGTCCAGCTACACTCTAGAAAAACTGTGCCAGCCTCATCCTGGAAAGCGTGGCCAGGCTTATTGGAATTGGTGTAGACACCTGATCCAGGGGATACCAAGCCATTGGTTAGGCTTTGACTTAAATGGCCCTGGCTCCAGCAGATGAACTGAGCCGGTCAGATTGCCTTTTGCAAAAACCTACATGACTTCTGCTCATTGGTGACAGTTCCTTAGTTAGGTGGAGGGAAATGGGGCTTGTGGTCTTGCTGGGCAAGGTGCAAGATGAGACCACAGGGGGTGGGGGAGGTGGGAAAGACATGGAGGAAAATCCAGAAAAGTCTCAGTTCCTGACTTTCCAATTCTCAGTCACAAGGTGCTCTTAGATTCCTGATATCTCTGGATCCTTACAGTAGTAATCTCCTTCAATGTGTGCTAGCTTGAGTGGGTTTCTGATCCTTATAATCCAAAGACTCACATCTAGAACAGCCTGGAAGAGAGGAAGTGCAGAGGCAGGATCTGTGACCATTCTGATCCCTGATCCTGAAGATGCCCTTCCTTTTTCTATCCTAGGTGTCTCCCTCTTCAGTTAGCTTATACCTCCTATGTCCTCAATCTTATTCCAAAATGGCTGAAAAATAATTTTGTCATGAATTTGACATGAACTGACTAAATCCCCTTCTCAAAGAACAATAGCTAATATACTACTTGAGCAATTACTACAAATATTTGCCAGGCAACAAGAAAAACACTTTTTGTGCTTTGTATCATTTTCTGGACATAGCACCTTCTGCAGTAGAAGGAACTAAGGCTAAGACGAGTGCCATAACTTGCCCAGGGGCACACAGTGAGCAAGTAAGATACCCCCATCTCCAAACATCAGGACCCACCTTCTCTGAGTCCCCTGCAGGCAGTACCTTTACTCCAGCTGTGAGAAACATCTGCCTTCCTCACTGATGCATTTATAATGAGGTTTCTTTCTTTCAAACTGAGACTTCAGAGAAGTGTGTGCGTTTGTTTGTGTATATCTGTTGCCCTCAATGATTCTATGCCTTAGAAGAATGATCTTTGTCTGTATAACTCATCAGTCAAAAAAAATTTTTGGACACAAACCTATAATATATGCTTGTCATTTATTTATCTGTTCATTATATTACCAAAGTAGACATTTAATAAATGACCTAAAAATAAAATAAGAATTTTAAAATAATTTTTAAAAATGTGTGAAATAATGGTTCAAAAGTCCTTTTGTGCTTTGGGAAGTTTAGTTTTTTCCTATTTTTAACATAAAAGTGAATGTTGATAAATATCACACTATTTTCTTCTGCTACTCTAGTGGCTCCTTTTGGGACACATACACCTGGGGCCCATGTACTATACTCTGGATTTTGGATGTTTGTCACATTTCCCAATATGCTAATAATAAAGTGATTGCAAGAAATAATGAAGATGCAGTCAGCTAAATCTGAGTAAGATTTCCTTCCTTCTTTGACATATTTATTACCTTAGTAGTTTTATTTTTATTTTAAACAAGTGATTTATTGTGTATAATTATAATGTTGAAGTAGCAATGATTTTGCATTTTTGCGTCCAGCTTTAGTCACATAATAAAATTTAAAACACACATTTTTCTCTGTTATTAAAATGCCTGTATAGACACCATTGGAAAAATTACTTAAATGACCTCTAATTTTAGCCTCGTGTTTATTAAGCACATATAATGTGCATGCTCTAAGTTAAATAACATGAATGACAAACACACATAGAAATGTGCATTAATCTAGGCTCACAGTTTGGGTCAGAAGAAGAGACAGACTCATTTTAAACAGAAATGGCCATATAAGGTTGAAACCTGAAAAGTGCCAGACGTACCACGCAGCAGAGGGACTGTTTAGGATGAGAGATGTGGGGCCCAAGCAAGGCTTTGAGGCCGGAGTGTGATTTGCATGGAAAGGGAACGGGTAAGGGTTTGACAACAGGAGTTTATAAATGGGAATTAACAAGTGTGTTGGGGTGGTGAGCAAAGGGAAGGAGGAGGCAGTAAGTCCAGAAAGTTAGTACTGTGGAGCTGCTTAGAGCCCTGACTCAGTAGGTACACAGACCAGGATTTAATCTTGCCAGCACCTTTTATAACCAGGTGACAACCTTGGGCAACAATAAGTGCCTTGAGCTTGTGCCCACTCTTAAATGGAGAAATAATAGTGTCTACCTTGGTAAATTGTTATGCGTTTAAACAAGATCATGTATGTCAAGCACTTAGTACATTGTATGAACTCAGTGAAGCTTAGCTTTTGTTTTTTGGTTATTATTGGGGGATATTACTGGGGATAGGCTGTGTGGGACCTTGAATGAAAATCTGACCAGTTCATACTTTATGGCCTAAAGGGGTAGGGTTAGATTTTACTTCTGAGCAGGAATTCAGACGCTGGAGTGTGACTCTACTCCAGCCTGAGCCTGGATTCCAGTCATCCTCATGGGCCCCTTCAGCACGGCCTCTGGGAGCTCAGGGGAGCCTGGGGAAGAGGGAGCCACAGTCCTCTGGTGACCCAGGGCTGCCATTCTGTTCCTCTCTCACCCACATGCAGACACAAATACGCTCCCCACCTCTTTGTCTGTTTTGACATTATTATCAAATTTGTGTATACTCCACTCTTCCCAGAAAGCATTTGAGACAGCTTTTTAAATTCTAAAATATATCCTTGTATCTGAAAATAGGAGTTTACACAAAAGGCACTGTATGAGATAATTATCTCTTGCACAAAAGGGGTAACCATAGTTTCTTTAAATAGCAACTCCTCTGGTGCGTTCAACATCAGAGCTGACTAACAAAATTTTGCCTTGCTAGCAACTTTTCTGGAATGTGTCAATGGTATTACTGTGTTCACAGCACTGACTTACTTTGATCAAGTTTGGTACTTTGATCAAATTTGGTACTTGAATAAAGTATATAAAAAACCCTTGAATTTATTTTGCATCTTCTTAAACCAAAATAGGGGTTCTGCTAGATTTCTTGGATGAATTTCTGTAAAATCTGAGCTGTGCAGAGTTAAGCAATTGCATTGACTCTGGTCTGGAGACCATTTAGCTGCCAGTTAGTCAGGGAAGCCTGCCTGGAGGAGCTGGCAGAGGAGGTTTTCAAGAAAACATGGAAAGATGCAATTGGCTGGAATTAAATAAGAGACTATTTCAGGGAAAAGTAGCAATGTGGAGAGATGTTGGGGCTATTGTTCTCCTTATGGGGCAGCCGCAGGGGTGGTGGGCTGGCCCAGAGCCTCAGAAGAGCCACAGAGGGGAGGGAAGCAGGTCTGTGACAGTTCACCTGTCCCCCATCCTAGGAAACAAATTTGGCCTGACATGGAGATAAGATGTGGAACACTCCCTTTTTGCTGTATATTCTTTATTTCAGACCTTATCAAACATACCCTTTCAGGGGCATGTTGCCATGACAACCTTATAGTCACTGGAGGGCATCTGTAATTGGTAGAAAATGGTATTAATTTAGTTACAGCCTTTTTTTTTTTTTTTTCCTGGGAGGAGTTCTAGTCCTAGGCTACTCAAGTACTCAGGTGTAATCTTTTTGCCTAAGCAGACTAATAATCACCTTGTAATTTAATTATGAAGCCAACACCAGTGAACTCGTCTTCTCCTTTCAATTGAGTTGTAATTTTCGAACACCAGCTTCTTGGGCAGGGCCTAGCCCTGGAAGCGGTAGTTATCTGGACGCGGTCCCACCCTGTGCTGTGCCTCGTGAAGCTGCTCGGCTGGCCGCGGAACCCGCTTTCAGGTACTGTGAAACGCCAGCACGCTCTGAGCGCCCACCTGTCAGCTAAGCAAACGGTCATTACACCAAAGCATGTCCCAGGTTGTCCTCACAGTCACCTTCCCATTCCCTACAATCTGCTTCTACCTGGTAGGCTCCCATTTCCTAAGGTAGGAAACCTCCAGTCATGGAATTAGAGGGTGTTTTTGTCCCCAAGTTGTGGCGAAATACATATAACATACATTTTACCATCTTAACTATGTATAGGTGTACAATTCAGTGGCAGACTCCATTCACAGTGTTGTGCTGCCGTCACCACCACCCATCCACAGATGCGGAACAACCATTTCATTTTGCAAATGGGAACTCTATATCCATTAAACAACAACTCTCCCTTCTCCCCGCCCCCAGCCCCTGGCAGCCACCTTCTATTTTCTGTCTTGGGGCCTGTGTAGGTGGAACCACACAGCATTTGTCCTGTGTGTGACTGGCCTATCCTACCTTGCGTAGTGTCCTCAAGGTTTATCTGTGTTATAGCACGTTGTCAGAATGTCCTTCTTTTTTTAAAGCTGAATACTATTCCACTGTATGTACATACTACATTTTGTTTATCCATTTATCCATGGATGAACACGTGGATTGCTTCGCCATTTTGGCTACTGTGAATAGTGCTGCTATGAACATGGGTGTACAAATATCTCTCTAAGTTACTGCTTTCAACTCTTTCAGTTCTACACCTGGAAGTGGAATTGCTAGATCATATAATATTCTATTTTTAGTTTTTTGATGAACCACCATACTGTTTTCCATGGTGGCTGCACCATTTTACTTTCCCATCAACAGTGCACAAGAATCACAACTTTTCAACATCCTTATCAACATTTGTTATTGTCTGCTTTTTTTTTATAGTGATCATTCTTATTGGGTCTGATGTGGTTGTTACTATTTTCTTAAGTAAAGGGCCTAACTCCATCTCTCCATCTAATAACACTTATAATAGCCATGATAATAGCTGATATTAATTGAACACATAGCATGTAGGTAGGCACTTGTATTAGGGTTCTCCAGAGAAACAGAAACAATAGGCTATATATAATCCAGCAATAATATATATATATATATATATATATATATATATATATATATATATATATATATGGAGAGAGAGAGAGAGAGAAATAGAAAGAGAAGAGATTTATTACAGGAATTGGCTCACACAATTATGGAGCCCAAGAAGTCCCAGGATCTGCGGTCCTCAAACTGAAGAACCAGAAAATCTAGTGGGGTAATTCATCCCCAATCCAAGGCTTGAGAACCAAAGGCACCAATGTCCAATGGCAAGATAAAATGGATGTCTTGTCTCTACCAGAGAGATGCCCTTTTTTGTTCTAGTTGAGTCCTCAGCAGATTGAATGACAACTGCCACCCCTGACCCCCCACATTGGTGAGGCATCAGATTTACTCAGCCTATCAATTCAAATGCTACTACCTGGGCATCCCTTAGGCCAATCAAGTTGACACATAAAAATAACCATCACAACACTCTGTCACTAGTTATCTCATTTCTCACACTAACTCATTCCCATTTTACAGATGAAGAAACTGAAGTCCAGAGAGTTTATATGATTGGTGATTTGCCCAAGGTCATGTAACCAATTAATCATTATATGCCACTGAGTAGGACAAAAGGATTCCTCAACACAGAACAAGACCTACTTATGAATGGACAGGACAACCTCTAGTGGTGCAGTCCTTAGGTTTCTAAAATTAAGTGCCTTTTCTGGTGATAACAACAGATAACACTGAAAACAATAACAATAATGACATTAAAGAAAAGAAATTAGCCTGACCTGTGGTGGCGCAGTGGATAAAGCGTCGACCTGGAAATGCTGAGGTTGCTGGTTCAAAACCCTGGGCTTGCCTGGTCAAGGTACATATGGGAGTTGATGCTTCCAGCTCCTCCCCCCTTCTCTCTCTCTGTCTCTTCTCTCTCTCTCTCTCTCTCTCCTTCTCCTCTCTAAAAAAATTAATTAATTAATTAAAAAAAAGAAAAGAAAAGATTAAATATAACCAAATGTTTAGCTATAATCTCCATATGTAACAAAAACCCTCACTATTTGAACATTTTACATTCATAGAGAACTAAATTTGACAATGATTATTCATTTAATGGAATTACTGCTTTATAGAAGGAATCACTGAATTATTATTGTCTTCTGTGATGAGCTTTTCCCATTCACTTAAAATAGGAATTAATTTATAATAATGTGATGTATATATAGCTCCCCCAGATCATATCTGTTACACAGCATGAAGCCAAATCAAGTAGCTTAAATGATTTTGATTACTGGATAATGATAGTGGGGAATATTTGCTCACTTTAGCATCTGAGGATTCTAACTACAAAAGGATTTGTAGAATCAACTACCAAACCACTATTCTTAATCCTGGTGAAAGTTGTGAAGGGCCAGAAAAATGCCCAAAGAACAGATTATTAAATAAATGGTTTGCAAGCACCTACCAGAAGAAGGAATCACTTGAAGCCTCTTTTAACAACACAAAAATAAGAAGCTGAACCGAACCACAATCTTTTCTTGTATTGCTTATGCTAATAGGGAAATAGAATAGGAGAGAGCCATGGATTTGTTATGCATTTGAACTTCTCATGAAAAAGAGAAAATGTCACAGAAAAGAACACGTGACTAGATAAGCAGTTTCTTGGGCTTTTTGGTTAAGATGACAAGTTATGTGTTGGTAGATGTCTGTCCAAGTAATCAGCACTCAGTAGGCACATTCTCACCATGCCAATTAGGAACTGAAATCAACTACAGCGACTCAAATAACAGCAGCTTCAAAAACAGTAGGGGTTTTCTCTCACATTAACAGAAAGGTTGGTACAGCCACTTTGGGAGACAGTATGACAATTTCTTACAGAACTAAACATATTTCTATCCTGTGGTCCAGCAAACATGTTCTTTGTTATTTATCCAAAGGAACTGAAAACTTATGTCCACACAAAAATCTACACATGGATGTCTATAGCAGCTTTATTCATAATTGCCAAAACTTGGTAGTCACCAAGATGTCCTCCAGTAGGTGAATAAGGAAATAAATTGTGGTACTTCCAGACAATGAACTATTATCCAGAGCTAAAAAGAAATGAACTATCGAGTCATGAATGGACATGCAGAACCTTCACTACATACTGCTAAGTGAAAGAAGCCAATCTGATAAACATGTATGATTCCAATGATATGACATTCTGGAAAAAGCAAAGCTAGGGCAAAAACAAGAAAAAGATCAGTGGTTGTTAAGGGTTCCAGAAAGGAAAGGAGGGATGATGGATGGAAGAAGGGAAGTGTGAGTATTCGGTAGATAACCAGCATGCCCTGCCATACCCACTAATAAGAAGCCATCAAAAAATGCTATTCTGGCATGGCCTTCAAATGGCACTCTATTCACCAAGCCACGTTTTTCAGGAGAAAAACAATAGGAATTGTTTCCAAGATAGCCAGTGGGTTAGACTTGCCAGGAGATTTAGTCATGTCCTTATTCTAACTGCCTGGAATGTTCCTCCCTAAGCTATTGTTCATCTTTTTCCCTACCCATCACCCCTTTATGAGGCATATACTTCCCATCCTTAACTACTCAGCATATAAACTGCATCCTTCAAGAGCCATTAACAGTCTGCTTCTGCCCTACTCCACATTGGGTTCGATATCCTTCTGGTTCCCGCATCGCCTGTGCTTTCCTCTGCTCTCGTACCTCTACCTGAAATTGGGACATACAACTTTATTTACCTCCTTCCACCACTAAACTATAAACTAAACATAGGACACGCACTGCGTCTTGTTTGCCTTATGATGTCCAACGCCTATCAAAGTAGCTAGTATACAGTACAGGATGAAGCTCATGAACTAGATTATAGCACTTGCCCTTGTACTGCCAATAATATTGACAATAATAGCAACTAACCTTCCTTGAATATTTAATACTCTGTGCCAACTTATTACATGCGTGATTTCATTTCATCTTCACAAGATCCCCCTATGAGGTAGATGTTATTCCCATTTTATAAAGGACGAAACCAAGGCTTGGAGAGGTTTATATTAACTTGTCAGGTTTCTAAGGGGGAGCCTGGGGTCAAGCTCAGGACTGCCTGCTAGCCAGAGGGGAGTTTATAACCTCCTTCCTGTACCACCTCTGTGTATCATCATCCTGTCTGTGTATCCCCATGGTGTGATGTGTTATTAGAACCAGGAGTATACGACTCCGATGCTCAAACATTTCCTTATATGGCAGTGGGGGTGGATCCTGGCATGCAGTTGTGCCCCCCGCCCTCCCACCCCCACTTTGCCTGGGAATATAAAAGGGCAGTCTCTACCAGCCGGTCCTCCCTGCAAATTCCTCCCTCAGTGTCCTTGTGCTGAGGTCTAGAGCCCAGGACTAGTGACTGCTGAACTCCAGGCACAGGCGGGGGGCTCCCCTGAGGCATTGGTCCCCTATCAGTCCTTTGCCCAGTTTGTTTCCTGGTTGGAGGTGGTGATCCATGTCAAGAGGCTCTGTGAGCCTAGGACCGTGCCATGCATCGTGTAGGCTTCTGCCCTGGTGCAGGGCCTCCCAGGGAATGACCCTGCTGAGTGCATGAACTGAGGTCCCAGGCAGGTTACAGCTGTTGGTTACTCCTTGTCCTTCAGGCACATGCTTCTGAAAGGAAGCAGCAGCCAGGGAGGTGTGCATCCCGTGCACTCTTCACGCCAAGGCACCTGTGCTCAGTGACACCAGCAACGCGAACAAAAGACAAAGTAGCCAGCCAGACTCTCATTGTCTTGCTCCTTCCCGTCCTCAGGTTAATACTCCAGCGACGTCAGCCGATTTCTCCCACTTAATTTAAGAATAAATGCTGTTCTCGATCCTGGTTCTATATTCTGGTTTACGCTGTTTGCTTTGCCTGGATTGCCATCCCAACACCACTTCCAAGCTTTCTGTTTGTCTTTCACTCAGTGGTCACCCTCCAGGAAGTCTGCTTGAGTTCCTTGCTCTGGGCACCCTAAAAAAATCCTGTCCATGTCTCTATATTGCAGTTGAACACTGCGTTATAAGGCTCCTCTATGGGTCTACCTCCTTTGCGAGTACAAGTCTTAAGACCATTGCTTTATTCTCCTTTGGGTGCCCAGTGTCTTGGTCACAGAGATATAGGTGCTCAATAAATAGCAATACTTCACTTTAATGTAGCACTTACCGTGTGCCAGGCAGCAAGTTAAGAGTTTTGTGTCACTTAACCATCACAACTCAAGGACCAGAGCACTAATATTAATTCCATTTTACAGATAAGGAACCTGAGACTTGGAAAGGTTAAGTTACTTGCCCAAAGTAATTCAGGGAGAAGTGCTGGGCCAAGGACTAAGTATCCAGGCACAGGACTCCATGCTCTTAAACACTGCAGAATACTCCCTCCTCCAGTCTGTGGAATTTAAGGATAAATGCTTTTCCTGAGTTCCATGTGCATTGCCAACACTTCAGTGTTTCTGGTGGTGGGATAAACAGGGCAAAATAAAGCCCAGAGATTTTCAAATTTTGAGACTAGGACATGTCTTCTCTCTCAATCTCTGTTAATTCTACGAATATTTATTGCTTTGGACTTAATTGTACCCTCAGCGCTGTGTTGATATCTGTGGGCAGGAAAGCTAGAAGGGCAGATGCTGTTGGTGAGGACTTGCTAATGTGGTGGAGAGACACAGGGACCCAGCAGAAACCAGCCGGGGTGAAGTCTGGTGAGCAGGGCTGGGAGGCAGGGAGGCGGAGAAAAAGCCCGAGTGGAAACGGCGAAGGGGGTGGTCAGAAAGGGGATCGCAGAGCACAGAGCTGTCTGGAAGGAGAGCAGGATCTCCTTGCTGGATGTTTCTGTGGCTCAAAACTCCCACAGGCCTGGCAAGTGCCATCCATGGGATGCTAAACTTCTGCAACAATGTCCTCCATCTTTATTTCTATTGGTAAGAATGGAAGTGGAGGTTCTGTGCCAGGACAGGGAAAGACGCTGCTCCCCGAGCCCCAAAGAGCAGCTTCTGTTGCCCCGTGTCCTCATGACCTTCTGTGGTGTTTGGAGAAAGGCAGCTGTGTGAGTGTCCCCATAATGGAGTCTTGAGGGCTGCTGGCTTTTGAAAGCCCTCACCCCTCCATTCTCTCCCTGGGAAGCCAGGGGATAATTGGGTATTATGTGCAGCCTCTAAGACACAGGGCTCTTTCAGAAGGGTTGTCCCCTGGGAGTGGCTGTATTTGTGTCGGCTGCAATTTTCCCTGGGCAGGTGAAGGGAGCAGGTCAGGCCCAGTGCTGCCTTTCAGAGCTGGGAACCGTACCTGGGCTTGGGGACTGTGGTAACATTCACCGTGATACAAAGCTGGGAACAGTGGAGGCTGCGACAATGACCATGGAGTGTAATCTTAGGACTAAAGGACTTTCTTCTTCCTCTGGTGGAGGCCATGAAAAGTGCTGTGGTTGTCCATCAGCACTGTCTTTCCCCCTTGTTAAGTGAGGCTAGCTTGACTGTGGCTTCTCCCCTCTGGCCACCTCGCTCCTCTTCCTTCCTCCAGAAGTCCAGCACCCTTGGCCTTGCTTCCATCCCTCTTTTCCCAGAAGCTGCACTTGGGAAGGGTGTTGTCACCCAGCATTTGCAGCTGTGGAGCAGAAGTGAGAGTTCCAAACAGGAAGCAAGGGGCTAAGGTTCTAGTGATGGGTTGGGTACCACCAGGCTTTGTGATCTTGGGCAAGTCACATCTACTTTCTCTGGGTCTGTCTCCTCATGAATAAGGTCATGGAGCTGGGGCAGGGAGGGACTAGTTCAGTTGTTGTCAATGCTGATTGTACACTGGAACCATCTGGGGTTGATTTGGGAAAATATCCATGTCCAGGACCCACTGTAGACGAGTTAAATCAGAATATTTGGGGGCAGAGCTGAGGTATCAATATGTTTTTAAGAGCTCTCCAGGGGGCTCTAATGTGAGGCCCAGCTGGAGAACCTCAGATTTGATGACTTGTAGAAGAAAAGTACAGAGAGTCACCCTGGTTGACCTCAGGAGGGTGAATTGCCTCTGAGATAAAGAGGTATCCCATTTCCCCAGTTAGATCTTTGGGTTATGCTGGTCTGGATCCTCTCTGAACATTCTTGAACTGCCCACAAAGTAGCTAAACCATACTTTTATGCTTGAGAATACGAAGGAGAAACTACCAGTTGAATAGTGCAGCCCCCCACCAAGATAACCTACCTCATCCGATTTGGGGGATGACTCCAGGGGAGGTCACCCCAGCCTGACTATACAAAGCTGAATTGAGTTGTGGTCTTAGAGTGTCCTGGAGAAAATAATGAGGGGAGGGGGCCCCAAGACCAGGCCAAGAGAAGTAGCCGGAATAGAAGAGCTAGCCTGGCATTTTCCATTCCGCCCTGGGTTATGAGTTGAGCTACCTTTCAGTAAGCACCCAGGACCTCCAGACTTGGAGGATAGGGCTTGCGATTCATTCTCTGGGGATCTGTCCGGGCCATGCAGATATACCCAGACCTGAAGGAAAGATGGTACCCTGGTTACAATGCTGTCATTCCCACATGTCCACATTCCCCACCTTACTGTGAACGAACGCAACCTCATTGTGGCACACACCCTCTGTTCCCTGCCCCTCCTGCCCCTCTCTTCCCTCCCCCTCATCCCAGTTAACTTCCTGGTTTTAACTAAAGGCTTCCAAGGGAGAATGGCTTCCTTTGCAGGTGGGAGGGAACAGCACTGCCTTCCCATCAGACCCAGCTCTGACAGCCTTTTGTGTGCTGCTTATGTGTCTGCCAAGCTTTTGCCATGTCCTGCTGGGCCCGAGGAACAAATCTGGGCCCACTTTCCCATTTCTGACCAATGGAGAATGAGCTGACTGCTGGTGAGGAGGGTGATGCTCCTTTGCCAGTGGCGGGTGGCAGAGGCAGGGACTGCTCCGGCAGGGCGGTTTGGACTGGCGCACAGGATCCCGCTGGGCCAGCTGCAGGTGCTCCAGATGGCTGGCCTCGAGTCTGTTTGTCTCCGTTGCCAGTTCCTGTTTATGTCGCACTGTCATCACTGCCCCCATCAAGTGCATGTCGACTGCCCCGCATACCTGGAACGGCAGCAGGGGGCTTCTTAATGGAAGTGGCATTTTCAGGCACTTTTCTCTCAGAAGGAAAACAGATGAGAGGACTTGACTGTGGAAAGCATGGCAGGCCAAAGAGAACTGGACGATGTCACATCTGCTGACAGCATCCTAGTATGTCAATTAGGAACCTTGTACTGTAGAACGTGAGAATAGACTTTTTGTTTTATAACAACAGCCTATTTGAAATAAAGACCAACCCAGAAAACTTGGACTGGATGGTTAGAGTTCCTAGAAATCATTAGTTGGTTAAAATGTCAAGTGCCATATGTTTCATTTATATGAGATTCAAGAATGGGGAAAATGAATTGAGGTGAGAAAAGTCAGAACAGTGGATAGCTATGGGAGGAGTGGGCTAGGAAGAGGCAAGAAGGAACCTTCGAGAGGAAGCAAGGGAAATGGTGTACATCTTGACTTGGGCAGTGGTTACATAGGTGTATCCCTATGTGAAAATTCATTGAAATGCATATAAACGTACATCTATGATTAGTGCACTCATGTATATACGTGATGAACTTCAATATGAAAATTAAAAAAATTTCCACGTACCTACTGTGCGCCCAGTACTGCACTAGGCACTCAGGATGCACATTCTTGTAACAGGAACAGACAGCCAGGCAATTGTCATGTGGTGCATTAAGTATGGTTGGCAGAACTACCAGTTGCCTGTCCAGATCCATTTTCTCCTTCAATAGTAACGGAATCCTGACTCTTAGCTGGGAACACTGTCACCAGGATAATGATATCTCTCCGGCTTCTTTATCAATGTGTGGTCCCTGGATTAGCTTCTGGCCGGTGTGATATGAATAGAAGCTCTGTGTGGACAATCCGGAAAAACGGCTTTAAAGGGAGGGCCACCTTCGGAACCGGGGCCCCTGCTGGTGTCTGTAATGTGGACCAGAAGGCTGAGTTACCAGCTGCCATTGGGGATCACATGGTGACCTTGAGGATGGAAAGCTTGCAGTGAGGCTGTTGGAGTGGAAAGAGACGGAGCGGATGGCTTTGGTGAGCCAGCCTCACACTGCCTGCCTTCCAACGGTTTCCTCTCCGATCGTGTCAACTTGTGAGCACCTAAGTCGTTGGGTTGCAGGTCTCTGTCACTCACAGCCTAACTAAGCACAAGGTAAGATAAAGGTAAATGCAAGGTGCCATGGGAGACATAGTAAGGTTCTATCTTAGTGTGGATGGTGGGCTGTCACTGGAGACGATTCTTAGACAAAATGCCACTTGAGCTGAGTCTTGAAGGATACTTAAAGTTTAACTAAGAGGTAATGAGTCCTTTAAAATGCTTTTATGAGAGTCCCATCTGGGTAGGAAAATTGTGAAGGATTTGTTCAAATCTAGCCAAAGAGACACTCTCTTACCTTCAAGGAGCTAATAATCGGATCTGCCTCTTAGATAAGTAGCAACTAGCAATAGCTTCCCTCTTCTTTTGTTTTTAGTGTTTATTCAAACACTTGTTAATAAAATGAGTAAGTGAAGCTTTATTGTTTTTATTTGATTTGGAATATACCCCAATAAAGATAAATGTTCTAAGCCCTGGCTGGTTGCTCAGTCAGTTAGAGCATCGTCCTGAAACACCAAGGTTGCAGGTTCGATCCCTGGTTAGGGAACATAAATTAAGTGGCCAATGAGTGCACAATTCAGTGGAACAACAAATAAGTGCTTTTCTCTCTCCTTTCCTCTCTCTATCACTCTAAAATCAATCAATAAAAAGAAAGAGAAAAATAAATCTCTAATTATGCTCAGAAAACATTATGGTGCAAGACATGTAAGACCTCTAGTCTAAAAATTACAAAACATTACTGAGGTATATTAAAGACCTAAGTAAATGGGTTGGGATGGTCAATATTGTTAAGATAGCCAAATTTTCCTCAAATTGAGACCTTTCCAAATTTTCTAACATGATCATTTAATGCGATAATTTTCCTATAAGTGCTGCATTAGGTGCATTCCACACATTTGATATGCTTTGTATTCATTTTAATTCTATTCCAGATATATTACAATTCCCATGTGACTTCTTTGACTCATGGATCACTTGGAAGCATGGTACACAATTTGCAGATATTTGGTGATTCTCCAGATATCTTTCTGTTATCTATTTCTAAGATAATTCCATTATGGTCCGAGATTATACTTTCTGCAATTTCAATTATTTTAAATTATTTTGAAGTTTGTTTTATACGCTATCTTGGTGAATGTTCTGTGTGCACTTGTAAGGAATGTGTATTCTGATGTATGTCATGGTTTGGAATGTAGTTTTAAGCCCAATTAGGTCAAGATGCTTGATATTGTTGTGCAGGTCTGCTAAGTTCTTATTGATTTTCTTTCCACTTGTCCTATTGATCAGCATCACCATGTGCTAACGGAAGGGTCTGGGATGCTAGAAGGGTGCTTCTTCCTATTCCTTCTCTATCGTCAGCTTCCCCTGAGCCTGCCCCCTGAGGGAGCTCTCTCCTTATTCTCTTACCCTCCCCTAGTGGCAGACAGTGTTGCTTGTTGCCTGGGGCTTGTTACCTGGGGCTTGCCAGCCTGGTGGAGGGGATGGAGGGGTGGCAGTAGGGTTATCTGCTGTTTTGTTTCAGCCCAGCCTTGGGCAGGCACTGATCTCTGTGTCTTGGAAGTGAGGTTTTCTCAGTGACCCTGACTTTCTTCCAATAACATGAGACCTAATGGTGTGATCCCAGGACGGCATCCTTCCCCTCCTTTCAGAGTAGAGATATTTTTCTCTTCTCTTTCTCCAGTTGCAATGTGTCTCCTTCACCTGTGTCCTAGGGGCCACGGGGTTGCTGCCCCTCCCCCAGTGGCATAAAGCCTTTCATAGAGTTATGTCCACTCCCCCCTTCCAACCACAAAGGATGGTTTTCTCTGGTCTCCCACCCTGCCCCAAACCTTCCCTGAGTGCCTGGTGGAGATCCCCGGTGAAGGGCTTCCTTGTGTCTGCAACTCACTCCCGGGAGCTCTGTGCTCTCACATCAGCCCACATTCGGCCTCTGCGAATCTTCAAACGTTTAGCTGGAGGCTTCTCGCTCACTTGTGTGGTGTCCCTGTCTTCCTCCTGTGCTCATGGGTGAGCCAGTGCTCAGGTCTTGTCTCCTTTTAGAGGAGGCTGTCTTTCCTTAAATCTCATGCTAATTGTGTTGCCCTGTGACATCAGTTTCTTGCTGTGCTCAAAGAAAGTTTTGATTAGGCAGATTTTTTTTTTTTTTTTGGCTGTCACTTTTTGTTAAGTCAGGAGTGACACTCCTTTCAGCTTTCTACATCCTAGGTGGAAGCCACAAGTCAAAATATATTTTTAGATGATTCATTTTTATCCTGCATCACTTTGGGTTCTTTTCAAAAATCATATTTATCCTTCATGGGTGAAAACTTAGTACCATAAAAATAATTCTCAAGAATATGTGCCTCACGAACTGTGGGATTTTTCAAAAGCACACCTCCAAACATGTTTGGTAATTAGCACCACTTGAGAGCAGTATAGTTTCTTAGGATGAGTACTCCCAACAAGAAGACCCATTTGAATGTTCAAGTTCTAAGGGTTCTTTACATTCTCATTACTGTGTGTGTACAGGAAAACTAAAACATATTGTCTCCTAGATTATGGTAAGATTAATTCACTTCTCCAAGCCTCAGTTTCCTCATCTATCAAATAGGGGTAATAATAATTCCTATACCATAAGAGTATAGTGAGTACATGAAAAACTGAGCACAGTTAATAAGTGCTGGACAAATATTATATTTATTATGTGTTACATGCTGTTGAATCGGCTGATTCTTGGTGACCTTGTGAATGAGTGATGTCCAAAACATCCTGTCCTCACCAGTCCTGCTCAGCTTCTATAAACGCAAATGGCTTCTTTTTTTTTCTTTTTTTTGTATTTTTCTGAAGTTGGAAATGGGGAGGCAGTCAGACAGACTCCCGCATGTGCCCGACTGGGATCCACCTGGCATGCCCACCAGGGGGCGATGCTCTGCCCATCTGGGGCATTGCTCTGTTGCAACCAGAGCCATTCTAGTGCCTGAGGCAGAGGCCACAGAGCCATCCTCAGCGCCCGGGCCAACTTTGCTCCAATGGAGCCTTGGCTGTGGAAGGGGAAGAGAGAGACAGAGAGGAAGGAGAGGGGGAGGGTGGAGAAGCAGATGGGCGCTTCTCCTGTGTGCCCTGGTGGGGAATCGAACCCGGGACTCCTGCACGCCAGGCCGACGCTCTACCACTGAGCCAGCTGGCCAGGGCCCGCATATGGCTTCTTTTATGGAGTCAATCTACTTCATGTTTGGTCTTCCTCTTTCCCTGCTGCTTTCTGTTTTCCCCAGTATTATTGTCTTTTCCAAAGATCCCTGCCTTCTCATGGTGTGCCCGTACTAGGACAGCTTCAGTTTTGTCACTTTTGCCCCCGACATTTCGGGCTTAACTTGCTCTAGGACTACTTGTTCATCTTTCCGATGATCTAGGGTATCCAAAGAGCTCTCCTCGAACACCACACTGCAAATGAGTCATATTTTCCCCTATCATTTTTCTTCAATGCCCAACTTTCGCATTCGTACGTAGTAATTGGAAATATGAGGGTGTGAATGATCTTAGCCTTGGTCTCTAATGACAGCTCTTTGGTCTTCGTGATCTTCCTAATTCTTCCATTGCTGCCCTCCTGAGTCTCAGCCTTCTCTTGGTTTCTTCTATTTACTGTTATGTGCCACTAAAAATGTAAGTTTTTATTATTTTGCTTGAGAGGAATGAACATATTATTATACTGACCTCGTGAAATCGTTAATAACATCCCCTTAGACCAGGGGTCTCAAACTTGCGGCCCGCCGAACAATTTTGTGCGGCCCGCAGACTAATCCACGAAGTTCAAAATATTTTGGATAAAATTAAGTAAGCCTAGGGGCCTACTTGTATTTTTCATTTCTCTAGCATCCTAGCTAGATATTAGCTTAGTTAACAGCAGTTGTGATGCGAACTACAGTTTCTGGTCGTTTTGTGACACTGAGTAAACTGCATGTACGATTGTGCTTGTTGTACTGATTTTTTTTTTGTTTTCAACTGCAGTGAGAAAAGTGTTGCGTAACAGTTGCCTTTTGTAGACCTAGTGCGGCCCCCCGAACGGCTGTGATCTTGCTCTGCGGCCCACATGCTGAGTTGAGTTTGAGACCCCTGCCTTAGACTTTTAAAAGTGTCCTGGCTTGAACAGTAAATTATATATTACTCCACCAAGATCAGATAGCTAGTAAGTTGGGGCAGTAGGATTTGAACCCTGGCACTCTGAGTCAGAACTATGGAAATCACAAGGTTAAAAGTAAGAAGACTCTCTAGGGCTGAAGCCAGGAATTCTCTTTTCTCCCCGCCCTCCGCACAGGCTTTATTTCAGGATGTTCCCCAGCCCGGGGATAAAGCCTCCAGTATACTCTGTATGCAGAAGCTCTCCCCCTCTTCTTATCGACTTCCTGTCCTGTTTTGTCTTGTGTTCCTTGCTCTTACCAGTCTGAGTAGTTCTCATTTTGATCCTGTCACAAAATTCTCATTTAGGATTTCACAATTAGCATTGAAAGGCGATGTTACTTCACCTCAAAGAATTGCCTGCCGTGGACCAGCACGACTAGTAATTGTCCAGGTCCTGAGTGAGAACGGTGGGGAATAAAGAAATAAACTCAGAGAAAAGAACTATGGGAGGGGGAGGTCTCGGCAAGCTGATAGCAAGCCAGACCCATTTGCTTTATTATATAGAGGAGGGCATACGCAAATAAGGAAGTCTCCCATACAAAGTTACATATCTGAGGCATAAACAGGAATCCTCTTAAGGCATTAGTAGGAATCCCCCCCACCATGCATAACTGAAATCAATCAACAGCAGAACAAAGGGTGAGAGGAAGGGCAAGTAAATTGCCTATATAGCAATTTAAGCAAGTGGGGATGGGATGGGAGAAGTAGAAACACTCAGCTGCAGGGCCAACACGGAGGTGTGGGGAACAGCTAAGCCTTTAGCAACTTAATGAAGCAAGCGAGGTGGGTGGATGGGCAGCAAGGACCCTGTCAGCTTACTGCCAGTCCCCTACACTTCTGTCCCCCCAAAATCTAAACTGCAAGGACCCTGTCAGCTTGCAGTCTCCCACAATTGCTCTTGACCTTTTTTTTCCAATGCTGTTTATTACTATTATTATTATTAAATTTAATGCAGTGACATTGATAAATCAGGGTACATATGTTGAGAGAAAACATCTCCAGATTATTTTGACATTTGATTGTGCTGTATACCCCTCCCTCAAAGTCAAATTGTCTTCTGTCGCCTTCTATCTGGTTTTCTTGACCTTTTTAACAAAAAAATACTTAAAATCTGGCTAGTACATTTTCACCTAGAAACTTTAAATAAGTATGGGGGCTCCAGGGACAGAGGGAGGGGATTCTCTGGGGGGTGAGAAAAGGCAGGTGGTTGACATCTATTGAGTGACTTTCTCAGTGCCCTCTGCCCCTTTCTTTCTTTTTTTTTTTTTCATTTTTTCCGAAGCTGGAATCGGGGAGGCAGTCAGACAGACTCCCGCATGCGCCTGACTGGGATCCACCCGGCATGCCCACCAGGGGTCGATGCTCTGCCCTTCTGGGGTGTCGCTCTGTTGCATCCAGAGCCATCCTAGCGCCTGAGGCAGAGGTCACAGAGCCATCCTCAGCGCCCAGGCCATCCTTGCTCCAATGGAGCCTTGGCTGCTGGAGGGGAAGAGAGAGACAGAGAAGAAGGAGAGGGGGAGGGGTGGAGAAGCAGATGGGCGCTTCTCCTGTGTGCCCTGGCCGGGAATCGAACCCAGGACTCCTGCATGCCAGGCCGACGCACTACCACTGAGCCAACCGGCCAGGGCTGCCCCTTTCTTGATAACAAATAGGGACCTTCCTCTTGGTGGGCACATCCCTCTCTCCTCATTCAAGAATGAAGCTGTGACTCAAACCTGGTCAATTAGTGACTTCAAGGACCTATGAGATGAGTCTGGGGACACCGCTGAACCAGTGGGAGTCATCCCAGTGCTTTATTGAAGGTGTTGGGACAGAGATATTCTCTTTGAGCCTTGGGGTTAAATGAGGGAGAGTGGGGCCTGGAGCTACTTGTGGTCATTGTGCCAGCTCACAGGGACATGAGAGAAGGATGCCATCCCAGAGGAAGTGAGAGCCAAAGATGGAGAAAGATGCCCACTGATTATGTTTCTACCCCCCTTGTAGCTGCAAGAGTCCTAATTACTATAAGAATTCTCTAGGGAATGTAGTAATTGTAGAGTAATTACCTGGGTTTGTCTGGGGCACATTGTCCAAAATATCTAACAGTAACACTGCCTACTGGCAGTGGGATAGATTGACTGCTCCTTAATAACTTCCCTGTCTCTCACCCTCTAATGGTCTTTTATAGCACCTCCTAACAGGAAATGGATCCTATTTCCCTACTTCTTGAATCTGGGCTGGTTTATGGCTTAATTGGAACAGAAGAATGGGTAAGAAGTGGCAGTGTACCCGTCCCAAGCCAAGGTCACTATCATGGAGAAAACCCCAGGCTGGCCTCCTGGAGGATGAGAGGCCGTGTGGAGGGGGCCATGGCTCTCCAGACCAGAGCCAGTCAACTCACGTAAGCAGAGCCGCTGAGCCACCTGCCACTGACTGTAGATGCATGAGGCAGCCCAGCAAAAAGCAGAACCACCAAGTGAGCCTAGCTTAAGTCACTGCCTATGAATTGTAGGCTAAATAAATAGTGGTTGTTTTAAGACACTAAGTTCTGGGGTGACCTGTTTCCCAACAGTTAGATAACCGATACTTTTGTTATGACTGAGGTACGTTATAAACATTAGTCAAGCACACTAGCTTTGGAGACAAATCTGATTTTGAGTCCTGGCTCTATAACTTACTAGCCATGTGATCTTTGGCAAGTTTTTTTAAAAAAATTGTCTCTGTTCAAATTTCTCACTTGTAAAATGGGTATAATAATAGTACTTATGGAGCTTTGTTAAGATAGATAAATGGATGATGTGTGTGAAGTACTTAGGACAGTGCCTTGGCACACAATACATCCTTATACTCACGATCTACCTTAGGAATTAGCAGCTGTTATATCCATTTCCACATGAGAACTGAAACTCAGAGGGATGATTTGATAATGCTAGATACCAGATATGGAGGGTGCGCTGTGTTCTGGGATTTTCCTAGGCTACATCTTCCCGGACTAGGGGCACAACCCAGGTGAGCCCAGGTGAGCAGAGACCTGGCCAGGGCCAGGGTGGAGAGAAAAGTCTGCCCTCCCACCTGGAGAGAGCGTGGCGGTGGGACGTGCGGGGTCTCCAGGCTGATGTTCTCAGGGAGGGGCTGAGCCGGGGACAGAAGAGTGAGGAAGGCCTGTCAGCTTCCCGGGAGGCGCCACTTCTTCCTCATTTCTGCTCTTCCCAAGTGCTGAGAAGAAAGGGGACCTGACGAGTGTAATTAACTGGTCACCTGCTCATTCAGCTTCCCACACAATCAGGTCATCTGCCACTGAGCCCCACGGGGCAGCTTGTCTAGACTGTCTCCCTGCCTCAGCCCAGACAAAGCCAGAACAATGGATCATAGAATAAATCAGTCTTGGACTCTATGGTCCTCCAAGAGTAAGAACAATTCCATCCTAATACTTACAGTCAAATTATACTTATACACTTATACATGTGCACTTCTTTTTTTTAAAAAAATATTTTATTTATTCATTTGAGAGAGGAGAGAGAGAGTGAGAGAGAGAAAGAAGGAAGACACAAGGGAGAGGAGCAGGAAGCATCAACTTCCCTATGTGCCTTGACCGGGTAAGCCCAGGGTTTTGAACGGGTGACTTCAGCTTTCCAGGTCGATGCTTTATCCACTGTGCCACCACAGGTCAGACCGATACATGTGTACTTCTATGGTGCTTCCACCTCCATCCCCAGCTCTCCTGCCTTCCCAATCCATCTCAGCACAAACACACACATGCACACGCACACGCACACACATGCACTATCTTTTACCCGAGTAGTGTTTAGACTTAGGGTTTTCATAGTATATTTTATTATTTTCTCTATATTATTTATTGTCTGTTTATTTGCTTCTTATCTATCCTTTCCCATTAAAATATAAGCTGCAAGAGTGATACTTTGTTTCTGATATAGCCTAGTGCCTAGAACTGAGCTTAGCACATTTTAGGTACTAAAAATTTTTTGTTGAATACATGAGTGAATGGATGAATGAATGGCGTGTAGGTGATACAGTCTGGGGGAGAATTGGGTGATGAGTAGGCAATCAACAGTATTATGTGGTTTTGAAGCACCTTTAACTTTTCCAAGCATTCTATGGATGGTATCCTCATCGGATGCTCAGGTCTACGGCCATACCACCCTGAACGCGCCCGGTCTCGTCTCATAGGATGCTCAGAACTACTCAGGAAGATGGCCTGAGACACTGTAAAGAAATCAAGACCCAGACAAGTGGAGTGTCTAAGACTCCAGAACCTGCTGGTGGAAAGTTGAGACTAGCTCCCATGTTCTCCTGAAGTGGAAATGAGCAGCCTGAGCACATAGATGGAAAGTGAAGCTGACAAGAGCAGTTGACAATTGTGCCACCATTTTGATTTTGTTGATCATTTATGTCCCGATCCCTCTCTTCTTGTAGGTTAATACTAACCCCCTGAACTAACTTGCCCACAAGCCAAGGTAGGCAGCACTGTCTTAAACATTTTTTTTTTTTTTTTGCACAAGACCAAGACTTAAGAAGAGATCCTCTGCCTCTATGCTGTCAAATCAAGGTGATGTGTTCTGCCTTCCAAAAAACTCTTGGAATAATGACAGCAAGAGATTTCTAGCTCATTTTCATATTTGAACGACTTTGAAGGCAGTAGCTTGACTGGAGCTATTTTTAGAAACACTAAAAAGAATGCTCTCCCCTCCTTTACCCTCCTTTGATGTTAAACTAACCTTCCCCGTCCTCCTTCCTCTCTCCTCTATCTTCTTCTGAAAGTGTTAGTTTCACTCTCCACCTAAATATTTATGGGAACTTCAGCTGGGAGAGGGGAGTGGTGTTCTGCCAACGTGGGACCAGAGCATTCAGCTGGCTCGGGCTCCTGCACACAGGGTTTGTGCCTGAGAACCTTCAAGAGAGCACAGACCATGTTACTGTGTCTCCTGCAGTTGACAGTATGCTGGCATTTATAGGTCATTTTGGAACTGGGATAAGGGCGTTTTTCTTGCGGCCCTTAGTGACATCTCACTTCTATCTCTTTGATCCAAGGTTTAATCATCTACCTGAAGAACTATGGAATTTATGCCCATTCTCATGTGATTTCAATTCAATTCCTATTTCATGAGCAAAATGTAAAGGAAAACTCTAATTTGGTCAAGGAGTAAGTTAATTAGAACAGTTAAATTACAAAACAATATGGTGTATACCCATCTTTGTCCTCAGTAATAATTCCCAATGATTAATATATTACCTGAGCCACGTTAGGGGCTTGATAAATATTTGTTGAATGAATAAATATGCTAGATGCTAGAAGGGCCAACACCCCAGTTCAGGCCTTCTTGGTGTCTCCCTGGATTACCACAGTACCTTCCCGATGGCTCCTCACTCCCAGCCCCTCCCACCCTAGTCCATTCTCCACCTCCTTACTGCCCCTGCAACCTCTCTAAACAGACATTTATCGTGTCGTGCCCAAGTCTAAAACAAGACTTGAAACAAGTGTAAAATACCTTAACATTCTTCATGGCTCTCCAGTGCCCTCAAGACAAAGTTTATTATGTCCTTCATTTATTCACTGAACTGAAGGCCTCCCTAGGCTGTTTTCTGAACTGTGCTTGAATGCTTCTAGTAGCAGGACCTTACGCTGAACTCATTGTGTATTTAGGCCACTCTGGTTATTAAAAAGTGAGTGAAGGAGCCGGGACTGGACACCAGCACTGTGTGTTAGGGTTCTCCAGAGACGCAGAGCTGATAGGAGACATCTGGTTATCTATCTGTCTGAGGCTTATTGTGGGAACGGGTTCCTGCAGTTGTGGAGGGCAAGAGGTCCCGCAAGGTATCATCTACAAGCCGAGG
This sequence comes from Saccopteryx leptura, assembly GCF_036850995.1. Lineage (NCBI taxonomy): Eukaryota > Metazoa > Chordata > Mammalia > Chiroptera > Emballonuridae > Saccopteryx > Saccopteryx leptura. Next base: position 21,326,383 of record NC_089513.1, read on the forward strand.
AACCAGGAACTCCGGTGATGAAGTTCAGTCTGAGTTCAAAGGCCCGAGAACCAGGAGCACCAATGTCTCCAAGGGCAGGAGGAGATGGATGTCCCAGCTTAAGCAGGGAGGACAAATCACCCTTCTCCACCTCTCTGTTCTGTGTGGGCCCACGATGGATTAGCCGATGCCCACGCACATTGGAGAGGGTCATCTGCTTTAGTCACCAGCTCAATGCTAATCTCTTCCAGAAACATCCTCACAGACACTAACTACAGCTAACATCACACCCTGGATCTCTTTCCAAGGCTCTGTCTTCTCAGGTGCAGCTCCCTTCTTTTGAGGAACCCTCAGGAGCAAAGAGTGCCAGAGGTCTGTCTACTTTCCTGGGGAGACAGGCTGTGAAAATTCAGAAGGGGCAGAGGGGAGACCTTCAGGCTCAGGAGAGAGCCCCCCGTGGTCTCTGACTCAGCTGGGGCATGGTTTTCCTAAAGGACAGAGACAGGAAGAGGGACAGGAGAGCAGAAACCCCATTTAAATCACTCCTTTACTAATGACACCTCAGAATGTGGGGGAGAGCACTGGTTTGGCACTCATTTGAGATACTTTGCTGTGTGTGGAACTCCTGGACTGGGCTGAGGGGCGGAGTCTGAGGGGCACGCGGCAGCCTCGCCCCCTGTGGTGGTGGGAGGAAGCAAACCATCACCTGCACGTTCACTGAGGGTCTATGGGTCCAGACTCCGCCCTCCGTTCTCTCTGTGCATACCACACCTGACGATAACCTTGTGATGTGTGGACTGTGATTCCATCTTCACCGATGGAGAAACTGAGACTCTCAATCTAAGTAAGTTCCCTAAGATTTCACAGTGACGGAAAGGAATAAGGGAGCAAGTTAGGGCAGTCAAGTTCCCAAGAGATGCAGGCTTCTCAGGACCTAGCCTTGGCTGCCCCAGAATACCATGTCCACCTCACTCTACTGGCCAAGCAAGTTCCTGCAGTGGCCCTGGATTCAAGGTCAGGGAACTGAGATTTCTCCTTTAGAGGTGAAAGGCATGTGTGTACCAGAAACCTGTCTTGTTTGGGACCATCTGTAGAGATGAACTAGTACAGATTTTTCTTTCTTTCTCCTCCCCCTCCCTTTCTGGTAAAGCTTCAGTTTTCCCAAAGTCTTGCCTCCATGGAAACTCACTAAAGTCTTAATGGCTGGCCACTGGATGAGTGTGCCCTGCTGGTGTATCAGTCAGGATGGACCAGGTTTTATACCATCCCACAGAGGCATTTCTCACTCACACCATGTGTCCATGGAGGTTGACATCTTTACCCTGGGGCCCAGACTGCGAGAGCTGACGCTGCCTAGAGCCCAGCTGGTCCCAGTGACGGAAGGAGAGAGAGTGCAGAAGTGGGTGCCGGCTGGCGAAACTCCGGGCTGGAAGTGACTCACAGTATGCCTACTCACGTTTCCACACCCAACTTTATGGGGACAGGGTGTGCCATCCGACTGGATGGACAACCAAGAATCGACGACACTGAAATGACCACAGGTGCTATTAGTATTTTAACAGAGGCCAATGCCTTAAGCCAAATAACTACATCTCTACTGGGTAACTTTAGACAACTGGGTAAAGGGAGAAATTTTGAGGCTTCCTGGAGACCCCGTCAGAGCCCACCTTACAGCAACTTCTGCTGGTGCTGATGGGGAACCGCCCCGCTAGGGCCAGGCGCCCGTGTCCCCCTGTGCTGGGGTGGGACAGGCTCCCTGTGCAGACTGTGGTGGAGAGGTGTTGCAGGTAAGACGACAGACTTTGTTGCTCCACTATTTCCTTTGAAGCAATTTCTGAAACAGTCCAGAACAGCTCGGCCCCATCTACATTGAAGGGTGGGCTGCACGATCCTTTCTGGGGTCTGCAAGCCTGTGCTTGTGACCACGTGGGGCTGAGGATGCCGGACCCTCCCTGTGAACGCAGGTCCTCTCCCTCTCAGGGAAGGGCTGAGTCTTATATCTTGTCCTGGGTCACTGTCTGGCTATGCACATGTGAGCCTCTGAACGTCTCTGAGCCTGGTTTCCTCATCTGTGAAGTACAAATGGTAACGCCTACCGTAAGGGGCTACCGTGAGGATGAAAGGATCCGAATGAATGACCATTCTCTCACTTGCGCTGCAACCCCGGGCAAGTTACTTAACCTCTCTGTACTTCTGTACTTACCTCCAGGATTGTAGTGAAGCCTAAGTGAGTTAATATTTGTATAGAGCCTACAGCAATGCTTTGCACACCCCTAGCTTTATTTAAGGCTATTGTTAATATTAAGGTATGCAGGGGGCCTCAAATAAACATGAGTGCGCTTCTCTCCTCCCTCTCATGCCCACAGCTTTGGCCGCAAAAGTCTAATTTCTCTGAAGACCACAGAAGTCCAAGCAGCCTGTGTAACTGGCTTCAAATGTTTTACATGGCTTTGCTTCGCCTTTAGGTGCCGGAAAAAAAAAGTAACAGAGACACCTAGTGGGACCTGGTAGCAAATGCTCAGGCACGTCTGAGTGCCTGACTGATGATGGGTCTGGAGCTGGTGGACAGTGTGGTGTCCCCACACTGGGGGCCACAGGGCTCAGGGGCCACGTCAGTGCAGCCTTCACTTGTAGGAAACCCTGCTCGTCCACATTGCAGCTGGCCTTGTCACAATGCTTGGTCCCACCAGAACAACACTCTTGTGGCAGTCTGTCCCTAAGTCAGTTGGCACTTGGATCTGGTCATGGGAGGCACAAGAGAGAAGACCAGTGAAGAGCAGGCAGAGAATGAACGGTCTCAGCACTTTTTGATGTGTATCTTGGAAAGTTAGTTAACATCTCTGGGCTCCAGTTCCCTGGCTGACAAAATGGAGTTAGTAATGCTAACCCTCAGGGTTGTTGTAAGGTTGGTTTACAACAGTGAGTGCTGAAAGTTAAGGGCCAGATTGGCACATACAGAGCATCCAAGAAATGGTCGATGCTGTCATTGTTGTTATTATTTTATGGTATATAAGTATACATGAAATAATTAGGGAATAAATCTATACAATATTGGGCCAGGTAGAAGCCACCATAGCTTAGAGAAGCTGAATGAGAAGCTCATCTGAGAGCCACAGTGGTCGCGTGAGGCCTCATGGGAGAGGCCCAACCCTTTAGGAGCCTTTGGTGGGTAACAGGAGATTGTACTTCTGCTGGTTGAATCAATTATGAGGCTGTATTGGCTCATATAACTCAGAAAGCTTTGATCTAGGAGCATGACCAAAGACCAAGTCTCTTTTTTATAAAAAAAAATTATTGTGATGTATATAAAACATAAAAAAAGATTTAGATAACAACATAACATTCATTTTAGGAACTGAAGCTTCCTAGCCTTTCTTTAATTGCATTTTCCTTCACACTCCACCCACAAAAGCAACTACTATCCTAAATTGGGTGTTTATCCCTCCCATGCATTAATTTACACCATCACCATATCTATATCTATATCTATATCTATATCTATATCTATATCTATATCTATATCTATATCTATATCTATATCTATATCTATATCTATCTATATCTATATAAGGTCTACCGGAAAGTTCTGTCTGTTTTTGGAATAAAACAAAATACAAATTTTTCTTACCATCAATAAACTTTATTAAGTAATATAATTGCCATTATTATTAATGATTTCTTGCCAGCATGAGGGCAATTTGTATATCCCATTTTTGAAAAATGTTTTATCTTTTGATGTGAAAAATTGAACCAGTGCTTGTTTGATATCTTCTTCATTTTTGAATTTTTTGCCCTTCAAAAAATTTTGTAAGGACAAAACCAAGTGATAGTCAGAAGGTGCTAACTTCTGTAACATTTCTTCCTTGTTGAAATTCGAAAAAATTACAGTGGCGTAAATGAACTTTATCAGTAGCCATGGGTACACTATCACTTCACACGTAAAACTAACGTGAATCAACTTTGTTTTAGTTAATTTGCTACATCAGTATGTATACATTAAGTGAAAAAAATAGAGAGGCACACATGCGCCAAATAAACATGTACTTACGTGTCGAAACTTGTGATAGAAACGGACAGAACTTTCCGGTAGACTATATACATATATATATATATATATATATTCCCAAACAACATATGGTAAAATTGCATATTTTAAAATTTTATATAAATATATCATAGAGTATGTATGTATCCTTCTGAAATTTGTAGTTTTTCTTTTTTTTTTTTTTTCCCATTTTTCTGAAGCTGGAAACAGGGAGAGACAGTCAGACAGACTCCCGCATGCGCCCGACCGGGATCCACCTGGCACGCCCACCAGGGGCGACGCTCTGCCCACCAGGGGGCGATGCTCTGCCCACCAGGGGGCGATGCTCTGCCCATCCTGGGCATTGCCATGTTGCGACCAGAGCCACTCTAGCGCCTGAGGCAGAGGCCACAGAGCCATCCCCAGCGCCCGGGCCATCTTTGCTCCAATGGAGCCTTGGCTGCGGGAGGGGAGGAGAGAGACAGAGAGGAAAGCGCTTCAGAGGGGTGGAGAAGCAAATGGGCGCTTCTCCTGTGTGCCCTGGCCGGGAATCGAACCCCGGTCCTCCGCACGCTAGGCCGACGCTCTACCGCTGAGCCAACCGGCCAGGGCCTGTAGTTTTTCTTAATGAATGTTAACTTCTTGAGATGTTCTTGTTGATCTGTGTAGGCTTAGTTTATTTTCACTGCTGTGTAATATTCCATTGTATAAATATCACTCTGACAGGTAATGGAATGTGTGCTTATATATTATTGTGTTTCTAGAAATTGTTAAGTAGTAGGAGTAAAGTGAAAGTATTGCATTCTCAGGACTTCTCTTACTACCTTTCTTTGGTTATACCTGCTATAGTCTCTGTGACTTCATTATTGTGTAATAAATCATTACTTTGAAATCCCAGAGTTTTCTCTGCATCTATGGAGAAACATAAGCAGTATGTACTTTTTGTTGTTTTGCAATAATATTTTTAAACTTTTTGGAAAACTTTCCTAAATTTTTAAATGTCATCTAAGGTATTTATTATTCTACTTTAATTATATTTTACCCTAAAATAAAAGAAAATGTACTTACAATATGCTTTTTTGTGTTTGAGGTTGGACCATTGGCTTAAGAGAGATTAGAAAATTCTCCTTTTCAACCAACAGCCACACTTTCTACATTTAAAGAAGATAAAAAAGATGAAACTGTGATACCAGATGGTTCCCTGACTCATGGAAGAGAGGACTATCTGCTGAAGGAACTAGGTGAGGTTGTAAATAAAAAATGACAGTAGAAAAACTATCTTTCCTTCAACGTTGTAGATATTTATAATCTACTGAGTCTTATACAACAGAAAAATTCTGAATAGTACTACAGCATTCTGTAATTTGTGGCACAATTTTAAGAACCATCATTCAGAGTTTTTTTGTTTTTTTAAAGAATTAACTATTTCAAATGTAGACATGATGGAAGTCTTGAAAAGCCAAAACTTGTTTGTTACGGCTTTTCAAACTAGAATTGAAAAAGCCATTGAAGCATCTTACAGGTGAGTTATCATGTGGTATTGGGAGAACAGATACATACAACAGCTAAAGACCAACAGAGCCCTGTGTGGCTGATGTCACTGGGTGCTCTGTATGAAAAGTCAGTGAGAGAAATCATGGCGGTGTTATTTTCCAATGGTATGGTAACCCGTCAAAGCAAAGATTTAGTTGTCAACAGGAAGTCTGAGTTAATACCTTGTTTGAGTTTCAAGTGGGAACCGAAGCAAGATCAACTTCTTCAGCAAGTCCAGGCTGTAGTATAACCTGCTCAGCCAATTGGGCCTATGACCCAGTGGACACAATGACACCGGAAGTGTCTGTGGCAGACAGGAATACTCTCTGGAGTCTCTGGACAGTGCCAGTAGGAGAATTACAGCACAGGCCTCAAGGATTTTTGAGCAGATTGTTAGTTTGAGAAAGTTTCTGGTTTGGTACTTGGCCTTGGTAGAGACAGAAAGCTTAGGCATGAGATGAAAAGTGACCATAAGGCTTTAACTTACCATTTTGAACCAGGGGTCACCTGACTCACAAAGCCGTAGACTTGGGTGTGTGCAGCAACAATCTAGGATCCAATAGAAATGACATACAGTTGACTCTTGGACAACGTGGTTGTGGGGCAGGGAGCTAGGGGTGCTCACTCCACACAGTCAAAAAGCAAGTAGAACTTTGACTCTCCAAACACTCAACTACATTCAGCCTTCACATCAGTGGATTCAGACAAAAGCAGACCAAAACCAGTATTTTTGTTTGTTTTTATTGAATTTATTGAGGTGACACTGGTTCTCAACATCATGCAGGTTTCAAGTGTACAACTCAATAAAACATCTGTACACTGCATGGTGCACCCACTGCCCCACACAAAGTCCTTTTCTGTCCCCATCCCCCCTCGGCCCTTTGCCCACCCCTACTCTGGTGTTCTGTCTGTGTCTATGTGATAGACATATGTTTTTCTGCTTAATCCCTTCACCTTTTTTCTTTTTTTCTTTTTTCTTCTGAAGCTGGAAATGGGGAGGCAGTCAGACAGACTCCCGCATGCGCCCGACCAGGATCCACCCGGCACGCCCACCAGGGGGCGATGCTCTGCCCACCAGGGGGCGATGCTCTGCCCCTCTGGGGCGTCGCTCTGCCGCGACCAGAGCCACTCTAGTGCCTGGGGCAGAGGCCAAGGAGCCATCCCCAGCGCCCGGGCCATCTTTTGCTCCAATGGAGCCTTGGCTGCGGGAGGGGAAGAGAGAGACAGAGAGGAAGGAGAGGGGGAGGGGTGGAGAAGCAGATGGGCGCTTCTCCTGTGTGCCCTGGCTGGGAATCGAACCCATGACTTCCACCTGCCAGGCCGATGCTCTACCACTGAGCCAACCGGCCAGGGCCTCCACCTTTTTCATGCAGCCCCCCAACACCCCACCCCTCTGACAGCTCTCAGTCTGCTCCATGTATCCATGCCTCCTTCTATTTTGATCTGCAGTTGGAAAACTGTGGTTGGGAATGCAAAAATACTGTTTTCCATCAGCAGCTGCTTGAATATGCTGACTTGAAACCCGCGGATATGAAGGGCTGACTGTATTTGCTGAGAAAAAGCTGAGTATGTGTGGACCTGTGCAGCTCAAGCCCTTGTTCAAGGGTTAACTGTGTGTTAGATCTCGGGCTCACGCGGGTCCAGAAAATGCAAGTAAGTTGCACAAGCAGATAGCTGAGCTTCCTACCGCACTGCTTCCTCTCCCTCAGTATACGAATGACCACTGCCTTGTGGGGAGTTCCTTACGGCCAGCTGAAGCGGAAAAAAAACTCGAGCCCGGGTTTACAGACGGGTCTGCATTCATTATAGTCCTACTTGTGAGTCATTCTGTAGGACAACGACCCCCCCACACTGGGCCGCTCTTACATGTGAGCTAGAGGGCTCCCGGGGCACAGGAGAAAGCCCTGGGGCGGAAAGCGAAAAGAGGCAGTATCCCATTAAGGAGGGGCTTTGCCAGGGTGAGCCGGGTCCGAGCGCGCATGCGTCTGCTGTCCTGTACAGTGGTGGCCTGAAATTCGGGGCACCGACCCAGGCACTAAAAACATCTGCCCAGCTTCAGGGTTCTCGTCTATCTCATCCTCGTCTCTGGAAAAGGAACTTGGTGTGGAGCGGGGCTTCAGTTCTCTTTCCTCTCGTGTTCAAAGCGGAAGACTTTGCCAGGCCCGTGGGAGGCAGCTCCAGCAGGAAGAGCAGGAGGGGGAAGAGAAGGGCCAGGGCTGTTTTCCCAGCTCAGGGCTCAAGGTCAGCTCTTCTGTGGGTGGTGTCGTAGTGGAATGAGTTAAAGTAAGGCCTGTCTCTATGGCCACATCTTTGTCTCTGAAGGACAGGTCCGGTTCTGGGGGACTCGCTGTCCCAGCTCCTGTCTCCGCCCTACAGCCCTGCAGGCCAGACTTCCCACGCCGGCTCTCTGAACCACGTGTGGCATTTGGGAATTCTCGGACACCTTCTTCCACTGGGCCCCTCTCTCCTACCATCCAAGCTTTCTCTTGCACGTTGTCATAGTGTTCCTGCCCAACTCAGTTTGGTTTCTGTTTCCAGTAATTTTTCCTCAAAACGAGGCTTTTTCCTTCTAGAATGCACCGACGGTCGGATCGATCTGAGATTTCCAAGGATATAAACCGACCCTGGCTTGTTCTGTCCATGTACATCCACAGTTAATCTGGCGGTCCACACAACTTGCAGCGGCTGGGACTTCTCTCCTCCACACAGGACACTCTCGGATCTGCTGGCCCAGGTGTCTTCCCAGTGCCACCTTTGTTTTGGGGGGTGAGCATCTGGGAGCGATGGTTTCATTTTTCTTGCCAAGTCCTGTGTGGCTGGCTTGATGCGTTTGTTCATATCCCGGGGTTTGATGGATTTCCTGTCACTCTTTTGGTTGAAGAGATTCTATGTGGTTTTGTTGTTGTTGATGATTTCTCTTATTTTGTTTTTGGAGAGGGGTATCTATTCTGGTCTGCTTGGTTGTCAGGAGATTAAAAAACTGAACTGCCACCATGACCACATTGCCCTTAGTTAATTGATTCTCAGTTAATTGATTCTCTTTCTAATTTTCTAATAAATGTGGATTTAAAGTTAAGGATTTCTCTTTAAATTCTGCTTTTGTTGAAGCCTACAGATTTGATGGGTAAGGCTCTCGTGTCATTTGTTTTGAAGGATTGGGTAATTTCAGTTTTGGTTTCTTTTTTTCTTTTCTTTTTTTGAACCCAATGAGACTTATTTTCTCTGCTAGCTAGCTGTGGAGATTGCAGCTGCCTGCTGTGCCACTGAGAGCCAGCCCTGCTGTTTGCAGAGGTTGAGAGGTTGCACTGTGTTCTCGTCGGTTCCTAGGCAAGAAGAGGGAAGATTATGTGATGACCCTGTGGACTGAACAGGAGGGTGGAGATGGGAGACAGGGAAGGAAAGGCTGTGGCTGTGACCAGGGAGAGGTGGCTTCAGCCACAGGGCCCTCTGTCCTGGGTTTGGTCCCCCACTGCCAACCTAGGATGGTTCCTGCTTCCCCAGGTGTGTCTTGGAACAGTTCCCAATGTCGTCACATCCATTCTCTTTCATTATTCCCAATAGCAGAAGGATCTGGTCCAAAAACTCCCCTGAAGTTGTGACCTGGCCCTACCGCGCAGCTGGCCACCATCCACACCGGTAAACCTCATCATCTCAAGCCGTTGTTCTTGAATCCTCTATATGCCTGGAGTTGTCCTTACTGATCAAATATTCTAGAGGTTTTCAACCAGTTCTAGCAAACTTTTATTTAAATTAAATCTTTGGTAAAATTTCAGTACAAAACAGGCTAAAAGAGGGTAAGGGATTCCCTCAGGAGCTCACCTTTTTTTAATTTGTGGAAATTATATGGCTGCTGTAGAGCTGATGAGGTACTTCCATGAGGCCCCAGGTTTCCCTGGAATAGTTAGAAAGCACGGATCTCTTCAAACTTCTCACTTTTCAGATGAGGAAACCCACCCAGAATGAAAGGAATGAACCAAAAGCACACCTAGAAGGGAAGATCTGAGGAAGAACTCCAGTGTCTTTGTACCTAGAACAACACTTTTTCTATTATAAGCACCTGCCCTCTGATAGCCAGGACCTTAATAGGAATGAGCTTATTAGTTGTTTAAGGAGTTACTTTTCAGGTGGATTCAAGAGATCTTTCAAGATGCCTTTTGAAAAGTAGGCTATGATGCTCATATAACATTTGGGAATGCCTTCCTAGAATCCCCTATAGCTGCACATTGGTGTGTTTAAGGCTCTGACAAGTCCTGCACTATAGAATTCTGTTTATTGTTGCTTAATCCAGTTTTCCCTTTTGGGAGAACAGGTGCTAACTTTGTCTAGATCTACTTGCATTCTACTTAGAATCCCAGAAAATACTTTTCTTGAGGAGTGAATGAATCTCTGTGGGTGGAGCAGGGGAGAACTCAAACATTATAGTAGTGGGTATAAGATTTTGGATATTGTCACCTCTACCATTTCTTTGCCTAGGAGTTAGTTGGCCAGCCTCTCTGGGTGGTACAGGGATGAGGGATAAAGGAGACAGATGAGGAAAAAGCAGCAGGGTAGGTGACGATGGTGCAGACTTCAAATTGCCCAGCAGAATTGTATCTTGTTTGTATCTTTGAGGGGGAAAGTAGCCTGGATGTAGCCAGTGGTCTGGAGTCAGGAAAGAATGCCTAGCCTACTTTTTAATTGTTTTTGCCTCTTTCCTCTCATTTGAGTTCATTTCCAAATACTGTGGTTTTCCCCACTGAAAGTCTTGTTTCTCTACATTCCTGCCAACCCCTCCCTGGCAGGCAGGTCCTCATCACCTCTCTTGTCTGCCTCCAGGCAGAGTACCCTGGCGTCTCTGCCAATCAGGTTGCACACACACAAGCCTGGTCTTCCTTAAAGAGTTTGTGTGGGCCCTGGCCGGTTGGCTCAGCGGTAGAGCGTCGGCCTAGCGTGCAGAGGACCCGGGTTCGATTCCCGGCCAGGGCACACAGGAGAAGCGCCCATTTGCTTCTCCACCCCTCCGCCGCACTTTCCTCTCTGTCTCTCTCTTCCCCTCCCGCAGCCAAGGCTCCATTGGAGCAAAGATGGCCCGGGCGCTGGGGATGGCTCTGTGGCCTCTGCCTCAGGCGCTAGAATGGCTCTGGTCGCAACATGGCGACGCCCAGGATGGGCAGAGCATCGCCCCCTGGTGGGCAGAGCGTCGCCCCCTGGTGGGCGTGCCGGGTGGATCCCGGTCGGGCACATGCGGGAGTCTGTCTGACTGTCTCTCCCTGTTTCCAGCTTCAGAAAAATGAAAAAAAAAAAAAGTTAAAAAAAAAAAAAAAAAAAAAAGAGTTTGTGTGTGCGAATGTGCTTACCTAGACCTTGTACAAGGGTGAGGTTCCCATGCATTTATTTCCATTACTTCTCCAAAGGCTAGGAGAGACAAACCAGATTAAATTCATCACCACAAGAGGGCGCAGCAATTAAGGAAGTTGAAAGGAGCCTGCAGAAACTTATCCCTGAAATGCTTTTTCCTTCCCTGTTCACAGATCTTTCACACCATCTCGGAAATAGGCAAAGTTTGACTGTGAACAGTGCAGAGTGGAGCACTGTAGCTTTGGCCACCATTTGTGACCTCTTCATCACCTTTATTCCAAATGCAGCAGGATTCTGTTAGGACAAAATTCATGGTCACACCATTTCAGTTATGCCTGTGCTTAATCCCAGTGCTTTGAGACCAAGAGTCTTTAGAAGAGGTGTTCAGTCTTGTATTCAGAAATTTGAATTCTAATGGGGGTTTCTTTATAACAGAAAGATGATCATTTGGTTGCAGCACAAAGCAGGGCTGGGGAAAACAGGGCGTGCAGTGAGGCTGTGCTGGGCAAGCCTTCAGGGTCATGGTGCTGACCCTGGCTCAGATCTGCCTCTATTTGCCAGGTCTAGATATATTTTTGATTATATGAATACAAGAGTAGTCTGATTGGTTGTCCATCAACCCTACTCCTAAGACACCATAGTCTATGAATTACTGCCATAGATTCCTGTGCATCGAGGAACCCTGACTGCCACTCCGACTTGCTGCCTATGAAGTTATAATGTTCATTGTGTCTCTGAGAGCCGCTACTGACCTTCTCCAAGATGCTGACATCTTTCTCATCAATGCATTTTTAACAGCCTTAGTGAAGAGTATGGCCTCTAAGTGGTAGGTTCTTGGACCATACCTGGTAAATCCATGGTTAATATTCCACTTCCATAAGCCTTCTGATCTCTCCTTTACCTCTATGTCAGGTCATTCTGGCATCTGCACTTTGTCTACTGGAGTCCAGGCATAATAGCCATCCCAGCAAACCATTCAGGTATTCTTGACACAAATTAAAGAATGCCATAAATGAATTACCCTTGCTTATAAATTCCCCTCTCTGCAGTCGCATAATCTGCCGCCCTCTTGGGCTAGCACCTTTAATATTCATTTCCATTTATATTCCCACATTCTTGCTTGGTTTTGTAATCTTTTTCCTATCTAGACCATTCCTTCGTGAAAGTGATTTTTCTTCTCTGTCTGAGCTTGCTGAGACTTGACCTTGGCTATCCATCAGGAGAATATGAGGGTTGGTGCAGGTTAGCTTGTCTTCAGGAGGACAAGCATCGTCATGTGAAGAAACTGTTTCCGGTGAAATCATTGCACATTCTCCGGGCAAGTAGCGTCTAGTTCCCTCTGGCAAAGGTGAAGGTGCTACCTCTTGGGAAGGAAGGCTTAGGGAATTTCAGAGTTTCAAGGTGCTCCTCAGGTTCATTCATCTAAGTGTCTCCCATCCCAGGACTCGGAGTCCCGTGCTTTCCCTTTCAGGGCTCTGACTCGACATTGACTGTTGGCCAAGGCTCTGCATTTCATCCTCACAGCAGCTCTGGAACCCTTAGCATCAGCTCCTTGCCCTGATTTTCAGCACAGTCTTCCCTTAGGTTGCATGAAGTCAAGACTTCCTGTAATACTGCCATGGAAGTTATCTGTCTAGATTATAACTTAAACTGATTTCCTTGAGGCTATTATTTATTTAAGTGTCTCTAATGCTGTCACAACTATCCATCTCAATCCACAGACCTTGTAATTAACATTGTTCCTATATTGGTTGACTGCCATGACCACTTGATCTCCCGATGCCTTGACCTCCCTCCACCTGCACTTTATCCCAATTAATTACAGTGGAAGTTGAAATCATGAGTCCACCAAATGCCAAGGGATTATTACCTTTCCATCTACCACCACCAATGTAGTACCTATTATTCTCAGACAGGTGGACCATTCAACTCCCTAATTCCATCGTGACAATTGTTCTCCAGAACCAGTCTTGGACAATTGTTTTAGCCTGTGCCTTCTAGAAAGCAGGGCATTAAGCAAGGATCAAAGTGCTGATATTCTATTGTGAAGTGCAAGACCAGGTAGATGAGGGTGAAGAAAAATGGGAAGTGGGTCCATGAAACAGGTAAAACTATACAATATGTTATTGTACTGGCCATTGCTTTACAACGAGCCATGAAAACACAAAAATCAATTGACCTACATGTTCATACTGCACATAAGATTGTCTCCAAAAGCATTTGAAGGAAAAACTTGTCCAAAGAGTAGTCTACTAGGGGAGAAGTGAGGAGAAATTATTTGGCAGTCCCCTTCCAACTTCTATTTTTAGCACATGCTAAATTCTCTGTTAATTATCTGCCTCCACCGTAGCTGCTCAGAAAGGCAGATACCATGCTTTGAGTGTGGCATCTTAACCACGTCTAGAAATGAAGGACACCTCAGCATGGCACATGATACATGTTGGCCTTGCCTGGTTTCCTGCCAGCTTGGGGGTGGGGGGTTGTTACAAGCAGCGGCAGCACCATCGTTCGGGAGACGGCAGAGCCTTGGGAAGGGAGCCAGGACGGTAATCCAAGGAGGCACAAGGTCTGCATCAGACACATTACGCTTCAGGATAACAGGGACAATTAGGTTCATGTTACTCAGTAATTCTTACCGTGGAGACTCTTTAGCCAGATGCAGTTTTGTTACTTTCAAGGGCTCTACATATTATAAATTAAGACATAATTGAACTCACATTGTCCATGAAAGAACCCAGGTGTGCCCCGTTTCATGCAGTAGCTCTGCTCCTGAGAAGTAAGGAGGAGCCCCATGTTTCAAGGTGCCCGGTGGATAACTTCTGTGAAGCGTAGATTTTTTATTTCGCTGATGTGAATGGTCATGCTCCAATAGCAGTGGGAAGAGTTTGGTTTCAGCAGAATAGGTTTTCATAAAGGCCCACATCATCCAATGCTGTTCCTTGATCTCAAAAATATACTTCACTATTTTCCCAGGTCAGACAGAATTTTAACTCATTAGGGATAAAGTCAATGGATTCTACATATTGTACATTCTATTTTTCAATTCTTTAGAAAAAATTTTTATTGAATTTGTTTGGGTGATATTGGTTAATAAAATTATATAGGTTTCAAGTGTACAATTCCATAATACTGATTAAAAAAAATTTTTGTATGCTATGAAGTGAAGTTGAAGGGCATGCATTTTTCTCACGAGATGGTTCCTGGCTTGCAGTTGTGGGCTGGTTTTGTGGCGCCGAGACAGTGACACATACCAGTGGAAGAAAACCAGAGTGAAGCCTTCAGCAACCTTTGATGGCCTCAGGACATGCCAATGACAAGATAAGGGTGAGTTAAGCTCATCAAACTCAGCAGTGTTGACCTCTTAGGGTTTAATGGAGGACATAATCATTGTAGTGACAGCTTCTCATTTCCACAGTACTTTCCACCATGCAGATGTTCTTTTAAAGGCTAAAATTTTTTTATTGATTGATTGATTTTTAGATAGAAAAAGGAAAGGAGAGACAGAAGGAAACATCAATTTATTGTGCCACTTATTTATGCATTCATTGGTTGATACTTACATGTGCCCTGACAGGGGATTGATCCTGCAACCTTACCATGTTGGGATGATGCTTTAACTGACCTACCTGGCCAGGGCTCATTGACTTACAGTGTTTTTTACTGTGCAAATATTAAACGCTTTCTCTATCACCCAGAGATTCATTTTCTCAGAGAGGGAGTTGTACATGAGATTTGATTAGAAACTATGGGTGAAGAATATGATGTTAGTATCAAATACTTGGAGAGCCACTTTAATATACTACTAGAGTCATGTACAACTCTCCTAGCACTCATCAGCAAATCAAGGTCTATTTGGAACCTGAAGCCCAATTCTATCTTTATATTAAAGGGGTAGAGGGAGCCCTGTTTTCTTCCTTGGCTGGTCTTATAAGCAAGTTTTCTGTCTTCCTTATGCTGACTCTTTGCCTGGACCTATGTGGTTTCCTACCCTCTCCTGCTGGAATGACCCCTAGACCTGGAAATCTGTCCTAATGGCTCTCAAACTCAACCGTGCATCAGAATAATCCCAGAAAATTAGAAAAAAAAAAATACAGATACCAAGGATTTACACCACCTTCACTGAATCAGCATCTCTAGAAAGGGAGGCTGAGGATCATTTGTGATTCTGAAAACTCCTCATGAAATTTTATTTTATTTGTATTTTTCCGAAGCCAGAAATGGGGAGGCAGTCAGACAGACTCCCGCATGTGCCCGACCGGGATCCACCCAGCACGCCCACCAGGGGGCGATGCTCTGCCCATCTGGGGTGTTGCTCTGTTGCAACCAGAGCCATTCTAGCACCTGAGGCAGAGGCCACAGAGCCATCCTCAGTGCTCGGGCCAACTTTGCTCCAATGGAGTCTTGGCTGCGGGAGGGGAAGAGAGAGACAGAGAGGAAGGAGAGGGGGAGGGGTGGAGAAGCAGATGGGCGCTTCTCCTGTCCTTATGAAATTTTAATGTTGCAGTACTATCAGGCAATGGTTAGTAATAACATATTTTTACTTGTACTGATCCCTTTGAGCTACTTTCTGGATTCAATTTATTTATTTATTTATTTATTCATTTTAGAGAGGAGAGAGAGAGACAGAGAGAGAGAGAGAGAGAGAGAGAGAGGAGAGACAGAGAGAGAGCAGGGGGGGGAGCTGGAAGCATCAACTCCCATATGTGCCTTGACCAGGCAAGCCCAGGGTTTCAAACCGGCAACCTCAGCATTTCCAGATCGACACTTTATCCACTGTGCCACCACAGGTCAGGCTGGATTCAATTTTTTTTTAAATTTATTTTTCTGAAGCTGGAAATAGGGAGAGACAGTCAGACAGACTTCTGCATGCGCCCAACCGGGATCCACCCGGCACGCCCACCAGGGGGCGACGCTCTGCCCACCAGGGGGCAATGCTCTGCCCCTCTGGGGTGTCGCTCTGTTGCGACCAGAGCCACTCTAGCGCCTGGGGCAGAGGCCAAGGAGCCATCCCCAGCGCCCGGGCCATCTTTGCTCCAATGGAGCCTTGCTGCGGGAGGGGAAGAGAGAGACAGAGAGGAAGGAGAGGGGGAGGGGTGGAGAAGCAGATGGGCACTTCTCCTGTGTGCCCTGGCCGGGAATCGAACCCAGGACTTCTGCATGCCAGGCCGACACTCTACCACTGAGCCAACCGGCCAGGGCCTGGATTCAATTTTTGAGGCCACCTCTAGATGCCTTGTTGGTAAATGAGAGATCCTCGTGGCTTTAATAGAGAAAAGACCATTTATCCATACATTCAACTATGTATGTATGTAACATCCTTCCATCCTTTTAGTGAACAAGTGTTTGTTTTTCTATGCCTACTACAGGGATGATGCAAGTAGAAACCAATGATTACTTGAGCCTTAGCTGTGTAAAACTCTATCAGTTAATGAGTGTCTGCTAGCTATGGAAAATGCTCAGCATTTTTTATAATTGAAATAGAATAAGAATAGAGTTACAGAGAGACAAGATGGTGATGGAGTAGGCAGACGTACCAACTTCCACCTCCCAGAACCAAAGTGGATTACAAACTAATTTTAAGAACCATCATCTGGATAAACCAACTTTGGACTAAACTAAGAGGACTCTTCAACCAAGGAACACTGAAGAAGCCACACTGAGACTGGTAGGAAATGCAGAGAGGGCTGCCCAGCTCTCCGGGGTGAATGGCAGCCGGGAGAGACTCGCGTGGCGGGAAGTGAGTTTAGCAGAGAGGGGAGGGTCCTGAGTCCCGGGAACAAAGCCCCAGCCTATAGTCCCAGACCCTAGAAGAGGCATATGGACAGTATTTAGCTGGAAACAAGACAGTCTCTTTGTGGGAAAGAGACTGATTTCTCAGACCCAGGATTCTTCTTAAAGAGACTGAGCAGAAAACCTCTCTTACAACCACTCACCCAGGGCTCCGGGGGATGGGGAGAGAGGAGAGGACAGGAGTAGCAGGAAGAGAGTGTAATATAGGAGGCACAGGGAGAAGCATTTTGAAAGACAGCCACCCTAACCCCTGGGCCGAGTCACTCCCCAAATCTGAAGTGAATATTTCCCCTGGAAACAGCAATACCAGCAAAGGGAAGCAGGACACCAGCCAAACAAGCTCTCCCGTGTCACTAGGGCAGAGTCACTTAGAAGGAGGGAGCTTTTGGGAGTACAGTAGTGAGTCTTAGGGTCTGAGCTGCAGCGCCCCCACCCACATGGCTGACGGCTCACCAGAGGGCGGGCAGCGGCGGGACATGGAAGCACGATTCTGTTGGCAAGGGTGGAAACTGGCTGACCACCACTGAGGCCCAGGTGTGAGCTCAGTCTTGCCCAGCTGGGGAGAGGAGACGTGCAAAAGTGGTCAAGCCCAGCTGTGGGCCGCTTGCAATCCAGCTGGCAGGGGAAAGGCAGGAGCCCTGGAAGGGGCAGAGACCTGCCCTTGAACAAGGGTGCAGGAGAGCAGCCTCACCCCACCGGTGGAACTGAGGCTTGTGGCCTGAAGCGGGAGCCGGCTCCTCTGTGGGGGTGGAGCCAAAAGCCCAGAACAGGCAGAGTCCCACTACTGAGCGTGGGCATGCAGTCCCACCTGGCCTGTGGAGCCAAGGCTTGTAGCCATCCCATGAGTGGGCTCCTCCTTCAGGGGTGGGGCAAAAGCCCAGAATCAGGCAGAGACCCGCAGCTGAGCAAAGGTGCTCACCCCTGCCCTCAGGGATGAGCATAACGCCACCTGCGGGGGCGGGGTGAAGGTCAAGGCCACCGAGGCTTGTACACCTGAGCACATGATCACAGCCACTCTGGTGAAGGAGAAGTGGAAACCACAGCAACAGCCCCCATGAGCAGGCACCAGCAATGCCCATACACAAACGCCCTAAGCAGCAACAGCAGAGGGGGTGGCGGGCCTGCAGACAGACCACACCTAGGGAACACAGAGGCCACACCCAGTGGACTCCAGTGGCCAAAACCTTCTTTTACACAAACAAAATGAGAAGGCAGAGAAATGAAACACAAAGGAATCAAGAGAAATCCCCAGAAAAGGACCTGAATGAGTCAGATATAACCAAATTACCAGATGCAGAGTTTAAAATAATGATTGTTAGGATGCTTAAAGATATTAGAACAACAATAGATGGTCATTATGAACACCTAAATAAAGAGATAGCAAATATAAAAAAGGACATTGAAATAATAAAAAAGATTCAGTCAGAAATGACAAATACAATATCAGAAATGAAGAACACAATGGAAGGAATTAAAAGCAGGATGGATGAAGCTGAGAATTGAATCAGCAAGTTAGAGGACAAGATAAATGAAGGCACAGAAGCAGAGCAGAAAAAAGAAAAGAGACTCAAAAAATCTGAGGAAACTCTAAGAGAGCTCTGTGACAACATGAAGAGAAATAACATCCGCATCATAGGGGTTTCTGAAGAAGAAGAGAAAGAACAAGGGATAGAGACTTTGTTCAAACATATCATAGCTGAAAACTTCCCTCAATTAAGGCAGGAAAATGTCTCACAAGTTCAAGAAGCACAGAGAACTCCATTAAAGAGAAACCCAAAGAAATCTACACCAAGACACATCATAATTAAAATACCAAAACTAAGTGATAAAGAGAAAATATTAAAAGCTGCTAGAGAAAAAAAGACTATCACCTACAAAGGAGCCCCCATAAGAATGACTTCCGACTTCTCAACAAAAACACTTGAGGCCAGAAGGGAATGGCAAGAAATATTCAAAGTAAAGCAGAACAAGAGCCTACAACCAAGACTACTTTATCCAGCAAGGCTATCATTTAAAACTGAAGGAGAAATAAAAAGCCTTACAGACAACAACAACAAAAAAACCTCAAGGAATTCACTACAACCAAACCAAGGCTGCAAGAAATGCTAAGGGGCCTGTTGTAAACAGATCAGAGGAGAAAAAGAATATAGCAAAAGAGGAATACAGTTTTAAAGAATAAAATGGCAACAAACAACTATATATCAATAATAACCTTGCCCTGGATGGTTAGCTCAGTGGTAGAGCACTGGCCTGGCGTGCAGGAGTCCCAGGTTTAATTCCCGGCCAGTGCCCATCTGCTTCTCCACCCCTCCCCCTCTCCTTCCTCTCTGTCTCTCTCTTCCCCTCCTTCAGCCAAGGCTCCATTGGAAGAAAAAGTTAGCCCGGGCGCTCTGGATGGCTCCATGGCCTTTGCCTCAGGCACTAGAATGGCTCTGGTTGCAACAGAGCAATGCCCCAGATGGGCAGAGCATCACCCCCGGGTGGATCCCGATCGGGCGCATGTGGGAGTCTGACTGCCTTCCCATTTCCAACTTCAGAAAATACAAAATAATAATAATAATGAAATAAATAATAATAACCTTAAATGTAAATGGATTAAATGATCCCATCAAAAGACATAGGGTAGCTGCGTGGATAAGAAAACAAGACCCATACATATGCTGTCTACAAGAGACACACCTTAAAAGAAAAGATGCACATAAGGCACATATGAGAAAGCAATCAACAAACAACTAAGGTGCCATAATGAAGAACTGATGCATCTCATTTCTCTCCCTTCCTGTCTGTCAATCCCACACCAAAAAACAAACCCAAAAGATGCACATAGACTGAAGATAAAAGGATGGAACAAAAATATTTCATGCAAATGGAAATGAAAAAAAAAACTGGGGTAGCAATACTTATATCAGACAAAATGGACTTTAAAACAAAGACTATATATAGTAAGAGATAAAGAAGGTCATTACATAATGATAAAGGGAGCAATCCAACAGGAAGATATAACCATTATAAATATCTACGTACCTAATATAGGAGCACCTAAATATATAAAGCAGACTTTGTTGGATTTAAAGAGCAAGATCAACAGCAATACTATAATAGTAGGGGATTTCAATACCTCACTAACATCACTAGATAGATCCTCAAGAAAGAAAATTAACAAAGAAACAGCTGACTTAAAGGACATACTGGATCAACTTGATTTAATAAATATCTTCAGAACCTTTCATCCTAAAGCAGCAGAATATACATTCTTTTCAAGTGCTCATGGTATATTCTCTAGGATGGAACATGTCCTAGAGAATAGGCACAAAAGCGGTCTCAACAAATTTAAGAAGATTGAAATCATATCGAGCACTTTCTCTGATCACAATAGCATTAAACTAGAAATCAACCACAACAGAAAAACTGAAAAATACTCAAACACTTGAAAACTAAATAGCATGTTATTAAATAATGAATGGGTTAACAATGAGATCAAAGAAGAAATAAAAAAATTCCTAGAAATGAATGATAACGAGCATACATCAAATCAAAATTTATAGGACACAGCAAAAGCAGTCCTGAGAGGGAAGTTCATAGCATTACAGGCATACCTTAAGAAGCTAGAAAAAGCTCAAATAAACAACTTGACCCTGCATCTAAAAGAACTAGAAAAAGAACAGCAAGTAAAGCCCAGAGCTAGTAGAAGGAAGGAAATAATAAAGATCAGAGCAGAAATAAATGACATAGAGGCTAAAGAAACAATACAGAGGATCAATGAAACCAGGAGCTGGTTCTTTGAAAAGGTAAACAAAGTCAATGAACCTTTAACCAGACTCACCAAGAAAAAAAGAGAGAGGACTCAAATAAATAAAATTAGAAACGAGAGTGGAGAAATAACAACTGATACAACAGAAATACAAAATATTTCTGTTGTAAGAAAATACTATGAAGAACTGTATGCCAAAAAACTAGACAACCTAGATGAAATGGACAAATTCCTTGAAACATATAATCTTTAAAATATTAATCTGGAAGAATCAAAAAACCTAAACAGACCAATTACAACAAATGAGATTGAAACAGTTATCAAAAAACTCCCAAAAAATGAAAGTCCTGGGCCTGATAGCTTCACAAGTGAATTCTACCAAATATTCAAAGAAGAACTAACTCCTATCCTTCTCAAGCTATTTCAAAAAATTCAAGAGGAAGGAAGACTTCCAAGCTTCTTTTATGAGGCGATAGTAATTCTGATTCTAAAACCAGGCAAAGACAACACAAAGAAAGAAAATTATAAGCCAATATCCCTGATTAATTTAGATGCTAAAATCCTCAACAAAATATTAGTAAACTGGATCCAGCAATATATGAAAAAGTCATACACCATGATCAAGTGGGATTTATTCTGGGGAGGCAAGGCTGGTACAATATTCGCAAACCAATCAATGTGATTCATCATATAAACTAAAGGAAGGAGAAAAACCACATGATAATTTCAATAAGTGCAGAAAAAAGCATTTGATAAAATCCAGCACCCATTCATGATCAAAACTCTCAGCAAAGTAGGAATACAGGGAACATACCTCAACATGATAAAGGCCATCTATGACAAACCCACAGCCAACATCATACTCAATGGGCAAAAATTAAAAGCAATCTCCTTAAGATCAGGAACAAGGCAGGGGTGCCCCCTTTCACCACTCTTATTCAACATAGTCCTGGAAGTCCTAGCCACAGCAATCAGACAAGAAGAAGAAATAAAAGGCATCCAAATTGGAAAAGAAGAAGTAAAACTATCATTATTTGCAGATGATATGATATTGTATATAGAAAACCCTAAAGTCTCAGTCAAAAAACTACTGGACCTGATAAATGAATTCAGCAAGGTGGCAGGATATAAAATTAATAATACTCAGAAATCAGAGGCATTTTTATACACTAAACAATGAACTATCAGAAAGAGAAATTATGGAAGCAATCCACTTCACCATTGCAACCAAAAAAATAAAGTACCTAGGAATAAATTTAACCAGGGAGATTAAAGGCTTGTACTCGGAAAATTATAAAACATTGATAAAAGAAATCAGGGAAGATACAAACAAGTGGAAGCATATACCATGCTCATGGTTAGGAAGAATAAACATCATTAAAATGTCTATATTACCCAAAGCAATTTATAAATTCAATGCAATACTGATTAAAATGCCAATGATTTACTTTAAAGATATAGAACACATATTCCAAAAATTTATATGGAACCAGAAGAGAACACGAATAGCCTCAGCAATCTTGAAAAGAAGAATAAAGTGGGAGGTATCACACTTCCGGATATCAAGTTATACTACAAGGCCATTGTACTCAAAACAGCCTGGTACTGGCATAAGAACAGGCATATAGATCAATGGAACAGAACAGAGAACCTGAAATAAACCCACACCTTTATGGACAACTGATATTTGACAAAGGAGGTAAGAGCATACATTGGAGTAAAGACAGCCTCTTCAACAAATGGTGTTGGGAAAGTTGGACAGCTACCTGCAAAAAAATGAATCTAGACCACCAACTTACACCATTCACAAAAATAAACTCAAAATGGATAAAAGACTTAAATGTAAACCGTGAAACCATAAGCATCTTAGAAGAAAACATAGGCAGTAAGCTCTCTGACATCTCTCGCAGCAATATATTTGCCGATTATCTCCATGAGCAAGTGAAATAAAAGACAGGATAAACAAATGGGACTGTATCAAACTAAAAAGCTTTTGCGCAACTAAAGACAATAAGAACAGAATAAAAAGACAAACTACACAATGGGAGAACATATTTGACAATGCGTCTGATAAGGGGTTAATAACCAAAATTTATAAAGAACTTGTAAAACTCAATACCAGAAAGACAAACAATCCAATCAAAAAATGGGCGAAGGAAATGAATAGACACTTTTCTCCAAAGAGACATACGGATGGCCAATAGGCATATGAAAAAATGCTCAACATCACTAATCATTAGAGAAATGCAAATTAAAACCACAATGAGATATCACCTCACACCAGTCAGAATGGCTCTCATCAACAAAACAACACAGAATAAGTGCTGGCGAGATGTGGAGAAAAGGGAACCCTCCTGCACTGCTGGTGGAAATGCAGACTGGTGCAGTCTCTGTGGAAAACAGTATGGAGATTCCTCAAAAAATTGAAAATCGAACTGCCTTTTGACCCAGCTATACCACTTTTAGGAATATATCCCAAGAACACCATAGCACTGTTTCAAAGGTGTTTTATCCATTTTGAGTTTATTTTTGTGAATGGTGTAAGTTGGTGGTCTAGTTTCATCTTTTTGCAGGTAGGTGTCCAACTTTCCCAACAGCATTTGTTGAAGAGGCTGTCTTTACTCCAATGTATGCTCTTACCTTCTTTGTCAAAGATGAAATGCACCCCCATGTTTATGGCAGCATTGTTCACAATAGTGAAGATCTGGAAACAGCCCAAGTGACTGTCAGTGGATGAGTGGATTAAAAAGCTTTGGTACATATATACTATGGAATACTACTCAGCCATAAGAAATGATGACATCGGATCATTTACAACAACATGGATGGACCTTGATAACATTATACTGAGCAAAATAAGTAAATCAGAAAAAAATAAGAACTATATGATTCCATACATAGGTGGGACATAAAAATGAGACTCAGAGGCCCTGGCCGGTTGGCTTAGCGGTAGAGCGTCGGCCTGGCGTGCGGGGGACCTGGGTTCGATTCCCGGCCAGGGCACATAGGAGAAGCGCCCATTTGCTTCTTCAGCCCCCTCCCCCTCCTTCCTCTCTGTCTCTCTCTTCCCCTCCCACAGCCAAGGCTCCATTGGAGCAAAGATGGCCCGGGCGCTGGGGATGGCTCCTTGGCCTCTGCCCCAGGCGCTGGAGTGGCTCTTGTCGCAGTAGAGCGACGCCCTGGAAGGGCAGAGCGTCGCCCCCTGGTGGGCAGAGCGTTGCCCCTGGTGGGCGTGCCGGGTGGATCCCGGTCGGGCGCATGCGGGAGTCTGTCTGACTGTCTCTCCCCGTTTCCAGCTTCAGAAAAATACAAAAAAAAATTATTAAAAAAAAAATGAGACTCAGAGACATGGACAAGAGTATGGGGGTTACGGGGTGGGGGTGAGGAGAGGGAGGGGGTTTGGGGAGGGGAGGGGCACAAAGAAAACCAGTTAGAAGGTGACAGAAGACAATTGGACTTTGGGTGATGGGAATGCAGCATAATCAAATGTCAAAATAACCTAGAGATGTTTGCTCTGAACATATGTACCCCAATTTATCAATGTCACCCCATTAAAATTAATTTAAAAAAAATAGAGTTACAAACTCCTATTCTCTATTTGCCCCAATATACAAATGACACAGTGTTGGAGGGTCTTTCAAAGTCCATTGCTTATGGGCCTGGGTGTTTAATAGGCCTTAATCTGTTAACTGAAAGTCCGAAAGTCAGGGTCGGTCACAAGGGGTTCCTGGGAGGCACTAGAGAGGAAGATGCGGGCAGGAGGAGCACTTGGGAGTAAGAACTTTATTGAGGTAGACTAGCGTATATTTTATTCTAGAAGAATAGCCTTTTCCCCTATTATAGTAGGTATGCTCTGTCTTAATGTTGTAGAATTTCTCTCATGAGCATAGATGCAAAAATTCAGAACAAATATTAACACATTAAATCCAACAATTTACAAAGCAATTATAAACCATGACCAAGTGGGATTTATCCCAGGTATGTTTCACAGTCCATGAGAGAAACAGTTCATGAGCTGGATGTTATTAATACCACAAACTTCTACTCTATGAAAAATACTGTCAAGAGGGTAAGAAGACAAGTCACAGCCTAGGAGAAAAAAATTGCTAAAACGTCTCGGATTAAGAGCTTCTATCCAAAACATACTAAGAAACTTAAAACTCAACAATAAGAAACCTGAATTAATTAATCTGAACCTAATTAAGAAACAGACAAAAGACCTGAACAGACACTTCACCAAAGATGATATACAGATGGCCAATAGCTCCACATCATAAGTCATAGGGGAAATTAAAATGAAAAAAAGGAGGTACCGGCCCTAGCCAGTTGCTCAGTGGTAGAGCATCAGCCCAGCGCGTGGAAGTCCCAGGATCGATTCCCGGCCAGGGCACACAGGAGAGATGCACATCTACTTCTCCACCCTTCCCTCTCTCCTTTCTCTCTACCTCTCTCTTCCCCTCCCATAGCCAAGGCTTCACTGGGGCAGGATTGGCCTGGGTGCTGAGGATGGCTCCATGGCCTCCGCCTCAGGTGCTAGAATGGCTCCGGCCACAGCAGAGCAACACCCCAGAGGGGCAGAGCATCACCCTCTGGTGGGCGTGCCGGGTGGATCCCAGTTGGGCTCATGCGGAGTCTGTCTATCTGCCTCCCCCCCACCCTGCTTTTCACTTAGGAAAAATACAAAAAAAAAAAAAAAATGAGATACCAGTACACAGCTACTAAAATAGCCAAAAATAGAAAATCCAGAACACTGACAACACCAAATGCTGGCAAGGATGTGGAGCAATGGGAGCTCCCATTCACTGCTGATGGGAAGCACAATGGTACGGCCACTTGGGAAGACAGTTTGGCAGTTTCTCACAGAACTAAACACGTTCTTACCATATGACCCAGCAACAGCTCTCCTGCATTTACCCAAAGGAATTGAAAAACTACATCTACACAAAACCTGCATGTGGATTCTTATAGCAGTTTTATGCATAATAAAACTTGGAAGCAAACAAGATGCCCTTCAGTAGGTGAATGAATAAACTATAGTACACCCAGACAATGGGATATTATTCAGTGCTAAAAAGAAATGAGCTGTCGAGCCATGAAAAGACATACAGGAACCTTGAATGCATATTACTTTAGTGAAAAAAGTGAATCTGAAATGGCTACATACCATATGATTTCAATTATAGGACATTTTGGAAAAATCTGAAACTATGGAAAAAGTAAAAAGCTCAGTGGTTGCCAAGGGTTAAGGGGGGAAGAGGAAAACGAACCTGTGGAGCACAGGGGCCTTTGGGCAGTGAAACTGTTGTGTTTGATACAATAACGGTAAATACAGGTCATTACACGTTTATCAATATTCATAGCATGTACAACACCAAGAGTGAACCCTAGTGTAAACTATAATTTTGGGTGACAATGACGTGTCAATGCAGGCTGATCAATTGTGACAAATATAGCATTTGATAGGGGATGTTGATGTTGGGTGAGGCCATGCATGTGTGGGGCTGTATGGGAACTCTTCTTTCTGCTCAGTTTTGCTGTGTACCTTTAATTGCTCCAAAAGTAAGGTATTTAAAAGGGGAAGAAAAAGATCTGAAATTTCCACAGAGAGCCTCAGCATTTCCACCCATCCCTCAGCAACTGTAAAAAAAAAAAAAAAAAAAGCAGCTCATGTTTCCTGTTCGGACTCCTAAGTGCCAGGTCTTTGTGAGCGCCAATGGAGTGGTGCCTTAATTACATGGTAATTGCCATTTTATTGCTTTGATTTGTATACATTTAAGAATCTTTGGAGTAGATTCCATCTCCGATGTTCTCTAAAAGTTCGGGCCCCGGGGCATCCAAGTATAAAGCTTCTCTCATTCTCTACTTTCCTTCAATTTTCCTAGTGCTCTTTATTTCTCGAAATTACCACACTGGGCAGGAGAAAGAAACAACAAATAAATCAGATTCCATCAGCTGCAGCACAGGACATTAAGGCATGGTACAGAGCCTTCTTTTGTTAAAACTGACCTCTCAAAACTCTGTCCGGCCAGCTCTATTCCCTGGTGCTTCCCTTACATTGTAATGATCATTGGTACATTCCACTGGACAGCCTAAAATGTGTCTCTGGACAAGTCAGATAGGGACACTTGGATCTGGACAATTCCATGGGGGTGTTCCTGCAACAGGATCCTGGCGAGAGAAAGAAGGGTAACAGATAGTGGGACTAGTGCGGCCCTGCAATCCACTCTCTTCCCTACCAATAACTCGGTCTGCCGAACTCCCATTCAGAACAGAGCTGGGTGCTCTTTACTTGTGTCCCGAGAATGGCCAGAAGACAGGAGGGTGTTTAGTATTGTATCTGGACACAAAATAGCACGTTTGAGCATATATTTCATTATGGATTTATCTCTATTACACAAACATATTCGCTCCCTTCTCCCCCCAAAACAGATCCTTTGACCCATATCAGTTCCAGGAAATACACATGGGTCTCCCTGGTAGTGGCAGGGCTGTGGGTGATATGGCAATGATACTATTTTAATAAGAATTTGAAGATATTTCTGAACTCAGACTTTCCTAGCTCACTTTTCTCATTCATACTTTCATTGACTCATCACATTTTTTAGTCTGTTAGATGCCAGACATGCAGACATGATCTCTGGACCCCTCTCCAATCTTTTCCATTCCAAGAATCTGGGCTTGGCCACTTGCTGGCCTGGGTGACCTTGAGAAAGTTCCTTCATCTCTATAGGTCTCATCTGAGTCTTCATCTTATTTCACAAGATAATAAGAAAACATATGTAAAGTGCTCATCCAAATTCTAGGCACATGTTATATTATTAACATTACTTCACAGCTTCAGTTTCCCTATCAGTAAACTCAGGGGTGGGTTGAGGTGGTCACAGAGACTATTAACTGGACACCTGCCCTGTGCCAGGCACGGTGCTCCGTGCTCTATGAGCAGAGCTCCTTTGAAATCCAACAGCAACCACTCAGGTGGGAATTTTTTTTTTTTTTTTTTTGTATTTTTCTGAAGCTGGAAACCGGGAGAGTCAGTCAGACAGACTTCCGCATGCGCCCGACCGGGATCCACCCGGCACGCCCACCAGGGGCGAGGCTCTGCCCACCAGGGGGCGATGCTCTGCCCCTCCGGGGCGTCGCTCTGCCGCGACCAGAGCCACTCTAGTGCCTGAGGCAGAGGCCAAGGAGCCATCCCCAGCGCCCGGGCCATCTTTGCTCCAATGGAGCCTTGGCTGCGGGAGGAGAAGAGAGAGACAGAGAGGAAGGAGGGGGTGGGGGTGGAGAAGCAGATGGGTGCTTCTCCTGTGTGCCCTGGCCGGGAATCGAACCCGGGTCCCCCGCATGCCAGGCCGACGCTCTACCGCTGAGCCAACCGGCCAGGGTCAGGTGGGAATTTTTATTGATATTTCGGAGAGCATAATGGTCTTTGGGACTCTAGAGTGGTCTCCACCAACTGTGCTGCTTCATGGAGCCCCATATGGTCACCAAGGTCGCTGTTGGCTTTAATAGCCTCTGTGATCTTCATGGCTGCTGGGGTGGAGTGGGAGTGAGGGGCCTGGTGCCCGGGTGCAGTTAGTTCCCACAGCACCTGGTGTGGCTGAAAGGAAATCCAATAGATCGGTGCTGGTGTTCAGTTCCATGACCTCCGTTCTGGTTCTGGTGAGAGCTACCCTAGTGGGATTGATCATAGCTCTGAGATTATTCTTTCATAGCTGTTTTAAGAAGTTTCCAGCAAACAATGAAAGCCAATGTGGTTTCCAATACCCAGAAAATTTCGATTTACTGGAAAACTCAAACCCTGGACATTGTAATCATAGTAGAGGTTTGGTTCAAAGGCTGCTTTGCATGGCATGGCTCTGACCTGTCACACTCATCACCCTTGCCAGAGCCGAGGCCTTACGTCTCAGTAGGGGACGGTATGCCTGACTCCCTTTGTCTTTCTCCAGGTTGAAAAAGCAAGGCATTGGCATCCCTGGGGTGTGGATATCTTTTTATGCCTGTGTGTGTGTCTGTATTGAGGTTGGGGTGGACAAAAGAAAGGGCGGGCTCTAGGGTCCTGTGCCTTGAAATCTCATATTTGGCCTCATCCTGGGCATTCTCACCCTCCAAAAATGAGCTAGAATATCATTAGGAGCATAGCTGTCAGAGCTCACTGCCTAGACTCACCATTTAGTAAGTCTGCTGACCTCTCTATGGTTTCCTTATGTATCAAATAGTAATAGTCATAGGTCCTTTATAACCTTGAAGAGGATCAAATGAGTTAATAGCATTTAGAATGGTGCCCACCAAATAAGTGTCACATAAACTTGATGTTGTTGAGCCCAAGAAGTAGGAAGAAAGACAGCACTCCTAAAAAGGGGTCTAGAATCTTATGAGCTGGAACTGTAAGCGACCTGGTCCCAGCTCTGAACCAGTGTCAGTGACTAGCAGAAGTAAAACCTACAGCCTCAGCTCAGGTCTTTCCCAATGGAGATTTTCTCTCCTGCTCCCCATGTCTGGGTCTCGTGTGGCACCATATTCTCTCTGAAACGTCCCTTGTACAGCATTGCCCCTGGTAGTTGCCCTCTCAGAGGAAGAAGAGCTCCTGTATGAATCATGCTGGTGCCAGCGTTTGGGGTAGACCAGAAGCCTGCACCCAGGGGCGGGATTGCACAGGTGAGTGGAGATGCCCTACCTTCTTGTTGCCTGCCTGTATCCCTGGGCAGGGCACCCTCAATTGACTCTTTGTTCTCAAGACTCTCCCCAGCCCTACCCAGTCTTTAACTGTCCCACAATCTGGGCACAGGGCTTTACTTAAGCCACCAAGCCCTTGCATCAACCACAAGAAGAAAACCACATGTCTTTTCAATTGGGCTCTTTTGTTTTGTATTTTTCCTTTCTTCTTCCCTTGCTTCCCTAACACACACACACACACACACACACACTCATTCTGTTTCTCCAAAGCAGTTTTCCAAAGGAAGTTATTTCATGAAACAAGGCTGCCTAGGTCCAAGGACACAGAAGTAAATGGGTGCCCACAGCCCTCAGGACGCCGAGCGGGCCAGCTAGCCCCTTTCTCCGATCTGGGGGCCTCGCCTCGGCTGCTGTTGGCATAGACTCAAGACATGGGGATGGGACTGCCTTGGGTTTGCAGTTTCTTGGGCCAAGTGGCAGTGACCCAGCCTTAGAGCCCAGAAGCTCTGGTCGCTGCCAGGCCCTGTGGGCTACTGGGTTCAGTGGAGACTGTGGAATTAGCGCTGGCAGCCTGACTGCCCTCTGAGCTGCCCACACTCACTGCACTTCTGGCTGTGGGAACAGGAGGTGGCCTGTCCAGGACTGCCCAGTCCTTTACAAGGCGGGCAGGGAAGGACAACGTGAGTGGGTTAGGGGCAAGGGACGAGCTGCATCAGTGTGGCTGGCTTCTCCGTGCATTCTCACTGCAGGGAAAGAAGGAGAAGGTGAGGTGCCCTCAGAACAGAAGGGTCCTTAGGCGCCAGCCTGAAGTCACAGAGGAAGGTGAGCTGGGCGTTCCGGAGGTCACAGATTTCAGTACTTTCTGGGGCCAGCCAGGCCGGCCCTGAAGTCACAGAGGAGGGTGAACTGGGCGTCCGGAGGTCACAGGTTCCAGTGCTTTCTGGGGCCAGCCAGGCCGGCCCTGAAGTCACAGAGGAAGGTGAGCTGGGCGTTCCGGAGGTCACAGATTTCAGTACTTTCTGGGGCCAGCCAAGTCATCAACATGGAAAATGCCAGATATAAAGCATAAGATACATGGCAGGCCAGCCATGAAATGTAAATTACGGTTTTTTTAAGTCCCTGGCCTGTTGCTCAGTCAGAGCATGGTCCTGAAACGACAAGGTTGCGGTTTTGATCCCTGGTCAGGGCACACACGGTAAGCAACCAGTGAATGCACAACTAAGTGGAACAACAAATGAATGCTTCTCTCTCTCCCTTCCTCTCTGTCTCGCTTAAAACAATCAATAAAAAATTAATTAATTAAGTTTTTTATTTAAAAAAATCTTCTAGGCAGTATATCTCCTGACCAGATACACCTCCAAGGCTGTGAGTTTCCAGCCCTCTTCTGCTGTTCTGACTTAGAAGGGGTGGTGAGGAGAAGTATCAGCGTCCCTTGGGGGATTCTAAAACACAGCTCCGGGTGGGGTGTTGGTAGAACCATGTTTAAAAACACAGGTTTTGGTGTCCAGCTCTGATGAACATCCCTCACTTGCTTCATTTTAGCTGTATGATTGTCGGACAGGTTACTAAACTTGGTCTCAGTTTCCTCATCTGTAAAATGGGGGTCATGAAAGAATCTATCTCTAGCATGATGAGCCACCCACACAGCAAGGTAGCTCAATAAATGATAGTGGGTCACAGTGCGTCCCCTTCTGCTAAACTCATGCAAGGGGCTGAATGCCTTTGGCTGAAGAGCAATCGTTCGGAGGACTGAGGGTTAATATTTTTTGTGGCTCTCTGTGCAAGGAGAGGGGTGAGAGTCAGAGCCAAGGTCAGATCTGTGCAGGCCATTTCCCTGTGAACACAGAACAAACACTCTCTTTGCAGCTGGGCTGTTAATTTTAAATTCAGTTAAGGAAGGCTGGTTGCGGCAGTTTTGCCCTGGGGTCTTGGAATTTCTCACCAGAGCTCTCACGCTCACGGCCAGCTGCTGGTTAGTAGAGGCCACCTTAGGAAGAGTGACCCATTTGCCTTTGATCTCAGCAGAAGGTCTGCTCAACACTCTGGGTTCTGGTGTGTGGGGGCATCCTTAGCAGTGCCTCCGAGATATTTCAGAGAGGGGCTGGACACGCTGGGCTTCCTGACATCCACTGGCCTTCCCTCCCCCACAGGACCAATGCCCTTGAACTGGCAAGTTCCTTGAGAGGTGACTGCCAGTCTCCCGGGACCGCAGCGTCTCCTAGCACAACATAAAGGGAGGCGATGCTGCTGAGCCAACCACACGGAGCTCAGACTTGAAAGGAAAACGGTGGCAGGTTCTTTTCTTCACTTTTTAAAAAAGAATTTTTATTTTACAAAACATTCTTTCACTCGAGTTCTTTAAAATAGAAACTTCTTTGGTTATTTAAAATGAGATTTTAATTTGAGTAGCTCACACCTAAACTGATGAGCTGTATCGATCGGTACCACCCTCCTGTGCCCTCCCTCCCCCTGCCATCCTTAGGACAGCGATGGTGACTGAGACTTGCTTTGCAGCCCACACACGCTCTATGCCGTGTGCGTGATCACAGTCCCTCATCATAGCCACGTCACGGTCAACTGTGTTCTTTTCCCCATTTCCCAGACGAGAACGCGCATGCTGGGAGAGTCTGCTTACTTGCTTGTGGGAGTGGCCCAGCCGAGACCCCCCACGGCCCGAGGGCTGACCCAGTGCTCAGTGCTGAGTCTCAAGACTGGCCAGCCCCTCCACAAAGGCCTTCCTGGCCCCACTAGGAGGGGATGTCCCAGAGCTCTGACTCCTACTGCTCTCCTGGTCAACCTCACACTTCACCCTGGGTGGCAGCCACCTCCCTGCCCCCTTCTTCCCCAGCGCTCACCCTGGACTGGAATCACCTGGAGAGCAGGACCTGTGTCCCACGCCCCTTTGTGTCCCCAACAGTGCCAGCCCCCAGGACGCTTCACCAAGCATTTATTTCAGTTTGATGAATCTTCTCTGTCCCTGAAGAGGGTGCTGACGCTCTCCCAGGGGAAGTCTAGCAGAGTCAGGCCTCTGAGGACCTGGGGTCTCTGGGGGAACTTATGCTATTCTAGTCCAGCCTGGGCAGCACTGTGAGGTGTCCTCTAGGGCTAGTCCCACTCGACCAGATCTGGGAACAAGCCAGAAAGCTTGTTCAAGTGGCCTTGTGGTCCCACAACCTCCTGCTCGGCCCACCTGCTTAGGTCCTTAAAGGCCCCCATCGCCCTGTGGCATAGCCCTGAGTTCAGGCTGTTCCCCTCTCTTAGCCAGTTGCACCACCTCTAAGGTACGGACCCATGCCTGCTTCCTGCGGCCCTGCTTGCAGACCTGTTGAAAGAGGGCAAACCACCGCAGCCGGGCCTCACCCTGCTGGCCGCAGGCTTGTCTGAGCACACGACGTCCTTCCCCCTTTTCTCGGCAGTGGAGCAGAGGTAATAATAATAATTAACCTGGAGCCCTTGGTGGTTTATCCCAGACCTCACACCCAATGTCTCCCTGGATTGTCTGCTGTCCCAGGTAGTAGGAGGAGGTCATTATAATTGTTCCATTGTCCACCTCCACAAATGGGGGCTCAAGTAGTTAAGGAAAGAAGCAGGGATGCCGCCTGGGCCCACCCATCAGGGAGAGGGGCCCTGTGGGCGGAGAGAGCCTGCCTGAGCTAAGAGCTGGCTGTGTTTTACCTGGCTGGCTGCGAGGGTGAGGCTTGGCAGCAATCCTTGGAAGCCCCTGGAGCACTGCTGGAAGGGACAAAGTTATAAAACTGGGGCGAGGGTGGCCTTGCCCGATCGTCCACCCCAGATCCTGCCCGGGGGCGAGGGTGGCCTCGCCCGATCGTCCACCCCAGATCCTGCCCGGGGGCGAGGGTGGCCTCGCCCGATCGTCCACCCCAGATCCTGCCCGGGCGCTCCACAGTTACGTGGGGCACGGGGGGAAAGGGCTGGCTCACTGCTGCTCTCCGGGCTGATGAACTTGGCAGCCAGTTTCCCGGGGAAGTCTCTGGCCGGCAGCACCTGCATCATCTGGTGACCCCACAGGGACTTTCCAGCAATGCAGACTGGGGTGGGGTGGGGGCAAATCTAACTGCTGTCTTCTCTTCTCTCTCTCTCTCTCTCTCTCTCTCTCTCTCTCTCTCTCTATCTCATTCTACTGGGGAAAGAGGTGTGGATGGAGGAAAGGTAACAGTATGTCTCCCTTTGCAGTAACTTTCCTGCATTTGGAATATTTTAGCTCAAACTACCTATGGATCAGATTCTCTGGAAGAAATTAGATTTTGCCATTCTGGGAACCAGGATGACCCACTGCTCACTAAGATGGATGAGCCTTGTGAGGCCTTCAGACAACTTGCCCTTGTCTCCCAACCAGACGCCACTCCGCCCATCCATCGTCACTTGGGTTACATGTCAGCCACGAGGGGCTGGGCTGGACTCCTCATCACTCGGCTGCAAGGGGACAGCCCTCACCTCTAGGGCTAGTGTATGACAGGCCTTCAGAACAAGTGCTGTATAGCTTGTACTTGACAAGGTGTGGTGCCTGAGACTTAGAATCCTTTTACTTCTGCAGAGCCTTAGGCTGCGGAACCTAGCCCAGAGGTTGAGGGCACTTTTGCTTGGGTTTCTGCTTCTGCACACATTTCCCCTAAACCCACAGTCTTGGATGTTCCAGTGTCGTGGGCTGCAAGATATTGAACAATGAGTTGGAGATCATGTATTCCATTCAACACGTATTCAGGAGGACCCTGCCATGTGCCAGGCGCTGTGCTGGGCTCTGGGGATTAAGGATGACCTCTGGGTGTGGATGTGGCTGGTACAGACATAGAATTGAGGCAGCAGGCCTAGTTTATTATGCCTCTGGGTGGATTTTTTCATTGTTAACCAGGTCTAATCTGAGAGGCCCTATCAGGGGAGTTGGACCACAATAAGAGCTTAATAAAATCTTAACCACAGTTATTCCTCCTGGAACTTTCTGGATTGCCTCATCCTGAAGGCCCAGTTTAAGTCCCATCTCTACCATGAAGTCTTCCATTAATTAATTAATTAATTTACTCATTCATCATTTATTCACTCAGCAAATAGTTACAGAGTGCTAACACTTTGATAGGTACAGGTAAGAATACAAAGAGTATAAAGCATGGCCCTGTGCATCTAGATATTGCATTCTGGTAGGGGCACTTACTTCATTCAACAAATATTGACTGAGGGCCTGTCATGGTCTAAGCACCACACTGTGCTAGGGGCATATGGCAATGAACTAAACCGATGTGCATTAGGCCTGGTGAGGGACACAGATGCCTAACCAGTAAATCCTGCTGTATTATGCTCAGTATACAATGGAGGGAGCAATGGAGCACAGACAGGCTTCCTGCCAGGGCCAGAGCAGGTTTCCTTGGGTGGGGGGTGATTCACCTGGTACCTGAATAATCACAGGAGA
This sequence comes from Saccopteryx leptura, assembly GCF_036850995.1. Lineage (NCBI taxonomy): Eukaryota > Metazoa > Chordata > Mammalia > Chiroptera > Emballonuridae > Saccopteryx > Saccopteryx leptura. The sequence continues at coordinate 21,360,892 of NC_089513.1, forward strand.
AGGTGGTGATGGCTCAGTACCTTCCCAGAGGTGCAGACTGGGACCAGCGCACTCAGAACTGCAGAGGCGACCTCTCCCTGCTGTGGAGAAGCCTCCTTAGGAGAAGTGGGCTTTGAGCTGGCCCTCAAAGCTTCCTGAATGGCACCAGCCCACCTGCTCCTTTTCTCTCCAGAAGCATGCCCAGGCTATCTCATAAAGTCAACTCAGCTGTTCCTGCTATGATTATAGACATAATAATTCTCTATCTTGCTTTGTTCTGTTTCATGAGAGTCCCCTGCCCACCTCTTGTTTACTCCTTGGAAGCCTCTGGGGACCATGGCTTCTCCTGGGTCCCCCCAGACCAGCTTGGTCTGGACATAGGGCACTAGTCTAGGAGCCTGGATGGATGGGCAGGTGCTTCTCGCTGTCCCTCCCCAGGACTCACTGCACCCAAGGGAAATCAGTGTAGTGCCTCGGGGTGGGGGACTCTAAAGTAGGTTTGGGGAAAGCTGAGCTTAGCTTTGCCCAGGAAGGGCCTTTAAATAGAGCAGAGGAACATCGTCAGCACAGCCTGCGAGAGAATTCGCTTATGCTTTAGATTATTCATTTATATTGGGAACATTAACTGAATTAAGCTTTGAATAAAAAGGACTCTACTCTCAGAACCGTTGTGAGGACAATTAAAGGGCTCCATACCCTCCCTCATCTCACAGAGATCTGCCATCAGACCACGTGGCTTCATTTTGGAAGCCACTGAGTATTCAAGTAATGCAGGGCAGAAGTAAGAAATAAAAAGAAGCACCCTGCCCACCGTGGAAAAACCCAGGCGGCCACCAGCCTCCTGTGGCTTCCCAGCACCTCTAGGGCTAATGGTGGGCAGGGTGGGCGTGGTGAGCCTATGCTGCCTCCTCTGTTGAGGCCTTGTAGGCAGGACCAGCAGCCATCAGGCCTAAAGTCGGGGCTCAGTCCCCCCAGGTGAGACGGGGCCTGAGCTAAATGGTTTTCCAAGGTCTCCTGTTCGTTGTGCTCACAGGTGGTGAGTACCATCCTCACGTCCTGGTCTAAGGACTTAGGCAAGGAATGCTTCCACTGCTCCTAAAATATCCCCCCCACCCATCTGTCTCCATGCCTGACATCACCTGTAAAAGAGGTTATTTTTTTCAGGTTAAGATATGTCTTCATTGGTGAGTTCCTTACAAAAACACAACTTTTTGTAGTAGGCAAGACAGCATCCTTCTGCACTCAACAATGTTTCTGGACCCCTTGCCTGTGCACAGCATGGCTTCAAGAGCTGGGGACTCAGTGGGGAGCCCAAGTCCCTGCCCTCTGGCTCCCCTGTGGGAGAGGAGACAGACCATAAACAGATATATAATCAATCAGGGACAGCAGGGCTGTTCATAAATGTAGAGTAGGGTGGGGGGCAGTGTGGTACATAGGCCGGTGGCCAGGAAAGACTCTAATATTCAAAGCTTCTGGAATGACTCCAGCCCCCGCTGACCCGTCTCCTTCTGCGGCTGCAGAAGCACTCCAGGCTTAATGAAGCTAAATCCATTGCTTCTGCTGTGGTTACATAGAAGTCTCCATCTTTCTCTGCCCTGTTTCGTGTGTCCCTTGCCCACCCCTTATATTATAAACCCCTTGACTTTGTCATTTCTTATTTATTGAACAGAGACCTGAAAAGGGTGAACCTGAGCCAAGCAGGCTCCAGACAGAGGGAACAGCAGGTGTAAAGACCCTGAGGCAGGAAAAGGTGGCATCTTGGGAATAACCAAGAGTCCGGAGTGCCGTGTGCAGGGAAGGAGAGAGAGAGTGGCCGGAGCTGGGTCAGGCTGTGGGGCTCAGCAGGCTGTGCCAAGGGCCTCTGAGCAGAGGACAGACATGGTATGATGATGCTTTATGAGACCACCTACCATCCAAGAGACAGTCGGGGGTTGGGGGCACCAGCAGCCTTACAGGCCAAGTGTAGGAACTGGGACTTTATCGTGAGGTCAATGGGAATCGGTGGAGGATTTTAGAGTAAGGAGTTAGTCCTACCCAGTACCTGGAATAGAGTGTCCTAGACACACAGAAGGGAGGCTCTACCCCAGAACACACAACTGGACAAAGGTGGAGCTGGATGAAAAGCCAGGTGTTCAGATTCCCATTCCAGTCCAGCAGGAGGTCTCTCCAGAATGATAATCTCAGCCCAGCAGGAGGTCTCTCCAGAATGGTGATCCCCAGCCCAGCAGGAGGTCTCTCCAGAATGATAATCTCAGCCCAGCAGGAGGTCTCTCCGGAATGATAATCTCAGCCCAGCAGGAGGTCTCTCCAGAATGGTGATCCCCAGCCCAGCAGGAGGTCTCTCCAGAATGATAATCTCAGCCCAGCAGGAGGTCTCTCCGGAATGATAATCTCAGCCCAGCAGGAGGTCTCTCCAGAATGATAATCTCAGCCCAGCAGGAGGTCTCTCCAGAATGATAATCTCAGCCCAGCAGGAGGTCTCTCCAGAATGGTGATCCTCAGCCCAGCAGGAGGTCTCTCCAGAATGGTGATCCTCAGCCCAGCAGGAGGTCTCTCCAGAATGATAATCTCAGCCCAGCAGGAGGTCTCTCCAGAATGATAATCTCAGCCCAGCAGGAGGTCTCTCCAGAATGATAATCTCAGCCCAGCAGGAGGTCTCTCCAGAATGGTGATCCTCAGCCCAGCAGGAGGTCTCTCCAGAATGATAATCTCAGCCCAGCAGGAGGTCTCTCCAGAATGATAATCTCAGCCCAGCAGGAGGTCTCTCCGGAATAATAATCTCAGCCCAGCAGGAGGTCTCTCCGGAATGATGATCTCTAGTACAGCAGGAGGTCTCTCCAGAATGGTGATCCCCAGCCCAGCAGGAGGTCTCTCCAGAATGATAATCTCAGCCCAGCAGGAGGTCTCTCCAGAATGGTGATCCCCAGCCCAGCAGGAGGTCTCTCCAGAATGATAATCTCAGCCCAGCAGGAGGTCTCTCCAGAATGATAATCTCAGCCCAGCAGGAGGTCTCTCCGGAATGATAATCTCAGCCCAGCAGGAGGTCTCTCCGGAATGATAATCTCTAGTACAGCAGGAGGTTCCCCACCCTCACTCCCAGCGTGTTCCAAGTGCTGCACACCTCTCAGGTACCATCCATTTAATTTTCAAAACAATCCTTAGATATAGAGTCTATTATTATTTCCATCTTACAAAGCACCGAGGGGTTAAGTAACACATCTGAGGCTACATGACTGATAAATGGTAGAGTTGGAGTTTGAGCCCAGGTAGCCTTGATCAGGGGGCCATGCGGTTAACCAGTGTGCTACAGGGCCTTGCTAAGTTTTCTGGATATGTGGAGAGGGGTGGCGGAAGAGGACCAGTTATCATGGTGTTTCCAGGCCCAAGCCAGCTCCGAATTTGTCTGGATTCAGGCCCCTGTACTTTTCCTGCAAACCCATCATTAGCTATAGGATGATCTAACTGCTAAATATGATGCTGGCTGCTGCCATTCACGCCAGATCTGATGGAGGCCACACCGCCATTCTGGAAGCCAGCAATGGCTCTGCTTCTCCTTAATTACTTCAAGCCTTACTGTCTGTGCTTTTCTCTTGGTTCCAGATGGCCTCTGCATGCATTTTCTGAATCCAGGGCTGGCTTTACATGCTGGCAAAGAATAGTGGACAGTACTGGGGACTGTCTTCAGAGACTTTCCCTTTCCTGCCCACCCGAACCGCTGATCTCCTGATGGTGGTGGTCCTTTGAACAGCTCAGGCTGACTCTATGTGCAAACTACCTACAGTTTCTAATGAATTCACGTGGCTGGGTGCTGTCTGGCACCAAATTAATCCGACTCTCTGGGGTTGGCCCCAGGCAACAAAGGGTACTTTAAAATGCTTCCTGGGGATTCTAATGTGCAGCCAAGTTGAAGACCAAGTTGAGAACCTATCCCAGTCATCTCATTCTATAGAAAATGGCTGTTCAAACTGACAGGGCCATCAGTAGGAGGACTGAAATTAAAATCCAGTACTTTCAACTCCTAGATTAATGTCACTTTCTAAAAGCAGCAAAGGCTGGGAAAGGCAAGTCTCCCTGGGGACAGGCACTTGAACATCAGTGCACACAGATGTTTGGATGACGAGGACGCATTATGAGACTGGACGAGTGGGTCCCAGGGGTGGGGATGTCAAGGAACGGGCTTTGAAAACTGGGCTGGAGGCTTGGTACAAAGGTGAGTAGCATCAACATTCTCGGCCAAGGATGGGTCCTGCCAGAGTCACAGATGTCATCAGTGCAGTTTAAAGGAATAGGTCACAGATCATGCCCTCTTTTTGAGAAAGAAAACATGTGGATGGCGGCCATTGAAGGTGAGGATTGTGCAACCTTCAGCTAGAACCACTATTGCATCAAAATGAGCGCATTCACCAGGAATGGCTCTCCTTGGTGCATTGAATACGTAGAAGAGGACTGTCCTTTCCCGTTGAAGAAGGAAGATTATCCTTTCCCATTGTGACCCCGGCTGTAGGAGACATTGATGAACAGGAGTTGGAGGGCAGTGACTCAGTGCTGGGGCAGTAGATGCAAAGGAGAAATGGCTCCTCACCAGGAAAATTTATCTGCAGCTTCCTTCCTTTGATCTGCTGGGCCAGGTGCCTTGAGAAGATCACCACTGTGCTCTCTCGGCCATAAGCAGTTCAGAATGCTAAGTCTCTTGGGTGGGTTGATGGTATGAATCACCGCATTGAAAGAACAGAGTATTGGATTAGGAATGAAAATTATTGCTTCTGCCAGCTCTGGATGTATTCTGATGTCCCCAGGGAGGCCTGAGTTTGTGTCTGTAAGTGGAGCTGGTAGAAATCTCTACAACGGAGCCTCCTGCCTTCCCTTCTTCCTGTTCTCAGGCAGAAGTCTTTTCAGCTGACAGGCCACCAGAGGGCACCCACAGACAGGGCCTAGGAGGGCACTGGGTTAGTCCGTGGTTGGTGTCATGACACCGAAGATGGAAAAGCAAACACACAGAGTGAAGTGTACTGAGCAGCCCAGGAACCGGGACTGTGGCATCTCAGCCACACCCAGCCCCTGGCCTTTCCCAGACAATGGCTGTGACCACCCTCCCTTCCTGGTTGATACCCCTGTGGCTCATGCACCAAAACAATACCTGCAGGATCTGGCTCAGTGACAAACTGGGATTATATTTGTCCTCGTTTCCAAGGTTAATTTAAAAAAAGTCAAGTCCTCTGTAGATGTGCAAAGACCATGGGTGGAAGATACCACTTCATTAACTCACCATGAATGACAGCTGACCTAGTCCCTAGACTAACCATCTGAATCTTGGGGGCAATGCCAGTGATGGTTTTATGCCAAAACCATACATATGTACCGACATGTCTTCTGAACGTATCACAGAATGCAAATTGTCTGTTTATTTACATGCCTCCAGACTCATGTGGGATCTGGAAAGCAGGAATCATATTACGAGTCTCTTCTAGCCAAACGGATATCTATGTCAAACATATGCAGGCACTTGTTCCCGTTTCTCTGAGGAGGCGTGGAAGACTCAGCACCGTGCTGCCGGATAAGATCTCACATAAAGCAAACCTTTGCGTTCTGTGGCCTGGAATTATTTCCAAGTAGACTGGACCATGACTCTAGAGGTCAGCAAACTACAGTTCCCAAGCCAAGCCTAGACCATTGCTTGCTTTTGTAAATAAAGTTTTATTGGACACAACCATGCTCATTCATTGAGGTATTGTCTGTGGTTGTGTTTGCGCTACTCGGCAGGCTTAAGTAGTTATAAAAAAGATCATGTTGCCCACAGAGCCTAAAACATTTACTGTCTGCCCCTTAAGAAAAAGTTTGCCTACCTGGGTTTTAGGCACATTAGGGTCTGGCTCTGTGCCCTGTGGCACACGAGGAAGGTGTTGCCATGGGTGCCCCCAGGTGTCCTGGGCATGGCAGATCTGCTCTTTGGGGACAGACAGCTCTTCTGGGGAGCCAAGGGCCTTGCGTGGGTCCTTCCAGTTTCCGGCGTTGGGCTGTAGCTCTGGAGTCTCCTAGCACGGCCTGGGAGGGGCTGGCTACCTCAGAGCAACGCTACTGTCTCTTTTCTCTAAAAAAAGAACAAAAACTTTTAAGTAGTTTTCTTGAGATATAATTCACATACCAATCATTCACCCATCTAAAGTATACAATTCAATCTGTTTTCTTTTAATCTTGTCTTGTGACATTTTTCTTCCTTGCTTCCTGTAGTTACACCTGTATAAACTTGTTCTCTATAAAGAGGTTCAGTGAATTCATTCAAGCTCAGGTGTGAGTGAATGATGACAGTGTGACCACCTAGGGACTCAGGGCAGCCTGTCCCATGCTGTGGCCTTCTGTCTCAGGTAGGGTTTCCAGAAGCAGACGCTGAGGGGACCTGGAGGGGCAGAGGAAGGCCCAGGATAGTGACGTATACTCAGCAGGGCCGGGGCCAGCCTAGCTCTGAAGGGAGTACTGTCCAGCGAGGTGTCCTGCAGCAGGCCCTGAGGTCCAGGGGTTTATATCCCCGCCCCTCCCAGTCACCTGGGTGAGCCCCGGGGAGAAGGTATCCTGTGGCTGAGGCCCACCCTGAACAGCTGACAAGGGGCTGTGTGTTGACTACGCCACACACAGCTGGGCAGCAAGTTCTTCCCTTAAGGGGACCTAGGATCCCATCCCTGTGTGTTCCTCACCTTCTCAAAGGCACCCATCACCCAGTGCTCAGCCAACGCCCACCGCCACGCCCCCAGGACCAGGCCTCTCACTGCCTGCTGAGACAGCCTGTCTCCATTCCACAAGGTTTCTTTTTTTTTTTTTTTTTTTTTTTTTTTCATTTTTCATTTTTCTGAAGCTGGAAACAGGGAGAGACAGTCAGACAGACTCCCGCATGCGCCCGACCGGGATCCACCCGTCACGCCCACCAGGGGCAATGCTCTGCCCACCAGGGGGCGATGCTCTGCCCATCCTGGGCGTCGCCATGTTGCGACCAGAGCCACTCTAGCGCCTGAGGCAGAGGCCACAGAGCCATCCCCAGCGCCCGGGCCATCTTTGCTCCAATGGAGCCTTGGCTGCGGGAGGGGAAGAGAGAGACAGAGAGGAAAGCGCGGCGGAGGGGTGGAGAAGCAAATGGGCGCTTCTCCTGTGTGCCCTGGCCGGGAATCGAACCCGGGTCCTCCGCACGCTAGGCCGACGCTCTACCGCTGAGCCAACCGGCCAGGGCTCCACAAGGTTTCTTGGCTTCCCTCTGCTGAGTCCACACTGAAACAGGTGAGCACCTATCTGGGTTCTGCCCACTGGGGCTCCGCAAACGGAAAACTCATCCCCGTGACGATTGGGAGTGTCCCCTCTCTGCTCCCACTCTGTTCTCTCTACCTGGTCTGCATGTGAGACACACCCAGCAGCTGTGTCCAGACTGTCTGGTGAGTCCAGGTCCCTCTGGGGGGCCGTCACAGCTCCCCATGCAGCTCTGTGAGGGTCCCTGCCCGGTGCTGACACCACAGGACTCTGTCCTTGTTCCGGAGGACATAGTTGAGTCATGGTGCTGACTTGATGCTTCACCTGTATCTTCAGCTGTTCCCATCATCTACTGCTAAGCCAAGCAGCCCAGACAGTCCCGCGGTGACTGGCTTCTCAGACCCAAGTATAGAATCTTGTCCTTGTCTTGGTTTGGTTCAGCTCTTACATGTTTCCCAGGGGAATTTTCATCTTAATAAGAAAGGATTAATATCTGATGAGAGATTTCCAGTTGGACCAAAAGTGAATGTTCAGCCCTGGAAGCAGTGGTGTCAGAGGTGGGTCAAGGTAGGTTGAGGCCCCGGGCGCAGAAGAAAATATTGGGTCCCTTTAAAAAAAGAGAGAGACAGAGAAAATAAAAATACATGTTAACCATATTTTTAAGTAAATAAAAAATATTATGTACTATTAATGTTAAAATTGCACATATGAAACCGAACTTGGTGTCATTAAAAAACAAGTGTAAAGTTGGGGTTTTGCGGGGTCCTTTAGAAGTCAGGGCCCAGGGTGCGCACCTGGTGCGCCCCCCAATAAATCTTCCTCTGGGTGGTGTCCCTAAAACACCTGTAAGTAGATAGGTACTTTGGCTCAAATGACTTTGGCACGAAGTCCCCTCCCAGAGAGTTACCTTATTCTAAGATTTGGGGGCAAAAATTTCTATTTTAAACACCTCAGTAACAATATAGAAAAGAACTCAAAATTTACATGAATTACTGAGAGAAATTAGACACTTCAAAAGTCATTTCACACCTCCTTTGGGCAGCCTGAGGCCCACCCAGGCCTCCCTGGAGAAGGGCACATAGTAACTCCCCAGGTAGGAAATACCTGTGTAGGTAATTGTATCATCCACCCAGGTAAAGATGGCCGTGCAGGGCCAAGACACAGATCAGGAAACCAACCAAAGGAGAACCAGACCAACACCCCACCTGCCATTCTAGACCACTCTATTTTTGGAGCAAGGGGCTTGTAAAGCCAGTAGCCACGGCCACCATCACAGCTGCCTGGCCCATGCAGGTTCGCATTTGATTCGGACAGACGGTAATGAAACAACGGATCCAAGACCTGGTGGGCCATCATCTTTATCCTAGCTTGCACCCAGCGGGCAAGAAATACACACAGTGGGAAAACACTTCCCTTTCCATTCAGGGCTCCCAAAGCCACTGACTTATCCGAGTTTCCTAGAATCAAAAATTTCTACCTCACCTGCCTTATTTACCTCTGTTCCCCATCTCCTTCTCCCTGCACAAATTCTGCACAAACTGGCTTCTCCCTCAGCACTCGGCCGTCTTGGCTGCTTCTCCTCTCTGCCACGTGGCCTTTCTCTGCTCTCTCCTCTAATGCTAATCTCAGGAACCGAGAGAGAGCAAGCTCCCAGTCTGCCCCATTTTATAGTGTAGAAATCAAAACCTTTAATCCAATATACAAACAAGGAAGTCTCTGATACAAAGTCACTTAGGGTGGGAAAGCCTTCGTCTTAAAACTAAGCCTTAGGCTATAACGACCTAGCCTGCTTACAGCCTGTCCCTCTCACCCAATGCAAACTATAAGCGAGCAAACATATATATCATATTTACAAACTGATTTGACCAACAGGGCTGCTCAGAGACCGGCTAGTCAGTTCCTTTGTTTTACAGACACAAATACTGAGACCCAGAGAAGAGGAATCACTTGCTCAAGGTCACAGATGGGACCAGATTCCTGGTGCTCTGGTTCTGAGTCTCCCTTGTGGTATTTAATACGGCTGATGCCAAGGAGGGAGGAACCCACTGGTGGGGGGCGGGGGGGGGGATTGCAGGGTTGGAATGTGAGGGTGGGGACGAGCTTCTCTGGTCTGTTCCTCGTGCTCATGGGGTAATGAACACAGATGGAAGTTTCCAGAAGGAGAGCTGCTGGAAAATCCTCATGTTTGGTGTGCTGGGCATTTCCCTGTGGGTTGCCTCCACCTGGGCCAGCTGACCAGTGGCTCATCCCAGGTCTATTCAGTATGTGTAAAGCTAATGGCTGAGCCACCTTCCCTGACTTGAAGAGAAAGCCACACTTCTTTGCCAACCGTTATCTCAGACATTGATTTTTTTTTTAACCCTTCTGATCTATTTGTATGGAAAATAAGACAGCTTCCCCCAAGTTCCAAATGACAGTTCTCTTTGATCCTTCCCCTGGGGCTGTGCTCTTGACCCTGTCATTTGTCAAACTCCTAGGAAACTGGGTGGGATTGGATTTCCAAATCTAGGGCATAGTCCCTGCCTTTGAGAAGCGGTTAGTAATGTAGCTGTGAGAAGCCTAAGCGAATCTGAGAACAGGAAAGAAGGAGAGTGTGGCTCGGGCTGTGTTAGGGAGAATGCTTCCTGGGCATACAGGATGACGGGACTAAGTACTTAGGGAACACTTCTAGAGTAGAGTCACTTGTGCTGCGTCTTAAGGCACCAATACAGAGTACCAGGTTTGGAGGCTGGGGTGCATGTTTAAATTTGGGGTTGATCAAGTTAATTTTGTCAAGGGACCCACCTCCAGTTTCTCTACCCTCCATATTCCTCACCATGGTGTCCCCAGTGCCTAACATTCACATAATTCCCTGAAGTCAGGAAGAGTGTCTACCCCATCAATGAGCATTTTCTTACACTGGCCCTGCTTTGCTGTTTTTCCTGGCTCTCTTCCCGTAGTTGTGAGTCTTTGTAGCTTCTTTTAGCCTCAGTTTCCCTACATATAGAGTAGACAAGAGGTGTATTCTCCTGACCCTTTCTAAGAAGCTTGGGCAGAGATGTGGTGTCATAAACCTGACCAATCTGGCACATAGCCAGTGAAGAATTACACAGCAAAACTTCATTCAGACCACTCTCACCCAGTCTGCCCAGCATGGACAGATAGACTGTGAATTTCAGACAACAGGGCAGAACTTTTTATTTTATCTTTTCATTTATTCCACAAAAACAAACATTTTTTGAGTTCCAAAGAAGGAAGGAAGGCCAACACCAGGCAAGTATAAAAGTGGGCTCCTTGTCACCTCCCCTGAGTGTCTTTGGGCTAGAGCAGCTGGTGGAGGACGTGGCAGTTGGCAATGTGGCATTTGGAGCCAGTTCGGCTGCTAGGGCAAACCTCAACCAAACCAGCAAGTGCTTTTCCAGATGCCGCAAACCGGCCTTTCCAGGCTGGGGAGCGCCAGCGGGCTGGAGGAGGGCCTGCAGTTTCCAGCGCTCTAACCTGGGTCAGGGGCCATCCGAAGACTGAGCTCCCCTTTCCGAGGAGGAGGTCAGGACACTTCCAGGACGAGAGCCCAGGAGGAGCCCGGCTTCTTCGGAGAACTTGGCAGGAGGTCTGCCTTCTGCCCCAGGGCCTGGATCTGAGCGTGGTCCCAGTGTCTTGGCAGGAGGCTGTGTTTCGGTTGGCACTCTCTGTGGTGGAGGAGGAAGCCGACCAGGCCTGGACATCCTGTGCCAGCTTGGGAGAGCTGGGAGCGCCTTTCACAGGAGCCCCGAGCCGAGAACACAATCCCGCCACTTTCATTCAGCACGAATGTCAATGTATTCAGAGCCAGATGTGGCTTTAAAAATGCACAAAAGGAATACAGGGTTTCACCTAACAGAACTTTGCTGGCATTCATCCTTAATGGAGCGGTCTTCACAGGCCATCCAACACAGGCTTCAATTAGCTTAGGCCACCTTCTGGGTAGAGGGGTCTTACTGCAGAGAAATCAGCCACTGGGTCTGGGCGCTTCCTGCTACAGCTGGCTTTGCAGGGGCTGAGTACTCAGTGCCATTGTGCAGTGATTGGCACTTGTTTCCCTGAGCGTAGAGATGGGGGGCCAGCTTGTGGCAAGATGCCTAGATTGGGAGTCAGGGGTTCTGGAACGGAGTCCTTTCCAGCCATTAAGTAGCACATGGCCGCAGGCAATCAATTCCCTCCCTGGCACAGTCTCAGGTCCCTTTAACTTCAAAATTCTAAACAGGGGTGTTTCAAGTGCAAGCGAAGATTATATTTTTAATATGAGAAGAAATTTTGTTGACAATCTCCTATAAAGGGAGAGATTTTTTTTTTGAGTCCATAGACATTTGATTTCCCTTAAAATGATTATAATAGATACAGTTCCAATTGGAGATGGGCAGGCAGAAGGACAGAAGTCCACTCAGACTTGTTCAAGAAACAAGGAGGTTTATTAGCTATCATGCAATCTGCAGTCAGGGCAGGTCTTGCACGGGCTGGAAAGTTATCAGAAATAGAGGCTGCCTCCGTGGTTCTTTCGTTCTGTCCCTCTATCACCAGCTGCTTCTTCTTACCCAAAGGCTCTGCCCCCTAATAAATGTCATATGGTGCTAGCTCAGGGCTTTGTCACATGGCCTTGGGTAGTCATGGGGCTGCTGACCCCCTCCCGCCCATTTGCTCTAGAAACCTCCCCACTGATGCACGGACAGAGCTGAAGGTCTGTGCATCCCTGGCATGTCAGCCTCTGTAGAGCAGGAGAGTAATGTGGCGTCTGCACGGCGGACTGGGAATTTCTCTAGAAAGAGTTGGGACAAGGCAGGTGGAAAACCTATCCAGGAAAGGAACATCTTGGCCACTCTAGACTCTCTCCATTTGGCTCCTGGAATGCACCAATGTGGTTCTCCTCGCTCTCTGATGGTTACTTAGCAACTCCTTTCATGGTCTTCCCTTGCTGGCTGTCCTGTAGGTTTTGCTGTTCCCAGAGGTTCTGTCCTTGATCATCTTCCCTTTGCTAGATCCTGAATAAAAGACCTTGTATGTGCCAGATACTATGGTTGCAACTGAGAACAAGCCACGGACGTTTTCCATCTTCCCAGGATTTATACCCTGGTGATGAAACAAGAAGTAGTTACTGTTGATTATGACAAATCTGTGATGGGACATGAGGAGAGGGGACACTAGCACATAACAGGGGGCTGAATTCCATCCACCCAGGACTCTCCAACTCTGTTTCCAGCTCCGATTCTCTCTTGAACTACAGACCTGTATTCACTGCTGCTTACTAGACATCTCCATCTATAAGCAGTCTTAGATTCAAGCATGTTCGCCATGGAAATAATTATATCCTACTGAAAGCTGTTCTTAATCCAGTAAGACTTACTAGCTATTAACCCTTTCAGTAGTGAGTTTATTTCATGCTTGCTGACCTCCAGGAGTAAGTTTGTTTTCAAAAAATAAAATGAAAGAAAACCAGTTAGAAGGTGACGGAAGACAATTGGACTTTGGGTGATGGGAATGCAGCATAATCAAATGTCAAAATAACCTAGAGATGTTTTCTCTGAACATATGTACCCTGATTTATCAATGTCACCCCATTAAAATTAATTAAAAAATAAAATAAAATTAGTTCCAGTGATAGTTTTATTAATTTAAAATCCTGTTTGTTTGATAACCAAGTTATGAAAATGAGAAGAACATACATTTGCCTTTTTTAAATGTTGCTTTACACATTTTTAAAATAAAAATTTTTGTTACAATCGTACTCTGTATGGTCAGGAGGCACAAAGACGTACATGAACTTTCGTACTACTCGAAGGGTTAATTAATACTGGCTCATATTTCCAGTCTTCCAGGCTGGGCACCTGAAGTCCATTGACTCTTCTTTTCTCTGATCAGCAAAATCCAGCCAGTCACTAGATCTAATCCAGTCTCCCTTAGAGACGTCTGCTGAACAAGCCGAAGCCATGTGATGTGGGACAAGTGTCTCTATCTTCACTGACACCATTTTTTTATTTAAATACACATCATCTCTTCTCCTTGCTATTGCAATGACTTTCAGTTGGTCTCCTTGGCTTAATCCCACTCCCATCCCTCACCCTCTAGTCTATCAACTAACCTGTGTTTACCCAGCTCTTAGCTTATAAAATCTGAAATCTTAATGTTTTGCTATTTGTTTCAGCTCTCTCCCCTCTTCCCAAAATTACATTTAACATTATTTTTTCCCTTTAGATAACCAGTCATCTCAACCCCATTCATTTAGAGTGTGTGCCTTCTTCAATGATTGTCACATTTTAGGGTTCCATTTAAGTTTCCGCTGGGCCCTCTGTTTGATTCTATTGGTGTATTTCTTTCCTCTGTGCCAACACTGCACTTAATTTATACAGTGTTTTGCAAAATCTTAATATTTGGTAAAACAAGTTCCCTGCCAGTTTGTTATTCAGTTGTTTTGGCTATTCTTAGATCTTGGGGGGGGGGGGTAGCATGAATGTTTCCTCAATTTTGTAACAACTTATGCTAAATAAGCACAAACAATTTGGAAGATTGAGCATGTATGACAGAGCTGTGACATTTCAAAATATCAACCCGATTATAAATCCTGACCTGCACAATTGTTCCCGTGCCTTATTAGCTATGAAACCCCTTCTCCTTGGATGGCACTTTGCGATTTTTCAAATCTGACAAAATGGTGAGAGCAGATATAAAATATATATATATATATATATATATATATATATATATATATATATATATATTTTTTTTTTTTTCCGACTCGGATCCACCCGGCACGCCCACCAGGGGGCGATGCTCTGCCCCTCTGGGGCCTCGCTCTGTTGCATCCAGAGCCATTCTAGCGCCTGAGGAGGAGGAAAAGTTTATATATATATATATATATATATATATATATATATTTTTTTTTTTTTTTTTTTTTTTTTTTTTTTTTTTGCATTTTTCTGAAGCTGGAAACAGGGAGAGACAGTCAGACAGACTCCCGCATGCGCCCCACCGGGATCCACCCGGCACGCCCACCATGGGGTGACGCTCTGCCCATCAGGGGGCGATGCTCTGCCCATCCTGGGCGTCGCCATGTTGCGACCAGAGCCACTCTAGCGCCTGGGGCAGAGGCCACAGAGCCATCCCCAGCCCGGGCCATCTTTGCTCCAATGGAGCCTTGGCTGCGGGAGGGGAAGAGAGAGACAGAGAGGAGGGCGCGGCGGAGGGGTGGAGAAGCAAATGGGTGCTTCTCCTATGTGCCCTGGCTGGGAATCGAACCCGGGTCCTCCGCACGCTAGGCCGACGCTCTACTGCTGAGCCAACCGGCCAGGGCCGAAAAGTTTATATTTTAACTCAAGTTTTGCATATGCATAATTTGTTTTATAGGCTGTCCCCCCTCCTCCCCCTCCACATCTCCCTCCCTATGGGCAACCATTTTCAGCTCTGATTATTTGGGTATTTATTTCCATGTTTCTAAATAATATGTCTAAACTTGTATTTCTACCTCATATATTTTTTTCAGTTTTGATTATTAATTTTTAAACAGTCTGCTGAGAATTCCTCTGCTCTGTCCACTCAGGTGCACCCTCCCTTCCCCAGCTTAGATCAATATTGGGAGTTAATGTGAATCTGATTACGTAACACTATGTAGTAAGCCACAGGGACTTTTCCTTCCGACTCAACTTTTTGCTTCTCCTGAAGGTAAAAAGTATCTTGCTTTTTTGTTTGCTTGGGTTTCTACTTAAGCATACCTAATTCAATCACAAAAGCTTCACCAGTTGTCTAACTCTTCCTTTCACAACCATCGGATATTTAATCAATTTTAGCTTCTGAGAAGTCTTCCCTGGAGATTTCTGATGTGTACTCTGATTTGAACTGGAAGTCTCTGGCCTGGTGAACAACAGTCATCCTGACCCCTTCCTTCACCAGGAAATTTCTTTCGTGTTGTATATCCTGCGTCCCATTTCTTCCTTATTAATGGTTTATTTCCAGGTTCTGGGGGGCACGTGTCCTTTGTAGCTTCCTGAGAAGGGATGGATGGGAGGTAAATATTGTGAGAGCTTCCATGTCTGATAAGATCTTTATTCCCTCTTCCTAATTGATTGGTACTTTGGGTGGTTATGAAAGTTTAGTACTTTACCTTCAGAATTTGGAAGGCATTCACCATTCTCTCCAAGCTTCTAGTAGTTAAGGTGACTAACGTTTTTACAATGAAAAGGAGGACAAAAATAAATTGAAGAAAACAATATCATAACTAAAAGAAACATTTTATTCATTGCACCAATAGTACACTATAATATGATAAATGCATAATAAAAACATTTATAATATTTTATGTTGTAATTATGCTTACATGCCTATTAATTTTTAATAATAATTATAAGAAAAAAGTACTCATTTAGATACAAATATGTCACATGACATGCAATGGATCGGCTCTGCATTATCGAATACGGACATTTACAGATTAGTCTTCCAATGTAAAAAAGGAGAACATGTAGGAGAACGCTTTTTGAGGTAGGACGGAACTTACAAAAGGACTGTCCTCCCTAAAGCAGGACAATTGGTCACCTTACTTGTAGTGCTATTAAGAAATTCAAAGCTATGCTGATTTTTGTATACTTATAGAATTTTTTTCTTGATAGATAATATTTGATAGATAATTCTCATATTTCTTAATATGTTTCACCATTGTTCGGAGTACCTGGTAGGTCATTTAAATTTGTCAACTTCAATCCTTCATTTCTGGGAAGTTTTCTCCCCTCCCCTCCCCTCCCCTCCCCTCCCCTCCCCTCCCCTCCCCTCCCCTCCCCTCCCCTCCCCTCCCCTCCCCTCCCCTCCCCTCCCCTCCCCTCCCCTCCCCTCCCTCCCTTCCTCCCTCCCTCCCTCCTTCCCTCCCTCCCTTCCTCCCTTCCTCCCTCCCTCCCTTCCTCCCTTCCTTGGTTGGATTTCTCTTCTCTTTTCCTCTGTTTTTCCCTGGAGCTGCTATTGTTTATATATTGTAACTGCTGGACTAGTCCTCTAATTTTCTTCTCTTTTCTATTTTCTATCCCTTTTGTCTTTGCCTTCTTTCTTCAACTTTGCCTTCTATTCTTCTACTGAAATTTTCATTTCCACTGTGATGCCTTTAATTCTCCAGAACACTTGTTTTTGTTCTCTGAATGTTCTTTTCCTAATCACCTCTCCTTGTCCTGTGGTTCCAATATCTCCTCTTGTATCTCTGAGGATATTAGTTGCAGCCCTTTTATTTTTTTAAATTAAAAAAAAAATTTTTTTTTGTATTTTTCCGAAGCTGGAAACAGGGAGAGACAGTCAGACAGACTCCCGCATGCGCCCCCACCAGGGGGCGACGCTCTGCCCACCAGGGGGCGATGCTCTGCCCCTCCGGGGCGTCGCTCTGCCGCGACCAGAGCCACTCTAGCGCCTGGGGCAGAGGCCAAGGAGCCATCCCCAGCGCCCGGGCCATTTTTGCTCCAATGGAGCCTCGCTGCGGGAGGGGAAGAGAGAGACAGAGAGGAAGGAGAGGGGGAGGGGTGGAGAAGCAGATGGGCGCTTCTCCTGTGTGCCCTGGCCGGGAATCGAACCCGGGAACCCTTGCACGCCAGGCCGACGCTCTACCACTGAGCCAACCGGCCAGGGCTAGTTGCAGCCTTTTTTGAGTTTTCTTTTCAAATCAACTTTGTTTCCTTTAAGTTGCTTTTTTCCCCACTTGATCATCTGGGCCTCTAACTTTCATGTTGTAGCTTTTCACATGTGTCTGGAGACCTTTGTTTGAGTCCTCAAGGGGAAGTAAAAAACAACTAATTGGGAGCTCTGCTTATGAGAGTAGAAATTGTCCGCAGATGATCAATATCAGTAGCTTGATGTTTTTCTTCTTGAGCTGGTCGGAATTGTTTCTGGTCTTGAGGGCGAATGCCTATGCCCAAGGGATCTTGTAGCGAGCTCTGAGCCCCAGTCGGCAGTGCACATGTACTTGCTAATGCTCTGGCTTTCAGTACGAGACTCCCACCCTCAACTACCTGGTGGTCCCCAGTCCGGAGACCTCCTGTTTGCTCCTCTCCAGAGAATAAACCTTCAGCTTTCTTCCACAGAGGCCAGGCAGTCGCCTAGCTGAGCAGAGCTGGGAGGCAGTTTGAGAATCTGTGTCTTGTTCAGAGTTTTGACTATTTTAGTTTCATTTCCCCCTTTATTGCCAAAGATTACTGATGGATGCCACCCCTTTTGGAGTCTTTGGAGAGTTCTATCACTTAATCATATTGTTTCTTGCATTTTCCACTGTTGACCTAGAATTCAGCCTTCTCAGTCCCGACACTGTTGGGCTCTGAGTGGGCTGCAAGGAGGGCTAGACAGGGTCCCCAACTTCACAGAACATACTGCCACTGGGAGGCAGGTCTGGGACAAGGTGGAGTTAAAACTGTGTTACTGGGAAGGAGCTAATTGGTGTTAATATGATGAGGGAGGACAGTTAGATCAGCAACTGCTGGACAGTTGGATCGTGGACCAGGGGATGTTGGTGGGAGATGGGGTCTATGGGGCAGGGAGAAGGGAAAGATTTGTGTTCTGGCTTCTGTCTGGGGCGGGCAGTTGGGCTCCCGGAAGGAAGAGTGGGTGGGATAGATCAGAAAGCAGAATGCCAGGGTTGGATAGAGTATGTGTGTGTGGATAGAGGGGAAGTGTGTTGGATAAAATGATGAAATGGAGGGAGTGACAACAGTGAAAACAAACTTTCCTACTGCACAGTTTTGCCCAGGGCCAGCCCCGGGCCTGCGAGCCATCTGGCAGGACCTGTAATTTCACTTGCATGAAATTGTCTACTTTCCTATCCCTTCCCTCTGCTCCCTTACGACCGCCCATGGGTGTGAGCATGATGGCACTGTGCAATTTACAAAATTAGTACATTCCTACTGACCCCACCCCGTGCTGCCTTCCTGGTGGCCCTGTGATTTCACGGGTGACGTGTTTGGCAGACTCCTGGAAGCCCACACTTTGCTGAGAGATGGCAGGGTCCTTAGGGCTGGAAACCCACAAAGGTTATAAATACCTTTCTTTCTCCCTTTCCAACCTCATGTCATCTCAGCAAGCATTTTACTGAGCACTGTAAAAGGGTGACCACAATCTGATCCCCATCCTCAAAGCTTTCCAGACCTTTCTTTTCCACCAAGAGTCGTGTGTGTTCAAGTGTGTAGGGCACTTTCCAGTTTACACAGAACTTCCCTTTTGAAGCTCACACTGTCCCTCTAAGGGAGGCTGGGAAGTTTCACTGATCCCATTTTACAGGTGAGGAAACCAAGCTGGATAGCCAAGATCATGTCACTGGTAAGTAGGAGGCTCAGGAAAGAATCCTGGATCTTCAAGTTCAAAACAGAGAGTGGTGATGTCTCAGAAAGGAAGAAATATTCAGATCTTAGTCTGAATGGCAGTCCATGGTTCATCATACCAACATTTTAGAAAACTTGGAGTACTTTCTTTATCTCACACTTGGTTTTGGGTATCTCTTAAAGAAAGGAATTAAACAGATCAAGAAACAAGAAGCTAAAATAAGGGGTTGTGAACATCAGGAAAATAGTCATATGTCTGCCTCTCTTGCATGGTACTAAGTCACAAGTACCATGTGACTTGGTCCCTCTGAAAGTTTTTCCACACCCAGTATTTCATGTGAGTCCTACAACCTATGAGATAATAGCCAACATTTATTGAGCTCTTATTCTATGGAAGGCTCTGGTTTGCACACCATTACCCATGTTACTTCATTTCATTCTCAACAACCCTATGAGGTAGGCATTGTATTATCCCCATTTTACAGTTGAGAGAACAGAGGTGTTGAGCATTTTCCCAGGGTCCCACAGCTAGTAAGTTAGGGAATCAGAATTTGATAGTCAGGTGGTCTGCCCAGGGGGTCCATGTTGGCCATGCCATAAAGTGATTGACAAGGAAGAGAGCACTTGAGCGTGGGGACTGGCTCGAAGCTCCATAGCAAGTACTAGGACCAGGGTTTCCCTGGTCTCTGCATGCCTCGTGTCTTCTCTGAAGCTCCATAGCAAGTACTAGGACCAGGGTTTCCCTGGTCTCTGCATGCCTCGTGTCTTCTCTGAAGCTCCATAGCAAGTACTAGGACCAGGGTTTCCCTGGTCTCTGCATGCCTCGTGTCTTCTCTGAAGCTCCATAGCAAGTACTAGGACCAGGGTTTCCTGGTCTCTGCATGCCTCGTGTCTTCTCTGCCCTTCCCATCGCACTGTGCCCAGGAGGAGAGAGCGTAGTGGGTCTGCAGGAGGCAACTCCAACTTCACCCAGTGGGGTAGGGGCTGCAGGGTGTCATATTAGGAGCACCCAGAGAGGCTTGCCTGATTAAAAAATGTCTTTTCTCCCACTTATTATCATAAGTACCTCCAAATTCACAATGAGTCCATCCCAATGCATATAGCTAACAGCAATGTACACTTGTGCACGTGCAAGAATGTTCATGGCAATGTTTTTGCCATAGCCCTGAATGACTCTTCACAACAGAACAGATAAGTGCACTGTGGTCTAGCCAGCAGTGGAGGACGACGTAGCATGAGTTATAAACTGTGGCCCTGTGTCTCTCTCACATGACGTGGAGTGGAAGAAGTCACACCTGAAAGGATAGATATTGAATCAGTGCATTTAGGCAAAGTTTGAGGCTGGTAGAGTTATCTATGGTGTCAGAAGTCAGGATAGGGGCTTGGGAAGGGGGATGTGTGTGGAAGGGGGAGTACGAGAGGGGCCCCCGGGGCACTGGCCGTGCATTGTTTCTTGACTTACATGGTGTATATGCAGGTGCTCACTTTGTGATCATCTATTGACCTGTATATGCATAATCTGTGCGTTTTAGATGTATTATAATTCATAATATAATTTTTTTTCAATCCACGAGTAGCAATTTCAGAAGGGCAGTATGTCAAAGAAAGTAATAATGTACTTGTCTTAGTCTGGGTTTCTCCAGGAGTAGATGCTGAGACAAAGCTTTCAAGGCAGAATCTAACTGGGAGATATTCCCAGGAAGCACTGCGAGAGGACTGGGCAGCGAGACAACAGAGGATGTGTTACGATGCAGGTTTGATCGCAAACGAGGTTTAGTCTCACCAGGAACTGTGGCAGACAGAATCAACATGCCCAGGTCCCCTATGAGGCTGAAATAAGCTCCTTACCCTCAAACTCCTGGCTACCAGCACTACTCCTGGGATGTTACCTTGTCGGCACTCGGGCTAAGAGAGAGCTCTCGGATGGAAAGTCAACGTGTTTTCAGGGAGACGTCATGGATGGGATGTGGAAGCCTGGGTATCTGGAACATGTGGGTGGGTCACTGACAGCTTGTGCTGCAAGAATCTAACATTATGTGTCTCAAACAAATTAGGTATCGGAAGTAGAGTGATCTGCGTGGATTTGAGACTAGAGGAGCCCCAAAGGCAGCGTCTTTGGTTTATTACCAAAACCCCTAGGGGAAGGAGTGCCTGGTTGGCTGACCTAGCACATTTACCTTTAGAATGACTAAGTGAATAAAAATAAAAAAACTGTTACAAAACTTAGCACAGTCCTTAGAGTTCAAGGTATCTGGGCTTTAAAGATACCACAGTGTGCTAGGAATTGTCACCCTAAATTGGATCACACTGTTCTATGTTCACATTTTACTTGTTTGACAAACATTCATTGAGACCTGGAATGTGGCGGGCACGCGCCAAGTGTGCGGATTCAGAGGAAAATGGCGCAGCGTCAACCCTAATGTGGTTTACGTCCAGGACGGGAGGCAGAAGAGAGGCCTCCACCACTTGCCAAGGCATTCTTTCATTCCACAGGTGTTTGTCAGGACACTTGACATACATCAGTGAACAGAACAGATGTAGAAAACCTGTGCTGTGGCCTCCACTCTAGCAGGGGAGACAGACCATAAAAATAAATGTCATAAATGAGTAATTTATAGTGTTTTAGAAGCTGATAAATCCTCTGAGACTGTACTTTTAAATGAAGTGGTCAGCTCAGGCCTCATTGAGACATTACCCTCCAGTGAGACCACCTACAGTTGAATCCTTCTTTTCATGTGTGATTTGTGGGGGGGGGGGGGAGGCAACTTAAATATCTAACACAGTATCATTTATAGAAAATGAACCCAGGAGGCAGCTTTGGAGGAGCGTGAACTGGCTTTGGACACATCGGGTTTGTGATGCTCGCGGTCCTCCAAGTGTAATTAATGTCCAGGAGGCATCTGGACATCTGGGTTCAGAAGGCAGACTTGGGGGTGTCAGGGCACTTGTGTCTCTGATCAAGTCACTCAGAGTGTTCAATGTGAGAAAGCCTCAGGAAGAGGGTGGAGCACTGAGAAACACATTCAAGGTTGTGCAGAAGGAAGTGGGGTGTGCAGAAAGGAGGGGTTCTGGGGACAGCCCGAGAAGGAGGGACCAGAGAGGTAGGTAGGGGGGATACATGCAGCTCAGCAAGTGGACAGACAGAGGGGCTCAAGGAGAAGGGAGATGTCAGAGCACCACACCTACCAAGAGCTGAGCAGGCTGGGGAGTCTGGCCTCCCAGTGTGGGACTCAGAGGCTCCTGGTGACATCAGTGGGAGCCGTCTCCATGGAGCAGTGAGGCAGGACCAGATGGCAGCCAGCTGAGAAGTGACTGGGAGGTGACGAAGGAGTCGGCAAGTGGCGAGGAGCCATTCGGGAAACTTGGCTGTGACCTTGGAGGCGGAGAGGCGCAGAAGACAGACTGGAGGGTGAGAAAGATGCTTGTATGTTCAGACCCGGAGTGGAAAAGCCATCCTGGGTGGGGAGTGCAGAATATTCAAAAGTGAGAGTAAATGATGACAGGGAACATTTGTTAAGGAAGAAAGCATGGAAATAGTGGAGAACGAGGTGGGGGTGGCAGGAGAAGACACGTCAGTGGCCTTTTGACTTTTCAGATCTCTTTGCCTCCAGTTAGGACCATCACTTGCTGTTACAACAATGACATGGGGTGGACAGGATTCGGGTGGGCTCTCTGTTTCCCATATGGGAACTAGAGCGCAGAGAAGTACTATATGCCTGGCCCCAAAACTCCTCAATCTGGGCACTGCCCCCCAGATACCTCACCTTCTGAATTCCTTCATGCACTTCCTCAGGTGCACTTGGGACCATGCGGATGGATGCTGACCAGTCTCCCATGATGCCTCCAAGAATGGACACATGAGGCAGCAAGTGACTTCAGAAGTGGCGCCCACATTTATCCAGATTGGCAGTCTCAGACTGAGAACCACGGAGTATGAGCTGGTGAGACAAGGAGACTTGATTTCTTTGATGACAAGAAGACTTTTCCAGGAGCCGGCATGGGTCGCCAGGATCATCCATCCATGCAACAAATGTTCATTGAGTGCCTCCCCTGCACCAGGCACTTCACCTGGACAAAGTTGGTGGAAGAAGGGAGCAAAGAGCTGTGGACCCTCGAGAGTGTGGAGGCCTAGGTGAGGGACTTAGGTCTGAGTTGGGGACACATCGGGGAGGCAGTGGGCAGGGGGCCTGTGCAGGGGCAGAGGCTCCAAGCCTTCCTTCAAGGCCCATTGTCCCAGAATTTACTCACAAAACCCAAATTCAAAGACAAAAGGATCAAAAATTTTAAGATGGTGCCCTCAGACCATTAGCCCCTCACTCATGGGCCCTTGGGTGACTGCTCTGGTCATTTGCCCATGAAATCCCCTGCCCACGTGTTGTAGCCCCTCACTCCCCTCACCCTCACCCTCACTGCCATAGTCACAGTCACAGTTCATTTAGTTCCTGGTCCTTGCTGATCTACTCGGAGGAATTAGACCAGTGGAAGTTCATTAGGGGTGATACCACCCGCCAGGTGGCACTTGAAAATGTGTGAGTTGTCTGATGTTGTCACAATGACTGGAGGAGTGCTTAAGAAATTCAACAGGCAGAGATAGGAGATGCTAAATGTTTTATTATGTTTACAACAGGCCTGAGCTAACTGATGATACTGTTCCCTACAGAAACACTGCCCTAATGCTGCTTTGTCCGACATGACACGCTGATCCTTCTTCCAGGATACCTGTTCCAGACTGCCTGCCTCATGTGACTCCTTACCTACGTGTCCCAAAGCCTTGTCTGGTCTAGCCCCTGGAAGCAGAGTCCCTGGCTCCTCTGTGTCTACCTTCCTTGGAGTCCCTGTCTCATTGCACTGTGGTCACTGACTCCTACCATCTCCTCCCCAGCTGTAAACTCTCTGTTTCAATCTGAGGGAAAAGCCCTGGGTGGGGAGCCGGCCCATTCCTGGCTCTAGTACTGTCCTTGCCACCATGAGCAGTGAGAACCTGGCAGTCATTCCTCCTCTCAGCCTTCCAGCTGCAAGTTCTATTCCCCCAATTCTGCCATCACCAGAAAACCCTCAAAAACCTCCCTGAAAACAACCCTTCAGCTGACACCATAACCTTGATGATAATGCTACATCCTTGCCTTTATTGCTCTGACTTTTGTCCTGTCCAGCCTTGAACTAAAGATGTAAATCACCTCTCCCTTCCTCTGGAACACCCCAGGTGCCCGCACAGATTAGCACTCCTACCTTATTCTTTCCAAATTGTGGTAAAATATACAAAACATACGTGTTACCACTTTATTTTTAAGTGTACATTTCAACAGCATTAAGTACATTCACAACATTGTACAATCTTCACCACCATCTCCTCCCAGAAGTCATTCATCATCCCAAACAGAAACTCTGTATCCATTAAACAGTGACTCCTCAATCACCCCTCCCTCTAGCTCCTGACAAGCACCATTCTGCTTTCTGTCTGTATGAATTTCTTATGTTAGAATCTTATATAAGTGGAATCATCTGGTATTTGTCCTTTTGTGCCTGACTTATTTCACTCAGCATAATGTCTTCAAGGTCCTTCCATGTTGTGGCACATGTCAAAGTTTCCTTCTGTTGAAAGGCTGAATTGCCCATTATGTGTGTAGACCCATTTTATTTATCTGTTCCTCTGTTGATGGACACTTGTGTGGCCCACCTGTTCTTTTTTTTTTTTTTTTTACAGAGACAGAGAGTCAGAGAGAGGGATAGATAGGGACAGACAGACAGGAATGGAGAGATGAGAAGCATCAATCATGAGTTTTTCATTGCAACACCTTAGTTGTTCATTGATTGCTTTCTCATATGTGCCTTGACCACGGGCCTTCAGCAGACTAAGTAACCCCTTGCTCGAGCCAGCAACCTTAGGTCCAAGCTGGTGAGCTTTTGCTCAAACCAGATGAGCCCACACTCAAGCTGGTGACCTCAGGGTCTCGAACCTGGGTCCTCGGCATCCCAGTCCGACGCTCTATCCACTGAGCCACCGCCTGGTCAGGCCCCACCTGTTCTTTTTTAAAGAAAAGCATTTCTGGATAACACACTGAGTCCAGAGGGATCGAGAGAAGAATAAGCATCAGATCTCCAAGTGCATGGGCTCTCTCAGGAGCCTTCCACTTTAGGAGGGAGAGAAGCCAGAGGGAAGCAGAGGACAGAGGGACTGGTTTGTGGGTGCTCCAGGGCAAAGGGTCATCGCCTCAGGATGCAAGAGGGGGTGAGGTGAGTGTGGTGAGCACAAGCCAGGAAGCAGGCTGTGGGCGTGGCTCCCAGCTGAGGAAGGAGGGTGAGGGAGGAGGTGAAGCTTGTCAAGGAAAGTGAAGAGATGGGGTAGTGATCTTGCTCTTGGTTCAGAAAAGGAAGAACAAGGCCCTGGCCGGTTGGCTCAGTGGTAGAGCGTCAGCCTGGCGTGCAGGAGTCCTGGGTTCGATTCCCAGCCAGGGCACACAGGAGAAGTGCCCATCTGCTTCTCCACCCCTCCTCCTCTCCTTCCTCTCTGTCTCTCTCTTCCCCTCCCGCAGCTGAGGCTCCATTGGAGCAAAGTTGGCCCGGGCGCTGAGGATGGCTCCATGACCTCTGCCTCAGGCGCTAGAATGGCCCTGGTTGCAACAGAGCAACGCCCCAGATGGGCAGAGTATCGTCCCCTGGTGGGCATGCCCAGTGGATCCGGGTCGGGCGCATGTCTGACTGCCTCCCCGTTTCCAACTTCAGAAAAATACCAAAAAATAAAATAAAATAAAATAAAATAAAAAAATAAAGAAAAGGAAGGACAGGAAGGAGGGAGAACAAGAAAGAAAGAGAAACACGAGGGAGAAGGAGTGATCGTGAACACGTGCTATGAGTGGTGAATGTGGACGCCGCAGAAGGAACCAGGGTGCAGGGACTGAGGGGATGTTGGTGGAAGGGGAGGACAGAACCAGCTACACCATTTGCAGGACCCGGTGGAAAATGAAATGCAAGGAAAATGCAGTCAAAGGTACTGAAATACACAGCCTTTTCCATTTCTCTGTGATCTCTCCCAATATATTTTTTAAAAATTTACTACTTAATATCATTATAAGTAAAAATTCCAACACTTAAATTATTAGCATGAATTTTGTCATTTATCCTTATATTGTGCCAGTTATGTACTTATTGTTTTTTATTGTGGGAAAATAATACATTATAGAACATAAAATTTACTATTTTAGTTATTTTTAAGAGTCAGTTTAATGGCATTAAGTACATTCATACTGTTCTATGACCATCACCACCATCCACCATGAACTGTTTTCATCTTGCAGAAATGAATAAAATTTGTATCCATTAGAGTAGCAACAGCCATTCTATTTTCTGTCTCTATGAATTTGTCCACTCTATGTGCCTCATTCACCCACCAAGGGACCCCTAAGTTACTTCTACCTTTTGGCTATTGTGAATAAGCAAAGTCAGTTTTAAATGCAAATGTAAAAGCAATGAACTTATATGCAGAATCACCAAAATTACCTAATTCATATTTCCTACTTCATACCATTCATTCATGTGTATTTTATTCTGACCACAACAGAGGACACACTGGATAAAACTAACTCAATTCTCTTTATTTCACTTGACATGCACACCTACCTCCCCTCCCCTTCAATTTACTGACAGGCAAGGAAGGAAGGACTTAAAGGAAAAGGAAGTTGGGTTGCCCTTTCTTTTATGTCATCATTTTTCACATTAGTGGTTAACTAATATATATATTAGCACACACACACACACACACATATATATATACACATATATATACATAAGTGCCATTGTCATCTTTCTGTATTGAATGCAAGTTCTGGTTTGAATGGAAAGAGTGGCCTCCCAGGCTGTCAGCATCCGCTCACTCAGTCAGAGCTGTGGACATGGAACATGAACACAGGATTTCTGCAGGCCTACAATGTGTGGGAGTTCAGCCCGATTCAAAGGAGGACAAGGTGAGGGTGTCACAGAGCCAAACGGTGAGCACAGCCCATACTATATGCAAATGGGACATTAAAGAGCAGAGGACACAGGTATTCAGCGTATCTCTTCTCTCACATCCATCAATTTGTAGCAAGAATGGAGGCAGATGTACTCCCACAGTTATAGAGAAGAACCAAGAATCCATGACTTTTAGGCCCATTTAATGTGAAAGAGCCCCATGAAGCTGTATGAACCTGAGCAGGTCAGGGCATGCAGCTGAGCCCGGGAACGCTCAGGAAGAGGTCAAGGCATCCTTAAGAGGAGGGAGAGTTATAGTGAAAACTCTCTGTTTTAAATAAGTGTATGTAGGCCCTGGCCAGTTGGCTCAGTGGTAGAGCATTGGTCTGGCATGTAGAAGTCCTGGGTTTGATTCCTGGTCAGAGCACACAGGACAAGTGACCCTCTGCTTCTCTACCCCTCCCCCTTTTCTTTCTTTCTCTCTTTCTCTCTCTCTCTCCTCCTCCTGCAGCCATGGCTCGAATGGTTTGAGCAAGTTGGCCCCGGGTGCGGAGGATGGCTCCATGGCCTCACCCCTGGCACTAAAATAGTTTGGTTGCTGAGGAACAGAACAGTAGCCCCAGATGGGCAGAACATTGCCTGGTAGGGGACTGGCCAAGTGGATCCTGGTCAGGGCACATGCGAGAGTCTGTTTCTTTGCTTCCCCACCTCTCACTTAATTAAAAAAAGTGTATATAATATGCTTTAGAAAGTTTTCTTTCTAATGTATATAATAATATGTATGCATTTTAAGTTCTGATGGCTGGAGGGTTAAACTTTAAATTTCTAGAAAACCTGATCTGTGGCATACCACATACATAAGATGCTATTGTAGCTTTGGCAGCCTATAGAATATGTTTAAGCTCTAGATAATTGCAAAGATAAGCACTAGGGGAGCATGGGCGGTATCTCTCACTTCTGTACAACTGGTGATACTTGGATAAGATACATGTTAGGTGGCAGGTAAATTCTTGTTGGCGGGCTGTGTATGGCTTGGGGAGCAACTTGAAATACTGTGTACCTGGTGGCAGGCCTCGCTAGTGCTACCTACATTTGGAATTGGTTTTCTCTAAAAGCTCACAGAAATGTAAACTAGACATCACAACATTAAGGAGCATGGTTTGCTCTGTGTTCTTCCACAAAATTATCTATAATACATTTTTATTAAATGTTAACTCTAAGAAATTATTGTTGAATGAATGAATGAAAAAGGTCAAGTGAAGATAGGAGACAGCAACTCTGTCAACAATTAGGCTTTCAGTCCCCCCCCCCCCGCCTCCAAACATAAGTGTCTTAAACTGTATGGTGCTTTCCAAGGTAAAGTTCTAGGATTCAGTTAATATTCATAAATTCAATTAAGATTGTCACGGCTTGATAAGAGGAAACGAAGCACATTTATGTAATGTGGAGATACATTTTTACCAGGTATTAAACCAACAGTGTTGACAAAATGGAAGAATGAATGGCAGGTAGAGAGTCAGAAGACACATTCATTCATTGACCAAGACTACTAGATGCCTATGTGTGCCAACATGCTAGGCACAGTGTGGCTTAAATTAGGAATCATGATCCCTAACTTCAAGTTATTAATGTGGAGACAAGTTGGAGACATATGAATAAAACTATAAAAAAGGCAATATTGCCTGACTTATGGTGCCACAGTGGATAAAGTGTTGACCTGGAATGCTGAGGTCACCAGTTCAAAACCCTGGGCTTACCTGGTCAAGGCACATATGGGAGTTGATGCTTCCTGCTCCTCCACCCTTCTCTTCCTGGTCCTGTCACTTCTCTCTCTCTCATTCTATCTCTCACTTTCTCTTCTTTCTCAAAAGTAAATAAAATCTAAAAAAAAAAATTAAAAAAGGCATTATCAGACACAATATTATTAAGAATAAGATTACAGGAGAGACTATGAGTGCCCAGAGAAGAAATGGTGCCTCTGGGAGCCAAAGTAAGTGTTGATATCACATTATTCCTGCTTGTCTACAGCCAGGATGGGCACATCTGCTTCTGCACTCCATGGAGGGGCTCATGGAGTCTTTTAACCAATCATTCATTAAGCAAAATAGTCCTTGAGCACCTACTAAGTCCCAGACACTGTGCAAGGCACTAGAGATACAAAGATGATCCAATAGAGTCCTATCCCCAGATTGCTCATATGGTGATGGGGCAGTCAAGGTAATGGAGAGCAGTGCAGTGTGGCAGTCTGGGTTGGCAGACATAGCTTCATGGTGCCTGGCAAGGACCCACTGCTGCTGCCTTTCCTAACTGGTGACAGCATGTTTCCCATTGTGTCCCAAGATGGCCTCAGCATCCTTCTAGACACAGCAACCAGACAATTGCTACCCATCAATCAGACCTGGCACAAAATATGGAACCTATTTGCTTCCCAGGCAACAGTGGTTATAGTAATACTGCACCCATTTGCTAGGGGAGCACAGAGAAGCAATTGGCTGGCACTTTTTGGTGAAATTTGAATAAGAAGTCATGGAGTGGATACAAATCAAATGGACCTCAGAGGATAAGTAGGTTAGAAATTTCTAGCTTCCTGTTCACTTCCTACACTGTTGCTGACTTATTTGCAACTGGGAGAAAAGATAATTGTCCCTGGGAAACATGACTTTTTTTGGAAATGAGGGTTGCTCAGATCAGGACCCAGATGGGAGTAGCAGAGTCCTGGAAGGGATGGAGCCTTGAGGTGGAGAATGAGGCTGGGCCAACCTGTTGGAGAAAGTCCAGGTCACTGGGCCAACCCTGGGTTTTCTTTGGCAGAAGAATGTCCAGTCTCTATGTACCGGTGCCAAGCAGGCCAGGCACAGTGAGCTCACGGTTCCCCAAGTCCAGGAGCTGGAGACTGAGGGTGGCGGGAAGTGAAGGGCTGGAGATACCTCTAATGGCTTCAGGCTTGCAGCAGGCAGGGCACCAGACCAATGGAGACAGGAAATCTTCTGGGTTTTCAGACATTGTGTCATATGATTGTTTATTTGGGAAGAGAAGCCATGCAGGAAGCATTGGTGCCCCATCACCACCTCGGAGAGAGAAGTCCAGCTGGGGCACGTGCTCCCCTCCACACCCACAAGCCCGTGGGCACACATACACAAAGGCCAATGTCCCTCATCATCCACTCCACTGCTCCCCACTCCATGCATGCAGGTGAGGAGAGCGCCATGTTTCTCTCCAAGGGACCCCGCTCTTCTGTCTCTCTTGGACTAGTTATGACTTGCTGAACCTCAGTTTCCCCATCTGCAAAATGAAGGAAGGAAAACTCCTTTAACCTATTACTTGAGAAAATAGATGGAAAAGGACTGTGAAGAGCAGAGCAGCTCCATCCACATAATGAGTAAATTTTGTCTTTATCACAACCATGCAGGATTGGAGTTACGGAGTCATAGCGTTCCCCCTTCCTGGAGGCTCTCAGTGAGAATCTGTTCCATGTTTCTCTCTTAGCTTCTGCGTTGCCAGCACTCCTTGGTGTTTCTTGGCTTGTAGATGACTCATTCCAATGTCTGCCTCCATCATCACATGGCATTACCCTCTATGTGTCTCTGAGTGTCCAAATTTTCCTCTTTTATAAGGACACAACTCATTGGATTTAGGGCCCAGATAATCTAATATGACTTTACCTTACCTTGATTACATCTGTAAAACTCCTATTTCCAAATAAAGCCACATTCACAGGTTTCAGGTGGACATGAATTTAAGAGGACACTTCAACCCAGTATCCAGGGATTTGGCCAAAATGGAAAGAGATCGCGTTCTAGGAATGCAGTGTTGACAGGCTAAAGGGTTTCAGAGAAGACATGGATAGCAAATGTATTGTTTTATGTTCATGCTATATCATTCCACATGGTAAAGTTAATATGATCTGAAAATGAATGATTGTTCACATTTTCCTGCATACTCTGGGTAAGACTTAGATTTGAGGTCCCCATCAATACAGTACAGGGACAACTTTTGAGAAGTGTTTTTCATGAACTGCAGGATGGATGATTCAATGTAATGAGTCAGTGGTATTAAGGAACTTCAGGGGTAATAACAGCCATATTGTTTCAATACAAGTAGGTTCTAAAGAGACATGATGTTGTGACTTATCAGATAACAGGTCTTCAAGCACAGTTCTTGGCTTACTGCTCCCCAAACCCTTGGAATTTCCTAAGTGTTGACAGAGACAAAAGTGTCTTCTGTTAATAATGTGACTTTTGGACCCTACTCAAGGATGAGGACTAGTTGCCAGAAGAACCCATCTTATGCTTAGAGGTTTAGAACTTTCAGTCTCAAGCCCTGACCTCTGGAGAGGGGAAAGGGGCTCAAGACTGAGTTCAATCATCAATGGCCAATAACTTAGTCAGCCATGAGTACATAATAAAGTCTCCATAAAAACCTGGGAGGACCCCTTGTTGGCCCTTTTTTCAGAGAGCTTCCACGTTGGGGAACAGTTCTAGGTGCACCATGCAGGGTCCCAAGTTCCACAAGGACAGAAGCTCTTTCATTTGGGACATCGCCGTATGTGGCTCTTCTTCTGGCTATTGATTCATATCCTTTTATATCCTTTGTCATAAATCAGTAATCCCGTGATTAAACAGGATTCTTGAATTTCATGAGTTGTTCAGCAAACTAATCGAACCTGAAGAGGGGGCTGTAAGAACCTCTGACTTAGAGCCAGTTGGTCAGAAGCACAGGTAACAACAACCTGGGCTTGTGATTGGCATCTGAAGCCGAGGGTGGCTTTGTGGGACTGAGCCCTTAACCTGTGGAATGTGATGCTATCTCCAGGTACATGGTGGCAGAATTGAAATGAATTCTTGGACACCCAGCTGGAATCCAAGAATTGTTTGTTGGTGCGAGGAAGCTTCCACACACACGCGAGAATTGGGTTCAAGATCCCTTTTCCCAGTGGCATGATGCTGCCTTTCCTCAAGGTGGGAGTTTTAACTAAGAACAGTGCACTTGACAATAGCGAACAAAAAAGAAAATGAAAAGATGGTTTTTGGACTTGAACAGGAAGAGATGGTGCCTGGACACTATGAAGAATCTTTATGTGCATGGCTAAAACAATAAATAAATATGTAAATACCTCTTCTTTACCCATTATTCTATGTCTTCATCATTAAGTCACTATACTTGACATGGGCCATGGTTGCTGTAATGTATTTTAAAGTGAAATTGTTTATGTAGAGAGGCACTCTGGTACTGCTGTTTGCCTAGTGCCCTGCACATTCTGAATAAAAGCAATTCTCTTCTCCTGCACAGACCCTGAGGAGGGTGAGGGCTCCCGATTTAATCGCCTCCTCAGGATAGAAGCACAGCTCTGACCTGGCACCTGGCTAACTAAGGGCCCAGTGAGGGCCCTGGCTCAGTGATAGGTCACTTCCATATTCTCATGGTGGGGGAATGGGGTAAGAAGACAGTATTAACTCAGGGACAAGAGTTATGTAATACTATGACATTTTGCAAAATTTGAGATAACTAGCAAACTGTTTTTCTGATCCTCATAGATTTAGACTGAATCATCCTTGAGAATTGTCCTTGGAAGTTGTGTGGGAGAAGTGTGCGTGTGTACACACTTGATTCAACAATTATTCTCTGAACAATTGGGAGAACACATAGGCACAGAGGCGACTCAGACTGCTAGGGAGCTCGTGAAGGGGGCTGAACTGAACTGGGGCCCCCACCTGCCCTGGCACGCTCAGCTTTGCAGCCATGCTTGGGGTGCCAGTGGCCATCATTCAGCGGCCCAGCTGGTGACTACTCAACTAACCCACAGTATTACTAGAGGCTTGGGAAATGTATGTTTGGGAGGACGGGTTAGGGGCTGGTTCTCCTGTGGAGAGTTGCATCAAAGGGTAGCTCAACAAAGTGTGGGGTAAGGACTCCTGAAAGCTGGGGAGACCAGGTTAGAAATGGGGTACACCATGGAGGGACCTACCTAGAGGGTTGAGCCCTGGTTGCTCTCCCCCAGAATATGGGGAAGTCCTACCTT
Source organism: Saccopteryx leptura (assembly GCF_036850995.1). Classification (NCBI taxonomy): domain Eukaryota; kingdom Metazoa; phylum Chordata; class Mammalia; order Chiroptera; family Emballonuridae; genus Saccopteryx; species Saccopteryx leptura. The sequence continues at coordinate 21,393,352 of NC_089513.1, forward strand.
GTGCACAGCTTCAAGCTGTCCAGTCTTACATTTAATTCCCACAACTCTTTTTATTTATTTATATATATATATATATATATATATATATATATATATTTTTTTTTTTTTTTTTTTTTTTTGGTATTTTTCTGAAGCTGGAAACGGGGAGAGACAGTCAGACAGACTCCCGCATGCGCCCGACCGGGATCCACCCGGCACGCCCACCAGGGGCGACGCTCTGCCCACCAGGGGACGATGCTCTGCCCCTCCGGGGCGTCGCTCTGCCGCGACCAGAGCCACTCTAGCACCTGGGGCAGAGGCCAAGGAGCCATCCCCAGCGCCCGGGCCATCTTTGCTCCAATGGAGCTTTGGCTGCGGGAGGGGAAGAGAGAGACAGAGAGGAAGGGGGGGGGGGTGGAGAAGCAAATGGGCGCTTCTCCTATGTGCCCTGGCCGGGAATCGAACCCGGGTCCCCCACACGCCAGGCCGACGCTCTACCACTGAGCCAACTGGCCAGGGCCTAATGGGTTATTTTCTGATGTAGCTAATACACCTAACCTACTGAGCACCGTAGCTTAACCTAACCTACCTTAAACATGCTCAGGAACACTCATATCAGGCTACAGGTGGACAAAATCAACTTTCTGCTTCGAGTCAGCATCATAAGGGAATATTGTACTGTATATCACTAGCCCAGAAAAAGATCAAAATCCAAAGTACAATTTCTACTGAGTGCTGGGCACTTTCACACTGTTTTAAAGTAAAAAAAAAAAAAAAAAATTAAGTCGAAACATTGTATGTAAAGGACTGCCTATAGCTACACCTATGTACAAATAAGCAAGTTGCAAATGAGTCTTAATAAATTCATTAGATCTCTGTCCTTATGTGTTTCCATACTTCACCATTCTAAAATGACTTTTCGTTCATTCATTAATCTCCTTTTTTTTTAATAGCTTCCATTTATTTTTTTATTCATTTATTTATTTATTTATTCATTTTTAGAGAGGAGAGAGAGAGAGGAGAGAGAGACAGACAGAGAGAAGGGGGGAGGAGCTGGAAGCATCAACTCCCATATGTGCCTTGACCAGGCAAGCCCAGGGTTTCGAACCGGCGACCTCAGCATTTCCAGGTCGACGCTTTATCCACTGCACCACCACAGGTCAGGCTCATTCATTAATCTCTTAATGAGCACTTACTAGGTGTTTAGTGTATGTTAGGCACTGAAGACACTAAGATGGGGAAGAAGCATGAAGTCTTGTGGGGAAAAAATAATTGAACAGAAATTATAAACACAGTATAATAAGTGCTGTCATTAAAATATTAACAATGCATGTTTACAATAGCCAAGATCTGGAAACAGCCCGTGTCTGTCAGTGGACGAGTGGATTAAAAAGCAGTGGTACATATACACAATGGAATACTACACGGCTGTGAAAAAGAAGGAAATCTTACCTTTTGCGACAACATGGATGGACCTGGAAACTATTATGCTAAGTGAAATAAGCCAGGGAGAGAAAGAAAATTATCATATGACCTCATTCATTTGAGGAATCTAATGAACAATGTGAACTGAGGAGCGGAATAGAGGCAGAGGCGAAATCAAAGGGACCAGAGGGAAAGCAGACAGAGGGAAAGGGGATGAGAAGATGGGATCAGAGAAGGGAAAGAGATTAGTGAAATTATATATACATAACACAGTGTTATAGAAAGCAGGAAAGCAAATCCTGGAGGGAAGGGGGGAAGATGTTGGGGGGTGGGAGGCAAGAGGGATGTCGAGGGGAACACGGGGGTTGGGGGGAGATATATTCGGTGGGACACTTGAATCTATGTAAACACAATAAATTAAAATAAAAAATATTAACAATGCAAACCATCCTCATCCTGATTGCTCTTAAATTTATAAGTTTTGTCTGTGGGAAGCAAACTGTCTGGAACATGGAATCCTCCTCCTATAGCTCATGGCATGGAAAGACATTGGACGACCTATAGCTATGGAACATCTTCTCTGAACCAGTTGTGCCTAGAGAAAGAAGAGAACCTTTCTGAGTTAGAGGCATTTCTACTTTAGTGCTCCTGTCTCTCTTTTCTCACCCCCCATGCATTCCTACAGTGCCTTGCTATTCCAGGGCTGGGAATCTCCGAGCACTCCCTAATGCACCTGGCCGCCCATGCTCTGGTTTAGAAGCCTGACCTTGTCAGCTGGGTCAGCAGCACTCCAAATGACTGAAGACCCTTTAATGAAAGGAAACTAGACAGACAACCTAATTTAGCAGGGAGACAGACAACTTAATTTGGAGGGAAGTGGCTTCCAGGGCTGCTGAGAGCAAGGATATTATTTTGCCCCTGGAAACTCTAACAACTTGGAAGACTGACATCCTGAATCTGAAAATCTTAGTTTCCAGGACAGATGTCTTTAGACTTGTACACTCTTTTGAACGGTTTTGGTAGGTGGTTGTTCAAACTTGAATGAATCATATTTGTTTACTAGAAAAAGCCAGACCTTTCTGGAAAAGGAAACACGATTGCACAGCTCTATGTTCCAGATCCCTCTTTCACTTGTGTGCCCAGCTTTGCGTTGTCACGTTCTGTTCCAGAGCGTTTTCCCTTGCCTTTGAGGCTCCCAATGGGTGGTGCCTTGTAGTGGTGCAATTACTACACGAATGAATGAAATGATTAAAAAATAAATCCTTATGAGCGACACGGGAAGAAGTGCCAAGCAAAAGGTCTACAAATTTATTTTTGTGAATTTTGTAAAAGAGGTCATCGATTATCTTCAACGTTAAAAGACACTACTCAGTCTGCAGCAACCCCGCTGCAGTTTCATTAGTCGATGGTCAGAATGGGGACAGGAAGGAAGGATTAGCTTTGTCTCCTGTCTTGGGCGCCGCGCGGCTCAGGTAAGTGCAGCCTGGAAGGCAAACTTTCCTGCGTCTGCGAGAGGAAGCCTGGAGAGAACCCGCTGACATCGAGGGTGCAGTTGCAGATGTCGTGCCAAGGTGAGCAAAAGCCTATGGTTTCCTGTGTCTGCAGGAAGCGCGGAGGGTGAGTTGCAATAGGGTAGAGGGTAAACCAGCTCCTGTTGGCCCTCGCCTGCTGGTGGACAGAACATCTGCGTTGTCTCACCCGCGACCACTCACGTCGTCCCTCTGGGGCGGAGACCCCCTTCTTCTCCCCTCGGAAGGACCCTTTCCAATGTCTGTCACAGCTAAGCGCTGCGCGTCCCGTAGAGCCGTGAGGTGTCCGCGGGGCGGGGCTCGGCGGGGCGGGGAGGATCCAGCCCTCCGGGAGCCCGCCCTTGGCTGCGGAGCTGGGGGACTGGATGCGTTGGAAGGCCTCCTTCTAGGCTGTCCCGCGTGGGAAGGGTGTCCCGGGGCGGGTCCGTAGCGCTCAGGGTGCGGGGTGCGGGGGATTCCCGCCGGCAAACTGTGAGGAGAACCCCGCGCCCGAACGGCCCTCAGTGCAGGTTGCACGCAGGGGTTTTGGCGCCCTGGAGTGACACAAGCCTCTAGTTTCTCGCGTCGGAGAGCTGCTCCCTGGGCTTGCTGGAATTCCGAGAACATTGGGGAAACTTCTCGCCCCCACTCCAAGCTCCTCACTTTACGGTGGTAAAGCAGTCGCTGAGTTGTTTTATTTTCTACCTTCATCGGACTCTGTAAAAATAGCCGTGCGCTGGGCCGACCGAGCCAAGCCCCGCTGCCCCGCTGCCCCGCGCCGGTGTTAAAGTAAAAATACCCGGCGGTCCGGAACCTGTGCTCCGGGTGCCGGAGGGTCCGGCCGGGCCGCAGAGGGCGTCTGGAGACCGGAGAAACGGCGGCCGCCTGGCCCCTTGCCTCGGCCGGGGCTGTCCCTTTAAATCCTGGAGGAGGCAAAGAGAAAAAAGGAAAGGAAGAAAAAAGACGCGGAGCCCCGAGCGGCTGGTGGCTCTGCCCGGCCCCCCACCCCGCCCCCGCGCCGGGGTCCCGCCTGCTGCCAGCCGCGTCTGGAGGTCCGGGGCGCCCCCCGCGGCGCCGCCCACCTCCACAGTTACTGTCAAAATAGAAATTAAGCGGAGCCAAGGAAGAGGTTGAACCGCAGCAAGTGCATGTGTGGCAGGGCGAGGAGGGGGCGGGCACGAGGGAGAGGCGACCACAGACATCCGGGCCCTTCAGCCCAGTGCGCCCCCCGAGCGGGTGGCGCGGGCAGCGCGGGCGCCCAGCGCGGGGCGCGGGGCTGACAGCAGCGGCGCGGGGGGCGGGGCGCCGGGAGGGCGGGGGCGCGGCGCGGGGAGGGAGGAGCTGCCCGCGCGCCCGCGGCCGCTCCGCTCCACACCCGCCAGCGCAGCCGGGCCACGAGACTCTGACAGCCGCGCGGCCCGCGCTGTTCGGGCGCACCGGACCGACAGACAGCGGCAGCGGCGGCGAAGGACGCGAGGACCGCGGCCCCGCGCCAAGTGCGGGAGGCGCGCGGCTGGGTCTGGCGGCGCGCAGAGGTGAGTTGGCTTCGCGCGCGATGCTCGGGCACCGGCTGTGAGTCTCCCTTGCACCTTAGCTGCCGAGGCGGGCCGGGGGTCGCGGGGCTCCGTGAGGGTAGCTGTGCGTCGCCACCGCCGGAAAGCGATGTCAGGGGGCTGTTGCTAAGAGGCCGGCGGTCCGCGCGCCTCGGGGCATCGGCGGGGGGCGGGGGCAGGGGCGCCCCAGCGCGGCTGGTAGGAGGCTGGGGGCTGCGGTGGCTATTCAGGGGCTCCGTGCGGCAGCCATGCAACGGGAGGAGGCGGAGGTGGGAGGGAGGGAGGAGGGGAGAGCCAGCGGAGAGCGAGCCGGAGAGCGGGCGCCGCGCCTCCTGGCTGGCACCGCGGCCCGGAGCGAAGTGGCGCGCGGGGCTGGAAGGGAACTTCTGCGGGCGCGTGCGGCCCAGGGCTTGGTGGCGCCTCCCGGCCGGGGCAGAGCGGGCCTGTTGGCAGCCACAGGTGGTTTCTGCCAAAAGTTTTACCACACATCTGTCGGGAAGGCGCGGGAGCATTTCGGAGGGTGACGGTTTCCTGAGACTACGGTATCCGCACCTCACGTTGTTTTACCTTGAAGATTAGAAAAGCGGCTGGAAGTCTGGAATCCAGCATCTCACAACGTGGCTCAAGGGCTTCCTGGTGGTACCTCCCCGAGGTGGCGCCCTTGCGGGACCCTAAGACCCCTGCTGCTGTTTGGAAGTTGCGGAAAATGGGCGCACGCAAACGGTTCCTCCGCGCCTCGGGAAAGTTAAGCCGAGGCCAACCTGTCGTCCGCCCGGGGCAGCGCAGGGTCTCTTCCTGGGGACCGCGCGCGTCTTAGCTCAGGGTGTGAGCATCTCGTGCTCCTTTGAAAGCGAATCGTCTCTGACCGCTGTGCTGCTTTGTTATTCCGGCTGGTTGTCTGGTTTCGTTAGGAAGAGGACCAGGAGGAGCCAGAGAAAGAGCGGATCGAGAGCAACTCGCGTTTCCTTTGAAACCAGCCGCATGGGATGGTACCCAAGCCCAGGCGTCGGGGGTCCCGGGCCGAAGGGCGCCGGTAGTCGGTGGGGTGTGCTGTCTGCCCGCAGAGCTTCCCAGACTACTCACAAGGCCCGAACTGGGTTTTCTGGAGCATCGGGGACAGAAGGGGAGAAGGGCGGGAAGGGAAGACCGCTCCGAAGAGGTAGATATGCTGTGGTCAGCTCCGGGAGAGTCTCCGAGAAGGCCTGTGGTTTGGCCCCGTTCCTCTTTGGCTGGGGTGAGGAAGCCAGGGTAGCGAGGTTAGAACCGCCCCGGTAGGTCCGTCCTGGCTGAAAGAAATCATTTTCTCCGCAGTGGGTCTGATACCCAGGTGTTGCATGTCGGCACAGAATGCCTGAGACTGGAAACACTCAGGCCTTCATTCTGGCTGGTCCTGCTCCCACTCCCTACTCCCCCGCCCCAAGAAGTCCCTGAGCAGAAGTGTGCCCTTTCTTTAAAGATGCCCACAGAGTTTTGAAGCTGAAAAAGACCCTAGATATTAGGAGTGCTCATTTCACAGATGAGCCAATTCCAGGCCCAAGGAATAGAAGTGAGCTGTCACAGTGTTAGAGGCCCAGGGACACTAGACTTGACATCAGCCTCTCCTGGGCCAGGGTGCAGAGAGATCCCTCAGCCAGGCCTCGAAGGACCTGAGGTCAGAAGTGACACCTACACACCCAAGTCCGCCCAGGGCTCATTATCTGGTACTGTCTATGTCCATGCGCGCTGGCAGATGTGTATTTCCAGGCCTCTGCCCCTGGCTTAAACACATCAGGACTGGCGCTGCACATTCCGGTCTGACACTACCCCAACTCTTCCTGCTCCCTGCTCACCCCAAAGTCCTCATCCTCCTTTTGAAACATAATGGGGCTTGATTAGCCAAGATGAGTCCGCAGCTTGTCTCACTCTGAAGCACCCACTTTCTGTAGGATGCCAGAACTCTGTTTTGCTGGTAATTAGGTTTTACAGATAGTTTTGAAAGGAAGCCCAATTCTGGATCAATTACACTTGGACACAAATGCTGTGCTGTTGTGGATACCAAATGAGAAAGATGAGCAATTATCTGGGAGTGTTGGAATAAATGTTGTTATGAGTATTTGACACAGCTATTAAGACATCAATGAGTGGGTTTTCAGTAAATGTTTTTTATGTTGTATTTTATTGAGCAAACAAAGTGTCTTAATTAAAAAGAACTGGGAGTTAGCCACTTAGATTTTAGCCACTTGTTTCTTACCAGTGTGTATAGGTGGGAAAGATTTGAATAATAAACAGAATGAGTGTTGAGAGAACTCCCCTCACCCCACCCCCAAACAAACATCCGAGGGCAATGCTTTTCCGTCAGTCTATAATGTCATGAACAGTCCAGCGGAATCATGTTAAACCAAAAGACGTCTGGATGCGGTGGGTGCGGTATGTGTCAATCTGTATTAGTCAGAAATGACTTGTAAGAGAGTATTTTGTAAGTTTTACTGCTTGCAAGGGCATGCAGTATTAAGATTTCAAGGCTAATGAAATGTCAGTGAGTATAATTCTGTTTTTGTGAACAGATTAGAATCAATGGCCATGCTTGGGGCTCACATAGAAGAAACCAAGATCTGATATCAGAAAGATATACAATGTTACATTTTGACAGTGCCTTTCACTGTTATGCATGCTCATCTCTCCACTTCCCTAAGGACTCCACAGTTCAGCTATTTGTCTGGGTTACAGGTGTGGAAACTGAGGCAGGGAGAGGGGAGAGTGTTATTTCTATAGTGGCATTCAATGCAGCTTGGGGTTTCTGGGTTGACCAGGGAGCAAGAAGCCTTCTAAAAATATTGCCTCTTGCCCCTTGTCAGCACCGCAAATAAAAAGGGGTGTAGAGGTATGATGGGCTTACAGTTACACCTCATGGGAGGCCAGTCACTCTGATGGGGGCCCAAAGACTTTCAGCACCCCTCCTGTGGGTGAGTAGTTCTCCTCCCTCGCGTAGCAGGCTGTGGGAACCAGGGCTGGGAGGGCCCAGCTGGCTGAGGCTGGGGCGGGGGTGTGGGATCTGTGCCTCTGTAGGGCTGGAGGAGTCCAGGCTATTTATAGCCCTCCGCCTCTCCTGGGAAGAGGAGACTCAAGGGTATGGAGGCATCCTCGGTGCTGACTACCCATGATGGCTGTGCCCCTCGGGAAACACCTGCCACCAAGTTCACCGCGGCGTTGGAGTGACGGGTGTGGAGGGTCCTGCAGGGCTCCCCAGACTTAAGCGGTTCGGGTGGATTTAGGATACAAGGACTTCCTGGAGCCAGTGTGTGCACTGTTCTCAGGCAATGACCCACCCCCCATTTGCACAAAATGAGGGATGCCCTAGAAATCTTCCAGAGCATAACTTAAGAACGTGCTAAGTTGGGGGTAGTTGGCTTTTCTGATAATGACAACAGTGATTTTTATGCAGGAGAAGATTCTGAAAGCGACATGTTATATGTGGTCCCTCTGACTCTGCGCTGTGCCATCTCCGTGTGGTGCTGGTTGAGGAGGTTTGAGGGATGCAGTGAAAGCCCTTTCTGCCCCCAGACCAGTCCCTGATGGTTCCCCTTAACCTCCCACTCTTTAAATCAATACCAGCATCCTCCTTTACCATCCAATAAATAGCAACTGCCACCCCACCAGTTACAACTTCATTCCTGAGACTGCGAATAGTTTCCCCTGGGTTGGTGGAATGAGGGAGGGTGGCAGAGGGAGCAGGGAAAACACTGAGCTTCTCTCTGTTTAGCTCTTCAGAGTGAATTAATCTACTTATGAGAACCATTGCAGAAGCTTACAGCAGGTTTTACCAGGGAGAGAAGACTTAAGCAGGCAGCTCTACACAGAAAGGTGGGCACTGGGCAGCTCCTGGTGAGCCTGGCACAGGCTTTGCATGCAGAAACTTTTAAGGGCTGGGCTTGTGTGTTGCTCACTTCACATCCTCAGCACCCAGCACAAGGCCTGGGCATGGACAGTGTTTGCTGAATGGATGCCGAGGGCGGAGAACAGGTGGATGGGTGGATGGCAGTCAGGATGCCATAAGCTGTGCTCCCTGGCAACGTGAGGGGGTGTCCAGAGGGTGAGGACATAGCAGCAGAGTGGAAGTGGGAGGAGACAGGTTGAATAGGCATTTTGAGAGCCCTGGGACAAGTTGATTGGCCAGTCCACACAACCAGAGATGCTGGGAGCCCCCGGCCATGGGTTCACCTGGCAGGGATGGAGTCCTTCTCTGTGGGCGGTCACAGCACAGTCCGGCCTCACAGAGCGGACAGTGAGTTTCCTTTATTAGCACAGATCGGCCACTTCTTTGCTATGGTCCTGTTGGTACTTAGGGGCTGGCCTCTGGCTGCCTCTCTGATCCCTTTCTATTCTCTCTACTCCACTTTCCTGGATCCTTTCATTTTTTGGATCCTTGGAAATACACCAAGCTCATGTATTTCCCCTGAGCTGTCCTTGTCTGGAGTGCCCTTCCCTCAGCTCTTCCCCTGGCTGGCTTCTCCTTGTCATCTAGGTCTCAATCAGAATAGCACCCTGTAATATATTCTTCATGGCACCCAACTCCATTGGGGTTAGAGTCTCAATTCTCTTCTTGTTTATTACTTGTGTCTTCCACTAGAATGGAAGCTCCATGAGCATGTCCTCAACACTAGAACAGTGCCTGGCATATAGCAGTGCCCAAAGAAATAGTAGATGGTGAGTGGCTAAGCCAGCGAGTGCTTGGGGATGTATGAGAGTGAGTCAAGTCTGCGATCATACCACCCTGAACTCGCCCGATCTCGTCAGAGAGTGGGTCAGCTAGGGGTCCAGTTCTCAGGATCTCCTCAGCCCAGAGCAGGAATAAAGCTTGCTCATACACACTCCGATGTGTAGCAGGAAGGGAAGGTGGTATTCAAGTGGGTATAGCCCAGGAGAGCCAGGGACAAGAGGTGTTAGCCCTGATTCCACAAGGCTGGTTGGCTTAGGTGGAGGGGTCTTCTTTCAGGTGTCATATTTACAGCTGGACCCTCTGGCAGCTGACTGACCTCCAGGACTGAAGTTCTTCTAGCATGCTTGGCCTCTCTCTCTCTCTCTCTCTCTCTCTGTTTATTTACTTCTTTGGTGAGCAAGAGTCCCAAGCATAATGCCATCCTTGGAGAGTCAGGAATGTTGTGTTTTTCCACCAGTTCCATTCATTCGCAGCCTCCTCAGCACAGCTGTGGACAGCTGGCTGCCAGCGTGGATGCCAGGAGGGTTCTCTCCAGGGCCAAGGGGTACACTCAGCTCTGCAGGAATGGGGAATTTCATTTGTGTTTCACACCCTGCTGATTTCCAAACCCACTGAAATGGTGCCTGTAAAAACAGATTCATGAGGAAATTAAAAAACTATTAGCATCCAGTTTACTGCTTATTTTTTTTATTGTAAAAGCAATCAGAGTCATGATAGAAAATTTGGAGAATATGGAAAGGTGTAAAATTAAAACAAAAAGCTGCTACAACATCCTGATTTTGGTGTATGTCCTTTCAGTCTTTTTTTTCTGTACCCACCAATGCCTATATCCATATGCACACACATACATGTACACACATGTACACACGTGTAAACAGAATTAGAGTTAGACATTATTTTCTAAATCTTTTAAACTGTGCCATCTTTTAATAAGCATAAAGGTTTTCTTTTCTCTTGGGAGTCCGAGACATTCTTACTATGAATCATTGATATTTGGAAGAGAATGTATTTTCCACATCTCCTCACCAGCTGAGGTTTCAGCCAACTTTACCTTCTGTAGTTTGAATTAGGAAAACAGCCTCCCCTCCACCCCCACTGCATCAGGCGTGCGGCTGTGGGGAGGAAGGGCCGGGGAAGATCTCATTCTGAGAAGCAGGTAGGAAAGGGGCAGCGTGGAAAGCAGGTCTCTGACTTAAAAGTTCAATGGGTTTTTGGAGGAGGCGAGGTTCTGGTGGAGTCTTGAGGTGCTACATTCCCTGAGACAGGAACTTGAGGGTGCCCAGGCAGGAGGAGCAGGCTGTGTGGACCTTGGAGTTAAGAGAAAGAAAACAGGCTTGCCAGTCCAAGAGGAGGGGGTGCAGCCCTGCCACGAAATGGCAAGAGATGGAGACCCTTCAAACTGGTAGCTTCTCAGGATTCCAGAACAGAGTCCCAGGGGAGGGTGGGTCCTGGGAGAGGATGAGGCCCCACCCTGCCGTGAGGCAGGTACCATCCTCATTAGAAAACTGAGGCCCGAGAAGTTAAGGAATGGTGAGGAGCATGAGTTCAGGAGCCGATCAGACCTGGTTCCTATGGTTCGGCCCCTTTTTTGGAGTCACTTTGGGCAGCTTACTCAACCTAAGCGTCAGTTTCCTCCTCTAGAAAGTGGTGAACACCAGCTTCCTCAGGTGGCTGGGAAAACGAGATGAGATGATATATAGAAACACCCAGCACAGCTCTTTCGATACCTGGAAACCACTCTTTTGTGAATTTCTATTACTCACCTGAAGAAAGAGGTGACAGAACACCAAGGATTAGTGCTGAGAACACTTGAGACTTTGTTTTCTTTCTCTTCCTCCTCCTCAGGCCTCCACCGTACTTATGTCAGGGCCTAAACACTCAGCCTGCGAGAAGGATGACTCTGGGAAGCCGCTGATCACGTGTAGGTAGAATTAAAGTCACTTGAGGGGTGCCACAGTCCTTCTCTCCTTTGCTACCTTCTTGAAACCATCCTGGGTCTTCAGAAGGTCCGTCTAGAAGCCCTGGCAGGGGCACACTGTTCACTCAGCCTGGGCACAGTGGCCTTTCGAATGGAAAGTGTCTGGCTACACAGAGAACAGGACACAGGCCAGGCCAGTCTTGTTGAACTGAGTATTTGGACATTGAATTCCTGGGAACTGAACAGGGTAAGCAGCATATTCCTGGAGGACAGCAACCCAGCGAAAAGGTAATGTGAGCCTTCCACGTGATTTAAATGTTTCTAGTAGCTATGTAAAGAAAAGAAAAGAAAAGAAAAAGGTAAAATAAGTTTTAGTAAGACATTTAACCTAGTATATCCAAAATATTACCATTTCAACCTGTGACACTAGTCACATTTCAAGTGCTTAGCAGTCCCCTAGCACAGTGTGGTGAGCTGGGGGCACAGGTCGGGAGGGCTGGTCTTGGGGTGGGGGCCAGTGCTGCTCGGGGGGCTCTGATGGTGTGGGAAGGCAGCTGGGCCTCTTGGAAGGGGTGTTTCAAAATCACGCAAATTGGGGAAGAAGGAAAGGGTTGTAGGAACCTGACTTTCATCCTGGCTCAGTGATAGTTGAATTGTGTTTTCCACTTTTATGGGCCTCAGTTTCCGCATCTGCAAAATGAGGTTGGATCATCCCTAAGGGCTATTCCGACTCTGGTGTTCTCTAATTCCTGAGTTGAAGATGTGGGAAGCAAATCTAGCCACTTTCTACTTTTGAAGAGGGTGGAGATGGGGCTGGAGAGAAAGTTCGGGCAGCAGAGAGGACTGCTGGGCCCCACATGTGAAAGCTTCTCTTTAGAAAGTCCTGTCGGGACAACTTAGAGAAACGTGAGCCTCTCGAAGAATGGACACTATCCAACCACCACCGTTAAGTTGCCCTTATCGAAAGGTATGTTTGCGGTGCGAGGGGAGCAGATAAGACATTCACTATTATTTTTAAAAAGTGACATGTTTTTATTGTTTCAAATCCTGGAGCTTCCTCTTGTTCCTGGGTCATCCCAGATGGCTGTGAATGGCAGCCATAATAGAGGGGAGGGGCCCGCAGGAAATATTAGAACAAAAAAGGAAATATTTCAGCTCTGTCATAAACCGGCACTTGGCCTTCCCAGAGAGGATGTGGGAAGAGAGAGGGGAAAGCAGCAGGTGTGTTTGGAGGGAAGGGTGTGTCCATGAATGTATTTTAAGCTCCTGAAGTCAGAGGCTCCGGTTTTATTGCACTCTGGCGGGGAGGGATTTGAGGCTTTATCTCCTTGGCACAGACTTCTGGGGAGGGGGTTGGGAGTGGGGGAGAAGGGAAACTCTGAATCTCGGTTTCAAGGGGTATCTCTTCTTTTTTTTTTTTTTTGTATTTTTCTGAAGCTGGAAACGGGGAGAGACAGTCAGACAGACTCCCGCATGCGCCCGACCGGGATCCACCCGGCACGCCCACCAGGGGCGACGCTCTGCCCACCAGGGGGCGATGCTCTGCCCCTCCAGGGCATCGTGGGGCAGAGGCCAAGGAGCCATCCCCAGCGCCCCGGCCATCTTTGCTCCAATGGAGCCTTGGCTGCGGGAGGGGAAGAGAGAGACAGAGAGGAAGGGGGGGGGGTGGAGAAGCAAATGGGCGCTTCTATGTGCCCTGGCCGGGAATCGAACCCGGGTCCCCCGCACGCCAGGCTGACGCTCTACCACTGAGCCAACCGGCCAGGGCCTATCTCTTCTTTTTAAATTAGGTTCTCAATAAGTAACTAGCTGTTACCTGAGGACCGTCCCCGGGACTTCCACATGCAGAGCCGACGCTCTACTGCTGAACTAACTGGCCAGGGCTACCTCGAACCCTTTTTACATGAGGATTTCTCTTTTATATTTTCTGAAACTAGATTTTTATTACTTTTTCACATATTGTTTGCTTTGAATTTTTAATTAATTTTTCCCCCAAATAGGTCAATACTTACATGGTTTAAAATTCAAAAAGTACAAAAGGGTATTCACAGTGAAACATCTTTCTCTCACCCCATCTCTTAGTGCCCTTGCCCCGAGGCAGACACCATTCCTGGTGGCTGCAGTTTGAAGACATTGGTGCATTTGCAGGATACGTATATGTGTGTGCACGTACAGGAGCATGTGTGTGGTCAAGTTTTTCTACCCAAATGGAAGCACGTCATATATATCACATTTCACTTCACATTTTCTACCAAATATTATAATATGTCTTGGAGATACCTGACTATCTGACAATAAAGAGTATCATTTCTTTTGTTTGTGTTGGTGCCATGGATTCCATTGTATGGCTATACCTTGACTTACCTAAGCATCCCTTACAGAGGGATATTCCGATTGTTTCCAGTCTTTTGTTTAGACAGTACCCTTGGTTTTTATCCTGTGATTTTTAATGAAAGTCATCCTTGAGTTTTTTCGAATCTAGACAAATTGATAGCAGTCTGAGCTTGCTGATTTATTGTTTGCAAGATGCTTCAAAGGATACAATTGCTTAAAAGTAGAATAAACAATTTTTGCATTGTACTTCCTGGAAAACGAATCACGGAGTCAACGTTCATTTGTGAAACCAGTGTTTCCTGAGTTGCTACATTGTGCTTGGTGCCGGGCACTGGGCGCTGGCCCAGGGGGTGGCCTGGGGGAGCCGAGGAGAAAGGGCATGCAGCGTGGCGCTCACGTCCTGGGCCTGGGCCTGGGGGCGGGTGGAGGGTGCCTGTCACAGGAGAAGAGGACATATACAGTGGCCCTGGGGGCAGCCTTGATGGAGGTCCATAAACACCACGGGAGTGTTGGGCCCTGTGACATGGGATGGCGAGCAGGGTGTCAGGGAGGGGGCTCTGGGCTGACTGGCATGTGTGAGTAGCAAGATTTCTTTTTTTTTTTTAAATAAAAAAACCTTTTTTATTGATTCTTTACACAGGATTGAGAAAAATATCCATTGTCCTTAGATACTATTGTTTATTTATTATTACTGCTTATTGCATAGGGCTGGGGGAAGGATCTCAGCTTCCTCCAACATCCTTCTGGAATGAGACAGTGACCAGTGCTGGCTGAGCCATCTCAAGGCCTGAGACAAACAGCAAGGTTTCTTGACTACAGCTTGCAGTGCCACGTCCTTGGTCCCTCTCAGCTCCCTCTCTGGGTCACTGCCTATCTGCAGAGCCCTCCGAAGGGCAGGGTCTGGGAGCCCGCTCAGTCGGGCAGACTGTGTGTCCTTGGTGTGTCCCTTCTGACCTTGAAGGCCGTGAAACTCCTCTTTATCCCAGACAAATGGGCTTTACTTCGGCCTGGAGAACAAGGCTCTCCCTCAGGCCATTCTCTTCTCAGCAAATGGGCCATGAGGGCCCAGTAGCCCTGTGGCCAGAGGGGCTGTGGTCCGTGGGGAGAAGTCAACCTACGATGTTGAAGGAAGTATCCTCGAGTGGCCTGAATTAGACACTCCTGGGTGTCCTGTGTGTACCGCTCCATGCTCCCCTCCTGGATGCAGGGGTGTCGCCCTCCCAGGAACGCTGGCCCAGCCCTGGCAGCCTGCCCTCCAGAGGGCTCAGGGTGCTCCCCAGCAGCAGCCCACAGGCTGAAGGTGAACCTTCATCAGCGGGTTTGAAGGCATCAAACTACAGTTGCCGAAGAGCTGCAGGTGGACCCAGGAAACTACCAGTCACAAAGCATCTTTGCTGCTTGTGTGTGTGTGCAAGGTGGGGAGCTGGGGTCCCCAGAGGACCCAGGCACACAGGAGCTCCCACTGCGTTTGCAGCCCTGAGGTGAGTTCTGTGCGGATCAGAGGAAGCCCAAGACACAGTCTTGACCTCAAGGATCCGAAAATCTATTTGGGAAGATGATGATGTTTATCAGACATATACTAGCCTTATGCTGAAGGCCTGAGTGATATAAGGGCTGTAAGACTTCAAAGAAAAGGGAGGCTGGCTGCCTGGAGTCAGCACAGTGTGAGGCTCCCGACGAGGCTCAGAAAGGGAGCTCCGCAGGAGAGCTGACGTCGCTTCAGCAGCTGCTCCGGGGCAGGCACTGCTCGGCTGGGACGCACCCACTGGTTCTCACCTCAGCTTTCAGTGAGAAGCTAGTAGTTCCGTCATAACAGATGAAGAGCTGGGGCTGGGAATGTGTAGGTTAACTTGCTTAAGGTGACCTGACTGCCAGGAGATGCAGAGCCCAGATTCCCGATCCCACGGTCTCTCCACTTCACCTGACCTGACGCTGAGGCTCCTGGAGATGACTCAGGGAGGCGTCCGCCTGTGCGGAGGCGGGGCGGTGGGACCAACGGCCTGTGTCGTGCTCAGGAGGCAGTATCCCCCAGCAGAAAGGCATGCGTGGGAAGCAAGAGGAAACACATGGAGTTAAGGGGGAATTGACTGGAGAATTAATTGCAGCAAATCTTAACTCTCAGAAGCTTGATCCCCTCTCTCCAGTTCACTCTGGTGTGCTCAGTCTGGGATGCTTCAGAGGATGTCACCCTGTCTGTTTCAGCATTCAATGATAAGAATTTAGAAAGAGATAAACCCCTTGATACCAATGATTAAAAAACTATGTATTTTAGTCCAGAACAAAACTGGGGTGATTTTTATTCATTGTCCCATATCTCCTTCCAGTGGCATTTTAGGAAATTGCTTTTGGAACCACTTAAAGCACTGTTGTAAAAACTCAACTGCCAGCACAAAGGAATATCATGACTCTAAAACCAGGTAGTAAGCTATCCTAGCGGTGTGCACTTTGTTTTATAATTCAGAGCAGACGGATGGTTCTTTTCTAAAATTAAATTTATTGGGGTAACATTGGTTAATAACATATAAACTTCGGGTGTGTAACTTTATAATATCTGTCTATTGTGTCTACTCTCTTTCCATCACCATGTATTTGACCCTCTTCATCCTCTCCCCACTCCTCCCTTCTGGATGGTCTTATACTTCAACTTGTATGAGAGCCACGTGACTAGCTAACGACATTGTGGTTCATGGTCAAGGATGATAATTCCTCTTCGTTATACTCGCTCTCTGTGTGGCGTGAGCCGTCATATGTGTTGTTACGGGTGGTGAATGGGCAGGGAACAGAGGAAGTCTCGGGTTTGAGGGCTTAGTAAATCCTGTGTAATGGTTAGGCTGGGAGATGTGCCGAACAGATCCAAGGACCCCATTCCAAGGTGTAAATTTGTATACGTGGATTTATATTCAGCTTTGTAATTGCAGGGTTTCTCTGTCCTAGTACTAACTTACAAATAAATACAAGTCACTTGAACAGAAGAGCCCACCTGTTATTTTTCTGCCTGCAGCCCTTGGGAATCTGTGCCTTAATGAAGTATTAATAGATCCAATCTCACCTGATAAGGTTGTGTCCAGCTCATGCTTCTTGCCTTGACTCTTGCAGAATATAGAAGCATGCACCCTGAGGGCAAGGAAAATGCCTCCTGTTTCTGACTTAGCTCTGCTGTGAGATGTGCCTGTGCCCATTCTGCAAATCGTCTCCTAACTTAGGTGGCAGCTAGTTTCCAGGAGCTCAGAAGTCGTGCTCACAAGCTGGGTGGTGCAGATGAGAAAGCAGAGGGCAGAATTCCAGTCCTTGCCTTGCCAGCCGTTGACAGATGCAGGAGCGGGTGCTTGCTTTTGTCTACCTGGAGCCCTGGGTGTTTTTTCCTAACTGCTTTGTGAGCGGGGCTGGGGGGGAAGAGAAAGGTTGTAAAAGTGAATTATTTGATAAAATAATATTTCTGCTTACATTATAGAAGACGAAATCACGCTATGTTCTATCTTCGTTGCTTTGCCAGAAATTCCTCATGACAGATTCTGATGCACCAGATTGAGCCACCTTGCTGAGTGTCGCTTATTTGCAGAAGTCATTAAAAGCTATTGTTTAACCAAAGGCTTTTCTTTTCCTTCCTTACAATTTTCAAGACCCTACATTTGTTATGGACCTGAGTCAGCAACATTTCTATTTTTGGAATTTTGTTACCTTTTTTCAGATTCTGGACTGCTCTTTGCTCAGAAATGCCTTTTGCCTAGATTTGGGTTGCATGTCTGAAATAATCTTACCACAAAAGGATACATCTTTGTACCAGGACTCGGCCACCTGGGTGACCTAGTTCCCCTTTCTGCCTGCCTGCCTCATGGACAAACCATTTATACCTCAGTCAATCCCTGAGAAAGTAGCCATTTGCCAGAAAAGTAAGGTATTTGAATAGAACACACACACTCTCTCTCCCCTTCCCTCCTTAAATGGGATCATGGGTGAAAAGCACCCAGCAGAGTGGCTGTCACAGAGCCCCGGACTCAATATTATTGACGACTGCTAATATTATAATTATCCTGTTCAAAAGGAAACTGTAGCCTCAGTCCTTTTGTGGTCACGCTCGAGAATCAGAAAGCTCTCTTAGCCTAGTGACCCATTCTGTTGTGTTTTTATACTGCATCTTTCATACACACACGGCACATTAAGAGTCTGTTCATTCTTCGGGTGTGTGTGAAATTCCAATTCCTTTCAGGAGAATTTATGTGTAGTTTTAGAGGGGATAATCGACCAGTTAGTATGTGCGCGCTGATTTTATACACACACGCGGCGCCATTTACAGCACACATTATAACATCTTCAGTCTCTGCCAAGAATGTGTATTTCTTAGCCCCGTGCATTTGCATATTATGGGTTCATAATTTCAAATAGCTATAAAGATCTCTGCAGAAAAATGTAGTCACTGTACTGGGATGTTTTAAATCTCATTGTCGTAGTAGGACCTGGCTAATTTTTGCCCCTGCTAATGTACCAGCCCTATAATTTTTATACACACACACACACACACACACACACACACTCACACACACACACACACACACACACACACTCACACACTCACACACACCCTTCTGACTTTATGCTACTCCTAAGCAAAGATTTAATAGTTGGAAGCTGTGTTAGGCTGTCCATTCCCCAGACGTCATTACCTCTTCAAAACATATCATACCCATGGTGCATTGTAGTATCTCATTACAGATGATCAAAAAGAAAGATTTGTCAAAATCAGTGAACCCGCTGCATCTAATCTTTCCCTGATTTGGGTTCCTCACTTCCCACCTCTCACTCCCACCTCTGGCTTTAGTCATCTGCCCCGGGGTTAGCTGAGCTCTGACAAGGCAGAGAGCACTTCAGAAATTGCTCTTTCAAGCTAACATCACCAGAAAATCCATCCGCCCACACCCACCCTCTAATCAATCATTAGAGAACTTGCCATTGGCTGTGCTTGGTTTGACCAAACAAAATGGAGCAACAGGAAGAAAAGAAACTTAGATGTTTTAAAGATCTTGCAGGTATAAGGCACCTGAATTTTAAAAACAGCCATGGCGGAGGTTTTCTTTTTGAAGTTCAGAAAAAAAGAAAAAAGGATGCCAAGTTGAAGTCTGTTTTACCCCATTTCAGTGTAGGGAGAATTAAATAGCTGAGCCATAGAAGTCTTCGAACGCGACGGATGCAGGGAGATGATGAAGAAACCCGGTCGTGTGGCGAGCCTGGGTGAGGCCAGGCTGGGACCCGCCAGGGCGGGAAGGGGCTCCAGTGGCTTCCGCACTGTGTGCTCTGCTTTGCTCTTTTGGTGTTCAGTCATGAAGTAAATGCAAACAGCACCCTGGAGTTGGGGAACCACGTGCCCTTTAGGGTATCTGGGAGGGTCCTGGCTTCCCAAAGGCAAAGGAACAGCATTTTCCAGCTGCTGGAAGAGCAGCTCTGTGACTCAGGTGCCTGAGGTTGCTGACCTCAGGACACTTGCAATTGTCCTGTGCCTCTCAGCTTCTTATTAAGGGGCATTAGGTTTAGTGTGTGTGTGTGTCTCCAACCAACACTTCCTTTAATTTTGACTTAAAGCTCAATTACAGAAGAAGCAAACACAATCTTCATATTCAAACAATCTTTCTTAATATGTTAAACAGTTTTGTTCCTTTATACGGAATAGAACCTACTTTGTTTTAGAGTTCTAATTCAATGACTAAATTTTAAACAACATATATTAAATTAATATGTGTAGTAATGGAAAGGGGGTGTGAGTGAAGCAGAGACTGGGGAAGGAGGTGGGTGGAAGGGAAAGGAATCCTTTTGTCCTGAGCCCATGCAGGTATATTCTCTTATTTCAGCTTCCCTGCAGAAGGAAGCCATGTGAGCAGGGGGTGTGGTGGTCAGCGCAGGCCCATGGGCTGGGGGGACACGCCCTGGTCAGGGCCCTTCCTATTCACTTAGGTCCCACCACCCTGGCAGGTGGGGCTCTTCAGTGCTTGGACAATAACAGTTCCTCCCTGGTCACCAACAGTTCCCAAATGCCAAGGTACTGTCACATCAAAAGCATATTCATTAGCACATTTGTCCCAAACCATTTCCGGTTCTCATTAGTAGATTGTGCTGAAGCGGATTTCTGAGGTCATCGAGGCCACTGCCCCTGTATACACAACACAGAATATTGTCCCTAGGGCTCAAGGAAGTGATCCAGAGACACTCAGTGGTCATCGGTACAGCTGCGACTGGATCCTGGTCTCTTAACTGTCCAGTCCAGTGGGTGGCCTTCCCATGGCCCTGTCCTGTCAGAATAGCCTGACATGGGTGTGGGAGGAAGTGGACAGAAAGGTGATGTGGAGATCACCAAAGACCCATCTCTCTCTGGCTAGGTTTCTTGTGGACCAGCTCCATAGTCCTGTTTTTCTATTGTAAAGTACCTTCAGTGAGGACACTGCACTATCCCAATCTGATTTTTAAACAGTTCTCATTGTCATCCCTTGCGGGGAGCAGACATCAAGTGGAGGCCCCTAATTTAGACCTCTGTTTCCGAGGCACCGGTCCTTTGACTATACCTGACAGCTCTGAGCAAGAAGTTAGGCCAGAGAGGATTCAGTGCACAAACCACTATTTTAAATCCTGGTAGCATCCTCTTGGCGTGAGTGTGTGTGTGATTAAAAGAAAGTTCTGAAAGACCCCAATATTTTGGGATAGAAAAGAGCATTTCATCTTGAAGAATTCAAAGCCTTAGAAAAAAGTTAGTGAAGACACAACTGTATGTAGATGCAAGTCCTTATTAGATACCCAATAGTGTGGTGAAAAGGGAAGATCTTACACTTTGAAAAGGGAACAGTCCTTCTCTCAGATTCAAGGGCCCATCACAGGGAATTCATCCTGCTGGGAGGCTGACTTGGCCTTTCCTTTCAGCCTTTGCCAGCTGGTGTGGAGCAGAAAGCCAACTAATGGGGCAGAAAGCCAAGCTTTTCTTGTGCTGAGAGCCAGACGGGGAGAAGTAGGTAGACAGAGACCATGAACAGAGGAGTAAAGTAGTGACAAGTAAAACAGTGGCAGTTACAGCTGGGACAGTTGAATGCTTGAGCCTGTAGGAACTAGATGAGCCAGAGGACTGGAGTGTGTTTGAGCAATGATTCTCTGAATGGGGTCCCTGAACAATATCAGTGTCCAACTGGGATCTTGTGAGAAATGCAAATTATTAGGCCCTGCCCCACAAACACCACCTGCACCAGAACTCGAAGGGTGGGCTCAGCAGTCTGGACTTTAGGAGCCTTCCTGGAGGTTCTGGTGAACTCTCAAGTTGAAGAATTGCAGCCGTAGAGAGAATGAGGGGTATGTTAAGCTACGACTGATCCATAACAGCTGAGGGTCAGGATACTGATTATGTATTGTTTTTGGTAATATGGTAATTTGTTAAGTTATGCCTGGTTAATTTAGCGACGAGTTTTAAGATTGTGTAGAATACATAATTCACTGAATTGCATATCAAAAGCCTAATAAATTGGACAATATACTTGGCATTATGACATTTTAAGCCAAAAATATTTTCATGCGTTTCTAATAATATTTAATTAGAGGTGCTTCAAAAAACCGAAACCAAACAGAAAGCCCAAATTCAGGATTGAGAGGCAGTCTCTCTTGGAGACGGGTAGCCCCTGGGCCGAAGAGGACGAGCCCCACCATCGGGATGGGGGAGGACAGACCTTACTCCTTCGGTGGAGAAGCGGAGGCTCAGAGAGGGCAGCTGCAGGAGGACTCGGCGTTCACTCTGAATGTAAGCTGCTGGAAGGTTTTAAGCAGGTGGATGATGTGCTCTGATTATAATTTTTTAAAATTAAAGTATAGTTGACATATTAGTTTCAGGTATACAACATAGTGATTTGACATTTATATACCTTAGAAAGTGATCACTCCGAAAAGACTACTATCTGTCAGTGTACAAGGTTATTACATTATGGACAGTATTCCCTGTGACGTACAGTTCATCCCCATGACTTATTTCTTGTATTCTCCTTCACCTTTGTTACCCATTCCCCCCCCCCCCCCCCCCCGCCTTCTCCCCTTTGGCAACCACAAGTTTGTTCTTTGTATGTTTCTGTTTTGTTTGTTCATTTAGTTTTTGGTTTAGGTTCCACATAATAAATGAAATTATGTGGCATTTGTCCTTCTTTGTCTGATATATTTCACGTAAAATGATACCCTCTACGTCCATTTATGTTGTTGCAGATATAAGATTTCATTCATTTTTATTTCTGTGTAATACCTGGTTGTATGTATGTGAGTATACTACCTTCCATATATGATATAAAATATATACCGTAACTTGACTATTGTAAATATTGTTGCAATGAATACAGGGGTGTATATATCTCTTCAAATTAGTGTGTGATTATAATTGTTAAACCATCGTCTTGTTATTTAAAATTGGCCTCTGAGTATTACCTCCCCGGAATGAGACTGGGCATGAGTAGGAGCAGCTTTTACTTTACATTTAATTTATTACACTTTGTTAGTGTTTGAATTTTTTGACCATGTCTTACTTTTATTATATGGGTGTTAAAAACTCATTAAAAATGAAGCTCTTTTCCAGATAAAGAAAAATTTATATGGAGAATATGTCATACTTTGGAAAAAAATGATCAACATAAATTGCTAAGCAAAAAAGGGACACTTTTTGGTAAGATTCCATTTTGACAAAAATGTATCTATGTGTGGAAAGAGCCTGGAATAATGAATATTAAAATATTATTAAGATTAAACTTTTCTTGTTTTAGCCTATGTGTGTTTTCTAATTTGAACTTATATTACTTTTGTAGTTAGAAAAAAAATAGATTCTAGTTAAAGTAGAAAAGAGCATGGGTGTCATTGGACAACCCAGCAGACTCCCTTGTAATGGGGGCACAGGCCAGCCCTGGGTCTCTTCCTGCGGATGTCCGTAGTTTCATCTAGTACTAGTTTTAAGTAAACTAGCAATGGTTTTCTGTTGAAAATCGTCTGGCTCCAGCTCATTAAATATGGAGCATTTCTGTAGGTGGAGAAGGGATTCTAGGGAAATCTACAAATAGAGGGATAGATAATTCATTCATTTAGTCATCCATGCACAAATATGTATGAAGCGCCCTGTGTGTGTGTGTGTCAGGCACTGTGCTGGGCTCTGCAGATTTAATAGTGCACTAAGGAGAATGTTAGTTGCCTTTGCTCTGGGCTCTCTCTTTTTCAGTATGGATCCAGTTCTTCAGTTTTTATCAGGAGAGAACCCCACTGCACGTGAATGTGGCTCTGGCAGTTGTCTTCAGGCTGGGGTTTGGACCTGGGGTGGCCTGGGTGGAGGTGAGGCTGGTAACCAGTTCAGAGGAATACCTGAGGGCAGTCTGGACCCTCACTACAATTTACTGATGTTTTCCCTAAGCCAGGCACTGTGCGAAGTGCTCATACATGTTTCTAATCTTTACAAAAACCCTTTAGAGGCATGAAAACCAGGCGTTGGAAATAAAGGGCCTGGCTCAGGATCACACAGCTAGGAAGCTGTAGAATTAGGAGCTGAATCCATAGCTTTCCATCTGTCTCCGAGGCCCACTATGTCCACCCTTCTCTCCTGCCACCAGCCTATACAGGTGGTATAGGTGAGCAAGTGCTCACAAGGCCCACAGGCAGACCCACCACACACACACGCACACAAACAGCGACACAGAGAAATGGCATTGAACATTATTCCATGAATAAATGACAAACAGTGATTTTGCAGCCTGCAAAGATAACCTGCTACTCCCAGCCTAAAGGTTCCACATTAATTCAGACTGCAGGGCAATTGTTTAGAAAGTGTGATGACTCAGGGCTGGGCTGAAGTGTTACTTGGTCCAAATAAAGACTGGAGACAGGGGAGGCCAAATGAGTCCTGTAAACAAGATGAGAGAGCACAATATTTGAACTCTCGGAGAACCTCGTTTTAAGTACCAATGTGCCCTTCTCAACAATCCTTTTATCTCCACTTGCTGTAGAACAGTTATAAGAATTACTTCCATGTGAGACGAACTAAGTTGCCCAAATGTCTCTCTCTTCCAGCTCCAACTTCTATGATATTAGTACCTGTCAGTCCAAATGACTTAAAATAGTTTTAAATCCGTTTGCTAAAGCCAGCTACTCTCATGGATCTCCTGGTATAGAAAAGAAAGCAATACAAAGAATGCACAAACACTTTAAAAAGTTCAGCTACTTGGCGGAAGTGTATTCTATTCTTTTTATATGCCCAACACCGACATATTAGTAGATGCTGCAGGGAAGTCTATGTGACAATATTAGACACAATACCTGACGTTAAGGAACATATTCCCTCATTGGGGAGAAAACATGAACGTATGTGAAAGATACAGGACATCCTTGGAACACGGTGGCACACTGCGGGTTCAGATGTTTTGGAAAGAGACAGCAAGGAGAGTGGGATATTGAGGACGGCGTTGTGGTTGAGGTGGGTTTAGAAGTGTGGTTGGTATTCTGATCAGGAGGAGGAAAGTCTTTTAAAACAAGCCGGGGATAGCTAATTAGACCAGTATTCAGGGTGAAAACCGTGCTTTCTGTATCCCTTTGCCAAGTGGTACTAGCCATGATATTACTCTGTCAGCTGATTCGCTACTTCTGACCAGGTTCCTTCCTTGTCTGTTTCCAGGACATGGGGAGCAGGCCTTCCCTCTAGCCCATCTCACTGCTTGTTTCTATGGCTTGAGAGAAGATAGAGGCAGAGACATGAAGGTCAGACCATTGTGTTTTGCAACTTACAGAAACAGGGACGAGATTTGCTGGAGGAGGCAGCTGGCCCTAAGTGATGCTGCAGTCAGACCTGAGAGTTATCTGTGGATTTCAGATAACCAAGTTTTCCAGTTGTCTCCATTACACCTGCCCCATTCAGTTTGAGCATCGATTAAAACGGAGGCTGGCTGATAGGGAGATGCAATGTATTCTTTACCTGTCTCATCCTCTCTAATTCTCCCGGTGGGTCTTTCTGGAATTTTCTTTGGTGCATCACATTTTTCTACCAAAAAATCTCCAAGGAATTCAGATATCTGACCTCCAAATCCACTCTTAACTAGGCTCCTCAGTCTTTCATTTCTGCATCTTTGCATACCCTTAGCCTACCCACATGTCCCTTTCTGGTTTGGCTCATTGTAGCCCCTCAATACAGAATGTCCTTTGTTTCTCTATTAAAATCCAACTCATCTTTAAAAATTCACCATATGTGCCGCCCACTCCAAGAAGTCTTCCTGGATCATCCCACTGGAATGAATTGCTCCCACGACATTGTAGGCTGAGAAAGGAGAGAAGGACGAAGCTGCACGCTGGGCATCCAGGAAGGTTTAGATTTGGCCAAGGAGAGGCTCCAGAGAGGTGTGGGGAATGGGAGGAGAGAAGGAACACCTTGAGAAGTGTTTCTGTAGGGTATCACGTGGTACCTGATGACATTCTTTGAGATGAGGCAAGATAAGACTGGAATCTTTTTTCAATTAGTTTTGGTTGCCAGACTCCACATCTTTGACAGGAGGCCTCACAGAGGTTGGGTGACAGGGATTTTCAGGTTCCCAATTGCATTCTTTCAGCACACTGGATCCCATCTCCCTGCACTCAAGGGTCTTCTGTATATTTCCTGCAATCCTGTGACCTCGATTTTCCAGAACAGCTTTGATTTGTGGTTTGGAAAATATGGTGACTGCGGGTACACCCAGCCCCTGTAGTTTCGATTGCATCCCCCTCTTTGGGACGCATCAGTGCCTCTCTGTTCACTTCCACTGTACTGGTGAGAGCCAGTACTTGTTAAAGGGGTAGCAGGAATGGGCTCTGAATCCAAGTTCACCTGGATGTTGGGTTCATGCATGCTCTTCCCCTGTGGACTCTTGGCATTTGCTCTCTGTTCTTCCCTCCATCTCTTCTTTTTGCCTTGCAGCATCTCGGCTAGAAGATTTTTGCTATTGGAGGTGGTGGGGCAGGGCTTCTTGACCAAGTACATCAGCATGGACTGTCCTTGGAGCAGATGGAGAAGCCTTCTCAATCAGAGTTCAGCTTATGGTGTGTTAACCAGGAGACCCTCCCACCCTTCCTAATTGCATGAGATGGGTGCTGCAATGGTAGACAAAGGGCGGGGAGTGAGAGGAAAGTGGGGGTTAGGTCTCTGAGATCCTTACCTTCTGTTTCAAGCATCATATGATGCTGTGACTCAACCATAAAGGGTTAAAAAAGAGTATATTTGTGGGGTCTGAGACAGGGAGAATCTCCTGGTCGTGGAATCAGGGCAGCTGTAAGACCACTGTGAGGGAGCTTTGTAGAGACACATGGGCCGTGTGTCTGCCACATGGACTGCCAGCAGCATCGCTGTGTGGGCTGATGAGGAGCGAGGGGCAGGCAGCGCTGTGCATGTTTCAAACCACAAATCACGGTTGCAAATATCAAGGGTTTCCTGTGTATTTCCAAACTGCTGGCTGAAGAGGGTAAAGGGAATTTTTGTATGCTTCAGTTGCTTCTGTAAGTCTGTCCATCTCTGCCCTTTTACCTTCCACTCCAAATGGTGAGTGCTTTCTGGGTAGGTCTGCCTCTGGAGGTCATGCTGCCCCTTTCATAATAGTGCATGCTTTTGGAATTGTAGTGAGGGTGACTTTGTATGGGGCCACCCACCCTCTCTGGCCACACCCCGAGATGTGATCTGTAATTGCAGGCTCTTCAAAACCAGGAACTGAAACCCTGACTTGGTCAGTCATGGTGCTGTAATTCAGTGGCCCCTCAGCCTCAGCAGAAGTCCTCAGTGGCTTCCTGTCACACACCGCAGGGCATTGTGGATACCAGTAGGGTCTGTGACTGTCTCAAAGGCCTACAGAAATACTTGAGACCCAAAAAGAAAAATATTGACTACAAATTGAAAAGTAGTAAACATTCACTAAAACCTCTACCAAATATAATATTAGCTTCCCTGTAGCTCACCTCAACTTTGCGATCTGGTAGCAATCCTATTCAGCGTAGGATGTGGATGCCTCGGGTACGGTGGCTCGGACGTGAGGTTGCATCTAGCACCATGATTTCCCCAGCTTCCTGACTACCCACTCCACTCTCCAACAGCTTCTCTGCTGAGGGGTGTGGTGACAGGAGGGGCAAGCCTCACCCATGGGGTTTTCAAGTCCTCAGTGCCAGTGTGATGGGAGCTCCAGGCAGTCTCACTGGTCGCAGGGCAGGCAGTCTGTCTTGAGGATGGGCTGGCCAAGCACACTTCATTAGACTGAGGCAATGAGAAGATGCCTTCTGCTGGGTCAGAGGCTCTGGGTAGACTTGTCCTGGGGTGGGGCTAAACCCCACGCTAACCCTTATTAAGCCTTGTTTCCTATTTCTATCCTTCTTCCCCTCACCTCCTTCTTTGAAGTAGTTCTCAAGTCTTGTTGATTTTACCACCCCAGTATCTTTTGATTTCATGCCTTTGACTCCACTTCCATTTTAACTGCTCTAGTTCAGGCTCTTGTGATTTCAGTGAGTCAGTACAAAAGGGACTGAAGACACTGATGGGTCCCTCCTGCCCACCAGTTCTGACCTCTATGATTACTCAGCCTCCAGGATTATCTTTCTAATATCTAAGCTTGAAGTCCAGCCTCTTCATCACAGCATGAAACCTTTTCAAGCCTGGCTCCCGGGACTCCCAGCCTCACCCAGATACCACAGCCCTGGTGATACTCAGCTGTTTGCTGCTCTTACAACACGCTCAACTCTCTGATGTCTCTGTTACCTCCCACCCCTTTTTCGTGCTTAAAAATATATCTGTAAATTTTTAAATTTTAGACAACGCAAACATCAAAAAGTATAAAAATAAACGCAATAAAGTATTCTCTTATTTTTAAAGCCCTATAGGTTTTCAAGAAGATTGTAATTGAATTAGTTTTCTATGAAAGTTTGTGGTTTGGAGTCATAGCCTGATGAGTGTGAGAACGGACAGGCTGACAATGGACTCCTGGTCTTTAGAGACCAAGGTGCTGTTATATCCAGTTTTGATTATGTCATGGAAGTCAATTGTGATGTAATGTCTATAAATGAAACTTTACATCTGGCCTAGCTAAGAAAATATTGGGCCACATTTGAGTTCCTGTTAAGCAATGATCACCGTTTTTACCTTGATTCCCATTTTTTACCTCTTTCAAGATGCAGGGTGTACCTGGGACATATAGAGGGGGAAAAGAATACTAATTTCTGGGCTGTTGCCTGTGTTTTATTGTTTTAGGCAAAATTTTATTTCCAAACTGTTATTCTGAAAGCTATTAGTATAATTTCTCCTATAACCTAATCTGTGTTTAGGAAAAAAAAAAATTAAGTGATGGCTGGAGTTACGCATCCTTGGTAAGCAACTCTGCACAGCAGTGACACGGATGCATCCTCAAGTCAGTCGTGTGGCTTCTGCGTTATATTCTGTCGGGTTTCTGTGTTACTCTTCTGCGGCTTGGGTACTAGAGAGCTGACTGAAAACAAGTAAAGGATACTTCGATTTCACTTATGTAAGGAGTGTCATCACTGAGGCTGTCTGACAGTAGGTGGTGGGTTTTGAAGGGGCGTTCATGTAATAATGGTAGCTGTCAACAATTTCAGTTTCTTTGAAAGTAAAAAGATTTATATACTCTCTCACTATCAAAAGTGGAGTGAAAAGTTAATCATAGCACAGTGCAGCTTAGCAGTTAAGAGCTGCTTGCCTCATTGTTATTTGTTATCTTTTATTGTTACCTACCCTCTACCTGACACTATAATACATATGTGTGTGTGTATATATCTTCATCAATTGTATGATTGTTTACAATTCAATCACTGACTCTCTGTAAATGGATAATATGCTGGTTTACATGACCATGTGACTAGCATCCCTATGGGAGGAATAATTTAATTGACGTTGAGCTTAGCTATGTGATTACCTTGGTCAGTGGAATGTGAGTGGGAATAATGTATGACATTTTTTTTATATAAATAAATTTTTATTTTAATGGGGTGACACCAATAAATCAGGGTACATATATACATATATTCAAAGAAAACATGTCCAGGTTATCTTGTCATTCAATTCTGTTGCATACCCATCACCCAAAGAGAGATTGTCCTCCGTCACCTTCTATCTAGTTTTCTTTGTACCCCTCCCCCTCCCTCTCCCCCCTTCCCCTCTCTCTTCTTCCCTCCCCCTGCCCCCCGTAACCACCACACTCTTGTCCATGTCTCTTAGTCTCGTTTTTATGTCCCACCAATGTATGGAATCCTGCAGTTCTTGTTTTTTTCTGATTTACTTATTTCACTCCATATAATGTTATCAAGATCCCACCATTTTGTTGTAAGTGATCCAATATCATCATTTCTTATGGCTGAATAGTATATCATGGTGTATATGTGCCAAATCTTCTTTATCTAGTCTTCTATTTTTTTTTTTACAGTGATTAAAGCCTTTAAGCAAACTCTTGGCCAATACAGCAAGAATCCATAAAAGAGTAGTGTCCTTAACATGTTCACCAAGTCCAAGTTGGCCCCAACACCATGCCAAATCCCTGAAAAATGCAACCCAACCCCAGTTCAGTCTGTTAGGAGCTGTCACAAGGAGCAGGAGTCCAGGAAAAGTCCACGTCCAGGAAAAGTCCGTATGGCACTGGAATTGTTGTCACAATTCTATACTTTGCAGCTCACGTCCAAGTCCCAATGACCGCTGCTTCTAGCTGGTAATGATTCAGGTAGACTGGAAAAGCCATCTGCAGCATTTGTGGATATGGAGCTTCTGTTCTCCTCTGCTTGGAGAGATGAGACCAGTTTGCTTTTCCCTGGAGCTCTGTGACTATGGCTTCGTAAAGAGAACCTTGGGATACACTAAGCTGGGTGGCAAAGGTTGATTCATAATAGAAATTGGCAAAAGGGGGAAAGAGAGCTCTAAATTAGGAGTAGGTCCCAGCCTGAAATATAGGTGGGGCATTGAGGTAGGAGGGATAAAGGAAACACTATATATTAAACAAAGCAGCAGAAAATAGGTCTATCAACACCCACAACAGAGGTCTTTGAGGGAAGAATAAAAAACCTGACTATTCAGGCAAGACATAATTAAGTGGCCCTTGTGCAAATGAGATCAGTTTACCTGCTTCTTGGAAGAAATACCCTAGGCTCGTCCACAGTGTCGTAGATGGGGCCGACGGCCCTGGGCACCTTCAGACTTCAGTGGCAAACCCCAGCATTCTGGGCAAGGTTAGGTCATAGGTGGCTGGAGCAGGGCTAGAAGAGACTGAACCCTCCCTTAGAGGAGCGAGGGGGAAGCCTACCTTCCAGTGTCCCTGTTTCCTCACAGCAGAGGCATGTAAGCCTGGCAGGCTTTAGCTCACTGACCTTCCTTTCCACTATTGAAGCAGGACCCAGATGGCATCCTAGGAGACCCATTTGGGGCATTGGAACCTTTAAGGGCGTGTCCTAAAAGCTGGTAGTTTCCCTGATCTCTATTGGGCTTTTTCTGCCTCTAGGTATCTTAAAAGCCATTCTCAGAAGATCTCGCTGAGGGGTTTGAGGATCCCCATCCACCTATATACATCTTTTCCATATATCTGGAGCTATTTGGAAAAAGACAAAACAGTGTTATTAGCTGGATCAAATAAAGAAGGTAGTAGTTTGCAGGCAAAAGAGATTTGGCATCTCCTGTTCATCAGCATTCAAAAGAAATTAAAAAAATTTTTTTAATTAAAAAGCATGATATGGTATACCCATAGGAATTCCAGGATATGACTACCCCCTTTTAAATTTTTTTAAATTGACCTTAAAATATTTGCTGGGTACACTTTAATAATACCTTAACTTTAAAGATTGTAAGAATGACAAAATACAGTAAATGCTTTTGCTCCATATGCAGGAGCATTTTCAGTTTAACTAGTTTAGGAAATCCAATAATAGAACAATGCATACAGACAATGAGCTCTAACATGCTTAGCAGCCTCTCCTGTTCTGACAGAGGTTACTATAAATCCAGAATAGGTATCCACTGTAACATAGGACAACATGTGGACATAGGACTGTTTGCCAAATGAAGGTATATGAGTAACACCTATTTGCCAAAGTTGTCCTGGTAGGGGTCCTTGAAGGTTAACTCCAAATGAAGGGGCAGATTGTAGTATAGGACCCCTTGGACAGGATTTCTCAATCTGCCGTGCTGCTTCCCAAGAAAGTTGAAACCGTTTACACAGGGCTGCAGCGTTCTGGTGATGAATAGTATGAGACTGAATTGCTCGATCTGTCATGGTTGCTCCAAAGAATTTTCTTTTGGGTAGCTTGATCAACAAGGGCATTCCTAGGCCCTGGCCGGTTGGCTCAGTGGTAGAGCATCGGCCTGGTGTGCAAGATTCCCGGGTTCGATTCCCGGCCAGAGCACACAGAAGAAGCGCCCATCTGCCTCTCCATTCTCCCCCCTCCTTCCTCTCTGTCTCTCTCTTCCCCTCCCGCAGCCAAGGCTCCACCGGAGCAAACCAACCCCCTAGTGCTAAGGATGGCCCCATGGCCTCTGCCTCAGGTGCTAGAATGGCTCTGGTTGCAACAGAGCAACACCCCAGATGGGCAGAGCATTCCCCCCTGGTAGGCGTGCCAGGTGGATCCCGGTCGGGCGCATGCGGGAGTCTGTCTGACTGCCTCCCCATTTCCAACTTCAGAAAAATACAAAAAATAATAATAATAAAAAAAAAAGAAAGAAAAGAAAAAAGAAAAAAAAAGGGGGGCATTCCCTTGTGCTAAAGCTCCAGGGAGCATGGAGTGAGCTTGAGTATGTCCTATGAAACATGGAGCTCTATGTTGACATACAAGTCTTTGAAGAAGGAGGAACTGCTGACATAGCTCATCAGCATTTGTCCCTAAGACAGCAGTCTTTATAGTGGAAACACCATAAGTAAATATTTGCTGTCTGTATATAGATTAAAGGGGGAATATGGCAAATGCTGAAAAGCCATGTTAATGGCATATAATTCTAGACTTTGAGCTGATTTTAAGTTGACAGTTTCAATATAAAGTTGTCCATTGATTTGCAGGAGCGATTTGCCATTTAGTGGAAGTTTCCCAGAGCCATTGTTGTTGATCCTTTAAAAAAAGGAACAACAATAATTTTGAGGCTCAAAACCTATAAGCTGTAAGGGTCGCCTATGCCCCTTGATAATCCAGGAGGCAACAAGATCAAAATATGGAAGTGTATTCCATGGGCTATTAGATGGTTCAATGTGCCCAAGCTGTAGCTGCTCTTGTACCAATTGAGCAACTGCCCTAAGGGTCTCCTGAGAAAGGGGCCATTGGTCTACCCATACAGGATTATCTGATTTCCAAGTAATTGGGTCTGCACAATGCATTATTGAGGTAACAGGAGCTACCAAGGCCCCTATGATAAATTTTGATATCCTAATCCACACCTTCTGTTATTGAGTACCACTTCTATGGGGGTGAGAATTCCTTGCTGTTCTTTCCCTAGACCCTTGGTGGGCAAGAATCCCCAATCAAGCATCTGAGTGCTGACTAAACCATTAGGACAGAGAAGCAACACTCCCATATTTTTCAAAACATCTCTACCTCACAAATTAATTGGCCATCTAGGGAGCACATAAGGCTTAAAAAATCCAGAATGACCTTCTTAATCTTCCCAATGTAGAAAACTAGAACTTTGTTGAGGGGATTTACACTGCCCTATACCTTGTAATTCTGTGGCTGCTGCATGAGTGGGCCAGGAAGGAGGCCAATGTAGCTTAGCGATAACAGATACATCAGCTCCAGTATCTAAAAGTCCTTTAAATTTATGCTCATGTATCGTTAGTTCCATTTCAGGGCGTTCCTGACCTATTTTTTTTAAATCCAATTGGCAAAATCAAAGGAGCCAAATCACCAATTTGCTTGGGGCCCCTTTTGCAGGATGTGGCCTGAGAAGCAGAATTAGCATCCTTATACTATTCTTCTGTCTGAATTAGCCGTGAGACACATTATTTTTTTTTTTGATTCATTTTGATGGGGTGACATTGATAAAATTGTCTTCTGTCACCTTCTAACTGGTTTTCTTTGTGCCCCTCCCCTCCCCCAGCCCCCTCCCTCTCCTCCCTCCCACCCTGTAACCCCAACACTGTTGTCTATGTTTTTGAGTCTCGTCTTTATGTCCCACCTATGTATGGAATCATATAGTTCTTAGTTTTTTCTGATTTACTTATTTCGCTCAGTATAATGTTATCAGGGTCCATCCATGTTGTTGTAAAAGATCCGATGTCATCATTTCTTATGGCTGAGTAGTATTCCATAGTATATATATACCAAAGCTTTTTAATCCACTTGTCCTCTGATGGACATTTGGGCTGTTTCCAGATCTTTGCTATTGTGAACAATGCTGCCATAAACATGGGGGGTGCATTTCTTCCTTTCAAACAGTGCTATGGTGTTCTTGGGGTATATTCCTAACAGTGGTATAGCTGGGTCAAAAGGCAGTTCGATTTTTAATTTCTTAAGGAATCTTCATACTGTTTTCCACAGAGGCTGTACCAGTCTGCATTCCCACCAGCAGTGCAGGAGGGTTCCTTTTTCTCCACATCCTCGCCAGCACTTATTCTGTGTTGTTTTATTGATGAGCGCCATTCTGACTGGTATGAGGTGATATCTCATTGTGGTTTTAATTTGCACTTCTCTAATCATTAGTGATGTTGAGCATTTTTTCATATGCCTATTGGCCATCTGTGTGTCCTCTTTGGAGAAGTGTCTATTCATTTCCTTCGCTCATTTTTTTTTTTTTTGTATTTTTCCGAAGCTAGAAACGGGGAGAGACAGTCAGACAGACTCCCGCATACGCCCGACCGGGGTCCACCGGGATCCACCTGGCACGCCCACGGGGGGGGGGGGCGACGCTCTGCCCACCAGGGGGCGATGCTCTGCCCCTCCCAGGCGTCGCTCTTCCACGACCAGAGCCACTCTAGCGCCTGGGGCAGAGGCCAAGGAGACATGCCCAGCGCCCGGGCCATCTTTGCTCCAATGGAGCCTCGGCTGCGGCTGCGGGAGGGGAAGAGAGAGACAGAGAGGAAGGAGAGGGGGAGGGGTGGAGAAGCAGATGGGCGCTTCTCCTGTGTGCCCTGGCCGGGAATCGAACCTGGGACTTCTGCACGCCAGGCCGACGCTCTACCACTGAGCCAACCAGCCAGGGCCCTTCGCCCATTTTTTGATTGGATTGTCTTCCTGGTATTAAGTTTTACAAGTTCTTTATAAATTTTGGTTATTAACCCCTTATCAGACGCATTGTCAAATATATTCTCCCATTGTGTAGTTTGTCTTTTTAGTCTGTTCTTATTGTCTTTAGCTGTGCAGAAGCTTTTTAGTTTGATAAAGTCCCATTTGTTTATCCTGTCTTTTATTTCACTTGCCTGTGGAGACAAATCAGCAAATATATTGCTGCGAGAGATGTCAGAGAGCTTACTGCCTATGTTTTCTTCTAAGATGCTTATGGTTTCACGGTTTACATTTAAGTCTTTTATCCATTTTGAGTTTATTTTTGTGAATGGTGTAAGTTGGTGGTCTAGTTTCATATTTTTGCAGGTAGCTATCCAATTTTCCCAACACCATTTGTTAAAGAGGCTATCTTTACTCCAATGTATGCTCTTATCTCCTTTGTCAAATATCAGTTGTTGATAAAAGTGTGGGTTTATTTCTGGGTTCTCTGTTCTGTTCCATTGATCTATATGCCTGTTCTTATGCCAATACCATGCTGTTTTGAGTACAATGGCCTTGTAGTATAACTTGATATCCGGAAGTGTGATACCTCCCACTTTATTCTTCCTTTTCAAGATTGCTGAGGCTATTCGTGTTCTGTTTTGGTTCCATATAAATTTTTGGAATATGTGTTCTATATCTTTGAAGTAAGTCATTGATATTTTCATTGGTATTGCATTGAATTTATAAATTGCTTTGGATAATATAGACATTTTAATGATGTTTATTCTTCCTAACCATGAGCACGGTATATGCCTCCACTTGTTCATATCTTCCCTGATTTCTTTTATCAATGTTTTATAATTTTCCGAGAACAAGTCTTTAATCTCCCTGATTAAATTTATTCCTAGGTACTTTATTTTTTTGGTTGCAGTGGTAAAGGGGATTGATTCCTTGATTTCTCTTTCTGACAGTTCATTGTTAGTGTATAAAAATGCCTCTGATTTCTGATTATTGATTTTATATCCTGCCACCTTGCCGAATTCATTTATCAGGTCTACTAGTTTTTTGACTGAGACTTTAGGGTTTTCTATATACAATATCATATCATCTGCAAATAATGATAGTTTTACTTCTTCTTTTCCAATTTGTATGCCTTTCATTTCTTTTTCTTGTCTGATTACTGTGGCTAGGACTTCCAGAATTATGTTGAATAAGAGTGGTGATTATTATAATAAGAGTGGAATAATCCCCTGCCTTATTCCTGATCTTAAGGGGATTGCTTTTAATTTTTGCCCATTGAGTATTATATTGGCTGTGGGTTTGTCATAGATAGCCTTTATCATGTTGAGGTATGTTCCCTGTATTCCCACTTTGTTGAGAGTTTTCATCATGAATGGGTGCTGGATTTTATCAAATGCTTTTTCTGCATCTATTGAAATTATCATGTGGTTTTTCTCCTTCCTTTTGTTTATGTGATGAATCACATTGATTGATTTGTGAATATTGTACCAGCCTTGCCTCCCCAGAATAAATCCCACTTGATCATGGTGTATGATTTTTTTAATATATTGCTGGATCCGGTTTGCTAATATTTTGTTGAGGATTTTAGCATCTAAATTCATCAGGGATATTGGCCTATAATTTTCTTTTTTTATGTTGTCTTTGCCTGGTTTTGGAATCAGAATTATGCTTGCCTCATAAAAGGAGCTTGGAAGTCTTTCTTCCTCTTGAATTTTTTGAAATAGCTTGAGAAGGATAGGAGTTAGTTCTTCTTTGAATATTTGGTAGAATTCACTTGTGAAGCCATCAGGCCCAAGGACTTTTCTTTTTTGGGAGTTTTTTGATAGCTGTTTCAATCTCATTTGTTGTAATTGGTCTGTTTAGGTTTTCTGATTCTTCCAGATTGATTTTTGGAAGAGTATATGTTTCAAGGAATTTATCCATTTCATCTAGGTTGTCTAGTTTTTTGCCGTACAGTTCTTCATAGTATTTTCTTACAATATTTTGTATTTCTGTTGTGTCAGTTGTTATTTCTCCACTCTCGTTTCTAATTTTATTTATTTGAGTCCTCTCTCTTTTTTTCTTGGTGAGTCTGGTTGAAGGTTCATCGATCTTGTTTACCTTTTCAAAGAACCAGCTCCTGGTTTCATTGATCCTCTGTATTGTTTCTTTAGCCTCTATGTCATTTATTTCTGCTCTGATCTTTATTATTTCCTTCCTTCTACTAGCTCTGGGCTTTACTTGCTGTTCTTTTTCTAGTTCTTTTAGATGCAGGGTCAAGTTGTTTACTTGAGCTTTTTCTAGCTTCTTGAGGTATGCCTGTAATGCTATAAACTTCCTCTCAGGACTGCTTTTGCTGTGTCCCATAAATTTTGAGTTGATGTATGCTCATTATCGTTTGTTTCTAGGAATTTTTAAATTTCTTCTTTGATTTCATTGTTAACCCATTTGTTATTTAATAACATGCTATTTAGTTTCCAAGTGTTTGAACGTTTTTCAGTTGTGGTTGATTTCTAGTTTAATGCCATTGTGATCAGAGAAAGTGCTCGATATGATTTCAATCTTCTTAAATTTGTTGAGACCGCTTTTGTTAGAGAATGTTACATGAGCGCTTGAAAAGAATGTATATTCTGCTGTTTTAGGGTGAAAGGTTCTGAAGATATCTATTAAATTGAGTTGATCTAATATGTCCTTTAAGTCTGCTGTTTCTTTGTTAATTTTCTTTCTTGAGGATCTATCTAATGATGTTAATGGGGTATTGAAATCTCCTACTATTATAGTATTGCTGTTGATCTCGCCCTTTAAGTCCATCAAAGTCTGCTTTATATATTTAGGTGCTCCTATATTAGGTGCATAGATATTTTTAACGGTTATATCTTCCTTTTGGATTGCTCCCTTTATTCATTATCTATTGACCTTCTTTATCTCTAAATATGGTCTTTGTTTTAAAGTCCATTTTGTCTGATATAGGTATTGCTACCCCAGCTTTTTTTTCATTTCCATTTGCGTGAAATATTTTTTTCCATCCTTTTATCTTCAGTCTGTGTGCATCTTTTGATTTAAGGTGTGTCTCTTGTAGACAGCATATGTACGGGTCCTGTTTTCTCATCCACGCAGTTACCCTATGTCTTTTGATCGGATCATTTAATCCATTAACATTTAAGGTTATTATTGATATGTAATTGTTTATTGCCATTTTATTCTTTAAAACTGTATTCCTCTTTTGCTATATTCTTTTTCTCCTTTGATCTGTTTACAACAGGTCCCTTAGCATTTCTTGCAGCCTTGGTTTGGTTGCAGTGAATTCCTTGAGTTTTTTTTTTTGTCTATAAAGCTTTTTATTTCTCCTTCAATTTTAAATGATAGCCTTGCTGGATAAAGTAGTCTTGGTTGTAGGCTCTTGTTCTGCATTACTTTGAGTATTTCTTGCCATTCCCTTCTGGCCTCAAGTGTTTCTGTTGAGAAGTCAAAAGTCATTCTTATGGGGGCTCCTTTGTAGGTGATAGTCTTTTTTTCTCTAGCAGCTTTTAATATTTTCTCTTTATCACTTAGCTTTGGTGTTTTAAGTATGATGTGTCTTGGTGTTGATTTTTTTGGGTTTCTCTTTAATGGAGTTCTCTGTGTTTCCTGAACATGTGAGATGTTTTCCTGCCTTAGTTGAGGAAAGTTTTCAGCTATGATATATTTGAACAAAGTCCTATCCCTTGTTCTTTCTCTTCTTCTTCAGGAACCCCTATGATGCGGATGTTATTTCTCTTCATGTTGTCACAGAGCTCTCTTAGAGTTTCCTCAGACTTTTTGAGTCTCTTTTCTTTTTTCTGCTCTGCTTCCGTGCCTTTATTTATCATGTCCTCTAACTCGCTGATTCAATTCTTCGCTTCATCTATCCTGCTTTTAATTCCTTCCATTGTATTCTTTTTTTTTTTTTTTTTTTTGTATTTTTCTGAAGCTGGAAACAGGGAGAGACAGTCAGACAGACTCCCGCATGCGCCCGACCGGGATCCACCCGGGGGGGGGCACTCTGCCCACCAGGGGGCAATGTTCTGCCCCTCCGGGGTGTTGCTCTGTCTTGACCAGAGCCACTCTAGCGCCTGAGGCAGAGGCCAAGGAGCCATCCCCAGTGCCTGGGCCATCTTTGCTCCAGTGGAGCCTCAGCTGCGGGAGGGGAAGAGAGAGACAGAGAGGAAGGAGAGGGGGAGGGGTGGAGAAGCAGATGGGCGCTTCTCCTGTGTGCCCTGGCCGGGAATCGAACCCGGGTCTTCTGCATGCCAGGCCAACGCTCTACCACTGAGCCAACCGGCCAGGGCCTCCATTGTATTCTTTATTTCAGATATTGTATTTGTCATTTCTGACTGATTCTTTTTTATTATTTCAATGTCCTTTTTTATATTTGCTATCTCTTTATTTAGGTTTTCGTAATGACCATCTATTGTTGTTCTAATATCTTTGAGCATCCTAACAATCATTATTTTAAACTCTGCATCTAGTAATTTGGTTATATCTGATTCATTTAGGTCCTTTTGTGGGGATTTCTCTTGGTTCATTTGTGTTGCATTTCTCTGCCTCTGCATTTTCTCTTCACAGGAATGGCTGTGATCACGTGCTCGGGTGCACAAGCCTTGGTGGCCTTGGCCTTTGCCTCGCCCATGTGGATGACATTATGCTCGGTCCTGAGGGTACTGGCAAGCACCTTTGCTCAGCTGCGGGTCTTCGCCTGTTTCCGGGCTTTCGCCCAGCCCCTGCAGGAGGAGCCCACTCGTGGAACGGCTGCTAGCCTTGGCTCGCTGGGCAGGACTGCATGCCCACGCTCAGCTCAGTAGCGGAACTCTGCCTGTTCTGGGCTTTTGGCTCCACCCCTGCAGGAGGAGCCGGCTCCCAAGTAAGGCCACAGCCTGGGTTGCACGGGTGGGCGGGGCAAGGCTGTGCTCCTGTACCCTTGCTCAGGGGCTGGTCTCCACCCTTTCCGGGGTTCCCGGCCTTCTCTTGCAGGTTGGATTACAGGCTGCTGGCAGCTGGTCTTCACTGCTTTTGAATGTCCCTTCCTCCTCAGCTGGGCAAGACTGAGCTCACACCTGAGTCCAGTGGTGGCCAGCCGGCTTCCGCCCCTGCCAACAGAACCGCGCTTCTGTCTCCCACTGCTGTCCGCCCTCCAGTGAGCCCTCAGCCACGTGGGTGTGGGCACTGCAGCTCAGACCCTAACACTCGCTACTGTAGACCCGAAAGCTCCCTCCTTCTAAGCAACTCTGCTCTGAGTGCCATGGGGGGAGCTTGTTTGGCTGCTCTCCTGCTTCCCTTTGCTGGTATTGCTGTTTCCAGGGGAAATATTCACTTCAGATTTGGGGAGTGACTTGTCCCAGGGGTTAGGGTGGCTATCTCCCCAAATGTTTCTCCCTGTGACTCCTAGATTACACTCTCTTCCTGCTACTCTGGTATTCTCCTCTCTCCCAGTCCCCCGGAGCCCCGGGTGAGTGGTTGTGGGAGAGGTGTTCTGCGTGGTCCCTTTAAGAAGAATCCTGGGTCTGAGAAATCAGACTCTTTCTCACAAACAGTATCCTGACTTGTTTCCAGCTAAATACTATCCTTACGCCTCTTCTGGGCTCTGGGGCTGCAGGCTGGGGCTTTGTTCCTGGGGCCCAGGACCCTCCCCTCTCTGCTAAACTCACTTCCCGCCATGCGAGTCTCTCTCAGCTGCCGTTCGCTCCGGGGAGCTGGGCAGCCCTCTCTGCATTTCTGCTTTTCCTACCAGTCTCGGTGTGGCTTCTTCAGTATTCCTTGGTTGAAGAGTCCTCTTAGTTTAGTCCAAAGTTGTTTTTTCCAGATGATAGTTCTTAAAATTAGTTTGTAATCCACTTTGGTTCTGGGAGGTAGATGTTGGTACATCTGCCTACTCCAGTGCCATCTTGTCTTCCTGTATGACGTTTTTGATCAGAAGCTTTAGAGCCATTGCTTGTCTGGGTGAGTTACTCTTTACCTCTGCCAAGAAAATGGATGTGTCTGAAAGAGGGTCTGATCTTTTATTCTCAATCCTAGAACGAAGGAGACATATGGTGTAGCCACAGCTGACCCACAACTGTGCTGCAATGTTACATGAGTGAGAACTCTTATTTTCCTAAGCCATCGAGATTTCTTTTATTACTTCAGTACAAACTAGCAAAATCTGATTGACACATCATCCCCTTTATCCTCCCAACATATTTATATAGTCATTTTTGTGAGATAAATATTGAGTGTTTATTTTGTTATGACTATATACATGCTCTTTCCCAGTGAACCATCTGGTATCTCCATGATGTTCCTTTCTTGACTCACTCTTTGTTTTCCCTAGAGTTGATCATTGCATTATTTTTCATTCCTTTATGATTTCATTTGCTTCTTATTACTAATTCAATGCCCAAATTTCTACCAATTGTCTATGTCTCTTTTCAAAATGTTCAAATTTCATTTCATTCAGAAATCTCTTTGTGTCTCTGACCTACTTCCAATCTAGACTGATCTCTAAGCCTGGTACATAGCTATCATCTTGGAGTCACCTTTCACCAGCATCCTTGAAATTCCCTTTGACTCTCTACCATGTTGGATCTTTTGTTTTACGTAATCCATGGCTTCTTGTCTCTTAGTTTACACCCCCGTACTGGTAGATCACATCCTCTAGTAGTTTCCTAAGGGGGTGCATGGGACATAAATTATTTGAAACTTTGTATGTTTGCCAGTATTTATTCTTCCATTACACTTAATTGACAGTTTGACTGGGTATAGCATTCTAGTTTCAAAATTGTTTTTCTTTAGAATTTTGAAGGAATTCTCTCATTCTTTAGATTTCACTGTTATTATTGAGAAATCTGAAATTATTCTGTTACCTGATCCTTACATGCCCTGTTTTTTCTCTCTGGAAGCTTGTAGGAGTTTTGGAAAATAAACATTAAATTCTACAAGTATAAATTTACAGAATTATCATGAAGACAGCACAGAGTTTTCCAAGATACCCCACACTTAGTTGTTTCTATTTTGAATTTCTTATATTAGTATGGTACATTCGTTACAATAAATTAATCCATATGGATATATTATTATTTATTAAATTCCATTCTTTATTCAGATGTCCTTAGTTTTCCCCTAATGTTCCTTTCTGTTCCAGGCTTCCATATAGGATACCACATTATATTTAGTAGTTGTATTTCCTTATATGCCTCTTGGTTGTGACAATTTTTCAGACTTTTGTTGTTTTTGCTGACCTTGACAGTTTTGAGGATCCGTGGTCATGTATTTTGTAGAATGTCCCTGAATTGGGATATATCTAATGTTTTTCTTATGATTAGACTGGGCTAATTGTTTTGAGGAAGAAGATCACAGAGGTAAAGTGCCATTGTCATCACATCATATCAAGGGTACATGCTATCAATATGATTTGTTATTGTTGATGTTCACTTTGATCACCTTACTTGAAAGAGGGTCAGATTTCTTCACTTTAAAGTGGAGCCCTTTACATAATTTTTTATTTGAAAGGAAGTCATGAAGCACAGCCCACACTTATGGAGTGGGAGTTATGTTCACCTCCTTAAGGACAGATTACCTACATAAATTATTTGGAATTTTTCCACACCAGAGATTTGTTGGTGTTATTGCCGATTCAGTTCCAGATTCAGTTCCATTTATGGAGTGGGAGTTATGTTCACTTCTTTAAGGACAGATTACCTACATAAATTATTTGGAATTCTTCCACACCAGAGATTTGTTGGCCATATTGCCAATTCGGTGCCAGACCACCACAATAAAGTAAATATCACAATAAAATGAGTCATACTTTGTTTTGTTTCCTAGCCCATATAAAAGTTATATTTACACTATACTATAGTATATGAAGTGTGAAATATCATAACTTATAAAAACATACATACCTTAGTTAAAATGTACTTTATTTTTTTAAAAAAATGCTAACCATCATCTGAGCCTTTAGTGAGTCATAATCTTTTTGTTGGTGGAGGGTCTTGTGAAAACATACAATATCTGAGAAGTGTCATAAAGAGAAGTGCAATAAAATGAAGTGTGCCTGTCTACATATCTGTAAATATTTCTTTATTAAGGAAAACACGAGCTTGTAACGATGTCTCTAATATTAACCCATTACCACATGGATAATTCTAGCCTTTGCTTCACTATAATTGCTCATGCCAACAGTGAGAAATGGCTGCTACCATTTGTCATCCACTTATTTACTATTCAGTTCCAGTGTCCGTGTGTAAGAATTTCAGAACTGCTAACCTAGACTTCTGTGGGAGACTTTATCAACTAGAGCACAATGCTATGTTCAGCTCCTTTGGCCTTTAGCCTTTGGTACTCTGCTTATATCCAAGGCAACTTAGGTCGGAACCTCATTCCCCACCCCTTTCGGTGAAGTTTCATGTATGCCATACATTTAGAGTCTGTTGTCACATTCTGTATTCTACCCTGGGATATCTCCACCTTCTAAATGATTTAAAATATTTTTTTCATATATTAAGTTTTACTCTGTGTGATGAAAAGTTCTATGGGTTTTGACAAATGCTTAATGTCTTGTGTTTACCATAACAATATCATACAGAATAGTTTCACCATGCTAAATATCCCCTGTGCTTCACTTGTTTCCTTCTTTCTTCCCCCGAACCCTTGCTAACCACTGACCTGTTTACACTCTCTATAGTTTTGCCTTTTCCAGAATATCATGTAATTAGAAATTATGTAGTAAGGAGCTTTTTCAAACTGGCTCCTTTTACTTAGCAATGTATGTCAAAGATTCATCCATAGCTTCTTGTGGCTTGGTAGCGCCTTTCTTTTTTTTTTGTTTTATTTTTTATTTATTTTATTTTTTGCATTTTTCTGAATTCAGAAGCTGGGAGGCAGTCAGACAGACTCCTGTATGTGCCCGACCGGGATCCACCTGGCATGCCCACCAGGGGGCAATGGTCAGCCCCTCTGGGGTGTTGCTCTGTTGTGGCTGGAGCCATTCTAGCACCTGAGGCGGAGGCCAAGGAGCTGTTCTCAGCACCAGGGCCAACTTTGCTCCAATGGAGCCTTGGCTGTGAGAGGGGAAGAGAGAGATAGAGAGGAAGGAAAGGGGGAATGATGGAGCCTGACCAGGCAGTGGTGCAGTGGATAGAGCATCAAACTGGGATGCGAAGGACCCAGGTTTGAGACCCTGAGGTCGCCAGCTTGAGTGCGGGCTCATCGAGTTTGAGTAAAGCTCACCAGCTTGGACCCAAGGTCACTGGCTTGAGCAAGGGGTTACTTGGTCTGCTGTAGCCCCACGGTCAAGGCACATATGAGAAAGCAAACAATGAACAACTAAGGTGTCGCAACAAAAAACTGATCATTGATGCTTCTCATCTCTCTCCGTTCCTGTCTGTTCCTATCTATTCCTCTCTCTGACTCTGTCTCTGTAAAAAAAAGGGGGGGGGGAAGGGTGGAGAAGCATATGGGTGCTTCTCCTATGTGCGGCACTTCTCCTGTGTGCCCTGACCAGGAATTGAACCCGGACTTCCACATGCCAGGCGGACGCTCTACCACTGAGCCAACTGGCCAGGGCCAGTAGCTCCTTTCTTATTGTTGCTGATTAATACCCCATGCTGTGGATACACTACAGCTTGTTTTTCAAGTCATCTCTTGAAAGACATCTTGGTTGCTTCCAGTTTTTAAAAATTGTGAATAAAGCTGCTATAGATATTCATGTACAGGTTTTTACATGGGCAATGGTTTTCAAATCATGCTCCTAGATATATACTGTTGAGTATATATCTAGGAGCATGATTGCTTGATTGTGTAGTAAGGCTATGTTTAGTTTTGTAAAAAAAATTTGCCAAAATGTCTTCCAAAGTGGTGCCATATTTCATTCTCTTCAGCATAAATAAGAGTTGTTGTTGCTTCATATCCTTGACAGCATTGATATTGTCAGTTTTGGGGTTTTAGCCATCAGATGCCATGTAATGATATTTCAGTGTTGTTTAAAATTTCAGTTTCTTAATGACAAATGATGTTAAGCATACTTTCATACTCTATTAGCCATCTATGTATCTTTTTTGGTGAGGTGTCTTTTTTTTTTTTAAAAAAAAAGACTATTCATTTTAGAGAGGAGAGAGAGAGAGTGAGAGAGAGAGAAGAGGGGAGGAGCAGGCAGCATCAACTCCCATATGTGCCTTGACTGGGTAAGCCCAGGGTTTTGTGCCTGCGACTTCAGCATTCCAGGTCAATGCTTTGTCCACTGCAGCACCACACGTCAGGTGGAGAGGTGTCTTTTGAGACCTGTTGCCCATTTCTTAACTGGAATATTTGCTTTCTTATTGTTGAGTTTTAAGAGTTGTTTGTGTATTTTGGATACAGGTCCTTTCTCAGATATGTGTTTTGCAATTATTTCTTTTTTCAGTCTAGGGCGTGTCTTTAATAGATTAGAAGATTTTAATTTAAATAACTTGCAACTTAACAATTTTTTTCTTTCGTATATCTGTGCTTTTCAATACCTTTGCTATTGGGGTTGTATTTTTTTTTAAAGAAGACATGTTTTATTTATTTTCTTTTTTTATTTTCTCTTTTTTTTTTTTTTTAACAGAGAGAGCCAGAGAGAGGGATAGATAGGGACAGACAGAAATGGAGAGAGATAAGAAGCATCAATCATTAGTTTTTCATTGTGACACCTTAGTTGTTCATTGATTGCTTTCTCATATGTGCCTTGACCGTGGGGCTACAGCAGACCAAGCTAGTGAGCTTTCCTCAAGCCAGATGAGTCCGTGCTCAAGCTGGTGACCTCAGGGTCTCGAACCTGGGTCCTCCACATCCCAGTCCGACGCTCTATCCACTACGCCACTGCCTGGTCAGGCTGGGGTTGTATTTTAAAACTCATTAGCAAACCAAAGTTCATGGACATTTTTTACTATGTTTTCAGCAAGAAGTTTTATATTATCATATTTTACATTTGAGTCTACAATCCATTTTGAGTTTTTGTGTAAGATGTAAAGTCTGTGCCTAGTTGGATGTTATATATATATATAAAATGAGTGTCTAATAGTTATAACATTATTTGTTGGTAAGACTGTCCATTCTCCATGAAGTTGCCTGTGCTCCTGTGTCAAAGACCAGTTGACTACATTTGTGTGGGCCTGTTTCCGGGCTCTTTCTTCTGTTATATTGACCTATGTGTTTGTATTTACACTAATGCCATCCTGTCTTGATTACTGCAGTCTTTTAATAAGTTTGGAGATTGGATAGTGTGA
This sequence comes from Saccopteryx leptura, assembly GCF_036850995.1. NCBI lineage: Eukaryota > Metazoa > Chordata > Mammalia > Chiroptera > Emballonuridae > Saccopteryx > Saccopteryx leptura. Next base: position 21,438,159 of record NC_089513.1, read on the forward strand.
TTCCTTTAACTTGGTTCTTCTGAATTGTGCTGTGTTATTCTAGGTCTTTGCTTTTTCATATATGCTGTAGAATCAGTTTGTCAGTAGCTACAAAATAGCTTCCTGGAATTTTGACTGATACTGTGTTGAATCTATACATAGAGTTAGAAAAAAAATGACATCTTACTGTTGAGTCTTCCAATCCAGGAACATGTTTTGTTCTTGATTTTGTTTTTATACCCCAGTATTCTGAGATGTCAGAATGATGTGCTTTGCCTTGAGTGGGTCTGTTTTTATCAGTGTGCTCATACTTTTGTCTAAGGGTCCATTTGGCAGGCCTTTTCGATCTGTAAACTCTGGGTCTTCAGTTCCATGACATTTTCTTGGTTTTGTAGATAATTTACTTTTCTTTTCTTTCTTATTTATTTATTTATTTATTTATTTATTTGTATTTGTCTGAAGTGAGAGGCGGGGAGGCAGTCAGACAAACTCCCGCATGAGTCCGACCGGGATCCACCTGGCATGCCCACCAGGGAGCAATGCTCTGCCTATCTGGGGTGTTGCTGCTCCATTGCAACGAGAGTCATTCTAGCGCCTGAGGTGGAGACCATGGAGCCATCCTCAGTGCCCAGGCCAACTTTGCTCCAATGGAGCCTTGGCTGCAGGAGGGGAAGAGAGAGACAGAGAGAAAGGAGAGGGGGAAGGGTGGAGAAGCAGATGGGTGCTTCTCCTGTGTGCCCTGGCTGGAAATTGAACCCGGGACTTCCACACGCCGGGCCGACACTCTATCACTGAGCAAACTGGCTAGGGCCGATAATTTACTTTTCTTGTTTATCTTTTCCCCTGTTTCCTCTTTCTAAGACTTTTATTTGACTAATAGACCTTCTGGACTGATTCTCTAGTTTTCAAAACTTAACTTTTCTCTTCCATCTCTTTGTCTTTTTGCTTTACTTCCTGGGAGGTTTCCTCAACTTTATCCTCCAACCCTCTGTGGTTATTTTTTAACTTATAAGAATTCTCTTTATTTGTTCTCTAAATGTTTCTTTTGATAACATCCTGCTTTATGATTGTAATGTTATTGCTCTGAAGAAATTAATCACACATTTTTCAACTTTTCTTTTTCCCACACAGTCTCTGTTTCTTCCAAGTTGTTTGTTTGGGTGTCTGTTGTTCAATTTGAAGCTTTCTTCAGTTGTCTCATTATTCTTGTTTATATACACATATTTGAGGATCTCAGTGCAGTTGCGATTTGATGTCCACGGGCTTCACCAGAGGATGAGTGACACTGGGCCTTTTTCTTGCAGAATCTTAAATGTCATGAAGTCTTCTTAAATTATGAAATCTTTTCCCATAGTTAGGTTGGGGTCCTCAGAAAGGGCTTATCCTGTCTCTCGTTGGAAGGTATGGTCCTGAGGTTTGATGCTCTGAGTGCCCAGTGGAGAATGCAAATGAATATTCTTTAATTCCCCCATTTTCAGTATAGTAGGTCTGTTCTCCATTCTGCCTGATGTCTTCCAGTCCAGAAAGCCTCTATTTCAAAGAGTAAACCTCCCTCTTCTGATGGGCTGAGCAAGGGACAGATACTAGTCAGGGAAAGAGCCTGGAATTCTAACTCATTCCTAAATATGCTGCCAACCAACCTTCCTCATTTTATTACTCTCCCCTTTTCTCTTGCGTTCAAGAGCAATTGGTACCACCAATTTCTAAGCTGTTAAGAGGGTTTTGCAGTATAAACTGGGTTGGTTCTCACTTCCCCCACTGCTGGCTTAGAATACAGCTGTTTTTTTGGGAGGATGCCCATGCCATTTACCAATTGTCCATCTGATTTCCAGCTTCTAAAATTCTGTTTCATATGTCGCCTCTGCAGTTCTTCCCATCCTTGTATGTTTGTACTTAATTTTCAGAAACTGTCATTCTAGTAGGGTCTGGGGAGAAAGCAGAAGTGAGTGCAGATGTCTAGCTGGCCATAGTTACCTGGTAAGGCTGACAGCTAGCCCGGCATATGTTCTGATGGGACTGGGCTTGGGCCATAGCAGTTGTTAAAGATGTTGACTATTACCTCTGTCCAGACACACGTACTCCTAATCACTCTTTGGGACCAGCTCAGATGTCACCCTTCTGTGGCGCTTTATCTTGTCCTTTCACCCTCTCCTTCGGCCCACCCCCCACAAGAAGTATTACTCATCTTCTCCTGAGCTCATTTTCCTCACTGCATTTACTGATGATAATTTGTACAGCTGTCTTGACCTCTTAGACAAAGAGCTTTGGGGGGGGGGAGGCTCCCTCTTGTTCGTCATTAGATCTCCCCCTACTTGCCCCAATGCTCAGCCTTCAAAATACTTACTAAATGTGTGCAGTGTGAACAGGAGCAAAGCCAGGTGCTTTGTAGGATGACGCTCTGTTGGGAGAGAGGCTTGTCCGGAAGCATCCCTCTCCTATCTGCTGTGACCTGCATGCTGGGCTGGAGTGGGGGGCAGGCGCAGCTGGGTCCCTGAGGGCTTGATCTCAGTCCTGCCTTCATTCCCTTCATTCTCTCTGGGAGCCATGAGCCCTTTTCTGAAGACTTTGTCCACGTGCCTGAGTTTGTGGTTAGAAACACTGAGGACACAGTGGGGATGGAAGGTGTTGCTACGGAAGGAAGTCTGTCCTCTCCATGTTCCTGGGCACCGAAGGCAGGGCCATGCCGGATGGGGGGCTGGTGCCAGTCATGGAGGAGGGTGTCATTCTCCTGTAATTGATGTGCAGGGCAGCTCTCTTCCCCGAGGCAGGCCCAGAGCGTTAGGGGAATGACAGCAGCACTCACAGGGCCCAGCCACCTGGCTGGACGGGTCTCGTGGTGACAGAGGCAGGGATGAAGCTCAGAGTGTACGCCACACTGTGGATATGCAGAGTGACAGCCTCTCGGGCTGCAGGCCCTCGGCTGGGCCACCTCCCCAGGCAGGAGGCTGCTCTCCCTGGCCCTGCAGAGGTGGGAGGGACCCAGAGTGTCATGGCTGAGTGACAGCCCTGCTTCCGCAGTGGGGCCTGGCCTTAGGCTGATTTTAGGCAACCAAGGAGCCTGTCCTCAACCTCAGATGTCTTACCCTCAAATGGAAATTAACCAAGTAGCCAAGTGCAACCGAGTCACTTGGGACGCTAGAGTTTTGCAAACAATCTGCTTTTTAGGTCACCTCTGTGTACTGTGACTGGAGAGACCTGGAAAGCCCTTCCCTCCAAGTCACCTTCTTGGTCGTCATCGTTTCGGTCATAGAGGCCCGGGCTAGACTGATACCCAGTTGAGAAGCAGGTGACTTCTTTGGGTTAAGGACACAGTAAACACGTTACGGTCACTAGTAATTTCATGCGGATTAGTTTAATGTACTGATTAAACTGCTAGAACTAGAAAGAGTTCTTAGACTACCTCTGTTTCAAAGCTTCTCAAAACGTGGTCTAGGGACCAGCAGCATCTACGTAACCTGGGAGCTCATTAGAAATGCACATTCTTAGCCTGTGGTGGCACAGCTGATAGATTGTTGATCTGGAATGCTAAGGTCTCTGGTTCAAAACCCTGGGCTTGCCCAGCCAAGGCGCATGCAACAAGCAGCCAGCGAACAACTAACATGAAGCAACTATGAGTTGATACTTCTTGCTCCACACCCACCTCTCCTCTCTCTTTAAAAATCAATAAATAAAATCTTAAAAAACAACAACAAAAAAGAATTGCACATTTTCCAGTTCTTCCCAGAACTGCCGGAGGGAACTGGGGAGAGGCCCAGCCACCTGCTTTGCAAGCCCTCCAGGTGGCTCGCACGCACACTCCAGTGCTCTTCAAGATTAGAAAACCAGGAAAGCCCAAGAGGGCAAGGGACTTGCCTGAGGTCACAAAGCTAGTTGATGGCAGAGCTGTCATTTTCAAATGACAACTGGAGGAATTAACATTCATGGAGGTCCCTCTCCATGCAAGTCCCAATAGGAGTGTCATCTCACTTAATCTTCACCACAATCTGCAAATTGTCTCCAGTTTGTAGAAGTCGCAGCTCAGTGTGGTTAAATAACACACTGAGATAGAGGTGGGATTTCAGTCCTGAGCTCTTTTTTTTCCCTCTTCCGCACTTTCCTGTATTTGCTGTGTGTGCACATGCGCGCGCATGCAGAGCGTGCTCAGTGGGAGTGGGGCACTCTGAAGGTCATGTTAGGATTCTGAGGGCACGCCTCTCTTGGGAAACAGGGAACTTGGAGGTCCTCTCCCTCCTACCACCTTCCCAGTTGTGCTTCCGGCTGGGTCCCATCTCCAGTCTAGAGGGAGAGACCCATCCAGGCTTTCCTCCCACTGTATCTCCAGCTCGGCCTGAGAACTGGAGTGTTCTTGCTGTTTAAGGAAGGGCCAGAGCCTCACCAAATGTGGCCAGCAGTCAGGACAGATGCGGGTGGGTGAGGGGTCTCCCACAATGTGGGATGGGAAGCAACTCTCCTTTGGAGTTAGAGCCCAAGGGCAGATGGTACACACGCGAAGCCAAACAGAAGAGGAAATTAAAGAGAGACTTGAGTCTCCCTCCAGCTTCCTTTGCTGCATTTTTGGCAGGGATCGGCAAAGCTGGCCTGTAACTTTCCAGTCTGTTTGCTCATTGTCTTGCCCAGAAATACCAGATAAAAGAAACCGTGGAATGAGGAGTGAGGAGCTGGTGTCCCACCCTCAGGATATTCCACCAACATGGACTCTCCCCCAGGCCAGGACTCTCCCTGCTGTCTGGTCGAGCTGTTCTAACAGCTCTCGCCTCTGCCATGGCGTGGGTGGGGTGGTTGGGGGCTGCAGGGAAGGTTGTCTCTGAAGAACCCCTCACCCCTGGCCAGATGTCTATTCCACTGCCTGTCTTATACCTGAAATCCCCTCGTGAGCACCATTCCATTGAGTCCTCAGTGGTCTTGCATTAAAGCAGAATGCCTGAGGAAGGGTAATACCTTGCCGGTGAACGCCTGATCAGATTTTAGTTAAACAGGCAAGGGGCTCAGTGGAAAAGGGCCAAGAGCTCTGAGTGGAGGCTACTGAGAAAGAGAGGGACCAGGCACACGAGGAGCAGGTAGGATGGCAGAGACAACTTTGTCGTGCTCAGAGTCGTGGTGGCGCTGGGAGTCACCCAGAGATGACTGAGAAGGCACTGCCTTGTTCAGTGACACGAGCCGACGGGGACTGAGCCAGCCAGAACTGGCCTGTTGGTTTCTGGGATATAGCTCTGTCTAGAGCCCAGTGTAATTATGGGTTGCTCCATTTCTTACTTCAGGCCTCCTCTTTTTGTAATGTATTCCTGAACTTTGGTTGAATTTTTCCTTCAAGCAGAGGTGACCATCTCTAGAAAGACTTTAAGGTGAGCTCTCTGTGTGGGGTCATTAAACATCTTTTGAGAATCTCCTGGGAACCGGATGCTGAGGAAAGGATGTGAGGGAGGTAAAGGCAAGGAAAACACTCTCCTTTCTCTTGTGGGGTCTACAGCCCTGTGGACAACACTGAAAAGCCAAACAAAGAAGCTGAGATGCAGTTGAGAAAGGGCTCTGCTGGAGCAGCAGGGGTCAGGGAGCAGTGGCCCCAAACTCATCTAGGGAAGGTCGGAGTTGGGGTGTGCGAACTAGGGATTGAGACAGAGTGAGAGGCTGCTAAGCGGACAGAGGAGGTGGGAGTGGGAGAGGTAAGGGCATTCCGGCTAGAGGGCACAGCTTGGGTGGGAAGGAGTGTGGCCCATCCCGGACCTGCAAATATAGCTGAATCATGGTTGACAGGCCGTGTTTAGGGGAGGACCAAGAGTCAGGACAGAGAGGAGGGGCTGGGCCAGGCCATAAAAGGCATTGAACATGGCTCCACTGATGGGTTTAAACTTTATATCCTAAGGGTAATGGGGAGCCACTGGAAAGTTTTATTAGTCAATCAATGCTAATTGTCCAATAAGCAACTCCTAACATCTTAATGGCTTAACCCCAATAAAGGTTTAATTCTACTCCTGAGAAGTCTGACAAGATCTCCAGAGCCACAGCGGAAAGGTGGAGAGGGCACACCAGCTCTTAGTGCCCTCAGCCTGGAAGCGACACCCCCGTTTCACTCACAGCCCACTGGGCAGAACGGGTCCCAGGGCCCAGCCTAACTGCGAAGGAGGCTGGGAAGTGTCTGGAGATGCGCCTATTCGGAGGGTGCACATCGCTGCTGGCTGCCACAGATCTTAGGAAGGTGACGTGGTCGGATGTGTGATTTGGCAACAGAGCGAAGAAGGGGTTAAAGGGCTTCAGGTGTGGAGACTGGGAAGCCAGCTGGAAGTTCTTCCAATTGTTTCTTGAAAGGGCTCTCCCTGTTCTAGAATTCTCTGCAGACTGCAGCCAGGTGAGCATTCAGGCTTTGAAGGAAGAGAGGTGGTGATAGCTGTGAGGGAAGCAGACAGCGCTGGGACTTTGGGAGTCAGGGGCAGGCCTGGTGACAGGTGCAGTCGGCAGTCACATGTAGGACGGTAGGGCCAGGCCCGAGCTGGGCCAGGAGATGTGATTGATGTCTTTAGAGTTTAGGTCCTTGCAAAGTGTGAGCCTGCCAAGGCGGGGCTTGTCTCCTCACCTGCATGTCCTTGGCACTCCTGGGGACCTCAGTTAGTGATTGTGCAGCGAGCGAGCCGTTGGGAAGTGAGTTGTGGGTCTGAGTGAAGTGGCTTGGAGGAAGAAGGGGGGCAGGGTGGCAACAGCCCTGGGAAACAGTGGCATTTAATGGCCTGTATTCCAAAGTAATAAAATCTCTCCAGTGTTCTTAACCTTCATTGCCACCTATTTGTGTCTCCCAGGAATAATGAAAGCTGCCACATCAGAAGACTGTCAGGTATTTTCAGACAAAGCTTTGCTCATTAACTTCTGCATATCTGTGCTCATGTTAATTCAGGGACTGGCTCTGTTCCCATGCCGTCTTCCACTGGTAATAACGAGAGGATGGCGGTCCTCCTGCCCAGATTTTGCCCTGGTTGCCCTGCCCAGTGTCAGGCTCTTACGCCAATCTAAGAGACAATGTTGCATGCAAAGCTGGCAGCAAGAAGGAGACGAGAGTTTGGTGTGAACTTGGCTCCTGTCTGGATGATCTTGGGAAGTCACCCCATATCTCTGGGCATCAGTTTCCTATTCTGTTGGGTGGATCTGGGGGTTTTAAATGAGATGATCTCCAAGTTCTGATTTTGCAGCTCCACAGGCTAGAAACTGAATAGCCAAAGGGTCCAGTTTCAGAACAGGGCTTTTCCAACAAGGCGCTGAAGTAGCAGGAGGCTTATTGGTCGGTGGTCGCCAGAAGATGGGCCTGGGGCTCTGCAGAGCTCACCAGTGGTTCCTGGGGCAGAAACTGGGGATTGTGGAATCTAGTGTGGACTTCTTCCTTCTCTTGCCTCTTTGGAAAATGAGCTTTTCTGAAAAATGGGTGAGAGCTAGATTGTCTCTCCAGAAAGACAAGTGCTACGCATGGGACCATGTACCAGACACCCCCCCCCCTTTATGTTTCATTTCAGGGGCTCATTGCCTCTACAAAATGCAGCTTGTGTCCCCTCCTGCTGCCTGCCTGCCTTCTCTCTCTCAGGTTCTGGGTTTCTTTTAGATTTGGTGCTTGCTCCTGTGTCACGCTGTGGAGGAGCCTCGGGAAGCCAAAGGAATGGCCTCTGGATTCCTGTGAGACTGCGTGAGGTCTTCCCAAAGAGAGGCAAATAGTCACATCAGAGTGAAAAATCAGTATAAACATATATGGTAATGGCTGCTGGCCCTTGATAGGGTGCAAGTGCACATGTGCGTGTGTGTGTGTGTGTGTGTGTGTGTGTTTGTGTGTGTTTGTGTGTGTGTATCTGGGGAGGGGTTTGCACTAGTACTTTGATAATATCTTCTAGAGGGATTCTCTACCTTTTTTTTCTTTTTCAATTAAACTTTTTATTTTGAGATAATTGGAGATTCTCATGCAATTGTAACAAATAATACAGAGGAATTCCTTGTGCCCATAACCTAGTTTTCCCCAAGGCAATAGCTGTCAGAATTATAGTCCAGTATCACTGTATCACCACCAGGTTGTTGTTGTTCATGCAGTCAAGATACAGAACATTCCACCACCACGCGGGTCCTCCCGCTGCCCTTTTCTACCCACCCCCACTTCCCTCCTGCCCTCACTCCCTGCTTAACCCCTGAAACCCACTCATCTCTTCTTCATTTCCATCATTTTATCATTTCAAGGATGTTATGTAAATCGAATCATACAGTATGTTTGTAACCTTTCGGGATTAGATTTTTTTCACTTAGTATAGTTCTCTGAAGGTTCATCCAGGTTGATACATGTATTGACAGTTAGTTCCTTTTTGTTGCTGAGTGGTATTCCATCCTGTGAGTGAAACACAGCTTATTTACTGTTCACCCATTCAAGGACATCTGGATTCCTCTTTGACTCATGGATTACTTAGAAGTATGTTGATTTGTTTCCAAGCATTTAGAGGTTTTCCTGTTATATGGCTGGGATTGATTTCTAGTTGGGTTCCATTGAGGTCAGGGAACATGCTCTGTATAATTTCTTTTCAATTCACTGAGGTTTGTTTTATGGCCCGGAATATAGTCTATCTTGGTGTATGTTCTGTAGGCACTTAAGAAGAATGTACATTGTGCTGTTAGTTGGAGTGTTCTTTAAGTGTTGACTAGGTTCTGTTGGTGGATGCTGCTCTTGAGTTTTTCTATAGCCTTACTGATTGTCTAGTTGTTGTATGAATTGTTGAGAGAGGAGTGTTGAAGTCTGCAAATATAACGGTGGATTTCTCTTTAGTTCTATCATTTTTTGCTTTGCATTGTTGTATTTCTATTATTTGGTGCATGCACATTTAGGATTGCTATGTTTCTCTGTGGACTGATCCTTTATCATCATATAATTCCCTCTCTGTTTCTGGTAATTTCTTTGCTCTGAAGTGTACATTATCTCATATTGATGTAATCACTCCTGCTTTCTTTTGATTGACATTTGCATGACATATCGTTTTTCATCCTTTTCCTTTCTGCCTGCCTGTGTTGTTATATTCAAAGTGAGTTTCTTGTAGGCAGCATATAATGGGTCATGTTTTTAATTGTTTTTAAATTATTTACATTTAATGTTAGTATTGATATGCTAGAGCTTAAGTGTGCAATTCATTTTTATGTTTTCTGTTCTCTCATTTGCGTTTTCTTTCTTCTGCCTCCTTGTGGGCTACTTAAACATTTTTTAGACCCCCACTTTGATATATATATATATATATATATATATATATATATATATATATATATATGGTATGTTTCATTTGATATGTTTTGTATATATGTATTTCAGTGGTTGTTCCACATATTACATTATGTGTGCATAAAACACCACAATCTACTATTGGTGCCATTTTACCAATTCAAGTGCGATGCAGAAAACCTACCGCCCTTATGTCTTTTTACCCTCCTCCTGTTTATAATGTAATTATCTCAAACTTACTTCTAATACATTTAAAACCACATCAGGCAGTGTGATAATTTTTGCTGTCAAATTTAATGTAGAAATGTAAAGGAGAAATAGTCCATTGTATTTGCCTATACTTTTGCTTAGCATGTTTCTTCCTTCCTAATGTTCCAAGGTTTCTTTGTTTATTGGTTCTTTTTGGTTTAAAGAACTTCCTTTAATCATTTTTCTGGGAATAGGTCTGTTGGCAACAAATTTGCTTCCTTTTTCTTCATCTTAGAATGTCTTAATTTCCCCTTCAACGCTGAAGAGCTCTTTCCACTGGATGTAGGGTTCTGGGTTGACAGTTCTTTTCACAGATGAAAAATGTGCTACTTCTTTTTGGTCCCTATGGTATCTGATGAGAAATCTGCTGTCATTCTTATTATGTTTCCCCCTGTAGGTAGGACTCATTACTCTGCCTGTTTTCAAGATTTTTTTCGTTGTCTTTAGTTTTCAGAAGTTTGACTATGATGTGTCGTGATGGGGATTTCTCTGAGGTTATTTTGTTTGAGATTCTTTCAGCTTCGTGAATCTATAGGTTTATGTCTTTTTCCAAAATTGAGAGGTTTTCCACTATTGAGCACCTTTTCAGCTCACCCTCTTTCTCCTCTCCTTCTGGGAGTTCAGTGACAAGAATGCTAGATCTTTTGTTATAGTACCGCAGGTCCTGACACTTGCTTTATTTGTTTTTTCAGTCCATTTTTTCTCTATTTCTTAGTATGAACAATTGATTTAAATGTTTATTTTTGTATTTTTCAATGACTGTTTACATTCAATATCACATTCATTTCAGGGGTACGACCTTATGGTCAGACATTCTATAACTGACAAAGTGATCACCCAGTAAGTCTAGTACTCACCTGGTTCTATACAATGTTATTACAATAGTTTGAGTAATTTCTGTTGTTCTTTCTTCTAGTTCACTCATTCTTTCCTCTGTTCCCCCTGTTCTGCTGTTGACTTTATTTTTGAATTTAGTATTTCAGTTATATATTTTTCAGTTCCAAAGTTTTCATTGGTTCTTTATATTTCACATTTCTTTGCTAGATTTTATTTTTTTCATTGGTTTCAAACATTCTCATTTTCCTTATCTAAAATTTGTTTTTTCTTTGGCATGTTGATAGTTGCTTGCTGAAGCATTTATATGATGGTTGCTTTAATATCTTTATCAGATAATTCTAACAACTCTGTCACCTTGGCACTGACATTCATTGATTATCTTTCTTCATTCAGTTGAGATCTTTCTGGTCCTTAATATAAGTGATTTTGGACATTTTTGAGACTCTAGATTTTACTTAAACTTTCTGCTTTAACTGACTTATTTTCTCCTCCTTCTCCTCCTCCTCCTCCTCCTCCTCCTCCTCCTCCTCCTCCTCCTCTTCCTCCTCCTCCTCCTCCCCTCCTCCTCCTCCTCCTCCTCCTCCTCCTCCTCCTTCTTCTTCTTCTTCTTCTTCTTCTTCTTCTTCTTCTTCTTCTTCTTCTTCTTCTTCTTCTTCTTCTTCTTCTTCTCCTTTTTTCGATATGGTCCAGTGGGAAGATTGGGGCCTCCGCCTCACTACTGCCAGGAAGGGGTTGAATCCAGGTTTCCTACTTGGCTTTCATAAATACACTTCTGGTTGAGAGGGTTTGGAGTGCTCAGTTACTACTCCCCATGTGACTCCCACTGACACCCTGTGGGCTGAGGGTGGGCTCATTACTGCTGAGCAGTGGTGAAAATTCTGACTTTCCATTAGGCCTCCTCTGACACGCTCCAGGGATGGTAAGGGGACTTCACTTCTGCTGGCTGGGAGTGGGAGCCAAGGCTCCACACCTGGCCTTTGCTGGCTTGGATCAGGGTGGGGGCCACAGTGTTTTCTGTGGTGTTTGGCAAGGTTAGAGCTGTTACTGTCTAGAAGTGGTGTCTTCCGAGGCTGCCCCTTTCCTAGTCTTTTTGTTAGAATGAGCAGTCTTTTGGGGGGCTTTTCTCAGTCTGTGCCCATTGATATTTCCAGGTGGCCAGCTTCTTCAGCCCCAAATCTGGAGTACACGAGGCCAAAAGAAAACCTAGGCCTAATGGTCCCCATCCAATTGCCTCTTGTTACCTTTCACATTCTTTTTATATTTGTTTTATAAAAATATCCACGTCTTTTAGGTGTATTTAGGGGAAGGCAGAGGGAAAACTACATCTAGTCTGCATTCTCAGAAGTAGAAGTTCTCTCTACTTCTTTTTCTTTATGACTTTTTAGAGTTGTTGAGAACAGAGTCCATGTACTGGGGAAATTTTTAAACAGTTCAAAGGAATACAGTGAAAAGTCGTCTTCTTTTTCTTTCTCTTTTTTATTTTCCTTAAAATGTCTTCTTTCTTACTGTTGCACCCTGGCAGCTGTCATATGATTCCTTGACCAAAGGCAGGCACTGTCACCAGTGCTCATGGTGTATGTGTGGGTGGTGGTGGGGGGACAGAGAGAGAGAGAGAGAGAGAGAGAGAGAGAGAGAGAGAGAGGGAGGGAGAGTCTCATACTCTGTGTGTGTTCTCTGTCCATACATGGTAGTGGCACCAGTTTAAATTCCTACCAACCATGGGTGAGAGTGGTTACACACCGGTTCAGCACAGTGTGTGTATTAGAACATACTCACTACCCTGATATTGGAGAACTGGATCTCATTCTAGTTTTAATTTGCATTTCCGGCATTGTGTGGGGCTGAGCATAAAATCATTTCATTTGTTTAAAATGCATGAGTGTTTTCTGTTTTGTGGACTGCCAATTCCATTTCTTCTTTATTGTACATTTCTCTGTTTGGTTTTTGGCATTTCTCGTGGACTTGCACATGTTTGCACATGCACATTATTTATAAGGAAATTAGCCCTTTGCCTGCCATATATGTTGAAAATATTCTTTCCTTATTTTTCATTTATCATTTGACTTTATTTTCCAGTGTTAGATATTTAACTCAAATGTAGCCTTTTATAGGAGATGACATTTGGATTTGGGTCATGCTTTAAAAGTTTTTCCTAGTTCAATATTATTACAAACATTCTCCCACATTTTTCTTCTAGCTCTTTTCACAGTTTCATTTTTTGTTTAGGACTTTGATACATGTGACCTAATTTTTTTTTTCAGATTCCTGAGTTGTTGCAATGCAATTAGTTGAAAAGTCTGTCTTATTTCCAGTGGTTTGAAATGGCACCTTGATTTATTATGGGTTTTCTCTGTGTGGGTGTCAACCAATTGCTGGTGGCAGCTGGTGGCCCGGGGAGGCTGTGCTGCCATCTCAGAGCCATCTGCAAGGGCAGGAGCACTCTCAGAATGGGAGGAGGAGCAAGGGTGTCTGCTCCTCCACACCCTGGACTGCTCTTGGTTTGAGGTCATGAAAATGGGCTGAGTTTGTTTCAGGGATGTTGTCCAATCATCTTGCCCCTTGATGGTAGGCGGCCCCTCTGTATGCTCTGTGCATGAACCCACAGGTCTGCTCTTTCCTGAAATAGCTCCTCCATCTACCTTTCGTCCCTATTTCCCTGTCGTATCCTTGACACCCATTCACTGCAGGCTTGTTTTTTTGAACACCCTCCTAAATGTTTGTTTTAGCTATCTCCTACTGCCAAAAATATCCCCATAACCTTAGTTGCTTAACATAACATACATTTATTATCTCACAGAGTTATAATTTCTAGGGGCCAGGGGTCCCAGCACAGTTTAGCTAGGGTCTCTCATGAGGCTGCAGTCAGGGTGTCATCCTGGACTCAGCTCTTATTTGGAAGCCCAGCTGGGGAAGGACCCACGTCCCCTTTCGTGTGGTCGATGGCAGCATTCAGTGGGATTTGTGGCAGCCTGCTTCTTCAAATCCAGAAAGGGAGAACTAGCCTCTAGTGCCAGTCTACTAGCACCATAGTCTTATATAATGTGACGTGATCGCAGGAGTGACATTGTTACCTTTGCCAAGTTGTGCTGGTTAGCAGTCCCAGGTCCCACCACACTCAAAGGAGGGACTCGAAGGTGTGGTGACCAGGAGGCAGAGCTCATGGGTGTCTCTAGCATTTGTCTGCCACAGTGGGTGTTTTCCCTTGGATTCTCTTCACTGTAGTCCACGCTTTTCCACGGAGTCAGGTTAATTTTCCTAAAGCATATCTTTGCTCTCACTAGCTTTTTGCTCAAAAGCCTGCCTCAGTTAAAATGCAAAATCCCTTATATTAGCATTCAAAGCTCCACCCCAGGGCTGCCTGCCAGTATCTGTCAAAATTGTCAGTGCCCAAAGCCTGTGACCCTGACTTTATCCCAAACTCTGCTTTCACGTGACTGAAGTAATGGATGCACAGGCATGATCACGGCACAACGGTCTGATGCAGCAAAGGACTGGTAACAACCTGAATCGGGGGAATGGTTAACCACGTGGCTGTATATCCAAATGATGAAACAGTACACAGACACGACCATAAACGAGGCAGCTCTTTATATTGTCACAGTCTGCACCAGTGGCGCTCCACGTGTGGTTCCTGGACTGGCAGCAACAGGCTCGTCTGGAAATTTGTTGGAAGTGCCCTTCTCCAGGCCCCAGCCCAGATCTGCTGAATCAGAGACCGGACTGGGGGGCCCAGCAGGCTGCGTTTCAGCAAGCTGGTCCGGTAGTTCTGATGCACGCTCCATTTTGACAATTGTTGGTTTACTATATATAATTACACAGAGAAGGGCAGGACAATGTATATAGTATGCCAGCCCTTGTACATGAAAGGTAAGAGAGTCATGTATTTACGTGTATCTGCGTAAACTACCTCTGTAAGGATACACAAAAGACACGGCTAACCCTGGCTGCCTTGAGCTGGACAGTAGGGTGGCTGGGGAGGGACGGAAGGTCACTTTTTGCTGTGTATCCTTTTGTACCTTTTGAGTTTGGACCACTTAATATATTTCTGATTTAAAATATAAAGCCCCCATCCATCTGACCTCAGCCTTTCTCATTCGCTTTCTCTCTCACCTCTGACGTGGCCTCTACATGCCAGTCAAACTTGCCTCTTCACTGTCCCTTGGGTTAGAGTCCCATTTCCTGGCCGCGGGTCTTTGTTGAATTCCCATCTGGAATTCCCTCGCTCTTCTCTGCATAATTAGAACCAGCTGGCCCTTGCAGGTCAGACCCAGAGGCTGCCCGCTTTGGGAAGATCTGCCTGGCCTCTGCCTGCCGTGAGGGTTAACAGCCCCTGTGGCTACCCCATCCTGTCCCTCTCTGACACTCGCTGCTGCACGCTTGTCTTCTTTATTCTAGATGTTGAGCTCTTTGCGGGCAGGGACTTGGACCCGCACATCTTTGGATCCCCAGCACTCAGCGCAGCTTGCAAGGTGATAGCTAAGAATCTCTTAGTAAATATCTAAGCGAACAAGTAAGTGATAGAGGTGGGGACATGGAGGCCTAGGAGGTCATGGACAGTGACTGCTGGTTGCCCAGGGAGGAGAAGCATGAATGTGGGAAGGAAAGATGGGGAGAGGCTGCAGGGAGCAGCTCCTGGTGACTGGCTTTCTATAGCTCTGCAGGGGGTGGGGAGAGGCACCCTTCACCTGGGAGGCCCTGGGATGTAGTTTTATTTGGGGGGGGGGGTGGATTAGTGGAAGAGGAGTTCTTTTAAAAGGACACACTTGCTTTGGGGGGAGGTCAGTCATTGGGTAGAATACATGTCTTAAAAAGACCTCACACAGACTGGCGGGAGGGCAAGCCGCTCCACCAGGGTCTTTTTCCAGATGAAAACCAAGTCAGGAGTGAAGCTATTTTTTAATATTAAAAAGAATATGCCCCTAATGGCCATGCTGCCCCAACCTCCCTCCATCCTGAGAAAGCATCTGACATTTCCTGCACATTTTAATTTTCTAACCAAATAATGAAATAATCATATTGGCTGCTCAGTCATAGGATTCATTTTCTCTTATTCCTGGGCTTCAAAATTCATCTCGTATTTTAATCTGTTTTGAGCTCTTTTCAATTGCCTTGGAGATGGAGCCAAAGGTCCCCTGAACTCCTGTTGCCTGGAGTTGTTTGGTTTGGGTTCCTGTGGGGTATTGCCTTTAATGACAAGCTCCATATTGCAGCAGCAGCAGCAGGAGTTGGGGCGGGGGGCGGTCAGTGGTGGTGGGTCCCACACCTCATGGCTCCCTGACAGCAAATCAAAGATCAAATTCTAAGTCCGGGGATCCTCACATTGTGTCTTATTCTTCAATGGCACCCTGCCCTCCCTTCTCAATTGTATTAATTCCTCAAAGCCCAGCCTCCCATGGAAACCCACTCCCTGCAGCTCTAGGCTGTGGGACCCCTCCCTCCCTGAGTGTCAGCAACACAGAACGCCCCGCCTCTGTGACAACCAGCCTTCCACCTCAGTGACAGCTGCCTCCCGGAGCCTGAATCCGTGTCAGTCTCCTTCTGAGCACTTTGTGTGGATTAACACATTCAGTCTTACACTCCCCTCTGAGGTAGTTATTTGTACGAGTGTCCCCATTATTTTGAGAAGGAGATTGAGGTAAAGAAAGATGAAATGGTTTGTCCAACAGCTGGAGTATATCTATGTTTAGTTTCAACCTGTTTAACTCTTGATTTTCCCGTTTTAGGTGTGTGTGTTGTTGCTTCTGAACCAGGCAGTGAGTCCTCTAGGGGGCACTTTGCCCTTCTAGGTGCTGTGCTGGGTGGCACGGTGGAGTCATTTCAGTGCCTATGGATTGTGGAGCTCCTTGTTGCTGAGAGACCAGAGAGAGGCACTGGGTTAGGACAGGGGGCATGGAGTTGTCTGCACCTTTCTTAGAGCCATAAGGCTGATTTGTGGAGGGGTCTGGGAGCAGGCGGAATTGTCTGAGAACTTACCTATGCTTTAGGTAGAAAGTATCAAGGTGACCCGATGATGCAGGTGACAAGGCTGCCCCTGGGGGGCATGAAAAGTATGGGTGGTAATATTGTTGGGATGAACTGGGTGTACCTTGTGACCACGGGCAGAGGTGAGCTCGCTGGAAAGGGTCCAGCTTTTGAAGATGAGAGAGACCCATATATGGGAAGGCCTGAGCAACGGGGTGTGGTTAGAATCCACTCTGTCCCTGGGTGGGGTTCTTGTCCTCCTGTTGGGCTGTCTTTGTCCCATGAAGATAACCAACCTTGGGGCAGGCATTCACACTTCAAGTCTCAGCTGTCTTATCTGTGTGAAGAGGGGAACTGCCCAGACGGTCGCTGCTGTGGGGGAGCATTGGGAAGGGGACACGGAGTGTGCCCGTGGGGTCAGAAGCTTCAAGGCCGGGCTACTGGAATCCCACGGTGGGAGGCGATTCCCCTGGTTTTCTCCTGGCGTATGGCTGATGGGCTTGTGTGTCTGACCACACTTGCTGAATCCGAGCAGCTTGGTCCTCCCTCTCTCTCTCTGCTTGTTCCATGAGCCCTCTTGGGGTTGTCCCTTCCCCCACATCAGGGTCGGAGCCCCCTCCCTGTGTGGCCTCCCTGGATGCCACTGATGTCCCCACCCTGGGAGATTCTGATTCCATGATCCTGAGTCAGCCTGGACTTGATGTTTCTTGAAAGACTCCCACGGATTCCAGCGAGCCCTGGGTGGGACCTGCTCTCCACGGCACAGCACAGGGCATGCGTGGAGAGAAGGGAGGGGGAGAAGGTCCATCAGAATCTCAAGGACAGCATATGGACCTAGAAAAAAAATGTTCAAGCATGTTTATTAGAAGCTATGCTGTTTTAAGCCCAACACTGGGTACATTTTGCGAGGTTAAATAAAACTAAAGGAGTACTTAAGATCTTTATGTCTATCGGAAGTCTGTACGGGTGAGGTAGCATGAGTCTTTTCTAGGATCTGAGAGTTGAGACTGAGGAGCTTGGAGTTAGGGCCGCAGCAGACTCAGAGCCTAAACACCTGGATGCTGAGGGTGGCTTTGTCATCGCTTGCTCTGTGGGCCTGGGGAAGTTACCTAACTTCTCTGAACTCAGCTTCCTCAACTGTCACATGGGAACATTAGTGCCTGACAGAACCATTGGGAAGAGCAAATGAGATCATTCATGAAAACATTCTGAGAAACTGACACTTCTATACAAATGAAAAACATTGCATAAGAAACAGTGTTTTCTTTCTGTATTTTATCAGCTATGACTCTGGACACTATCCCTTAGGGGTGTTGCCTGACACAGGGAGACCAGATGTCCCAAATTCCTGTGTGCATTCCAGACTTCATCCGCTCCTGGCACCGTGACCCCCTCTCCCCCACCCCGACCTTTAGATTTCATTCCTTCCACTGGCTCTTCGCCCTCAGGACACATGCAGCTCTCTCCCACAGTAGAATAAAACACACCTGTGACCTTCGGGCCCCCTCTGTCTTCCAGCCTTCCCCCTTTGCCTTATGGTCAGGTTTCTGGGACATGTGACTCATGTGGAGATGTCCCTTCTCCTCACCCCCTTCCACCTCTGCCCTAGCAGTGCCGCCAGTGACCCGTGGCCACCAGCTGCTCTGTCCTTGTGTACCTGGGTCCCTGCAGTATGTGCCCCGTGGACCATACCCTTCATGATGCGCTGTCCTGCCTCAGGCTCCTTCACACCCTCCCCTCCCCCTTCGGCTGACCACCTGGTCTACAGACTCCACTTCTGACACGTTTCTCAAACCTGCAGCCTCCGCTCAGTACCCACTACTGCTACCTCGGCTCAGTCCCTCATCTCTCACCTGGACTAGGGGTCTAGCCTCTTAGTGTCCTGACCTCCCTCCCCGGCTCCCTCTGCCTTCCAGGGTCAAGTTCAATACAACGCCCTTTGTGCTCTGACCCCTGCCTATTCCTCCAGCTCATCTCTTCCAACTCTCCCTCTTATGTTTGTGTTCGTTCCTCAAATCTGTCGTGGTGTGTTCTGTGAGTCCCACACTTTGTAACATCCCCCTTAAACCTCCCCTGCCCACTATCATCTAACCTTGTGCCAGAGAAATGTTTGTTGCGTAAATCCCAGCTCAGCTGTCAGATCCCCTCCAGGAGCCTCCCCTGGTTCCCGTGCTCCACCCCCAAACGGGGGTCATCTCTCCTGGCCTTGCGCTGGGCCTGGGCCGCAGCTCCTCACAGATTGCTGCTTTCACAGCTCGCCTCCTGCTCCCGCACGCACGGTCGTTCGTTTGCTTCCACAGGACCCGGGAGCTCACTGGGAGGAGGGTTCAGCACTGGTGTGCTCCCTTTCAAGCTCTTGCTCTCAAATTTGCAGAGCCCGGGGCAGAGTTGGCACTCAATGAATGTGTATAGAATCAGATTCAATCGATTGAGGTCTTATGGAGCAAAGAACGCCTTGGAGCATCTTGACGGGCCATAGTGCAAGGAAAAGTCCACTTACCTTCATATTGTTCATGTGTTTCACTGCCTGGAAGGGAGTTATCTTCACATGGGACTATTTCTAATTCACAGTTGGCAGGAGTCTTGACTTTTCCAGACTTTGCCATGTTCTGGTCTTGGCAGACAGCGGGGAGCTTCCTCCACGAAGGCCCCGTTCATGAAAAAGTCTGAATGTATGTACATCATAGGATGCTGTGCCTAGGCCTGTGGAAGCAGCCAGAATGCTGCAGCTCTGAGCCGGGGAGAAACTCCTGTGTCCTGTTGGCTTTTCTGGGTTCTTTTTCCCGCGTCTGGGTCCTTCTCGTGGTAAGCCCTCCTAGAGGATCGCTGGTTTCTGGTCTCGGGCCTCTCCCTGCCCCGCCTCTGCTCCTACATGGTCTCCCCTCAAGCTCAGCATAGATGATTTCTTGTTCCTATTTTGTAACCACCCTTAGCTTCCTTTCCATGTTCTATCCCACCCTTGTCTCTGGGCAAAAGGACAGGATGGCTAGTTGAAGCCACAAAGCATCATTACTGAAGGGATGCCTCTGGCTTTTGATGGATTTTCAAGGGGCCGCACTTGCAGAGGGGCCTTCTCCAGCCTCCCTGTATGCATATCCTTCATCTGTTGGAAGGCCCCACAGTTGTCAAACTCATTCTGGAAATTTTCCTTTGTACTTTCACATCTCGCTCTCACCATGACATCTGGTGTCTGTCATGTGGTCTTCTTTATAAAATCTTTACTTTTAATTTCCTGTTATACATGAATAAAATATATCTGTTACACAGTTGACCCTTGAACAACTGGGAGTTAGGAGCATTGAGCTCCCGTGCAATAAAATACATGAGTGTAACTTTTGACTTCTCAAAAACTTACGTGCTACTAACCTAACCTCGATTGGAAGGAAGCCGTACCAATGACATAAGACAGTCTAGTAACACATATTTGTATATATATGTATCATATACTGTATTCCAACAATAAAGTAACTTAGAGAAAAGGAAATGTTAATAAGAAAATCAGAAGGTTCATCAGCCAGTTTTTTCAAATTGTTGCAAATCTCTGAAAAATTTTTTTCCAATATATGTAGTAAAAAAAATTTGCCTGTAAGTGGACCCATGCAGTTCCAACCCACACTGAATGTTGTTGTATATTGTAAGATTCTACTGCTGTATAGTGTAATTAGATCACCCCCAAAGCTTTCCTTAGTCCTGGGTGCAAGTGACAAATAAGAGGAGCAAGTTTGGTTTGTCCCACAGGGGGGAGGGGATGAAGCTCTGGTGGAGGAATGTCAGGCACCAGCTGTGGTGGTTGTGCGTGTGCGTTTATGGGTGCTGTGGTCACAGCTCTCCGTCTGCTGGTCCTTGGCGGGGCTGTCCTTCCTGTGCCCCTCGCTGTGGGGCGTGGCTACGAGTTAAGTTCTGATCAGCCTGTGATTGGCAGGCGGGGTTTCACTTCCTGTTGAAGCACTGACTCACCAGGAAGGGCCTTCAGAGCTGGCAGGACAGTTGGCGACCTTGACGATGGTGGCTGCTGCACAGGTCTGAGGCCCTGGGTGACTGCAGCAGGCACAGTCCATGGTGGTTGGTTGTTGTTACTGCAGCCTAACCCACCCTATCCTGACTGGCATAGAGATTGTGCTGTGTAACAAAAATGTCAACTCTGTGCTGCCTGTGTAAGGCAAACATGAAAATGTAAAGGCTGGAGCATCAGTGGGTCGGTACTACAAGCATGAAATCCACCTGTCGCCTAGGCCATGCGATTTCTGAGTCTTTTGTTACTACTGGCCAGCTGGTTTGACACAGGAGGCGGGGAGAGCCTGGTCAGGGTGTGGCAGGGCAAGGTGGGAATACCAGCGAGAAGTCCTGGAGCCCAGTGCAAGGTCCTTGCCTTGGCAGCCACCTTCCGTGCCACTGGGAAGACTGGCCCCAAGCCCTGCACTGCCTGGCGCACCCCGTGAGGATTCCCTGGACCCTGTGAGGATTCCCTGCACCCTGTGAGGATTCCCTGGACCCTGTGGCCCAGAGACTGAGCAGGCTGTCTCCTCCTTGGAGCCTTTCTTTGTCTCTGTTTCACTGTCACCTTTTCTATGTGTCAGCATTGGGGCTCTTGAGAGGCAGAGGTGAGACAGTGGTGTGAGCTCTCTGTTCCCTTCCCCAGCTCTGTGTTTCCAGGGGTTGGACGGAGGGGAATTAAAAGGAAGATAAAGTTTGGCCCTGCCTCTAGACCAGGGGTCCCCAAACTTTTTACACAGGGGGCCAGTTCACTGTCCCTCAGACCGTTGGAGGGCCGGACTATAAAAAAAACTATGAACAAATTCCTATGCACACTGCACATATCTTATTTTAAAGTAAAGTAAAAAAACAAAACGGGAACAAATACAATATTTAAAATAAAGAACAAGTAAATTTAAATCAACAAACTGACCAATACTTCAATGGGAACTATGCTCCTCTCACTGACCACCAATGAAAGAGGTACCCTTCCAGAAGTGCGGCGGGGGCCGGATAAATGGCCTAAGGGGGCCGCATGTGGCCCGCAGGCCGTAGTTTGGGGACCCCTGCTCTAGACCCTTCCAGATCAATTGGGGGGGGGGTGCAGAGTTGAGCAGGCAGAGGGTTCAGAAGTGTGGTGTAGGGTGATGTGTGTTAGGAACCGGGGGTGGGACCCAGGCCGTGAGGGCAGGGGGGCTGAGAGGGTGGAGAGATTGCTCTGTGGCCTGGGCTCATCGGGGAATGCCAAGTCACCGCCCAGGAGCCTTAGTTTCCCCATCTGCTAGATAAAAGAGGGTGGGCTCATTGATTGTTTTTTGATTGCCTGATAATGAGAATGACCAGGGAGACTTATTCAACATCAGGACTTCCAGGCCCCTCCTAGAGGTTCGGATCCCGTGCGTCTGGAGTAGGGCTGGGCACCTGGCTCTTTATTTCTTGTCTGGCCTCCCCTTCCCACCTCCCTTTCGCCCCAGCAGCTGAGATGTTGGGGTGTTGGCCTGAGCAGGCTGTGAAAGGTGTGGGCGATTTGCAGGACGACCCGAGGGATGCCCAGCTCTGTCAGAAAATCACCTACCGCGGCTGGGGCAGGCCACTTGGAAGGGAGATGGGGACATTGTTAAACACTAATTGGTCACTGAATAATTTACCCACCCAGTTCGCAGGACCAGGGGAAGGCTGTTGAACGAGCATGCCCTTTGGAGGAGAGCTGCAGTCCGCCTGGCTGCTTGGAGTTTCCTGGTCAGCCCTGACGTGACAGTGCCTCAGGCTGCTGGAAGGCTGTCTGAAGAGGTTCACTGGTGATACTTTAGGACAAACATGGGAGTTGGGTCTTATGACAGACTGATGACAAGGGCAGCCTTAGTTGGCCTGGTTCCTTTCTTAGGTGGAAAGCCTGCTAATCGAGTCAGCAAACCCAGCAAGGTACCTGGAGGATTCTACACCTTGGGAGTTCTCAGACTTCCTCTGCTTGCTAAAAACGGTGCTGGGCCCACCGCCAGAGCATCCGATTGAAAATGTCGGGCCGTGGCGGGGGGTGGGGTGTGCGTGCAAGAATTTGTGTTCCTAACAGATGGCAGGGTGCTGTGCTGCCGCTGGCCCCAGGACTGCACTGAAAACCAGCGGTTCTGCAGAGTCTGGACTCAGTCACTGCCCCTGGGCACTTGTGCTCAAATTGGGACCTACTTCCACCAACGCAGATCAAGAGAATAGGAGACAGTGAGTGTCAGAGTCCTGACATGAGCTGGAGGTGTGAAGCACCGAGGAGGCTGGGGAGAGGGAGTGTGCGTGGGAGTGGGGGGGCTCCCAAAGCAGTGGGCCGTGAGAGTGGGCAGACCTGGGTAACTGTGCCATGCACTGTACTCACACGGCCTGGGATGGGAGTGGCGCCCCCTGGAGTTGTGCAGTGCAGGGGCTCTGGTGAGTGAGAGGGCCTTGGGGGCTGGGCCTATGTGCAAGGGCACAGACCGGAAAGCCCAGGGTCGGCCTGGGGTGTAGGGCGGAAGCCGGGGCCGGGTGGAGTTCCTGCTGGGGCAGGAGCGGGAGAAGGCTTTATAGGTGATGGTCCACGGAAGGCCTGAAATGCCCGGGTGAGGAGTTTTGGGTTTATTCCATAGTGAACTGGGGACAAATCAATAGCAGCTTGGCTTCCCAAGGCAGACATCTGGAAATGGACTCTTAAGTTTTGAAAAACAGATTTTCAGTAGTAGCTCACAGCCTGTTTGTGTGACATGATTTCCAGGCTTCATGAGATGTCTCTGTTGTTCCCACACAGTCCTTGAAATGTCACTACGAGAGATTATATCCTTTTGTTCTACATAGTACCCTCTCTAAGATGCTTGTTATGAACCAGAAATGCCCAAGAAGAAAAGTCACTAACCTTAGCATGCTATGCTAGGCCACCATACAGGAGGTTTAAGTGTCTGTCTTCTCCAAGAACGAATGGGCAGGGGACCCAGGACAGGTGAGCTTTGATGAACCTGGAGGTGGGGGTGGGGGGAGGACTATGTGTGACAGAGGTAGAGTCCCACAGTTACCTGTCAGAGAAGAAGGAAAGATAGAGTGGGTGTACGGATACCCTTTCACACCTGGTCAACAAGATTGTTCTTGGAGTGGGTGAGGCCGGGGTGCGGGAGGCTGGATGCCCGTGGCATTGAAGGCAGCAGTGTGCTTGGCAGGCTCACCATGGCTCAGCCCCATTTCTTTGGTCCCCCATTCCCCATCTTCCTTTCTCTCTTCAGAACATTGAGGGAGTGTACTGCCCCGGGTTGGACCCAGCCCTGACGCACCAGCCCTCTCCTCTCCTGCTTGCAGGCCAGGTGGGCTGGAGCTGGGGCTGGAGTTGCTGTCAGGAAGCAGGAAATAGGCACCCCCTCGGGTTGTCTTCCCAAGTCCACTAGATACATATGCTGCGAAAACTGAGTAGGAAGAGAAGCTCTGTCCTAATTTTATTTGGGGACAATGTGTTGACAAGGAGACCTCAGATAAGTCCTTTTGCCAGGTGATTAATCACCTCATTTTCCTGTTTCAGAGTCAGGTTTTTCCATATAAGATGGTCTGTAAGTGGGGACGTGGGAACAGTGCACCCAGTGCACGTGAAGTTCCAACAGGAAACGGCGATGAGCAAAGTCATCGATGGTGTTCGTGTTGGGGTTGGTTAGGTCAGCCTGCAGCATCTGTTTCATGGGTCTTGTCGAAGTAGAGTTTTGCCCATAGGTGTGAATTTTATAGATGTGTTCCGCGGTGACCTCACCCTCAGATGATTTTTTTTTTTTTTTTTGTATTTTTCCGAAGTAAGAAGCGGAGAGGCAGACAGACTCATGCTTGCTCCCGACCAGGATCCACCTGGCATGCCCACTGGGGGGTGATGCTCTGCTCATCTGGGGCATTGCTCCCCTGTAATCAGAGCTGTTCTAGTGCCTGAGGCAGAGGCCATGGAGCCATCCTCAGCGCCCGGGCCAACTTTGCTCCAATGGAGCCTTGGCTGCGGGAGGGGAAGAGAGAGATAGAGAGAAAAGAGAAGGGGAGGGGAGAGAAGCAGATGGGCACTTCTCCTGTGTGCCCTGGCTTGGAATCAAGCCCGGGACTTCCACACGCTGGACCGACACTCTACCACTGAGTCAACTGGCCAGGGCCCTCAGATGATGTCTTATAGAGTGATGGTATCTGAGAAACAGGAGGCTGATTTCTGCTCCCGCTTGAAATGTCCTCTCTTCCACGAATTCACTGAAAGAAGGAAAATTTGGAAAGCCCATGAGGTGGCTTGGAGCAGAGATAAAGCCTTTGGGGGAGGGAGACACATGGCCTGATGCCGTGCTGCAGTGGAAGGTGCAGCGACAGCCCTTTGGGCCCGACGCTGCCAGGCGGTGTGATGGCTGTGGGCAGGCCGTGCAACCACTCTGATCCTCGTCCACACTCAGGCCAACCTGATGTGATCATGAGGTAGCTTAGAAAACAGGTTTAGAGTGACAGGAACCTCATAGATCCCTCTCAGTGAAGGCCAGCTTTGCCTTGCTCTCGGCTTTGTCACAAAGGACCAAGACCCTTTGAGGAATGTCCTAAGTGCATTTTCCTGAAAATGCCTAAGATTAGGGTCATTAAGTGGTTTTAACATCAAAGATACATAGAATTAGAGGTAATTGGGGGACAGGGATTGTCTCACAGCCCCACAGTGGGTCAGAGGCTGATCCCAGCCTGCAACTGGATAAAGATGCTATGCCCACCTACTCCCTCCCTCCTTCCCCCCAACACTGCTGGTTACAGAGAGCCTGGGAAAGCTTATTCATTATTCAACAAATTGAGGGAAAGAGACAGGATTGAAGGAGGAGGAGGGTTTTGGGCACAGCTAGGGGCTGTGGTTTTAGGCAGTGTTAGGTGCTTCTTGGTGTGGTAAACAGAACACTCTATTTGAAGTTATAAGACCTGGATACTGCTTTCAGCTCAGCCTTCTGTTGTCTATGTGATTCTGGGCCTGAGCTCTCTGCACCTCAGTTTTCACATCTGTAAATTGGGTATGAGTATCCTTACCTGTCTCCAGCGTTGCTTTGAGGATCAGGAGGTACAGCAAGCTCTAGGCAGACTGAAGACATGGCAACAACAAACAATTATTATTATTATTATAACAGTTTCTGTTTCTCTGTTGCTCTCAGGCTTCCAGAGAACTTTCTCATCTTTTCTCTCACTTGATGTATAGCAGTTGATGATATGATTCGTATAAAGATGTCTAAGGCTGGCGGCTTGCCTGAAGCTCCCTGAGAGCGAGGGGGGAGGTAAGCCTGGGCCCGGGTTTCCAGACTCGGCGAACAGCTTTTCAGCTCACTTGGCATCACTTTGCTCACCTGCTTGTGTATCACTTCCCTTTTAACTTTGGTCACTTCTGTCTTCTCTAAAGTTCAGCTCTTACCTTGACATCCTCCGAGGTACATCTTCATTTCCTGGTGCCTGGTGACCCACCCCACGCTGCCCATCAGCTGCCCACTGCAGTGCCTGCCCCATCCCTGGCAGTATCCTGGGCCTAGAGTTAACCCTCTTGCTCCTATGCCCCATCCAGCTGACTGAGGAGCTAAAGAGGACCACTGCGTGACAGTGTGACTTATATTGGGGATGAGGACTTCCTGGAGGTGGTGTTTCTACTAAAAAGAGTGGCCCAAACAGTGGGCCTTTGGGGCTGTGGCAGGACAAGAAGCCCTACTGGAATTCCTTGGATGCCCCCAGTGCCTAACAGTGGTGGGTGCCCTGTAGGGCTGTGGACATTTGGAGAGGTTGGTGGGGATAGGGACACCATTCGGGCAGATAGCTACTCTGACTGCTTCTGGGCTCAGTTTTATTCCCCCATCAAGCATTTATTGAGCACTGAGTGAGCATCACGCCCGGTGCTTGTCCTGCCCTCAGAGTGCTCATAGTCCAGTGGCTGCCAAGCCAGGTGGACGGACAAGGTTATATATCAGCATCAGAGATGCTCTAGAAACATGCTGTAGAGTGCCCACCAAACCTGGCCTGTGGTTTTCTGGAAGAAGTGACCATTCAGCTGAACCTAGAGGGTCAAATAGAGTGAGAAAGAGGTTGGGCGGGGGCCATTGCACCACTGGTCCCTGCCCTCTGGCCTGTCAGGACCCGAAGGCTCACTTTCACAGACTGAGCGGTCTGGTCTCTGTTCCCAGCCTCCTCTGCGCTCTGCCAGACAGAGAGCCCCAGTGGCTAGGGTTCCGGGTCCTGTGCCCAGCCCAGTGTACCCTGTTGCGGAGGGCGGGGTGGACCAGGCTGGTGGGGAAAATGGGCACTTCTTGGAGACCCCAGGCCCCACAACTACTGCTGGGACCTCTTAATCCATCACTCTGATTGAAGGTTTTATGTCTTCCAGAATAAGTGATTTAACTTATCTTTTAGATCACAGTTGACTTCAGCACATAAAAGGTTCATTCAGTTTGAAGCAATATCTCTGCCAGGAATGGATTAAGAGTAAGAAAACAGTTCTTTCTTAACACGGGCCCAGCTGGGACTTTGGAAACCCAAAATCACTTGTAATCTCCTTTGGAGCATGTCAATGCTGAGAGGCCCTCCTGTAGTCAGTGGTAATATGCTCTCCCTGCTGGGGAAACCCATTGGCTCCCAACCTGGCGGGATGTCTGTGTGGGAGGAGCAGTTTGGCTGGTTGAGATGCACAAAGCCACGGTTCTTTTGAAGCCTTTGAACTTGGGCCCCTCCTTTCCTGGCTGCTGGTTCCCTCCTCCTATCCAGTTCCTGCCCCCATCACCAACAAGAGTCCAGGGACTTGTGAGCAGTGGTGAGTCCCAAGGGCTTCCCGAGTCTGTCCCTGGAATGAGGACCGTGAGGGATATGGAGGAAATGTGAGCTGTGGCTTCTATGCCAAAACGTGCCTATGTGTCACTCCTGTCCATGGTTGGAGGAGGGAGTGTGTGTCTAAGCTGATTCAGCTCTGTGGGGGGCAATTCAACAGTGGCCATGAAATTTTAATGCACAAATCCTTTGACCCAGGAGTTCCATTTTGATGAATTTATCCTACATATTCAGCACGTATAGGGAAGGACAAGGTTATTCATTGCAGTGATGTTTTTGTAAGATCAAAAGATTAGAAACAACAAATGTGTATTAGCAGGAGACTGGACTAACCAAACACAGTACAGCCACGCAGTGGAATAGTATGAAGTCGTGAAAAGGCAGGGGCTGCTTTTATAATACCGACCTGGGATGATTTCAAAGGTGTTGTGGAAAAAGCAAGTGCCTAACAGTGTTATGGTATGGTGCCACATGTATGCAAAAGGGTAAAAAGAATACATAGTGCTCTTTTTTAGGTATAAAGTCTTGAAGGATAGAAACACAAGGAAATATTAACAGAGAGGGACCTAGGTGGATGACAGGGACAGGAGAAAAATTCTTCATTCAATAGTCTTTTGTGTCATTTAAATTTTGAACAACCAAACACATTTCCTGTTTGTGGTAGGCAGAATAATACCTTCCAAATATGCCCACGCCCTAATCCCTAGAACCTGTAAATATGTTGCTTTATATGGCACAAGGGGCTTTGCAGATGTGATTAAAGTTATAGACCTTGAGATGGGGAGAGGATCTTGGAGTAGGCAGGTGGGCCCAGGAGAATCACATGAGTTCTCAAAAGCAGAGAACCCTTCCTGGCTGTGGTCCGAGAGGAAGACATGACCGTGGAAGAATGGTCAGAGAGATGCTATGTTATTGGCTCCAAAGATGCGGGGAAGGACCCACGAGCCAATGAGCGCAGGTGGCCCCGAAGCTTGAAAAGGTAAGGGATGTATTTTCCCTGACAGCTCCAAGAAGGAACACGGCCCAGCTGGTGCCTGTGTTGGACTGGGACCTACAGGGCTGCAAGTTAATAAACTGGTGTTGTTTCATCCACTAAGTCTGTGGTGATTTGTTACAGCGCTCATAGAAAATGAATATGCCAAATAAGAAATAAAACAACTTTTTGAAAGAAGCTCACAGTTCAGTTAGAGGGGAGCTCCCAGCATGTGCAGAGAGGAAGCAGGCCCTGATTTCACTGCAGTGTTGTGCAGTGCGGACTAAGTGCTGTGGAACCCACCTTACTTCTTGAAGGACATCTGGGATGCCCAGTATGGCCTGGCTATGTACAGAGACCAAACACACACACACAGACACACACACACACACACACACACACACACACACACACACACAGACACACACACACACACACACACACACACACACACACACACACACACACACACACACACACACACACCATGGTCCCCGCTCTAGTAGGGGCTTCATGGGAAGTTCTACAGTATCTTTCCTCGCCCTTTAAAACTGGCCCCCGAGCCTGACCAGGAGGTGGCGCAGTGGATGGAGCGTCGGACTGGGATGCAGAAGGACCCAGGTTCGAAACCCCGAGGTCGCCAGCTTGAGTGCAGACTCATCTGGTTTGAGCAAAAGCTCACCAGCTTGGACCCAAGGTCGCTGGCTCAAGCAAGGGGTTACTTGGTCTGCTGAAGGCCCGCGGTTAAGGCACGTATGAGAGAGCAATCAATGAACAACTAAGGTGTTGCAACACGCAATGAAAAACTAATGATTGATGCTTCTCATCTCTCTCCGTTCCTGTCTGTTCCTGTCTATCCCTCTCTCTGACTCACTCTCTGTCTCTGTAAAAAATAAATAAAATAAAAAAAAAAACAAAAAAAAAAACTGGCCCCCGGGATGTGTGTACTATGTCCTCTGGCCCCCACCCCATGGCCTGTTGGGCATGGCATTTCTAGGTCCTTTGCCATCTTGGGCCCCGATGGACTGACCTTCCCCTCATGCCCTGCTTGTGGCCAGCCAGCCTTGAATCCCTTCAGAACTGGAGGACCCAGAACCTCTGAAGAAGCTTGGTTCTGCTCTAAACTTTCATTCTGAAGCACTTCACATGGGCACCCTTCATTGCAGCCTCACTAGAGGGTGGGGTGACTCCGGGTGTCTGCTTTGGGAGGTGTTTGTCCCACCTCCTCTCCTCATAAAACCACACGCCCCATCCTGTAGGGTCTGTTGTAATATTGATATTTTGTTGTCTGCCCATCATCTCGACGGGACCTAACGTGTAACAGAGGCTCACCAAAACCTGTGGGGTGGAAGCATGTAGGCAGCTTCTGTAGTTGGCACTGGGTGGTGCCAGGTGGGCATTAGGAAGGATGCATGAAATAAAAAAAATTAAAAAAAAGAGGGAGACTTGGTCTTTGAGCCCTGTGATAAAGAGACAATTTATCATTGTTCTCCTCTGCCATTTCCTTTCTCCATGGCCACTTTATATAGAAAACGAAGGGGGAAAATGATTGTCTCCCTTAGTCCTCCCTCCCCTACCGTGTATTGCCTGGATGCTGTTGTGACTCTTTGATGAGAAGGAGCCACCGAGATGCTGAGAGGTGCTTCTCAGGTCCTGCCAGCGGCCCGCGGGCCAGCACTATACCCAGGCCGCACTGGAAGCCCCGCCCCAGAGCCCTCTCCTGCGTCTTGTCTCCTCTGCCCTCTCTGTCCCCAGCTTCCCATGTTCTCTGCTCCATCTCTTGAGTCTCCCCTCTCTTGGCTAAATGCACTGTGAGTGTCACGCAGAGGTGGCAGCGTGCACAGCCAGGTGACGTGTGTAGCTGCTGTAGCTCTTGGACACTGGCCCTACCTGAGGGAGTAATCCCACCATCACCTTTGCCTCTGCAGGAGACTCGAAGCAAGTGTCTTCACGCAGGGACACAGCAGGCTCCCTAGGACAGAGCAGCCGGCAGCCAGGGCCCCTGCCCCAGTGAGGAGGGGACTGGGGGCCTGCAGGGAAGTGTGGTGGCCAAGGGGCATTCTTAGGAGTTAGGCAGCCAAGGATTTGAGTCCAGACTCCTCATGTATGAGCTGGGTGACCGTGGGGGCTTTCCCGTGCTAAGCCTCAGTCTACTCGTCTAACAAAGTGGGAGCTGGACTCAGACCTGGGATATCACCGGGATGTGTAGAGTTGGGGTCCAGTTCTCAGCCCGAGCTTGCATTCTGGTCTGGCCCCTGGGGTAATGTCAGCTCTGACTGTGTCAAAGCCCCTGCTCCTGGAGAAGCAGACAGGAAGTGGAGGCAGGTGCCTGTTCGGGGGTGGCTGTGGTGACCTATCCCTGGGAAATGCCTGGCTCTAGGCGGCTGCCACTGTTTTTCAGGGGTTGTGCTCTTTTACTGTCCTGGCTTATTTCTTTGCTGCCAGACCCAGCAGAGATAGGGGTTTGCAGAAGCCCCTTCCTGACAGCCCTCTGGGTGGAATCTTGGGTCCAATTCATTTGTCAAGCAGGACTGGTCAACCCACCACACACATACCCTGCCGGCCTCCTCGACTGCCTTCCCTGCCGTGTATCCATCACTCAGCTGCTTTCCTCTGCAGCCTCCCACACGAGCCTCCCCGGCCTCCCCTGCCCCATCCCTGCCCCCTTCCCTGCCCTTTTTCTTGCTGACCTCAGCGTTTCGCAAACCATCTCCCACCTGAGTCTCAGAGCGCCTTGATGCTTTCCTCCCTGGAAGCCCCCCTCCTGTCGTCGGCAGCCTGGCCTTTCAGGAGCATCTCTTTTCAGCACTGCCCCCTCCCAGCCTGAAAATTCTGAAAGTCTCTTTTCTGACCTCAACGTCCGGGCCCTCTGCTGGCATCCTGCAGGGAATAGGGAAGCGGTGGGCTCATCATGCACAGGACAGGAAGTTCGCATGTTCCCAGGGACACGGAGGACTGGGGATGAAGCGGAGTTTACAGGGTCAGGAAGGAGAAGAGGCCACCAGGAGCTTGCTCTGCAAAGGGGACAGTAGAGCTGTTTGGTGGAAGCTGAGTCCCGCCTGGGACGGAGGAGCACAGGCAGGGGGTGAGGCTTCAAGCTGTCTGTGGGGAGGGGAGGGGAGGGACACAGAGGTTTCTGGTCCAGGGGTGAGCCTGCACCCGGCCTAGTGCCTCTAGCTGACTCCAGCCTGGGGTGGAGGAGCACAGGCAGGGGGTGAGGCTTCAAGCTGTCTGTGGGGAGGGGAGGGGAGGGACACAGAGGTTTCTGGTCCAGGGGTGAGCCTGCACCCGGCCTAGTGCCTCTAGCTGACTCCAGCCTGGGGTGGAGGAGCACAGGCAGGGGGTGAGGCTTCAAGCTGTCTGTGGGGAGGGGAGGGGAGGGACACAGAGGTTTCTGGTCCAGGGGTGAGCCTGCACCCGGCCTCGTGCCTCTAGCTGACTCCCGCCTGGGGTGGAGGAGCACAGGCAGGGGGGTGAGGCTTCAAGCTGTCTGTGGGGAGGGGAGGGGAGGGACACAGAGGTTTCTGGTCCAGGGGTGAGCCTGCACCCGGCCTAGTGCCTCTAGGTGGCTTCCTAGGGAAAGCCGGGAAAAGAACGCCTAATTTGGGAATTGTAGCATCTCTCAGGGGAAGAAGCCAGGCCAGGGCATATTGAAACCTGGGAATCAGTTTGCAGGACATTTCTTTCTGAAACCAGGACTGTATAGAGTTGCAGTGAAACTCTACATCTAAGCTTCCCTTCTAGTCTGGCCCCTGTGGTGATGTCGGCAACTCTGAGGGTCTCTAACCCCAGGGGGAAACCAGCCAGGGAGCAGAAGTGAGCGCCAGTTAAGGTGATGGCTCAAGACACAGACTTCACTTATCCAGGGGTCAGCCTGCAGTCACTCTCTGATCCAGAACGTCGCCGTCAAAGTGAGGGAGAGATGCCTCTGACCATGGAACCATAGCTCCTTATTCTTACGAACACCCCTCCCCTGGCCCTTGCTCAGAGTCCCGTGGTCGCCCGGCCTAGGAGGATCCCAAGCTGCACATCAGAAGCAGGGGGAGCTTCTGCAGGTACAACCAAGCAGGTGGATGGCCTGCGGGCGCCTGACTGGGGGGGCATGCAGAAGAGGAGAGAAGCCAGAGTAGCAGGGACAAATCGCCCGACACAGCAGGACACCTCAGAGAGATGTCAGAGGGCCATCAAGACAAGGCCACATTATGTTTATTTAGCACCTCAGCCACCGCAAGGAACAAAGCTGGAGTGTGTGTGTGTGTGGGGGGGGGGGCGAATAGCTCTTTTTTTTTTTCTGGTGGAACAAAGCTGTGGAGAGACATACACAAACAAATTTTAGGTTTTATATTCTTTGCCCCAAGAGGAAGAAAAATATGTAAACATAAAAAAAAATCTGTTGGTGCAGCAGTGTTGAAACAAAACACATTTTGTTGCTGGAAGGGCAATGTTTAGTTGTCTAGAAAATTCTTGCTTGTGAAATGCCTCATCTGTATGGCTAGATAATGCTTATTCCTGGTGGCATCATGGAGTGTTAAGACGGGAAGAGACCACGAGATTCCATAAACCCACTGACAAATGTTTGTAGGTGAGGCGGTCGAGGTTCAGAGATGTGAAGTGATTGCCCAAGGTTTTATGGCCAGTTGGTGGCAGAATGGGGGCTCACACTTGATTCACTAGAGTGCAGAATGGACTCGGGGGTGGGGGAGCAGGCCTGGGTTCAGACACTGTGTAGCTCAGGGAGGAGCAGCCGGACCGCAGCGGGGTCCCCTCCAGCCTCCTGGACGTCAGAGCCCAGGCCTGGGTGGGAGAGTGGGGGCCGGAAACATCTGCCCAAGGACAAGGTGAAGAGACAGTGTACAGAATGGGGTGGGTCTGGTGAATGGGGGTGGTGCTGGTCCGCCAGGGGAGCTGACCAGAGGTGCACAGGGCTGTCTGTGGCCAGGGACTTGGGAGGGGTGTGAACATGCCCAGTATGTAAGCCAGCCACAGGCATCCCCTGGCCTGAAGAGTTTGACACCTGTTCTAGAACAGCTCACCTTCAGGCATGTCAGGAACTGGTTTGAAAGGCAGCTTACAGCCCTGACGTGGGAAACAAAGAAGAAATGACAAGCTGCTCCTTGTACTCTTGTGAGAACTTGCTCCTGGAGTTGGGTTTTTGCTTTCTGTTTCATGCAAGAGAGGCGGAGAGGGCTCCAAACCTGACCCGTCCAGTGAGAGCCTGTGGCAGCTTCTTACTAAACATCTCCTCACAGACTTCTTATTTCTACTTTTAATAACCACGAGCTCGGGGTTACCAGGGTCTCCTTGTTGCTATAGTGACAGGTGATAGCGCCAGACTTCCAAAGCTCTGGACCCTTGGCTGAGAGGAAAAACAGAATCTGGGTTGCTTTATTTTTGGGTTTGACTGCAGACTTAATGCACCATTGTCCAGCCCTTCCAGCTACGCAGTGTGTGCTCGAAATGTGTCAGACCTCAGCATCACAGAGCAACTGACAGTCTGGGGAGGTGGGCATCTGAGAAGATAAGTTTTACATTACAAAATGATACTACTCCAGTAAGAACATCGAGAGAGTGACAAATAAATAATTATACATGGGGTTATATTGCTGTAACACAGCCTTTGTGGTCCTGAGCTGTAATTCTGTTCCCTTAAATGTGCACTTAGAGTGGAAAATGAGTGTGCGTGTGATTGGTGGTCTGCTCCTTCAGTTACGGTGTTGTAAGCTTCTTTCTGGGTTGTTGCATTACCTCAGTGAACATTATTTTTATTGGTTGGGTAATGTCACATCTTTTCATAAAACATTCTCCTGCTTTGCCCCTTCACTGTCTCTCGAACCTCCGGTTGGTCTCCGTCATGCCGTCCCTGTCAGAATTCTACTCCTGACTTGGACAACTGGCCAGCCTTGTCCCTGCTGCCCCCAGCCAGGATCTCCTCTGCTCTACAGCCTTGCTAATCAGAGGGTGGTGGCAGAGCCCGGGAGCTTGTTAGAAAGGCAGACTCTGAGACCCCATCTGGGACCGACTGAATCCGAATCTACGTCTGCATTTGGAAAAATCCCAGGTGATTCATAAGCACGTTAAAGCTTCATCTGAAACACACCTTCCGTTTGGCCCCAGGATAGAACCAGCACTCCCGGCCTGGTGTACGGCCTGCTGAGCAGAGACCAAAAGGCCCCACCAAATGGCCAGGGGCCAGGAGTGACTAGGGAAGGGCCAGGCCAGCGGACCCGTACAGGTAGTCGGGACAGTGGGCAGCTCTGGGCCAGGGGCCATAGGGAGGTTGGGGAGTGGGTGTGTGAAGGAAGTTCTAAACTCAAGTCCGGGAAGATGCGTGACTGAGAACCGAGGGCCCCGCGGACAGTGGGGTTGGGGTGTGGGCTGGGGCAGTCCCCCTCACTCCCGTCTTAGAGATGAGAAGCTGAGGCACAGAGAGATTAAGCTGCCTGCTCAAGGTCACCAGTGAACAGGTGGTGGAGCTGGGATCCACACCTGACTCTAGAGCCCACGTTCTCGCTGCCCTGCGGTGCAGCATAGGGTAACGGCAGGAGGGAGAAAAGAGTCAGAGGGTGTTAAGCTCCTATGAGGAGCCAGGTACTTTTTTACTTTACTACATAGAATATCCAGTTTGGATGTGGGTATTCTTACCCTATTTATAGCTGAGGGGATCGATTTGTACCAGAGATGAGCAGTTTCCTGAGTTCACATACATAGTTACTAATAACTGGAGTCAGGATTTGAAACCAGGACATTTTGGGTACTGAAGTGATGCCCTTTCTACCTTGCAAACTCCCATCAGCAAGGTATGGAGTTGATCTCTGCTCTCAGAACAGCTTCTCTTCTTCCTGCTTACCTTCTGCTTTAAAACCCACCTCTGCCCAGGGACACATCCCCCTTGCCCGTTGAGGACAAACACAGGATGTCGTAGATATTTTCTCTTATTCCCTACAATCGTGAAGTGCTTGGGTATCAGAAGTTACCTGACTTAGCATTTAATCCAACTGCCTCATTTTATAGGTAAGGAGACTAAAGCCCAGAGAGCTCTAGTGACTTGTCTGAGGTCACATAGCAGCTAGGTGCAGATCTGAGACTCTGGATTCAGCGCTCCACTCCTGACTTTGGGCTGTATTTGTATCTGGTGACTTGGGTACTGAGGGGTCAGCGCCCTGTCAGGTCAGCCAGCACTGGGCTGTTGGGTTGCTAGTCAGTGCAAATTTAGGCTTAAGTTTAGGCTCAAGGATACAATGGATGAACCTCCGTTTTATATAACAAGCTAATAAAAATAATGTCTGCTTGTTATTAAAATTCCACGCAGTGTAGAAGTATGTCCGGAAAGCCCCCCGAATCGGCCCTGGCCAGCCCACTCCCTGGGGTGACCACTTAGTGCTGTCTTCGATGTCTCCTTAACTTTCCTGCCAGCCACTGGATTTTGTAGGATCCATACCACAGCAAGGCTATTTTTAACAAGCATCCCAGGCTTCAGGGGGTTGAGGAGAGGGGAAGAAAAAATATTCCATTTGTATATTTTTAATGTGTGCACATTTGAGAAGGCAGTGGCTTTCCTGACCACCCTGCCAAAGATTTTGGGCAATTGATTAGACTTTCTGGGTGCAGTATAATCCTTTTTCTTCCCCTAATGAGGCTGGAAGGCCAGGGAAAGGTTCAGGTGGTGGTGTCGGCCATGGTGGCTGTCTCAGCTGCTCCCTCCTGCTCCCGCCTGCCTCCAGCTCTCCCTTTCCCGGCAGCTTTGGAAACCCTGGCCGGGTGTCCTGGGGCAGAGGAGCCCTGGGAATCTGACTCCGTGTGCCAGACTCACATTTAGAAATGTCTCCAGCCAGAGCTTGGCGTCTGTCCCTCTTGGGCTCTGGGCAGGGGGTGCAGTCACATGTGCTGCCTTCGAGTGGGCAGATTCTGAGTGGGCAGCAGCCTACTCTGAATATAAACACACTCCTTTTATACTGAGGAGCTGGCAGCCGAGTCTGTGCTCCTCGGGTACTGGGTGAGGCCAAGTGCCGGGCCAGCCGGGCGGTAGGGAGAGGGAAGAAAGATGTCACATGGTTTGAACTGGGCCTCATGGTGGTGGCGGATGGTCTCAGCTCCCTGCCCTCACCCCAGCCCCTATCTGTTTTGCTTCCTCAGGTGCCCAGAATGCTGCCTCTGCGTGAGTCGGGGGCCTGCAGCCCCATGGGGGGGCAGACAGTGCCCCATTCTGGACTTTCCTGTCCTTTCTGCCTCATGAGCTCCCCAGTTCATTCAGAGGCGATCCCGGGAGGAGTTACGGAGCGGGGCAGGGTAGGACCTGGATGTGGGGTCACCTGTGGCAGGTTCTCGCTCCATCTCTCTCTGTCTGTGAGTGGCCAGCCTTTCAGCGTCCCCAGATCACACCTGCAAAGTGTGACCTTAGGTGACCGCATCACTGAAGGCACTGACAGCGAAGGCTCTACAATTTCTTGGTTACCGTGCCGTTTCCCCCATGACGGTGCATGGCGGTGGGTGAATGAGCCTTATGTAGTAGACTGCTGGGTAACCAAAGCCATGCCTTAGCCTTTCCTTTAGAACAATTCCTTTAGGGCCCAGGCTGGGTGGCTCAGTTGGTTAAAGCGTTGTCCCAATACACCAAGGTTGTGGATTTGGTTCCCTGTCAGAACACATATAAGAGTCAACCAATGAAGGCATAAAATACTACATGGAACAAGTTCATGTTTCTTTTTCTCTCTTCCTCGCTCTATCTCTCTAAAATCAATTTTAAAAATTCCTCTAGTGAGGGGCATTCTGGTTCCTTCACTCATGCCTCAGTGTTTACTGAGCACCTCGGGCCCTGGGCTGTTGCTAGCCCCCTGCTAGGGGCTTTCAGCTCTCCTCGTATCCCACCTCTCCGCTCCTCTGCGGGCCCTGGGCTGTTGCTAGCCCCCTGCTAGGGGCTTTCAGCTCTCCTCGTATCCCACCTCTCCGCTCCTCTGTGGGCCCTGGGCTGTTGCTAGCCCCCTGCTAGGGGCTTTCAGCTCTCCTCGTATCCCACCTCTCCACTCCTCTGCAGGCTGCCCTGGGACCAGAGTGGCTTGCTCACCAAATTCAACTCTCTGGAGAGGGGGCTGCCTTCCTGCAGCCAAATCTTCAGAGAGAATCCAAATGTAGTGACAGCACTTCCTCCTACAGCTTGATGCCAGGCGAGTGCCAAGTCCTCACACCCCTGGCAGCCCCACCGCCCTGCCCTGGCCTTCCCTCTTCTCCCCACATCTCAGAGGAAGAAAGCTCCAAGCAGTGGTCAAGAAAGTTGAATAGGCCCTGGCTGGTTGGCTTAGTGGTAGAGTGTCAGCCACGGTGTGCATGTCCAGGGTTTGATTCTTGGGCTGGGCACACAGGAGAGGCACCCATCTGCTTCTCTACCCCTCCCCCTCTCGTTCTCTCTCTCTCCTCCTCCTGCAGCCATGGCTCGATTGGAGCAAAGTTGGTCCCAGGTACTGAGGATGGCTCCATGGCCTCCGCCTCAAGCTCTAAGAAAAATTCAGTTGCTGAGCAACAGAGCAATTTCCCAGATGGGCAGAGCATCGCCCCCTAGTGGGCATGCTGGGTGGATCCTGGTCAGGGCTCATGCGGAAATGTGTCTCTGCCTCCCCTCCTATCACTGAATAAAAAGAAGAAAAAAGAAAAGAAAGATGAATAGATATTTACTTTGTATTTTTCTGGGAAAAACATGGTAAATACACAGTGAATGAATGAATAAGTGAGTAAGTGAATGAAAGAAAGAACAAATGGAAATTCATTCTGCTCCAAAGAAAGTTAAAATTCAGAGGGAAAGAACCTGGCTTGTAGAATGGTGGCACTGTGGACGGCCGGGGACCCCAGGGATCCCGGGCTCAGGCTCACACCCTCCTTTTATGGGAAAGGCCATGCAGGCTCCGAGGCTGGAGGGCTGTGGGTGCCTGCGGCAGACCGTGGAGGTTAGAGGACGGTGAAATCACCAGGATGAGTGAGATCCAGAACCCAACGCAAGGCTGCCCTACTTTCCCTCTGCCATCGCCCTCAGTGTCCCTCGTCCTTGCAAAAAATTGCCTTTTCATATGGTTGGGAGTGGATGGTGCAATTTTTCTTTGAGGGTTAATTGTTTTGCTGACAGCACAGATAATTAGGAATGAGAATCCTGGAGTGAGGGCGACAGCACCATCTGCTGTGAATATGTTTCCACCCCACCTTGTAGGAGGGCTCGGAAGGGCTCCTGTCCTCACCCTCCCTGCCCCCAGCGAAAATTGATGGCTCTAGCCATTTACTTTGGGAGCTAGAGTTACCGGGTGACTGTGCAGCCAGCGGGATCAGCTGGTGACTGGCTTCTAAAGGGTGTAGCCTGTTCTCCCTCCCGCATGGCGCCCAGTGCACAGAGTAGGGCTAAGAGCTTCCAGGCTGAGCGAGGACTCACCATGCCATCTGGGACACGGTGCTAATACCAAGAGGATGCCTTTCTATCCCTCCTGTGACCTGATGTTCTGAGATCTGGTTCTCTGGTGACTGGAGGTGGGCGTGTGGGTTGGTTGCCCCAGCCTTCCATTGCCAGGCAGGAATTTCCCAGGTCGTGACTTCTCTATGTCACTAGGAGCAGGGCAGCTTTGGAATCAAGCAGAGGATCCCACTGTCTGGAGCAGCTGAGATCTTTCTTCAGATGGGTAGAACTTCATGGGCTTTCTTTTCCTTTCATTCTATTATTTAGAGATATGTCCTACATACAGAAGAGCACTGACCTGTCTATGTGCTTTTTGAAGGTAATAACAATTATTTCTTTATTCTTTCAAAGGGACTTCTAACCCCCAGTGCTGCCTTGCTCAGAAATGCCTCAGAGGCTAGAGCCATAGGGAGCCAGGTCACCCAGGAGGCCCAAGGTCAGCACAGCCCCCCACCCCCGAAGCTGTGGCTAGTTATCACAGACAATTTCCACTCTGCCTGAGCTGCTCCTGGTAGCTGGGAGCCTCCACAGCCCTGTCTTCCCAAGTTATCACTCTGTTCTCTCTGCTTTCTCCTCCTAGATCCTCCTATCAGGGAGAAACCTAAGGCATGGCTGTTCTCTCCTCCCCTTCCCCCCATAGCAGGCCGAACCTGCCTCTGTTCCCTTCCTCCTTCTCACTCCTGTTGGCTGGCCACCCCAGGGGTGACATGACATTACCCTAGGACCAGGGAGCTTTCTGGAAAGAATGATAATTGGAAATCAAGGATTCCAGTCTCAACTCTTTCACTAACTTACTGTGTGACCTTTAGCGAGATTCTTGACCTCTCTGTTCGTTGCCTCGTCTTTAAGATACCCTTTTACCTTGCTACTATGAAACCAAATGGGTCCAATGGATGCAGAATAGCTTGAAAGCTGTAAACCATTCTAGGTGTTGTAAGATACTGTCATCGTCGTGATTACAAAAGCCAGGGGACTTCATGTCCCTGCCTTCCTTTGCCACCCCCATCCCTGTTCACGGTGCTTTCTCTTACCTGCGGTGCTGGGTGCCCTGGCAGAGCTGTCCACCTGTCACAGTCCCTTCTCAGCACACTGGCTTCCGGCTGGAGTTTCTTGCCACCCGCCCCCACCACCCCAGGGTCTGAGCCACAGACCTGGCTATCTGTGTCCCTCACTCAGTGAGGTCTGCATCTCCACTCTTGTCTCTTGCTCTGAGTGGAGGTCTGAATAGAGGCTCACCACCAGCCGCAGCTAGGTGGCCTTCCTGGACCCTCCAAACAGCACCCGAAAGCCTTGTCCCAGCGACCTGCATGACAAGAGTTGAGAACTGTCCCCAGGAGACAGGTTCTTGTTCTTTGTGGTCCCAGTGGAGGAGGGAGCACCCAGGTCCAGTGGAGGAGGGAGCACCCAGGTCCAGTGGAGGAGGGAGCACCAGGTCCTCCCTCTTCCCTGCGCAGTGAGGTTCTGTTGGTGGGGATGAGCCAAGCTCTGAATGGCGGTTAGGATGGTGACTGAAGGCAGATCTTTCAGGAAGATGAAATTAACTATGAAGGACAAGAAGACAGGAATAAAGGTGTGTGTTTGCACGTGTGCACGCTGAGGCCCGGGGGTAGTGCTGGTGAGCCTGATATTGGTATTGAAGGAAGACTGGCTGAGGTAGAATTCATATAGTCACTAGGAATTGCAAGACCTACTAATAATAAAGAACAATGAGAGGATGGCTGGAAAGTTCTAGAACAGTTAAAACTTAGACATGTGTTTATGACCCCAGTAACAGAGACCTTTCTTCTTCCTTCAGGTCCCTCTGAAG
The DNA here is from genome assembly GCF_036850995.1 of Saccopteryx leptura. NCBI lineage: Eukaryota > Metazoa > Chordata > Mammalia > Chiroptera > Emballonuridae > Saccopteryx > Saccopteryx leptura. The sequence goes on from NC_089513.1 coordinate 21,478,381, forward strand.
CACCTGGGAGCTCAGACGGCCGCACCACCCTGGAGAGGTGGGCCAGCTGGGACGCAGTAAGGATGGCGGGGAGCCCTCCCAGGGCCTGACGAGCGTGTGTGATCCACAGCTCGTTGGGCGTGGAGCCTCCAAGTTGGGGAGCTGTACCAGCAAGGGGATTCAAGAAGAACCGATGCTTCAGCTCCCAGCGACATGTACACAGTGTAATGACAGGTAATGAACCTGAGGCTCATCTATTCTTTCTGAATATGACAGGTAGGAGAATAAATACATCAGCCTGCGGGAGACATACAGTGTCAACCCTTGGGAAGATAACTATGCAAACACACCTTGTGAGGCCTGATAACATGATAGGTGGATGCTTTCCAGTTATTCTTTCTGCCCATGTACTGGCTGGAGCCAGGCCCCGGAAGATTTAGGACCAGGTGGGTTCACTTCCTGTGTCTGACGGGAAGGCCTGATACCATTATGTATGTAACACCTCTTGGTTGAAGAACTCAGAGTAACAAGTCATGGAGTCATCATGTCCCGTCAGCTCCCTTGGGAATCAGGGACTCGATGGCAGTGGGGAGACAGGGGCGCAGGAGCTGCTTCGTGTGTGGGTGATTCCGGAGGGACAGACATGGAGACGCTCTGGATGGGAAGCCTTCCTATTGGTTCAGATTGTTCAAATGACAGGGTGAAGCAATACGTAGGTATTCTTGTAAAAAAAAAATACAAAAGAGAGAAAAATAAGGAAAGGGGGACTTTGTTGCTCCCTCCTTCATCCCTCCAAGGATGCCAGGGCAAGCAGCAGATGATCAGGGGCTGGGGAGGTCATGAGTAGGGCTCTTGAGAGCCCAGGAGGGGCTGGCAGACATGGTAGGGATGCCAGCCAAGGTAGGAAGCGTGGAGCAGGTCCCCAGAGCCTCGGAAGCAGGGCCCGAGGCTGTAAGGATGGAGGGGGGGGATGAGACTGGATACCCCAGAAGATGAGCTCCGTTTCATTGGTCCTCTGGTCTTCACTGTGTGTGTTTTACAGTATACCACTCTGGCAACTTCCATGAGGAGAACAGAAGGCTGGGGTGAGAGCAAAAATAGCCTGGGGCCTTGGGAAACTGACCAGGGCAGGGGGAGAGAGCCAATGGCCTGGGGCAGGAGGCCCGAGGGGGTGTGGCAAATTCCATTCCAGTGCAGGCCGCTGTCAGGGTCTACAGGGTTGAGCCAAGGGCTGGGGAGTGGCGGAGTATTAGACTTCTGGGTGGCCTTGATCTAAATCAGGCAGAAAGAGTAAGATGAAGAAGGAATCCAGAAATCTGAGCCCAGCTTTTGGAAATGGATCAACTAGAGGCACCAGGCGGGTTCAGGACTTGGCTTCTGTCTATATGAGAAAATGGAAGGGGAATTGAGTTCCTGGGACCCTGGCAAGGATAGTCAGGGGACTTGTTAGGCCTCAGGAGGCTTAGCTAGGGAGCTGGAAGCTCTTTAGGTGCCTGGGGCTAGCTGTGTCCCTGGGGACCCCAGACCATAGAGTACTGATCCTGGGCTGTTTCCAGAGCCCATCTCTCAGTGGGGCTGGTGGTCTCTGCATCTCAGACTTGACTGGGGACCTGAGCAGGGCTAACTCCGTGGGGCCTCATGGTGGGAGGCGATGGAGAGTACAAGGAGGCAGGAAAGGTCCAGCCTGGCAGGTGGGTGGGTGAGGACTTCCATTATGCGTGAGGCCAGAAAGGTAAGGGGTAACATACGCCTTGATCAAGGCAAGAAGGAGCAGAGGACTTGGTGTATCAGCAGGCTCTTCACCTTGTTTAGCCATATTTACCTAGTACCTATTGTGTGCTAGGCAGAGATGGGAGTCCGTTCCATGGGGAGGAAGTGAATAGGGCAGAGGAAGAATCACGGAGTAGAGACATCAGATCTACTCCTCTGAGCACCTAGGCTCCCTTCCAAATGGGACTATACTTCCAGGCTGGGTGGGAGAATTAAATAAAGTAAAACATGCAAAACACTTGGCACAGCAGCTGGCACCCTAACAAGTGATCGATACATTTAGTTTGCTCCCATTGTTTCACTTTTGGAGGAGCTCACAGTCTGGCAGGGGTGGGAGCAAAGAAGGCTGGGAGAAATGCATCCTGACTCCCAGAGCCGTCCATTGCTAACAGGGTTTGAGACGTGTGCATTGAAAACCTGGTTATCAGAATTCCCCTGGCCGTGGGCGATGTGGTCTAAGGTGGGTCTGAACACTCGGGACCCGTGCCTACACAACACGCAGTGCTTTGGCAGTTGGTGGGCCTGGGGATTCTTTGTTTGTAGGAACTGAGTAAGAGGGGTGAGTCCAGGAGCTTCCGGAAGTGTTTAAAGAGAGGACATTCTCAGAGCGCTTGAGAGGCTTGCCCCCTCGGTGTCCAGCACTGCTCTTGGGAGGAGGGCAGGGTGAGGTGGGTACAGAAACCCAGGCAAGGCTCGGCACCTGGAACAGGGTTGCCCAGGTCAGGCTAAGCATGAGCCACACATATCATTTTTAATTTTCTAGTAGCCATCTTAAAAAAGGTAAACATAGCAAGTGAAAGTATTTGTCATGTCTTTCATTTAACTCAACATGATCAAAGTGTTATCCTTGCAACATGTAATCAATATAAAAAGCATCAATGAGATGGTTTACATTTGTCTTTGAAGTTCAGTGTGTTTGACACTTGCTGCACATCTCGGTTTGGACTGGCCACATCTCAAGTGCTCAATAGCTCATGTGTGGTGGGGGCTCCTGTACTGAAGAGCTCAGGTCTAGAATCTAGGCTAGGATCTTGCTAAGGGGTCCCCAGAGGCAGGCGAATCCTGAGCTAAACAAGGGGATTTACTATTATGTCCTCTTTTTTAAAAATTTTATTTAGAAAATTAAATGTAATGGGGTAACATTGATCAATGAGAGTGCACAGGTTTCGGGTCAGCAGTTCTGTAGCATTTGAGCTGTTGGTTGTGTTGTGCCCATATGGCCTCTGTGTGTGACGCAGCGGGTGAACCCTTAGGGAAATTGGCTGGGCGACCAGAGAGGCATAGACTCGCACTGGCTGGGCTCCTAGCTGCTGCCGGTACTGGTTCTGGTTCTGGGGCTGACCTCAGGCAGTTCCTGAAGCTTCTGGGCCCAGAGGCTTCATTAGAAGTGGAGCTAATCATTCCTATCTTGTTGGGTAACTATCGGGACTAAATCAAATAATGAATAATTGCTCTGTGACATTTGATGACAAGAAATAATCCTTTTCATTTTCCTAAATCAAATGAAAACCCATTTGAGTTCCCCTACTGGCGAAGTTTGGCAAAATTTTCCTAGCAGGCCTTTCTGTTGTTTGTCTCTATCCTTCTGTGTATGAGAACCGGGGGGCTGTCCAGGTCAGGACAGCTAGGGAGGAGGGGAGGCTCAGGCCTTGGTCCAGGGGAGTGGCTGCTGCCTGTAGCCCCTCTTATCCAGACCTGGTCATCTGGAGGCACCAACCCCTGAGGAGCTTGTGCCCCTATGTCAGCTCTGCCGTAGAAAGTGCTGGAACCCCCCAGGCCCTCATCTTTAAGGTATGGACACCACCAAGGTGCTGTGTGTCTGTGGAGTGAGGGTTGTCAGCCACTCCAGACTTGTTACCTAAGCCATCCCAAGGATCTAGGGACCCAACCCAGGGATTCGACTCCAAAGGTAGCATGTCCTTCACCCCCCTCTCTTTTCTGTCCCCCAGCCTGGCCTCTGTAACAAAGGCCCATCCTTCCTTACTGCCCCCTTTCTTTCCCTGGTCATAACAATACAGGTGCCTCCCCCTTGGGGCCAGGCAGGGAGCCCACTGTCACAGACTATGGCTGCTGTTCAGCTGCTCCAGCCGCTGCCCCCCCCACACCAGCAGAAAAGTCACTGCAGTGTACATTGACTCGCAGCGCCCTGATGCCTGGAGCCGGCTCAGGGTCGGCACTGCACAGACTCAAGTTCTCCTGTGCCCAGCCCTCTCGGAAGAATGAATTACATAATTTCTGCCTTCGGGGTTTTTTCTGGGACTCAAATGAGATAGGGTATGTGCATGTCCTTTGTAAAGTTATAAAATGTTGTTGAGATTCTTCATTTGCTACCTGGGGGTGTTTTCTGGTCTGGGAGCTGGGTTGACTCTCAGGGTGCCCCTCCACTCAGCGTCACACGGCGCGTGGGCCGCCAAGCACTGTCCCCTCCCCAGCAGAGAGCCTCGTGCTCCTGGGGGTGCTCCTCCCCGCAGGCCCATGCCTCTGAATTAGCCCCTTGTCTCCTGCTCTCCTCTGGGAGAGGGCAGGGACCTGTGTGTCAACGGTGGCAGTATGTTTCCCGGACATCTGAGTTTGGAATCCACCCAGATTACTGGGAAAGTTCATAATTCTTCCTCTGGGCCTACGGGGAGCGAGGCAGCCACCTATGGACGTCCCATAGGCCCTTCTCTCTCACCTGGCTTGGATCTGGGGACGATTCTGTGATGGGGAAGGAGGTTTGAAGGGAGCGTGGACAGGTAGATCCCAGGTCCTCAGAGCTTGGTGTGGAGGGAGCAGGGTAAGGAGGTACAGGTGGGTGACAGGAAGCTGACTTGTGTGTCAGTGTGCTGGAATCAGTACAAAGTCTACAGAATGAGTGGAAGTTCTCCAGGCATGGGGACTGACATGGCGCATTCAAGGTCGGGTCAACATTACATGACGTGTGGCCGGATTAGGGGTCCCTGGATGCTCACTATAGTGGTTTGTGGGTCCCTGTTGCTGCTGTCTCTTCAGTCTGGGGTGGGGGGGTCTTCCCATTGGAGCAGCTGGATCCTGATTCCTAAGGCTTCTCCTGGGGCCTGAGTGCACAAGGCTATCACAAACCCCAAAAGACTCCTACAAACCAGTGTCATTATGACATCTATTTTAAAAGTTAATCTATGGCACATATGGGGGACAGTGAGGAGGAGATTTTACCGAACCAGGCACATTGAGATAGAGATGTCATCCTGGCTCTTCCTAAGCTCGCTCTGTGACCCCGTGCACATCTCTCAGCTCCCCCAGGTCTTCATGTTTTCATCTATTAAATGGGTATGAGGAAGGGTTGCAATGATTTCATCCTGTTGTTGGGTCTGTGTGCATTTATTTGAAAAGCAAGAGGTGTTATGAATCCTAATCTCTGAAGATTTGAGAGTATTATATGGCAACACCCTTTCCTTGCCAAGTCTGCACTGCGTAATTCTGTTCTTAGTCTCCTTATTGCTTCTGGGACCCACAGGGAACAGCTTATGATATATCACCTTAACATTTTGCAGCAGGGAGAGGCAGGAAGCCACACTGCCCTTGACTGACAACCTTCCTAGGAGTATTTAACAATTTTAATTTTCATGATTCCTCTGCCAAAAATAGTGCCCAACTCAAAACAAATACATTTGTATTTTCTATCTCCTTAATTCGTTTCTAATTTGGGGGTTCTTATTAGCTTAAAATCATCTTGCTGAAATGGTCCTTGGATGATAGAAAAAAAAATGTGAAAACCACAATCTAGAGTGATCGTACTATTTAATTATGCTGATTGGAGCACTACAGACCCCTGGCAAAACGAACCTCTCAGAATAAGCTTGATTTGTGTAATTTGGTTTTTAAAAATTTTGGATGCATATTTATCATGTTGAACTGTGTGTTCTTGTTCTCCTTGAGAGTCTGACTCATCCCCTGAGGGGTGGGTGGAGGAATCCGCAGGCTGAGGCCCTGGGACTCCCACTCAGCCCCTGGAGTCACTGGTGGGCCCGGACCGGAAGGGATGCGGGGTCTCCAGCTTGTCTGTCCATTAAAACGTCTTATTTTAAAGGAAAGGGAAAACAAGGAAAGGTAGAAGGTCACCTAGAGACAACCTAGGGAAGGGCAGGCTGGTAGAATTTTGGACCTTGGTGGTAGGAGAATCTTCCATAAAATCATAGAAAATGGGTAAACCCTGGGTTAGAAATGTGTTTAGAACAAAAATCTAGAGAGTCATAGAACTCTGGAAACACTGGGAGTATCTAGTTGTTCAAAAAGATCTGTGCCCCACCACCCAAACCCGTGGGTCAGTATCAGCTTCGCTACGGTTGGACAACTAGATGTAACGTGATAGGAAGGACACAGCACCACCAGCGAGGTGTTCTTGCCATGATGTTGAAATCTGTTGGAGTCTGTATATCTACCTGCCACTTTATGCAGGGACGACAGGAACATGTGAAACACCATGACAGGGGAGGCTGTCCCCAAATCCAGGCCGAGAGAACCTCCAAACTTCTCCAACAGGATGGTGAGGGGAAAGAAAAGGGGGTGGGGGGAGTGGTGATGGACTAACAGAGTCTTAAGAGACATACCCACCAAATGCACTCTGTGTGGCCGGTCTGAATCCTGATTCAAGCCTACCGGCTGTAGAAAGACACATTTGAGAGAATCAAGGAGGTTAGATGCAGGCTGGGTGTTCGATATTCAGGAATTACTGTTAATTTTTTTAGAGTGTATCAGATTGTGGCAGTGTTACATACCGAAGTGTTTACAGGTGACGTGATATCTGGGATTTTCTTTATAGTGTTCCAGAAAAAAGAGGGTAGGAGAGAAAAGCAAAACACAGATTGTTGAATATTGTTGAAGCTACTTTGGTGATTGCTGATGGGTCGCTGGGGGTTTATTGTGCTCTTCTATTTTTGTGTATTAGAAAATTTCAATAATAAAACATAAAAAAAAATAAAAAGAAATGTTCTTACTAGCTGGCTGAGCCCTGAAATTCCACCTTATTCACCATTAGTGCTTTTATTCATCTAGCTGAAGCCTTTCTTAGTCTGTAATTCACAGCTTCTCCTAGGAGTGTGGTTCACCCTTTAGCAAAGTCATAGGGGGGCAGTAGCCATTCCTCAAGCAAAAGCCCTAGGCAAAAGGGTTCCAGGTAAGGAAGGTTCGGAGAAGATTGTGTTCAACTAAGCCCAACAGTGTCTTCGGAGCCTTGGTTATGCTGATACATGCTGTGCATCTTGGGTGGAGGTGGGCTGTAGCAATGCAGTGTTCCCCCAAATCGTGTGCCATGTGCTTTGAAGGAGATAGAAACCTCCAGCCCCTCCCAAGAAAATCTGAAGAAGGGCAGAAACCTGGGTCCCAGAGCTGTTTTTGTTTACCAACTGGTCATTGGGCAATCACTAAAACTTTTGAACCTCAGTTTCTTTTTTTTTTTTAACCTATAAAATGAGCTTAGTATTACCTGCCACCTACCTTATCAGATTATGAAAGGGTTTCGTACAGTATAAAGCCCAAGGCCTCAGGCTCAGTGGTGCGATTATTCCTCAGTGCCGTTTTCTGAAACTTGATCCACAGCGTTTTCTTGGAAGCTCGTGGGTCTGTGCAGATGGAGTCTAACATCATCCAGAGTATGGACTAGTGTGGGTGCCACATGTGCAAAAGATACAGCGATGGTAAAAACCAGTTCTCTGCCCTTTAGGAGCTTACAATGGAATCGGGGAGGCGAGAAGAGGAAGCAGTAGTGGGGACCAGCAAAGCCATCAACCTCGGGATGAAGGAAAGGTTCAGGTTCAGAGGAAAGAGGATAGCTCCTAGTTGGGGTGGTCGTCAAAGGCCCCCTTGAGGAGGCACCTGACCCGGGCCCTGAGGCCTGGGGAGGATTCAGACAGGCCGTCCTGTGTTGGTTAGGGATCACTCAGTTGGAACACTTCCCTGGCTCCCGCCTCCACTCTCCCACATTCTGCAGCTGAGCACATAAACCTTGTTTGGATTGCAGTCTTATCTGACTTGGGAGCCCAAGTCCTCCCTATCCGGAACTGGGGTCGACGCTCCCCCTGTCCCCCTCCCAACCCTCTCCCTCTCAGTCTCCAGCCCTTGTTTTCCATTGTCCCACCAGAGCTGAGAGAGGCTGAGATTACTCATCCTATACACACTCACTCACTCCTGCCCTCTCTTTTTTTTTGTATTTTTCTGAAGTGAGAAGTGGGGGGGAGGCAGACAGACAGACTCCCACATGCACCTGACTGGTATCCACCCGGCACGCCCACCAGGAGGCGATGCTCTGCCCATCTGGGGCGTTGCTCAATTGCAACCAGAGCCATTCTAGCACCTGAGGCTGAGGCCATGGAGCCATCCCCAGCGCCCGGGGCCAACTTTGCTCCAATGGAGCCTTGGGAGGGGAAGAGAGAGACAGAGAGGAAGGAGAGGGGGAGGGGTGGAGAAGCAGGAGCTTCTCCTATGTGACCTGGCTGGGAATGGAACCCGGGACATCCACACGCCGGGCTGATGCTCTACCACTGAGCCAACCAGCCAGGGCTCTCCTGCACTCTCTTTTAAGTTTTAAAATATACATACAGTATATATAAACCACAGAAATAAAGTCATGAATTGTGACTCAGAGACACCCAAGTCTTCATGTAGAAATGCTTATCATTGTCACCAAATCATCCCTCATAGCAAAGAGAGAAGACAGCCTGAGAAGAAATCTTGGGAAAGGTGAGAGGCAGTTGCTTAAGTCAAGGTGAAAGGATTTGAGGTGCTTCTGGGAGCTGACTTGGTTTCGTGTGTGTGTGTGTGTGTGTGTATGTTTTTCCAAAGTTAGAAGTGGGGAGGCAGTCAGACAGACTCCTGCATGCGCCCGACCGGGATCCACCCGGCATGCCCACCAGGGGGTGATGGTTGGCCCCTCTGGGGCATTGCTCCATTTGCAGCTGGAGCCATTCTAGCACCTGAGGTGGAGGCCATGGAGCCATCCTCAGCACCCAGGCCGACTTTGCTTCAATGGAGCCTTGGCTGTGGGAGGGGAAGAGAGAGACAGAGAGAAAGGAGAAGGTAAAGGGTGGAGAAGCAGATGGGCGCTTCTTCTGTGTGCCTGACCAGGAATTGAACCCGGGACTTCCACACGCCAAGCAGACGCTCTACCACTGAGCCAATCAGCCAGGGCCTGACTTGGTTTCTTGGGTGCAGAGAGCTGGTTGGGGGGGTTCTGACTTCTGCCGCAAGGTGGGCATGGAGTTATTCAGGATGTGGAGAGCCACTCAGGTCTTGTTATCTAAAAACCCACAATGTCCTTTACCTTACACAGCAGGAGTGAAAGTAAGGGCCATAGGAAAGGACAGGGCTGTGGTGAACGCTTCAAGTCAACAAGGAGGCCCAGGTCTGTGCTACAGGAGGATTCAGAGACAAGCTGGGCATATGCCTTGTCCTCAAGAGTCCTGCATGGACAGATCTCAGCCTATTCCTGGCACATCTGAAGGCTCTGAAAGCTATTGTTAGTATTGATATTTTGAGAAAGAACTTACCCAGTGCCTGGAAAAAGTTGGCCCCACTGTGGACTCTCACAACAACCACAGACCTCAACTTCGGGCTCTAAGAGTCCTGGTGTTGAGTTCTGGCTCTGATGCTTGGGGCAGGTGACTTTGATTCTGAGTCCCAGTGTCAGATGGTGTACCAATGCCTCCCTCTTAGGGTGTTTGGGAGGACAAAATGAAGTGATGTAGAGAGAGCTTCTGGCCTCCATGGATCTTTAAAAACTTTTAGTTTTTATCTCTTCACTTTGTGGCACTGAGGAGTAACAAAGCATGGGGCAAGTCGTGCAGGGCCTCAGTTTTCTTATCTGTCAAATAGAAATGATCAGATTATGTGTCCTACTGACATTATTTAACTATGAAGAAATGGGCAATGTATATAGAAACACTTCAAGGAATATAAGGAGTTAGTCAAACATTAAAAAATGCACACCTATGTATTCATATATGGAAACCCACATATGCAAACCATACTCAGAAGACAACATCTGAGTGGCCAGATATGTCCACATCACAGTGCAGGTGGCCTGGGAGGGAGGGAGGGAGCACCTGACTCTACACTGGTCTGTCTTGTGGTTTTGGGCTGTTTCACTTTCCCAGAGGCTATTGGCCCACTTTTCTGGGCCTGCAGCCCTTGGCAGAGGGGGTGTGGGAGAAGCACGTGGCCAGGCCTGGAAGATCTAGCACCCAGCTCTGCCTCTGACAGCGCCCTATCCTATGTGACCCTGAGCAAGTCATGTAGCCGCTTCGTCAGACACAAAAATGAAGGTTGAAGATGGCTGGTCACAGGGCAGTCGGAGGATCCAGCAGCAGGCTGCCATTGTTTCCTGTCAGCCAGGCCTCCTGAACCCAGGGGAACACAAGATTTAATAATGCTCGTTCATTGATTAATATGCACCCTCCCATTCCAGCTGCTTTTTGGGGAGACAGTGATGATTACTTGTATATCAGAGAGGTGCCCTTTAAAGAAGCCTCCCCTGACCCTGGCCCTGCCTTTCTGAGTCAGACAGTCTGTGTTTTCCCGGCCTGCTGGGGACAGTTCAGTGAGCGTTGGGGCTGAGACCAGCCTTCCATTTACCCACTTAGTCTAATTTGCTTTGTAATTCAGCACTCACTCTGGGGCTTTGATTTACAGTTAATGTTCATCTTTAAATGAACACTTGTCTGGAATCTTCCATCAATCAATGGTGGTGACATTGACCTGGCAGCCAGGTTCTGGAGTCCCAAGTCTATTCTTTTCATTACTACTTTTGCCAGTATTTCCCCGACCGGCCACATGAGGAACCCTCCACAGATATACACTTGTTTTAGTTTCAGGCACATGGCAGAGTGGGAAGAGCACAGGGCTGAGTTGAGAGGTAGGAGCTGTCAGCCCCGCTTTGCTGTTAACTCGCTCTGTGACACCAAGAAAGTCGCCGGACCTCTCTGGGCTTCAGTTTCCCACCTGCCCGATGGCCCAGGGCTGGGAGTGGGTTCTTCTCCTGAGTCTCTGACTTAGCCCACACCAGCCCACCCTGTTACGCAGTGAATGAGGGACAGCTGTGTTCAGAATACAAAAATAACAGCTGCTTTGTGTAAGAAAAAAAAATTAAAACACTATAGAACTATTTAACCGAGAAAGCAAAGGAAATTGTGATACTCTCCCTCCTCTTCAGAGAGCATCCCTCTCAACAGTTTAGGGAGGTGTTGCATCCACATCACTGTCTGTATCTATGCTGTCACCATGGATGTGGGAAACTACACCCCTGTTACACAGAAATGGGACCAAGCTACATTTCATGTTCTGCAGCTGATGTTTTTACTTAATATCTTTTAAAATAAAAACTCCTCCTATACCTCACTCTATTTTTTTTATAATGTGGGTATAATTTATTAGTTAGCTAGAATGGATTTCACCTCCTCAATGGACATGGGGCGCTAACAGCCTGTTTTCGTTGTCTGATGGTTGGCCGCCTCCTCCTGCACCAGGAGCAGATCAGAGAGGAGCCCGGAGGGACGCGCATGTTTCGTTTACTCGAGAAGCCACCATCCTTTGCTCATGGTGCTGCCCTCTCTCCTCTTCAGATTCTCCTCCAGCAAGTACTGTGACTGAGCGACACCGAGGCCCAGGGCGCTGCCCCCCAGAACTGGGGGCACCAGGGCAGCACTGGGAGCTGAGTGAGGAAGGCTGGGGGGTGTGACGGAGCTGCAGGTCAGAGTGTGCCAGGTGGGCAGGCAAACCCAAGAATGTGAACCCTGTACTGCATGTGGTCCGGTTGTTCCTGGAACTACCGACTGTCAGGAGCTGAGGGAACAGCGATTCTGGGACGAGTCAGGGAGCAGACCTGGGCACAGCCTGCAGAGGTGGGCAAGCCTGGAGGGGCTCTGGCCTGTCACTGGCCCCATCTTTCCTCAGTCTCAGTTCCCTGCAGTGACGCGGAGGGGGCGGGGGGGCGGGACGGGCAGGCCACTGGGGCACCGGTTCCAGCCTCCCCCTGGCCAGAGGCTGCTGATGCACCCTCCTCCTCAGGCCCAGGCTTGGCTGTATAAGCATCCATTTCTCAGAGAGGGCAGAAGGAAGACATTTTTGGCTCTTGTGCCTGGAATTCTCATTTCCTTTTTCCTCTTGTGTTTAATTGAATTAGGGTTTTGAATAGGGAAAGGATTTATAGAGTTCAAAAGTCAAAATACGTACAGAGGTATACCCTGAACTTGCTCACTCCCATGTCCCCTCTGTCCCAGCCCTGCCCCCTGTCGCCCTCTATAGGCACCATTTATGTTACTTCCTGCTTTATTTTTCTAGTGTTTATGCTAAAATACATAAATTGGAATATATATTCTTAGTTTGCCACTTTACCATACACAAGATAGCCTAATGTTTATTCTGTATCTTGCTTTTTATTTTCTGAGATTTATGTTTTTGATATATCTCCATATTAATACATAGAGCACTGCCTCAGTTTTTTAATAGCTATGCATAGACAAAAATTTTTTTCTTTTATTCTTTTTTTTCTACAGTGAAACATTGGGTCATTTCTAGTTTTTTTTTCTGTTAAAAACAATTCTGCAATCTGATGTCAGTCTGAGTGGTTTTGTTGTATGTATTTGTTTTGAATTACAATCTACCCCAAATCCCTTCTAGAAGTAGGCAGAATATGCCTTATCTATAAAAAGATAAGTGAACAAGACTTGTCCCCAGATTTCTATGCCCAGTCCCCCTGTTCTCCAAGTGACTCTGTCCCCCAGCCCCTTAGCATCCCGTCATCACCAAAATGCCTGCCGGGATGCAATGTCCTCCGCCTGCCCGGACCGCGAGAAATAGTCTCTACTCTCGTTTCTTCCTCTGGGTTCAGGGAAGACTTGAACCCTGGGCCTGAGAGATGTGGAGTGTCTAGAAAGCTTTGCTGGGGTCCTGGATGCAGGGTAGAATAAGACCTGCCACTGAGGAACTTGTGACCCCGCTCGGCCCCTCCCCTCTGCCATCACACAGGGGAGCTGAATGCCTGAAGGTCCTTTTCTATCCTGACAGTCTGTGGTTCTAGGCTGCCACCACACAGTGTTAAATACACGTTTAAAATCCTCAGGTCCTGGTGCAATCAAGGGTCACTTTCTCAAGGAGGTGCTGGTGTTTCTGCATCTCCTGGGTGGCTGGAGTGCTTTCTTCACCTGAAATCAAAGCTTTGACGAAGCTGGCTTGTACGCAGTGATAAAATGACGACCACGTGCTGGCTCCCATTACTCACAAGTACTTTCATTTGGCTACAGATTTGTGCAGTCTTTTCATTGCTAGTGTATGAAGAAGGGATATTTCACACATGTTTCACATTAGCACCGTGATTTAGCTTCTGAGTGAAGAAGAATCAATGCACCAGCCAACTGCTACCCGAGAGCCCATTTATATTGTGTTACAGGCTGCGGCGGCCCCACCTTTGACTGCGATCTTGTCAGAGCTGATAAGGTAATGGTAATAATAACTTACATTTTCATTATGTGGACTCCTTCCCCAGGGGTTGGCTGCCTGCCCCCTGCACACATGCCGTCTCTGAGGTCTGTCTGTTCCTGTCCTGGGTGTGTCCTAAGTCAGTGCGGGGGGGGGGGGGGAGGCCATGGTGAGCCCCCTTAGGGAAGAGATCTCGGCATTGTTTATGAGTGAATCAGTAAATCAGTGAGTAGTTCAGTCCAATGTTGCCGGGCACAGCACCTCTCAAACACAAGGTGCCCACCAGAAACCGCTGACCTGGGCTCCACACCTGGACCCCTTCTCCTGTGAGGAGCACTGCCACGCAGTGTGTCCAGCAGGCCCCTGGCTTCAGCCTCACCCTGGCCCCTGTGCTCTGTGTGTTACATGTCACTGCAGCTGCCACTTCTCCCCACTCCCTCTGCCACTTCTCCCCACTCCCTCTGCCACTTCTCCCCACTCCCTCTGCCACTTCTCCCCACTCCCTCTGCCACTTCTCCCCACTCCCTCTGCCACTTCTCCCCACTCCCTCTGCCCCTTCTCCCCACTCCCTCTGCCCCTTCTCCCCACTCCCTCTGCCCCTTCTCCCCACTCCCTCTGCCACTGCTCCCCACTCCCTCTGCCACTTCTCCCCACTCCCTCTGCCCCTTCTCCCCACTCCCTCTGCCCCTTCTCCCCACTCCCTCTGCCCCTTCTCCCCACTCCCTCTGCCACTGCTCCCCACTCCCTCTGCCACTTCTCCCCACTCCCTCTGCCCCTTCTCCCCACTCCCTCTGCCCCTTCTCCCCACTCCCTCTGCCCCTTCTCCCCACTCCCTCTGCCACTGCTCCCCACTCCCTCTGCCCCTTCTCCCCACTCCCTCTGCCACTTCTCCCCACTCCCTCTGCCCCTTCTCCCCACTCCCTCTGCCCCTTCTCCCCACTCCCTCTGCCACTGCTCCCCACTCCCTCTGCCCCTTCTCCCCACTCCCTCTGCCCCTTCTCCCCACTCCCTCTGCCCCTTCTCCCCACTCCCTCTGCCCCTTCTCCCCACTCCCTCTGCCCCTTCTCCCCACTCCCTCTGCCACCGCTCCCCACTCCCTCTGCCCCTTCTCCCCACTCCCTCTGCCCCTTCTCCCCACTCCCTCTGCCACTGCTCCCCACTCCCTCTGCCACCTCTCCCCACTCCCTCTGCCACTTCTCCCCACTCCCTCTGCCACTTCTCCCCCACTCCCTCTGCCACTGCTCCCCACTCCCTCTGCCCCTTCTCCCCACTCCCTCTGCCCCTTCTCCCCACTCCCTCTGCCACTGCTCCCCACTCCCTCTGCCCCTTCTCCCCACTCCCTCTGCCCCTTCTCCCCACTCCCTCTGCCCCTTCTCCCCACTCCCTCTGCCACCGCTCCCCACTCCCTCTGCCCCTTCTCCCCACTCCCTCTGCCCCTTCTCCCCACTCCCTCTGCCACTTCTCCCCACTCCCTCTGCCCCTTCTCCCCACTCCCTCTGCCCCTTCTCCCCACTCCCTCTGCCCCTTCTCCCCACTCCCTCTGCCACCGCTCCCCACTCCCTCTGCCCCTTCTCCCCCACTCCCTCTGCCCCTTCTCCCCACTCCCTCTGCCCCTTCTCCCCACTCCCTCTGCCACCGCTCCCCACTCCCTCTGCCCCTTCTCCCCACTCCCTCTGCCCCTTCTCCCCACTCCCTCTGCCACCTCTCCCCACTCCCTCTGCCACTTCTCCCCACTCCCTCTGCCACTTCTCCCCACTCCCTCTGCCACTGCTCCCCCACTCCCTCTGCCACTGCTCCCCACTCCCTCTGCCCCTTCTCCCCACTCCCTCTGCCCCTTCTCCCCACTCCCTCTGCCACTTCTCCCCACTCCCTCTGCCCCTTCTCCCCACTCCCTCTGCCCCTTCTCCCCACTCCCTCTGCCCCTTCTCCCCACTCCCTCTGCCCCTTCTCCCCACTCCCTCTGCCACCGCTCCCCACTCCCTCTGCCCCTTCTCCCCACTCCCTCTGCCCCTTCTCCCCACTCCCTCTGCCCCTTCTCCCCACTCCCTCTGCCCCTTCTCCCCACTCCCTCTGCCACCGCTCCCCACTCCCTCTGCCCCTTCTCCCCACTCCCTCTGCCCCTTCTCCCCACTCCCTCTGCCACTGCTCCCCACTCCCTCTGCCACCTCTCCCCACTCCCTCTGCCACTTCTCCCCACTCCCTCTGCCACTTCTCCCCACTCCCTCTGCCACTGCTCCCCACTCCCTCTGCCCCTTCTCCCCACTCCCTCTGCCCCTTCTCCCCACTCCCTCTGCCCCTTCTCCCCACTCCCTCTGCCACTGCTCCCCACTCCCTCTGCCACTTCTCCCCACTCCCTCTGCCACTTCTCCCCACTCCCTCTGCCCCTTCTCCCCACTCCCTCTGCCACTGCTCCCCACTCCCGCTGCCCCTTCTCCCCACTCCCTCTGCCACCGCTCCCCACTCCCTCTGCCCCTTCTCCCCACTCCCTCTGCCCCTTCTCCCCACTCCCTCTGCCCCTTCTCCCCACTCCCTCTGCCCCTTCTCCCCACTCCCTCTGCCACTTCTCCGCACTCCCTCTGCCACCGTGCCGCCCAGCCCAGCCTCCCCTCGGCCAGCCAGCAGCCCAGCAGGTCTCCCTGCATTTCCTCTCACCCCAGTCTTCACACAGCACACTGCAGTTGCTCTCGTCGGTATACTCAGCTGATCACGCTGCTCGTTACTTACGGTAAATCCTCTAATGGCCTCTAGTTGCTTCTGGGATAAAGGTAGAAATTGCTACCAGGGCCCACAGGGCCTGTCCACCTCTGTGGACTCCTGCACCTCTTCCCTCTGGGTTCCAGAACCAGCAGAGCTCTTCCCTGCCCCAGACGGTGTGCACTGCTCTCCCACGGGGCAGGTCTGGCTTCCCTCACCTTCGGGGGTTAACTCCTGTGTGTCTGACCCTCTGTGCTGGGTCGGGCCCCTGTGGGTCCTTATCATAGTTTTAAATAAACATCCAACAGGCTGTTTACTAGCATGTAGTGGCTTGAAGCTAGTAGGGATGCTGCCCAACACCCTACAATGCACGGGGCAGCGCCCCACGATGAAGAAGCCCAAAATGTCAGCAGTGCCCACTGCCCTGGAGAAGGGCACCCTCCCTAACAGGCAGGACGAGGTGCCTAGTAAGCCTTGGTCCGGGAAAGTGGCCTTTCCTGTTTGGGGCCGAGCAGGGATGGAAGCCTGGAGGTGGAGCCTCGGGGCAGATGGGAGTCAAAGCTGTTGGGAGCAAGGAGGAAATTGAATGGGGGAGCCTGATTGGTGTGTATGGGGCTGGGGGGTGGTGGTAATTTCTCTGTGCAGTGTCTTTGCAGGAAACTTACAGATACCAGCATCCTTCTCCCTCTAATTGTTTTTGCAAAGGGCCTTGGGCTCGTTTGGGATTTCCGGCACTCAGGCAGAGATGTGACTAGGCTGGCAGGGCGCGGCCTGGGGCCAGTGTTGCTGCCCACCTGCCAGCAGCTGTGTGAGCAGGCTCCCTGCTCCTTCCTCTTCCAGCTGCCCTTGGGAGGTGTAAGGACTCGGTATGTGTAAATCACACTCCATCCCTCACCCCAGCCCGGCACCATTTCCACCTAGGAAAAGCCTCATAAAAATGCATTCTGAGTCTTAGTCCTGGAGGAGGAAGGATGGGAGAAGCTCAGGAGGGGAGCCAGCGCAGCCTTGGTTAAAGGCATCTGAGCCTCGGGGCTCTTCCCGGCCTCAGAGGCAGCCTCAGGGCCCCTGGCAGCGGGTGGTTCTGGGTACCCACTCCACTCTCCAGGCCTGCGGGGTGGCCCGCAGAAAGCCCCCGAGTCCCAGCCCACCGTGGGAGTTGGGCGGGTGCATGTTCTGCCCTGCTCGGTGGGTACTGTCCACTGAGTACTGCCCACATGGGTCCTGTCAGCTCGTCTCGGGACTGGTCGAGTTCTGCCAAGCGCCTTCCTCCCCTCAGCGGAGGATGCAGCAGCCAGGACTCGGCCTGGGAGGGCAGGTGGCAGAAAAGAGGCTTGTGGATATGGAGTACCTGCTCACGGGATGGGGGCAGGGAAGTGAGGCCAGGCCCCTGGCTGCACGGGAGCATCACCTGGAAGCTGAGAAATTCCCAGTGCCCAGGCGACATCCCAGACCCGTCACAGCCATCTCCGGGGTGGGACTCGGGCCCCAGTCATTCTTCAGTTTCTTCAGCTGACTTCAGCCAAGATTGAGAACCACTGATGTAAGCTTCCCTGGGCTCTCCGATAGCTGAGCCCCTTGGAGGCCTGGCCTATAAGAAGGGCACCAGGGAACCCTGTTGGGGTGCAGGGGAGGGCCTAGTCATGGGATGGCAACCCCTGCGCGGGGAGGAAATGTTGCCTGTCTGACCGCACAGGTGACCAGGGTTTCCATCCGGCTGGCTGCAAGAGGGTTTAGGGAAGAGCTTGAGGACCCAGAGGCGGAGGCTGCCCGGAGCCAGGGCCTGAGGCTGCTCGCACACTCCGTGCGCCAGGCTGGGTGTCTCCTGGTGAGAGGCAAGGGGAGTGGACGGTAGATTTTGTTGTGTGATGATTTGGATACCTGTCTGGTCGTTGCTGCCAGCCTGGGAGTCCCAGGGGAGCAACAGCTGGGTCATAATTATATGTGGGATTTGGGTACTTGTCGCCTTCTCGCTGTTCCCTCCCAGTGCCCAGTGCGAGCAGCCTCTTCTGTCGCCTGGATTATTACCGTAGCCTCCTGATTGGTGTCCCAGGCTCTGCTGCTGCCCCCACTGTCTGTTCTCAAGGCAGCAGCCTTTAGAGTGTGTCAGATGGTTTCCTCCTTTGCCCAGAACCTTCCTGTGGCTCCCCATGCCATCCCAAGTAAAAGCCAAAGTCCCCAGAGTGGCCTGCAAGGCGCCCGTGTCCCTCCTGACCCTCTGCCCACCTCTCCGCTCGCTCCCCCGCAGCCACACTGGCCTCTGGCCTCCAGGCACTCCTGTCTCAGGGCCTCTGCTCAGCTGCTCCCTCTGCCTGGAAGCTTGGCCCCCAGAACTCCGAAAGCCACCTCCTTCCTCTTCTTTAGCTCGAATGTCACTGTTTTGGTGAGGCCTTCCCAGACCACCTGCTTCCCATCTCCGTCTCCGGGCTCTTCACTTCTCTCCGGAGCATCACGTGCTGACACTGTATATGTTGTTTCCTGTCTGTCTCCCACAGTAGAATGTGAGCTCCAAGAAGGTGGGGGTTTTATTCTATTACATCCCCTGGCATAACCCCAGAGCCCGGGACAGTGTCTAGCCTGCAATGGGTGCCCAATATATTTGTTTCTGTTTCCCAGTTTTGGACTCTTGATGCTTAGTACTGGTTCACTCACAACCTTTGGCTCTTGACATTTTGTCCATTGTTTCATGCACAGTCTGCTTTTATTTAATTATGTAGTTATTTTTATAAATGTAATAAGCACCCAAGAGCTCATCACCCACAACAAAACTAGAATTTGACAAAACCTACACCCAGACATATGATCTTGCCTCAGGCACCCCCAGGCCTCCCCACCCAAGGTGATCATCTTCCTTAATTCTGTCCTTATTATTCTCCTGCATTTTCTTTATCTAGTTTTATTGCGTCCATATGTATTCCCAAGAGTTTATTTTCTTGAGGTTATTTTTAGCCTTATACAAAGTCTGTTATGCTGTGTATAATCTTTGGAGTCCTTTTCACCTAATGCTGTATTGTTAAGATCCACCTACGTTGCCGCGTGTGCTGTGGCTCATTGCTTGTGATGACAAAAAGTATTGGTGGAATGAATATGTTTAACTTTACGACCTGCCCCTTACAGTGCCAGGTTCATAATAACAGCTGACATCTATTAACTACTTCCTCTATGCAAGGTACTCTGCTAAGTGCTTTATTAACCCCACTTCCCAGATGGGAAAACTGGCATTCAGGAGGTGAGAGCCCAGCCTAAGGTCACACCTGCATGGCTCAGGGGACAGGGGCAGGATTTGAAGTTGCGTCGTGTGCCTCTAGAGGCCTTGCTCTTGCCACTGCCTCTGTGTGGCACTGTCTCTCTGAATGAATGAATGAGCTCATATACAGATTCACTATCACTGCCAGCCCTTTTGGAGCCCACTGAGGTTCAACACACACACACACACACACACACACACACATTTGGGAATTGCTCACCAATACTTGTTAATTGACAGAAATTTTTTTTTTTAATAATTTTATTTTTTTAATGGGGTGACATCAATAAATCAGGATACATATATTCAAAGATAACAAGTCCAGGTTATCTTGTCGTTCAATTATGTTGCATACCCATCACCCAAAGTCAGATTGTCCTCTGTCACCCTCTATCTTGTTTTCTTTGTGCCCCTCTCCCTCCCCCTTTCCCTCTCCCATTCCCCCCTCCCCCCCGTAACCACCACACTCTTTTCAATGTCTCTTAGTTTCACTTTTATGTCCCACCTACGTATGGAATAATGCAGTTCCTGTTTTTTTCTGATTTACTTATTTCGCTTCGTATCATGTTATCAAGATCCCACCATTTTGCTGTAAATGTTCCGATGTCATCATTTCTTATGGCTGAGTAGTATTCCATAGTGTATATGTGCCACATCTTCTTTATCCAGTCATCTATTGACGGGCTTTTTGGTTGTTTCCATGTCCTGGCCACTGTGAACAATGCTGCAATAAACATGGGGCTGCATGTGTCTTTACGTATCAATGTTTCTGAGTTTTGGGGGTATATACCCAGTAGAGGGATTGCTGGGTCATAAGGTAGTTCTATTTTCAGTTTTTTGAGGAACCACCATACTTTCTTCCATAATGGTTGTACTACTTTACATTCCCACCAACAGTGGATGAGGGTTCCTTTTTCTCCACAGCCTCTCCAACATTTGCTATTACCTGTCTTGCTAATAATAGCTAATCGAACAGGTGTGAGGTGGTATCTCATTGCAGTTTTGATTTGCATTTCTCTAATAGCTAAAGAAGGTGAGCATCTTTTCATATATCTATTGGCCATTTGTATTTCTTCCTGGGAGAAGTGTCTGTTCATATCCTCTTCCCATTTTTTTATTGGATTGTTTGTTTGTTTGTTATTGAGTTTTATGAGTTCTTTGTATATTTTGGATATTAGGCCCTTATCTGAGCTGTTGTTTGAAAATATCATTTCCCATTTAGTTGGCTTTCTGTTTATTTTGTTATCAGTTTCTCTTGCTGAGCAAAAACTTCTTAGTCTGATGTAGTCCCATTCATTAATTTTTGCCTTCACTTCTCTTGTCTGTGGAGTCAAATTCATAAAATGCTCTTTAAAACCCAGGTCCATGAGTTGAGTACCTATGTCTTCTTCTATGTACTTAATTGTTTCAGGTCTTATGTTTAGATCTTTGACCCATTTTGAGTTAATTTTTGTACAGGGGGACAAACTGTAGTCCAGTTTCATTCTTTTGCATGTGGCTTTCCAGTTTTCCCAGCACCATTTATTGAAGAGGCTTTCTTTTCTCCATTGTGTGTTGTTGGCCCCTTTATCAAAAATTATTTGACTATATATATGTGGTTTTATTTCTGGACTTTCTATTGACAGAAAATTTATAGTAGGAGAAATAGACCTTACCTTCTGATGCTTGCCAAGATCTGTCTGTCTGACCTTGTCTTTCTCTGTCTTCTCTCTATTAAAAGAAAAAGTCAACTGGGCCTGTACTCACAGGGGCTGGTGGCTCAGAACCTCTGCCTATATAGTCTGTGCCTTGGGCTTGGCTCCCTGGAGGCCAGCAGGCTGAGGCCCCTGCCCTTGGACTGTGGAAGAAAGAGGCCTGTTCAGGGCACAGTTTATCTCCCTCTACACCAGGGCCCAGTCTGACTGCAGAGGCCTCACTTGGCAAAGCTGGGCATGTGGTGACCAGAGAGGGCAAGGGCCGAATCTTTCAGGGGCCCCTGGCCACTGGGAGCATCTTTTCAGGGGTGAGACTTCTTTTTACATTAGGAACAAACAGAAGTGATTGGAAATGGGAGAGCTGGGAATGGGATGGAGCAAACATTAGAGAACGTCCCAAGAACAATTGCCCCTGATCCACGGGGTGTACTGAGCAGGGCCAAGGTCAGGCAAATAAATGACTGTTGGTGGCTTTGGTCCCAAACCCACCACTGAGCTCGAGTGACCCAGGGTTGGTCCCAGGGATTATGGGGCCATAGATTTTACTCTTCCGGTGTGCAGAATGGCCTGTCCACCATGCCAGCATTGCCCAGGCCTGGAGCAGAGCTGGACTGAAAGCAGCTGGTGGGGAGTTGCTTCATTGATTACTGGGGGAAGAAACAGGAGCCTCTCTAGGAAATCAGACACCCAAGAACAGGGTGGGTGGAAGAGGCCAGAGGCTTCACCTGGGCGGGATGAGGGGGCTGATGTATGGAAGCGGGTGTTTCTAGACCAATCTAGTGAGAGGAGGATGTGGAAGATGTGGCATATGCTTGGCTGGCTAGTATCAATAGGGGACGGCAAAGAGCAGAAGACAAACAGCTGGGGCTCCACAGGTGTTAGGTTTACCCAGCCTCAATTTCCCTCAGCCTCTGAGAGCTAAACCCTTCCAGCTAGGTGCCTGAGTGGCATTGTGGAAGGGGGCAAGGCCTATTGTTAGGGTGTATGCACTTAAGCGAGACCACTTGGAGGGGAGGCAGGGAATCTTCCAGAAGAGGGAAAGGACTGATTAAGGTCAGGGTGAGCTGTCTGAACCCAGGCTGCAGGGAGGTAGAATTCAAATCCTAGAATTGTCCAAGGGCACTTCTAAAATATTGAGGCCCCCAGCCCACCCCGACTAATGGCATCAGAAGTCAGGGTTGGGGACCCAGGAACAGGTCTGTTTTAAAACCTCCTTGGATGGCCCCCTCTTCAGCCAGGATTGAGAACTACAAGGACAGACACTGCTGTGCGAGTACTAGCGTCCCCCCCTGTAGCTGTAGGGCCTGGGCATTGACCTACATCGTCTGTATCAGTGGTCCCCAACCCCCGGGCCATGGACCGGTACCGGTCCGTGGGCCATTTGGTACCGGTCTGCAGAGAAAGAATAAATAACTTACATTATTTCCGTTTTATTTATATTTAAGTCTGAACGATGTTTTATTTTTTAAAAATGACCAGATTCCTTCTGTTACATTGTCTAAGACTCACACTTGACACTTGTCTCGGTCACGTGATACATTTATCCGTCCCACCCTAAAGGCCGGTCCGTGAAAATATTTTCTGACATTAAACTGGTCCGTGGCCCAAAAAAAGTTGGGGACCACTGGTCTCTATGATGGTGATGGTGACAGAATAAGCTGACAGTGTGAGGGCTGTCTTGAGGGTTGATGGAAGTATCAGGCCTGGGTGAAGCTGGCCAAAGGTCTGGGTCAAAATGGTGACTACTGTCTGTAGCAGAGCCTCAAGTCAGAGATGATGACGATGCCTGCTTCCCTTAAGGTCCTGGCTTTGATCGTGACATCCAGCTAGGGACAGTATTTTAACCAAAACTAGTGGACAACATTTGTGGAGTGCCTCTTATGTTCTAAACCAGTTCGCATTTATTATTTCACACAACAGTCATTTGTAATGGATACACATATCCCCATTATACGGCGTGAGTAACTGAGGCCCAGAGAGGTCTGGCAGCTTGCTCAAGGTCACACCAGAGAACCAGTCTCTGGACTTTCCACCACACCACTGTCACCTCCCTGCAGTCATAGCCTGTGTCTGTCTCCACAGGCTGGGGGCTGGGTTCTTTAGACACCCATGCCCCGACTTCGGTCAATTCCTATTCCTAAATCCTTTCATGGAAGGGTCATTCTTTTCAGAGTCTCCCCAGTGCTCCCCTCCACCCCTTTTAACATCCTCTGTTTATCTTCCCTGAAGTTTTCAGTAACATTCTTTTGAGAATTACAATTCTACCCATCTATGAGGTTGAGGAAAAATGAGTAAGGGAGTTGTAGAGCCGGTGGTCTAGGCCAGGCAGGTTCAGACTGGACTCAGGCAGACCATAGAAGAACCATGGAGCCGAAAGTCATTGGGCCATTCCAGTTTACTGGATTCTTGCAGAGGCGGGCGAGTGAACAGGCAGGGGAAACCGCTTTTCTCCTCAGCAGGCAAGTGATCAGGAAAACTGCCCCTCGCGGTGGCGGGTAAGTGATCCATGCCAAGGAATGTACCCTTAGCCTTATTATATAGACTATACACACATGTGGCTTTCTGCCATGTGCTCACGCACTAATCATGCAAAGTGCTTGCAGCCGAGAAACCAGCGAGCAAGCCTAACCACAGCTGTTTCCCCACCCATGGCCACTAGGAACTTCCATTCCTACAGGAGTGTTCTGCTGAGGCCCAGTGCAGGCAGTGGGTGTCCCGGGTGGTGGGTGGTGACAGCCGGGCTCTGGGTGAGAGAACTGGGGAGTTTGGTTGCTAGGTCTCTAGGGCAAGAGGACTCTCCAGAGGCATGAGGAGGGGAGCAATAGGAGCTGCTGGCCCTCCCTGCGTGGGGCTGGGCTGCAGGCTTCCAGGTGCTCAAGTTTTCATGAATGTCTACCCTCCGTCCACAGGGCTGGTCTTCAAGGCCTTTATAGCCCTCTTTCCATTCGTTACTCTTTGGTGGGGAAGGGCCATGAAGCTAATTGTGTTCCCCCCATATGTCAGAGCCTGGGGATTCTCTGGAGTGGGTTGAGTGGAGTGGGGAGGTCAAGTGTAGTGGCCCCCTGAAGAGGCTGACCCACCCATGGCCATTAGGAGCTTCCATTCCTACTGGGAGAGTGGGATTTGGGACCAAACACAGGCTCCAGTCTACCTGCTTATTTCTCACTTTGCCTGAGATGAGGAAACTGAGGACCAAAGCAGGAGGGGGGGTTCTTAGGGGTCCCGGGCTGGTAAGTGGCAGAGCTGGGGGCTCCTGAATACCAAGCCGGTGCTCTTTGCACTCAAACAGGATGGGAGTGAGAAGAGGGGAAGAGGGGGAAATGGCATGACCTTGGACATCATGAGCCTTTGCAGGGATGACCTTCACTCCATTGTGAATCCCAGCCTGTGATCCCCCAGGTTTGCCTTTCTTACCAGATCACAGAGAACCTTTGGTCATTTCCTGTAGCCTAATTCAGTACTGGTGTGCCAATTTACCTCCAACAACTTTCCAGCCACTGACAAGCGGCCGGTGCTTCTCCCCAGGTCAGCTCCCCAGGCACCCGCTTTATGCAGAAGTCGCAGTGTTCCAAGTGTCTGAACGCAACTGGCTTCTGCAATCACACACGTTATGTCCCAGCTCTAATTGGCACTCTTGAAGGCATTCCCCAGGCGATTGATAACATAGGCTTTGACAGCCCGAAAAAGGACAGCAGAGGGCTGCCATGCCCACAGTCACCATGCCCTCCATGAAGGGTTCCTTTTATTCCAAGTGGCTGTGCAGACCCCAGGTGAGGAGGGACAGTTGAGGGAAACCATAACCATTAATAGCCCTGCTCAGATCTCTTCTGCTGGCTGCAAATAATGCCGGCTTGCCTGCCTGCTTGTGAAGTCCTAGGAGAATGGCTCATTAAAGATGAAAGCCAGGGTCAGGGCCAGCACCTCGGGTGGCCTGCAACCTGGACCGTTCTCCCAGCTGTCAGGGGCTCTGCAGGGAGGGGCTTGGTCTGGAGGGGAGGGGCAACTGTGAGCTCTTCCTCCTCTGCTCTCCAAGGAAGCTCAGCTGGAGATACCGTTCTGAAAGAGATTTCTGGAAGGGCGGGGTCTCACACCTGACTGGGGACCCAGTGTCACCCATACCTGTCAACATCAGTCATCCCCTGCCCTGGCTCCAGCTGCTCTCTGAGCATTCAGCCGTTGTTCGCAATAATCCACCCCCTTGTCCCCTCTCCCCCCTTCACTAGACTCCACCACTGGGTAACATTGCCAGATAAGACACAGGACGCCCAGTTAAATCTGAATTTTGGATAAGCAATGAAATGTTTCATTTTTATATCCCACATAGTGGACAGAACATATACTAAAAATTCATTTTGTTATTTACCTGAAATTCAAGTTTAATTTGGCATCTTGTATTTTCACCCACAAATTCATAGGAACCTCACCCACAGAGAAATCTCCCCACATAGAGGGCTGGGCCCAAGAGAGGTGATATCTGTGCTCTGTGGCTCCCATCCTCTGCATGCTCAGCTCTACTTCCCACAGCCCTGGGGATTGTAATAGATGATGTAAGTCTGGGGCAGGCCTGAAACTCTGCATTTCTAACCAGCTTCTGGTCCAGTGCTGCTGGTCTAAGGACAGTACTCTGAGTAGCATAATCATAAAATACTTGTCTTTTTGTGACTGGTTTATCTCATTTAGCATTATGTCCTCCACATCCATTCATGATGTAGCACATGATAGAATTTCTTCTCTTTTTAAAGCTGAGTAACATTTTATTGTATGCATAGACCACCTTTTGCTTATTCATCCATCTGTCCTGGACACTTGGCTACTGTGGGTAGTGCTACTATGGACATGGCTGTGCAAGTATCTTTTGAAGCCCCTGCTTTCAATTTTTGAGGGGTATATACTCAGAACTAAGACTGCTGGATCATATGGTAGTTCTATTTGAACCTCCATACAATGTTCCATTGTGGTTAACACCAGTTTACAATATCACCAACAGTGCCCAAGAAATCCAGTTTTTCTACATCCTCTCCCCAGGGGATTCTGCTGTTGTGAGACTGAGGCCCTTGGGTACAGGGTGGATCTATTCCACAATTTTAGGGGGTCCTATATGTGAATGGGGCCCCCTGGAGCTGAGCATAACTGGCCTGGGAGCAAAAAGCCAAGCTTTGAATTAATTCACAGGTTAAGTACTGTGTGATCTTTGGCAAGTCACTCACCGTCTCTGAGCCTCAGGTCCACATTATAAAGAGGAGGGAGTATTAACTATATGTAACAAAGGGTGGATCAGGTGACCCGTGCATGTAAGAGCTTCTTGGATCTGTAAACAGCCATAGGAATGTCAGACGAGATGACAGTAGAGATCTAGTGAAGAAACTCCATGAAGTGTCAGCCGCTGTGGTTGAGAGGGTTCGAACAGAATCAGTTAACACTGAGCAGCCCTGCTCCATGGCATCACGGAGGAGCTGTCTGCTCACCACTGCCCAGCCTCAACCCAGCACCAGCTTTATATCTGACACATGGCTTAGTCAGTGATTGACTGAGACACTGTCCCAGGAGCCTAGGCACAGGCGAGTTCCCAGGGACAGGCACGTGACACGACCAGAGCTGACTCTTACAGAGCAGTTCCATGTGCCAGCGGTTCAGTTAAGCTCTTTATTTGTTTAATCCTCCCAACACTGCTGTGCGGTAGGTACTGTTTTTATCTCTGCTTTTTAGACGAGGCATAGAGGACTTAAGTAGCTTGCCCAAAGTTCCATGGCTGGAAGGCAGCAGAGCTGGGATTTGAACCCAGGCTAGTAAACATTGCTCTTATAAATAGCCACGTGGCTGTTAAACCATGACATAAATGAGTCAACACTTGGACACTTACTGGATGAATAGAATAGGCTGTGACAGAGGGAGTGACACGACTAATTGTGATGGTGTGGGCGGGAGGACTGGACGAAGCCAGTAGGGGAACTGGGCAGCCATTCTGGGGCAGGGCCAGTGCTGAATGGGGTGAGATGAACATGTGCCCCTGCCTGGCCTGCCTCAAGGAGATCTCATGGGCTGGGGACAGGAAGTCTGAGGACCAGGCAGGGATGTGGGCCAGTCGGTAGCAAGACCCAAGAGAGGACTGGGGCTCCGGGATGTGGCTGAAGCCCAGGCATGTAAGTTCCTCTGATGAGCCCTGGTGAGGGTCGGTCAGGTAGTGGCTCCCTCCTGGGCATCAGACTAACTCCACAGAGCTGGAAACCCTCATGCTGTCCTTGAGAGATGGACAGAAACTGGACGTGCAGATGGAGGGTCAACAGAAACTGGACATGCAGATGGAGGGTCAAGGGCGTCCTAAGTAGGCAGGTGAGCATCATCAGAAGTACAGAGATTCTTGCCCTAACCTGACAAAGTAACTCACTGAGGGTAACTCAGGAATCGAGGCAAGCTTGTTGGGGAGAAGTATGTGGTCTAAGCTGGCTGCCTTTTTTATTTGTGTTCATCTTATCAGTGAAGAAAGATCAGAATGAAGGCAAATTTAAATGGAATTAAACCATTTACCATGCATGCCTCTGGGATCCCTCTGTCCCTGGCTTTCCCTGTATGTGCTAACACCACTGACTTGCTGTCAGACCGATTTTAGTCCCAGTCCCCCCAGCCACTGAGCAGCTCTGTATTCTTGGGCAATGCACTTTACCTTCTGAACTCACTTTTTTCACCTATTGTGTGGAGATGGTCCTAAGCATTGTAGGATATTTGGCACCATCCTGGCCTCTCCTCTAGATACCAGGAGCACCCTCCCAACTCCTGACTTGGTGACAACCACAAATGTCTACAGAGATTGTGAGATGTCCCCTGGGAGGCAAAATTGCACATAATTGAGACATTATAATTGTCCCTGGCTGCCTGTTAGGCAGAGGAGGCTAAATTTCATTCATTCATTCCTTTTTTGATTCCTTTATTTTGTAGGTATTTACTGTGTACCTGCTATGTGCCGGGCACTGGGGGGTTCAGTGTTGAGCCAGACAGGTCACGTGCCCTCAGTCGCTCCTCCCGCAGGGAGGCCGTGGGGTGAGAAAGAGCAGGCATCCACCCCGCCTTGGGATATGCTACGTTGGGGAAGCAATGGTGCCCTGGGAACACAATGGTGCTTGATCTTGGATATTTCACTGGAAGGGGCAGGGGGCTGGGGGTGGAGGATGGTCAAAGGTACCACAGGGTGTCAGCCTGCAGGCGCCGGAAACTCTCCCATTCCTGTTGTTGAGTGAATGAATCTGGGAACAGTTGTTAAAAGGCTGCAAATGACATAATTTACTGTCCACATCAGCTAAAAAGATGTGCACACATTCATCACACAGAAGGGCAGTCACTTTGTGTTGACGTTTGGAGCCAGGGGCCTGCTGATGTGTCTCCCAGGAAGACCAATAATGCAGAGAACAGGTGAGTTTATCAGGTCACCCCGCAGCAGAATCCTGGTGCTACCAGCCTGATTTGCCAAGTGGGATGTTCCCCACCTCAGACTCACCAGAGACCTTGCCAGAGAAGGAGGGGGTACAAACCCTGGGCTTGGAGGCAGAAGTGTCAAAACACGTGTGCTAAAAGAAAACTCAGAAAAGCAGTTTGCCTGTCCAGGCCCGTGGGCTTGGGCGACAGCACCTCTCCGGGCATATTGCTGCTCACCATCTTTGGAGAAAAAAAAAATAGAAAAAGTCTTTTTCTCCCTTGCTTTTGTTAGCACTGGGAAAGAAAGGAAGGCTCTGTGTCCCCACAGTAGCCTTTCTTTGGAAGTCTTGCACGTAGTTCTTTTTTCCACTTGAATCTAACGTCTTAAATTTCTGGTTTTAAAATCCAGACCTCCCTGAACAGTTTGGAAAACAGAAAGTGGAAGGAATGGTTTTCACTTGCTCAGAAGTGGCAAGAAATGAAAGCTCCCCTCCCCCAAACCTAAGAGTAATAAAACAAAGGCAGTAGAACAAAGACAATGGGAATGACAAAGTGAAGCAAGTTTCGAGCACCTGGTGTGGCAGGCACTTTCCGTTTGCAGTTCCCACCAGATCCGTCTCATGGGTGGGAACCCCAAGTCTGACGTCACCCAGATCGCATGTGGTGAAGCCAGCATTCAGATCTTGGTCTAGGAAGAAATAAAAATAAATATCATGGAGTGAGTTTTAAGGTGAAATTTATCTCTCTGCAAAGGGTTGCCCTTGATTCTGAGATTTATGTTCTTTCAATATTTTTGACGAAAACTTACACTCTCTTTTATGATACTGTGGACACAGTAGATGCCGTAGCCCCACCGAGAACAACCCCGGCTGCCACATTCTATAAGTAGCCACTGTCCCCACTTCTCTGCTTCTCTCCCCTTTTTTTTTTTACACATTTGCTTAGGGTTGTGGATTTGTCAGAGAGGGAGGGTGAGGAGAAAGCAGGAAAAATGATAAGTGACAACCCTTAGGGCAGCAGTGGTTTTCTAAGAAAAGATCGTAATTCTGTTGAAAATTGCTGGAGAGGAGAGTGCAGTCCAAGTAGGCATATGCAAATCATATGCAAATTATGCACAGCCCTCCTATTTCATAACCTGGATGTAGCCCTTGGGAAAATGCTAATGGAGACCAGTGGTCTCCAGCAGCCTCCCTCCGTGATCTCCAGGAGTCTGGCCCTAATTAAAGAATATTTTCCCGGCAGTGAGTGGCTCCAATGATCTTTATTTTATAACTTTTTTCTCCTCCCTCATCTCCTCAGCTATGTGGCCCAGGCTGAGAGCGCTCTTCTAATTCCATGGGAAGTGGGGGTAAGGAAAGTTGCCAGAGACCTGCCTGGAAGGTTCTAGAAGCCTCAAGTGGACTTGACCTCTGGAGGGCTGCTGGGGCCACAGCCCAGCTGACTTTCAGAGAAGGGACTCGAGAATTGGCATTTCCATTAAGTTCCCAAGTGAGACCAAGGCTGCTCGCATGGAGACCGTACTTTTGAGAACCACCGGCCTGGAATGAGCAGTAATACTCTGGTTACTGGTATCAGTCTGTGATAGAAATTCAGAATAAACATTTAGAAACTTTTATTGAAGTTTGACCTTACACGGCAGCCAGCATGATTATTTTTCTGTTAACTCATTTCTATTGTCTTTCACAATATGTTGGTCTAAGATGGTTTAGTAGTTAAACAACAGCAAGTCTTGTCACAGATAGCAACGTGGTGACTCTGGCTGAGGGGACCCAGCCTAATGGCCAGGGCTTGGAGCAGCCCCAAGCTGGCGGGAGAATTGGTGTCCATCAAGATACAATGGCAGAAGGGCTCTGGATAGGCTGGGCATGTAGTGAACTGGCCCCAGAAGGTGTTTGGAAATGTTGGGGGGAAGGGTAGGGTGTTGGTTGTCACATAACTACTGGCACTGGGAAGAAAACTGGCATATAATGACTGAGTGCTGGGCACAGGCACCTCCAAGAACTGTACTGCCCTAAGTGCCAATGGAAGCTCTCCTGAGGAACAGTGGTAGCTGAGGAAGGGCTGAGCTAAGAAGCTGGCCTAACTCGAGACCCCCGTCTTCTCTTGGGAGTGGGGAGACTGGGAACAGGGAGGCAGGGGGCATACTGGCCAGAACCAGCTCAACCAGAGTCCCCTTGTTTGTACTTAGTAACCTTGTGGGTGTGTATGGCTTTGCATGGTGACATAGGTACATTGCTGGTACCTAATGGACATGTCCTGCTTTATGCAAAACCAGTATACAAAGGATCCTACGTAGTGAAGGAAAAGATTGGCAGGGGTGATGGGGATAATTCCTTTTTAAAAAGATTAATTGGGCCCTGGCTGGTTGGCTCAGTGGTAGAGTGTCGGCCTGGCGTGCAGGAGTCCTGGGTTCAACTCCCAGCCAGGGCACACAGGAGAGGTGCCCATCTGCTTCTCCACCCCTCCCCCTCTCCTTCCTCTCTGTTTCTCTCTTCCCCTCCCGCAGCCAAGGCTCCATTGGAGCAAAATTGGCCCAGGCACTGAGGATGGCTCCATGGCCTCTGCCTCAGGTGCTAGAATGGCTCTGGTTGCAACAGAGCAACGCCCCGGATGGGCAGAGCATCGCCCCCTGGTGGGCGTGCCGGGTGGATCCCGGTCGGGTGCATGTGGGAGTCTGTCTGACTGCCTCTCCATTTCCAGCTTCAGAAAAATACGGAAAAAAAAATTGTAGGTATCCCTGCTACCTAAAAAAAAAAAAAAAAAAAAAAGTACCAAAAACAGTTTTTGCATGACTTCCAGAACAGCTATTTGCATAAATAGAAAAACCTGTTCTTACAGAGGAAAGTGGCAGTACTATATGTAAAGGTAGTGCGATTTCAGATTGCATTATAAATTGTTTAGACAGTTTAATGGCAATGAATACCATGATAATAAGTAGTTCTAGGCGGAAGGAATCTGGCCTGAGTCTGGGACTTGGCAGCCTCACTAGCCCCTGGCCTGGGCAGGTCCTTTTTAGCTAGGAGAGTTCTGTGACTCTGACCTGCCATCTTTGTAGACAGTGTTCTGACATTATATGGTGACAGTGTGAGAAGTAATTAGTTGTCTTGTGCCTTTGGGCCTCTGGGGAGGCCACTGGCTCTTCAAGCTCAGAATCAGAGAGCATAGAGCCTGGAAAGGAAGGGGCTTAGCATTGATCAACCCCTCATTGTGTAGGGTGGAAGCTGAGGACCTGGAGGCCTCAGATCGGCCCCAAGTGGAGCTTGTGTTAAGGCAGGCAGCGGGCCTATTGTTGGAGGCTTACCGTGTAATGAATGGGATTTGGAGCAATTACAGGGACAGTAAAGCCCCTCATTTGTTTCTTGAGCCAGGCATGAGATTCCTTAGGAGGGTGGAGTGGGAGGGCGGCAGGGAGGTGGGAAGAAGGTAGCAGATAGTTGGCAGATCACCTCCTGCCAGGGCTGCTCTGCGGACTGCCGGTTTACATTTTTATACTGCATGCCTCCGATCCCTGTGCAGCCGTGCATTTTTGTCCAAGGCGCCCCACCTGTTTTTCCTCTGGGGCTCATTCTTGTTGGTTTTTAATGTTGGGCTCTAAAGAGCCTGCTTTTCTGTTTTCCCTTTCAGTGAATACCAACTAGGACATCGTAAAAGTTGCCATCATTCTAGGGAGGGGTGTGCCCACTTCTTCCTGGGCTTGGGGGACAGTTGCTGAGCTGGAGCTGAATAGTCACAGGTGGGGGAGAGAAGGAGGGCTGGTGTGTGGTAGGAAGAGCAACACGGCGAGGTCTGCAGCTCTGTGACATTCCGTGTCAGAGCCTGATCACTGCCAGCGCCGGCATCCTGGGTCATTCGTTCATTCCACAAACATCTATGGAACCCTTCTGCTAACTGGAGAAGGAGGGTGGTGGTGGCTGCACAAGAATGTGATTGTACTAAATGCCACTAACCTGTACACTTAAATATAGTTCAGTGGCAAGTTTTATGTCGTATTTGCAGAGTGGGGCAAAAGTAGATTTACAGTTGTTCATATGGAAATGATACAATAATAAATAATAACACAAGAATAAATTGTTTCATGCACTCACAACTGTAAACCTCCTGTTGCCCCATCCTATTTTTTACTGAGAGAAGGAGGGAGGGAAGGAGAGGCAGATAGACAGAAAGAAAAAATAAGGTCCCTGTTTCCGGGTAGTAGCTGATAGTCAGTCTGCAAACTCCCTCTAACTGTGACCTGAACAGTGGGGGTTACTGGCCACCCCTGGTGGGGATGTCTGGTTGAGCCGCTCGGAGGCCTGGCGTACCCAGGGCGGGCTGAGGAAGGGACCTGGCAGCGGCTACCTGTCTGCATCCCCGTTAAAGGAGACATCTGTGCAACCGAGGGTGCTGGCTGCTGTTAGACAGATTTTTTGCTAAAATGTGATTTTGAGATGTTGCCAGCACAGGGTCAGCGCTCAAGTGTGAATTTCTGTGTGGAACTAATGTTTGTTCACAGAAGTTTTAAGTGGTTAAAACCTTGGGTTGCAACCATGGTGACATCCAGAGCGCGGGCTCTGGTTTTGTTCTTTGCAGAGTGTGTTGCTGAGAGTTTCTCTCTCAAACCCATTGGCGAGCCGCGGCTGCATACACAGCACAAGGCTCGGCCTTCCTCGTGCTTCCTGGGGGTGGCCATTCGTGCTCGTGAGGCAGTGGCGCTGAGGGGAGCCTGGGCCAGTGACTTCAGCTTTCTGAGCCTCAGTTTCTCCGCTGTACCAAAACCCTTGTGAGGCTCTGAGCTCACAGGATGGAGGGCATGGGAAGGGTTTGATCACTGGCCTGGCATGCCGGCTCTCTGGAACTGTCAGCATTGAGTGTTACCAGTCATTGGCTGTTAGCATATCCTGTCTTACAGTGAACAATGGATTGTTATTTAGTGTTTCCCCATGTTAACATTCTCTCCACCCGGGTTAAGTAGCACACACGAGGGGTCCCGCCTCTTCATATGCACATGGGGTCTCTCACAGTGCAGGGCACATGGCAGTGCTGTACCGGTCTCAGTGGATGGCACAGTCTGCTCCGGAACCCCAGCCTGAGCAGTGTCTCCCAGGCAGCCCTGCTCTGGGCCCCCGAGCGGGGATTCTCTGGATGGGTGAGTCCCGCCCGAGTTACTCGCCGGCTGGTCCCGACAGCTCTAACAGTTTTATTTTGGAGCTGTAGCTCTGGCCGCTTCAGATGGGCCCAGGCAATGATGGCCGGGTCACCCAGCAACAGCCACCCAGATAATTACATGGGTTTCAAATTGTTCACCACTTTATGTCCTCAAAGCAATTTCAGAATCAATTTGAGGTTTGACAGGGAGCTGGTAGAGGTCTCACAGGCCTGGGACGGCGTGCTGGGCCTGCTTAGCACTTGTTATAATTCCAGTGGCAAGCCTTGCACACCTGGGGAGCAGGGGCGCTGTCCTCTGCTGCAACTTGGGGAAGAAAAATCAATCAATCAATCAATCAATGAGCACACACCTAATTAAAGGTAACAAAGGCCCTGGGCACTTTATCCCTCCCTGCAGTGTCAGGCCCGTAGAGTGCTAGAAGGAAAACCAGCCTGTCTCAAACAGGATGAAAATGAAGTCCCAGTGCCAGGAGTCAAATCTAGCGAGGTGATCTTTGTTAACCACAGGTGCCGTCCACACTGGAGTGGAGCACGCCTTCCCAGGGCAGTCTTAGCATGGATCTAGAGTTACTCTGCTCCCAGAAGACTAAAGATGCAAAGCTGCCCCTGCTTTGCAGCTGGAGGAACTGTACCCCCGTGCATGGGTGAGAGCCTCAGCAGCTGGAGGAACTGTACCCCCGTGCATGGGTGAGAGCCTCAGCAGCTGGAGGAACTGTACCCCCGTGCATGGGTGAGAGCCTCAGCAGCTGGAGGAACTGTACCCCCGTGCATGGGTGAGAGCTCAGCAGCGGAGGAACTGTACCCCCGTGCATGGGTGAGAGCTCAGCAGCTGGAGGAACTGTACCCCCGTGCATGGGTGAGAGCCTCAGCAGTGGAGGAACTGTACCCCCGTGCATGGGTGAGAGCCTCAGCAGTGGAGGAACACTGTACCCCCGTGCATGGGTGAGAGCTCAGCAGCGGAGGAACTGTACCCCCGTGCATGGGTGAGAGCTCAGCAGCTGGAGGAACTGTACCCCCGTGCATGGGTGAGAGCCTCAGCAGCTGGAGGAACTGTACCCCCGTGCATGGGTGAGAGCCTCAGCAGCTGGAGGAACACTGTACCCCCGTGCATGGGTGAGAGCCTCAGCAGTGGAGGAACACTGTACCCCCGTGCATGGGTGAGAGCTCAGCAGCTGGAGGAACTGTACCCCCGTGCATGGGTGAGAGCTCAGCAGCTGGAGGAACTGTACCCCCGTGCATGGGTGAGAGCCTCAGCAGCGGAGGAACTGTACCCCCGTGCATGGGTGAGAGCTCAGCAGCTGGAGGAACTGTACCCCCGTGCATGGGTGAGAGCTCAGCAGCTGGAGGAACTGTACCCCCGTGCATGGGTGAGAGCTCAGCAGCGGAGGAACACTGTACCCCCGTGCATGGGTGAGAGCTCAGCAGCTGGAGGAACACTGTACCCCCGTGCATGGGTGAGAGCTCAGCAGCTGGAGGAACACTGTACCCCCGTGCATGGGTGAGAGCCTCAGCAGCAGGCAGCCTGGAACACGCCCGGTGCTTGCAGCCCTGCAGGTGGAGAGGCCACAGAGTGCGGGGTCAAGGTGTGGGCTCTGGAGCCAGACTGCCTGGGTTCATTCCTGGCTCTGCCACTCACCGACCAGCTTCCCCCAACTGTTTGCCCCAAGATCTTTACCTGCAAAACGGGGGTGGTCATAGCGCTCACCTCTGGACTCACGGAAGGGTTACCTGAGTCGGCGCACCTGAAAGGCTGAGAAAGTACCTGGCACAGAGTGGTCTCGCTGCTCCTAGTATCCCAGAACCTTTCCCCAGCAAGGGAGCCGGCAAAGCCACCCTCCAATCTGCAAGGAGCAAGTGAAGTTTATTTTTGGTTTCATGTTGCAAAAAGGATATGGAGGCCCTGAGGGCTGAGTTAATCCAAGTTCACAGAGTGAAGTGGAAGCAGAGCGGAGCTGGGAGTCGAAGCCCTTGTTGCTGTCTGGACCTGTGGCCTCGCCGCCCCCTCCTGCCGGCACCCTGCGCTCTGTCTCCCGTCTTCTCCAGAGCCTTGTTCTGAGGCCTTCGGCCCACCTCTACGTTCATGGCCAAGAGAAGCTCGGACATCACCACTTGGTGTGCACTTTGTATTTTAACAGGGTCAACCCCACTGCTGAGGGCATGAACTTGTGGAGTGTCGGGAACCTGCTCACAGGTTTGAAAATATTTTGGGAGGCAGAGAACGTCCCTGGGCCCCTGCTCTCATACCAAATGGCATTTTGTCTACTCAGTCTTTCCGCTGACCCCGCCTTATAGCTCCTTGGGGTTAAAAGGTGCATCCAAGATCTTGTCAAAGGTGGGGCGGGGAGACTTTGGTGACGGTGAACTCACCACCTGGTTTGCTCTTGGCCGCCCAACCTTAGACACAGGCTATTAGGACCGGCCTGTCTTCCCGGCTCCTCCAAACCAGTGGAAGGGCAGGTCAAGAGGCAAGATGGAAACCATGATATCACTGAGTATTAAAGTATGCAGAAGTCGAGAAATTAAAAAAAAAGTTCTCCACAGGGGTTGCAAATCAGTTCCGATGCTCAAACACACGTGAAAGTGCTCCCCGGGGCAGAACAGGTGAGGGGAGGAAAGCCGGAAGCTTTGGTGGCCTGACCCCCCTGCGTGCTGACCTGCCGTCACGGAGCAGCCTTCCTTCTCCCTTCCCTGCGTCATCCTTGCTCCCGTGAACACTAATGGGACTAGTAGATAGACCCTTTAAAAACCAGAACCTGTGCTTGCATTGTGGGCTCTGGGGTTGCAGAGGGAAGTGGTCCTGACGACCCCAGGCCAGAGGACATAGCAGCAGAGTGCATCCAAAGAGTGGAACTGCACATACATGGTTCACAGACACCAGCCAGGTCCAGAGCTTTCCTGGAACTCAGCCATCAGCAGAACTCGATGTCACCTATGGCGTGTGGCTTTTTGGGAAGGGGCTTTTGTGGAGGAATGTTGTAAGAATCCACCTGAGACATCCAAGTTCAGATTTGTACATTCCCATCCTGCTAATCCATGCTAGCTCACCAGATAGAGAGCAGACATCGATCTGGCCAGACTTAGCCAGCTCTCTGTTATTGAACATGCAACAAGAAGAAAAATTGTTATTTTATCTGCTGGCATTAGTGCTCTCTTAGGGAAAGAACTACTTTCATTGAAGAACTACCTTGATAGGTCATTTGGGTGAGAGATGAAGCTTTGAGGGCATGTGCAGAAAGAGAAGAGAAGATACATATATATATGTAGCTATATGTAGGGCAGAACTCCTCTGTGTAAGTACGAGCGGGAATTGGGGTGAAAGGGGAGGGAGAGAGGGAAGGTCCTGGTTGGAGGCTGGGATTGAGTTAGCGGAAATGACCACGGGGGTGTCTGCTTTTCAGTTTATGATTCCTGAGGGCCCTTCCTTCTCCTGAACCCTGAATCTCCCGGGGTCTAGTCCTCTTCACCCAGCCTGTGTGCATCATGCTGGAGGCATGGAGGGACACCAAGGAGAGGGGCTTTGTGTGGGAGACTACAGGACGCAGCTAAAGGAGCATCCTCACTCCATGGGGAAGGGAGGGCATTTCTGCAGAAGCCAGAAATCAGAGGTGGAAGTAACGGAGAAATGCACGCCCCTGAGAATTCTCAGAAATCATGGCAGGATGCTGGCTTCTGCATAGGTCAAGAGATGGCAGCTGGAGCTGGTTTACAAATGTTTCCTGAAGAATCGCATCTTCATTCCCTTGAGGTCTGTCCATCAGGGCGCTGGCTGCTCTCCAGGCGGGTTGCTCTGCCTTCCTCGGAGTGGGCAGCCGTGAGCACCTGCCCTTACCGCCTAGCCCCGGTTCTTCCACGCCAGCAAAGACGGAGAAATCAGTAGTACAGCCTCCCGGGAAAGGTCAATATCATCTTAGATCTGGTAGAAAACACCCAGGGCTTCCACTCGCCATCCACAGCAGTCCGTTTTCCCAGTTTCCATGCGCGCTGGCCTTCCAGCCTCTGCTCACATATTCCCATGCCAGGGCACACTGTGCTGCATGGCAGCAGTTCTGCCCTCAGAAAGCTCATTGTTCGGGAATTCTTTGCAAGATGGAGCCACACTCTGCACCCGCCCCCCTGACCCCCCTCCATATCCACACTTATTACTGCTTTCCACTCTGGCCCCCTTCTTGAGGCCAACTGTCCTGCCCTTTGAATTCTTTTCTGCCTCAACATCTTCTGTCTCTTCCCCTTTCTAATCTGTCACGGGTGCCTGGGTGCCTGATGACAGACTAATAATGGCATTCCTCGCACATGACAAATAAATAACATTACTGCATCCTTGGAGGACATTTGTAGTGGATGATCAAGTAATGAGATGCTTTTTATTTTCTGAAAATTTCATGAAAACCAGGTCAGGCTATGCTCCACTGATATCCTCTGCAAGGTATGTCCTCAGCCTGAGAGGGTCCTGGCTTTGAGGCGAAGCTATTCCGTGGGCTCCTGGGCCTGGCATCCCTGTCCTGGCCATGCCTGTCCCATCCCTTCCCCTCGCTGTGCTCTACCCAGCCCAGCTCTGCCTGTTCCTTCACGGCCGTCTGCTGTGTGGGCAGAGAGATCGCTGCCTTACCCTGGGGTTTGAAAGGAACTGGGGTGGCCTCATCTACCTGTGTCCTCCCCAACATTTTCCCTTCATCCTTTCCTTTCTGGGAGTCACTTGTCACTTGTAATTCCCCCTGACCTCACTCCACCCCATCTAGGCCTGCATCTTTCAGGGGACCTTCCTTCTTAATGTTCCCATACCGAGTGGACAGAGTGCCGGACTGGGGCTGGGAGACCAGGGTTCTTGCTCTGGCCCTGCCACTCACCGGTTGTGTGGCCTCAGACCGCAGCACCCTCAGCTGCAAATGGAGGTTGAATGAGATGTCCAGCTCGGACAGTGCCTGGTTTCTACTGGGGCAGAAACAGCTCTTTCCTACTGCACAGCCTGCACACTCCCTGCAGTCAGGTTCTGTTCACGAGGAGATGTTTCCTACTGCACAGCCTGCACACTCCCTGCAGTCAGGTTCTGTTCACGAGGAGATGTTTCCTACTGCACAGCCTGTACACTCCCTGCAGTCAGCTTCTGTTCACGAGGAGATGTTTCCTTCTGCACAGCCTGCACACTCCCTGCAGTCAGCTTCTGTTCACGAGGAGATGTTTCCTACTGCACAGCCTGCACACTCCCTGCAGTCAGGTTCTGTTCACGAGGAGATGTTTCCTTCTGCACAGCCTGCACACTCCCTGCAGTCAGGTTCTGTTCACGAGGAGATGTTTCCTACTGCACAGCCTGCACACTCCCTGCAGTCAGGTTCTGTTCACGAGGAGATGTTTCCTACTGCACAGCCTGCACACTCCCTGCAGTCAGGTTCTGTTCACGAGGAGATGTTTCCTACTGCACAGCCTGCACACTCCCTGCAGTCAGGTTCTGTTCACGAGGAGATGTTTCCTACTGCACAGCCTGCACACTCCCTGCAGTCAGGTTCTGTTCACGAGGAGATGTTTCCTGCTGCACAGCCTGCACACTCCCTGCAGTCAGCTTCTGTTCACGAGGGAGATGTTTCCTACTGCACAGCCTGCACACTCCCTGCAGTCAGCTTCTGTTCACGAGGAGATGTTTCCTACTGCACAGCCTGTACACTCCCTGCAGTCAGCTTCTGTTCACGAGGAGATGTTTCCTTCTGCACAGCCTGCACACTCCCTGCAGTCAGCTTCTGTTCACGAGGAGATGTTTCCTACTGCACAGCCTGCACACTCCCTGCAGTCAGGTTCTGTTCACGAGGGAGATGTTTCCTACTGCACAGCCTGCACACTCCCTGCAGTCAGCTTCTGTTCACGAGGGAGATGTTTCCTACTGCACAGCCTGCACACTCCCTGCAGTCAGGTTCTGTTCATGAGGAGATGTTTCCTACTGCACAGCCTGCACACTCCCTGCAGTCAGCTTCTGTTCACGAGGGAGATGTTTCCTACTGCACAGCCTGCACACTCCCTGCAGTCAGCTTCTGTTCACGAGGAGATGTTTCCTACTGCACAGCCTGCACACTCCCTGCAGTCAGGTTCTGTTCACGAGGGAGATGTTTCCTACTGCACAGCCTGCACACTCCCTGCAGTCAGGTTCTGTTCACGAGGAGATGTTTCCTACTGCACAGCCTGCACACTCCCTGCAGTCAGGTTCTGTTCACGAGGAGATGTTTCCTACTGCACAGCCTGCACACTCCCTGCAGTCGGGTTCTGTTCACGAGGGAGATGTTTCCTACTGCACAGCCTGCACACTCCCTGCAGTCAGGTTCTGTTCACGAGGAGATGTTTCCTACTGCACAGCCTGCACACTCCCTGCAGTCAGGTTCTGTTCACGAGGAGATGTTTCCTACTGCACAGCCTGCACACTCCCTGCAGTCAGCTTCTGTTCACGAGGAGATGTTTCCTTCTGCACAGCCTGCACACTCCCTGCAGTCAGGTTCTGTTCATGAGGAGATGTTTCCTACTGCACAGCCCGCACACTCCCTGCAGTCAGGTTCTGTTCATGAGGAGATGTTTCCTACTGCACAGCCTGCACACTCCCTGCAGTCAGGTTCTGTTCACGAGGAGATGTTTCCTACTGCACAGCCTGCACACTCCCTGCAGTCAGCTTCTGTTCATGAGGGAGATGTTTCCTACTGCACAGCCTGCACACTCCCTGCAGTCAGCTTCTGTTCATGAGGGAGATGTTTCCTTCTGCACAGCCTGCACACTCCCTGCAGTCAGGTTCTGTTCACGAGGAGATGTTTCCTACTGCACAGCCTGCACACTCCCTGCAGTCAGGTTCTGTTCACGAGGAGATGTTTCCTACTGCACAGCCTGCACACTCCCTGCAGTCAGGTTCTGTTCACGAGGAGATGGAGCTCACAACTCATTTGCCAACTGAAGATGATTGATGTATAAATGGAAAATCAGGAAAGATCTGGTCT
Source organism: Saccopteryx leptura (assembly GCF_036850995.1). NCBI lineage: Eukaryota > Metazoa > Chordata > Mammalia > Chiroptera > Emballonuridae > Saccopteryx > Saccopteryx leptura. Next base: position 21,518,703 of record NC_089513.1, read on the forward strand.
GGTGTTCTCAGCTCCGCTGCACACAGGATCGCTTGGGGAGCTTTAAAAATACACAGATGGCCTGACAGGCGGTGGCGCAGTGGATAGAGCGTCGAACTGGGATGCGGAGGACCCAGGTTCGAGACCCCGAGGTCGCCAGCTTGAGCATGGGCTCATCTGGCTTGAGCAAAGCTCACCAGCTTGAACCCAAGGTCGCTCGCTGGCTTGAGCAAGGGGTTACCCGGTCTGCTGTAGCCCCACGGTCAAGGCACATATGAGAAAGCAATCAATGAGCAACTAAGGTGTTGCAACAAAAAACTGATGATTGATGCTTCTCATCTCTCTCCATTCCTGTCTGTCTGTCCCTCTCTCTGACTCTCTCTCTGTCTCTGTAAAAAAAATACACAGATACTCAGGCCCTACCACCAGAGGTCTGATTCAATTGCACTGAGTGGGGCTCTGGCACCTTCGTGTTCTCAAAGCTCCTGGGAGACTCTGAGGTACAGCAAAGTTAGAGCCACTTCCCTACTACTTGCTACTTGAAATCCAGTTCTCAACACAGAGTGTCACAGGGAGCTGGTTAGGAATGCAGAATCTCAGGCCCGGTCCCACTCTTCCCAGCCAGAATGTGCATGTTAACAAGGTCCCAGGGGATTTCTTTGCCATTGAAGGGTTGAGAAGCATGGCAGTCACCCCATAAATGGTCTTCGAGGATTCCCTTTGCTTACAATATTCATTACTTTTACATAAGTGGTCACAAATCAATTTTGGATATAGTTGTGGCAGAAAAAATAATTATATCCAACGTCAGTTAATGTTAAGTAGGAAAATAGATATAACATCTATGCTCTAACCATTTTTGCTTATCAAAGGAGTTGAGCTCTCTCTCCCACAGGGCCTTTGCAAATGCTGTGCTCTGCCTGCTGTATTTCCTATCCTCCTCCCAGCCTTAGCCATTCTCCCTTTTACCTTTTACCTGGCTGATTCCTACTCCCCCACAACTGGACCTTTTGTCCAATTCACCTCCTTTGCCACCCTGATCTCACATTCCACCCACCTCTCTTCCTGTCTCTCCCACCCATTGGTTTCAGTCTTTCCGTGACAGCCCCCAGGGGTGGCTGGAGCAGAGTGCAGAGATCCAGCTTGACAGTTCAGTTCAGCTCTTCACCTCCTTTATCTCTTTCTTTATCTTCTTCATGTCTACGTCAGAAGAGGCCAAGAGAATACCTTTTCTGTCTACCTCACGGGGCTTTGTGGGGAATCGGATGAACTGTGGATGCTAAGATGCTTCCAAAAGTATGAAGAATCTGCACATACCAGTCCTAGTCGTTCTCACTAGTGGTGGTGGGAATGGGTGCTGGAGGGAGCTGTGAGGAGGCAACGAGTCAAAGCAAAGCACAACCCTTTGCCCACGAGAGTGGAAACCCACTTCTTTACCCCCACAAGTACTGCACAGTAGGTGCTCGGTTAGGTCCCCCACACAGGCCCTGGGGAGCCTTTCCCTCTCCTTTCAGTTACCCCCGCCCCGGCCCTTCATTCTTGTTGCCAAGTGACACCCTCCCAGGTCACTGTGTTCTGCCCCACAATGCTGCCCTGTGCCCCAGCCCTACCCCCACCCCACGTCTGTCTGCCCGCCCATCCCCACCCCGGGGCAGGATCTCTGCGGGATGCCTCTTGGAGGAGCGGACAGAACTGAAGCACTCATGTGTGTCTTGGGAGGAGAATGGGCAATGCTGAGTGGGGAGCCAGGAGGCCTCTTTTTCTCAAACCCATGCAGCCAGCTACCTAATTTTGCACTATTTGGACATAGCTGCAGTGAAAATTAAAAAAAAAAAAGAAAGCGAAAAGAAAAAAAAGGCACTGTAAAAGAAAGGCACTGCAAAAACACCCCCCGAAAAACAAAACCAAACCAGTGTGGAGCAAAAGTGCACACAGAAGTACTGTTTTTATTTTTACACTTCTTGTTCCCTGAGGGCAGCTTCTGATAGGAGCCCGAACGCTCAGAGACGGAGCTGCGGAGGGACCTGGGAGCCTCGGTGAGGCAGGGAAGGGGCCCGGACAGAGCCCGAGACTGCGCAGAACTTCCCCCTCCAGCCTGGCCCACCCCTGCTGCGGCCTGGCCCTGCCACAGGGTCCCCCTAGGGTCTCTGGGATGAGGACCAGCCTGCTGGGTGTCCTGAGCCGCTGGCTCCCTGTCTCTGGGTCTTGGTGGCCTCATTTGAAAATGATAAGTGTGTGGCTGGGATTGTTCCAGAAGTGCCCCCCAGCTCTGAGTGGTCATGGTGTGGCATTGGCCTGGGCCATCAGCAGAGAGGGGAGAGTGTGGATGGAGCGCTCAGACACTCCTGGCAGGGTCCCTGTGGGTTGGATTCCCAGCGTGGAGGTGACTGTCATGACAGGAGGACCCTCAACAGCTGAGTGTAGAGCACTGGACTGCCTCTGAGCCCCAGTCGCACATTAGTGCCCATAGCCATGCCCACCACCGAGGTGCCCACAGTGGGAAGAACAGCGGGCATGCCCACCGAGGTGCCCACAGTGGGAAGAACAGCGGGCATGCCCACCGAGGTGCCCACAGTGGGAAGAACAGCGGGCATGCCCACCGAGGTGCCCACAGTGGGAAGAACAGCGGGCATGCCCACCGAGGTGCCTACAGTGGGAAGAACAGCGGGCATGCCCACCGAGGTGCCCACAGTGGGAAGAACAGCGGGCATGCCCACCGAGGTGCCCACAGTGGGAAGAACAGCGGGCAGTGCCCAGCTCCACTCTACAGCAAGACAAACAAGGCAGTGCACTCACAGCTCTTTCCTGATCTTACAACACTTAGTGACTGAAGAAAAGAGATGGAGTTTGCATTTCGTAGGTGCCGCAGGCCTTTAACGTGTGACACAGGCCATACCGAAATTGAGGCATGTGTTTTCATAAAGCACCTCCTCTGGAGCTGCGGAGAGCTGGGCCCAATCGGAGTAACATTTTATCCTCCTAACCAGTGTGTAAACAGAGGGAGAATTCATGAAGTTAATGTTTCTGCCTTCCTGCAGGGACATTTGCAAGCATTGATTTTTAGCTGTGATGTATGCCGCTTGCAATGACTTCTGACTGAAGGGGACAATGCTGTTTGGGAGTCTGTGAGGTTTAAAACATCCTGCAGTTGCCTGGTGCTGTAGCAATGCCAAGGCCCACTCGGATAGCACCTCATTTATTAGGGTAACAGGGAAATGACTGTGAATGCTGCCGTATTCCACACAGACTGCATCAGTGGCTCTAAGCCCGCTGAGCCCACCCTAGCCCAGGAGGGATTTCCTTAGGTGGGAGCGGGCACAGGAGAGGGATCAGTAGGAAGGTCGGAGACTATAGACCAGGGGTCGGGAAACTTTTTGGCTGAGAGAGCCATAAATGCCACACATTTTAAAATGTAATTCCATGAGAGCCATACAACGACCCGTGTACCTTACGCATTATCCAATAAAAAATTTGGTGGTGTCCTGGAGGACAGCTGTGATTGGCTCTAGCCATCCGCAACCATGAACATGAGCGGCAGGAAATGAATGGATTGTAATACATGAGAATGTTTTATTTTATTTTATTTTTTGTATTTTTCTGAAGCTAGAAACGGGGAGAGAGAGTCAGACAGACTCCCACATGCGCCCGACCGGGATCCACCCGGCACGCCCACCAGGGGGTGATGCTCTGCCCACCAGGGGGCGATGCTCTGCCCCTCCGGGGCGTCGCTCTGTCGCGACCAGAGCCACTCTAGCGCCTGGGGCAGAGGCCAAGGAGCCATCCCCAGCGCCCGGGCCATCTTTGCTCCAATGGAGCCTCGGCTGCGGGAGGGGAAGAGAGAGACAGAGAGGAAGGAGAGGGGGAGGGGTGGAGAAGCAGATGGGTGCTTCTCCTGTGTGTCCTGGCCGGGAATCGAACCCGGGACTTCTGCATGCCAGGCCGATGCTCTACCACTAAGCCAACCGGCCAGGGCAGAATGTTTTATATTTTTAACATTATTATTTTTATTAAAGATTTGTCTGTGAGCCAGATGCAGCCACCAAAAGAGCCACATCTGGCTCGCGAGCCATAGGTTCCCGACCCCTGCTATAGACAGCCAGTGCATCAGAGAGCCTCTTTCTGGGGGGGGGGGGGAACGGGTCCACGGTCCCCCAACCATATGTTTCTCCTTTTGTTTTCCTACCTACCTTGCAGGTGCTGGAGAAGCTGTGTCGTTTTATTTCTAAAATCAAAATCTAACAGCAAACACAGCACGTGATGTGATCAGATAACATGTAATGATGCTGGAGGTGGGCTCAAGGATGTTATGGCTTGCTCTTTGTCAATATATCTGGGATATTTTACAATTTTAAACAAAAATATTAAAGAAAAAAGGCAAGCAGTTTGTGTAGTAAGCTGCTGTGTGTGTGAGAAAGTGATGCTTATGAGTATTCTGGCATACAGCCAGCCTGTTTCTAGAAGGACTCACAGGACATGGGGGCAGGGGCTCCCTCTGTGAGGAGACCCAGAGCGCTCAGTGCACCTTCCAGGAGAGAAACGCACATTCCAGTGGTCCCCCTTATCCATACGGGGTACGTCCCAGCATGCCCAGTGGGTTTCTGAAACCACAGATAGCACCAAATCCTGTATACATGTATATGTACTATTTTTTCCTATACAGACAAATCCATGATAAAGTTTAATTTATAAATTAGGCATAGTAAGAGGTTAACAACAGTGCGTAATAATAAAAATAGAAGTTATACAACAATGTACTGTAATAAAAGTTACGAGAATGGTTTTAGGGTCATTCTTAAATAAAACAAGAGTGACCTGAACACAAGCACTGTGACAGTTCATCTGATCACCCAGACGGCTACTAAGTGACTAATAGGCAGGGAGTGTCTACAGCGTGAAGATGCTGGACAAAGGGGCGACTCACATCCAGGTGGGATGGAGCGGATGGCGTGAGATTTCATCATGCTACTCGGGATGATGGGCAGTTTAAAATTTATAACTTGTTTATCTCTGGAACTTTGATTTAATATTTTTGGACTGTGGTTGACAGTGGATAACTGAAACCGTGGAAAGTGAAACCACAGATAAGGGGAAGACTACTGTATGTTCCTTCATGCTTTTCAAATGTTGTCCAGTGTGCCGATGTTACCTGATTTTTAGAACTACCATAATTATTTCCAAGAATGGGAAAAGATAAATAGAGAGGGGGAAGGAAAACAGAAGGAGAAAGTTGATAGAAAAAACAAATGGCCCTGGCCGGTTGGCTCAGTGGTAGAGCGCCGGCCTGGTGTGCAGAAGTCCTGGGTACGATTCCCGGCCAGGGCACACAGGAGAATCACCCATCTGCTTCTCCACCCCTCCCCCTCTCCTTCCTCTCTGTCTCTCTCTTCCCCTCCCGCAGCTGAGGCTCCATTGGAGCAAAGATGGCCCGGGCACTGGGGATGGCTCCTTGGCCTCTGCCCCAGGCGCTAGAGTGGCTCTGGTCGCGACAGAGCGACGCCCCGGAGGGGCAGAGCATCGCCCCCTGGTGGGCAGAGCATCGCCCCTGGTGGGCGTGCCGGGTGGATCCTGGTTGGGCGCATGCGGGAGTTTGTCTGACTATCTCTCCCAGTTTCTAGCTTCAGAAAAATACAAAAAAAAAAAGAAAGAAAGAAAAAGAAAAAACAAATAAAAGGAGGTGGGAAGAGACTCATGAAATGCTGGAACTCACTCTGGGCACTGGGTGGTAAGTTGAGCAGACCCGTGAAGGCTCCCCAGAAACGCAGCCTGGAGGGGAAGCTGCCTGCCGGGCTGGACAGGGCTCGGGGAGCAGCCCTGGGTCTGTTCTGCCCGCCTGGGCTCTCCGGACTCCCGCCAGCAATCCAGGAGGCCGCTGTTGGGGCCGGCAGACTGAGTGGGAACGTGGGCACCAGGAAGGTGGGAATGGAGGGTGGTTGGGAAGGGCCAGGTAACAGGCTCTCTCGGGGAGGAGGTCCTACAGCCCCATCAGGGCCCTTGATCGGAGGGAACCCACTGGCCCGGGTGTGCTTCCTTTCTGGGCACTGACTGTTGGGTGCCATGGAGAAGGACTTATCTGGGAGGGCAGAGTTAACTAGCACCTGATCCCAGGCTGTGCCCTAAGGGGCCCAACACCACACTCCTTCCTGGGATTTTCCAGGTACTCAGAAAAGCACTGTTTCCCCACCCCCTCGCCCCACCGGCCGCTAGCTCTGTCCTCCCCCGCGGATGGCCAGAACTGGGAGAGAGGTGGCTGGACTGTGCGGGGCTCTGCTCCTGCGCTGTCTCGGGCCTGCTAGTGAGACCTCCGGCTCCCTGTGGACTCGAGGCTGCTTTAGGTCTCCTAATGAGCACCAAATTGGGCCAGGTGCACAGAAGGCACTCCCGAAAGGCTTGTTGAATTGAATTTGACCCCCGAGAGCAGCTGCCTTCCTCAGGCTAGAAACATCGCAGCCTGGTTCTCCTTGGCCTTGGGTTCCAGAGGGCAGCTACTCAGTGGGCGGCCAGGGGAGGGAGGAGTGTCCAGTGTCCTGTCCCTGGATCCCCACCATGCTCACTGTCACTAACATGGAGGAAGCCTCTTAGAAGGAACACTGGACTGGAGGCCACCTGGGACCAGGAGTCTAGTCCTATTTCTGTCCCCACAAAACACTGCTCGGCAAGTCTAAAAAATTGTCAGGGATAAGCCCGGGTGACAGCCATCACCCAGAGATGCTGCTTTCAAAGTGTGGTCCCTGGACCTGCACCTTCAGCATCGCCTGGGAGCTTATTAGGGTGCAGATTCTCAGACCCCAGCCTGGACCCACTGAAGCAGAGATTCTGGGGCGGGGCCAGCACTCTGTATCTACCAAGCTTGCAGCTGGTCCCGAAGCACAGTGGAGTTCAAGACCTGAGCCTCTCCATTGTGCAGGAGGAAGGGAGGCCCAAGAGCAGGTTAGAGCGCTTCTGCAGTGACTTTCATGCTCCGCCCTGGGTCTCCTAATCCTGTTCAGTTGCTTATGTTTTATAAATGAAAAGGATGGTGGTGAATGGCGGGGTGGTGAGTTCAGGGCAAGTTACAGATTCTGAAGGGAAGGGTTTGAGTTGGAAATTTGGAAACCCTGGAAACCTCCCTGCCACGCCCATGGGGCTGCTCTGAGGTCAGCTGAGCTCACTGCTTTATGGGTGCTGGAGTGGCTGAAGACCTCTGCGTGGGGACAATGGCCAGGGAAGGGCCAGCTTTGGCCACAGGGAAGCCACAGCCCAGGCAGGTCAGCAGAACGCTTGCCCTGATGCGAGGGTCCTGCCCTGGGTGAGAGGTGGAGGGAGACCGAGCGTGGGGTCGGCAAGGCCTTGCCGATGGCCTTGCTCCAGGGTGCATTCTGTGCTGCAGGAGCGGCCAGCACAGCTGGGAATTGTGCCTCCTTCCCAGCACCGCACCAGAGGAGCTGGCCTGGGGCACCTGTCAAGGGGATCAATGTGCGGAGGCCCATGTTATAATGTTGAGCCAAGCCAGGCACAGAAAAAACCCACCTGGGAACGGGGCCTGGGGGGGAAGGGGGTGTGCAGGATTAATTTAATTAAGTCCTGCTTTGGGACCAAGCTAAATTTAGTATCTGCCTTGACTGCTGGTTTGATTCCTTCCCTGTAACTCCCTCCCATCTGCCCACTGTGCATCCTGCAGGTGATTAATTCAGAATTCTGGGCTGGAATGAGCAGACGCACCTGCTGATTGCCTAGTCCTCTCTCCAGCCTCTGCTCCCTTCTCGCTGGGTCTCAGGAGACAGTGCATTCTGAAACACCAGAGCCCCGTGCTCGCTCTACTCCGGGGACGTAAACACGTAGTCTCTTCTAATGACTCCTGCAGTGGCCACTGCAGGCCCAGCCCCAAGCCCCAGCACCTTGCCGAGAAAGCACCACCACCACAGGCCTGGGCCTCTAGAGTGTTTCATTTCAGTGTTCTAACTGGAGTTAAACAAACAAACAAACAAACAAAGACACGTTGATAAATCATAGCAGTTTTCTGGACCAAATGATGAGCAGTCCAAAGCCTTCGGTCCTGCACCTCCTAGGGAGAAGGCGAGAGGTTCTTTTGCTGTGATTTTTGTTTCAATTCTACCCTTTCCCACTTTGTTTCTTTTATTTTCTTTTTAGGAAATTAAACTTAATGGGGTGACATTGATCAATAAGAGTACGTAGGTTTCAGGTGAACATCTTATAGCATTTGAACTGATGATTGTATGGTGTGCCCATCACCCAGAGTCAAATCACTCTCTGTCACTGTATACTTGTCCCTCTTTGCTCCCCTCCCCCAGCCTTCCCCCACAACCCCCTCCCCCTGGTAGCCATTTCACTTTTCTGTATGTCCACGAGTCTCAGTTTTATATCCCACCTATGAGTGATACCATATAGTTCTTAGCTTTCTCTGATTTTCTCATTTCACTCAGGAGACATGGGCCTGGGTGTGGGGCTGACTAATGATCAGGGCACGCTGTTTTTCTTTGCCCGAGAAGCTTATTGCCTGCCCAGGGAAGGAAGCACAGGTGTCCCCTAGTCCCTTGCTGATGCTCCTAGTGAGCCCCCAAAACCGCTCAGGGGTCCAAACCACCTTAGCACACCCAGATAATGAGGGTCTGTCAGTCAGCCAGCCAGTCAGGGAGTAAACCACGTTCTCAGCTGGTGTGCTGCTTCCTGGCTGGACGTTTGCCAGCCCTTCCAACCACAGGAGCCATTGCCCAGCCCCTCCCCCCGCACGGGCTTGTCACCCTCAGGAGCTTGGGCAGCCCAAGGGGAGGGTACTTGTGTGCCTGGGGCCCTCACAAGGAGCATGGTTGGACCGGGGCCCTGTGGGTGGTTCAGGCCTCTTTTCTCCCTTTTGTGGGAATGCTAAGAGCTGTTATTTATGGAGCACCCACTACATGCTAAGTCCTCTAAATAAATGGCAGTTGTCCCTCGCCATATCACGGTTCACTTTCCGAGGTCTCACCTTACTGCGGATTTTTAAATTGTATATAGCTAATTTTGTATTGCAGATTTTTCACTATTATCACGAGATTGTGCGGTATATAGGTATTTTGTATATTTATTATTTTAATTATTTTTGTGGTAAAATAAGCATTTTCTAGCCCAAAAAATTGAAAACAATATAAAAATATTAATTAAAACATATTAAAAGAATATTACTGTATATTCACTGGTAAGTACCCATATAGAATTTTATGTGTTGTTAAAATTACGTAGGTTTAAGAGTGTAGAAAGTGTTTAAGAGCGTAGGAAGTGTTTATAAGAGTGTGGGAAAAGTTAATAACAGCGTGGAAAACGTTTATAAGAGTGTGGAGAGGGTTTATAAAGCCTTAAAATATATATAAATAATAGATATAAGGCCACTACTCTGTGGATTTTCGCCTATTGTGGGGGGTTCTGGAACCTAACCCCCGCAATAGATGAGGGACCACTGTATCTCTTTGAAAGCACACAACAACCCTGTAAGGAAAGTACTAGCATAACTATTATAGCCCTTATTTTAACAAGTGTGAGAACTGAGCCTTAGCAAGATTAGGTGACCAAAGCAGACAAAATACATCCATATTGCTACATCAACATCAAATTCCTTCATTTTAACTGCTATGTAGTAGTTCCCTATATGAATATCCATATTGTACCTGTCTTTGGTGATACTACTAAGGGCTAATGTGCATTGTTCTAGGAATTTTTCCATGTCCACACATACGCATAGGTCCACATAGACACAAAGGCCCATAATCATGTACCCTAGAATGTAAGCGCCATGTGGGTAGGAATTTTTTTTCTATATTTTAATCACTGTTGTATCCTTAGCACTTAAAAGCATGTCTGGCACTTAGTAGATGCTCAATAAATATTTGTTGAATGAATGTATATGCAAATATACAATTATGTTTTGTGTTTAAAAGATTACATTCTGAAGTGCTTGGTTTTCTTTGCTTAACCAAATGCCCTTCCATGTCAATCCATGTAGATCTGCCTCATTCTTTTCCATTGTTGCATACATTTCACAGATCATCAAACCACTCTTGTTGATAAACATTTAGGTTGCATCTACTTCTTTCACTGTTACAACTCTGTGATTAATAACCTTGAACTTGTCTCCCTGTACATGAAGAACTTATAGAGAACCTAGTTTGCTGGGTAATTGGAGACATGTTCTTATTTCTTTTGATCTCACTCAGTTGCTCCACAAGATTTTTTTAAAACCTATTTACACTCCCAGTAACAGTGTGTGAGCATTCCCACTTATCCTCATTAGTGCCTGGTACTATGTGTTGGATGCTAAGTGGTGTTGCATTGCACTGATTGATGAGTGAAGTTCAATCAACATTTACCACTTTTTTATTCCAATAGTCCAATAGATGTTGATTTTTTCTAAAACCAAATGATATCTATTTTTTAAACTATTTCTTTTTTAGGTATATAATACAATTGGTGTATATGTTGATCTTATAACTAGCAACCTTTCTATTCTTATTTATTCTAATATATTGCTATACTATTTTTTAGAGCACTGTAGAAGGTTATATTATATTTAAATAATGATAGTTTCATGTCTTCCTCTCCAATTTGTAACCCTTTATTTCTTTTTTCTTTTCTTGCCTAAATGTACTGGCTAGGCATGCACAGGACAGAGTTGAATAGAGGCAGAGATGATGGATAATCTTGTGTTGCTCCCAATATTAAAGGGAATACTCCCCATATGTCATTATTAAGTATCATGGCTGCAGTATGTTAGATAACCTTTATCAGGTTAAGGAAGCTCCATTCAATTTCTAGGTTGCTAAAAGTTTAATCTGGAATCACCATTACATTTTATCACATGCTTTCACCCCCTTTTCTGAGATGATTATATGATTAGTCTCCTTTCATCCATTACTCTGGTGAATTCTACCAGCAGATTTTCTAATGTTAAGCTATTATTTTCAATTATTTGAAAAAATTCAAACTGAAAATGATATATATTTTCAAAATATATTTCTTATTGATTTTTTTCAGCTTTACTCATGAATTACATCGGCCTGTAATTTCTTCTCTTTCATACTTTTGTGGTCTGAAGTTTTTATTAGTCTTACAAAATGGGCCTTCCTTTCTTTCTTTCTTTCTTTCTTTCTTTCTTTCTTTCTTTCTTTCTTTCTTTCTTTCTTTCTTTCTTTCTTTCTTTCTTTCTTCCTTCCTTCCTTCCTTCCTTCCTTCCTTCCTTCCTTCCTTCCTTCCTTCCTTCCTTCCTTCCTTCTTTCTTTCTTTCTTTCTTTCTTTCTTTCTTTCTTTCTTTCTTTCTTTCTTCTTTCTTTTTCTTTTTTAGAGAGAGAGACCAGAAGGGAGAGAAATGAGAAGCATCAATTCTTCGTTGCAGCACCTTAGTTGTTCATTGATTGCTTTCTCATATGTGCCTTGACTGGGGGGCTCCACCACAGCCAGTGACCCCTTGCTCAAGCCAGTGACCTTGGGCTAAAGCCAGTGACCATGGGGCCATGTCTATGATCCCACACTCAAGCTGGTGACTCTGCGCTCAAACTGGTGAATCCGTGCTCAAGCTGGCGACCTTGGGATTTCAAACCTGGGTCCTCAGCCTCCCAGGCTGATGCTCTATCCACTGAACCACTGCCTGGTCAGGCAAGCCTTCTTTTCTTATTCTCTAAGAGGATTATATAGAAGATAAAATGGTTTACTCATTGCATGTCAGGGACAACTTGCCTATAAAACCATCTGAACCTCTTGTTTTCTTTGTGGGAAGATTTTAAATTACTTATTAATGTATTTACTGATTAATGTATTTACTGATTATAAGACTATTTAGAAACCATTTTTGAAAAAAAATTTTTTTTTGTAAATCCATTATAGTCTTCTAGGAAATTGTCCTAGATTTTACTCAAGCTTTCAAATATATTGGCCTAAAGTTTTTTATATTATTATCTTTTAAAATCATTATAGCTTTTTAAGTTAGCCCCCCATTCTTTCTAATATTATTTGATTTTTTCTTTTCCTCCCTCTCTCTCTTTTTTTTAAATTTATTTATTTATTTATTTATTCATTTTAGAGAGGAGAGGGAGAGACAGAGAGAGAGAGAGGAGAGACAGAGAGAGAGAGAGAAGGGGGGAGGAGCTGGAAGCATCAACTCCCATATGTGCCTTGACCAGGCAAGCCCAGGGTTTCGAACCGGCGACCTCAGCATTTCCAGGTCGACGCTTTATCCACTGCGCCACCACAAGTCAGGCCTCCTCCCTCTCTCTTTAATCAATTTCACCAGAGGCTAGTCTATTAGAGAGACATCTATTTGCTTTGCTATTTTTCTCTATTGTATCTTTATTTTTTGTTGTTGTTGTTAATTTCTTTTTATATTTCTTTATATATTCTTTGGCTTTATTCTGATTATTTTTTCTAATTTAACTCTTTTTCTAATTATACCTCTTAATGGTATCAAAATTCAAGGATATAAATTTTCCTCTATATATTGCTTTGTCTTTATCCTTCAAGTTTGATAGGTACTATTTTCATTATTCAGCTCTAAGTATTTAAAATTTTCAATTTTTATTTTTGCTTTAATCAATATTTTTAAATTTACAAGTCTAATTTTTGTTTCTTTTTATTTTTTAGGGATAGCTGAAGCCAATGGCTCATAGGTATGGAGACCTAATATAGGTTAAAATGAATACAGACTGAGTTTCTAAATCCATTCAGGTGGGGGAGCTCAGGTCTGGGTCCCAGTGTTTGGGAAACTAATGGCCTAATTCTAGCAGACCTAATTATGAAGGACAGTTTTTCTTATAAAATGAGAACCATGAACACTCATCAGCCCAAGGAATCCACAAATGAATGTGTCATCTCCCAAGGACCAGGACTGAAAAACAAACAAAATTTTTTTTAAGAGTTTGAGAAAATAGTACCCCAAGCTAATATACCACGAACAGATAAAAATTTCTCACTAAAGAAAGAAGTGCTTGCATTAAAAAAATAATTTTTTTAAAAAGGACAAAATAGGCCCTGGCCTGTTGGCTCAGTGGTAGAGCATCCACCCAGTGTGTGGATGTTCTGGGTTCGATTCCCAGTCAGGGCACACAGGAGATGCGACCTTTTGCTTCTCCACTTCTTCCCCTCCTCCTTCTCTCTCTTTTTCTCTCTCTTCCCCTCCCACAGCCATAGCTTGATTGGTTTAAGCACATTGGCCCTGGGTGTTGAGGATGGCTCTGTGGAGCCTCTACCTAAGCTGCTAAAAATAGCTTCGTTGCAAGCATGGCCCCAGATGGGCAGAACGTCGGCCCCAGACGGGTTGCTGGGTGGATCTTGGTCAGGGTGCATGCAGAAGTTTGTCTATCTCACCTCCTCTCTCTTGGAAAAAGAAGGAAAAAATATGGACTAAATCTATATGGTATTTATAAGATGCACATACAATTTCATGACACAAAATATTGAAATCCAAGGGTTGGAAGAGTATTCGTATACCCTGAAGATACCAAAAGAAAGCTGGTGTTGCAATGTTAATTACAATGTAGAAATTAAGGAGAAAAGCATAAATAGAGAAAGAAGATTATTGCTTATTATGAAAGGGACAGTTCACTAGGACATGTAATCATATAATAATCACAAATCTATGCGCCTTACAACATAGCCTCAAAATAAGATGAGCGGAGATCGGAAGAATTGAAAGGAGAAAAGGACAAATCCGCGATTACTGTAGATATTTAGCACACCTTGTAGAAATAAGTGGATAAGGAAATATTGTACAAAGTGGTAAGGCTATAAAAGGTTCAAACAAGACAAGTAACAAGCATCAGCCAATGGATCTATTTATAACCCTGCACCCTATAAATAGAAACAATACTTCCTTCTCAGGTACACATTTATAGAAACAGAGCATAGACAATGCCATTAAGGAAATGATCAGCAAATGCCAAAGAACCAACATCACACAGACTACATTCTCTACCACCATGCAATGCAGTGAGAATTCAATGAGAACTCCCCTCTGCCTTTGACCACACAAGTCACTCTATCGTGGACGGGGCCAGCTCAAGGAAATGTGGAGTAACCCTGAGGTAGCAGGAAGGCTGGGGGCATGTTTCTTAATAGAACTAGAGACATGCCCTTAAGAACTAGAGACTTAATAGAACTAGTGCCCTTTTGTTCAAGACATGCATGATCACCTGATCATGATACTTAGCCAACATCTTCAGGGCATGCTCAGTAGTCTTCTTTGCAGCTGACTACATCAGTATGAGGTAGCCAGAGAGTTCTTACTATACTCATTTTACAGGGGAAGAAACTAATGAAGAGAGCGAAGAAGCTCCCTTACCAAGGTGCTGGAAAAAATGTAAATGGTGGAGCTGAGAGCGGATTAATGCACTTTGACGTCAGATTGGTTGCTTCTCCCATTGCGTTAGCTGTGAATAGTTCACATTCAACTTCAAGTCCGGCTAGACTAAGGTACTAGAGAGCAGACCCTAAGTTGTATTCCTTCCTCTCTCCACCTCCTGGCAATGGAATATTTCAGTGCATACATGTTCAGTGAATTTTGAATTAAGTAATTAATTCCTGAATGGCTATTTGCATTTATTCATGTATAAATAATTCTACTCGCATGTGATACATTGAAGGGAATTTGTGAAAAAACACAAAGCAAAAAGAAGAAAATTAAATCTCCAAATCCTTTCATTAAATACTTTACAAAACATATTATAGTGGCTGCACAATAAGTATACACATGCCCAACATTTATTCAGGTTATTTCCAAATTTTTCCTATCACAGAAAATCCTATGACAAGTGCTACTGCACACTCTCATTATTTCCTGAAGATAAATTCCTAGAGCTGGAGTTACTAGGTCAAAGGATATGAAGTACTATTTAAAGATTTCAACAAATATTGCCAGATTTCCTTCCTTAAAGCTATACTAATTTACAGTCCCCAATGTAAGAAAATACAGATTTCTGTGCACCCTCATTAATATTTTTTTCCTTTTTTCTTCTTTAAGGTAAACTTTTCTTTTTTTTTTCATTTTTCTGAAGCTGGAAACAGGGAGAGACAGTCAGACAGACTCCCGCATGCGCCCGAGCGGGATCCACCCGGCACGCCCACCATGGGGCAACGCTCTGCCCACACCAGGGGGCGATAAGGCAAACTTTTTATTAAAGTATTACATTCATAGAAAAGATGCAGACAGCCCTGGCCGGTTGGCTCAGCGGTAGAGCGTCGGCCTAGCGTGCGGAGGACCCGGGTTCAATTCCCGGCCAGGGCACACAGGAGAAGCACCCATTTGCTTCTCCACCCCTCCGCAGCGCTTTCCTCTCTGTCTCTCTCTTCCCCTCCCGCAGCCAAGGCTCCATTGGAGCAAAGATGGCCCGGGCGCTGGGGATGACTCTGTGGCCTCTGCCTCAGGCACTAGAGTGGCTCTGGTCGCAACATGGCGACGCCCAGGATGGGCAGAGCATCGCCCCCTGGTGGGCAGAGCGTCGCCCCTGGTGGGCGTGCCGGGTGGATCTCGGTCGGGCGCATGCGGGAGTCTGTCTGACTGTCCCTCCCTGTTTCCAGCTTCAAAAAAAAAAAAAATGAAAAAAAAAAAAAAAAAGAAAAGATGCAGACATCATTAGTGTTTGGCTCACAGAGTGAATATACTCACGAACCCAGCTTCTAGATCGTGACATAGAGTATGATCAGCATCCAAGAAAGCACCTTTCAGTCACTACTATCATGCTCCCAAGGGTAACCACTGTCATTTTAACATCATAGATTAGTCTCGACTGTATTTGAACTTTATGTAAACAGAAACATGTTTTGCTACTATGTGCCTGCCTGATTTCATGTGATACATGTTTAAGGATTCATCCTTATTGCTGTATGTAGTTGTATAGTTTATTCTTCTCATGTTGCATTTCATTATGTGAATGTGCCATACTTCATCCGTCTTACTGTAGATGGGCATTTGGATACTTTCTAGATTGGGACAATTACAGCCAGTGCTGCTGCCATGATACTCATGTACATGTCTTCTGGTGAATGATTTTAAGTATTTCTGTTTGCTCTATATCTAGGACTGGAATGACTGGGTCAAAGCACTAAGTATTTTTTATTAAAAAAATTTGCATAGGAAAGCTAAAATCAACAGATAATAGCTAATAGGAAATTCCAGACCATCTGGGTGTTGGGTGTTAGTTGGGTCTGGGGTCCTTCCCTAGCTTAGATATATCATGGTTGAGGACACCTGGCCTGAGTATGTGTAACTGTGAATACATAGACCCTTGTGTTTAAGGTTCATGTATAGAAAGGAGACATTCATAAATATGTAAGTAAATGTGGTCAGAGTTGGAGTGGAGCTAGTCACGTGGTTGTGAAGGTGACTGTGAATGGAGGTTGGGGGTCCCTTTGTGGGGACCTTTGGTTCCAGGTGTGCTCTGATGAATTGATGGGCTGGGGCAGATTGTGTAGGATGTGAGATGCCAGGACAAAATGTTGGGGAGTTTATTTTATAGGTAGTAGGTTGTTACAGAATGCTTTTGAGCAGGTTAGTGCCTTCATGGAAATGTTCTGGAAACATATGGGAAGATAGCCAGAATCCAGTTAATGCTGGATGCAATAGCGTGGACAGAGGAGTCCAGGTTGGGGAGCAAAGAGTGTCGTGGCCTCTGGGTGAAGTCACAGGAGCCTGTGAACCACCTGGGGCCACATTCCAGTGTGCTGCTCCTTTCTCCAGCCTCCACTGTGCCTTTCCTGCCCAAACTCCCTTTTCTGACACTAGCTGGTCTCAGTACCCTTGAGCAAGTGCACATCAGCAGGGTGTGAACTCCTTGGGGCAGGAACCATGTGTGTCCTGTTCACCACGCTATTCCTAGAACCTAGCACAGTGCCTGGCACATAGTAGGTGCTAGATAAACATCTGTGAAACCATGAATGTTTTTTTTTTTATATCACACCTGATTTTGCCTCTCCCCATTCTGCCAGCTCCTTTCAAACGACCTGGGTTTCCTTGTCTTTCAGTTCAGGCTTTGTCCCCAGCCACGATTTCCCTTGTTTCCTTTCTTTAAGGCTCTTGAAACCTGCGTACAGGTGAGGGTGACCAGGTAAACTCACTGCAGAGGCAGGTCCATTTCTTTTCTTCTTGCTTCTGTGAACGTGGGCCTGGGTCAACATGCGCACAGCCCCAGGCTCAAGGTTCCCGTGTTCTGAGCTACCCCCACCCATGACATTGCAGTGGGGAAGCTGCCAGAGGCTCCAGACTGGGGGCGAGGGGCTTCATTTTAGCAGCACCCAAGTGCAGGTTATTTGGATAGAGTGGCCCCTTGTCTCCCCCTAAACCCCTGCAAAAGCCAGGCAGCGCTTACCGCTCAGGAAGACAGAACACACCAGGCCCCATGAGGTCCTTTGTCTTCATTTTGTGTAGATGCTTTTTTCCCAGCAGAGTCTGGACATGATTCACTGGTGATAAAAGCTGCTGCGTCTTGCTGGGTCCGCCTGCAGCCAGATGTGGCGCGATGCCGGCCCCACCTGAAGCTTTGTGTGGAATGAGTTCAGCCTCGTTTCTCTTTCTTTCTTTTTCTTTTCTTTTTTTGCCATTTGACCATGAAATGACTGTGGGGAGACAGGGAGCCTGAAGTATCCAGGCAGGCTGATCTGCCAGCCCGTCTCTTCAGACTAGAGAGGGACCAGGAGCTGTGAGTACTGGATGTACCACGTGTCTTTCCAGGGCTTTCCTTATAACGGTGAAGCAGGAGCCTCTCGCTCACAGAGCAGTCAGTGGTCTGTGTTCCAAGGAGAGGCTCGGGCAGGGGCCCCAGCTCCGTGGGGCTGCCTTCCAGGTGCCAGGATGGGTCCATACCGTGCACTTCCTCCCTCTGAGCACAGGTGACACATGCATGATAGTGTCCTGGCAACCAATTCCTCCTCCAGATAGATTGAAGGGCTCTGTCAGTCTCAAATCAATTTTCTCTGTCCCCAGCAAGATTCTCCTGTTGATGAATTTAAAAACAAAACAGAAAACAAAATCAAAGCCAAAACATCAGAGTCCCTCAGGGGACAGATAGCCTGTGAGAAACCAGTTGGCAACAGAGAGCAGTTGGTTGGTGTTTTCACCGATTGCTACACAGCAAACGTCCCCAGGTATGTGGCTTGAAGCAGTCATTTGGGCACAGTCGCACGGTCCAGGAAGTTGGGCTGGACTCCGCGGGGTTGGGGCTTGCGTCTTCCATTTGGGCCACTCAGCTGGGGCTGGAGGATCCAAGATGGCACCTCTCCCTTGTCTGGGGCCTTGGTGCTGGCTCTTGGCTGGAGCCTCAGGCCTTTTCCTCATGGCCTACTTCTGTTCTCGTGGCCCTCATCCTTCAGGACCTGTCTCTCTCTCCTTGGCCTTTCTCTGTAGGAGGACAGCCTGACTTCTTTACATGGCTGAGACCTGCTT
This sequence comes from Saccopteryx leptura, assembly GCF_036850995.1. Taxonomy (NCBI): domain Eukaryota; kingdom Metazoa; phylum Chordata; class Mammalia; order Chiroptera; family Emballonuridae; genus Saccopteryx; species Saccopteryx leptura. The sequence continues at coordinate 21,537,070 of NC_089513.1, forward strand.
CTGCACAAGTGGAAGCTGTGTGGCTATTTTAAACCCAGAAGGTCACTTCTACCGCATGCTACAGGTCAGTCAAAACAAATCAGATGGCCAGTTGAGATTAAGGGGAAGCGAAATATCCACATATTGACAGGAGATGGTTGTGGTCGTATTTGGAAATAATCAGAGGGAGACATTGAAGTGCTTGCTTTCTGCAGCTGCCCCGCCTGAGCCTAGATTCCTTATCCCGCCCCTCTCCTGCTCCTACCCCCACCCGCACCCCTAGGGTCACGAAAGAGGCAATGCTGCTACCTGACAGGAAAGGGGTTAAATTTTTTTTTTAAAGCTCCAGTGCTATTGTAGTGGTTACAAATTGTGAGTGCTGGAACTCCGTTGCTCATTATCAACCTAATATGTCTGTCTATAAAATTAGCACCCGAAGGAGTGCTGTCTGATTCCTGTCGCAGGAACCTCCAGTGTTGCCGTGAAGCAGGGCTGAATCTAGGCCCCCCATTCCCTCGTTCCGTGTGTCCTCGCCAGCTGGTGTTGTCCTAATTATGCAGCCATAAAACTTGCACCTCACACATTGTTAAACAGCTTATTAGGAGTTCTAGCCTTTCTTAGAATAGCTGCAAATTCTCATTTCTCAAAATCTAAGTTGAATAGCTATTTATTTTGCATGTCTATTTGGGACAGAAAGTCTTCAAGTAAACTTAGGAACCTGCAGCCCTGTTAGGGTCATGTGCACAGCTGGAAAATAAGAACATGAGAACAGGAATGAGGAGGGTTATTTTTCATGAGGTCCAGGAAGAATTTTTATAATATGAGAATTCCGGTAGTCACTTTGGCTTATCCACTCGGAGGTCATTTATTGTCCCGGGGATCCTATGTGTCGTCATGGTTGCTGCCATTTTTGTCATCTGCCTTGTTCTCCTCCAGATCCTCAAATCCCATCCTTCTCTCCTCCTTCCTCCATATCCTGAGTCCATTTCTGGGATCCCATACCTGAGATGTTCCCAAAAGCAAATTTCCAAAATCAGATGAGCCTTCATGGCGAGAAAAGAGGTCTGTAGTTTGTGGGTTCCTGTTGTTTAATGTTCTCACCATCATGCTGTCTAGCAGATGATTGGAATTTCAAGGACTTCTGTTTTTCATTGATTTTAAATGTGATATCGTTAAGTGCTGAGGAAAGAAAGTGGAGGCTCACCAAGGGTGCACTCCTCACTGCCCTGTGCTGTGTATCTGCTTGTTGGAGAACGGTGCTGAGCAGTCCTTCTTAGGTCTTGTGTAGCTAGAAAAAGCACATGAAGTGCAGGGCAAAGAAAGTTCGAAATACTCTTTTTCCCCTTTGAGTGCATAAAATAGTGTGGCTTGGGGGTGAGGAGATCTGAGTGTGGGAACCTCACCTCAATCAAAAATGAATCCTGGCCCGGGCTGGTTGGCTCAGCAGTAGAGCATTGGCCCAGCATGTGGAAGTCCTGGGTTTGATTCCCAGTCAGGGCACACAGGAGAAGCGCCCATCTGCTTCTCCACCCCTCCCCCTCTCCTTCCTCTCTGTCTCTCTCTTCCCTTCCCACAGCCAAGGCTCCCTTGGAGCAGAGTTGGCCTGAGCACTGAGGATGGCTCCATGGCCTCCGCCTCAGGTGCTAGAGTGGCTCCGGCCCCAAAGGAGCAACGCTTCAGAGGGCCGAGCATCGCCCCCCCTGGTGGGCATGCTGGGTGGATTCTGGATTCCAGTCTGGTGCATGCAAGAATCTGTCTGACTGACGCCCTGCTTCTAATTTCGGGAAAATACAAATAAATTAATTAATTAATCCTGAAATTTTAGGCAAATCACCGACATCTCTGGGCTTCAACCTTTCTGTCTTTAATCAGATTTGTATTCCAATCATTTTGGCACATTCTGGGCTAGGCGTTGTGCTGAGCACTGGCCTTAGAGACAGGAAGCTAGGCTGTGTCCTGTGTGCAGGGAACTGAAGGTAATGAATGATGCCTAAGGCCCCATGATACTCGGAATTCCCCAATGCTGCATGTCCTGATGCTATGCAGAGCAGTGCAACAATACTGGCCACTACAGAGGGAAACCACACGGATTAGTAAGTAGTCTGACATCTTCTAGGAAACCATAGGTATAAGAAGTCTAGCATGACATTGGCCGTTAGCATTCATACATGTTTTTGCAAGGTTTGTTCATGTGAGCACTCTACCAGTTCAGCTAGGGCTGGTTTGGTGTCTGTTAATTAATCAATTAATTTTCCATTGCTAGAGACTGGGTCTTTCTATTAATCAGGTCATTGTTCTTGCTCACTTGTGACTCTTTTCTAGTAGTACATATGTCTTGTTGTTAGGAAAAATAACTTTGTTTTCAACTTGAAGGTGACAAAGGCCCAAGAGTAAGTCTCTGTGACAAGAACCAAGGTCCATGTGGGACGGAGTGAAGGGAGGTAGTGAGGACACTTTTGGAAATAGCTCCTCAGCCAGGACAAGATCAGATGCTCACTGAGTTAACAGACACCCCAAACATGAGAGTCAGGGCCCTTGTCTGGGGGCCAGACTCCTACTCTTTGCCTTCTGGCCAAGGGTTCCAGTGATTGTAAGCTAGAGTTTGGGGGAGAGAGGCTGCTGGCCTGGGTCATGTCAGTGACAAAGGCATGGGGAAAAGTGGGTGGAACTGAGATCTACTTTAGAGGCACACACAACAGAATGTGGTGATAGGTTGGATGTCAACAGCGGTGAGGTAGGGGCTAGGGAGGAAGAGGGGCGAGTCAGTGATAATGTCCCAAACTTTCTGGATTGAGCTACTGTGTGGGCCAAGGCAGGACTTACAAAAACAAGGAGAACTAGAGAAGGTTTGGGTGACATATAGACAGCTTAGTTTTGGAATGCAGTTTGACATGCCTGATGAATCATACTGGTGGAGACGATCCAAACCAATAGTTGATTGCAACTCTTCTTCCAAAAGAGGTCGGGTGGAGATGGTGATTTCTGTGAACCTTTGAATCTAACTTGCTATCAATACTATTTCTGTAATAAACTGAGATTCAAGTTTAAAAGAACTGATTTAACAGATATACCATAGAGCATAACTGTTTAGAAGCTGGGACCAGCTGTATACATTCATACCAAGGCTGGTATGGGTTGTTAAGGGGTTGTTTGTTGTAGCCAAAAAAGCGTGAGATTTGAGTCCTAAAATGCTAGTCCTTGACCCGGCCCCATCACTAATAACCATGTGTAACTGGAACAAACAATTTATCATAACGCTTTGCCGATCTGCTTCTCACACTTATCATGAGACAGATGGGTGGAAGTGTTATGTAAAGTATAACATGCCATGAAGTTTAGAGAAAGTTATCATTTTATTCAGGTTACAGTGTGTTACTTGGGGAGATAGCGACAGGGAGGATTGTTTCCCCTTTTGATAGCTTTAACGTTCTCCTTCTTAGCAAAATAACACCTGCTTATCGTAAAAAAAAAAAAAAGATGAAAATACAGAAGAAATAGAAAGAAGGAGAAAATCACCGACATTATTTTTACTACTCTGAAAAAAAAAATCATTCTTAATATTTTGGCATATTTCCTGCAGGTAATATTTTCATGAAAGTTTAAGAGTTAGGAATGATTTCAAATGTAGAAATGTACAGGAAAATTATGTAACTGCTATCCAAAAACCACGAGCCACAATTAACCAGCGTTAACATTTCTGCCACGTTTAACTCAGATCCTTTCTTTTTTTAGAAATAAAGTGATGCCAGTTACACATGGTTATTAGTGATGGGGCTGGGTCAAAGACTAGCATTTTAGGACTCAAATCTCATGCTTTTTTGGCTACAACAAACAACCCCTTAACAACCCTCTTTACTCTGCCCGTTCAAGTTTTCCCCCTTCTACAATATAACAACTATTGTATAATTTTTACTGATCTAAATGTGAAATGGTATTTTATTGTTGTTTTAAACTTTATTGGGATAAAATCTACTTTTCGGTAAATTAATTGAAGGGTCGATCCTTTTTGTACTGATTTCTAATGCCAACTTTACCTTATACCAAGTTTGCATCTATCTATAACTTTCTTTCTGGGATTGCTGTGTCTTTATGGCTCAATTGTCTATCCCTATAATAATAACCTATAAGTCTATTTCTAAGTTTTCTAAGAAGTCTTACTATGTAATAGATCAAGTATATTCAGTATTTTGTCTCCCAAATTCTTTTAGTAACTTGGCCCCCTTATATTTCCATATGAGTTGGATCATTTCTGTCACGCGTCGCAAAAAGACCTTGACAGTAATTTTAAAAATTTGAGATATAATTTACATACCATAAATTTCACTTTTAAAAAGTGTATAATTTGGTGATTTTAAATATATTCACAAAGTTGTGAAACCATCATTACTGTCTGATTCCAGAACATTTTCATCACCCCCAAAAGCAACTCCAAATCCATTAGCAGTCGCTTCTTGGTTCCCTCTACTTTGTTTCTGGAATACACAATCTACTCTGGTCTCCATGGACGTACCTGTCCTCCACATTTCATATAAATGGAATCATGCAACATATAGCCATTTGTGTCCTGCTTACTTCACTTAGCATAATATTTTCAAGTTCATCCATATTTTATCGGGAATCGTATTTTTTTATTATATGGATATACCATATTTTGTTTATCTGTTTGTGCTGATATGAACATTTGTGTGCAAGTTTGCCAGCTGACATATGTTTTTGTTTCTCTTGGGTACATCCCTAGGAGTCGAGTTGCTGGGTTATATGTGTTTAAACTTCTGGGAACTGCCAGACTATTTCCCAAAATGACTGTACTCTTTACATTCTAGTCTTTATGGTATTTTCATTGAAAGTGCATTGGTTTCCAGATGGATTTTGGGAGACTTAGCACCTCAATATTAATTCTTCTCATCCATGAGCCTGATACATATATCTCCATATGGTCAGATCTTCTCCAGGTGGTATGCCTTCCTAGTCATCTTGCTGAAGTGCTTTATGATCTTGGTTTTGGGTGCATCAGTAACAATGATATCATCTTAAATAATAAGAGTTTTGTCTCCAATTATGTTGCTTTGCTTTGTTATTCTTGTCTTATTGCACTGGATAGGACTTTGAATTCAGTGATGAATAATCCTGGTGATAGTCGAAGCCTTGTTAGACTTCTGACTTCAATAATAATGCATCTAAATTTTTATTTTCACATCTAATGTTTGCCATTAGTTTTTAATAAATATTTTTATCAAATTAAAGAAGTTCTTTTCTATTTCTATTTGCTAAGTTATCATGAATAGATATGGAATTTTGTCAAATTATTTTTGCACCATTTGCTAAGCTGATTATATATTTTTTTCGTCTTATCTGATAATGTGGCATATTATACTAGTACATTTTTCAATGATGAACATTCTGTCATTTCTAAGATAAATTGTAGTTGATCATGATGTAATTTCTATATACTGCTAAATTTGACTTGAGACCATTTTAACTAGGATTTTTGCATTTAGACTGAAGTGAGACTGCTCTATAGTTTTCTTTTATCTTCTGTCCTGCTATTTATTAAGGCTACAGTAACCTTTAGACCACTTTTCTAGTTTTCTTTTTTATTCTATTCTCTGAAACAGTTTGCTTGGGATGGAGATTATCTATACCATGAAGATTTGGCAAAACTTGTCTATGAAGCCTTTCTCAGTCTGTGACTTTGGGGAGGGAGGCTTATGTTTCTGACTATCATTTCTGACCATCTTCATTTTCTCTCGTGGTTATTAGTATATATGTAGTTTTTCTTGAATCAGTTATGCTCTCTCTCTCTATATATATATACACACACACACATGCACACACACACACACATGCACACACACACACACATGCACACACACACACACACACACACATATATATACACCCTGTTTCCCTGAAAATAAGACCTAGTGCAATTTTTTTCGAGTTTAGAAATATAAAGACTCCCCTGAAAATAAGACCTAATGCATCTTTAGGAGCAAAAATTAATATAGGACACTGTCTTTTTTGGGGGGGAAACAAACAAACAAACTATATAACTATATATATATATATATATATATATATGGTCTACCGGAAAGTTCTGTCCATTTCTATCACAAGTTTCAACACGTAAGCACATGTTTATTTGGCGCATGTGTGCCTCTCTATTTTTATCACTTAATGTATATATACTGACGTAGCAAATTAACTAAAACAAAGTTTATTCACGTTAGTCTTACGTGTGAAGTAATAGTGTACCCATGGCTACTGATGAAGTTCATTTACGCCACTGTAATTTTTACGAATTTCAACAAGGAAGAAATGCTACAGAAGCATGTCTGTCGCATCCACCATATTCCCTGGACTTAGCACCCTCTGACTATCACTTGTTTTTGTCCTTACAAAATTTTTTGAGGGCAAAAAATTCAAAAATGAAGAAGATATCAAACAAGCACTGGTTCAATTTTTCGCATCAAAAGATAAAATATTTTTCAAAAATGGGATATACAAATTGCCCTCACTCTGGCAAGAAATCATTAATAATAATGGCAATTATATTATTTAATAAAGTTTTTTGACAGTAAGAAAAATTTGTATTTTGTTTTATTCCAAAAACGGACAGAACTTTCCGGTAGACCATATATATATATATATATATATATATATATATATATATATATTTTTTTTTTTTTTTTTTTTAATTTTTTTTTTTTAAGAAAATTGCTTTGGTCCTACAGGGTGTTCCATCACCCTAGGGAGATGGAATGCTTGATGCCAGGAGATAGCTCACCCTGAATTCCAGTCCATTTCCAGGCCGGTGACACCCACTCTGCGACTATCTGCAGGATCGCTGACCCTTCAGAGTTTCCCAAACACTTGCCCTCTTTTCCTATGAGTTACCCCTTAAGTCTTCACCCATCTGAAGTGAAGTGAGAAAAGGAATTTTTTTACAGTCATACTTTGTTATATTGTACTCTGCTTTATTGAGCTTCACAGATGTTGCATTTTTTACAAACTGGAGGCAAGACCCTCAACCAGCAAAAAGATTACAAGTTGATTAATTGCAATTCTCACTTCATTCTAGTGGTCTGGACAGAATCCACACTATCTCCGAGGTATGCCTGTTATGCTAAATATATCCAATTAAAGGATTATTCTTTATTTTGAGATTATGCCCTTTCTATTTTGGGGGAGTTAAAGCATCCTCTTTTTTTAGGAAGTAATAGTGATCCTGGATGGTTTATAGTTGACAGAGAGTAGATAATACCTGGTTTTGAATGTAGCTACGGCAAACCTGGCAACTGTCTGTCAGAACTCCCAGTTTCACTTTTACGTTACTCAGATTAATCGGGAAGCCTAGGAACTCTAGCTCTTGCCCAGTCCTCCATTCCCCCCTTAATCAGAGCGGGTAAGTGAGATGCCCAGGTCACACAGTGATGTGGCACCACCGGGAGTAGAGCCTGCATCCCCTCCCTTCTCATCCCATTGTCCCCCTGCCACCCCCAGATAGGTGGGTGTCTCACCTGTGGACTCCCCAGAAGACTTCACCTCTCTGTCTTTTGCTTTCTCATCTGCAACCCCTGTCCTTGCACCACCCTCCTGCTAGTGGGGCTGAATTGAGACGACAGTGGAAAAGGGCTTTGCCAAGGCCTCTGTGAGGTGAAGGGTCAGAGGCCGCCCTGTCTCTCCTCATAGGCACACGCCAGTGGGGAGTGTCTGCCACATGGAGAAGCAGTTAGTCACAGTCCCTGTGAGAGCAGACCAGTTGGTGGGGGCTGGCCGGGTTAGGAGGGTGATGCCAGGAAGACTGTTGCCATGGTGACTTGGTGGTAGCCCTCCCCAGCTTCCCTAATCCCAACCCCTGCAGCCAGCTTTTTCGAAGCAGCGCTTCCAGCACATGGAAAAGCTGTTTCTCCACCTCTGGGAAACCGGGATTGTGTCTGACAGCTGGAACCCAGCCACTCCAGAGACCCCAGAAGGTCCTTCCGCAAGCTGAGCGTGGGAAGTGAGGCGAGCCTGGCTGGATGTGTGAGGATGTTCTGTGACACAGGGCCAGCTGCGTGAAGTGACATGTGGCGAGTGCTCCTTCCTTTGTTTCTCTCTGATTTAGCCCAGTTTTGTTTATAAAGGTGATTTGATTCTGTGGCCATTTTAAACAATGAGCAACTCAGTCTTATCCACCCCATGGTTACATCCCAGCCTCTGACTGTAATTGATGTTAGCCAGGCTGGCTAATGTTATATCTTACAAAGATGGGCTCATTAATTGACTGGAGAGATGTCACCCACACACTGGAGGTATTAACAATCAGCGGCCAGAAGCAGTGCTGATTCAGCAGCAGTGGGGCTACGGATGCTGTTCAGACCTTCAGGATGAAATCCCAGCAGTGGGATTACTAGGTCATAGGGCACGGATAGCTCTGTGGGTCTCGATATGTTTCGCTAAATATTTTCTCCCAAATGTCGCGCCAGCTCTTGATGTCATTAGCTATTTATGAATGTTCTCATTTCTCCACAGTCCTACAACATTTGATATATTGATTCCATTTTTCATGCTAATTTATAGGTATAAAATGGTACATTATGGCCTTACTTCGCATTTGAGGGAGCTTGAGTGGTTAATTTGCATATTGTTGATAACTGATTTCTTCTACGTGTTGGTTTATTATTTGTATTTCCTCCTGTGTATCATCTGTGTCCTTTGCTCCTTTCAGCTGAGTTTTTTGTTTTGTTTTGTTTTTTTTGCAGCTTTATTGTCACCTAAGCGTCAAGAGTCCCATGGACTGAACACACACACAGTACCCCAGCATTTAGAGCAGACAGCTCCCCAGTATCCCCAACACTGCTTACACCTCGGGGCTCTGCGGCAGTAGGTGGAGGGGGCCGAGCGAGGGTGGGTGCTGGTGTTGCAAGCGGGAGGATGCATGAGCATATCACAGTGTGTGCTGATGCTGTGTTGGTGGTTGTGTGTTAATGGGCTTCTATCTGTTGGGTACATCCAGGAAAACAAGGAAGACTGAGTAATGTTTTTGTGTATTCTATTAGGGGGTATTTATTTAAGAAGTGGACCCAGAGGGCCCACCCTAAAATATGACAATTCTAATGGTGCCATTTTCTTAGTATTTTCACATGCTCTGCCTTTCAAGTGATGTTTGATTTTACCTGCTGCCTGATGTTTCTTGCAGAGGGTTTCTTGTGGGTAAACCTCACCTCTTCAGTGAGAGACTAAGCTCTTTGAGGGCTGGGTGGCAAGTCTTTTCCCCACATTTCCCACAGAGCCTGTCTATAGGGTGGAGATGCAGTAAGTGTTTAAGTCACACCTGTTGCTTGACTTATATCCACCTCTCAGGTGTCTCATCTTTCAACTTCACTCACCTGCTGAAGGGCCGGAAGCACGATGTGACAGGATGGACCAGGAGGCAGGAACCGGGGGCCACATCCAGCTCTGCTTCCTCAAGCGGTATCGCCTTGAGCTGGTCATTGTATCCTCCCATGCTTGAGTTCCCTCAGCTCTAAACTGAGCATCATGGGAGTGAGGATATCTCAGATTCTTTTCTGTCTTCTTGTTCTTCCACATGCTCATGGGACTTCCCAGGGCTAGAACCCCAGCCCTGTAGCCAGACACATCAGGAATGGACCACAGGACAGAGAACGTCTCCTTTGTTGCTCCGGCTCTTCTTCTCTGTCCCCATTCACTGAACCTAAGATGGCACCTGTCCAAGGCATTCTGTCCAGACCACCCTCTCCCATTTGGTGCAGGAAACAGACCTTGATAAGATTTTGGAGACTCAGAGTGACTACATCACTAAAATGCCTTTTCAATACGACCACATCCTACTTAAGGGAGTGTTTGGGGAGCCGTCGGAGCCCAAGCTCAAGCCCTCTGACACTCACTCTGCAAGAAGAGGTGGCGGTCAGAGCTCAGGGTCTGTTTGCCAGCCTGGGCTCCATGACATGAAGACGTTCTGTGATGCAGGGAGTGACTCCAAGGAGAGGAGCCTCCGTGGGTGGGGGAGTCTAGGGTAGGAGGCATCCTTCAGATGAACTCTCATTTTCCAAAACATTGTCCTCTGAAAAAACAGCCCTCCAAAGCCTGTGACTTAGTGCTGTCTTTCCCACATAGCTCTGGCAGCTCCGGGTTGTTATTACAGACTACAGCAATAATCATCACCATGATAATAACAGCACTGAATTTGTTCAGTCTCTTAACTCGGAAATAAATAAGACAGCTGATCCAGGGTGAGTTCCAACTCCAGTCTCTCTACGCCATCATCACTTAATAATGATTATGGAGGCCCCCCTGGGCAAACGGCGCCCTGCCCAACACTCCAGATATTAAATCCACCTAGAAGTAGTGTAATAATGCTGACCCCGTAGGGATGTTTTAAGAATTAATTCCTGCGGGCTCTCCATTCCGGAAGCTCTTCTCGACGCATTCAATCTTAGGAACCCAAGAGTTGGTGACGTTTATGCCATGAATTAAGACATTCTGCTGTTGCCCCTGGAACTCTTCATTACAATCCTGAGTCGATCAATGGCAAAGAGGAATAGTATTTATTAGTTAAGTGGATGCTATTGAATTCTTAATTTAAGTGGCTTTTAATTCAGTGTTTTACTTGCTGTCCTTCATTTTGCCCCTGTTCATACAAATTTGCCCATTAAAGCCTGGTATGAGGCCATGCTGCTGTGTTTTATTATAATATTGTTTTTCTGGAGATTACTTTTCAGCTGGGAAGAAGGCAGAGATTCTCAGAGTGGGCAGACAGGCCAGACGTCCAGGGCTAGAACAGGCTTCTGTGCTATCTGCTGGGAGGAAGTGGGCGATTAGGGAGGGGGCGAGTCAGTCAAACCGCCTTCCAGATAAGCTCCGACAGCTCATTTGGCCTTCACTGTGTTTCTTGCTTTGGTTTTACTGGCTTGAAAACTTCACGGCAGTTCTCCCATTCAGATATGAGTCACAGAGATAGTAAGTGGGAGGCATGGACTGTCTCTGTGACCGGAAGGAGGCTCAGACTGGCTCCTGCATGGGGGCTGCTGGAGTCTGGCTTGACCCTCTTCAGCTGGACACCCAGTAGTAGCTGATAACAGGCACTCTTCATTGCAGGGTGCGCCGTTTATAACAGCTTTACTGATGTAGAATTGAAATACAATGAATTGTACTTGTTCAGGAGTACAGTTGGATAAGTTTTGACTTATACACAACTGTGGCATCAGCATCGTAGTGAAAATAACAGACAGCTCCTTCACCCTAGTGCCCCTTTTAATCATCTGCTCCCACTTCTTCCTGTCCCCAGGGACATGCTGAATGACAGATTTGCTTTCTGTCACTACATATTGCTTGTATTTTCTAGAATATTACATAAATAGAATCACACAGTATGTACTTACTCATTTTTATCTGGTTTCTTTCACTCAACACAATTATTTTAAAGTAATCCATGTTGTGGCAAGTATCAATAGTTCATTCATTTTTGTTGCTGACTGGTGTTCCATTGTGTGGTTATATTATGGTTGTTTACTCACTCACCTGATGGACACTTGGCTATGACAGATGAAATCGCTATGAATGTTCACGTATGGATCTTTTTTTTTTTTGTTTTACAGAGACAGAGAGAGAGTCAGAGAGAGGGATAGATAGGGACAGACAGACAGAAACAGAGAGAGATGAGAAGCATCAATCATTAGTTTTTTGTTGCAACACCTTAGTTGTTCATTGATTGCTTTCTCATATGTGCCTTGACCGTGGGCCTTCAGCAGACCGAGTAACCCCTTGCTCGAGCCAGTGACCTTGGGTCCAAGCTGGTGAGCTTTGCTCAAACCAGATGAGCCCGCGCTCAAGCTGGGGACCTCAGGGTCTCGAACCTGGGTCCTCCGCATCCCAGTCCGATGCTCTATCCACTGCGCCACCACCTGGTCAGGCCATGTATGAATCTTTGTGTACACATGTTTTCATTTGTCTTGCAGAGAGAGATTAAAATAACTGGACTACATCATAGGTGTATCTTCAACTTTTTAAATAACTGCCAAACTGTTTTCCAAAGTGGTTGTACCGTTTACCACTCCCTCCAGCCGTCTCTGATAGCTCTAGTTGTCCCACATCCTTCTCAACACTTGGTATGCTCGGTTTTCTTACTTTTAACCATTCTAATTGTTGTGTAGTGGTATCTTATGCTCTTAATTTTTATTTCCCTTTTCACTGATGACATCATCTTTTTATGTGTTTATTGGACGTGCACATACCTATAGCTACTCTAGCTTTCTTTTGATCAGTATTAGCTTAGAACATCTTTTTTTGATAGTTTTGTTTTCATCTATTTATTTCTTTATATCTATTTAAAGTGTGTTTGTGTAGGTGGCATATAACAGAGTCTTTTTTATCTACTCTAAGAGTCTCCACCTGCACTTACGTTTAATGTGATTATTGATGGTTCGGTTTGACTGACACTCTATTTGTTTTCTGTTCAGCCCATCTCGTTCATTGTTCCCACTTTTCTTTGGATCACTTTTTATTATTCTGTTTTATTTTCTTTGTTAACTTACTTATCTATAACTCTTTGCCTTGTTATTTTAATGACTGCTTTCAGGTTAATAATATAGATCATTAACATTGCATCTATCTTCAAATGCTATTTTGTCATTTTATGTATAGTATATAAAACTTACAATAGCACATGTTCATTTCTTCTCCATTTCTCCTCCTTCCATTTTTTCCAGAGAGGCCTCCTAGGCTTTATGATAATGTTGTCATGCATTTTTACTTTCACATATATTATAAACCCTGTACTAAATTGTTATTATTTTTTGTATAAATACTCAACTATTTCTTAAAATACAGCTATAATTGTAATTACCATTTCTGATACTGTCATTGCTTGATGTAAGTCCATATTTCCCCCTAGTATCATTTTTATTTTGCTTAAAGAATGTCCTTTAACATTCTTGTTATGTGGATGTGCTGATTATGATTTTTTGTTTCAGCTTTCATATGTCTCAAAAGTCTTTATTTTACTTACCTTTACTTTTTAAAGATGTTATCTCGGTGTAGAAAATTCTAGGTTGATAATTTTTTCTTTTAGTGCTTTAAAGATTTGCTCCACTGTTTTTTTGCCTGTGTTATTTTTTTATGAAAAATTAGCTATAATTCTTATATTTGTTGCTCTGAATGTAACATGACCTTCATCTCTGGCTGCTTTTAAGATTTTCTCTTTATTATTGGTTTTGAACAATTTAATTATAAAGTATCTCAGTATGATTTTTTTCATATTTCTTTTGTTTCATTTGTTGAGTCTCTTGGATCTGTGGTTTAAAAATTTCTGTTTTGTTTTTAAATTTAGTGATTTTCTGGTCATTATGTTTTCAAATACTTTTTTCTTTAGTCCTTTCTTTTAGGGACTCCAATTACGCATACATTAGGCTGCCTGAAGTTATCCCTACACTGCACTGATACTCTCTCTGTTCATTATTTTACATTCTTTTATTTTTCTCTGTGTGTTTCTTTTTTAGGTAGCTTTCATTGCTATGTGTTCTAGTTCTCTATTCTTCATCTTTTTCTTTTATTTTTTTAAGATATCTCATCATCCAGTACATTTTTTTGTTTTAGACATTGTAATTTTCATCTCTAGAAGTTTGATTTTGGTTTTTCTTTACATCTTAACTTTGTGAACTTCTGGAATACAGTTATTTAACTTTACTAATTATACTTCACAAATTCTAACTTCTATATTAGTTCTGGGTCTGTTTGGATTGATTGCTCTTTCCTCTTCATTGTGAATCATATTTTCTTGCTGCTTTTTATACCTGGCAAGTTTATGATTGGATATACAGCTATAAAGCCAGTAGCCAGGGCCAGGGCCACTATCAGAGCAGCCCAGCCCATGCAGGTTCGCATTGGATTTGGACAGTCAGTAAAGAAACAAAGGAGCCAAAAGCTGGTGGGCCTTCATCTTTAATCCTAGCTTGCACCCGGCGGGCAAGCAAAAACACACACTGGGCTCCAAAACCCACTCACATTCAGTGCTCACAAAGCTACTGATTTATCTGAGTTTCCTAGAATCAAAGGTTTCTAGCTCACCAGACTTATTCACCTCTGTTCCCCATCTCCTTCCTTCTCCCTGCACAAACTCTGCCCAAACTGGCTTCTCTCTCAGCACTCTGCCATCTTGGCTGCTTCCCCTGGCCACATGGCCTCTCTCTGCTCTCTCCTCTAATGATAATCTCAGGAACCAAGAGAGCAAGCTCCCGTTCTGCCCCCACTTTATATTGTAGCTTCACAACCTTTAATCCAATATACAAAATAGGGAAGTCTCTAATACAAAGTCACTTCTCCGAGGCATGATTGGATTGTACCACCCCACATCAAAAAGGGTGGGAAAGGCTTAATCCCAAAACCAAGCCCCAGGCTACAACAATCCTGCCTGCCCACAGAGACACACATTAATATCACCTGGGCAACGGCCTCCACGTGGGCAGCGCCACTTTAACAAAGTGAGCATAATACATTTTATCTGCCCAACAACAGCTTTATGACTTCTATCTTGTTATGTGCTAGATATTTTTGTATTCCTTTAAATATTCTTAAACTTTATTTTGGGAGTCAACTAAGTTATTGGGAATAGGTTGATCCTGTTGGACCTTACCCTTCAGAGTTGTGAGATGGGACCAGCTCTGTATATAGTCCAGAACTAATGACTTTCCATTACACTGTTAAGACCTTTTTGAGTACTCTAACCAATGCCCTGTGAGTTCTAAGGTTTTTTAGTCTGGCCAGTGGGAACAGCACTATTCCTGCTCCATGTGAGTGTCAGATACTGTTTCCTCTAGTCATTTTGGGTGGTTCTTTCCCTGGCTTTGGATGTGTTTTGTCACATGTGTGCATTGATCAGGACTCTGCTGAATCCTTGCAGGAAACTCTCTGGGGTTCTCTCCCTTTCTGCATCTCTTCTGCCTGGTACTCCAGCCTGTGAACTTCAATTGCTTTGGTCTCCCTGGACTCTCAGCTCTGTCTCCTCAGCTCAGGGAGAACACCAAGCTCTGCTCCAGCTCTACCCTCCTGCTCTTCAGCCTGGTACTCTCTCAAGGCTATCACTGGGGCAATTGTAGGGCTCACATGAATATTTTTTCTCATCTCTCAAGATGCCCAGAGTCTTAAAACTATTGTTTTCTGTCTTTTATCCAGTAACTTGTTTGTCTCAGGCAGGAGGGTGAATCTGGTTTCTGTTTCTCCATCTTGGCTGGAAGCAAAAGTCTGCTGCATTTAATTACTTTTTAAAGCATTTTTATATCCATTCTCTTATTTTGTCCTCACTGTATCCCTAGCCTGTGAGTGAGTTTTAAATTCTTACTGATGGATGAGGAAACTAAGGGCTAGAAAGAGGAAGTGACTTTCCCAGGGCCACAGAAGGAGTCATAGTGGCAAGAGAGGAATATAAAATGTACCTGACATTGTATTACAGTCTCTATACAAGTCCCAACTCATGACACCTCATATAATAGTATGATGAAGAAATGGAAGCCCAGGAAGATGAAGAAATGGTTTCCAAGCCACACAACTAAAAACAAAATTTAAAAAGTTGTTTTTTTAGTTATTGATTTTAGAGACAGAGGAGAAGTGTAAAGCCAGTAGCCACAGTCACAGCCGCCAGGCCAATGCAGGTTTGCATTAGATTAGACGGTAATAAAACAATGGAGCCATTAGCTTTAATCCTAACTTGCACGCAGCGGGCAAGTAAAAACACACACTGGGCTTCAAAATCCACTCATTCAGTGCCCACAAAGCTACTGACTTATCCGAGTTTCCTAGAATCAAAGGTGTCTACCTCACCAGCCTCATTCTCCTTTGTTCCCCATCCTTTGTTTCTCTCTGCACAAACTCTGCACTAACTGGCTTCTCTTTCAGCACTCGCCATTTTGGCTGCCTCTCCTGGCCTCCTCCACGTGGCATTTCTCTGCTCTCTTCTCTAAAGCTAATCTCAGAAACCGAGAGAGAGCAAGCTCCCAGTCTGCCCCACTTTATAGTGTAGAAATCAAAACCTTTAATCCAATATACAAACAAGGAAGTCTCTGATACAAAGTCATTTATCTGAGGCATACTGGGATTCCTCATGAGAGTGCACCACTCTACATCAAAAAGGGTGGGAAAGGCTTAGTCCTAAAACCAAGCCCCAGGATACAAGGATCCTGCCTGCCCACAGCCCGCCCCCAACACACATTAATATAATCACACCCATCCCAAGAAAGAAGGGCAATTAATATTATCACCTAGGCAATGGTCTTCCACATGGGCAGCGCCATCTTTAACAAAGTGAGCATAATATATTTTATCTGCCCAACAAGAAGGGAGGGAGAGAAAGAGAGAGAAACATTAGTCTGCTGCTCCACCTATTCATGCATTCATTGGTTGATTCTTTTTATTGTTTAATTTATTGGTTGATTTAGAGAGAGAGGAAAGGAAAGAGAAACATCAATTTGTCGTTCCACTTATTTATGCATTTACTGGCTGTTTCTTGTATGTACCCTGACTGAGGATTGAACCCACAGCCTATCAGGATGGTGCTCTGTTGGGCAGATAAAGTATATTATGCTCACTTTGTTAAATATGATGCTGCCCATGAGGAGGCCATTGCCCAGGTGATATTAATGTGTGTTGGGGGTGGGCTAAAGGCAGGCAGAATCCTTGTAGCCTGGGGCTTGGTTTTGGGACTAAGCCTTTGCCACCCTTTTTGATGTGGGGCGGTACAATCCAATCATGCCTCAGAGAAGTGACTTTGTCTTAGAGACTTCCCTATTTTGTATATTGGATTAAAGGTTGTGAAGCTACACTATAAAATAGGGGTAGAACGGGAGCTTGCGCTCTTGGTTCCTGGGATGACTAGCATGAGAGAGCAAAGAGCAGAAAGAGGCCATGTGGCCAGGAGAAGCAGCCAAGATGGCAGAGTGCTGAGTGAGATGCCAGTTTGTGTAGAGTTTGTATCTGGGATAAGGAAGGAGATGGGGAACTGAGGAGAATAAGGCTGGTGAGCTAGAAACCTTTGATTCTAGGAAACTCGGATAAGTCAGTGGCTTTGTGAGCACTGAATATGAGTGGGTTTTAGAGCCCAGTGTGTATTTTTACTTGCCCGCCGGGTGCAAGCTGGAATTAAAGACTATGGCCCACCAGTTTGTGGCTCCGTTGTTTCTTTACCGACTGTCCGAATCCAATGCGAACCTGCATGGGCCGGGCTGCTGTGATGGTGGCCCTGGCTGTGGCTTCTGGCTTTACATGCTCTAATCAACTAAGCTACCTAGCTAGTTGAATTTTAAATCTGTAGTTGAATCCATAGCCAGTAGTGCCTTATAATACAGTGTCTCCACTCTTCTAGATAAGTGATCTTTTCATTTGTTTTTAAAGGTTTTTGTTTTTTATTAATTTATTATCTTAAATAGTTATTGGCTATCTTTTATGTATTGGTTACTGTAAAGCCAGCAGCCAAGGCCACCATCACAGCAGCCTGGCCAGTGCAGGTTCGCATTGGATTCAGACAGTCGGTAAAGAAACAATGGAGCCAAGAACTGATGGGCCATTACCTTTAATTCTAACTTTACTAATTATACTTCACAAATTCTAACTTCTATATTAGTTCTGGGTCTGTTTGGATTGATTGCTCTTTCCTCTTCATTGTGAATCATATTTTCTTGCTCCATTTTATACCTGGCAAGTTTATGATTGGATATACAGCTATAAAGCCAGTAGCCAGGGCCAGGGCCACTATCAGAGCAGCCCAGCCCATGCAGGTTCGCATTGGATTCGGACAGTAAGTAAAGAAACAAAGGAGCCAAAAGCTGGTGGGCCTTCATCTTTAATCCTAGCTTGCACCCGGTGGGCAAGCAAAACACACACTGGGCTCCAAAACCCACTCACATTCAGTGCTCACAAAGCTACTGATTTATCTGAGTTTCCTAGAATCAAAGGTTTCTAGCTCACCAGACTTATTCACCTCTGTTCCCCATCTCCTTCCTTCTCCCTGCACAAACTCTGCCCAAACTGGCTTCTCTCTCAGCACTCTGCCATCTTGGCTGCTTCTCCTGGCCTACTCCACGTGGCCTTTCTCTGCTCTCCTCTGCTCTCTCTGCTCTCTCATGCTAATCTCAGGAACCAAGAGCAAGCTCCCGTTCTGCCCCTACTTTATAGTGTAGAAATCCAAACCTTTAATCCAATATACAAAATAGGGAAGTCTCTAATACAAAGTCACTTCTCTGAGGCATGATTGGATTGTACCACCCCACATCAAAAAGGGTGACAAAGGCTTAATCCCAAAACCAAGCCCCAGGCTACAAGGATTCTGCCTGCCTTTAGCCCACCCCAACACACATTAATATCACCTGGGCAACGGCCTCCACGTGGACAGCGCCATCTTTAACAAAGTGAGTATAATATACTTTATCCGCCCAACAGTTACTGTATAAGTTCAGATAAAATATATGGGTGAAAACAAGTATGATTTTGCCTCCCAGGGTCTTTTCTGTAATATGAAAATTAGAAAAGAGTACAAATAAATGCTATAAACTATGTGCTATAATAGTTTGTTCAGACATTCTCTGTTTAAACATGTATCGAAGTTTTAGTTTAAGCAGGTCACAAGCAAGGAGGCTTAAGCAAACCAATTCTAATAGATTATCACATAGAAAAATTTTATAGGAAACAGAATGATTAGGTTATCACTGTTAGACTGGATACAAGGAAAGGATTGTTTCCAGATCATTAGATTCTGACTGACAGTCAGCTGAGTGGGTGGGTAACTGACTTCCCAGAAGAGGTCTTAATCTCATTAAAGTTTATCAGAAAATTGCTTAAGCATTTTATCAATGCTAATTTCTTCCCAGAAGGAGGTTGGGGATTACATCATGCAAAAAGGTTCTGTCCCATACCAGGTTTGGGACTGTGTATCTTTATTAGAATGTGTACAGGATAGAGTAGAGAGAGGGGATGGTGAACTCACCCAGGGGCAACAACACTGTGATAACTAACACTGCGTGAGTGAGGGTTTACTGTATGGCAGACACTGTTCCTTTGCATATCAGATATTAACTCATTTAATTCTTGCATACCATTACGAGGTAGGGGCTTTGACTACCCCCGTTTTACAGAGGAAGAAAGTGAGGCACAGAGGTTAAGTAACTTAACCTCTCAAGGTCTCATGAGTAGGATGTGATGGAAAGGTCAGGAAGGTATCATGAGGAAAGCTGGAGAATCTGTTCTCTGGGTGGATGATGGGGAGGAAAGAATTCTGGGTAGATAGGACCTCCACCCCTTCTCTGCCATTAAGCCATGCTTGTCATCAGGGGTGCAGAGGGTCTGGGCTAGTGGGTCTACTTGCCTCCAGTGCATGACCGGGAAATCTGTTTGGGTTGTGTCTTTGGCTATAGAGATGGTGTAAAGCCAGTAGCCAGGGCTGCCAACACAGCAGCCCGGCCCATGTAGGTTGGCATTGGATTCAGACAGTCGGTAAAGAAACAACGGAGCCAAAAACTGGTGGGCCATAGTGTTTAATCCTAGCTTGCACCCGGCGGGCAAGTAAAAACATACACCGGGCTCCAAAACCCACTCACATTCAGTGCTCACAAAGCCACTGACTTATCCGAGTTTCCTAGAATCAAAGGTTTCTAGCTCACCAGCCTTATTCTCCTCAGTTCCCCATCTCCTTCCTTATCCCAGATACAAACTCTGCACAAACTGGCATCTCACTCAGCAGTCCGCCATCTTGGCTGCTTCTCCTAGCCACATGGCCTCTTTCTGCTCTCTGCTCTGCTCCCTCCACTCTCTGCTCTCTCATGCTAATCATCCCAGGAAACAAGAGAGCAAGCTCTCATTCTGCCCCTATTTTATAGTGTAGAAATCCAAACTCTTAATCCAATATACAAAATAGGGAAGTCTCTGATACAAAGTCACTTCTCTGAGGCATGATTAGATTGTACCACCCCCCCCCACACACACACACACACACACACATCAAAAAGGGTGGGAAAGGCTCAATCCCAAAACCAAGCCCCAGGCTACAAGGCTCCTGCCTGCCCCCAACACACATTAATATCACCTGGGCAATGGCCTCCACGTGGGCAGCATCATCTTTAACAAAGTGAGCATAATATATTTTATCTGCCCAACAGATGGCTAACTCAACCCCTAGCTGTGTTTGCAGACTATGTTTTCTGGTTTGGGCAGAGTGGAGACTGC
This sequence comes from Saccopteryx leptura, assembly GCF_036850995.1. Lineage (NCBI taxonomy): Eukaryota > Metazoa > Chordata > Mammalia > Chiroptera > Emballonuridae > Saccopteryx > Saccopteryx leptura. Next base: position 21,557,254 of record NC_089513.1, read on the forward strand.
CCTCCACCTAGACACTTTCAAAGGTACAAGCAAAGTTTCAGGCCAAGGCAAAACCACATTAGCCTAGCTAGCCATGAACGGGCAGCTTGAGTGGTTGCTCTAGCCTGAGTGTGGTTTTGTTTATTTGTTTGTTTGACAGGTTTTTGCATCTTTGCTACTAAGTGCCATAGCAGAGGGAGCGTTGAAAGTGGCGGGAACAGGGGTCCTACTATTGTAGTGTAAATACAGTAAAGATAATAAAGGTTTACAGGGATGCACACAAATTGGTAGTTTCTGCAGTGTTATTTCAGGCACAGGAAAAATCTAGCTTGTTAGAAATCACAGGAGCTTCTGGGAAGAAATTTAAAGAGAATGTTTAAAAAATAATATTTTTTATAATTCATATAAAATTCCACTAAACTCAATCCAACCAGTATATTATTTTTACATATTATCTTCTAAATGTATATAGATGCTGGTGTCTGGGCCATGGTACATACCGACTATTTTGTATTCTGCTTGTTTTCAACAACCAGTGGGTCATAAACATTTTTCATGTTTCTGCATAATTATCATTTTAATGACCACATAATATTCCATTGTGCTGAGGTACTGTAATTTATTAAACCATTCTCCTTAATGTTGGCCATTTATGTTTTCAGTTTGGAGCTTTTATAGATAACACTGCAGTAAGCATTGTCTTGTAAATAGTTTTTTGCTGCTATTGAATTTCTATGAGAATAATTCCTACCAGAGGAATTACTGGTAAAGGACACAGACATCTACATGGCTCTTTCTCTATATGGCTGAATTGCTTCCAAAAATATTGTTTAATACAGTGTCATCACTCTGAAATGTATCTACTAGTTTCATCTAGACTTGAATAGCAGTTAGCAAAAATGTATATACACATATGCAAATTTGACAGATAGAATGGTATCCCAATTTGCTTTAATTTATACTCCTTTGTTTACTAGTAAAGATTACTATTTCTTCATGTGTTTGTTTATAATGTATTGAGTTATCTGTGAATTATCTGTTCATTTATATATTATGGTCTTGGTGGGTTTTTTTTTATAAATTTAAATGGGCTTTTTATAGACTATAAGTATTAATCATTTTTGTCCTGTTTATTCAAATATTTATCCTAGTTTGTTGTCTTCTTTTTAATTTTCTTTATAGAGAAACTTTATATTGTTATGTATAGGAATTTTCATTCTCATTTTAACAAAGAGAAAGCAATTTCTCTACAAATCTTTTGAGTATTTTATATGCTTTCCATTTAATCATTTATTCGACACAGTTATCTAGTGTCTTTCATGGGCCAGATATCCCTCTAGGCTCCAAGGAGATATATGCTTCTCATTTTCTTGGAGTTTACATTCCATTGAGAAGAGCAGCAATAAGCAAATGTGTAACTAATAAGCCAGGTAGCAATAAGTGTTACAAAGAAGAATAAAGAATAACAAGGGGAAACTTTAGTGCTCAGGAAAGAGCACTCAAAGAATGACATTTGAGATAGAGAGGATTGCTGTCAACAGCTGTCATTTGAGCAGAAGCCTGAATAAGGTGGCAGAGGACACAGCAAGTGCAAAGGTCCTGGGATAGGGGACATACCTAGCATATTGAGGAAATAAGGAAGCCATGTGTTTGGAATGAAGCAGACAAGTAGAGAATGGGGGAAAATGAGGTTGTCACCAGATGATATGGAGCCCTGGTGAGAACACTGGATTTAATCTCAGTGAAATGGAAAGCCATTGGAGTTGAAAGAACATGGGAGATATAGATATAACCCGTTACACTTTAACAACATCACTAGATATTTTTATATTTCAATCATTTTGGCTCAATTAATTTTCTCTTTATTTATAATCACATCATATACAAGCAATATTTTTATCTCTTCCTTTTCAGTATTAAATTTTATTACACTGTCTTTGTCTCTTTTTTGACAAAAACTTTCAAGACAATGTTAAATATTTAAATATTTATTAATGATTTCAGTAACAATGATAGTAGCAGGTACCTTTATGTGTTCTGAAATTTAGAGGAATCATTACTAATTTAGTATAAATATGGAGGCTCTGTGTTACCAACAGAAATTCTTTTTATTCTAGGTCTTAAAGTTTTATTAGAAATGGTTGTTGAGTTCTGTAAAATATTTTTAAGTATACATTATAATTGTGATATGCTTTTCCTATTTAACATCCTGATATGATGTAGTATATTAATAGAAATCTTGTATGAAGCAATTGTTGCTTGTAGCCCTCAGGTAACCCTCCTCGTCATGGTGTAATTTTAATGTATTGAATATATTTCTATTCTTTTATGTCTGTACTATCTGTGCTGACAGTTAAGCCTGGTGTCCTCTATGACTATGGAAGATGGCAATTTTCTCTTTACCCTAGATCCACAACAGAAACACAGATTCCCGTATCCCCATCCTTATACCATGAGTGTGGCTAGATCAATATGTACTGTTTTCCTTATTGTAATTGTGTACACTGGTTGTAATGTCCAGCGTAATGGTTGTATGTATAGTTGTAATCATACTACCTGAACAATGTAGGATACTATATTGTTTCTTTCTGACACAACTTTTTATTTTCCCTGGAGTTCAAAATGTTTCTATATTTGATTAGTTTTCTGTGGATTTATCATTAATTCAGCCCCAGATGTTCCTTACTTAGCCAAATGCCTTCCCAATCTTTTCCCTATTATCAGGCAATCTGTCGGTTTCACCTCCTGGTGAAGTCTCTCTGCAGACTTCTGACCTGCTCCGTTCTTGTCCAGGGCTCTGCTACACAGATGTCAGTCAGCGTGGAACCATCAGTCACCGTCGTTTTAAGGATTCCCTTTCTCCCTCTTCTGTTTGAAACTCCTGTTTTCTGAATCCAGTATCTTCTTTCTTATTTTTTTGCTCCCTTCGTTTGACAGTACACATCCTCCACTAGCTTCTAAGAAAAGGTGCTGGAGACACTTCTGCCTCTACCCCTCCATTCTTCTTATTTTAGCTCTTTATTCTTAAACATATCACATAGAAAAGTGGATAAAATCGGCACGTACAATTTAGCGTATAGTTATAACGCAAACACCCAAGTAACCATCATCTATATTAAAAACCCCTGGAAACTCCTTCTCTCTCCTGAGATGTAACTATTAGCCTTAATTTACATGGTAATAATTTTCTTGCTTTCCTTTTATCAATTATGCTTTCATCTTTATCATTTAGACTTGCCGGGTTTTGAACCTACTACAAATGAAATCGTTATACATGTATCTTTTTAGGTCTTGTTTTTAAGTCAACGTTAGGTTTGTTAGACTCATCCATTTGGTTGTATATAGTTGCAGCTCATTCTCATTACTGTATTCCATTTCTGGATGTATAAGGATATACACTAATCTTATATTGCTTCTGTTTTTTGATTGGATCATTCCAGCTTTGAGCAAGTACATACAAACAAACTGCTGTAAATCTCCTTGGCATGTAACCACATGGTATACATTGCTATTGTGTATACAGCAAGGGGTGGAATTGTCTAACGTAGAGTATGCCTATCTTCCTTGTTACTAGACAACACCAAGCTATTTATTTTCAACCTATTCAACAAGGTTCTCAAGCTCCTGGATTATCAGGCTGGACCAAGAGCCTCCCTCAGCTGGTCCTCCTCCATGTCAGATCTCCCTGCTTATCTTTCCTGTACCAGCCTTCACTAAGTTGTCCTCTAAGCCCTGAGTCCAGGTGAGGTCACTTGATGGGCAGGGACTGTAGAGATGGGCACCTCCTAGTGTGGCCAGGGTGAGGGCTCCCTGCTTGCTGGCTTTGGGACACCCCTTCCTCTGGGAGCATCACTAGCTGCTCAGCTCACCCACTGGTAGTTCACATCCCTACACTGGCTATAGTGACGTCCCCACCTCCCCCCACACCCGTCCCCTCACTGGTCTGGCATGTTCCCTTCAATTCCCTTCAACACACACTTCCCGACTGTCCATTGTGGCCAGACACAAGCAGCACGCTGGTCACGGCACTGGGACCTGGAGAGCGACTGTAAGCTTCATTCTAGTTCACTGACTTTACCTGAGAGGGGAAACTGAAGACCAGAGAAGGGAGGAATATGTGGCGATTCAGCAGGAGAGCAGAGATTTAAGCTCAGCCACCTTCTGTTCCTTCTAGGGCCGCTTCCCAAACCGCTTAGGTTGGGGTGAACATTCTTCAAGCACTGCTGAACCCAGGCGGCTAGCTGAGGGTACCTGACGGGGTGGCCAGAGCATTGTGTGGGGCAGGGGGTGGCCAGATGGTGCTTCCAGGCCCTCTTTAGTGGAGAGTTTGATGAGCCCCTTAGAAGGAATATTGGTTCCTACGCTTAGTTCCTCTTTATTGATAATCTACACAAAGAAATGTTAATACTTTTAATTATGAGGTCAGATTAATACTTCATGTAAACGATTTTATTTAGAAAATGCAAACTAATCCCCTTTGCAGAAAGACTCTGTCTTGTGGGCCCTCTGACCTGCTTGCCTGGCTGGGTCTTGGGCCGGAAGAGGGACGGGGAGGTGGTTGCCTCCCAGGCCACATGTAGGACACATTCTGCACCCTGAGGAGGCCCACAGGGAAGGCTGGGTCGCCTAGCTGTGCCCCGAGCGCCTGTGCAGCCCTGCTCCTCAGACCGAAGGCCGGCGAGGGAGCCGGCGGGTCTCCGGAGGCTGCTGCCTCACCAAGTCTTCCCCGCTCCTTCCTGTGGACTCCGAGATGGTTCCCGCCAACAGGGCTGATTATTCCTCAATTTGCTCCAACCTGAAAATAAAGGCAGATAAAGTGAAAATATTCCGGGAACAATGCCAAGCCAAAGGCATTAAATTATTAAGCGATCTCTATCTGAGTAATGGATTTATGCCTTTTAACAACTTTAAAAGAAATATAATGTTTTTCAATACCCTCTTTTAGGGAACTTCTTATAAATGAACTGTCCATTTTATTAGTATTAAAGGAAATGCAGATTGAATCGGAGCTTCCAGAGCGGGTGATTATCTGCAGATTTCTCCTTAGAGCTGGGAAAATTAACAACATAGATTAATCCATGCATTTTTTTAAAGGGGCACTTACAAGATACTGTACAATAAATTGAAAAGTGTATAACTATCCATCAAGGTAAATCTTGGGAATATAATAATTAGAAATCACATAACCATAGCCAGGGAAGATAGGAGCTAAAATTAGATGTGTGTGGCTGTTAGATGTCACCAGAGTGAGTGCTGGCGGTAGAAAGGGGCAGGAGGGGTGGGTCAGCTGGACACAGGAAGAAAGTTGGGGTCAGAGCGAGCTGCCCAGATAGACGGGGTGCTGTGTGGGACACTTGGAGGTGCAGATTGGACGAGGAGCGAACAGGCTTTTTTGGTTGGAATCTGACAGCTGCCTTGTTTTCTCTCCTCCCCTCCTCTGACCCTGGCTGTCTTCACCTCCAGCCTGGCACAGTTCTCTGCTCGTAGTTCCAGATGGTTCGGAGTGCTGTGGTTGCCACCGGAGAGCCAGATGGATTCCTTTTGTGGGGGGTGGGGCATATAGGAAAGGGGGAGAAACACCCTGTTGTTAACTCTAGAGAGTGTGTGTCAGTGTTTGTGAGTCTGTGTACATGTATGTGAGGATATGCACACCTGTGTGGAAGTATGCACGTGTGTGAATATGAGGGCACTGTATGACTGTAGTATGTCTGTCTGTGTGAATGTATCCATGTGTGGGTGAGTGTGTATGTGTGTATATGTATGTATGTGGGGGGTGAGTGTTCCTGTCGAATGCCCTCTAAGCTGGAAAACTGCCTGCACGTCTGGTTTTCTGTTCAGAGCCTCCTGACTCCTGGCCTCCAAGGCAGGGGTGTGGCGGGCAGGGAGCGGCCACCACAACGCCCCAGCTGGGCAGCTCCTGCTCTTCCTGCCGCAGCCTCCACGCTTGGCAGTGCTGTGAGGCCGGTGGGTGGGGAGGGCAATGAGGAGGTGTCCGGCCAGGGAGGGGGTGTCAGGGGAGGGAAAGGCAGGGGAGGCCCCGCCCTGCCTGTTAGCAGCCAGGCCAGCATTCCCATAGCCCTCTCCCAGGGCAAGGACCCAGTGCCATCGGTGCCGGGCAGATGGCAAGCACAACCCTCCCTGCCAGAGGCAGGCTTGGGAAAGGATTTTTTTCCAAGGACTGACCCTTAACAAAGTTACCCCTGGTCAGAACCAGCAACTGGCCTTTGAAATATGGTTCATTTCTCCCATGATACAGATGGGAAAACTGAGGCCCACACAGGTGAAGTGCCAGGATGTGAGTGGAATGCCTGTCGATCACTGTGATTGTCCCTGGCCTTTATTGCCCGAGGTCCTACTGGGTGCCAGTCCTGTCTCCCTGGCCGAGGAGCCACAGTGGAGAACACTCCCTGCACATCTGATTGTGCCTAATGGCAACGACTTCCTTCGTGGAGGGCTGGGAGCGTCTGGCGGTTCCCTGGTGGCCCTCTGCACCCCCCTCTCAGCCCCCGAGCTCTCTCCGTGGCACCCACGCCTTTTCTCCTGTTGCCACATCACTGCACCCCACAGCGCCCGCCCCTGTCGAGAGCCTGTCCGAGTCAGGCTTTCTGTGTGGGCTAAGGAGCTGTGCCCTTCTATGCTCCCTCATCAGGATGCTTCGTTTTGACTCCTGCCCTCTCGCTTTGAGACGGAGGGGGAGAAGGAGAGGGAAGGGGGCCCTTCTCCCTGCCGTGTCCACAAACTCTATGATACCTTCCAGATGGCTTTTTCTTTCTTTTCTAAATTTTCTTATTTTTCCCTTTAGTTACTAGAAGGCAAAGACTAGTCCTGTGAAAATCCTTATGGTCATTACTGTCAATGTACACAGGCACTGTATCATGTAGAGAACTAAGCTAGCAACAGAGACCATAAACAGCAGTGGCTTAAATAATTTCAGTGTTTATTTTTCTTTAGTGCGAAGAAGGCCCAGAGATAGAAGTTCAGGGCTAGTGTGAAATTCCCACAGCCACCCTGGACTTGTGCACCACACCCTTCTCCTTTCCTCACCTGGGCATCTCCGTGGGCCTAGCTGGCGCCTAGAGCTCCAGCTATCATGACTTTTTTTCAGCTATTATGACTTTTAAAGAGCACTTTTTTTTTTATCATCCCACCCAGAAACAGCTGCATACATTTTATTAACCACCTCTCTGCAAAATTATCTTGGAAATGTACTTTTTCAGGTAGGTAAGTCACCCAAGTTTCTACATCATAAAGGGAGCATGCCGAGTAGGGTAAAAAAACAAAGCCGCCGCATCTGAGGCAGGGCCTCTTTCCTGTTCACACAGACCGGAGGGGAGGACAGCCAAGTCTCCCATTGTACAGGTGCACACCTCGAGGAGAAAACAGGTTCAATGGCATGCTCACAGAGCAGGAGGACTGGGACTAAGACCTGGGACTGTCGGTCACTTCTTTGGCCAGCCCATGGAGGAAGTAAGGAGAGATACCATCCCCACCCCTGCTATACACACACACACACACACACACACACACACACACACTCACACACGGAGGATCTGTGAGCAAAAACACACTGCGGTGTGTTCAAGCAGAAAAAATACTCTTGATCCGGTGAGTTCTCCCCCTCCCCACTCCCTTACCTGCAAAGGCTTGTTGACTGGTTGTCTCTGTTAAGCATGTACCGCCTGCTGGCTGGTGGTATGAGAGAGAGCCAGGGAGTCGAGCTGGAGCCCTTAGGGTTGTAGGGCGCACCGTGGTGGTGATTGGAGGAAAGGGTGTGGGTGGGGACACTCCTCACCTCTGTTCTAACACCTCTGCCTTTGCTGCACTGCTGGGTCTCAGGGCTGACCTGACCCTGCGTCTCATGCATCCTTTCTGCAAGCCCCATGTAAAACCATCCTCCAGCTCTTCCTGAAGGAAGCAGACAGCTCTGTGGTCCAGGGCCCAGTGTGCAAGCACGTGCAGTACTGGGCTGGGCTGGTCCTGTCGATTTAGTCTTCAAGATGTGTTGGTTTGGTTTTTATAATGCTGCCGGCACCGTGTCTGGGCTTGGGCTGCCATCTCCAGTGCAGCTCAGGGCTGCAGCCCAGAGGCAGGGGCCCTCGGAACCCAGGTTCTGGCTGCCCTGTCTTCCCCTCCCCTTCTCAGATTTCTAGCTGCGTCGTCTAGAGTTCCGTTGGGTGCAGCGCAGGCACAAGGTCCTGTGCAGATAACACTGACGGAGAGGCGTTCTCGTGCCCTGCAGTGTGGGGGCTGCTTGTAAATGCTGGTGGCGACCCTGTGCCAGTCACATATGTACGTATTAAAACGGGCAGTCCCTTGTGTCCTGTGTCTATGTGGCAAGGCACTCCCCTTCCTTCTGGAACACAGTGCGCTGGGAATTGCCCTGGGGGAGGCGTCCAGGACCAGCCTGGGGAGGTTTTGGGTAAGGCCCCAGCTTCCCCAACCTTGGATTTTTCTCATCAGAGGAAGGGGGATGATACCATTATTACCTGCCTTAGTTATACCCGGAGTGGGCCGAAAGAATAGACAGGAAAAGTACTTTTCAGTGTGGAAGATTCTTGTGCAAAGAGGGTCCTGCTCTCAGACCTGGCAGGTCCTCCTCCCACTCTCTTGCTCCCTTTGGCCAGAGTCCCTCCCTGCGCAAGCAACTCCCGTGCCTCAGTTTCTCTCCGGGTCACCCAGAGTAGAGGCTGGCAGGCAGCGGCCCCAGCCGTGCTCTTTCCTAACCAGCCTACCCTCGCCCCGAGCTCAGAGTGCTTGCTGGAGGCAGGGCGGAGGGAAGGCGGGGGTGGCGGGGTGGCCAGGGCACAGCCTTGGGTGCTGCCCCTACTCAGTGTGCAAGGCAAGCTGCTTTCCCTCTGTGCCTCTATTGTCTCACCTGGAAGGAGGAATAAAATATTTGCTTCCCTGAGTTGTTCCAGGGATTAAATGAGTTAACATCTACAAAGCACTTAGAAAAGTGCCTGGCAACTTAATAACTTTTAACTAGCTAGCTGCTATGGACTTGTTTATGTTTTTGCACGGTTGGATAAAGACCTTCTGAACCCAGTTTTAAGTCGGGACAGGTTGTGAGTCTGAAGGTTGGGTTCCGGGGTGCCTAGACGTGAGGCCAGCATGTAGGTGGAAATTGGAGCTCCGTGGGTCGGCCCTTGGCAGTCTGGGTCCCCAGTTACATCCCCCGCCCTCTGCATGGTGCCCGGCACTCAGGACTCAGTGAGTATGTGTTCCCTAGAGGCAGCCTCGCTGCTCCCACATCCGTAGGGAGGAAGTGAGGCATGGCCACTGCCTGAGCCTCAGCCCAGTGTCCTTGAGCAAATTCTAGGCTCCCAGTCAGGATGCCGGTACTAAGATTTCAGCCATAGCAAAGTGGTGCATTAGTTCATCTCCTCTGCACCCTGGGTGTGTGCCTGAGTTGAACATGATCCAGACTGTGCTCGCTACAGGCCAAGCCCACTCTGAGTGAACCTCACTGTGCTCTGCTTCAGAGGGGCTGGGGCTGGTGGCCCAGGGCGGGCTCCGGTCGGCACCTTCCCGAGTGGGCCTTCCATTTGTGAACATGGCTTTCTGGTCCAGCAGCAGATGTTGGGCTTACAAATGGGCCCAGTGATAAGACCCATGGGACCTGCACCGTGACAGAAACCCATGGAGCAAAGGCTGGCCAGCATCCCCAGCTGCCAGCGTGTCCTCTGGGGTCGTGACAGGAAACCTGGGGGCCTTCTCTTTACCTGCACTGCCTCAGTTCCAGGCTGCATTGCAGTCACCCCCTGGTCAGTCTCTGTGTGTCTCTCGCCATTCGTGCAACCCTCTGTTCTGACACCAGTTGCCAAGACAAGGACCTGGTCCAGGCTCTCTACTGCTTCAAAGCTGTGACCCGCTGTGGCCAAGCAAAGGGGGATGTCATGTGCTCCTCTTCCCCACCCTGCCACCCACTGTGCCCGCCTTTGCACCATTTGAGGTGTGCCTTCTACAGATGGAAGCATCGGCCCGCGTTACAGTGCAGACTCTGTGCAAGCCCGCAGCAGTCATCAGCCCCGTAGCAGACCGGTGCACGGAGTGCTGAGGCCACTGCCTGGATCTGCGTCCTTTCCCACCATCTACAGCAGGGGTCCCCAAACTTTTTACACAGGGGGCCAGTTCACTGTCCCTCAGACCGTTGAAGGGCCGGACTATAAAAAAAAAACTATGACCAAATCCCTATGAACACTGCACATACCTTATTTTAAAGTAAAAAAACAAAACAGGAACAAATACAATATTTAAAATAAAGAACAAGTAAATTTAAATCAACAAACTGACCAGTATTTCAATGGGAACTATGCTCCTCTCACTGACCACCAATGAAAGAGGTGCCCTTTCCGGAAGTGCGGCGGGGGCCGGATAAATGGCCTCAGGGGGCCGCATGTGGCCTGCAGGCCGTAGTTTGGGGACCCCTGATCTACGGGCTGTGTGACCTGGGGAGCCACTGACGCCGTGCACCTCAGTGCCCTGCCCTGGGACGAGGAGAAGCCCCTCATTACAGGGAGGTGGTGAGGAATCGGTGAATCACTCTGTGCGAGCGCTTAGACCAGGGCCTTGCACATATCAGTGCTCATTAGATGTCCATGCTGCCACCATCATTGTTGTTTTTTCTTTCTCCAGCTAGCGGAGGACACATTGTGGGGCAGTGTCTGGGGGCAGGAGCCGGCAGGTGTGCATCGCAGGAGGAGAGATTCAGTCTCAGAACGGGGACTCCGGGTCGGGAACAGCGCTGCCAGGGGCAGACAGCTCACCTTCCACTCTTGCTGCTGCATTTATGAAACAGAGATAATAGGAATCTTAACTCAGCCCCCCGGTCAGGTCCCACACTCGAGGGTCCACTGCGGCCATGGAAAGGGCCTCGTAGCAGAGACTGTTATTGTAAAGGAGGGATGACAGACAGTTCCTGTTAGCCGTAGGAAGGGGGGAGGGTCTTGCACACAGTGGGTGGGGGGTAGGGAGAGCCCTCGCCTGCCGTCTGCTGAGAGCTGACTGTGACAGGGCCTTCCCTTTGGACACCCCAGCAGCGGCCTCCAGCACGGAGGCCGAGTTCCTGCCCAGGCGGCCTCTGCAGCTGGGGGCCTGGGGTGGAGGGGAGGGGAGGACGCAGTGATGGGCCGGCCTGTGGGAGCTGCCTGGGCAGGAATGAAGCACAGGCCGTTGGGTGGGCGGCACAGGCTGGAGCGAAGGCTTGAGCCCGAAGGGAAGATCTCAGACAGAGGGGAACAGATCCAGGATGAGGGGGACACAACAAACTACTTTAAGGGAATAAAGGGAAAAGGTGCTTTTATATCATTTAAACAACACTGATGACAATAAACAATACAGATTTGTTACCAGCAGGGGCCTTGATGAAACTAGGCCCCCACAGGCGTCTTTGCAGGTGCCTGTCAGCCCTGTGTGGAGAGAGCCTGGGCCAGAGGACCCCAGCTTTCACCCAGCACTCACACATGCACTCCTGTGACAGGCCCTATGGAAGGGTTCCCCCGCCGGCTCCTGTGCGGGGTCCTCGGTCCTGGAGCGGCTTCTGTTACAGGAGGAGCATCAAGAAACGCAGTGTACTTCTGCCCTTGTCCCCCGTGGTGTGTGGGGGACAGAGGCAGTGCCCCTGGTGACAGAGCAAGGGATCAGCTGGGGCCTCTGGAGTGTGCCAGCCACCGTCTAGCATGGCTTTTGTGGCTCAGCGGCCCTTTGGGGGCAGTGATTCTCTGTAAAACACCGGGGATGCTACAGGGAGTGGGCTGTGACCCCGACCGCCCAGGCCCGGGGTGAGGGTTGAGGACCCAACTCCACAGGGGCAGCTGAAGCAGATGCTGCCAGCCCAGCGAGCCGCCCTGGGGCCCCCTGTTCAGATGCTGATTTTAGACCAGGCCCGAGGAGGAGCAGGGGCAGGACAGGAGAGAGGCCCCGTGCAGGCGCAGCGCCTGAGTCCTTGTCCACGGTGGGACAGCGGTCTCTCCGCCTGGGCCATCGCCTGTCCTTTGCCGAGGCTCTGTTTACCTCGGTGTATCAGGTTTGCAGCAATGTGGCTTCTCCTAGGGCCACCTCTGGGATGGAACATGGGACTGAAGGAGAGGGCATTTTAAAGTGACCCCTGGCTCCTGGCTGAGAAGTCAGTGCAGGGAGCCATGAGGAAAACACGTCCACTCGCTCTAGAAAACAGGCCTCACGCCCAGGAGAGGCGTCTGGCCTGGAGAGCAGGTGCAGAAGCCGTGGCGCCTCCTTTCTCGCGCATGCTTTGTCCCCCGAGAATAGTCACCCGTCTCTTTCTCCCTTCAACTCCTACCGACTGTGTAGCTCTGGCTACGCGTTTTTCTGAACAGCTCGGTTTGGTTATGTAACTTCCATTACATCGGCCATCATTCTCTCTATAACAAGGCTGCGCGCCCCGGAGACCGGATGGCATTTTCTACCCCCTCAGGCTTCGCCCATGCCAAGCGAATTCACAGAATAGCTCTGTCTCCTTACCGCTGACTGCAGAAAACAAATTTCTCTTCAGAGAAAGAACTTGGAGCGAATAAAAGCTGCCCACTGAGAAGCTGGCTGCCTGCTGAGGTAGCGAGCGCCCTGTCCCTGGGGGTACCCCCAGTCAGTGTGGAGGACCATGCATTGGGGGGCTGGGGAGGGCTCTGGCACCAAGTAGAAAGTTGGCTTGGATGTCTCCTTAGTGGCTGCTAGCATCTAGATAGAATAATGGTGGCAAGCAGGATCCCTTGAGCAGGATTGTTGGGACTGGTCTTTTAAACCCAAATCTTGGAGGAGACTTATTTACTCAATCAATTTATGTATTATTTTATACTGAGCCCACTTTGAAAAACACAAACAAAAATGGTGGCGTTCTGGCCCTGGCTGATTGGCTCAGCGGTAGAGCGTCGGCCTGGCGTGTGGAAGTCCCAGGTTCAATTCTTGGTCAGGGCACACAGAAGAAGCACCCATCTGCTTCTCCACCCATCTGCCTCTCCCTCCTCTCTATCACTCTCTTCCCCTCCTGCAGCCAGGGCTCCATTGGAGCGAAGTTGGCCTGGGCACTGAGGATGGCTCCATGGCCTCCACCCCAGGCACTAGAATGGCTCCAGCCACAACAGAGCAACGTGCCAATGGGCAGAGCATTGCTTCCTGGTGGGCATGCTGGGTGGATCCCGGTCAGGCGCACACGGGAGTCTGCCTCCCCACTTCTAAATTCAGAAAAATAATTTTTTAAAAAATGTTGGTGTTCTGAGTTTTAAAAACACATATGTAGAATAGGGCAGCTAAAAATAAACATGAAGACCATAGGGTCCAGCGATTCCAATTCTGAGTATAAAGAGAATTGGAAGCAGAGACTCAAACAGATGCTTGCACACCTATGTTTACAACAGTGGTATTCACAACAGGCGAGAGGTGGAAGCAGCCCAAGTGTCCATCAGCAGATGAATGGATAAGCAAAATATGCTCTATATATATAACAGAATGTTGTTCAGCCTTAAGAAGAAAGGAAATTCTGACACATGCTACCACAAGGATGAACCTTGTAGACATTATGAGTGAAATGAGCTAGTCACAAATATCATATATTCCTCCACTTACATAGATATCCAGAGTAGTCAGATTCATAGAGACAGAATGTTAAATGGTTGCCAGGGGCTGGGGGAGGGGTGGAATAGGGAGTTAGTATTTAATGGGTATAGACTTTCTGTTTGAGAAGCTGAGAAATCTCTGGAATGGTGGTGACAATTGCACAACTACATGAATGTACTTAATGCCACCAAACTGTAGGGTTAAAAATGGCTAAAATGGTGAACTTTATATTCTCTGCATTCTACCACAGTCACAGTAAGTGGACTTGTAGGGAAGGAAGCCACCAGGCTTTCCAGGCTGATACCACGCAGAGGCACGGGGAGTGCACCGCAGCCTGCTGGCACTCAACCCGGTCCCCGCTGTGCACAATGCTTGCTCTCACCACGGAACGGGCTGATGCGTGTCCAAGTACCTTTTGACTCACCTAGTCCTTCATTTGCCACACACGTCGTCGCAGCTGTGCAGTTTGGAGGCCATTTTTCATCCCAGCCCTACATTCTGACAGCTCCATGGATCCACACACACTTGGAAGCTCAACCCAGAGACAGACCCCTGCACTCTGACGTGGCCCACTAGCCAGTTCTGCTCTAAGTTTAGTGCCAGACCCCTATCTGGCTGTTCTTTAACCACAAGGGATTTGATAGTTTCATTCTGCATAGTCTGAACCAGTGCCCCAAAAAAGAGTTTATTGGATTTGGATAAATCACATGCATTTTGTGCCCTCTAGCTGCTTTCTTTTCAGATTTGACGCTGTTAGGTGTTTGCTTCATTTGTGTCAAGAGTAGTGAGATGTGAAAGAATGTGGGTGGTCTGTGGAAATATCAGCAGCCCTGGTGGAAGGAGCCATTGCCTCCCAGTGCACATGGGAGAGGCCACGACAGATGGGAAAACTCAGGTCAAGAGTGGGTCCCGCCCAACGCAAGCACAGGGTGCACTGGAGTGATTCGGCCCTCACTGAACATTCTGCGGCAAGCTCTCCTGGCCACAATCACTTCCTGACACGCTGTGATTTGGGGATAGAGAAACTATAGTGAAAAACCAAGCCCTGTCGATTGCACAAGTTAAGGACAATGGGATTTAAGATCACACCGGGGCATAAAGCCACCCTGGACGATGTTCTGGTCCTCGGACACACCAGCCGCATTCCTTCCGAAGGCCTTCGTGCCGGCAGCTCCTGCTGGTAGAACACTGCTCTGCCCTTGCTGCTGCTGCTGCTACTTCCCAGTATTCAGGGCTCTGTTCATCTGTGACCTGGGCCGTCCTGGACCACCGATCCAGAGTCGCCACCGTCAGCCTAGCACTGTTCTGCTTTGGGCCTTTGCAGGACACTTCACACCTCTGCTGTGTCCAAGGCCTCATATCTGTCCTTGCTGTGTTTACACCACCGTGAAGAGTGCCTGGCAAATAAGTGAGTCAGAGTCAACCCAGCTTTGCCTTTTCCAGAACGTCATATAGTTGTCATCATGCAGTAGTAACTTTTTCAGGTTGGCTTCCTTTACTTGTAATATATATTTAAGTTCTCTCCTTTTCATGAGTTGATAGCTCATTCCTTTTTAGAACTGAATAATATTCCATTGTCTAGATCAGTGGTAGTCAACCTGGTCCCTACTGCCCACTAGTGGGCGTTCCAGCTTTCATGGTGGGCGGTAGCGGAGCAACCAAAATATAAACAAAAAGATAGATTTAACTATAGTAAGTTGTTTTATAAAGATTTATTCTGCCAAACTTAGCAAATATCCGACATAAAGTACTTGGTAAGTAGTTATTATTATATGTTTTAACTTGCTGTAACTCTGCTTTATAAATTTTATAAAGTAAAGTTACTTCCCTACTTTATAAATCACCATTACTGTGGAACCGGTGGGCGGTTAGAAAATATTACTACTAACAGAGATACAAAAGTGGGCGGTAGGTATAAAAAGGTTGACTACCCCTGGTCTAGATGGACCACAGTTTATCCATTCACCTACTGAAGGACATCTTGATTACTTTTAAGTTTTGGCAATTATGAATAAAGCTCCCATAAACATCCATGTGCATGTGCTTGTGCGTGTGTGTGTGTGTGGGCAAAAGTTTTCAATGCATTGTGTAGATAGATGCTAAGGAACACAATGGCTGAATCATGTGGTGATAGTATATTTAGTTTTATACAGATTTGCCAAACTGTCTTCCAAAGTGTCTTCACCATTGTGCACTCCCACCGGCAGCGAATGGGAATTCCTGTTGCTCCACATCCTCACCAGCATTTGGTGTTGTCAGTGTCTGGATTTGGCCGTTCTGATAGGTGTGCAGTGCTATCTTGTTGTACTTTGACTTTGCATTTTCCTGATGACATGATTTAGAGCATCTTTTCTTATTCTTATTTGCCATCTATATATCTTCTTTGATGATGTGTCTGTTCAGGTCTGTCACCTATTTTTTAATCAGATTGTTCATTTTCTTGTTGAGGTTTAGGAGTTTTTTGTGTATTTCATATAACAGTCCTTTTTGTCGTATGTGACTTTAACAAATATTTTCTCCCAGTCTGTGGTCTGTCTTCTTATTCTCTTGACATTGTCTTTTGCAGAACAGAAAAATTGAATTTTAATGAAGTCCAGCTTACCAATTTTTAAAAATGAATTGTGTTTTTGGTAGAATCTCAAAAGCCATCGTGACACCCATGAGCATCTAAGGCTTCTCCTATATTATCTTCAGGTGGCTTGATAGTTTTGCATTTTACATTTAGGTTTATGGTCCATTTTTATTTAATTTTTGTGAAGGAGATAAGGCCTGTGTCTCGATTCATTTTTTCACATGGGGATGTTCAATTCTTCCAGCTTCATTTGTTGAAGAGACTATCTTTCTTTCTTGTATTGCCTTTGCTCCTTTGCCAAAGATCAGCTAACCGGATTTATGTGGGTCTATTTCTGGGCTCTTCATTCTGTTCCATTGAATTATTTGTCTAGTCGTTCACTGTTGTGATTACTGTAGCTTTATAGTGAAACTACAGGAAGTCTTGAATTCAGATAGTGTCTGTTGTCCTCCATCCAGCTTTGTCTTTTCCCCTCATACTAAGTTGGCTATTCTGGGTCTTTTGCCTCTCCATAAGAACTTTATGCATTAAAAAAAAAAAAAACAGCTTAATGAGATAAAATTTATATATCATGTAATTTATTCATCCAAAGCATATAATTCAATGGTTTTTAATATATTCACTAGCACCACTAATTCCAGAACACTTTCATTGCCCCTAAAAGATAACCCTTACCCATTAGCAGACACTCCCCATTCTCCCTTCCTTCAGCCCCTGACAACCAATTAATCTGCTTTCTGTCTCTATAAGATTTATCTATTCTAGAAATTTCATATAAATGGAATAATATGTGGCCTTTTGTGACTGACTTCTTTCACTTGGCATGTTTTCAAGGTTCATCCACGATGTAACGTATCAAAAAAATTTTTTTTTATGGCTGGATAATATTTCACTGTGTGAATATACCACAATTTATTTTATCCATTCATCAGTTGATGGGCATTTGTTTCCACATTTGGCTATTTTGAATAATGCTGCTGTGAATATTCAAGTACAAGCTTATGTGTCGGCATATGTTTTCATTCCTTTTGGATGTATATCTAGTAGAATTACTGCATCTGGTAACTCGCATTTACCGTTTTAAAGAACTGCCAGACTGTTTTCCAAAGTGGCTGCCCTATTTTATGTTCCTCCTAGCAGTGTATGAGGGCTCCAATGTTTCCACATCTTTGCCAACATTTGTTACTAGCTGATTTCTTGATTGTAGCCATCCTAATAGATAGCTGTGAAGTGGTGTCTCATTGTGGTTTTGATGTGCATTTCTCTACATGGTAATGGTATTGAGCATCTTCTCATGAGCTGATTGGCCCTTTGTTATATTCTTTGGAGAAATGTCCATTCAGATCCTTTGACCATGTCGTAAAAATTGGATTGTCTTTTATTTTTTAGTTCTAACAGGTTTTTATACATTCTAGACATAAGATATATATTTGCGAATTTTTCTCTCATTCTATCATCCTTTTACTTTCTTGATGATGTACACTGAAGCAAAAAAAAAATTTTCGATGAAGTCCCAATTTATTTCTTATTTTGCTACTTGTGCTTTTGGTGTTGTATGACTTGGATTTTTGAATAAATTTTGTTGTGAGCTTATGGTAGCTTTGCATCATGCTAAACTCAACTAAAATTTAAGTTTGTCAAGGGCAGAATTCATGTAAAATTCATCGTCATATCTGTTCCGGCGTCTGGGCTTGTTGACTTGATTTGGATCTGACTTGTACCTGGAGTCAGAATGCAAACACTCATCTCACAAAGGTTTCCAGACACCAGCTGCCTCTTCAGACTCTTCAGACGCTGTGCGCTCACATGCTGAACCTGCGGGCTGAGTCACCGGTGCCAGCGTGGAGCATCCATCAGCTCGTGGGCATCAGAGAGGGTTAAACGACACCGCGTTCGATGAGCCCCCTTTCTTCTCTCTCCCGCACTATAATAAATATCCCCATCTCTATATAAATATATCCAGGGGAATATATTCTATTTTGCCTTATGGGCAACAGCTGCTGTTTTTGCCAGGCTGTCATCTATTTAGTGGTTACTTTTTCGACTTTATTTTTAAACAGTATAACACGGAGTACAGCAACACTGAGCGTGGGACAGATGGAGAACAAATCCAAATAACAGACTTCCAGAGCCACCCTAATATAAGTGCCTGGGCTGGGGTGGGGGAACGGAACCAGACTGTCAGGTTGCTCACAGCAAACAAATATCAATAAATCACAACCTAAGTGGGGAACGGGGAGCAAATAAGGAAGCGGCACACCTAAGCCATTCTTCTGCTACCAGGAGTCTGGGGGGGTGGGGTGGTGGATGAGCCCAAGCTGCCAGGGGCTGCCCAATCGGGCTGAGATGAAAGAAAGTGCCGACAAGGCCCTCCTGGGGCGAGTGACAAGTCCCACATTCAGTGGGTGGAGATGTTAAGGAGCTGCAGGAGCAAACTGGAACGTAGAGCCACAGACATCTCTCTTATCTGGGTAAGGAGGCTCCAGGCTCAGTGCCAGCTAAGATATTTCCACCCCTTCATCTCCTGGGGAATAAGTAGAAGTTAGAGAGAAATGAGTTTGCAGATTGCGTTTTTTTGTTGTTTTTTTTTTTAAAGGAAGAAAGGAAAACTTGTTTTATTAATTTCCTCTAGAACCTCCAGCACTTGGTACAAGCTGGGGCGGGACAGAGGCCTCTGTCGTCCCCAGTGGCCACCTCTGTGCACAGTCCCTGCAGTGGTGGCTTCACTATGACCTCTCTCCAAAGGCTACTCCTGTTTACTTGTCTTTCCAAAGTCGACTAGGTGCTGGTGCGAGGTGCCTTTATATTTTTGGGACTGAACGTTGACATTGTGAACTCTTGACTGAAGTGCTGCCCCTTTCCTAAGGCTCTTGGGCACAGGAAAGCCACCAAGGATAGCTTCAGCTCCCGGCTGTAGCCTGGCTCGTCTTGCCTTATTCTCTCCCTTGTCTTCTGATGACCTATAATCTTGTCCTCCCCATCCCCAACCCATCCCCTTCTCCAAAAAGTGCCCAGATCGTCAGTGTTCAGCTTGATACTTCCATCAAACCACGATCATGTCATAGAACGTCACCTGCCCTCCAGATGGCTCCCTCGTGCCTCCTTCCAGTGAGTACCTTGTCAACAGTAACCGCTGCCCTGATTTCCATCATACAATAGTTTTGCTCTTTTGAACTCATATAAATGGAATCATCCATATTCACTCCATTTGTATTTCACTTGGTTGGCATTTATATTCATGAAATTTATCCATGTGGTAGAGTATGTCAAAAGTTCCTTCTTTTTCATTGCTGTGTAGTATTTCCGATGTGACTATACCACCATTTATTTACTCATTCTATTGTTTTTGTTTTTTGTTTTTTTTGTATTTTTCTGAAGCTGGAAACGGGGAGAGACAGTCAGACAGACTCCCGCATACGCCCGACCGGGATCCACCCGGCACGCCCACCAGGGGTGACGCTCTGCCCACCAGGGGGCGATGCTCTGCCGCGACCAGAGCCACTCTAGCGCCTGGGGCAGAGGCCAAGGAGCCATCCTCAGCGCCTGGGCCATCTTTGCTCCAATGGAGCCTTGGCTGCGGGAGGGGAAGAGAGAGACAGAGAGGAAGGGGGGGGTGGAGAAGCAAATGGGCGCTTCTCCTATGTGCCCTGGCCGGGAATCGAACCCGGGTCCCCCTCACGCCAGGCCGACGCTCTACCGCTGAGCCAACCGGCCAGGGCCTACTCATTTTATTGTTGATGGACATTTGATGCAGTTTTAGTTTGAGACTATTTTGAAAGGAGCCTCTGTGAACCTTCTTATTGATGTTTTTTGGTGTGCATAAGTACAATTTCTGTTGGGCATATAGTTAAGAGTGAAATTACTGGGTCACATGCTTACTTAGCTTTCATGGGTATTGTCAAACATTTTTTTGAAGAAGTTGTATAGCTGTGCAACCTAGCAGTAATTGAAGAGTTTAATTGCATTGGTGTGGTAAGGTGTCACTGTGGTCATACTTTTGCATTTGCAAGGTTTTATGTATATAGGTCATTTTGAAAACCTCTTTTGTGTGCTGCTTATTCAACTATTTTCCCAGTTTTTAGTGGGCTTTCTTTGTGTATTCTGGATGTCAGTCTCCTGTCATGTGTTTTCTGTTTATGGCTTGCTTTTTTGCTCTCTTAAGGGTGTCTATGAATTAACAAGTGTTCTTCATTTTAATGACGTCAAATCGATCAATCTTTTCCTTTTTGGTTAGTGCTTACCCTGTCCTGTTTAAGAAAGCTCTCTGCCTACCCAAGGTCATGAAGCTCTATTCTCCTATGTTTTCTTTTAGCAGCTCAATTGATTCACTTCTCATGTTTAGCTCTATGATTCATCTCAAATTATTATTTTTTTGTTTAGTGTGAGGTTGAGAACAAGGTTTATTTCTTAAAATACAGATATCTGGTTGACTCAGCTCCGTTTATTGTAAATACCATTCTTTTCTCACTGAATGGCGGTGGAGCCTATGCCAGCAGTGACCATGTATGAATGTATTTTATTTCTGGACTCCATTCATTGGCCTACTGTCTATCCTTGCAGTCTGCCTCATTGCTTAAACTTTATGGCTGAAGTCTGGTAGTGAACTTTCTCCAGCTTTGTTCTTTACTATTGCCTTGGCTATTGTAGGTCATTTCCATTTCCATATAATTTCAAACTCACCTGTCAGATTTCACACACACATACACAGACATATGTGGACAGCTCTGCTGGGATTCTAGTTGGACTTGCATTGAATCTATAGATGAAATTGGAGAAAACTGATATCTAAACACCACAGAGCCTTTCAACCCATGAACGTGATACTTCCATGTTAAGTTTTTGACCTCTCTCAGCATTGTTTCACACTTCTCAGGATAGAGGTGGTGCCAGTCTTTCATGGATATATTTCTTAGGTATTTAAATGTTTGCTATTGTAAGTGCTATTTAAAATATTTTATTCTTCCATTTGTTTGTTACTAGCTTGTAGAAAACATCGTTGATATTTGTTTCTTGACCTTGTATTCAGCAACCTTGAGAAATTCATTTACTGTTTCTGGTTGTCTTAACCAAGCAGGAAAATAACCTCTTCTGCAGAATGCTGGGCCTCAATGGATGCCTACAGGCTGTCCAGAAAACCTCTCCCAACAGAAGAGGGGGAAAGAGGGGTGTCCTGGGGGCCCCCAATCATTGGCCACTAGACAAAAGTCCCCCTAAGGTTGCTCTTCACGCACCCTCAAGCTGGGTTGCTTTTTTATTATTTATCGTCCCTTGTCACACTTAAAATGGACACTTACCTCTTTGTTTAGTGGCTAAGAAAATCCATGCAGATGCCACATGAAAATCACCAGTGGTCCCCAAGGAAATGAAATTGACATACCCTCTCTCCTCCAGGGATGTTGGCTGGGTTTCTTGGGGGAAGGGGACCCTCGTGGGGGCTGGGCTATGTTCGCAAGGAAAGGTGGCACTGACACTGAGGAGTGGGTGTGTGCGGTTATTTGAGACCTTGGAACACATGATACAACCACTTACCAACTATTCGCCAAGGTCCTCCTCTGGGCAGCCTCTTGCTTGGTCTTCAAGAGGGATACAGCAGGATATACAGCCCGGTCACTATCCTCCGGGATAATGAGGTAAGGGCCAGCCTACGTGAGACAGGAGGAGGCGGGATCCCTAAACCAGTCAGGAAACCTGGGTTGGTGTCTGGCTCTATCACCAAAGGGTTCAGAGCCTGCCAGCATATGCTTCCCCACTCTGTATGGGCCCTGCCTCCCAGTGAAATGGTAAGGGGAATCCTTGTTCTTCACAGTGCCACTCAGCTCTGAAGTCCTGAAGGAAATGCTCATGATCAGTAGCCAAGTGAGCCGCGGAGACAGTGAGAGCAGTGCATGTTTGGCGGGAAACGTGTGTGGGTTGGGACAGTGGGAGGGTTCAGAGGGAAGGTAGGGTGGGTCTTGAGCAAGAGAGCCTGGGCACGGGAAGGGCTGCAGCTGGAGAGGAGGGGCAGCACTCCAGTGTGACTACTCTCTCCTCAGAGACGCTCGCCCCACTGGAGACTCTGACCCGGTGGAGCGGCCTGGGTGTAAATCAGAAGGTGGAAAGGGCGCAGAAGAGGGTGGGTACCTCGGAGAGCATGCGTGAGGACCACGAGGTGAGGGCCCTATGTGTTTGACGGGCTGAGGCACCTGGTTCAGGCTCAGATGCCCAGGAAAAAGGATTGAAGAGGGTCTGCAGCTGTCCCTGAGAAATCACCAGAGAAATCCTGGGTGGAGGAGATGCCCCCTCAGAGACTCTCCTCCTTTAAACCCCGTCATGCAAAGGCCACTTGGGGATCGTCCTTCCTTCATTTAACCTTTATGGAGCCTTCTCCTGCGGCTGGATGCTGGGGATACACAATAAGTGAGATACAACCCCAGCCTTTGGGAATGACTTACAGGATGGTGCGATGGGTGCACTCAGATGGGAGGGATGAGGATGGGGTGGCCACAGGTCAGTGTAAGCAAGGGGTAGGGTCGGGTGGCTGTGGACAAGTGGCAGGGCCTTGCGGGGGACAGGCCAAGAGTGCAGGTGGGGCGGTGGTGGGGAACTCCAGGCTGGAAATACCTGCCGAGGTGAGGAAGGCACCCCCCTACCGAGCCCTGCCCCCCGCCAGGGCAGTAGGTGCCAGGTACGATGGGAGACTCTGGCTTCATGGACGCCCTTTGCTCCTGGGGTGGGCTGCAGGTGAGAAGCTAGGCAGCGAGTCATCTTCCGCCTCTGCCCAGGCCGTGCCAGTGTCAACAGTGTAGTCAGTGTCTGAGCTGCCCTTCCGTGTCCTCCCACAGGCTGTGTGCAGAGGGGCCAGGTGGGGCGGGTGGGTGTGGAAACAGTGACAAAGGGCTCCTAAAACACACACACCCTCCTCCCAGCCAGGGTCTGAGAACAAGGGCGGGCCGGGCACAGGTGGGGGCCCTAGCTTTCTTAGCACCAGCACCCCCACGCCCTGGGCCCACTGCCACCAAGGCCCTGCCAGCCTGCCTTGTCTCCATCCCCTGCAGCCTGGCTCGGCTCTCCTCCTCCGCTCCCTCTCCCCACCCCAACCCTCTCTATTGATTCACCTTCTCTCACCTGGGAGGTCCCAGCTTGTCCTTCTCTGTCCCTCCCAACCCCACCCACCCCTTGAGCTCAGGTGCAATCCTTCTCAGCCCCCCCAGTCCTCAGTGGCCCCACTCACTGCCAGGGGGACCCTCCAGATTCCAGCCCATCGACCTGGCCTTGGGCTACCTCTGTGCATGTGCCCCGTGCCCCCAAGAGCTGCGAGACCATGGACAGCAGTGTCCTGTCTCATCCCCTCTCCAGCCCCTCCACTGTGACTGATGCACAAAGGGGCCCTCAGTGCTGCCCAGAACACTAGTGTGGTAAGGAAGCATGTGGTCCAGCCTTGCAGTGTCACCCAGGTGTGACTTCTAACTAGGCAGGACCCCAAGCAAGTCACTTCCTTCTGGGATAGGGACTCACAGAGGAAGATGGCGGGCTGGAAGCTTGGGGGGGGGGGGGGGACAGTGCACGCAGCCACGAAGGTGGAGGGAGAATTAATACAGACAGTCCAGGTGACAGCTGGCTGCGCCTTGGATTTATTCAGCAACCTGGGCTCTTTCCAGGGAAAACTGGAACAAAGGCTGCTAGGAATTGTAGTGTCAGAGAGGGACATGGATTAGAATAGCTGCCTTTTATGCAGGCAGCCAGGTGATGGGGACACAGGTGTTTGTCATACGATTTTTTTGAGCCGTTTTGTATGCTGGGAATATTTCATAACAAATTTTTAAAAGAAAAAGGTGCCTGAGGCCAAGACAAAGGAGGAGGCTCTGGAAAAGATGGAGGGAAGGGGGGAGGAGCAGGAGGAGGAGAGGCAGGACACCTGGAGTGCAGGTGGAAGGAGGGGCAGGTTCCAGAAGAGGAAGGAGGAAGCTGCAGGGAAAACCAAAGGCGTGAGTCACTGGGCCCCCACCTGTGTGGACAGGGGCAGAGCCAGAGGTGATGTCATCGTGGGAATGGACAACAGATGAGATTCAATCAGGTTTATCAGAGTACAAAGGAGTCTGCTCCTGTGGCCAGCCTGTGGCCTGGATTGTGACCCCAGGCTTGGGACTGTGCTCCCAGGCACTTGAGCGTGGCTGTTGGGAGAGGGTGGAAAGTTCCTTTATTGTCGTTGTTATGATTTATAAGAAGAAAAAAAAAATTTAAAAGTAAGTGAATCTCCTTTTCAGCATGCTTGGTGTTCAAAGTCCGAATCTCTAAAGAACAGGAGGAGGGATTCACTTGCCCAAAATGTGGTACTTAAGGGACAGTGCCTCTGTGGGCTTCAGGGAGCCTGAGAGGTCAGGCAGGCTCGAGCCCATCTTGTGTGGAGAGAGAGTTCCCCTGCAGGGATGTGATGGCACATTCTACGCATGCGTTGGGCCCTGAGACAGCAGTGCCCAGGACAGTGGCCTGTGCTGAGCCACTCGCCGTTGGCCGCTCCTCAAGTGAATGGGACCACCTTTGTTGCTTTTCATGAATGTTGATCGCCCCGCAGGGTGCCCACCCACAATTTGCCTACCACCCAGGTAGCTTAGGTCATAGGGCCATTATTTAGATGGTTGTCTTATAAAGCCTAAGCCAACTGGGCTCAGATGGCCGGTGGCATCTCTGCACCATGCTTGTGAGGGGAGAGTGTGCCTGTCTCTTCTCTGAGGAATTTCTTATAAAAGGATCCATTTCCTACTAAAGGTCATCTTTTGCCCTGGCTGGTTGGCTCAGTGATAGAGTGTTGGCCCATCATGTGGATGTCCCAGGTTTGAATTCTGGTCAGGGAACACAGGAGACGTGCCCATCCTTGCTTCTCTCTCTTCTCCTGCAGCTATGGCTCGATTGGAGTGAGTTGGTCCCAGGTGCTGAGGATGGCTCCATGGCCTTTGCCATAGGCACTAAGAAGAGCTCGGTTGCTGAGCAATGGAGCAATGGCCCCAATGGGCAGAGCATTACCCCCTAGTGGGCTTGCCGGGTGGATCCCAGTCAGGGCGCATGTGGGAGTCCATCTGACTGCTTCCCCTCCTCTCAAATAAGAAGGAAAAAACAGGCCCTGGCCGGAAGGCTCAGTGGTAGAGCGTCGGCCTGGCGTGCGGAAGTCTCGGGTTCGATTCCAGCCAGGGCACACAGGAGAGGTGCCTATCTGCTTCTCCACCCCTCCCCCTCTCTTTCCTCTCTGTCTTTCTCTTCCCCTCCTGCAGCTGAGGCTCCATTGGAGCAAAGATGGCCCTGGCGCTGGGAATGGCTCTATGGCCTTTGCCTCAGGCGCTAGAATGGCTCTGGTTGCAACAGAGCAACGCCCCAGATGGGCAGAGCATCGCCCCCTGGTGGGCGTGCCAGGTGGATCCCGGTCAGGTGCATGCGGGAGTCTGTCTGACTGCCTCCCTGTTTCCAGCTTCAGAAAAATACAAAAAAAAAATTTAAAGAAAAAATTAAAAAAAAAAAAAAAAAGAAGGAAAAAACAAAGGTTATCTTTCCACTGGACAATGCTCTCCTAATGACTCTGTGGATTTTAATATTACTTATGACAAAAGAGCAGAAACAGGCTGGCAACCAGCCTCTGGCTGTAGATTTTACAGCTGGTGCCTGGTATTAGCTGTTTCACCGCTGCCTGCTTCTCGATGAGGCTGGTGTTGATGCGGAGCCTGTCTCCTTAGGCAGGGCTTGGGTTTGACACCCTGCTCTTGCCCAGCTGCAGCCTGTGCTATGAAGGGGTCACAGAGGACACCAGATGGGAGATGCGGGTGACTTTGTGTCGCCTGTACCTGTGAAAGAGTTCTTTGCTGGTTCTTCAGGACCGATCCATGCTGTAGAGCCTCTTGGAACCCCCGTGTCTGCGCCGTGGAGGAGTTGCTTGCTGTGGACAGGGGCATTTCAGTTATTGTACTCAACTCGACTGGGGAAGCACCTGCCCCTCAAGGGGAGCGGGTGCTGGGGGCCATGAACAAGGGTCGGCCCTGCAGCCAGAGACAGTGTGAGCCCTGGAGAGGGCCTGTGGACCCTGAAGTGGGCAGCATGCTGGGACCTGGCTGCCCAGGGTGGGCCGTGTGTGCTCCGAGCTGCAGAGTGGTAGCTGTGTTGCCGCGGTATGTGAAGCAGGGTGCTGTCTGGCTCATGGGAGTGGACACCCTGCCTAGAGCAGGCCAAAGATCAAAGACTTTCTCTTTAAACATGGTAACTTGGCCACGTCCATTTATCCCTGCGCCGGTCCCAGTCATCCCCTGCCCTTGGCAATGAAGACATTGACAAAGCCCAACTCCACAAGGACAATGAGAACAGGAGAAGAGCTGGCAGAAGGTAAGCGATGTCAACAAATCTGTGGAGGCCGGAAAGTCTAGGGGTGGGTAGTTGTTCATTTAGCAGAGGAGAGCTGAGGCCACTTGCTTCACGCTGGAGGAAACAAGTCATGAGCCGAGTGGGCGTCCTCTAGAAGCTGGAAAAGGCAGGAGAATGGGGTCTCTTCAGAGGGAATGCAGCCCTGCCTGTCCCTTGATGTTAGCCCAGTGAGACCCATTTCAGACTTCCAACCCCGAGAACGGAAAGATAATACATGTGTGTTGCTTTAAGCCACGTCGTAGGTGCGGAGAGCTGTGCAGAGGAGCAGGTGCAGGTGCAGGCTGGAGCCGGAGGCTGGGGAACTCTGGATGTGGTGACTCCCGGAGAAAAAGCAAAAAGGAACTGACAGATTTCTGAACTATTTGGGGAGGGATTTTGGCGGTTCAAGGAGTCAATTTGTATGTAAATAAGTATGAGGTGCATTTAAAGCCTTTTTTTTTTTTTTTTTGTATTTTTCCGAAGCTGGAAACGGGGAGAGACAGTCAGACAGACTCCCGCATGCGCCCGACCGGGATCCACCAGGCACGCCCACCAGGGGGCGACGCTCTGCCCACCAGGGGGCGACGCTCTGCCCACCAGGGGGCGATGCTCTGCCCCTCTGGGGCGTCGCTCTGTTGCCACCAGAGCCACTCCAGCGCCTGGGGCAGAGGCCAAGGAGCCATCCCCAGCACCCGGGCTATCCTTGCTCCAATGGAGCCTCGGCTACGGGAGGGGAAGAGAGAGACAGAGAGGAAGGAGAGGGGGAGGGGTGGAGAAGCAGATGAGTGCTTCTCCTGTGTGCCCTGGCCGGGAATCGAACCCGGGACTTCCGCACGCTAGGCCGACGCTCTACCACTGAGCCAACCGGCCAGGGCCTAAAGCCATTTTTAACATTAGAGAAAGTAAGTTATGCAAGAAAGGAAATAAATGCAGCTCGTCTGTGAGCAATAGCTACGTAGTCACAACACTGTGAACACTGACAATTGACTTAACCAAAAATGGTGGTGTCACTCCACCGGGAAGGCACAGGAAATACGAATGTGGGTTTGAAGGAGGTGGAGTCGAGGGCATAAGAGATAAAAATTCATCTTCCATTATGGGCACTAACAGATAATACTAAAAAGTGGAAATCTAGAAATAGTAGCACGTGCTATGAACTAAATTGTGTTCCTCCCAAATATATAGATTGAATCCCTAAACCTCCAGTATGGCTGTACTTGGTAGAAGTAGTTAAAGTTAAACAAGGTCAGAAGGGTGGAGCCCTGATCCATTTAGGATTATTGTCCTTATAAGAAGAGACGCCAGAGAGCTCACTCTGTCTTGACCATGTGAGGAATCAATGAGAAAGTGGCTGTCTGCAAGCCAGGGAGCAGGCTCTCACCAGATTAGCTGGCATCTTGACCTTGGACTTCCCAGCCTCTAGGACTGGACAAATTAAATTCGCATTGTTTAAGCCATCGAGCCTATGGTATTTGGTTATGGCAGCCCTAGCTAACTAACATTGCATGTTATTTAGAAATATGTTAGTAAAGAACGTAAGAGATATTTGAGAGTGGTTGTCTCTGGGAATTGGAACTCAGTATGGGAAGGGCTGGAGCAAGGACTGATATTTTTCATTGTTGGGCTCTTGCTCCTTTTGATTTCTCAAGCCATGTTAGGAAGTAATTTAATTCTCTTAAAGTTAATCAATTAAAAAACATTAAAGGGAATGTATCGGCTTAGGTAAATGAAAAGTTCAGAAACCCAGTGATCTTCAGGAGTAGTGTGGTAGGTCTCCAGCTCTGTTTTTCTGCTGCTCAGTGCTGCCCTCTGACCTGATGGTAACAAAATGGTTGCAGCAGCTCCGGGCCTTGCACATGCCCTCAACAACTCCAGCAATGGAGCTTCTTCCCCAGGAGATATCTCCTTGCATCTAATGTGACAGAGTTTGTTCCAATTACCGTGGCTGAGCTGAGCTGGTCAGCTTAAGCCAACCATGACCCACCCTGAAACACATTGGCTTCTGGGGGAAGGTAGTGGTCAGGGAGGAAATTAGGGTTCTCTTACCAAGAGGAAGGGGGAAAGACTGATGGGCGGTTGGTTCAACATAGCAAATGTCCCCTACACCTGTGTTCCTGCGGGAAGTGTTTTCCTTCTGCTCCTCGTGAGTTGTTGGTGCCTGCTGATACTTAACAATTGATTGGTGGGTTTGTTGGTTTGATGGCATTTAAGTTAAGTGTCAACTTATGCTCTGTGTGACCCATGAGATAGGGAAGACTGACTATAAAGAAAATGACTTTGATAAGACAGGTTAAGAGAGGGGAGGCACCCTATGCTACCATACAGGGGTTTGGGAAACAAAGAAAGCAGAGATGAATCCACAGCCCTATCTTCTTAGGGGAAGTGGGAACAACTGTGACTCGGCTAGATAATGTTCAAAAACTTCAGCCTTGGGAAGATGGTGTGATCAAGGGACGACTCCTAGACGTTCCCCTGACTCCAAATCTCTCCCAGCCAACCTACTTCAAATGTCTGCCGTGGCATTGTTAGAAACTCCTCTGTTGAAGAATTTTCCGTCACCTCTGGGAAAGTGGTACATTTGGCTATTGCTTAAGCTACGGTGTTAGTTTGCCAAATTCTTCCTAGACAGCTGTAATGAGGGGAGGCCTTGGGTGTGTGTGGTGAGGGGGGAGAGGGAGAAGTCATCCAGCGGGGCGGGGCCCATTCAACACAGGTAGATGTGGGAGGAAGCAGAAGCAGGTGAGGACCCAGGTGGAGGCAGGGCAGCAGCATCAGGCTTTCGTCCCAGGAGAATTACCCTCACCCTGGATCCTGATCAGGGGAGCACCAGACTGCTGTCTACACCGCAGTTACCGCTCTTGCCAAACTCGCCAGCTCTCCGCGTTCCCCCTGACGGATGCCCGCAGCTGGAGGACGCTTGGGGCAGGAAGGTAGCTGTCCAGAATACCCACCACGCCTGCTCCCAGCAGCTGAGCTGAATGCTTTCCTAGAGGCTTGGCTCCCAAACCTGTTTATGCCAGTGGAACTTGCTATTGTAATGATGCAGTTTAATTAAGTAGTATATAAACTAATTAAATACCATTGCAGAGAGAGAGAGAGAGAGAGAGAGAGAGAGAGGAAGTTTTTTCAATAAAAACTAAGTACTAAACAGGAAGTTGCAGGAGTCCATTCAACTCGATTCTGTTCAGCAACTTGAAGTCAGAGACCTCTTGTAAGCCAGGCACTGGGGTGGCAGGGAGAGGGAGGAACAGGAGGGTCCGGAGACCAAGGACACATGACAGTGCCTGCCTTCCAGAGATGATAAGCTGGTGGCAGAGATGGCCACATGCACAAGGAAATCAGACAGGTGAGAGACAGTGTGCTGAGAGAAATGGGGGATCTGGGCAGACCTCTTGCAGGAAGTAGTATCTGTGACGGGGAATCTTGAGGGTAGGCAGGGCTGGAAAGGAGAGTTCTTACATGTCACATGGATGCATGTAGTGCTTCCACTGGGGCTTAGATAGGCGTGGTGGCCTCTCTCAAGACAGTTCTGATACCTCTTCCTGGGACAGGAAGCTGGGTGGGTAGGGCAGTCATGCCATGGAAGTTCCAGAAAAGAGCTGTGACTGGGTTTTCCCAAGCCCCAAAGATTGATTGGCACTGCTGGGGTGGCACATCTCGCTTGGCCTTGAATAGCTACTTTATGCCTGCTGCCCCGGGTAACAATTAACAGTATCCCTTTGCCTCTCAAAAGTGTCCCGGTTGGGACAATAAAATTTATGGCTTTCTTACCAAGGCTCCATGTTGGGAGGGGTGGTCCAGTGCCAGGAGGGTAAGGGTCAGGGGCTGGAGGGGACAGATTTGGCAGCAGCCCTCTCTCAGGGGCTCCCCTTCTGCTTTAAGGGCTGCCTGCCCCCTTTCCCGACATCCATTACCCCATCCGCACTGCCTGTGTGTGACTTGTCATTGGATGTCACTGTCAGATTAGTCATCGTGATGTAAACAGTGGAATTCAAAACTGAAAAGTAAAGTGAATCTCTTTCCCAGGGGCTCAATGTTTCCTTCTACTTGAGAAGGGCCTGGAAATGTCTTTTCTCTGAAAGAAGGGCTGGCACTAAGTACTCCTGCCGCTTGGGGCACCAGGTGGAGATGGAACATTCTGGAAAGCAGGTTTAGATAGAGGGAAGAGTATGAGTCAGAGGACTCAGGGCACCAGGAAATAGGACAAGGGGCAAAATCCACAGAGGCAGGAGAAGGCTCCTGTGGTCACTGAAGACAGACCAGGCCTACCTCCCTGCTTTGCTGTCTGGAGCTCCAAACGCCACCATCCCCTGCCTGACACTGGTCCCTGTGAGGACTCACTGCCCCGCTGCCCGCTGGCGTGCTTCCCAGCAGTTGCCCATTGCCAGCCTTGCAGTCTCAGCCCTGCTCAGCAGCAGAACCGGGCAGGCTGGGCTGGGGGTACCACTGAGGCAGTCCCCAGCCTGTGCCTCCTCACACACCATCAGCCGGTGACACGGGGCACAGAGAGCCCACGTGAGGCCCGGGAGAGCCCGCTTCTCCCCTCACCCCTGCAGGGAGGAGCTCTCACTGAGCCCGTCTCCGAGGGCCCAGCAGACACGAAGACTTTCTTATGCTTGCTTTCCCTTGTGTTATAGAAAAACACGCCTTCCTTCTTCCAAACGGGAACTGTTAGTCAGTGTTATAATACTGACTATCCGTGGTCATTCCCCACACCCACCCGTGCTCTCGCTGAGAGTTATCCACCAGCTGTAGCAGGCAGAACGCAGGGGCAGGGCCCCTCACCGGGCATCGGGACAGGGGCCCCCGGCGGCCAGGGGGCCGAGCAACCATCGCTCTGTCCCAGCAGCTCCGGGCCAGTCCCGCTGCCAGTGCTCCCTCAGCCCTGCCTGCCAGTGCTCCCTCGGCCCCGCCCGCCAGTGCTCCCTCGGCCCCGCCCGCCAGTGCTCCCTCGGCCCCGCCCGCCAGTGCTCCCTCGGCCCTGCCCGCCAGTGCTCCCTCGGCCCTGCCCGCCGGTGCTCCCTCAGCCCTGCCCAGCCCCAGAACACTGCCCTGAGGTGGGACAAAGTGAGTCTGCTGGCTGAGCAGCTGGCTGGGCCTGCAGCCTGACGGGGGAGCTGAGGCCTTTGTTCCGGGCAGGCTCTCCCCTCCCCCTCTCCCAGGCCCCGGCCCCAACTGTTGGCTTTGACTCCTGGCTCAGCCCGCCTTCCTTCTCAGAGCTATTTTAAGATGCTAGGCCAAGGTCACAGATATTGGGACTTCAGGGGCCGTCACCCCCACAGCAATGACTGAAGGAGGGAAGATTTGGTTGTCTTAGGATGCCGCTTCCCAGCAACACACACACAGTTCCTTTCTTTCTGTCTTCCTGTCTCTGTCTGTCTCCTGTCTGTCTGTCTGTCTGTCCGTCTCTCTCTGAATCGGACCTGACCAAAGGGGCCTGGTACCCTGCTGGGCTAGGTGGGAAGGGCTGGACCCCAGTTCACTCTCTGCAGACACTTCCGGGCTCCTCCACGGGGGGCTGCTGAGCCCACGGCCTTCATTCCTCTTCGGGCTCCCTGCTGTCATCATAGGCTGCTTGGAAATGACTCCACACGCTTGCCACCCCATTTCAGGGCACACGGACCTCTGAGCCCCTTCCCAGCCAGGGCAGGGGTGCACCCACCCTCCCGGGTGGGGCTCAGGGTCGAGCAGCCAGCGTGTGCCAGGGGTGGCCCCTAGGAGATCCGCTCTCAGGGCTGTGGACAGCGGCCCCGCGGCCACAGACAAGGTCTCCCCAGGGGTGTCACTCCCACCTGAATGCTGCTCTTCATTCTGTTCAGCAAATACTTAGCTCAGGGTTTAGGGAGGTATACAGTCTGGTTCTCTCTTTAATGGGCAGAGCAGGAGGCATACAGTTGGTCACTGTTTAATTCGGCAAACGTTTACCGGTCACCTACTGTATCTGGATTGGGGGGGTGGAGGGAACAGGAAGTGGCTGGGTGTGGTCGGGCTGGCAGGCAGGGGGCTGAGCCTTTTCTTATTCTCCCTGCCCCCCCCCCTCTGGAAGGCAGGGGGCTGAGCCTTTTCTTATTCTCCCTGCCCCCCCCCTCTGGAAGGCAGGGGGCTGAGCCTTTTCTTATTCTCCCTGCCCCCCCCCACCTCTGGAAGGCAGGGGGCTGAGCCTTTTCTTATTCTCCCTGCCCCCCACCACCACCTCTGGAAGGCAGGAGGCCGAGCCTGGTGCCAGGCTTGTGCCTAGGGAGGACAGATGAAGGCTGAGTCACTGCCCAGTAGCCAGAGCTGTCCTAGTTACTGCGATCATGGCCCTTTTTGTGTCACTAGCTGGGGGTCCTGCTGGCTCCCCTACTTGGCTTTCCCACACTGTCTCTAACATTTTGGCCTGACACGGTTACACCTCCAGTTGGGAGGGTCGGGCTGGCCTCCTGCCCCCCCCCCCCAAGTCCCCAGAATGGGTCCTGGATGCCCTGTAGGGACACAGGATAGACTGTGTGCTGATTTACCTGAGGGTTGTGTTTGGGGGGGGGGGAGCTTAATATACTTTATTTTTTGGAGCAGTTTTAGATTCATGGAAAAAATGAGCATTAAGTACAGAGAGTTCTTATATACCCTCTTCCTCCCTTCTCCCTCCATTTCCCCTGTTTATTAATGTCCTGCAGTAGTGTGGTACATTTGTTACAATTGGAGAACTAATATTGGTACATCATAATCACCAAAGTCCATAGTTTACAGTCCATAGTTCACTCTTGGTGGTGTACAATCTATGGGTTTTGACAAATGTATAATGATGGGTATCCACCATTCCAGTATCATAAAGAGCAGTTTTACGGCCCTAAAATTCCTCTGTGCCACACCTATCCATCCGTCAGCTCTTCCCCCCGGGAGCCACTGATCTCTCACTGTCTCCTTGTGGTCTTTTCCAGAATGTCATATAGTTGTAATCATACGGTACGTAGCCTTTTCACATTGGCTTCTTTCACTTGTGATATATACATTTAAGTTGCCTCCATATTTTTTTGTGATTGATAGCTCACTTCATTTTAGTACTGAATAAAATTCCCTTGTCTGGATGTACTACAGTTTACTTATCCATTCACCTACAAAGGACATATTGGTTGCTTCCAGTTTGGAGCAGTTATGAATAAATTTGCTATAAACATCCATGTGCAAGCTTTTGTGTGGTCATAAGTTCTCAGCTCCTTTGGATAAAACAACTCCTAAGAGTGTGGTTGCTGGGTCCTATGCTAAGAGTGAGTTTTAGCTTTGTAAGAAAGTGTCAAACCATCTCCCAAAGTGGTTGTGCCATTGTGCATTCCACACACAGGGTATGGATTCCATTCCAGGGTATGGATTTTATATTTTTAATGTTAAATTTTTAATTGAATTTATTGGGGTGACATTGGTTAGTAAAATTATATAGGTTTCAGGTGTATAACTCTACGATACATCGTCTGTATACTGTATTATGTGGTCACCACCCCAAGTCAAGTCTCCCTCCATCACCATCTACCCCCTCCCCCTCCCCCACCTCCCTCCACCCCTTGCTCTCTTGCAATCCCTACAGGGTTGTCTGTGTCTATATGGTGTGTTCCTTTGTCTTAATCCTTTCACTTTTTCACCCAGCACCCCATCCCCCCAGGGTGTTGATTTTAATATCAGAGGAAAAGCTAACTGCACCCCGCCCAACGCAGCCCTGCGGGGGGGGGGGGGGGGGGGGTCCTGGGTCTTGAGAGGAGCAGCACAGCCTCTTTGTTACCACAGACCTGAGCTGACCAACCTGAGCCACCCGCCCTCAGTGACAGCTCATCCTACCAGGTCTCTTCTTGTCGGCTGCTGGGCAGCCACTGGTCCCAACGGCACTTTCCACAGGAGTGCAGTCAACTCTCTTTTATGTGCCAGTTCCACACTGGACACGGGGGACTTAGATCACCACAG
The DNA here is from genome assembly GCF_036850995.1 of Saccopteryx leptura. Taxonomy (NCBI): domain Eukaryota; kingdom Metazoa; phylum Chordata; class Mammalia; order Chiroptera; family Emballonuridae; genus Saccopteryx; species Saccopteryx leptura. The sequence goes on from NC_089513.1 coordinate 21,591,665, forward strand.
ACAGGGTCCCCCCTTATGGAGCTGGCTGCCCAGGGAAAAGCTGGTTGCAATGGCCTCATGTGAACGCACACAGATGGCAGGCGCTGTGCCAAGAGTGTCTCCACATTTTCTCACTTCATCCTTGCTTCCACCTGTGGGGTAGGAGGTAGGTACCATTATTCTGCCCATTTTGCTGGTGAAGATTTGCAGCAGAGAGAGGTTAAGTCACTTGCCCAAAGCCACACAGACGGTCAATGGCAGGACCAGTGTGACTTTAAACCACAGTGCATTATGGCTTCCTAGGAGTCAAGGGGCCCTACACAGAAATTATAACCTCACTGTCCGCTGGGTCACCTCTCCTGGCTTCCGCGCCTCTGTGAGGCTCAGCCCTAGAGATGAGAGGGCGGAGCCAGTCACTTCAGTGTCGTTGGGGGGAAGGAACACATCAAAGAGCCCCTTCCCAGCCACGTGTGCTTGCTGAGGGGCTGATGAGGGACCCCGAGTAAGCAGGACGCAGCGTGAACCTACCCTCCCACCGTGGCAATGTGGACGTGTGCAGGCCCTGGGCTGCGAGTCTGGAGACCCGGTTCTGGTTCTGGTCTCGTCTTTGGTGTGACTCTGGGCAAGTCATTTGCCCTGTCTGGGCTTGAGTGCCCCGACTGTAAAGGGAGGAATTTCTTGGGCTTCTCTAAGCAGGGATGTTTTATTTTTCAACAGTCAAGAGACTCCGAGAAGAACAATACAAATTTGCATCACATGCTGATTGTAAGTGCTGTGGCAGGTCCTAGAAGAGGAAAGTTAGGCGGATTAAAAAAGAAACCAGCCTGACTTGTGGTGGCGCAGTGGATAAAGCGTTGACCTGGAACGCTGAGGTCGCAGGTTCGAAACCCTGGGCTTGCCCAGTCAAGGCACATATGGGAGTTGATGCTTCCTGCTCCTCCCCCTCCTCTCTCTACCCCCTTCTCTAAAATGAATAAATAAAATTTAAAAAGAAAAAGAAACCAGAGGTTTTATGAGTTTGCATCAGCTCTCAAGGCAGCCTGTCTACAAAGGCTGCTGATAAGAGAACGGTGTTTTTGTTTTTGTTTTTGTTTTTACAGTGACAGAGAGAGGGACAGATAGGGACAAAAAGATAGGAACGGAGAGAGATGAGAAGCATCAATCATTAGTTTTTCATTGCGACACCTTAGTTGTTCATTGATTGCTTTCTCATATGTGCCTTGACCGTGGGGCTACAGCAGACCGAGTAACCCCTTGCTCGAGCCAGTGACCTTGGGTCCAAGCTGGTGAGCTTTGCTCAAACCAGATGAGCCCGCGCTCAAGCTGGTGACCTCAGGGGTCTCGAACCTGGGTCCTCCGCATCCCAGTCCGATGCTCTATCTACTGTGCCACCACCTGGTCAGGCGAGAATGGTCTTTATCGAAAGGCCATGAGGTGACAGGACATGTGTGCACCGGGCTGTGATCTGTCCCAAAGCCCAGGGCCTGTGCGTCTGGGCATCCAGGGCTAAACATCGCCTGACATGGGCATTATTTCAATTTGCACATAAACTCCCATTTGTTCCCAAACCATGCCATCCTCTGGCTGGTCCCTTCAGGGTGACATTGTATAGGCTAAACTTCATACTAAGTTTATAGGCCCTGCAGGAAGAGTTGGCAAAGGCCACTGAGTCCGAGGGCGTGGTGTGAGCATGGCTAATGCTAGCTGGATGACTCTGAGAAAGTCACCCAGTTCTCTGCCTCCGTCTTCCCAACCATAATGCTTCCTGGAGGGAATTTGCAGGCAGGATCCACACCTCTTCATGTCTGTCTGCATCCCAGCAGATATCAGAGACCCTGGGATACAGCAGGTGCTCAGTAAATGGGAGGAATCTATCCTACCTGCCTGACAAATATGTGGGAAAATACAGGTGATACCTGATTTAAGATTTTTCGACTTTACAGCACTGTGAAAGCGATATGCATTCAGTAGAAAACTGTACTTCAAATTTTGAATGTCAATCATTTCCTGGGCTAGCAATTTGTAAGACAATACTCCTCATAATGCTGGGCAGTGGCACAGTTCCTGGTCAGCCCCAGGATCACGAGGGTAAAGAACCGATACTCTGTTTTCAACTTACTAAAGGTTTACTAGACATAACCCTATCCTAAGTCCAGGAGCATCTGTACTTTTTTAAGTATAAAGCATCACACAAATACTGGTTAATATTAACTCATATTAATGCTAATGTTAATATTAGCATTAAGTTGTTAGTCATACAGGTTTGGTTTATACCTAGACTTCGTACTGCTAGGAGAAATCTGGAGGTGGAGCATAGGTGTTCGTGGGCACGTTTGCAGACACACGCAGGCCTCCCACTTTCCAGTCTATACTCGGGGCAGAGAGAGGAGGGACAAGGGTAGAGAAAGGGAGGAACGCTGGACTCACGGTCTGGTCCGGGGCTGTTTCTCCCCAGGAAGCAGGCTGGAGCCTGCAGGGCCCTCCGTTCTTTGGAGATTGCTTCTTTCCCTCCAAGGGGCAACCACAGGCACCTGCCTGCAGAGGTCAGGCCCTGGACAGACAGTGTGGACTGGGCACAAAGCTGGGGGTTGTGGAGATGGAGTCTAGATGATGCCTTTTGGCCCATTTCCAGCTTTTTTCTGGAGATTCGAGAAAACACGTTATTAGTCTGGAGCATTCCTTAATGATCTAACGAGAGTAAGGCAGCCAGGTTGTCGGATTTGGGAGCCCTCACGTCAGGGTCTGGGGAGCACCTGCAAGCACTGGGCTCTTGTCCCGGCTGAAGGGGTTAAGAACTGGCACCTTACCCCTCCAGAGGGGAGATGGGGCCCAACACCTGGTAGATGGGTGGGGTGGGGAGTAACTGTTAGCTTGGAAAGTTGCTAACTTGACATTCTCATCCCAGTTCATAACTTCTTGTTTGAGTTGGAAGGGACCTTAGTGTCCACGCCCTTCTTTTGCAGAGGATACCACGGCTTTGAGCGGGGGAAGAGGCTTATCCAAGTTCCCATCGGCGCTTCCTGTCTCGAGCCTGGTTCCCCTCCCCTGCTTTATACTTGTAACACTGGTTTTTTTTTTAAGGCATAAAAGACATTCCAAGAAAAGAATCAGGCCACTGAAAAAATAATCACACTCACTTGGAGAAGCTGTTATCTCTAATGACCTTTCCAAATTAATAAAATCTGTGAATGCTCAGTTGTTTGTTGCCCACACTGAGGGACAGCTCTGAGTGACTGGCAGGAACTGCACACCCATCTGGAATACTAAGCTGCGGGGCTCCAGGTGCAGCCTGCTGTGGCCCCAGCGCCCGGGAGCTGCTGGTCAGATTCCCTGAGAAAGGCCGCCTCCGAGAGCCTTGAGCAGCCAACTGTGTGCCCAGCCTTGAGCCAGGGCTTGTGGCAGACAAAATATTTAGTGACAATCCCTGACCAGCAGTCCTGCGAGGGACTTCTTGGGATAAGCGACACTTCAGACATGAACATAAGGTTGAACCTAGGCAAGTGTTTCATTGTGGACTCCAACGTTCAGAGAAAGCAGACGTGGGAGGTATCTAAAAAGGCTTGGTGGAAGAGGGGAACTTGATGGAGGTCCCCTAGAAAGAGTAGGACTAGGTCAGGTGGGCAGAGGAAAGGACTTTGTAGGCAGGGAGCACAGAATGAGCAAAGGGTAAGAATGGGGTTGCGATTGCAGCCCGTGTGACTAGGGGAGGAGGAAGCACAGGATAAGGTGAATAGGACTCTGGGTATTAGGAGGCCACATTCTAGAGAGTGATGGTGGAGGTGGGCACAAGAGAATTCTGTACTTTTTGTTTCTCCATCTTCAAACACCTCCGTCTGTGACTACACCGCACAAACACCGTGCTTACAAGCCACAGGTCTCCCTGGCCCAGAGTCACACTCTTCAGTTTGTCCTTAAACCCTGGTGACAGTGTCCCTGTCAAAGCCTGTGAATGGCATGGGCCAATTCGATAAATATAGACAAAAGTCTTGTAGAGAAATTCTATGAGGTTGTGCTATTATTGCAGGGGCATTAAAATATATGTAAAATATAATAACATAAAATTTACCATGTTATTTTTTTAAGGGGGAGGGGAGGAAGGGAGAGAGATGAGAAGCATCAGCTCATAGTTGTATTGCTTCAGTTGTTCACTGATTGCTTCTCATATGTGCCTTCACTGGAGAGCTCTAGCCGAGCCAGTGACCCATTGTTCAAGCCAGCGACTTTGGGCTCAAGCCCCAGTGATCTTAAGCTTCAAGTCAGAGACCTTTGGGCTCAGGCCAGGAACAATGGGGTCATGTCTATGATCCCATGCTCAAGCCAGCAACCCTGCGCTCAAGCTGGTGAGCCCGTGCTCAAGCCAGATGAGCTAGCACTCAATCCGGCGACCTCAGGATTTCAAACCTGGGTCCTCAGCATCCCAGGCTGATGCTCTATCCACTGAGCCACCACTGGTCCTTGTTAGCTATTTTTAAGTGTACAGTTTAGTGGCATTAAGTACATCACATTGTTGCATAATCTTTACCACCATCCATCTCCAGAATGTTTTCATCTTCCCAGGCTGAAGCTCTGTACCCATTAAGCCCTAACTCCCCGCTCCTCACTGCCCCAGCCCCTGGTACCTTCTCTTCTACTTTCTGTCTGTGAATTTGACTACTTAGGGACCTCATATAAGTGAAATCTTACAGTATTTGTCTTTTTGTGTCTGGCTTATTTGACTTTGCATAACACCCTCAAAATTCATCCATGTTGTAGCATATGTCTGAATTTCCTTTTTTTTTTTTAAGGCTGAATAACATTTCATTGTGGGCATATACCCCATTTTGTTTATTCATTCATCCATCAATGGACACTTGCGTTACGTCCATCTCTTGCTTACTATGAATAATGCTGCTATGAACATTGATGTGCACGTACCTGTTTAAGTCCCTTGCAGGAGCATTTTGTGCTTTAAAAAAAAGAGCTTTATACTTTCAAAATGCCAGGTCCGACCGCGGGCCCTTGCTGCTATCACTCCCCGAGACGCAGGTTGCCAGCTGCTGCCCCCTCTCTGAAGGCTCTTCGCCTTGAGCAGAGCTCTGCATTACCCTCTGCCAGGGGCACAGGCTGGAGGCTGCGCTCTGGCGTGTGTGGCCTTTCCCCACACCAGGCTCGGCCCCTTCAGTCTGCACGGTAGCCAGTGTCAATGCCTTTTTGCCTTCTCTCCTTATCCTTAAAGACATCAGTCATTTTGAATTTGTCCCCTACTAAGGTACTAAAGGAACAAGTGTTTTGTGCTCTTGCTAGGTAAGTTCTTCCTCCCATCTTCTAAACTGTATTTAGCCATGCTGGTGAACGACAAGGGGAATCACTCGTGCACTGTTTCCCTCCTTGTCCTGTATCCACCCCCCCATCCTGCATCCTCCCCCTGGCCTACTCCCCGCAGAAAGAAGAACTAACGGACGTCCTGTCTTGAAGCATCACTACCTCTGGGCATTAATTGCCTCTACAGATCCCAAAGTCACTTAAAACACATTAAAGTGGTGACACACTCAGACAGAAAGGCAGGAGAATTCACAGTTCAGGTTGGCATTGTCATTAGCTCAAGTCTTTGGTGTCAACTCCCTCCCGCACAGACCGTCCTGCCTGGCCTTAGTCAACCTCCGCAATGCGTACTCTGGCCTTTGTTGGTTTGTGTCAGCTCTTGAACGTTATTTAAATGTAGTTTGGGGCCCATGCATGCAATTACCATTGTGTTATTATTCAGAACCAGATTGTTAAGATTCAGGCAGCTGTACAAGGAGATGCCCTGTGCTGGGAGGTCCAATTTAGGAAGGCCTTCCGAGCTGGCGCACGGGGTTGCTAGGCAACCCCATGCTACTGAAGAGGAGGCCTCACTCCAGAGTGGGAAGAAGCCCAGTGCCTTCAGGGAATTGGAGGCAGTGGTCAATCTGAGACTGGCATGGCGCCGGGGAGGGGGAGGGAGGCGATGTGGACTGAGTCTCCTGCCTGGGAGGGGTGGAACCCCGCGGGGAGCCCTGGGCGCCCACCCAACTAGCACACTGTGTTCCTGGGAGGGGAGAGTGCTGCTGGGAGTGAGAATGCAGAGAAGGTGCCGAAGCGCGAGGTCAGCCAGGAAACTGCCGAAGGATGCTCAGAGCAGATGCTAATATGCTTCTCCGTCCGTTTCTTCTCTTTGCAGGAAATGAGCAGGTTTGCAGAGAAACTGCTCGCCTGAAATTTAAGACAAAGGCGCCGTTGCTTGTGAGTATGAATTTTGCTTTTTTAGGTCTGTGGTTTGACATGTTCCTCAGGAGTGGGGGGGGGGGTCCCTGTTTAGGGAAGGGGGTATGACTTTGATGGTACTGGCTTTTGGTTCTTCTTCCAGAAGGTGCCTCTGGCTGGGTGGGGCTGGACCCAGGACTGGAAGGCTTCGAGTTGAAGCACATGGTTTGAACCCTGGCTCTGCTCTCTAAGTAGAGAGCACTCCCACTGGCGTGGGAAAGAGCATGCTCCCTTCTGGTTGATTGGCCCAGGGAGAGCAGGATCCTCCAGGGATAAGGAAGGTGTGCATTTTTTTTTTACCCTGAAGCCACAAACAGTTTGTACAATTCTAAGTTTGCTGCTGTGTTGACCCTATTTAGAACAGTAAACTCTCATATAGGCCCTTTAACTGTGTGTTAAACTAAGATCAGTCATGTGACCCACTCCATTCCTTAATCTGAGACTAATTGGCACGTTGGAGCCTCTGAGGAATACAAGAGAAGCAGCAGGTTTGGGCTCTTATGGAGTTGCTGTCAGTCCTGTGTGGGAAGAGAAGACATCTGCACATGAGACCATTAAAAAACTATGGACAGGCAGACAGGCCTGCTCTGGCTCTCATGGCACAGGTGACATGCTAGTAACAAAGAGTGGCTAGGGAAGACTCCCTGGGGAAAGAGAAACTTGAATTGGGCTGATGGAGGAGGGGGAACAGGGCAGAGGGGCCAGGATGGGAATTCCCAAAGGCCTACATGGAGGAGGATGTCATAGACATGGGTCTGATGAGGAGCTGGTGAGGTTGGGCAGAGCCAGGAGGTAAAGGGCTTGAAATGGCTTCATAAGTAATTCATGTGCAGAGAATTAGATGGAATAAAGTGTCCCTCATCTATGTAAATAAAATTAAGTTCCTGCCAGTTTGTCTGTGACTCATGGCATGAAAATGGCCATAATGGATTTTTTGCGTTCACCAAATTCAAGGTTGTACTGATGTCAATATATACACTGGATAGATTGTAGGAAATTCACATTGGGGATCCTCCCTGTATTTCAGACACATACACACACAAACACACACACACACACACACACACACACACACACACACACACACACACACACACACGGCCTTCCCCAGATAGCTGCAAATGCAACCTGGGGCCACCAGACACCCAGGAGATCAGTGATGGTGACACACCCTGACCTCTGATGGACAGCCACCAGGACTGTCTTAGTGTTCTTAGTGTTTACGTACTTTTCCCTGGAGCTGCTTCTCCCACAGGGAGCTCTGTGGTACTAGGCCCAGGATGTGGGGAGCTGGGATTTATTTGTTTCACAAAGGTTAATTATTTGCTCCAAGCAACCAAAGGAAGCTAGTTGGTTCTAAAGCTCAAGAACAACCACCATCATTTACGTAACGTTGCCACTTTGCAGCGTGCTCCACAGGATTGACTTGTGTGAGCTCCACAGAGGCGCTGTCAGGTATTGCCATTTTACAGATGAGGAAACTGAGGCTCAGAGTAGGTAAACATTTTGTTCAATTCACTCAGCTAATGAGAGGTAGAGCTGAGGTTCACACTGACTTTCTGCTGCCCTTAACTCGATATCTGATTATGGGACAGGCCTTCTGGCTCTGCCCCTGCCTCCTGATCTTCATTCTGGGAAAGAGAAGTACTTGTGTGGTCCCACAGGGTCTGGTTGTGGGAACTCCCTGTTCCGGATGGTCCGCATTATGCTGTGCTGACTTTCATAGATATGTAATGTCAGCCGCTGGTCTTTGGGTGGATAAGAAGGTAATTATGGTTCTGCCCTAAAAGAAGGTGGTTCATGCGTGCTTCTGTCACCAGGGGCAACCCTCTGGAAAGACACCAGAGGGCTCCATTTTGAGCCATTGGTGACTGATTTTGGTTGGTTCCCTAGAGGCAGAGTTGAGACCAGGATTCAGGTGCACTGGATGTATCTAGGGAGAACGGAGGGAACACCTGTCAGGGAGAGAGGAAAGCAGGACGGGGAAGGAGTGACTGAGCGAGGATAGGCCAGGGCGAGTTCCTGCTTAGCATGACCCCTGTAAATTGTAGTGCAGTGAGGTCTGTATTGGAGGCAAGCGGCAGGCCTTAGGGGCCCCTCATTAGTCATCGGCGCCCGAACGGAGCTGCTGATGCAGCCTCTAGGGCGTCACCCTGACCATGAGAAGGGTCCAAGAACGTCACAGGTGAAGGCAGCTGGGAGGGGGTGCCCCAGCAGCAGAAGGGATCTGAGTGGGGCATCTGTTGCATTTTCCACAAGGTCTCTGGGCACCCCTGTTGTGAAGACAGCCAGATGTGGTTTCCGCCTGACCCAGCAGTGATTTTCATTCTAGTAAGTTTGCATGTTCAAGAGTATAGGCATTAAAATAGAAACCAATAGCATCAGCTGTGCACCTTTTAACTGTAATTTTATTCTTTATGTTCTTATACTTAGAAGTGCCAAAGGTAGACTGAAAAGTCTTATTCCCAATATTACTGGGGTTTTGTACGACTGACCAGGGGTAGTCTGTGCGCAACAGCAAAGGTGCGGTTAAGCTTCCCAAGGTTCCGTGAGTCTGATGCAGTAACGCCCCCCCCCCCCCCCCCCCCACTGCAGTTGAGGCTATTGCAAGGGGTGGAGCGGAAATGTGCCTTTTCTTTGGAGAGAGCAGTTCCCTGGGTCAGCTCTCGGTGGAGTGCTCAAAATTCATAAAAACTCTACAAACATCTTCAAACTCTTTAGAACCCCTACATGACCCATTGATCTAAGAATTGCAAATTATTATTTCCTCATTACAAGGAATCACATGCAAAGAGTTTGAGAGGCTGTATTACAGCCCTTGAAATGTCCAAATAGTTAAAATAATTTGAAATTTCACTAAGTCCACTTGTTAATCCCAATGACTGCAGTCTCACTGCATTTATCATATCACGCAATTTGCACGTTGCTCGGTGACTTACCGAGATGTGTTGTTCCCTGAGAGTGTTCTGATCTCCTGCAGGGTCAGACCTCGTGAGTCTTCACTGTGGCTTCCTTTCACAAAGTGACTGGGCTATATCATTTGGGGGTCCCTTCCCATCGCAGGGGCGGGTCAGTGATGGGACAGGCGTCTTTGTCGGCGAGCTCCCTGTCATACACGGAAGGTGTCGCAAGAGCGGCTGGGTCATCTGTCAGCAGTCACACAGGAAGTCTACCCTACGTGACAGGCAGGCCTAGGAGACATCCGAGGTCCTGTCATAACTAAGTCTGCTCTGAGCAGCTTCGTTATCGTGTTGCCTTTATAGGCCGTTGGCCTCGTTTGAAGTCCAGACTGTCAGGCTCACCCTGCACGCTTATCTTCGAAGTTTGGTTTTGTCGGTTTTGTCTAGTGTCCACGTAGAACTCACTGGGTAACCGCAGGCCTGGCACGTGTGTTTTTCTCTTACCGGGGAGCTCCCTCCTTCCATTTCTCCTTCATGTTGATGCTCTCTCTCTCGGGTTACAAGAAAATCCTCTAACGTGGGCGCAACCTGTTCAAGCCCCAAGACAGATGTTGGTGGTACCCCCACAAGGCAATGAAAAAAATCTCATTTCCATCCAAGAAATAGAATCATTATCTTGATTGAAATAATATCTTTCCTCAACCTGCAACCAGATAAAGCATCAAATTGGTGGAGTTTCCTTATCACTGCTCAGAGTCAGCAGGACACAGAATAATGGCCTGTCAGCTGCCTCTGGTGGGGCTGGTTTTGTAAGGCAGAGCCTGCAGCTCTTGGCCTGATTTGGATTATACCATGTCGGGTGCAATGTAAAATAATTCCACTAATGACAAATATTATATTAAAAGGGGAGGTTAGTGTAGAGCCTAGAACAGTGTAAACAATCAATGCAGCCATTATTATTACGGTGATTGTTTTTAGTTAGATAACATCTCACAAATGGGAAGTGGCAGGAGAGATTAAAAGCTGTTGATGTTCATATACTTTCAGGATGTGAGTGTTCCAGAACCCTGTGACCACTAGGCCTGAGCTTCCCAGGGCTGCAGTCGGCATCAGGGGCTGGCTGGGCATGAGAAGGCAGAACAGGTCCTAGTTTTGGGTGGAAAACAGGACTTCCAAAGGCCAGCAAACCAACATCGTGGGGAAGGAAACAGAAAGAGTGGTGGGCAGGGAGGCACCATTTCTGTCAGGCAGCTTTGGGCTCTTGGGACTCAGTCTCCTCTGTGTTCAGAGAGGATAATGGGTGTTAGAAGTAGGAGGTGAGGTGATACTTGTGCGAAATTTAGGGTACTGACTGTAGCCTCAATCCTCCCTGTCCCCTATCCACTGTGAGGGGAAGCTCTGCTTCATTCTGGGAATTTTTAAGTGACAGGTATGTTCTAACCATCTTACATGTCTTAATTCACTTAATCCTTACAAGATTGCTACACAGTCTGCCTTTTCTAAGTAAGAAGGAACAGAGAAGTGAAGTGACTTGCCAAGGTCACACAGCGAGTGAGTGGTGGATCTGGGATTTGAAGCCAAGCAGTCTGGTTAGAGCTCTTAAAAACAAAAGAGACTGCATCAGAACTAAATAATATAGTTCATATATGTTGGCTTTTCACCAGGCCTTCAACTATAACCCTGTGAGAGGTAGAAACAATAATAATAACATCTTTGTAATGTTTCAGGAGGCACAGAGGTGGTTCCTGTGGTAGAGGTGAAGTTGAATAACACCCTAGCCAAGCTTCCTGATCTCGGGCACCTGGGGGCTCAGATCCTTTCTTCCCATGGCACCCTGCAGAGCTGCCCCAGCCATACCACACTGCAGAGCAGCAAGGTCTGCAGGACTTGCCTCCATTTACCTGGCCCCTGTGTGGCCCATCCCCCACCTTCCTGCAGAACCCTCCTGGGCCCTTGGGGCTGTGCTGTCTGTGAAGACTTCCCCGGAGAAGGAGCCTCCCCCCCATTCCCGCTCCACTCTCCCGTTTCCCCAGGCAGACATAAGTGAAATGAAAGGCCCTATCTTCAGAATCTTGTTTTCCAGAGGAGTCCTGGTCTGTCAGGGAGCGTGCCTGATTACCATGGTAATCACCAGCCGAATGGAGTGATTTTATAATACATTTCCATCAGAAATATGAACAGGTGTGCAGGGAAATCAACATTTATCAACACGATAGGTGTTAGGAGATTAATAGTGAATTTAGGATTACTCAAGGAAGCAAAAAGAAAAGAAGAAATACTTTTGCTTGCAGTCGGGGTCCTTCCAGCTCTGCCTTGCTCACTTCCTGCCCCCGTCCCCTGACCTCTGAGCCCACCTTGCTCACTTCCTGCCCCCGTCCCCTGACCTCTGAGCCCACCTTGCTCACTTCCTGCCCCCGTCCCCTGACCTCTGAGCCCACCTTGCTCACTTCCTGCCCCCGTCCCCTGACCTCTGAGCCCAGCTCTCTCCTCTCTCCTTTCCACTGCTTGACCAGCAAAGCCCTCTTCGGTCCACTCAGCCCCCAGGAGTCTCTGCCTTCCCGGACCTTCTGCAGGCCTACACTGGGTCTGTGTCCCTGGCTCCCCAACCAGTCAGAAGGTCCCCTGAAGGACATACTTTAATTGACTGTAACCTGGGCCACCAGACACAGACCTGCTTAGCCATCTCTCAGTAGCTGGGTGCTCTGGTCTCTCCCTGGGCCTTAGCGACAGTGAGCCTAAAACACCCCTCCTTCTCAGGGCCCAGGGAGAAACACCACAGTGACTCCTCCCGGTGAGGCTGGAGCCAAGAGCCAGACTGTGCCATTCCCTCCAGAGGGGAGGGCAGCTGCGGCACAGACAATGCACTGGTGATCTCTAAGCCTCAGGGTCCCTGAGCCCCCACCCCCGCCACCCGCTTCTGAATCAGTTGTGCCTCTCCATACCGGAAGCCACACTCCTGGGGCCAGGAGAGGCCTTCTGGGGTGGAGGTGGGGGTTCTAGTGCAGGGTGGGCTAAGGAAGAGGCAGCCTTGCCCGCTGGCCCTGACACTGTGGGCTCCCACTTTGTCCTGGGCCTGCCAGTGTTTCAGACGCAGCGAGTCAGGATTTCTGTCACTGAAAGGCCTTCCTCTTCACTTTCAAGTGGGACAATGCATCAGAGAAGTCGCCAGGCTATTTTGATTTTAATAGAATGAATAATAAAGAGCCCCGAGTGTCTCTCATAACTAATATTGAAGAATGAGTTCTGCCACATGTTTCTCCAGTTGAATCGGCTCCTAAAGAGTTGATAACAAAAGGTTTAAACCCCAAAAAAAGGCATTTCTGCACCAACTTTCCTCTCTTTTAATTCCCTTCTTGTCATGCTTCTCAGTTAACAGTAACTTAAAAAAAAATTCCAGCTATATGAAAAATAGGAAAAGATGAAATGAAGCTAGAACGGGAAGCAGTGAACCCCAGAAGGAGGCTTGATGAGGAGCCCTTGCTTTTGTTCTGCAGTGTGAATGGCTTCATGGTGGGTCCCAGGCTGAGCCTGGTGACGTGGCAGCCGTGAGAGGCAGGGCACCGCCTCCCTCCACAGGTGTCCGCACCAGGCAGGGCCCTGGCAGCCGTGAGAGGCAGGGCACCGCCTCCCTCCACAGGTGTCCGCACCAGGCAGGGCCCTGGCAGGAGACACAAGGCACACTCAGAGGGCGGTGTGAACAGAGTGGGATCCAAAGGTCAGTGCAGGGTGCAGCACATCGGTCGGAGCCAGGTAGTGTCCCCCAACACTGAGTGCAGTTACACCCCTGAGGCCAAAGGAACATGCAAAGGGGGGTACTGTGGAAGGGGCCACCATACCTGGGCTGTGACCCGAGACACTCCGTGCAGACAGGAAGCCCAGGCATATACACCCGACATCCCCTCTGACCTGTCTCTCTCCTGGGACCCTACTGCTGAGCTGACAGGACAGAGGGCAGAGGGCAAGGGTCCCACCACTGTGGTCTGAAGGGGTCAGCCTCCAGGGCACAGGGTGGAGAGTGAGCTGGAAGGACAAAGGGAGGCAATGACACTGGCCTCTTTCTCAAATGAGAGACCAGGGGTGCAGGGGGTGGCCCAGTATTCTCATCTGGGCAGACCTGATATAAGGGCCCATTCAGGGCCTGCAAGCAAGTCCCCAGCCCAGGGAAACATGCCCCTCCCAGCCTGTTTTCCAGGGTTCCCAGTATGTACCAGAACAATACTGTACAGGGGTTCCCCTGGGAGGGAAGAGATGGGGCCACAGTGACTCCACACTGAAATGCCACATCGGATCCCTCACCAGAAAGAGCCGAAGGCGGGGACCGGAGCAGCTCCAGCAAGGTGCCCAGGGAGTGAGGAGTGGGCCTTGAGGAAGGTGCAAGCGGATGCGAAAGGACTCTGTAGGTGAGGAGAGGTATAGGTCAAGGCCCAGAGCACCAAGGCCCTGAGTTCAGCCGCCAGAGACTAGCCTTGGGACAGTTTGCTTGTCCTGGGCTCAGTCCTGTGGGAGCACACTGGGGCCCTTGGGATGGCAGGAAGCTCTCAGCCCTGTGGGAGCACACTGGGGCCCTTGGGATGGCAGGAAGTCTCAGCCCTGTGGGAGCACACTGGGGCCCTTGGGATGGCAGGAAGCTCTCAGCCCTGTGGGAGCACACTGGGGCCCTTGGGATGGCAGGAAGCTCTCAGCCCTGTGGGAGCACACTGGGGCCCTTAGAATGGCAGGAAGCTCTCAGTCCTGTGGGAGCACACTGGGGCCCTTGGGATGGCAGGAAGCTCTCAGTCCTGTGGGAGCACACTGGGGCCCTTGGGATGGCAGGAAGCTCTCAGCCCTGTGGGAGCACACTGGGGCCCTTAGAATGGCAGGAAGCTCTCAGTCCTGTGGGAGCACACTGGGGCCCTTGGGATGGCAGGAAGCTCTCAGTCCTGTGGGAGCACACTGGGGCCCTTGGGATGGCAGGAAGCTCTCAGTCCTGTGGGAGCACACTGGGGCCCTTGGGATGGCAGGAAGCTCTCAGCCCTGTGGGAGCACACTGGGGCCCTTGGGATGGCAGGAAGCTCTCAGCCCTGTGGGAGCACACTGGGGCCCTTGGGATGGCAGGAAGCTCTCAGTCCTGTGGGAGCACACTGGGGCCCTTGGGATGGCAGGAAGCTCTCAGCTCTGCACCCTCCCCCTTCGGGGTTTATGCTGGTGAAAAACTATGCCAGCCAGCAAAGTGACAGCTCGCGTTGATCCAGCCCTTGTGTGGCCCGGCCCGAGCCCAGCCCTTGCCAGTGTAATCTGTTATAATTGTCCAGTGGTCCCCGAGGGGGGTGTCAGAGATGAATGTCACTTGCTCAAGGCCACACTGAAACCCCGATGGCTTGATTGCAGAACTGCCCCCTGACCTGGCTGGCACCTGCCAAGGGTCCCCTTGCTGATGAGAGCCTGCCCCTGCCAAGAAGGGTGCACCATTCATACGTTGGCTTATACATTTAAAATGGTTTTATTCAGAAATAATTTTGAATTGTAGAAAAACTGCAAAAATAAAAATAATACAAAGAATACCCTTATATCCTAGACTCGTCTGCAGTTAAATTTTTACCCCATTTCCTTTATCATCTGCACTCTCTTTTAATTATTCACACACACACATTTTGTCTGAACCAGTTGAGGGTAAGTCACACCTAAATACTTCAGTACGTGTTTCCTAAGGACAGGTGTGTATTCTCTGACATATTCATAGTGTAGTTGGTCAGTAAATGTAACATGCTCACACATTTTGATCTAATTTACCAGTCTGCCGTTTGTGCCCATTTCATCAGTGAACTCAGAATGCTCTTACAGTCCCCTCCAGTAACAGATCCCGTCCAGGGTGGGCTGTTGCATTTAGTTGTTGTGTCTCTGGTCTCCTTTAATCTGGAACATTTTCACAGCCTCCCTTTGTCTTTTAGGACTTTGACATTTTTGAAGAGGACAATGTCCTCTGCTTGTTTTTAGTAAAATACTCCTCCTTTTGAGTCTGTGTGAGGTTTGTCACGAGGTCCAGGTTACGCACTCTTGGCCAGCATCCTGCGTAGACAATCTTGAGGTCTTCTCATGCAAGTCCCTCTGGAGGCAGTTGCTGCGTCGGTCCTCAGTGGTGGTGTTCATTTTGATCTCTCGGTTAAGGTATTGTCTGATTTCTCCACTATACAGTAATTGTCCTTTTCCTTCCTTGTAGCTAGTAAGTTGTCTATGGGGAGACACTTTAAAATCATGCAAGCACTCTGTTCTTTGTAGGTTTTCCCTTGGATGTAGCACCCATGGATGATGGTTAACAGGATGGTTGCCAAATGGTCCTTCTCCAGTTCCAGCGCTGCCTATGTTTACCAATCAGCACTTGGCATTCTACTGTAGCAGCAGAATATATTTATGTTGTAAGCAGTATGCATTTATTACTGTACGCAGTAAAATGTATTTATTTGTCTAACACCTGTGTGGACTGATGAATTCCTGTTTTCCCAAGAGTTTATGATTTCTTACTGTAGTCCATTGGTGCTTCAATTTCCCCAGATTTGATCTGTGGGAGCCCCTGCATGCTGACTCCCACGATATTTTGATAAACTACTGTCCCGGCCTTAGAGCACTTTCTTACTTTCTGGCATAATAAGAGGTTCCATGTTCATCCTGCACCTGCCTTGCACTAGCCTAGCAATCAGTCATGTTTCTGATTTCCTTTTAGTGGGAGTGGTATTAGAGACCAAGCTCTAGGCTCTGAGTGTGCTCACTGGTGCTGAGTGTCTTTGTTTCTAGTTCCTTTCAGGCAACTAAACTAGGAAATACTTGCATGTATATATACATATACATACACATACCTTTCATACAATATATGCATGCGTATACACGTGCACATAAACATTCACATACACTTATATTTTTGTATGTCAGAAATCATGAGTCCAATTCCAATCTAAGAGTGCTTCTTCTCTTCCCCCCCTTCCATATTTCTGTGTCTTTCTTCCTCAGTGAAAACCCAGGCTTGCAAAATATCAACACATTCACTCATTTGCTCCATCCTATATTAAATTTAAAGTAGTGTCAGAATTGCTTTACCCATACCACTGCAATCAACAGAGCTTTTATTCACCCCCAACCCACCCTGCAGTGTTCATAAATAATTTGAATTAATCCTTCCTTCCTTCCTTTTTTTATTTATTTTTTATTTTTCTGAAGTAAGAAGTGGGGAGGCAGAGAGACAGACATGTGGCAGACCGAGATCCACCCGGCAATGCCCACCAGGGGGCAATGCTCTGCCCATCTGGGGCATTGCTTTGGTTGCAACCAGAGCCATTCTAGCACCTGAGGTGGAGGCCATGGAGCCATCCTCAGTGCCTGGGCAAACTTTGCTCCAATGGAGCCTTGGCTGCAGGAAGGGAAGAGAGAGACAGAGAGAGATGGAGAGAAAGGAGAGGGGGAGGGGTAGAGAAGCAGATGGGTGCTTCTCCTATGTGCCCTGGCCGGAATCAAACCCGGGACCTCCACACACTAGGCCAACGCTCTACCACTGAGCTAACCAACCAAGGCCCTTCCTTCTTTTCTTGCCCTTCAGTGTGATTACAGTATTTATTTAAAATATAGTTAAGTCCAGTTTTTTAGTTTAAGTTTTAGGGATTTATTTTTCTTTCCCATTTGTGTTTTTATACATTTTTAATTTGATTTTTTAATACATAGAATAGTAACATACTTTCAAAAGTCAAAATTGGCCAAAAAGTATGCAAGAGATATATCATTCCCTCCTGTACTCCTTCTGCCCACTGATACCCACTTAATTATTTTATGCTTACACTTCTATTGCTTTTTGTAAAGATAAGCACATTTTTATATAGTTTAAATTTTTTCTTTTTTTACACAAAAGATAGCATTTATACATGCTTTTTTGTGCTTTGCATTATGCACTCAATATCTCCCAGAAAACACTTCATACCAGTTCTGATTCAAAGGGTCTTCCTTATTCTTTTTTATAGCTGCATAGTACTCCATGTGTGTGCATACCATGGTTTATTCTACTACTCTCCTTTGTATGACCATTTAGAATCTAAATTTTAGATGGTTTCCTATAGTATATATTTACAAATGATGCTGCAATGCTGTGTGTGTTTTTTATATAGTACTCAGAAGTTTATCTTCAGGTAAATTTCCAGGAATGGGATTACTGGGTTGAAGAATAAATGTGTAGTACTTTTGTTGGGTATTGCCAGCTACACCTTCAGGGGGTTGTGCCAGTTTGCATTCCAACCTGTTTCCTCCCAACCTTGCTGGCTGAAGGTGCTGTCAAGTTCTGAAATATGTGCCAATCTCAGGGGTATGGAGCAGTATTGTAGTGGAGGATTAATTTGCATTTCTCCTATTAGGAGTGAAGTTGAACATTTTTCATATGTTTAAAGATAATTTTTGTATTCCTTGTGTGAGTGGTCCCTTCTTTGGCCCATTTTTCTATTGCCCACCTTTGATTGGGTTTTTTGTTCTTTGTCCCTCAATTCTTAACAGCTGTTTTATGTACTAGTGATATTAACCCTTCAGCTGTGCTATACGTGGCAAATATTTTGTCCCAGCTTATCATTCACCTTTCCTTGCTTATGATGTTTGCCATAAAATTTTATATAGTCAAATTCATCAGTCTTTTATTTTATTGCCTCTGGATTTTCTGTCATAGTCAGAAAGCCTTTCCTTAACACCCAAGTTATATAAGCATTTGGCCACATGGGAACATCATTTTTAATGGTAACATATCATTGAAAAGATAAACCACCTTTTTACTATAAATTCTAAAAGATGGATCGGAGTGCCAGGGCAGAGGGCAGAGGAGTGCAGAGGGAGCGAGTTCCAGGCTGGAGGTGAGAAACCCCGAACCCTGCCGTTTCCAGGGCCGGGAGAGAGGGCATGTCGTCTCTGCCCTGCTGAGGGGGACGCTCGTGCAAGGAACTAAATTTGGCCCTGGGACAACATCTATGACAGGCCCACAGGGAGGGCTGTGGGAACTTCAGAGGAGGGACAGGTCCTTTGGCTGGGCAGGAGGACCTTGGGGCAGCTCGGCGGCAAGAGTGGGGCAGCTGAGGCACAGAGGGCAAATTTAAGGAGGCCTCACTTTTAAGGTCAAGCAAATGCCCGGTGGCACCTGGGAGGGAAGGCCTTCTTAAGTTTCGTACCCTGGGTTCTGCACTTGCCTCCCTGTGGCCCTGGCCTTTCTTTGGGGGTAAATAGGAATAGAGCCAGGGCTTGAGGAAAGGGGGAAATTAAATGGATGGGACTGGGGGGAAATGTCAGTCTGGGGCTGAATGTCGGGAGAGAAGCAAGTACCTTCTGTCCATCAGGGGATTGGCCAAGTCAGGGGGTGGAATGATGGGATGGGGACAAGTCTGGATTTCATTCTGGAGGTGTTGGGAAACTATAGCAGGACTTTTAGAAATTCTGTCCAGCCTGACTAGGCAGTGGCACAGTGGATAGAGCGTCAGACTGGGATGCAAAGGACCCAGGTTTGAAACCCTAAGGTTGCCGGCTTGAGCTCAGGCTTATCCAACTTGAGTGCAGGGTCGCTGGTTTAAATGTGAGATCATAGACATGACCCCATGGTCGCTGGCTTGAGCCCAAAGGTCGCTGGCTTAAGCAAGGGGTCACTTGCTCTGCTGTAGCTCCCCAGTCAATGCACATATGAGAAAGCAATCAGTGAATAAGTAGTCAACGAACAACTAAGATGCTGCAATGAAGAACTGATGCTTCTCATCTCTCTCCTGTCTCTCCCTCTCTCTGACTCTCTCCCTGTCTCTATCAAAACCAAACAAAAAAAAAATTCTGCCCAGTTGGGAGAAATGAGGATGATAATGACCTCTTCCCAGAGTTGATGTCAAGATTAAATACGATAATATAAACATTTTCAGTTGGCATAGGCCTGGCATGGAGGGAAGGCTCAATAAACATTAGTTTCTTATATTTTGAAGGGATTGACTGATTTTCTTTCTTTCTTTTTCTTTGGATTTTTCTGAAGTGAGAAGCAGGGGTGGGGATGGGGGGAGGCCGACAGACAGACTTCTGCATGTGCTTGACCAGGATCCACCCAGCATGCCCACCAAGGGGCGATGCTCTGCCCATCTGGGGCATTGCTCCTCTGCAACCAGAGCCATTCTAGTGCCTGAGGCAGAGGCCATGGAGCTGTCCCCAGCACCTGAGCCAACTTTGCTCCAATGGAGCCTTGGCTGCAGGAAGGGAAGAGAGAGACAGAGAAAAAGGAAAGGGGTAAAGGTGGAGATGCAGATTGGTGCTTCTCCTGTGTGCACTGGCCAGGAATCGAACCCAGGACTTCCACACACCGGGCCGATGCTCTACCTCTGAGCCAACCGGCCAGGGCCCTGATTTTCTTAATCAGGTATCAGGTCTAATGCCCTTGACCCAGTAGGACTGTTCAAATCATGATGTAGGAGTAAAAAATTGTAACAAACAAGACTTGCAGTAAATTAACTATTCACTCGTCTTGCAAAGAGAAGGAAGACAGCGTGGAGGGTTATAAGAAAGCAGGAACTAGAAGGCAGCTTCAGGCTGTCCACATCACAGAATACAAACTGAGGCCCAGGAAGGGGTGCCCAGCATATTAATGACGCACAGTACGTTGATGCTGGTGCTCCGACCTCCGCTCCACCTCACTTCCGCAGCCCGGGGCCGCACCTGCACCGTGTGCCTCCGCAGCGGCCTCTGCACCAGCCCAGTGCTTCCTCCCTGAACTGTGCAGACTGGGAAAGAGAAGAAGCAAAAACCTTGATGGAGGCAAGATACAGGTTAGGGAGAGAACAGCCCCACTTCTCCACCCAGAGACCACATCCCTGGGGGGGGGGCACCACAGGCCGCCAGACCTGTCATTTCCCTCCGCTTCTCCGCAGCGGGCCCAGGGAAGGTTATTCATCCTCTGTGGCCCTGTGTGTCGAGTCAGTCACGTTCAAGGGAAAACAGTAAGACTGCAGCCAGGTGGCCAGCGCTGCCCTCCAGCTCTCACCTACTTGCCTCTCCCGCCAGGCCCTGCTGATCGAGGCTAGGAGGCTGGCTGGCTCCCCTGACCACATCTGAGGAGGCAGGCATGTGTCTGACGGCTCCCTCTCCTGCCTCTCACACCGTCAGGGCCCCTCCTGCTCCCTGCGTTCCTGAGGCTCTCACTGGGAGAACTAAATGACCTTGCAGCAGAGTCCCCAGAGACCCGCCAGCCCTTCTTCCACCATGGCCTGCTCTGCTGGGCTTGTGTAAGTGGCCGCCCGGGTGACTGACATCCTGAAATTTAAGGGATAGTTGTGAACGAGACTGTCTGCCCCTTTCAGTATGAACTACCTGAGGGCCGGGGCTACTTCTCATTCAGCTTTGAATTGCCCGAAATGCTGAGCACGGAGCATCAGTGGTGACCCAGTTGCAGAAATGCGAATAGAAACAGCACAGTCTTTGGAGACAGGAAGATTAAGCTTGAACTCTGGCTGGACGCTTGTTGAGTGGCCTCAGGAAGGACACGTAACCTGTCTGACTTCCATATCCTCATCAGTTAAATGGGACGATCACGTCTGCCTTGCAGGGCCACTGCATCAGATAAGCAGGCAGTGTGTCCAGGACGGAGCCTGACACCCAGGAGACACGTCTGTTCATTCACAGACACTATGCGTCTATGATGCGTCCGGCTGTGGGGCAGCCAGAGGGCAACAAGCGGAGACTCAAGAGTAGTTTTGCAACTGATGTGGAGAGCCCACTCTGTCCAGGTGGTGCTGGGGCAGGGGCTGGGTGGGCAATGTAGCACCCCTGCCCACCAGGCATTGCCATCATTCTAATCATGGGGACAGCTCCTTCCCAGCTGGACAGTTGCGGAGATCAGCTACCAGAATTTGGTGATGGATGATTTGTGGGAAATTTCTCACAGAGTGGAGGGCCTGGCCTAGGTGGGGGATGGGAGAGCTGGGAGGGAGAAGGGGAATTAATTAATTTATAATTAATGAGTTATGTAGCCCTTAGAATATCGCGCCACCTTTTCGACTCTCGGCTTCCTCGCCCATAAATTTCATTCCTTCACTCTGCAGATACTATTTTGTGCCTTCCGCATGCGAGGCAATGTGTCAGGTACTGGGAGTTCAAATGTGATCATGCCAGGGCCCGGGCTTAGGCCAGCACTCTCAGACCTCTGGGGTCCCTGCCCCACCAGAGACACAGCCCTGGCCCGTGAAGTCATGTGGTCTGGTTTGGGGAGTGGAAACAAAGTTAAGAAACAGCAGGGTACGGTCCTCTCTGAAATATGTCCAAGTGCATAGACAATGGCAAGGAAAGGAGACCGGGAGGTAGGAGGCATGTGCCCATGTTGTGGACGAGGAACCTAGACTCAGAAGTGGAATAATGTGCTCAGCAGCATAGAGCTGAGAGGTGGTGGAGTTGAGATTCGACCCCAGTGCTTCCTGACTCTCGGGTCTGTGCTTTTTCCTTACCCCTCACCGTTCTATTGTCTAAGCCCACCTTGTCTCCCCTACCCATCCCCCACGTGGCCATCTGGTCAGCAGACTGTGACACAGACAGACCCCCACAAGAGCCCTGGACCACTTGTAACACTCACCAAGGGCTGCTGGGGGGGTCTGAGCTCAGCCACTTCCCTTCTGTGCTCTCAGATTCCACAGCTGAGAAGTGGACCCAATGAAACAGTTTCTGCCTGACCAGGCAGTGGCGTAGTGGATAGAGCATCGGACTAGGACACAGAGGACCCAGGTGCAAAACCCCATGGTCGCTGGCTTGAGCCCAAAGGTCACTGGCTTGAAGCCTAAGGTCACTGGCTTGAGCAAGGGGTCACTCTGGTGTAGCCCCCAGTCAAAGCACATATGAGAAAGCAATCAGTGAACAACTAACACTAAGGAGACGCAACAAAAAATTGATGCTTCTCATCTCTCTCCCTTTCTATCTGTCTGTTCCTTTCTGTCCCTTTCTCTGACTATCTCTCTGTCTCTGTCAAAAAACAGACAAAAAACCCCTGCTACTTCTAATCTTCCAGAGTGGAGAGGCTATGATAAACATTCTAGAACTGCTCAGAGAAGGGGAAGCTACAAGATGCCAATTTTATGTTTGATGCAGAAGACACAAGACCAATAAATACCATTCTTGATCCATCTTCCATTAAAATATTAACTAGAAAACCGTCGTAGGCAGAGAAAATAATTTTTAATCTTATATTTATTAATTTTAATGCAGTGACATTGATAAATCAGGGTACATATGTTCCGAGAAAATATCTCCAGATTATTTTGACTTTTGATTATGCTGCATACCCCTCACCCAAAGTCAAATTGTCTTCCGTCACCTTCTATCTGGTTTTCTTTGTGCCCCTACCCTCCCCCTCCCCCCTCCCTCTCCTTCCTCGCCTCCTCCCCACCCCTCCACCCCACCCCCTGTTACCATCACACTCTTGTCTCTGAGTCTCATTTTTATGTCCCATCTATGCATGGGTTCATATAGTTCTTAGTTTTTTCTGATTTACTTATTTCACTCCGATTAATGTTATCAAGGTCCATCCATGTTATTGTAAATGATCCGATGTCATCATTTCTTATGGCTGAGTAGTATTCCATAGTATATATGTACCAAAGCTTTTTAATCCACTCGTCCTCTGACGGACACTTGGGCTGTTTCCAGATCTTTGCTATTGTGAACAATGCTGCCATAAACATGGGGGTGCATTTCTCCTTCTGGAACCGTTCTATGGTGTTCTTGGGGTATATTCCTAAAAGTGGGATGGCTGGGTCAAAAGGCAGTTCGATTTTCAATTTTTTGAGGAATCTCCATACTGTTTTCCACAGTGGCTGCACCAGTCTGCATTCCTACCAGCAGTGCAGGAGGGTTCCCTTTTCTCCACATCCTCGCCAGCACTTATTCTGTGTTGTTTTGTTGATGAGCACCATTCTGACCGGTATGAGATGATATCTCATTGTGGTTTTAATTTGCATTAGAGAAAATAATTTGATGGAGGTCTTACAGGACAAGATGAGTAGATTTCAAGTCTTCTCTCTTTTAATCTAGTGCCCTTCCCTTGAAATATTGGCCACCCTCATTTCTTCATAAGCACCTAACAGTTGGTTTTTCTATATTTTTAAAAAAATCATTAGTGCCTGACCAGGTGGTGGCGCAGTGGATAGAGCATTGGACTGGGATGCGGAAGACCCAGGTTCGAGACCCCGAGGTCGCCAGATTGAGCGTGGGCTCATCTGGTTTGAGCAAAAGCTCACCAGCTTGAACCCAAGGTTTCTGGCTCCAGCAAGGGGTTACTCGGTCTGCTGAAGGCCCACGGGCAAGGCACATATGAGAAAGCAATCAATGAGCAACTCAGGTGTTGCAATGTGCAACGAAAAACTAATGATTGATGCTTCTCATCTCTTTGTTCCTGTCTGTCTGTCCCTATCTATCCCTCTCTCTGACTCTCTCTCTCTGTCTCTGTAAAAAAAAAAAAAAAAAAAAAAAATCATTAGCAAGAACGAGCAGTTTAAATAATTTTAGTAGACCTTTATACTTCATATTTTTCCTTGTTGATTTACAGAAGCTTTTTGTATTTGATAGATTTAAACCTATACCTGTTACATATAACGCAAATATTTTCTCCCAGTCTGTTAACTTTTAAGGTGGATTAATGTGGTACTTTTGTCATATAAAAGTCTTACCTTTTAATCAAATCCATCACTATTTTTCTTTTATGACTCATGGGGTTTGTGTCATGTTTGCGAAAACCTGCAAATTGACCGTGTATTTGTCAAAAATAAATTTTGCCAGAGCTGCAGGATCTGACAGCTTCGGTGCAGAGACCCAAGGAAGTTGTCTTGCAGTAAGCAAACCTTTTCTGAGGGCTTCTTTGCAGAGAGCCTCTGACCAGGAGGCCCACAATTAGCTGGTGACCAACCTAGCCCTCACCCTAGGACACTCCACACAGCACCCCAGGTTCTGTGCCAGGCTCTGCCCTTTGCTCCCACAGGGGGAGGCCTAGCTGCTAAGCTCGGTGAAATAAACATTGACCACTGAATTCTCAGAGTATGTTGTCCAGGTCACCAATGCCAAATCTAGGCCTGGGGACATTACATTTTTCCTTTCTGTCACCCTGTCCTCCCCATCTCTCTCTTCCGCACAATCTGAAAGGGATCTGAGAATCCCCTCAAACTGTTTCATGTGGGTGGGCACCTTTATTTGACTGTTGCTGTGTTTTGGGAAACTTTTTACAGAGCCAAATACAGACAATGATCTCTTCAAACATACCATTCAGTGTAATTTTATAAGATATGCAGTAATTGCCCTAGCATTTTCTGAGAAACCTTGAAATCCAGTGGCTGCTCCGTTATAAAAGAAGCAAGAAGCTTGGGAAACCAGAAAAGGACTACTAACCCTATTGGGGCTCATCCCTGCTAAGTCATTGTTTCTGGCAAGGGGGAGAAAGATTGCTTTGCAAAGCTTCTTAGAAGGACCCAGGGTTTCTTGGTGTGTGAGGGCACACACAACCTAGCAATGCAGGGGCTAGCCTTTAACATCCAGAGAGGTGACTCAAGCATGAGGCCTTGCTGCCTCTGTTGTCCCCACACCATAGTGCCACAGACTCTCGGGTACATCTTTTGGGCAGGGCAGAGTAGTGGTCAGTTCCAAAGAAAAGAGGCAAGAAATGGAGACTCTGGTAAGGGAGCAGCTGGCAAGGGGAAGGAGGTGGACCAGAGGCTCAGAATAGCTGGATCTGGCGCCAAGGGTGAAAAGGGCAGAGGAAATGGGTAGGCTGGGGCCTGTGGGAGGAGCAGCCCGACCAGGAGGGGAAGCGGGGAGGGTGTGCGGCTGGGGCCTGGAGAGCACTGGTCCATGGCCAGTTTTCAAAGCAGAGACTCGGGAGTGGGCGGGAGGCCTGTGAGGGTGGAGGGAGGGTCTGGTCTCTGCCTGGGGCCAAGGAGGGACTGGACACACGCCTACATCTGGACAGCCATTGCACAGAAAGCAGGCACGGACAGCTCTGGTAGAAGGGTGGAAGGGGATTCAGCTGGCCAGAGAGGCAGGGCTGAATGGGATTGGGTTGGGCTCAGCCCTGGGCTTCCAGCTGTGGACACCCCCCCCCCGAAGTAAAAGGAAGGGACTCTCGGGCTGAGGGTTGGAGAGGGGATACAGCATTAAGATCTCTCCTCTACCCTATTCAGTTTGGACAATGCTACTGAGCCAGCGCCTTGCTCAGTATACAGGTGCCCAGTAAGTGTTGGTGGCTTCACTGGCTGACTCTCAAAGGGTTTGTTATAATGTGGACAGCAGCTTCTAGGGCCGCTTCAGCAAAACCATTACCAAATAGTTATTGAGCACCTACTGGGTACTGTGTTCTGGACAAGCCTCTGCAGAAAAGAAACTAGAAGTGAGGTGAAATGACCACAAAGAGCAAATATGGAATCAGTGCCCTGAGCAGCCCCTCCCACTCTGACAGCCAACCCAGCATCTCAGCCCCTCCCACTCTGACAGCCAACCCAGCATCTCAGCCCCGCCCACTCTGATAGCCAACCCAGCATCTCAGCCCCTCCCACTCTGACAGCCAACCCAGCATCTCAGCCCCTCCCACTCTGACAGCCAACCCAGCATCTCAGCCCCTCCCACTCTGATAGCCAACCCAACATCTCAGCCCCTCCCACTCTGATAGCCAACCCAGCATCTCAGCTCCGCCCACTCTAATAGCCAACCCAGCATCTCAGCCCCGCCTACTCTGATAGCCAACCCAGCATCTCAGCCCCGCCCACTCTGATAGTCAACCCAGCATCTCAGCCCCTCCCACTCTGATAGCCAACCCAGCATCTCAGCCCCGCCCACTCTGATAGCCAACCCAGCATCTCAGCCCCTCCCACTCTGATAGCCAACCTAGCACCACAGCCGCGCACTTCCTCTCTGGGCAGCACTGACTGTTAGGAGGAGCGTGGTGGAGCGGAGGGAGCCTCACTGGGGTGAGAGAGGGGCTCCAGGCTCAGCTACTTGCCCTCCTGTTCCTCATGTCTAGAGCGCTCAGCACGGCCCCTGCCCCAATTGCCTCGCAGGGCTGTGGTAACAACACCTTACACTGGGGCTCCAGTCACCCTTCACAAAGTGCTTCACCTGCCCAACTTGCTTCCCCAAGCTGCCGTGGGGAGCAACGAAGAGCATGTGGAGGCTTCCTTGACCTGACTGTTTCCAGCAACATGTTCTGAGGTCATTCATCTGCACAGAGCCCTGCCTGGAAGCTGTGGTTAGGACATTTGTACAGTAGTAACCAGGTTCAACGAGGTTACGTGATGTGTCCAAGGATACACATCCAGCTTGTGATGATGGAGCAGAGACAAAATGTCTTCCCCCCTCTCTGCTTCTCATCACAGTGCTCTGCCTCTCCCAACAGAGATCAGGAGACCATGCCAACAGAAGGTTTATCAACTGGGAAGGGCCAGGGCAGTGCCATTGCCGTTAGCTCTTTCCCCCGAGACAGCTCAGGGAAACACCTGAGCTATGTTACTGAGGGCTAGGCCCTCGACACCCCCCCCCCACCTCCCCAGCTTGCTGCAGACGCACCCACTAGATGGGGGGCTGCGTGGTTCCAGGAGATTTGCTCATGTGGCTCCCAGGAAGCAAGACGTGCCCTGGAAGTGGCCTGTTTTGTCTTTAAAAACCTTGCCAGTTTTTCATTCTTCTCCATAATCATCCTAATAGTTTTTAATATAAAAGGAATGCATCTGCTCCAAATAGTTGAATAAAATTGAGCATAAGAAAGATCTGCCACACAGTATCCTGTGTCTTTGTAACTTCTGCCACACACCACAGTTTGCAAGGCAGGGACATGCATTCTGGTCACCCCGACAGCATCCCAGACTGCAGGCGTGCTCATGCCGTTCTACAGACTAAGCAGCTGAGGCTCCAGGTGTCCCAGGTCAGCTAGACGATGGCAGCACGGGGCCCGAATGCAGAACCCTCTCACCCTCCCCGAAGTGTGACATGGATTGAAAAGGACCTAGTGGGGCTGGAGAGGAGCCATCAGGGGAGGGAAGGCTTCCTGGAGGAGCTGGGCCTGAGCTGGGGCACTGCAGACAAAACACAAATGGGGCATGCATGATGCCTCAGAGTAAGAAGGAGGTGGCCTGGCTGGAACCACGGGGAGGGACAGATAACGAGGAGGAAAGAGGGAGAGAGCTGAAGAGTGCGGGCCCAGAATCAGGAGGACAGAACCAGCAAGCCTCTCTGGGCCACCCTGTTTCTCCTCAGGGGTACAGTACTACTACATATGGTTCATCCAAGGCCTGCCCTTGACCCCCTGTGACAATGCAGCGCCCATGCCCCAGAGGCACTGAAGTCCCTTCGTGCCACCTCTCTCTGCTAGGGACTTCGGTTTCTTTTCATCTCACAGGCTGTGTCATTGATCCTCTTGGTAATGCTGCTCAGGGCTGAATAAGACCCTTCTTTCTGCCTTTGGTAATGAGGGACGCTGAGCCTCTAGGGGTTGCCACCCCCCCTGCCATGATGACATCTCTCTACCCCCCATCTCTCCACAATACCCCTGCGAAGGAGGCTGGTCAGGGACCCTGTGTCCTTTGACAAATGAGAAACGGAGGGACTGAAAAGGCAGAGAGTCTGGCTTACTGCTGAAGAGACCTGGTGTTGCAGACCAAGGACAAGTGTCTGGCTCCACTTATATGAAATATCCGGAATAGGCAAACTGAGAGACGCAAACTAGATTAGAGGTTACCGGGGCTGGGGGCGGCAGGGCTTTGGTAAGTTAGTGCTTAATGGTTACAGAGTTTGTGTTTGACATAGTAACAATGATTGTACAACATTGTGAATATAATTAATGCCACTGAATCGTGCACCCAGATGGTTAAAATAGCAACTTTTATGTGGTGTGTATATTACCACAATTTTAAAAAATTGTTCGCAGAACAAGAGATAACCAGCAGAAAAATATAGAAAAAATGTATTATGCAGGTGCAGAGAGCTGGCTTTGAATCCAGGCCCCACTAGGTATTAGTTTTGTGTCCTTGAGCAAGAAGCTACTCACTTCCCTTTCCCTAAGTTTCCTCACCTGAAAAACGAGGTGGTGTGAGGATGAGGTGGGAGGCCATCTGTGCACCTGGCACAGAGCAGTGACCCCTGTGAAGAGGAGCCTACGTGGTCATGACAATCACGTTCATACTTATTATGAAGCGGCTCAAGTTCGCAGCGTTAGGGAGGGGATGCATGTTGGCTGGGGTCCAGGCCTCAGCTTTGAGGTTAATCCTGAGAGCAGCAGCAGAAGTGTTTAAGCGGGGAGAGGGCTGGTGGCAGGGCTCGGAAAGCTCAGTTGACTGCAAGAATAGAGAGGCAGATTTTGTCTCCTAAGGTGTCCTGGCAGGTTTTGGCAAAGACCTAGGTCCTGATGAAGCTACAGTTTTGGGGTTTGATTTCTAAAGGGCCAGGCCCCCTAACTCTGCCCTAGCTTGCTCCTTGAATATGCACAAGGCCACAGAAGGTGGGCACCTGCACAGGGTGACAAGCCCATCCCTGGATACTCCTTGTCTTCTCTAGGACAGCCTATTGGAGAGTTAGGTCCCACCCAGGACATGGATAATGGGAATAACTGGTAACTTTTTGCTCTGGGAAGTGTTGTTCAGAGCTGGAGGCCAACAGGAGACAGGGTGCTCTCTCTTCTGAATTGCTGTGTGACCTTGCACGAGGACCTTTCCCTCACTGGTCTCAAAATGTCCTCTTCTGTGAAATGAAGGGTTGGTGAGTGTCTACCAGGGATGCCGGGACTTTGTGACCTTATTTGTTTGTAAAATATCTTCAAATAAGTTGATGCCATCACTTGATGAACAGGGTTTATGGATTGGTTTGGTTTAAGATTTATTGAGAAGTGATATAGCTCTGCTCCCTTTACCAGCTGGGTGCCTGTTTATTCATCTGTAAAATAAGGACAACAGTCACAATTTCGGGTAGAGGTAGGGGGTCATGAGGAGGACTTAATGAGTTAATGCATGTTCAGTCATTTGATTAGTGCCAAGCATGCAGTAGGAGCTTAATAGATGTCTGCAGCTCCTTCCACATGCAGAGCACAGTGCTGAGCTTCCTGAGAGACCCAGAGAAGGCTAACACCCATTCTCTGCATTAAGAGGGCTTACTGTCCTTTGCTTAGTAATGCATACTTATCCCTTAGGAAAGAACAGCCGACAAGAAAGTGCACCATCCAAGTGTGTGAGTGTAAGTATTGGAGGGGTCAGAAAAGGAGGAAGAGTGAGAACAAGAGAGGAAAATTCTAGTTAGTGACTATGAGTGTGTGTGTGTGTGTGTGTGTGTGTGTGTGGACATGTGTGTGTTTGCCAAAACAACATGTACAACACTTCCCCCAGAACGGCTGTGTTGCCCGTGGCTGTGAGCAGAATGCACCAGCAGTGAGCACAGGAGCAAGCCCTTGAGCACAACCCAGGGTGTGATTAATTTAATTATTTCAGAAGCCCTCTTGGTATTTCATGAGGGTCAGGGCCCTGGCTGTGGGCTTGAATACAACTGCAGCAGGTTTCAATAAAATCAATTAATTTAATTTGATTTGGTTTTATGTACTTGGAGCTGGTGCCTCTTGAACTCTGTATGAAAATTATTGCAGAATAAAAATGCATATTAGTCCCCAAGCCCAGTGTCCTTGGACTCTCTTCAGGGAGCCTGCAGGCTGATCACAATAGCAAGTCCCCCCGGCCTGGCAGGAGCTGCTGCTGCCCATTGCCCGCTGCCCCGCTGGTTGCCCCTGCAGGGTTTATGGGGGCAGAGTGGGCTGTTTGTGTGGCTCTCTCACTTCCCGGAAGCACTTTCGTACCTGGTAGCAAAGTGAATGCATTTCCACTTTGCTTTCATGAAAGGTTCTGATTGGCCTTAGTCACCAGCTTAGTGAGGTCTTTTGTGGTGTTAACTAAATTAATTGAAGGCAATACGCTGCAGTAGACTGAGCCTCCCTGTGCCCCTGAAGAGACATATGAACTTGGACAAGTTCCTTGACTCCACTGGGCTATTGTTTTCTCATCTATAAGTGAGAGGCCTGGATGACTGCTTGCAAGGCTCCTTCAAGCTCCAAGAGTCATAGGTCATAGGACAGTTGGTCTTCTGTCATTTTATAGATGAGGGAACCCCATTCTAGAGTCACAGCCATAGCCACAGGCGGTGACCATACCCAACCACATTCACAGCCATTATAAAGGGTGGAGACATTTTTGCTCAGGCCTCATTTTCCAACCGTCCTTTTCATTTTTTTCCTGTCACAATGCGAGAGATGGCCAAACTGACCTTGGGGCCTCTCCAGTAAAGCGGGGGCTGGCGTCAGTTATTCTGGGGCACCTGCATCCCCTTTCAAGCTCAGTGGCTGTCCCCTAGATCCTCGTGGGAGAGGGCTAGGAGTGGGCCTGTCATTCAGAAACACCCCCCACCGATACCTGAGAATCACCCTTAGCAGTGTATTAATTCCTGCAGCTGCTGAGGGCATACCCTCCCCAGCCCTTCTCCTGGCCTGGCATTGGGAACTGAGCCTTATCTCCCCAGAACTCCCACGTGGCAGACACAGAGTCTGTCCTCTCTACTTTCTCCACACCCCTTACTCATGGAGAGGCACCTGTCGTGTGCTGAGAAGCGCCCTGGACACTCTCCTGACATGGTCTCAGCTAACGCCTGGGCTGGCTCTGCAAGGTTGGCGTGGCTGTCACTGCTTTACTGTTGGGGGACTATGATTCAGAAAGGAGTGATAACTTTTTCAGGGTCACACAGCCACTAAGTGACAGGGCTGTGATTCAAACCCACATCTCCTGAGACTCTTGCACCACATCAGGGGCCTCCCTTATACATAACAGGTGCTTAATAAATCTCTAATGACAGATTATACCATACTTACCAAACAGCAAATGCCACCCAGAATAATATAGTTAATGCATATTTATTAATTTAATTAGTAATTAATATATTCTATATTTTATATAATATATTATTTAGATAATGTATAATTAATTATATATTATAATTATATGCTATGCACAATTAATATAAACAAGTGATATTATTATTATTAATGAAGCAACTATATGTGCCAGGTAACAAAATTCACAAGATGCCATGAGGTGGGTACTTTGTTACCTCCATTTCACAAATGCAACTACTACTGAGGCCTAAAGAAATGACTTGCCTAAGGTCACGCAGAAAATCAGTGAGCTGGGTTTCTCTCCCGCTGCGCAGTGAGGCCCAGCCCCTAGCCTCCTTGTAAAGGAGATCTCAGAGTGGATTGGGGTCCCCTGCCGTCCTTCTCTGTGGCCCTAGGTTTCAGGTAGAAGGTGCTGCTGGCAGAGAAGGAGGGCTGGGGGTGGCGGGGGTGGTGCTTGTGCTTCAGGGACACCGGCAGCTGGCACTGCCCTCCACCCAGCTGATAGCTGCAGCCCTGCTGGCTGCCAGCCTGGCCCACATTGGGCCCTGGCACGAAGTCTTTCCTGGGAGGTGTTGGGGGCGCGCTCTGTTTTCTCCCTTCGTGGTCCCCAGGCCCCCTCCCCACTCGCCATGCTTCAGTGCCCCCCTCGGTAGGAGCAGTTCCTAGGACCACCCGCCCCACTTCCTCCCCAGCGTTAACCATCCGCAGGGGGGGCGCTGCGGCCCCAGGGGAGGCGCGGGGTGAGAAGGTCGGGCTGGGGCAGTGTGAGAATGCGGAGGAGAGGCCCTAGAAACTGGGAGAGAGGCTGGGGCCGCGGAGAGGGACTCCGGGAGGGCCGAGGGGTGGGGCCCCGGGAGGGCGGGGTCGAGGGTGCCGAGATGCCTCAGAGGAGAGGGGGAGGGAACAGGGACTTGGGAGGGCGCGCAGGGGTGAGGGGGCTGCACCGTGGCCCGGTGGAGCGGGTGTGGTTACATCACGTTCCTGACTCTGCTTTCTCAGGAACCAGGCCAGGGGGGTTGATGGAGGGGGGGGGGGGGGGTCCGGGAAGAGGTGGGTGAACCAGTCTGAACCGGCAAGGCAACTTGAGGGGCGTGGGCCCAGCAAATTGGGGTGCTGCCCAGCACCCTCTCCCCTCACCACCCTCGGAAATGTCTGGGAGCCCGCCCCGTTGGTTTTACAGCCCCCTCTCCCCATCCCTGCTCCACCCTCCCTCCTGACTTCCTCTCCCGGCCCTCCCCTCTCCCTGTTGGCTCCTCGGAGGAATAGGTTAGCCAAAGGGAGGCACCAAGCTCTTGCCCTCTGCTCTCCCGCTTCCGCCCCTCTTGGAGAATTCAAATCCTGTTCTCTCCCTTTCTCTTTCCCTGCCCTGCCCGCCCCTTTGCCCCAGGCCCTCTGGGACTTGGTGAAGGAGTTTAGTGAATTACCCCAGAGACCCGCCCGACCCCTCACAATGCCCTTAAGAGGCCTTTCAGGGTCCCCTCTCCTTCTCCTCCAGTCTTTGGAACCGGAGCCCACAGGCTGCCAGGCCTCTGCTGACAGGGAGGGAAGACCCAGACAGCCTTAGCAGGGTAACGAACCTCACCCATCTCCTGGATGTCTGCATTTTGCACAGGGATTCCTGCAATGGGATTATTCCACCCACCCTAACCCTGGCCTCCCAAGTAGTTGCTCTCAAATGTGCAGTTCCAAAGGCAAGACACCAGATTGGGGGGAGGACTTTCAGGGATCCCTTAGATCACATCAAGAAGGCCACCATAGTCACCCTTCGACCCTCCAGTGCCCTGCCCCTGTCTCTCTCCCTGTGGTCAGTTCAACTTCCACTTTATCCCCAAGGCTAGAGTTCTTATTTCCAGGTAGCAAACTAGAAACCCTCCCTGTGGCAATGGGGAGTTTCCTGAATTGCTGGGCTTGTGTCTTTCACAAGCTTGGAGCTCTTAGATCAAGATTGCCACTATCTATACATAAGGGCTGTTATCTAATAGATTAAATAATAGGGATCTTTAACAGAAGTGGACCACAGATATCATCAGTCCAGCCCTGGGTTTTATAGACTGAGACCTCTGAGACCCAGAGAGGGAAGTGACCTACCTGTGGTCATAGAAGTTGGAAGTCTAACCCAACTCCTGGCTCCCTTTCCAGTGTGCTTTAATGTTAGGGTAGCCCTGTGTTAGGACCTGCCTTAGCACCTGCATGGCACAGAGTAGATGCTCAGCAAATACTGGCGAGATGAATGAGCCCTCAGTGGGGAAACTGGAGAAATACATCATTTGGGAAAAGTGAGACGCCTTCCTCCCCCCACCCCCCACCCCGAATCCCCACAGGATTGGAACTCTAGCCCCTTCCCACTAAATGTGCGAGTGAAATGTTTCTCTGACCAGCAGTAACCACCATGAGGAGCCTGGCATCAGGCTGATCACTTCAAGCTCAGTCATTGTGCCCAAAGAGACTGACTGTAGGTCTGGAGGTAGGTCTAAGCCAAGTTGGCAACTGCAGGTCAGAGTGATTAATCCTGGGACTCTTTTCCATTCACTGCCCCCAGCCAGTATCTGAGCAAGTTGCAAAAGGCTGAGGCATGCCTGTTCCTGCAGGGGCTCTTGTCATCCTGGGGCCCGGCCAGGCATTGTGTCAGGAGACCAGCACCTCAGGGCTGGAGGGCCCTGCTGCCGGGCTCTGGGCTGCCCAGGGCTCGAGGGCCTGCCTGCTGAACCTGCGCTGTTCCCGAGGGCTGCTGTGACACTTGGGGCTGGAAAAGCAAAAGTGGGACAAATTCAAGTCAGTCAGCTCCTTTTATTAATTTTAATAAAGTGTGGGGAGAGGAAATAGGCTGAAATGAATGATTAAAGTAATACTTTCTGTTATAGTAGAAGCTCATGAAATTGGATCTTACTGATTTGGAATTTAAGATAGTTAAGCTTAGCTGTAGTAAGAGTTCACCTTTACACTGCCTGTAAACACAGGACCCAATAGTAAATTAACAGCACACATATGATTTAGAGTAGTAAAGATGGTGCGTGTGTGAGACTTTCGTATGATGACAAAGCATTTCCTATATGCCAGGCCCTGTGCTAAGTGCTCTCTATAAGATTAATTTTTTGAATCTTTGTGAGAACCCTATGAGATAGGAATTACTATTCTTCCCATTTAAATTTTTTTTATTTATTTATTCATTTTAGAGAGGGGAGAGGGGGGGAGAGAGAGAGAGAGGAGAGAGAGAAGGGGGGAGGAGCAGGAAGCATCAACTCCCATATGTGCCTTGACCAGGCAAGCCCAGGGTTTTGAACCGGCGACCTCAGCCTTTCCAGGTCGACGCTTTATCCACTGTGCCACCACAGGTCAGGCTATTCTTCCCATTTTAAAGACAGAAAACTGAGGCTGCTAATTGGAAGATGCCAGGATTCACACAAGGACAATCTGGCTCTAGGGTTTGTGCCTTTAAGCACCACATATGCAACTATTTTATGTGTTAAGACAAGGGGGATAAGACAGAAAAAAAACAACAACACACAGTACATGGCCCCTATTTCTCCAGATGCTTCTGATATGATGGGAGAGGTAAACACAGGGCCTGGCATATAGTAGGTACTCAATACGGGAATTAATTAGTTAAACAAGGAGAAGGACATGGATTGAACGTCTTGAGGGAAGAGTGGTTTTGAATCTCTCTGCATCCCTCAGTGATGACAGAGATGACATCTCTGTCGTATGATGACAAAGTGCTTGTGCATCATAAACATCAAATAACCAATAAAATGCCGGAACACAGGTCAGGAGAGGTCAGCAAGCCCAGTCTGGGCATTTCGCATAGAAGAAGACTGGCCAGTGAGAGGGAAAGGGTGTTCTCAAGGCGACAGGTCTTCCTGGGCTGCTGCTCCCTCCATTCATCATTCTGATACCCAGGAAGTGAGGTGCCCAGGAGGAGAAGGCTGTGCCTGACACTCTTCCCCTTGGCCTCTCCTTTCCATCCTTTGCCTTCAGTCTACCCTCTTCCCAACAGGGCAGAGCAAGGGATATGGGGACACGGGGACACTTACTCCTTGTGTTTGTTGAATGAGCAAGCAGCCTTTCCCACTGCCAAGTCAATAATGAAAACCGGAAGTCTTCCAGAAGAGAGCCCCGGAGCCAGGAGAAGGCAGGTCCACCAATAGCCATTTGGAATTTTGTAGCTCTGGCTCCAGAACGCTTCCTCCAAACTCACAGATAGGAGAGTTGAAAAGGGACTTTCAGGTTCATTATCCCCTGTCCACCTCCCAAGACCCTCATTTTGTTGATGAGAAGAGTGAGGACCTGGAAGAAAGTAGTGCTTGCCCAGCGACATGCAGCCCCTTCTCTGCAGAGCTGAATCTAGAAGCAGGACGCCTGCCTCCCACTTTGGACCTGCTCCTAAGTGTTTGGGCCCCTGGCTTTGGGGAAACACGGTTCAGTCCCATGGTCATCCTGTAACCTGTTAGGGCCAACATTATGAGAAAGCCAGCCAGGGCTTGTTTGCATGACACTTTCACAGCCGTCCCTGAAGGCAAACCACCATCATTTCTGATGTGTGCACTTGGCAGCAAGTAAAACAGATCCACCAAAGTAAAGAGGGAGGAGGAGGAGGAGGGGCCGAGAGCTGGTATTTGCGCCTGGTGGGAACCTGGGCATACTGACCTTGTTAGCTCATCTGGCCTAGATACCATCTTGTTCCTGCTTGGCACTGGTCTTTCCAGCCTCTGTGTTCTTCCTTGACAAAGTCCTTGAAGGGAGAGAAAGTGGCACTGTCCCCAGGGCGCTGGGGAAGGTTGCCAGGTCTCTGCTCCCCATCTCCCCTGTGGCTCCAGCCCCTCTCTCCACCCCCAGTGACGCCTCTGGCTGACGCTGAGTGGGATCAGGATTTCTCCCCCAGGATAGAGCACCCACACTTGGGCTCCTGCCATTGGTCAGTTTTGGTTGGGGGGGGCTGCAGATGTGGGCTTTGAGCTGGGAGTTTACGTGTTTAACATACTATATGACACTTTATATGTGTCAGGGACTGTTCTGAGCACTTTACAAATATTGGCTCACGTAATATTTATATGCCAATAACTTTTATGGGTGAGGAAACTGAAGCTGAGAGAGGCGAAAGAATTTGCCTGCGGTCAGACAGTGAGTGAGTATAGAGTCAGGGTGCACAGTCTGGCTCCAGGGTTTACACTCTCAGCCACAATTCCGGCTACCTTTCTGCTGGGACAGCCAGAGTCTTGCCATTTCAACAAATAATTTAACCAACCCAGTCTCAGTTTCCTCATCTATAAAATGGGGATAATAACCCTATATTAATCCCTCATATCGTAACTTTGGGAAATGTGAAGGGCTCTACAGACAGGAGGGCTGGTTCCTATCCAATGATGTCCCAGCTGAGGTTAATTCATCCCACTTCTTGCTTGTCACACCCCCTCCCCCCATGTCCCCAGATCAGCAGGTTCTGGCAGCATTGACCTTGTGGAACTAGTGATTTCCCAAGGAGAATGATGGACCCCTCCCCCCTTGCCCATTGTAATCTTCCTGAGCTCAACCCAAAATCAAACATATTGTCTCGGTGTTATTTAAATGATGTTTCTATTCTTATGATTGATATTTATTATTCTTCTTGCTAGTAATACACTTGTGTATTGGAGAGCTCTTCTTAGTGACTACAGCAAAAGCCACAGAGGGAACCCGGCTGAAGCCCCGCAGCTCTGCTCACCCAGATTTGGTGGTCCCTTTGTCCCTCTCCTCCCCCTCCCTTTGCAATCACAGCATGCCCATTGCAGACCAGGAAAGCTAATACTCCTGGCCTGTGTTCAGAAGGTGCATTATTGCACTCTCAACACCTAAGGCTGGGGAAGCCCTCTGAGTGACAGGTAGGGGCAGTGCCTGCCAAACTGCAGCTGGAGAGAACACTGAAGGGGCCCCTCTCCCCTTCCCCAACCTGCTCTCTTCTCTCCGTTATCTAGTGTCATTCCCACTGCAGAGAACAGAAATTTTCTTACTCTTAAACTTAAAATTTTCCCTGTTGAAGCAAGAAAAGGGGAAGAGGTATGATGGTGGAGATGGGTGTGATTTGAGCTCAGAAAATGTTGCAAGGCTTCCTCTCATCCTATGTTTGGACAGCTCTTGGTGTTCCTAAGAACACAGAGAATTAACTTTGACCGACTGAAACTGGTGGCCATGTCAGCCAATGGAAAATGAGTAGTGTTTAATCCATGACAAGGAGACAGTGAGATAATAAAATGGTAAGTCTTTTATGCCCTGTACTTTTTGGATGCTTTCTTTTACCTACAGGATTTAACTTGATTCTCACAAGGATCCTACAAGGCAAAATGTGCCCATTTGACAGACGAGAAGACTGATGCTGGGAGAGCAAAGTAGCGAGTCCTAGTGAACAAGAAAGCAGAGCCCCATGGGGCTAGTGTATTTCTCCCTAGTCTTGACTGCTGGGCATCTTGATACCAAATCTAGAGCCATGCTAGATTTAAGCACACAGCTCCTGCCGGCATCCCT
Source organism: Saccopteryx leptura (assembly GCF_036850995.1). Taxonomy (NCBI): domain Eukaryota; kingdom Metazoa; phylum Chordata; class Mammalia; order Chiroptera; family Emballonuridae; genus Saccopteryx; species Saccopteryx leptura. Next base: position 21,629,192 of record NC_089513.1, read on the forward strand.
TCTGGGAGCTGACCTTTAGCCTGACTCTGTCCTTTCTCTCTTACTTTTCCCTTGCCTCCTTTTCCTTTCTTATTTGTTATGTCTGTTTATCTTGCATTGTAGGCACATTCATAATGTCGTTCAAATTCTTCTGAAACAAGATGGGTTATAAGTGCACGAATTCCTACACAGGATGTTGTTGTTAATCATTTCATAAAGTCTCCTGTGGAGGAGATATTTGCAGATTGGCCAATAGCTTCTTTTGTAACCTTGGACACACCCTATTTCCTTAGAGGTAAAGTGAGGTGCAGGTCTGCAGGGGCTCCGGGGGCCCTTGCAGCTCTGACGGTCTGAGTATGCTGTTGTTTCCAACCCTGTTAGAGTCACACAGCTCTGTTTTATATAAAGTAAGATCTAAAAATCTGGTTCCTCTAGTACAGCCCTGTTTGCACTAAACCAGCGGTTCTCAGCCTGGGCAGAGGAGCAAATCCTGGAACCTGGGAGCATCCCCCTTCCCCGCCCAAGATGACTACAGCACACAAATGTCACAGCATCAAAAAGGAGATCCTTTCAAATTCCAAAGAAGTCAAGTCCATATAGCATAGGAAAATAATATTAGAAGTACAGGGAAACCTCATTTATTTGCCTACTTCCTCTATCTGGGACATAGCCAAGAACCAGAGAGAAAAATAAGACCATTTTGAACCACAAAAAAAGACACAGAGCACATGCCTTAGCGCTCATTCTTTGGGGCCTGTGTCACTTGGGGGCCTATTTGCTCTGGGTATATGCACAATTCTAGCATATTTCGTTTTCTGGTTTCACACCTGCGTAAGGCCATATGGGACAAATGAGAATATAGGGTAGGGGACTGCTGATGAAAATGTAGGTTAGTATCAACTCTCTCCACACCTGGTGGCTCTAAGTGACAGCCCAAGCTGATGACAGGCACTGTCTGGTGAGGGGTTCTCTGGCTTTCTGTTCTGCAAACGTCTGTCACATTGTTTAAGCAATTCACTTACAGAGACCAGGACTTCGGCATTTAGAAGTGACAGTGTGGCTCAGAGGTGTAGCACCCCCTGGGGAAGACTTGAAGTGAGGCGGGGAGAAGTGCAGGGTTGGGGGACCCGATGAGTTCATTGCAGAAACATGCCCACCATAAAATGGCCAGTGAGGAAAACGGGGAAAGAGCTGCCTTTGGAAAAGAATCACACATGTGGAATGTTTCTTCAGCACGTGTATATTACTTTCAAGATCAAGAAGCACAAAAGTTTTATTTTCTGAAATGAAAGGAAACACTAGCCCCAAGAGGATTGTAGAGTCAGGGAGGGAACCCTCTAAGGACTAAGCCGGGTGCATTGTGGAGACACGTTGGGAGAGAGGCAGCTCTGGGGTTGCCCTGGCTTCTGGGACGCAGTCACTAGCCATTGTCTCCTAGGGGTCCCGCTTTCTCTGCACAAACTTGGTCAGGCCTCGTCCTGCCCCGGAGAATAGACCCAAGACTTCGTGTGGAGCACCGCCCCACCCCTCAGAGAGCATCGCCCTTGCCTAGGTGTCCCTGAGACTCACTGTATCATTGGTGACAGGCTCCTCTCACCCCCATCAGGGCCTGGAGTCTACACCAGACTGTTTCCCCCTGCTCTGACTGACCTCCAGGCTGTTCAGGTGGACTCCTGACCTCTTGTTGTGCCTGCTTGTTAGGAGCTCAGGTGACAAGGCCACATGTCTGACACAGACATGCGGGACCTGGCTACGGCTTTCTTACTTGAAGCGCTGGCTGCATTCTCTGCCCTAAAGGCTTCTCTGACCCTGCCCCACACACTAAGTGGCCCCAGCAGAGAATACAGGCCCTTGTCCCACTGTGCCCTGCGTTATCTGGCAAGAGGCAGAGAGGCAGAAAGAGAGCGTGTGTAGTCCAGCCCCTTTCCACTCACTAGCTGACCTCACGCGGGTTATCTAAACCTCCTTGGACCTCAGTACCCCTGTCTGTAAAATGGACACACTGATACCTTGGTGGCTTGTAAGGATGAAATTTTTTAAATGTCTGCAAAGACTTTTGTATATGGTCTGACTCATATTAGATGCTCAATAAATGGGAGGCATTACTATAACCACTTCTACTATTACTATTTTTTAAACAAATGTAGATGAATAGTCTGGATAATTTCAAGTATATTCACTGAACTATCTCTTTAAAGGCAAAGAGACCAGTAGGGTGAAGATATTCAGGGTCCAGCCCTTTTGTGGAAGACCGAGATGAGGTTAATGACCACACAACAAGACTGCTCTGAAAGGCTGTGCCTAGCCCAGCTCCAGGATCCAGTCTGCCTAGCTCCCAGGACCTGCACTTCTGTGTGAAATCACTGTAGTGACTTCCCACCCCTGGGCCTCCATTTCCTTTCTGGTAGACGGGGAGGTACAGTGCCCAGAGTGCCGGGGCTTCTGGGAAGTAAACAAGCTAATACTTGTAAAGCACTTAGCGCAGTACCTGACACCCACAATGTGCTTGAGAAGGGCGCCCTGTCATTATTTTCAAGGGTGTCCCATCTTTCGCAAGAGATGGCTCTGGAAAAGCTGTGAAACCAAATCCCTCTTTCCCACTGACTGACTGTCACTTCATGAAGGTTTTATCTTTGCCTATGATCATCCTTAGAGGGTAGTGACTCCGCGCACCTGAGCACCAGGGTCACCATCTCCTCCCGGCTCTGCCGGCTCCTTGCCATGCAGTGGAAAAGAAGAAAAGTTAGGTGGTACAAATAATGATTCCTTATCTGTTTGCCGAATGTAGATTTTGTATCTATCTATCTATCTATCTATCTATCTATCTATCTATCATCTATCTGAAAAGGACCACCTATAATTAGTTCCTCTGTCATGGGAAAATATATATATATATAACTCACAGGATAAACAATTTATATTTCTAGTTGATTTATACCTTTTATCTGAATCTTATTTTGTGAACTCCTGGCCAGGGGCCAGGAGTGGTCAGAAATATTTTGAAAAACTGATGAACACATGGCCTGTCTCTCCAGAAAAAGGAACATGCTCACATACTCATACAACTTTACATATGATTTAGCTGGGGGTTTAAGGGTCCTCTGAAGACCCCCAAGACCCTGTTAAGGATCCTGCTAAAGCCAGAGCCCAGGTTTTCTGTGGAAACAACCCGTGTTCCAGTAGCAGTAGATGACTGGTTAGGCATGCGATCAAGGGTCCTTGTATATATACTCCCTAGTCTGACATGCCAGGCCCCAACCATCTTTCACTGTGTCTTTCCTCATGGGGTGACCACTGCTCTAGCCAGTCTGGCTGGCCTTGGTCCCTCCCCTTGGCTGTCACCTCGCCTTTGTCCCACTTCTCCTCCACCCTCTCATCTACATCTAGCCCGCAATTCAGGTACGTAGTGACCGCCTGTAAGTGATCAGAAGAGGGTTCACGGAGAATGTGGAGCCTGAGCAGAAAGAGGAGAGGCCCAGGCTTTACAGGCAGAGGAACAATGGAAAGCACTCAGACACGAGCTCCTATGGGGTTGAAGTCGGAGCTGGCAGGGAGAGCAGGAGGGAGAAAGAAGGATACACCAGGCTTAATTTTTCCCTCCTGCCTGGTTAAAGATTAAGGAAGCCAGTAGCAGCAGAACACCTTGGCCGGTGAATGAGAAATCCCCGGGTTCGTGTCCCAGTTCTGGCATTGCATGTATACCTTTGGAAGGTCACAGGTCAGTCAACAGACCAGCTTCAATTTCCTTATCTTTAAAATGAGGGGTGGAAATGCTGGCAGCTCTGTAGTAAAACTGACACTCCTGAGCATTGCAGGTGTCTGCTCAAATGTGCAGCCTTTTTGGAAAATGACATTTAGCACTATATGTTAGCAGCCATGAAAACGTACATACCCCTTTCATCTCTTCTCAGAATCTAATCGAAGGCAGTAATCCAAAATATAAGGGAAGTATGCATAAGGGTGTTCACCCCAACATTATCCATAATACAGAAAAGTCCCAATTGTCCACAAGTAGGGAATAGTTACACTTGTAATGGTGTGTTCATTCGGTGATGGTCTATGCAGCTATTAAAAATAGTTGATGCAGAGAACATTTTAAGGTGCAATCCAGCAGCTGGAGAAACTCCTCCTGTTCCCACTCACCCCCCACCTCACACCCGAAAACCTAAGTCAGTGACAATGGCTCTTCACAGCACAGAATCAACATTGGTGGGGGGGGGGGGGCACTAACCAGCAAGGCCAAACTAACAGATTACCAATCACCACTGCTCCTGCTGTGTCAGCAGGCATCCCCTGGGAAGTCTGTGAAAGTGGAAATTTGGGGTTTAGACTCTGAGCAGATCTGAGGTGAGACCCAGGACCCTGAATTGTCACCATTTTCCCAAGAGAGTCTAGCAGAGGATTAGAATTCTGAGAAACATCACCACACTTCAATCATTGCACCCCATGTGCCCGTAGAGCAGTGGTCCCCAACCTTTTTTGGGCCACGGACCGGTTTAATGTCAGAAAATATTTTCATGGACCGGCCTTTAGGGTGGGATGGATAAATGCACAAAATAAAATTATGCAACCGGTGTAAAAACTGTGGTATTTTTAAATATAATTGTCGAACTTACGAGACAAGCATGAAGAGTGAGTCTAAAAATACTCTGAACTACTACTATGTGCTGTTCCCTAGGATTAAAACTGACTTTTAGAGGTGGTCACTGTGACCTGAGTTCAAGTCCTGGCTCTGAGTTGCCATCTTATAAAAGGGGAATAATAATGTACTGACTTGTAGAATCCCTGAGGATTAAATAATGCATGCGAAGTTCTCAGCACAACACTTGCGGCTATGATTATTATGATTACTTTCCTGTCCTTGGGAGTTAATAGTGAGTCTTTTCTTTGATGTGGTCCTTGTAGGAGGCCAGGCCCCTTGTTTTGATCTCCATCATGGTCATTCAATTCTGCCCTGTTCCCCAGTCCAGCCTACAAGCCTCACTTTGAACTTATGGAAAACACCAGCTTCAATGAGAAGGTCCCTGCCACCTTAACAATGTGGTGAAGGTCACTGTGCTGACTCTCCCATCTGGCTGGTTTGGCCCTGGGGAAGGGCTGGGGACTGGCCTAGCCATCCTCAGCACCCCTGGCAATGGCACACTGGCCAGCACTGGGGTGGGGGTGGCAACCTCTGCTGGAATATACCAGAGCCAGTTAGAGCAGACAGTTTTCTGGAGGGTGTCGGGGCCCTGTTGGCTGCTTTATCCAACAGCAAGACCGCTGGCATGCAGCTCCGCCCCAGCAGACAATCGGCTCCCGGCCTGTCTGCTGCCCTTTCCTTACCATCTTCCTCACACAGGATACCCGAGCGAGCACGCCTGCATGCACACACGCACGGCCTGTCCTCGTCTTCCCCATCACTGTCACCAGGAGAGGTCAGACACCAGTGAGGGGACAAGTAGGTACTCAGAAGTATTTTGTTATGCCCAAAAGAGCCTAATCACCTGGTTGGCTGATGGGGCCCTCACACATTTGCAGGGACTCACGAGGGACAGGCCAATTTTCACAATATTTACCAGAGAGAACTTGGGTCAAGGCAAGAGTTTGCAGTTGGTATAGCCTAGACTTCAGCTCCCTGAGTTACCTAGTTCCACAGGGTCCTGTCTTGCAAGTGTCATTTAATATTAAAAGCGAGTTAGTTGTTTGTCTAGGTTGAGGTTCTCAGTTGTTTTGTTTTTGGTTTTCTATGTATAAACGTCCCCTTAAAAAAAGTTTCTCCAGGCCCTGGCCGGTTGGCTCAGTGGTAGAGCATCGGCCTGGCGTGCAGGAGTCCTGGGTTCGATTCCCGGCCAGGGCACACAGGAGAAGCGCCCGTCTGCTTCTCCACCCCTCCCCCTCTCCTTCCTCTCTGTCTCTCTCTTCCCCTCCCACAGCCAAGGCTCCATTGGAGCAAGGTTTGCCTGGGCGCTGAGGATGGCTCTGTGGCCTCTGCCTCAGGTGCTAGAATGGCTCTGGTCGCAACAGAGCAACGCCCCAGATGGGCAGAGCATCGCCCCCTGGTGGGTGTGCCGGGTGGATCCCGGTCGGGCGCATGCGGGAGTCTGTCTGACTGCCTCCCCGTTTCTGGCTTCGGGGGGAAAAAAAAAAAAAAGTTTCTCCAGAAGCAGAGTTCAGTCCTCCTTGTGCTTGCAGGTGAGTCTAGGTGACTCTGCTAAGGAAGAGGGACAGCTCTAGGGTCACTGGGCAAGGAGTCAGGTAGAGAGTGTCACATGGCAGTGTGTCCTTGGGCAGGTCACCTCCCTGCTCCCAACCCCATGTCCTCACTCTACGCAGGACAGGGACTTGGCCTCCTCCATCTGCCTTCATGGTAGATGGTTATCTGTTTATTGTCTTTCCCATGCTAGAAGGTCAGCTCCATGAGGGCTGACAGATGTAGTGTTTACCGCTTTATAGCTAAAGCCTAGAATAGTGGGGGGAGGGGTAGGCAAAGGCAATCAGTACATACCTATGAAGGGAAGGAGGGAGGGAGGAAAAAAGAGAGGGGAGGAGGGAGGGAGGGAAACAGAGAGGGAAAAAGGGAGGGAGGGAAGGAAGAAAGGGAGGCTAGAACTGCCTCCTCTGGCTGGTAGTGCCACCCATTCCTGGACATTGCCCCCACCCCACCCCCTACCCCTTCACTCCATCCCTCACCCCTCCTTGGCTAGGTCCTGGCTGAGCCATCCCCCTCCCCCAGATTCCCAGCCTGCTGGTGGTGACAGGCCCAGTCACCCAGAGCCCCAGCCAGAGCTAGCTGTAGCTCTTGGCACCCTCCCTACTCCCACTGTGGTGCCTGACTACACCGCCCCATATAATCTGGGAAGAAGGTGAGGCCCTCAGCAGCCCCGGGCCCTCAGGCCGAGGCGGAGGGCTGGGACCCTGCTTGCTCTCCTTGTCTATTGTGTGGCCAGCCCTGCTCGAGCCCTTCCCCACACCCCAGCCAGGCAGGGTGCTTTCCCCTCGCTTCCCCACAGAGAACAATCCGTGCACCCTCTGCTTAGCCAGCACCTCCCTCGGAGGTCAGGACAAGCTCCAGCTGGCCTCCCTGCGCACCTGAGAGGGGGAGGCTGCAGAGTATCGGGCCTCCCCCTGGGCCCGCCCTCCCCCCTGGGCCCGCCCTCCCCCTCCAGCTCCCACAGGACCTGTTGCCAGAGGTGGGCCAGCCACAGGACTTAGCTTCTCGGGCTCACCCTTGAAGAAATGGAGTTTGGTCAAGGCATCTGGCAAACTGCCAGTGGGTTCCGGATGACTGGGTCTGCCCCCTCTAAAATACAGTGGCAGGAATACGAAGAGCGTTGGCCACTAACAGATTTGGATAACCTTTGCCACCCTATAAAGGACTGTTAACACCTTGCTTAGACTCAGTTTGTAGCTCCTCTGTTGTTCATGCTAAACCTCAATGAGTTATTATTTCAAATCTGCATTTTAATACATTTCAGTGAAATCTGATCTGTAAATCAAAGGGAATAAAGTTCTCTGTGACAATATAGTACAGAGGACTTCAGAACAGTGAGGGCTTGGAAGTTAGAGGGCCACCACGGGTGAAGCTGGCATGTCCCTAAAGGTGCCACCTCCTCCTCTTGCTCCAGCCAGCTGAGTTTTCTGGGTTTTTTGTGTTTTTTTCCTCAAAATTTAATTAAGCATTTGTTGAGCTCCTAAGAAGTGCACAGTGGGATGTCAGATGGAAACTGACAGTTTTCAGTATGGACTGTTTACTCCAGCAAGACAGAGAAAGAGAGAGAAGGAGAGGGCCACCAACTGGAACCAACTGCCCTAAATTGCAGTGACACTCCTACTATTAGCCTGTCAAACGTGCTGAGATAATGAGTGACCTTCTCCACTCTGTCTCACAAATTTCCTCAAAGAGGGAAGAATTTCATGTACATATTTTTTCAAATACACTTCATATATATTAATATTTTCTTAAAATTATATATTCATATACAATATGTCAGTTTTTGAAAGAATTAATCTCACTAGAGTTTTTCACCCTTAATCGCAAAGGTCTCTATTCTGCCATTCACTCACTTTTTCATCTGGGTCTCAGTTTTCTCATCTGCAAAGTGGGAATAAAAATCCCTTCTTGGTTGTCATGCAAGTCAACCAGGCTAACAGGTTTAGAATGCCACCAAGGCTCTGCATGAATAGAAGCTGATGTCATTCAAGGTCAGGCCCTCAGACCTGGTGCGTTGGGGGAATCTGGCTGCTGGGGTGGAAATCCCCAAATGAAACCAGCCCTGACTTGGTCTTGACCTGGTTCTGTCCGATGTAGGAACTGCTTTTTCTGAACAAGCTTCCGTTTCCACGCTGGTGTAGCAGCAGGTGCTGCAGGGCTGGTTACAGTGTGAGAAGGCCTCAGTCCTCACAGGCTTATTTTTCTAAAAAGCCATCAGGGCCAACAACAGAAGGAAAGCCTCCTCAAAACCATCTCAAATGGCGTGACCAGGTGGTGGCTCAGTGGATAGAGCATCGGACTGGGATGCAGAGGAGCCAGGTTCAAGATCCCGAGGTCGCCAGCTTGAGCATGGGCTCATATGACTTGAGCAAAAAGCTCACCAGCTTGGACCCAAGGTCACTGGCTCGAGCAAGAGGTTACTCAGTCTGCTGAAGGCCCGTGGTCAAGACACATATGAGAAAGCAATCAGTGAACAACTAATGTGTCGCAACAAAAAACTGATGCTTGATGCTTCTCATCTCTCTTACCCTCTCTCTGACTCTCTCTCTGTCCCTGTAAAAAACAAACAAACAAACAAACAAACAAAACTCAAATGCATTATGGCCAGGGTTTTGTTCCTGTTTGCTTAGTAGCATCTGCAAGTTCTTGGAGAACGAAGGCAAATCTGACTGCAGAGCATCAGACCAAGCAGGGCTCTTGGCCATCCTTTCCATTGTCCGCTTTTACAGAGGATAGAGCTGAGGATCAGGGAGGGCATGGGCCATCCACACGGACATGCAGCCCACCAGTGTCAGAGCCAGGACTACATCTATTCTTCCTGTCTCCCAGATCTGGGAGCCTAGTGTACACCACGTACACACACAGAGAGAAAAACTTATTACATCCCTGCCCACAAGCAGCCACCATTCTAGTGGGAGGAACAGTCAAAAATAACTCAACAGGCCTGACCTGTGGTGGCGCAGTGGATAAAGCATCAACCTGGAATGCTGAGGTCGCCGGTTCAAAACCCTGGGCTTGCCTGGTCAAGGCACATATGGGAGTTGATGCTTCCTGCTCCTCCCTCTGTTCTCTCTCTATCTCTCCCTCCCCTCTCTCTCCCCTCTCTCTCTAATAAAAATGAATAAATAAAATCTAAAAACAAAAACAAAACTCAACAGCCTGGCCAGTCGGTAGCACAGTGGATAGAGCGTCGGACTGGGATGCGGAAGGACCCAGGTTCGAGACCCTGAGATGCCAGCTTGAGTGCGGGCTCATCTGGCTTGAACAAAAAAAAAGCTCACCAGCTTGGACCCAAGGTCACTGGCTCGAGCAGGGAGTTACTCAGTCTGCTGAAGGCCCGCGGTCAAGGCACATATGAGAAAGTAATCAATGTTGCAATGAAAAACTGATGAGTGATGCTTCTCATCTCTCTCTGTTCCTGTCTGTCCCTATCTATCCCTCTCTCTGACTCTCTCTCTCTCCCTGTAAAAATAAATAAATAAATAATTTTAAAAAATGAATTAAAAAATAACTCAACATAAGCATGTAATTAAATAAAAGTATGCAAGTTGAGGGTCTGAAATAGATAATTGGGGGGTGGTCCCAGTTTATCGGTGGTGGCCAAGAATGGCCCCTCTGAGGAGGTAACATTTCTGCAAGACTTGCAGTGGGGGGAGATCGTGTCAGGTCAGTGAATTCACACATGGGAAGTCCCAGAACAGGAAGGAGAAGGAGCTGGGAAAGGTCTGCCGGTGCCTGGAGATTGGGGGTGGGCGGCGGGCATATGTAGAGAGAAGCAGGAAGTTTGCTGTGCCTTCTAGGCCAAGGTGAACAGTTTAGGTTGCACTTGAAGTGCCCTGTGACACAACCAAATGCACATTTAAGAAGATTACTTGGGCAGCCTCGTGGCTCTGGGCTGAAGGAGCAGGACAGGAATGGGAGCAGGGGGACCAGTTAGGAGGTCTCTGCAGAAGTCAAGATGAAAGGAGGGTGGGGGGTTGCTCGGCCCAGGGCAGTGGTGGAGGAGGCAGCAGGAAGAGGACGGGAGGGAGATCTATTTTGGAGATAGTCTTACAGAGATGGATGGATCAGCCGGGGCAGGGTGTGGGGTGGGAAGGAGAGGGAGGCAGCAGGGGTGACTCTGAGTTTCCGGCTTGAATAACACTTCAGCCCAGTCCTGTGTGCATTCTCTAGGGAGGACTTGCTCGAGCGCTTTATCAAAGTTCAACCTCCATCTCAGCCTCCCCCTGGCTAATAATAGCTTCTCGGTTCAGAAAGGGTCATTGCCTTGCCTATTTAGCAGGTGGAGAAACTGAGGCACACATCGGCAAAGTAAACTGCTTCTTAGAGAATGAATTGTAGAAACAAGACAAAGAGCCAGAGCTGAACCCCAGGGTCAGCCTTTGGGCACCCGTATCATAAAGACCCTGGTGTCGTGTCCACTTTAACGATTTATCAAGCCGTGTGACCTTGAACACATGAATAGACCTCTCTGAGTCTGCTTCCTCCTCAGGAAAAGGAGAAATAAGAAAATCTACCTCTTGGGATGACTGCAAGGACTAAGTAAAGGGTAGACCCTCAACAGATAATAGTTTTATTACTTCTAGATTGCATGGATCATCTCTGCATCCGCCTGTTGACACAGGTGCATACAGACATTCTGGGTGTCTGTATGTGCTCCTACAGATGCCGTCTGTGTGCCTCTGTTACAGCTGATGCCCAGGCCACTAAGCTTTCAGGTGAAGGCAGTTGCAGATTTGCTCACTGTGCTTCTGTTCAGCTTCTGAGCAGATTGGGTGGTTGCAGTGGGAGCTTTCATCTTCCCTGGAACAAGAGTGAGTTGTGGGTTTGGAGGCAGATGTGAAAAGCCAGGCGCTGGTAAGCCAGACTGTTTCCCAGTGCTCTGACTGACCTGACCCTGGGAGCAGGGTGGGGTGGAAAGGAAGGGGGAGCAGAGGAGCGTGAGTAAGAGGGAGTAGGCCAGAGAGGGCCTAGGAGGGGACCATATCCCAACAGGAAATGCACAATAACAGATCTGGAGTCTGGCCTGCCCAGAGCCCCTTTGAGAGCCTCCCCTCTGTGACTCCTTTATGGTCCTATTCCCAGGAGGCAGCTGGCGTGGAGGCTGAGAACAGGGAGGTGAGGCTGACGGGGTGGTGGGGCAGGACTCCCCACTTTTTGCCCAGAGCCATTCTGAAGGGTGTGTCCCAACAGTGTACACACACACAGTGATTAAGGGGAGGAAGGAATGACATTCACTGTCCACTGTGGGACCAACCAGTGGGCTGGACAGGGGCCAGCTCTCCCCAGGCTCTGGCTGCAGGATCATCAGCCTTGGCACCACCCACAGGCCTACTCAAACACTCCTTCAGGTCCAGGGGTTGGAGCCTGCATGGCCAGTAGCCACGGCCACCATCACAGCCGCCTGGCCCATGCAGATTCACATTTGATTCGGACAGACGGTAATGAAACAACGGAGCCAAGAACTGGTGGGCCATCATCTTTATCCTAGCTTGCACCTGGCGGGCAAGAAATACACACAGTGGGAAAACCCTTCCCTTTCCATTCAAGGCTCCCAAAGCTACTGACTTATCCGAGTTTCCTAGAATCAAAGTTTTCTACCTCACCAGCCTTATTCACCTCTGTTCCCCATCTCCTTCTCCTTGCACAAACTCTGCACAAACTGGCTTCTACTTCAGCATTCCACCATCTTGGCTGCTTCTCCTCTCTTCCACGTGGCCTTTCTCTGCTCTCCTCTAGCATGGGCTCCTCTGCCCCATTTTGTAGTGTAGAAATCAAAACTTTTAATCCAATATACAAACAAGGAAGTCTCTGATACAAAGTCACTTATTTGAGGCATAAATGGGATTCCTCATGAGAGTGCACCACCCCCTATCATGCAACAGTCAAGGGTATGGGGTAAAGCTTAGTCTTAAAACTAAGCCTTAGGCTATAACGACCCTGCCTGCTTACAGCCTGTCCCCCACACCCAATGCAAACTATAAGCGAGCAAACATATGTATCATGTTTACTAACTTATTTGACCAACAGAGCCCCACTAGGAGCGGCTGCCTGGGGCAGGCTAGGCTGGCCACTGCAACTCCCCATTCCTACAGCCTCCCGCCTCCACTGTGCCCTCTGCCCACATCCAGCTCCACTGGGTTTGAAAGAGGTGCTTCAGTCCTCCCTCCCTCTGAAGCAGGCCCTGTCCTGCGCTATCTCCTTTCAGCCAGAAACTGTATTCGTAAACTGGTTCCACCCTGTAGACCCTAGCCTGATGCTTTGTCCACTGGGAGAACCCTGTAAACCAGCTGCCCTCCCCAAACCTTTCCTTCCCCCATCCGACCTGCCCTCCTGCTCACAGCAGCACGAAGTTCCAGGCCTGCCGAGCCCTCTCCCAATGAGCCCTGCCTTCATGATTTTTCTGGGCTCCTTGTCTGCTCTGCAGCAGGAGTCCTGTTCTTTAAGGGACCCCACACAGCGCAGTAGGTACCCTGCCCTACACTGACTGGTCTCCCGTGCTTTATCTCCCCACAAGACAGCAGGCTCTGAGGGTGGCACCCCACTGTACCCGGCCCACCCACCTCCGTCCACGCCATAGAGGCAAACCCGCAAGGTGCACACGAATACTTCTGGATAGATACTGCTTCCATCCAGGTCATGTGTTGGCACCTTTACCTGCCTGGTCATCTGGGAGTAGAGTGTAGAGTTACACTTGATTGGATGTTTGATTAGTGACTCGGTGAACAAAGGGATTTGACTTTTCATTCTTTAGCTTGGGTGTTCCAGGAATACATGGGTTTTGATAAAAAGCTATGGAGTCATCCAATCTTGGAAACTGTCCACCTATTCTGATTAAGTGCCTACCCTTCTGACCTTCAGTGCCTAGTTCCCTGATTTAGCACCCGCCTTGATTCCAAGCCTCTCTCTCCCCTCATAATACCATTCATGGCCTCCCACCATAGCAGGGAGGGTCTGGCCTCTTGTGGAGACCACACCCCACATCTCAGGGTCCGTGGATATGCACAGTTTTAGCACCACAAAGAGAGACCCTCCCCATCTTGCTGAAGCAATTTTTCCAGCCTGAAGCAGGCTCTGCGCAGGGCGTGCCCCTCAGAGGAATGAATCACTGCGCTGGGATTTCAGTCAGGGGCACCTGTTGGAGGAGATACTTTAGTTTGCTCCACTGTCTGAGAGTTCTACCAATCGGAACCCAGTCCTTGGCTTCCGTGGGCCTTCGGGGATTCCTGCTGGCTTTGGGGTGCTTTAAGGCTCATGGCCTGCCCCTGGAAGAGTGGCAGAGGCCACAGAGGTCAGGCCTCTCATTTGATTTGTGCGATAGGCCGGGGCATACAGGGAGATGTTACAAGGAAGAACTCCCCGACTCCTCCCCCATTTCTGAGAACTGCCAGCCTAAGTCCCAAGGAGTTAATGATGGTTTCTCCAAGGTGAAGGTCAGTTCCAGTAGAAAGGGAACTGACAGCAGCTGGAGCCTCCCCTCTGGTGGTTTTCAAGAAGGGTGTGGGGGTTTTAAGGAACAGCTTAGGAGAAGGTGTTCCAGCCGCACCTCTCTGTGATTGGCAGCAGGCCCACCCCGAATGTGAACTGTTGGATCTCTGGCTGGCATGTCTGAGTCAGTCTTAGCACCAAGACAAAGCAAAGGAAAGCCTGTATGATTTGTGTGTTTGTTGGGAGAGGATATGTTAGAGGGAGCCCCCACCTCAGGCCTCGTGACTCCACCTGGGCCAAGCCCAGCTGTGCACCCCTGCCAGGGAGACCTGTGCTTGAATGCTTTCTGTGCAGTGTTTGATTTGGTTAAGTTACACTCATGACCCTTTAAGGAGAAAACATATAATTCTAGTAATTTTATTGGGCTCAGGTTTCAGGCAAATGGAAATAAAATTGCCTCTAAAAATAAAAGACATGCAGAATTGAATAAAACAATAATAATAATAAAAAGCTGCCCTGACTTGAGATAAGTGGTAAGGCATTTTGTGAAATAGTAGAGAAAAAATAAATACACGGAGAACTCAGGAGAAAAGGGGAGGATTTCTTTGGGGGGGAGGACATCCTTCAGCACTCCTACTTTCATTTCAGCTTTACCTTTACAAAAGCTTCATTTGCCTGTTATAAAGTGAGGTATAAGGCGCGACTGGTGAAATTGATCCTTGTCCCGCGCTCAACAGTACAGGTGGACGAAAGCGGCTGCCTGCCAAATACTTCTGGTTGGAGGGAGGGGTGGGAGTGCTTTCTCAAAACCACTCCTGGAATGGCTTAACTCGCCCAGCACGAATCAATGACAACCTCCCGCCGGCTGCGGCAGGCTCCCCTGAGCTGCGCTGCCGCGTGGATTCCCAGCCCGGGACCCTGGCGGCGCTCAGGACACGACCCGGGCAAGAGCGCGGCGTCCCCCGGGCGGCCAGGTGGGTCTGCGGCCTCGGCCAGGAGCGTGGTGCGATCGGGGCTGAGGGAACCAGGCGGCCAGGCCGTGGGGTCGGGGTGGAGAGGACGCCCTGTGGGCGTCGAGGAGAGCTCGTGGGTACCTGGCAGCTGCGCCCCTACCTCGGGCACTGCAGGCATTCTTGCTCCCCGCAGCGGGGACCCTCTGGCCCGAGGGGGGTGGCAACCACTGGCGATCGCTGGGCGGCGTTTGCAAGAAATTTCAAACCCGCGCCAGAGCTGGAGCGTGCTAGGGAACCCGGGACTGGAGCCCCGGAGCTGATGGAGGAGCGTGCGGCCGTGTACCTCCCAGCCAAAGGCGAGAAAGAATCGGAACTCCGCACGAAGCACTCTCTTCGCTTTCTAGTTGCCCGTGTCCCTCTCCCGCAGGCTTTTGGGGTGGGGTGGGGTGCGAAGGGCACACCGTAAGTAATAGAGGATATACATCGTTAGTTTAAATCCCACCCCCCAAAAGCTGATCCTCTTCGGTGTCAAATGCAAAACTTAGTGTGTGTGTGTTGGGGGGGGGGGGGGGGTGGGCAGAAGCCATGGCAACTCCTGGCACAAGTCGAGGTAAAATTAAAAAATTAAAGGCGGGGAGGGAGTGTCAGACGGCTCCCTCCGTGAACCAGAGGGAGTCCCGTCTCGGTCCGGATTTCAGTCGCCTCCTGAGCTGGGCACCCTTCCCTTCGCTCCTGCCTGGGTGTGGGTGGGCAGTAACAACTCCCTCCCCGCAACCCAGTCAAGCCTTAGTCTCCGGGCTCCTTGGGTCCGAGTTCCCGAGGCAGCCTGGGGGTAGAAGTGGGGGAGGGGAGGGCAGGGACTGGCCCGTGCGCCCCCATACCCGCGTGGCAATCCCGGGCGCCTAGTTCCCCGCAGTTGGGCTGCGGCTGCGGGGCCGGGAAGGACTCTGGAAAGAGCTCGAACCCCCTCGCACCGCAGCGCAGAGCATTGGAGCGCGGGGACGGGGTGGGGGGTGGGGGCAGTAGTCTTCGTGCTGTACTCCGGGGGCGTCCCGGTTCTGTTGTCTCTCTCTGGCTTCTGTTGTCCCGGCTGTAGGCCGACGGGCAGGGGACGGCTGCCCTCTTTCTTATAACCCCTGGTACTGTGCTCTGCCCAGGAGGCAGGCAAATTCCCGCGATTCATTGGCCGGCTGGTGGCATACCGCTTCCAATCCTTCTAAATACAGAATTTTGAAAATGTAAAGGAGGTGGTTGAAACAATCAGGCAGTTTTCTCCGGATTCGAAAGATTTTGTAGAAAGGGAGGGGAAGGAAGGGTGAAGCCTGCCAGTTTCGAGTTTCAGCTCAATTCCTTCACCCAGTTAAGTCCTGGGGGATTAAAAGGGTTCGGAACCTCCTTTGGTTAGATCTCCAGGAAAGGAAAGTAGCTCCCCCTCCCTTAAGGCCCAGCCTGGGCAGAAAGGGGAAAGAAACCTACCTGCCCCCCACAAGGACGAGTGGGCTGCCTGTACTCAGCCCCTCCAGATACAGTGTCTGGCAGGTTCCTGCGCTCTCCCAAACTACCACACTGAGCACCACCCAGGGGCAGCCACCAAAGCCTTCATCACCCCCAGTTTATAGATGAGGGACTGAGGTCCATGAGGCCAGGTAAGTTCAGTGCTCCTTACACAGAACCACAGGACACCAGTGCCACACGGGCCCTGAGGCCACCAGCTTGGTCGCAGAACTGAAGGCTTACCCTGCTGTGTCAATGCTGGGAAATAAACCAGAGAGGAGACAGGAAGGGAAGAAAGGGATGGGACATTCAGGGGCCACCTGCCCTCTGCCAGACACTAGGTTTGGCATACATTATCTCCTCTAACCCACATAACCTGTAAGTTAGGAATCATCAGACCCACTTTGCAGATGAGGAAACTGAGGCCCAAAGGATAATTTACGTAAGCTGCCCACCTAGTTAGTGACAGAGCCGGAATCAAAGCTACCACACATCTTTTAGAATCTTACACTTTAGTAGAGGAGACAAGAATCACCCTAATATAACTATAGCACAACACAGAATAGTCTGCATATAGGATATTAACCTTTTTGAACCTCAATTGTTTTTTTTTTCATTCAATCAATCATTTATTTGAAAATGATTATATTGTCTAATATGTGGTTCTAGGCACCATGCTATAAATGCTGGGCATACACAGGTAAGAATATATACCTGGTTCCTGGCCTCTGCAAATGGGAATGGGAATAGCAATAGCAATAGTACATCCTTCAGTGGGTGTTGATTGAGTGAATGAGCTGAGACAGTATGTGGGATGGAGTTATGAAACCCTTTCCATGAAGGAGAAGCAGCAGGAGGCCTAGGAGAAGAGGAGGGGTAGGTAGTTGAAATGATGAGCTATCATATGCTATAGTCAAAACGACTCAGCTCTGGTTCCAGGGGACGCTAAAGTACACACAGTGCCCGTGGAGCTGTTTGAGTCTCTGCTGTTCAGGTTATTGGTTTACGATTGTAGGTTTCAAGATTGGCCATTGGATTGAGCAGGCATCCCCACTGGAGGTGACAAGAGCCCCTGTGCAGCCTCCTCTCTGGACAGTGCCAGCCAGGCTGAGACTCCCCAGGAGGGTGACCTTCCTAATGCATCAGCCACGTTCCTCAGTGGCCATGATGACTTGCCACACTTACAGGCCTGGAACTACAGCTCCAAGTCCCTCACCTTAGCATGGAGAAAGCTTGGCCATGTCTGCAAGACTTGATAGCAAAGCCAGTTCTAGAACCCATGTCTCTTGGCAGTCCACAGTTCTCAGAGCAGCTCCCACCGGCTTGCCAGCACGTTTTAGGGCTCAACTGAAAAGATTATGCTCCATTCGCTCGAATCCCCACTTCCAATGCCATTCCCAGGGCTCCTGTCCATCTCTGTTTCCGCTGACCTGACATATCTGTCCTAATAAAGTGGTGTCAGAGGGATCTTTGACAGAGAACAGCCATAAATATTCTGGGACATTTGGCCTGTTAACTCTCCTTCCATCTTGAGTGCTGTAATCGGTGTAACAAAACTACCTCTAAAATTAACTACCACTTTGGTGAGGAAGGTGCACTGATAAATCTTGCCTGGAAGCTAAGTCCATCTGAGTGATGCTCTAGGGCCTTCCTTGTTCAGAATTGACACCAGCTCCTTGGGGAGGACAGTTTTTCTTCTTCCTTAAAAAAAAAATCTCTTGGTTTGAGGTCACAAGATCAGGCCTGGCCTGTGGTGGCACAGTGTATAGAGAGCTGACCTGGAATGCTGAGGTCGCCAGTTTGAAACCCTGGGCCAGCCGGGTCAAGGCACATATGACAAGTGCCAAGCAACCAATGAACAGCTCAAGTGAAGCAACTACTTCTCATCCACCGCCTCTCCTCTCTCTGTAAAATCAATAAGTAAAATCTTAAAAAAGAAAGAAAAATTCTGAACTGCTTTATACAGCTAATAAAGAAAGTGCAGGTTAAAAAAAAAAAGAGATCATAAGATCATACTGTATTTCATATTGATGTCGTACTGTCAAAACGAAGGCACTTTTCTCCCAATAGTGAGATTATCAGTCTGACCCGAGTGGCTAGCGGCCGCCGGCTGTCCTGTGTTTACAGCGGTGACACAGGTGGATCTTGCGTGGCATGGGGACAGTTGTGTGCCCAGGCCTTGCTCAGCCGTGCAGCCCTACAGGTTGGGCCAGGGCGGGAGCTGCTGGGTTTATTTGCCTGTGGCTGGGAACAGCAGAGATGAATAGAGGGAGGGGAACTGGGGTTGGGAGATCATTGCCAAGAGCCATTTGGAGTCTCTTTCATATTAGTCAGAGATTGTGTTTTTCCTCTCTGGAGCCGCCTGCCTGCCTCGTAGTAACTTCCACGAAGGATTTTCCCCCCAATTTTTGAGTGAGTGGGCGTGTGTGTGTGTATGCTCGTTAGTTTTTGTTTTGATTTTTAACTTGATGGACTTCTCATGACTTAACACACACCAAAAAAAACTTGCTTATGGAATGAGGTGGCAAAATAGGCCCTTTTTATTGTACAATACATTCTTTATGTGATTGCTTAATAAATTACAATATTGATAGACCCTGAGGTACCATGATGGAGTGAGATGGGTAATTCCTTTGAAGGGAGAGTTTATCTTCAGTGGAGCAAAGTTGCAGCATAATTTCACTCTCCCTCTGCACCTCTTGAGGCTTTGTTGAGAAAAAGAGGAATGCATGCTCTCCACCGTCGTCGTACTTCCTTTTTTTCCATCTGGGAGGCCCCTCCATCTGGGCCTTGCTTGGAAAGGGACCAGCCAGAGTGGGCCTCCTTCTCTCTCTGACCCCCCTGCACTCTTCCACCCTGCAGGAAGCCAGCTAGGGAGAGGGAAGCTTCCCCCTCTGGGGAAGAGATCTTCCCCAGTGGTGGCCTGGCTTGGGGCCACATGGGGTGCAGAATAGGAAAGCTGGCATGACTGAAGCCTGCCCCTCCTTGGGCAGGAAACTGGGGCGGGTTATTCTGCATTAGTCTAGAAGTGAGTCCAACCTCTGAACAAATTCTGTGGGCCAACACCAAGGCTCTGGACTGGAAAAATGCCTGATGATAGAATACGTGATCTGTGCCGGCTTTCTCAAATCAGACCCAAACCAAGCAACTGTACACGTGACCCTCCCAAATGATAGCACAGAAATGAACTTGGCCTTCTGGAAAATTCTGTTTTACCTACACACACATACATGCATGCCCTGGGGCCCTTGCTTTTTTGGCTGTGATTCTGGATGACAGTTGTGTTCAGTCGTTTAGAGATAACAGGTTGGCCCATTGGTCTTTGTGAAGTTACTGGTAAAGGTCACTGGAGAGGTGGCAGTGACTCCAGTTCCTGTTGACACCTACCTTCCTTAAGCCCCAGGGAAGTCTCACAGAGGATGCCTCTATTTAGCAGAACCTAAATAACAGAAACTTTTCTAAGTTTCTTTTTATTTTTTAAATAGTAGCTTTATTGAGATGTAATTTACATACCATACAACTCACCCATTTAAAATGTATCACTCAATAGTTTTTAGTATACACACAGAGCCGTGTAACCATTATCACAATAAATTTTATAATATTTTTTCACACCAAAAAGAAGCCTGTACCCATAAGCATTTCACCCCAAATCGCCAGTCCCAGGTCATTAGTATTCTACTTTCTGTCCCTATATAGATTTGCCTATTCTGGACATTTCATATCTGTGGAATCAGATATGTGGCTCTTTATGACTGATTTCTTTTACTTCGCATAATGTTTTCAAGGTTCATCTACTTTGTAGCATGTCAGTGCTTCATTCCTTTTTATATCTGAATAATATTCCTGTATGGCTATACCACATTTTATTTATCACTTGATAGACATTTGGGTTGTTTTCATGTTTGACTCTTGCAAAAATACTGCTGTGATCATTAGTGAGCAAGTGTTTTTGTGGACGTAGCTTAGCATTTCTCTTGGGTGTATACCCAAGAGTAGAATTGCTGGGTCACATAACTATGTTCTACCATTTGGTAGACTGGTTTCACAGTGGCTGCACCATTTTACATTCCCACCAGCAATACATGAGGATTCTAGTTCCTCAACATCTGCATCAACACAAGTTTCTATGGGACAGTGCAGGGCCCCACAGTGTGACACAGGCATTGCTGCTCTCCTTCTGTTTTCCTGAGGAATGCTCTAGTGCTCCAGAGCTCTGGCTGTGGGGCCCACGCCCTGAGCCCCACTCTCTCCACATGTAGCGCTAATGAAAAGTCAGGCCCTGGAAAGGGGAGAAATTGACCTAAAGGGAACTGAATACAACATTCTTAGACATGCTGTTCAATTTGGGGACTTCAGAGACTTGAATAAGATTCTAACCTTTATATTGCCTTAAGTCACCCCTTTGGGGCCACAAAGACACCGTAGCCAGGTGGCAGCTGGTCAGTGCAAGGCTTCCTTGTCCCTTTCTTATGAGGGCCTCGAGCTGCTGGCACAATCCAGTGATTCATCCAGAATTGCTGGGTGCAGCTGGTTGTTCCATTTCACGCTGGTATTTCAGATCCACGATGAACTAATTTTATCCCATTGTTTTATCTGTGGGACTGACCAGGGTAACACTCTTAACAAAGATACATTTGAGCCAAGTGGTACAGGAACTCACCTAGCTTGAAAGACTCAACAATGACAAAGAATTACCCTTTCATCAGAACATGCTGAAATCCTGGTCAGTGATCATTCTGTGACATCATGCTCAATATAAGCAAACCTCGCTACCAGAAATCAATTCCAACAGCTTCTTGGAAGTCATTGTCGTAGAATTTGGCCTGTATGACCCCACGAGCAGCTGGCATCAGGCTCTGCTACTAATTTACTCTTCACCTTCAAACTAGTACTTCATCCAGTAATTCTCAAACCTCACTATAGGTTGTAATCGCTTACGAAACCCTTTAAAAAGATAACAGGTGCCTGGGCCCCACCCAAGAAGTACTGACGTACAATCTCAGGCGAGGAGGAGACCAGGCACCAGAAGGTAGTTGTGATGAAGTCTGAGAACACAGGTTGACCTCTCTGGGCCTCAGTTTCCTTACTCAAAACAAGGAGTTGGATTAGACTGGCCTTCTCCAAAGGGATTCATTGTCAAGCAGAACAGGTCTGTGTGGGTCGATTTTCTTAACAAATTTTATTTATACAGGGGGCTCTTAGCACTGAAAAAAATCAGAGAGCCCTGTAGGAGATGTTGTCTGAAGTTCATCTATGACAATTCTGAGTGTCACATTCTCTGAGGACCATTGTCCGAACTTCTTGGAGGAGCGTTTAGCAGGAGTCGTGCACGTGGCAGTTAACTTGATAATGGGGTCATGCTTTTGAGGGCAGGGCCCTGGCTGGCCAAGTGCACAACTGTGATGGGGCCGGATTTAGCTTGGCACCCCTTTCTCCTCCCAACCCCATTGGGGGCCTCTCTGCCTGCTTCTCTTGAAGTTCTCAGAACTTTCCTCCCCTTCTTCTGCTACTGTTCCTAATACTAGCCCAGTATTTCTTTATTTTTTTTTCTTTCATTCATCCATTTAACCAATATTTCCAAAATACCTCCTATAAATGACAAATTGACTAACACTTCATTTCTGTCCTCAAGGAATGTCCCAGCACACTTTAACCAGAGAGGCAGCCAGTCTGAGCCTAGTGCCTATAGGTGCAATTTCGGGGCTCCTTGATTTGAATGGAGGGTTTTAGAGACCTGAATTCATGGCCAGGATGAGCCATGCCACCTCCAGCCCTGTCTGCACGCTCTGCTCCTCCTCCCTCCCTGGGGCTCTGCCCTCAGCAGACTGCTAAAAAAATGCTTCTGTCTTCCCTGGCCTGAGCCAGAGATGTGCCTCCCCCCGCCCCCACCCTCAACTCCCACACGCTAGGGAGTGGGTGAGCAGGCAGGGTGGGGAGGGAGGGCCAGTTTATTCAGAGATCCGAGCTCCATGCTCTAGCCCTTGGCTCCCACCCCATAACCCTGACTGGACAATTCACAGGACAGCTGTGCTCTACGGACTGAAATAATCACTGTTATTGAAAGCTGTTGGAGGGTGGGGGAGCAGGCGGAAGGGGAAGGAAGGGTCGCGTTTCTGCCTTCCAACAGGAGAGGCAGGTGACGCTGGTGAGCTCCCCTCCCTTCCTGGTGAATGCACACATGATATTAGAGCCGCTGCTTTGGGTGTTTGGAGAGATTTTTTTTTTATATAATGAAGGAAGAACCTTGAAGATGCATTTGAATAGGGATTAATGTCTCTGTGGCTTGGACCTGCAGAAGAGGAGAAATTCTAGAAGGGTAGAGGTTGCAATAAAAGAAACCAGGCTTGATCTGCCGTCTCTCGCTGATTGGTGAGGCCTCCCTGGTCGGCAGTTTGGAAGGGAACAGACTTAGGGTAGATTTCTGGACATCGCTATATTTTCCTTTGAAGTGTGTGTGTGTGTGTGTGTGTGTGTGTGTGTTCGCGCGCATATCTGTCCCGCCGTCCCCTCAGTGAAAACTCTACTTTAAGAATATTCGCTGCCTGAGCTTTGGGGTTCTAACCAGGTGACAGGGACACTGGGAAGTTGTGAGCCGCCCTGAGTGTGTGCTCAACCTCTAGTCTTTCATCACTCCCTTAGGCATTATTTGCAGAGGGCAGAGACACAGACGTTTATTGACAGTAAACTTTTCCCCTGGTATTTTCATGTTCTCTTACTGCTCAAATCTCCCCCTCCCCCACCCGGCTTGCCTATCCAGGAATCCTTCTGTGTTTCAAAACCACACTACCCCCCCACCCCACCCACCCACACACACTTTTAGTATCCCTTCAAAACTCTTGCTTCCCCCTCTCTGATGACCTGACTTAGTTACTAGGAGAAAGCCAGTTCTTTCCACAAATTCACAGTAAGGTGTGTAAGACACTGACTACCATGTTCCCCTCTTTATAGGGTGCCTTTGAAAAAGGAGGCATATGGGTACAAATTTCTACTTCAGGCATGAGGAGAAAGCACAGTGAATCACTCTGAGCAGTCTGTGTGGGAATGGGGACCTTCTAGAAGCACTTTGATCAAGCGCATTGGTACCTGCTTATGAGGCCGGGCGCATGCGCAGAATTGGCCGGGTGGCGGGGGCGTGAATTTAAAGAAGGGTGAGTGAGCAGCCTTGGAGGGCCAGGAAAGCACTGCCCGTGGGTGCATTGCAGGGGAACCCGTGGCTTGGGAAGGATGAGCCGGACTAAATGACAGACCAGAGGTTGATGCTTATGATGTTTGGGAGTAAAAGCAAGAATGGTGCTCCGGAGGACGTGGGCCTTCGGGCTGTGGGCCCTCAGCGGGGCGGCCAGCCCATGTCCGGCCCTCAAGTGCAGCCCACTGTGGGTCCCCAGCTCTGCTGCCCCTCCCCATCTTCCCTCGCCAGGGCTCCTGCTGCGGGCCACTTCCCTGCAGCAGCCCTCCCACCCCCTGCCCGCTCCCGTGGTGCACCCTCTGAGTGACCCTGGCCTCCAGCTCTGGGAAGCTTTTCCAATAACATGGTGGTGAACTCTTAGCAGAAACAGGCGGAGGAGAGGGGCTGTCGGCCAACCCCGAGCCCACGCTGGGATGAATGTCCAGGCCCGGTGAGCCAGGAGAGGGCGGATGGGGCCCTGGGGGGAGAAACACTGACCTACTGGGCCCTCTCCACAGCCAGGGGGGCCATTGTAAGCAATGCCTCGTCAGGGAGGACAAAGGCAGCCCCTCCTGTGTGCCTGGCCTTTCTGGCCCCAGCTCTCTGGCCCCTGCCATCCAAAGGCTGTCATTTGTTTACCCAGTT
The DNA here is from genome assembly GCF_036850995.1 of Saccopteryx leptura. Taxonomy (NCBI): domain Eukaryota; kingdom Metazoa; phylum Chordata; class Mammalia; order Chiroptera; family Emballonuridae; genus Saccopteryx; species Saccopteryx leptura. The sequence continues at coordinate 21,653,052 of NC_089513.1, forward strand.
AAGACCTGAACTTGAAAATGAAGCAAGATACTATAGGCTCAGTGTTACACTCAGCTAAGCAGTCTGGAAAGATGGCGCTGTTCAGAGCCAGAGCAGGGGGGGCGAGGGGCAGAGGCTCAGGGAGGCTTTGGGGCATGCTCCGAGCTGGGCTGAAGACAGCCACATGGCACAGCCTCATAGCACAGAGGCTCTGGAGCCCGGGCCGGTGCAAGTCCCAAGAGTCTGTGGCCTTTGGCTAGGTACTTAACCTCTCTGTGCTGTGGTTTTCCCCTTTGTAAAATGGAGATGAAACTTCGCGGGGTTGTGTGAGAACTGAAGGAGAACTGCTGTGCTCAGTGTGTAAGTGTCAGGAAAAACGGAGGTATCACAATGGCCCATTCCAGGCAGGTGTCCCCTGGTGGCACGAAGCTGGATGGGGGCATCTATTTGGCTGGGATCGTCCCAGGGGGCCAGAACTGTCTGAATTTTTGGCTATAAGCTGAGCATCACCTTGGAGAAACCCACGGAGGCATACTTCCACAACTGGTTTAAGGTGACTGAATTCAAGAGCCACCGTGGTCACAGGGTGGGCTCTGAGCCCTGCTATGACAGGGACAGCGAGAAGCAGCACACCAGAGCTGTCTTTAAGATCCAGGGTGTCAGGGGATAGATTAAAGATACAGTTATTTGGGTGTCTTTAATAAGAAACTCCTTAGACCTAACGATGATAAGATCCTGGCCTGCTCTTAGATTAAGTTCATTGTCAGTGATAGTGAAGAATGATCATATTCACAGTAATTATTAGCGGGTAATAATGGGGGGGGGGATCAACATGAGAGGTAATAAGAAAAAAATAGAAAACATCAGTATGTAAACTTTTAAGTGAGATATCCTTTGAGGATTATAAAAATGATGTGTCACCAAAGAGTAGCCCCCGCCAAGTTTGTAAAGCTTCCCGGAGCACATATGTGTCGCTCTTGGCACAGCCCTTTTGGAGTCACTTGCCCAAAGCACACTGGGGAAAGGTTCGCTATGTCACGCATTTTAATTTTAATTTTTATTTTACAGAGACACAGAGAGAGAGTCAGAGAGAGGGATAGACAGAGACAGACAGGAATGGAGAGAGATGAGAAGCATCGATCATCAGTTTTTTGTTGCGACACTTTAGTTGTTCATTGATTGCTTTCTCATATGTGCCTTGACTGTGGGCCTTCAGCAGACCGAGTGACCCCTTGCTCAAGCCAGCGACCTTGGGACCAAGCTGGTGAGCTTTGCTCAAACAAGATGAGCCTGTGCTCAAGCTGGCGACCTCAGGGTCTCAAACCTGGGTCCTCTGCGTCCCAGTCCGGCGCTCTATCCACTGCACCACCGCATGGTCTGGCATGTCACACATTTTTAGAATGCACCACTGGCTCTAGATTTCCTCCTGGTTGTCCCTATAGTGTCCAGTACTATTTGTATTGGTCCCCCTTCAAGAAGGACTGCTGGCCCCGCTGTTGGGAATGTGGTCAGCAGTCGGCCCTTTAAGGATTGCCTTGGCTGCAGTTAACCTGACCCAAAGTCATGCTGCCCACCCAAGGACACCCATATTCACATAGGGCTCCTCTTGCTCATTAGTTTGTAACTGCCCTGTATACATCAGGGGCTCTGTAAAGGCATGTGACAAATCTGAGGGTGCCGTGTCAGCTCCAGAGGTCCCTGTGGGGTTGGCTGAAACTGGGAGCCCTCATCAGCTTCTCCTCCTCCCTTCCTGTGCCCTCCCTCCGCCTTCTGAAGAACTTGAATGCCCAGGGCACTTCTAACATCCTCACACAGAACTGCCACCCAGTCACTGCCCAGAGCACTAGCCTTGGAGAAACAGGGACTAGAATAGCAAGTATAATCCCCACAGTAACAATCAGGGTTAATTCTGTAGTTCAGGCTCTAAGCTCCAGAAGAATGGTTGCTGTAGAAATAAATGCTGCAAGCTGCATCCTTGAAATAGGATGTTTGCCTAGGAAGTACTATGTAAGATTCTATTAATTTGTATAACACAAACATGTATATTACCGTCTTGTTTGTGAATGTGAAGAGTTGTTTCTCTTGTATTTTATGAATGATGCTCAGCTCTGCGGTCCCTGATGGACAGGAGGTGCTTTAGCCTGCGGACACTGAGATGGTGGCTTTCCTTCAGGGCTCAGCCGACCAGGAAACATGCCAATTAAGGCGAAGCTGTCTGTGAGGCAGCATTTCAGTTGTCACATTAACCCCACCACCTGGGGATCACAGGTTGGGTACTGTCTCCCAAACTCTCCAGGCAAACTGGGCCCCTTTAATTGGTATTCGTTCCTTTGGGGCACGGTGACCTCTACTTGTAATGGCCTCTGCAGGCTGTATAGGACTCCTCTTGCTCATTAGTTTGTAACTGCCCTGTATACAGGAAGTATATCCTATACTGCTCTCTCTGCCCCCTCAGTCCTGAATATGGAGCCAAGCACATAATAGGTGATCATAAATCAGTTCAGTGATCATGTTAAGGTATAGTCACAGGCAGCAGGTGTGCTGGAAGTCTCTGTGCCTGGGGACCAATCGCCCAGGCCACCGTGGCCAAGAGGGGGATGTTACAGCTCAGGTGTTGGTGGCCCCTCTGGACAGAGCCCCAGGGACAGGCTCCCCCAACCATGGATCCACACCCCTTTATTCTGCAGGGAGCCCCAGGAAGGAATAGTTCAACTTTCTTGGGAGTGGCAGTAAGACTATGGGAGTTATATAAGCTGCTCCGACCCCATCTGTTCATTCATTCATTCATTTGTTTACTGGCCACCTTCCATGAAGCTGTCACAGTGCCATAGAGGCACACAGTGTGGGCAGCTTTCCTGCATGGGGCGGACTGTATGAGCAGCTGAATGGGAATCCTGGGCTGTGAGAACTCTCACCTGGAGCCGCCCTCCCCCCCCAGGGAAATCTTACTCGTGTTCATTGACTCTGCCCCTCTCTGGTTCCACCCTTACATTCTGCTGCTCATTGCAGATGCTTCCTCAGAGTGTGTTGTCACCTGTGGACTCGGCTTACTCCCCATGCTCCCAGCCTCTCCCTGCTGTGGCCACTCTTGCCCTCTCAGTAAAATTGGCCATAACTGCATGATGCCCCCCCACACCCTGCTCCGGCAGCTATGTGCCTATAAAATAAAGAGAAAACAACCACTACATCTTCACAAGAAAGAAAAGAAATTACTAACAATCAGTGTAGCCAAAAATAGGACAACCGTAATATCCAGTGTCATATTGCAAACCATGGAGAGGACATGTGTGGACATTGCACAGCAACACAGAAGTGGGATCAGGAAGCACCGGGAAAAGCAGAAACGCTGCCCACATACTGCACCTCCCCGGGCTGCGCTGGCATCACCGTCAGTCCTTGTCGATCCTGGTTTCCAAGCCAGATCTTGTGGCTCCAGTCTCAGCTCTCCTGGCTACAGGACCCTGGTACCTCCCCCCACAGGGGCAGCAAACCTCCTGTTACTGCTGGAAGTTTCCAGGGGCCTCAGTGATTCACCAGGCCCAAGACACAGGTCCACTCAGGCTTCCACTCTCCCGCCTCTGCCACTGCATGGCAAGAGCACCACCTCCCTGGGGTCACCTGGAGCCCTCAGGACACCAGAGCCACCATGTGCCCATCACAGCCCTCCTCCTCTCTCTGTACCCCCTTTAGCCTCAGGGCCCCACAATCCTCAGCCTGTCCTGTAAGCCCTAATTTCACAGACTCGGAGCCCCCAGGTGGGGGATCAGACCCTCAATCTCCCGGTCTCTGCTGCCTGTCTCCAGCCCGGCAAGCTGAGCTCTCTCACTGAAGCCCAGGCTTCCATGCAAACCACTGCCCATCAGTTCCACACACAGCTAAGCCCAGAATCCAGTTTGTATAAATGGGAACATGTGGAATGACAGCTCAGAGGAAACTACGAAATGGAAACAGGTGTATTGAAGTATGAATATGGGGCAGGGGGTTCCAGTGTGCACTTTTCAAATCGCCCTTCAGTATTGTGACTCTGGATATGTATAACATATATACGTGAGCATTAAGCCAGTCTTAGAAAGGTAAAAAGGAGGGACAGAGTGACTGTAGAAGGCTCGGGATGTGCAGCAGGAGCAGGTGGCATGTGCTGGGGAAGGGGTGACAGTGGAAGGAGGCAGGCTGGCAGTGAAGATACAAACACCTGGGCACCAGGGAACTTTCGTAAGGATTTTGTCACCAGGTCATTTCTCTCTCTGCCCTACCCATCTTCTGGATCTCTGTGCCCGGGGTCGCTCTCTCTTACTGGAATGGAAGACAGGGCGAGAACTCTCGAGCATGGCTCTGCAGGAGGTACAGGACCGGGCAGTGGAAGCAGCTGCCTTCCCTGAGAAGAGCCCTGGGACCAGGGGACACCTCTGGGAGGGCCAGGCCAGCCCAAGAACCCTGGCAGAGCCCTGTGGTGCCCACTTGCTCTCTGGACTTCTCAAAGCCCATCTGCCATCTGCAGCCATGCTCCTTCCTCTCCTCAAGTGTGAAAACTTAGGCTGTGTCTTCCCAGCCTCCCCTGCGAGAAAGTCCGGGAAGGCCTGGGGCTCAGACTGTGCGTGTGCTGCCAAATGAGCCCCGGATCTCTGTCCCCAGGTGGGTCCCTGATGGTTGAGGGGAGGGTGGGGCTCAGCACCCCCTGTCCTTTGTTTGGGGTTATGCGGACCTATCAGCTGAGTGGCAGCTTAACTCTCCTTTGCTTCCCACTCTCCCTCCTCCCATCACCTCCCCACAAGTGTCCAGTCCCTCAGCTTGTCCTACCAGCCCTGGTTTCAACATATAGCCTGGACCTCCACTGCCAGCTCTGGTGGTCCAGTGCTCTGGGCACCCACCCAACTCCAGCCTCTCTGCTTCTGCTCTTGAACCTCCCATACAGTGTCTCTCTTAAGAAGCATCATCTCTTTAAAACATAAATAGGATCTATCACTCCCAGCCTTAGACTCAGTGGTTCCCTATTATAATTAGGTTGAATTTTAAACTCCTTACTATGGCCTGAGGCCTTGCTCAGAGGGTGGTCCCGGGACCAGCTCAGACCCCACCTGGGAGCTGCTGAAAACGCAGCATCTTGGGCCCCATCCCAGACCTACTGAATCGGGCAGTGTGCACATTACACAGCCTGAGGGGCCCAGTGAGGTCTGCCCTGTGTCCCTTTGACCTCACTTAGAACCTCACACGGCATACTCAGACGGCCTCTCTGAGCCCCCAACCAAAGGGCCATCCCCCACAGTCACTCACAACCTATTCCTCTGTTTTCTTTTCTTTGGAGTGCTCGTCCCCGTCAATGAAATCATTATTTCTGCTTTTGTGATATTGCATGTCTTCCCACTAGAATGTGAGCTTCGTGAAGGTAGGGCTCAGCCAATCCTCTCCACCACGTTCTCCCAGCCAACCCTGGAGTGGAGGAGGGCCCCGGTCACACCGCCACAGTCACGGGCACCTGTGAGGGATCTATGCCAGGTGCCCGGGCCCACCAGGAATTCACAGTTGGGTTGAGATGATCTACCTGTCACAGTGAAAGTTAGTGTAAAATATAGGAGCTAGCCCTGACCAAGTGGCTCAGATTGTTAGAGCATTGTCCCCGAACACCAAGGTTGCGGGTTTGATCCCCGGTCAGAGCACATGCAAAAATCAACCAATGAATGCATAAATAAGTGGAGCGACAAAACCGCATTTCTCTTTCTCCCTTCCTCTCTCTTTCTAAAATCAATATTTAAAAAAAAACAACAACAAAATATAGGAGCTAAATACTAATGAGAAATGACCCCATTCTCCAAAGGTTATTTGGTTGAAAAATGTGAAGGAAAGGGAGGTGCCCAGTGATTCCAAGGAGGGAATGCTTGGAACGCAGGTCTTCTGAGTGTGGGAATGAGGGCGTCTGCACCTGGGGCTTGTGGTGATGTTCTGGCTCCTCTCTCACCTGGTAGAAACAATCCGTTATCAAAGGTTAAGGAGATCAGACACCCTAGACGGAAACAAGGCAATGGGAGGAGAACAGCCTTCATACAGAGCATGGTTCTCACAGTGCGTTCGCTAGAGCAGCAGCAGCAGCTGGGAACTTGTTGGAAATGCAGAACTTCAGGCCCCACCTCAGACCTGTTGGGGGCAGGACCCAGCCATCTGTGTTTTGACAAGTTCCCAAGTGAGGCATCTCTGGGGCACTAGATTTTAAGAGAGTGATCTGATAAAAAGTATGTCTCTTTTTTCAGTTATAAATTAATACCTTTATTATAAAAATTTGGAAAATCAGAAAAGTACAAAGCAGATTAAGATATTCAGTAATTCCACCACTCATAAATAACTCCAATTAATACTATTAATATTTTGGTATATCTTCTTGCAACTTTTCAAAAAGTATAGATACATTTACTTGACCTAAATTGGGGTTATGCTGGGCATTCTGCTGCTTTGGTTACTTCGCATTTTAGCTGTGGACACGTCCTAATCATTCATAGAAAGTCTCATTTTAATGGCTTCGTACTATTCACTCACATTACTGTATCATAATAGGTATATATTTGGGTAGTTTCCAATTTTCTCTAACTTATATAGCACTACAATGAACAACCTTGGCTCAAAAAAGCTGATTATTTCCTTAGCCTAAAATGCTGGAAAAGGAATGACTAGGCAAAGACTAAATATTTTATTATTCCTATTAATTATTCATATTTCTCGAACTTTTTACTATTTAAAAAGTTTTAACAGGTATGTATGTATTTCTAACACATGTGGCAAAGAAATTCATGTATTAACCCTATAAAAAGAGCCTCCCTAAACCCTATGGAAAGTCATACCGCTCCGTGACTTTCATAAAATGGGAAAAGGACATAGAATTATATATGGCAAATGGCCAATTCGCATAGGAGGCAATGTTGAGCCTCGTTACTAGTGAAAAACTCAAGTTATAGCTCCAAGATACCACCTCTTTTTCTTTTTAACTCATCAATTTCACAAAACTTTGTTTAAAAAAGACAAATTAGACTGGCAAGGGAAAGTGCAGTGAAACGGATATTCCCACTCAGATCTTCTGGAGGAAATATAAGTCGGTAGTTCCTTTCGGGAGAGCAGTTAGTTATGTTTTACCAAAGATTTGTTCCACTAGGATAGCTCATTAGACGTCATACAGGCTCCACCCACAGGTCAGTGTTTTGTCGGGTGAAAGGAGCGAGTTATTTTGTTGTGCAAGAAGAGTGAACTCCGACTCAGGGCATACGATGGTCCAAGCACTGCTTTAACTGCTTCACTTGTGTTAACTTGTTGAACCTCCACAACCATCCAATGAGGGACTACTTATTATTTTTGTTTTAGAGATGAGAAAAATGAGGCCAGAGAGGTTGAGTAACTTGTGTACAGTCACACAGCAGGAGAGTGGCTGAGCTAGGATTCGAGCCCATAAATCTCCCTCTGACACCTGTGCTCTTAACCTCCATGGCAGTCTGCTTCTCAATATGGCAGAAACTGAGAAACAGAAAGGTTCAGTGACAGTCTCCCGAGCCACCTGAGACCAGGAGGGCCTTTTCTTGTCCATTAGCTCATCGTTCCTTCATCCCTTCTGTTACCATCCACATACTGACCTGCCTTTGGGGTCTGGTCAGCCCTGTCTCCAAGATGCTCTCTCTGCTTTTGAAGCGTCCACATTTCAGAGAATATAAGAAAAGGTTTGTGGTTTATAAAGAGCTGAAAACTTGCTTTGTCCCTAGAGGGACTGGTTTGTTCTGGTGTCACCCATTTTTTCTTGAAAATATACCTGCATTTTCTGTATATTGGCTGTTGGGTCATTGGGGCAAAGGGAAGCAGCTGGCTAGATTCATAGCTCTAACCCATTCCCAGGCCGGTTGTATCATGGGATCCTTCAGAAAGGTAAAGGTGAAGTTCTTTCTCAGGTCACAGCCTTTTCTCAGGGGCCCAGAGGTATGGCTGGTGCCATGGGAGGCATAAAAGAATTAGAAAGTAGAGTCTCTGCCCTTGAGGACTGTGACACCCATTGGGGCAGTTCAGACCTACTCTCACAGCGTGACTGGAAGAGAGTGAGTAAGACTCGGTGATGCAGGCCCTGCACTTTCTTCATTCAGACACCAGCTTCTGGTGGCTTAACCAGGAAGGCTTACAGGAGGAGGTGTCACCTGAATGGAGCCCTGAAGGATTTCAGCAGCAACAGATGAGGAACGACAGAAGGACATACCTGGTAGTGGCAGGCTCCGCTATCCTCAGATTAGATGTATGTAGGGGGAGGCAGGATCCAGCCAGAAATGTAGGTAGATCCCTATAGTAGAGGAATTCAAGAGACAGATCAAGGATTGTGGGTTGTGTTTTTTTTTCTGTTTTGTTTTGTTTTTTTACAGAGACAGAGTGAGAGTCAGAGAGAGGGATAGATAGGGACAGACAGACAGGAATGGAGAGAGATGAGAACCATCAATCATCAGTTTTTTGTTGCGACACCTTAGTTATTCATTGATTGCTTTTTCATATGTGCCTTGACCGTGGGACTACAGCAGACCGAGTAACCCCTTGCTTGAGCCAGCAACCTTAGGTCCAAGCTGGTGAGCTTTCTGCTTAAACCAGATGAACCTGCGCTCAAGCTGGCGACCTCAGGGTCTCGAATCTGGGTCCTCTGCATCCCAGTCCGACGCTCTATCCACTGTGCCTCCACCTGGTCAGGCTGTGTTTTGTGTTTTTGTAATCTTTGATTCTTTCTGTTCCCAGCACAGCTTGCAAGAGTCTTAGGACTTGCTGAGGGCTCTTTGTGTGTTTGTAAGTGAACAAATAGCTAAACTGAGGAGGTGACAGAGGACACGGAAGGTATTGTAGTCAGGGAGTGTCATGATTAAGGTGAAGTTTTGCTAAGACAAGTGTTTCTTAGCTCTTGATATGAAGAGAAGTCCTGAGCAGGGTGGTGAAGGACAGACAGGTAAGGTGATGCCCAGTGGGAAGGATTTCACGGCACCAGGACTGGAAAGAGAGCCTGCCAATGCTGGCAGAGGCTGCACCCATGGGAAACCATCGCCAGGTTGTCTTATCATTCCACACCTGCAAGGATCTCTGGGAGAATGGCCACACTCCTTTGGCCCAGGCATCCCAATCCTTGTCCAGGGATTAGGGGACTCTGATAGGCACAGTTTTACACCAAAGATTTGGTCTGGGTCCTGCCTGGCTCTCAGAGTGCTTGCTGGGCCGCCCCTGTGAAGCAGCCTCTGGACCCCGGTGCCTGGGACCTCTCCACCCTGGGTGGGAATGCCCAGGAGATGCGGCTGAGAGGAGAAGCGGAAAGGGCTGTAGGTGTCAGGGTCCTTGGCCAAGGGCACTGTGTTTGTGTTAGAAGAATTGGTTCCACGTGACATGCAGGATGCGCACCCTCCTGATGGGAACAGTGGCAGAGGGAGGCATGGAGTAAAAGCAAACCAAACTGTGCGGAGGCTGGCCAACTTTTTGTCACCCACCCCCAGCACTGTCAGCTGCTCATTGTGTTACAGCAACGCAGGAGTCAGGCTTGCCTGGTGTCCCCGGCCATTGGGCCATGAGAGCTTATTCAGCACGTAAGGGATTGCTCTAAGTATGAGCTAGGCCCAAAGGTGATACACACAGAAGGCTGAGGTCCAGACAGTGGCCAGGATGGCCAGCAAAGGTGAAGGGTCAGACAAGGCAGGAAAGAATTGGCATGAAGGAATCAGACGTGGTAGCCATAGGAAGATCAGCACTTGGCTGGCCCCAGAGCGACTGGCTTAACGATTGGAGGTGAGTGACAGAAAGCAGCAAACTCAGCAGAGAGGGGGCAGAAGCTGACTTTGGGCCTGTTTTTATGTGCCCTGAGGACTAAAGAGAGAGGTGGCCTCAAGATTGTGACTAGATACATGTGATGTGGATAGAAGGGATGGCTTTTTGAAAGCCACAGCTGGTAGCTTCTGAAAAGAGGCTGCTGAGAAATCTTGCCATATTCATTTATTCATAGAATAAGCATGTGTAGAGTAGGCAGCGTGTACCAGAGTCAAAAGATAAATTAGACTCCATTGCTGCCCTCCAGGAACTTGTAGTGGGAGAGACATACTGATATAGGGCTTCTGCCCTTGACTGGACCTTGCATGTGGTACGGGTCTCCCTCCTACCAGGAACTATGATACCAGGAAAAGTGTTTGTGTTGCTGGCCTATTGGGGTGCAGGGGAAAAACATTTTTTTCTTTTTTATCTAGCATTTGATATATGCAGAAGAGTAGCTATTATATACATGTGAGTGACTATATGTTACTTTACTAGAAATAGTAAATTCCCATGGACCCATCTCTTACTTTAAGAAATAGAACATGACTAAAAATATTAAGCTCCTTGGTCACCTTCTCCCATGGCACCCTTCCCTTTCTCCCCAGAAATCATATTGTCCTGGATCATGGGCCTGTCATTTCCTTGCTATTCAGATGGTCTCATCATGTATATAGGACTCTACAAGGTTTTGTGGGTCCTAAAACAATAAAATGTAACATTGCCATATGACTCAGCATTCTGATTCTAGATATATACCTGAAAGAATTGAAAACAGGGCCTGACCAGGCAGTGGCGCTGTGGATAGAGCATCAGACTGGGACGCGGAGGACCGAGGTTCGAGACCCCGAGGTTGCCAGCTTGAGCGCGGGCTCATCGGGTTTGAGCAAGGCTCACCAGCTTGAGCCCGAGGTCGCTGGCTCAAGGAATGGGTCATTTGGTCTGCTGTAGTGCCCCACCCCATCAAAGCACATATGAGAAAGCAATCAATGAACAACTAAGGAACCACAACGAAGAATTGATGTTTCTCATCTCTCTCCCTTCCTGTCTGTCTTTCCCTATCTGTACCCTAAGAAAGAATTGAAAACAGAGACTCAAACATATACTTGCATATGAATGCTGATAACAATGTTATCTCTAAAAGTCAAAAGGTGGAAACAACCCAGGCGTCTGTTAAGAATAGATCAAGCAGTAAACAAATACATATATGTATTTGGAGTATTTTGTGGGTGTGTATGTACATATATGCGTGTGCATATATAATGCAGTTAGTTGGTGTCACAGATGACTCTACCATGCAGTAGAACCAGGTACTTTTCCCTTATAACACAGTCCCATTGGCAACCAAATGCAAATTCTTAGGACCACAGAAAGGACATTTTCAAGGATTCCTCAAGAAAGACGACCCTATTAGCTTTCTGGTTTCTGCAGGCAGGTTTTCCCATGATGGGCACTCAGAGTCGGTGCCCGCACACATGTGCAGGGACTCCCTGCATGGACACCTGTATTCCCTTTTCCTAAGTCACTAAAGCCACTTGAAGCACTCAGTATTTGTGAGACTACAGAATGATCAAGTTCAAAACTTTTCACATTGAAATGTTCATTTTATAAAGAAAAAATTAAACAAGAAGAGGGGGAAGACACTCATAGTCCCACTACTTTGAAATGCAATTCTTAAAACTGTATTAGCTCTCTGTAGTATTTTCCTCACTTTTTCTCTTAGTGTTCTTGAACACACGCAAACATGAGATTTCTGCACGTATACTTTACAAACTCATTTTCTCAACCATCTATAAAACTCTTCTTTTCCTGGAAAAACCGTATATAATTTTAAACCTCTTTATAAGTATAAAGGTAAAACATGTCCATTTTTTTTTTGGAAGGAAAGGAAGGAGGGAGGGAGGGAATAAGAGAAAGAAAATTAAATTATTGTAATCCTGCTACTGGGTGTGATTGCTATAAATATATGTTACTCCAGATATTTTTCCATAAACATATATTTTATTACTATCTGTACAGCACTGCACACTCACAACATGGCATGTTTTCATGCCAGTAAAATATTTACCTGTATTATTTTATTGGCTACAAGTCATTTCATTACATAAATGTATAAGCTCATACTTTATTTCACCTTTTTGGTTGGCCATTTTTAATTTTTTTCATGGCATAACAATGCTGAGATTAATATTGGGTAATAAAACTGTAGCACATACTTAACGATTAGGATAACCAGGAAGTGGAATTGCTGCCTCAGACACAATGTATATAATCGTTTGAGGGTCCCAAATTGCTAACTTGCCTACCAAAAAAAAAAAAAAAAAAAAAAAAATTGCCCTGGCCAGTTGGCTCAGTGGTAGAGCGTCGGCCTGGCGTGCGGGAGTCCCGGTTTCGATTCCCGGCCAGGGCACACAGGAGAAGCGCCCATCTGCTTCTCCACCCCTCCCCCTCTCCTTCCTCTCTGTCTCTCTCTTCCCCTCCCGCAGCCAAGGCTCCATTGGAGCAAAGATGGCCCGGAGCGCTGGGGATGGCTCCTTGGCCTCTGCCCCAGGCACTAGAATGGCTCTGGTCGCAGCAGAGCGAAGCCCCGGAGGGGCAGAGCATCGCCCCCTGGTGGGCAGAGCGTCGCCCCCTGGTGGGCATGCTGGGTGGATCCCGGTCGGGCGTATGTGGAGTCTGTCTGACTGTCTCTCCCCGTTTCTAGCTTCAGAAAAATACAAAGACAAACAAAGAAACAAAAAAATTGTGGATTTGTGTTTCTCCTTTTTTCTTGACTGGCTGTGTCTGACTTTTTTTCTCTGGGTGCATGTGTGTGTGTGTTTTTCTGTTTTGACAAGGTTTGTCTTGAAAAATGAATGAGCATAGGAAACCCATTCACAAGAAGGCCGCCGACTCAGGGACACTGATGTGGCTAAGCTGCCTGTGCAGCCGCTTCACCATCTGTCACAGCTGAGGTTAAACAGAACCCGCCTCCCTGGATCCCCTTCCTGCCAACTCACCCATCCTGCAGGACTCATCCTCCCCTCTGCCTCCTCCCTGCCCTGGACAACGGCAGCAGGACCAGAACAGTCCTGCACGGCGCTCGCCTTGGGTCACCAAAGATTTAGAAGAAGGGGGGAAGTGCCATCTAAGGACGCTTTTGAAGTTTCATATTGAGTTTGTATAAATTAATTGTTAATTTCACAAATATTACATGAATTCATTCTACTCCTTGGAAAAAAGTAAAGCATGAGAAATAAGTTTCCACCGACATTTCCCTCCAGTCCAAATATTCCATTTTGTATCCATGTTGAACTTTTGATTTTGTTGAATCTGGGCTTGTTTTCTATTCTGACTCAAATCCACAAGTGTTCATTGAACCCTGTCCTAGGGGTTATGAGAGGGGCAGGGTCACAGGGATTAGTCAGGCACAGCCTTGGCCTCAGGTGGGGGTGGGTGCAGACTCAGGTCTGGACCCAGACACCTACAATCAGTTTAGAGAGGGATCTTCTTAGACCTCAGAGTTGGAGATCCAGCTACCAGAGGCTGGTTTGCCCCACTGACAGTTTGCACCATCCTTGGCACAGCTCTGTCAGAAAGTTATTCCATGAAATCCAAATTGAATCTCCATGTAGCATTCTGTCCATGGAGCAACAGAACAAGACTATTTCTTTTCTACCTGACAGCCCCATCAGATTGCTAGCAGCTGTGCTGTGCCGTTCCCCCTGCTCCCATCCAGGCTTCCTCCACCTCCCCCCTCCCACTCTGGGCCCCTCCCTGGGTCCTCCTGTCCAAGCACGCCCTCCACAGGACAGGGAACTGCACAGGGAGACCCCAGGCTCAGCAGCCTCCAGGCAGAAGGGAAGGCTGCTTAGCTAGATGGATCCCCTTTCCCGGTCACGCTGGAGAAGAAAGACATCCAGAGTTGTGTATTCTAGGAAGGCCAGACGATGAGGAAAATTATATCTCAGGGGTTCTGATGGGAAAAGGAGTGATTAAGAATCATAATTAATCATTTCACACAGACAACAAGCCTGACAGCAAGGAGCTGCCTAGCACAATTGTTTTGTGGGTTTTGCCTTGTTATCAGCCTCATAACTTAAGCCTTCCCCTAGATGCACTAATTAGGTAATTAGCTTCCCAAAGAGCATGCCTGTTAAAACCATACTGCAGGCTGCATGCAAGGTGCCAGCAACCAAGAGGCTTGTAGAGCTCTGCTCTTCCAACCAGGTGTGTGGCCAGGGCGGCCAGGGCGTGGACAGCAAATACAGGTGTGGTCAAAGAAGTCCCAAAGTGTCCCCTCTGATCAGTGTGGTATGGGACTGTGAGGAACCCCAAGGACTGTGTGTAAGAGACACATAAAAAATGGTCATTCTTGTGCTTGTGAGATAATAATATCGTTCCCATGGATGATGGTGATGATGGTGAGGATGGTGATGATGGTGATGATGATGATACCAATAAATTCAATAAATTCATAGGATAGAAATGATCGCTGAGTTGATATTAAGGATCTCCCACTAACCATGTCCTATAGGCTTGTGGTTATGTCATTTTATCTCTTTGTGCCTCAGTCTCTTAGTCTGTGAGGCAGGGCCACCCTTCCAGCCTGCAGTTCCATTTGTGCTCAGAGATGTGTGCCCGTTTACCATCATAGCTGGGGGATGAGAAGCAGTTAGGTTCCCTAAGTCAGGGGTACGGGAGAGAAGTGTGGGGAGGGTAGCTGCTTGTGAGTGATTTGCTATCTGCACAAGAAGGTGCCTCTTTTATTTATTTTTTTTAATGTAGTATTTTCTTTCTCCTTTCCATAAATAATATGTATTTGAGTCCATTAGCACAGTAACACAGCTCAGTATAGAGCTTCTAGAAAATATACAGCTACAGCCCTTGTCCTGCTCCTCCACTCAGCCCATCCCGGAGCCGGGGCCCTGCCCCATTCATCATCTGGCTGTGTCCCTCCTGCTGCGTGCGTGCGTGTGTGTGTGTGTGTGTGTGTGTCTGTGTGTCTGTGTGTGTGTGTCTGTGTGTATATATATTGCAACATAGTGATGATCATACGGTTTGCAATATTGTATCCTGCTTTTTCACGCATCTTCATGTGCATTTTCAAGTTATAAACTGTTCATAGACATCATTTTTAATGGCTCATGGATCTTTCCAATTCTAGAAAGGGAAAGGGCTCTATCCAGGAAGGGGCACAAGCTCCAGGTTTTCAAAATTGGGGAACCAAGGGTGAGACAGGGCCGGCTAGCTGGGTTCCCTCAGCTCAGGGGCTGCAGGCTTTGGCAGGCCCTTGACCCCTTGCTTCTCCCCTGGACACCCATTCGCCTGTGACGAACCCCGCTGGCCTGGGTCCCCACGGCTGTTGCGCGGACCACTTCCCCTCCCCTCCACCCACGCTGGGAACTACGTGGTCTTTCTCTCCAAGCTCTTCTCCTCTAGGGGGTCTCCCTAATCCAGAACCTTCTGAGGAATGTCTCCTGCCAGGGTCTGTCTAGCTACAGCTCACTGCCCCCTGCCACCCCTACCCAGAGATTCCCTCTCCCCACTTTTTTACACGAAATTTCAGAAACATTTAACAACTCTAGTCATTCCCACAGCAAGGAGCGAGTTCACCCTTGCTGAGAACATAAAAGGAGCAGGACAAATGGGTGGAGGGCTCTGGCCAAGCCCGGGAAGGCCCTGCCCACGGAGTTCAGTCTGAACAGGGTTGCTTTGCCATTGGGATCGTGCCATAAAGGCTCAATAAATACAGTGTGCAGAATACAATGCCTCAGTTTCCCTGGTGGTCAGCCCGGGAGTTCATTCTGGCATCCTTTGAGGGGCGCGCCTTCATTTTGGAGCTGCTGACCTCCCCGCTTACTCCCCTGTCCTTGCCCTGGGTCTTTTAACTTGCTGGCGCTGGGAGTGTGTGACCCTGACACAGAAAAACACTCAGGCAGTGAGTCCGAGAGCCTGTGGTCTGGCCCATCTGTCCCAGACCCACTGCGGGCACGTCCTCGCCTGTCTGAGCTTCAGTTTCCTCAACTTTAAAAGGGGGTCACTAAACTAAATGAGCCTCATGGCCTGTGCAGCTCCATGTGTGTGTCTTGCTCCGCTGACCTAACATTCCTGCTTCGCCAGGCCAGCTTCCTGTGCTTAAATCCATCCCCTGCAAGGTTCCTCTCATCCATTTCTTACTTCCCGCTTTCCTGCTCTTGGTTCTCCCGCATGAGAAAATTCCGGGCCCTGGCACCTTGCAGTCCCTCCACATCAGCCTGCTGCTCCTGTTCCTGGGCGCTTCACCCCTGAGGGCACCCCACTACTCCCCTCAGGTGCAAAGGGCATGGGCTCTGGACGCAGACACCTGTGACCATAAGCAAGTGACTTGCTTCACTTTCCTGGCTTCAGATGTACTCAAAGGAATGACTTTCTTTTTTTTTATTTTATTATTATTATTTTTTTTTTTCATTTTTCTGAAGCTGGAAACAGGGAGAGACAGTCAGACAGCCTCCCGTACGCACCCGACCGGGATCCACCCGGCACGCCCACCAGGGGCAACGCTCTGCCCACCAGGGGGCGATGCTCTGCCCATCCTGGGCGTCGCCATGTTGCGACCAGAGCCACTCCAGCGCCTGAGGCAGAGGCCACAGAGCCATCCCCAGCGCCCGGGCCATCTTTGCCCCAATGGAGCCTTGGCTGCGGGAGGGGAAGAGAGAGACAGAGAGGAAAGCGCGGCAGAGGGGTGGAGAAGCAAATGGGCGCTTCTCCTGTGTGCCCTGGCCGGGAATCGAACCCGGGTCCTCCGCACGCTAGGCCGACGCTCTACCGCTGAGCCAACCGGCCAGGGCCAGGAATGACTTTCTAATGGTGGAACTTCATGAGCTCTGACAAATATTTGGGGGGGAGGTTTTATCTTCCTCAGGGGAGGAGAAAGAGGTGACATTTGTCTAGGCATAAAATCAAACCCCAGGAACCTCTGGGCTTCTTTTGAGAGCAAAGGATGGGGACTAAGGAAGTCAGTTTTACCAACCAGTTCCCCAGCTATTCCCTGGATAGCCTGGGTTCCAGGGAATTTGCCTTTCACTTCATCAGGCCCTGAGCCAAGCTCCCGCTGGAGCCCAGAAGACTACTGATTTGAAAACCATCCCCCAGGGGGTGAGGGAAAGCTGCTTAGAACTGCCTGGGCAGGATCCCGCGTCCGTGCAGTTCAGAAACCTGCCACCTGACCCCAAGCACTCAGGTCCTGCCACGTACCCAGGACCCGGGTCCTCCCCAGCCCAGCCTCAGGCCTCTGCCCGAGCAGTGCTTATTCCCAGAAACACCTCGAGGCTCCCACTTCCATTCTGCCTGCTGGAAAGGTGTCCGGAACCTCCTGGAACCTTCTCGGGGAGCCCACTGTGCAAACTCCTCCTGGCCCTGCTGTGTCAGCCCTTTCCTGCCTACTCTCGGCCTTCCTCCCTCTCTCTTCCTCCTCCTCCTTCACCTCTTCCTCTGCCCCTTTCTGCATTCCCTGTACTCAGCCCTTCCCCACCCCTTCCCCTACTCACCCATCTTCTCCACCTCCCCCCCTCCTTCTCAGTCCTTACTCACCTCCTCTCCTCTCTGCCCTGACCCTTCCTCCCCCTCTCTTCCTCCTCCTCCTTCACCTCTTCCTCTGCCCCTTTCTGCATTCCCTGTACTCAGCCCTTCCCCACCCCTTCCCCTACTCACCCATCTTCTCCACCTCCCCCCCTCCTTCGCAGTCCTTCCTCACCCCCTCCTCTCCTCTCTGCCCTGACCCTTCCTCCCCCTCTCTTCTCTGCACAGCTCCCTCCCTGCATTCTTCACCTCCTCTCCCTCCTCCCTGTCCCCCCCTCTCCTATTTCTTTGGTAAACTTTGCATCCTGGTATTTAAATCTCCACTTGTTTCCTGGTTCAGCTGAGGCTCTGATTCCAATTATATCACCTTCATCCTCACTCCACAGTTCTGGGCAGCCTGACGCTTGCTGAGCCCGCTTATATAACCGTTTCCTCCCCTCCGCCCTTCACCCCTCCCCGGGCCCCTGCAATCCAGGCAGTTTGGAGGTGGGCAGCAAGAGAGGACCCGTCCCCCTACTTCCCCCACCCCCTGCCGCAGATTCCCCTTCCCCGGTTCTTCCTGAGGCAGGTTTGCTCCAGGCTGCCGAGTCCCTGGGTCCAGCCAAATGCCCATGTCCAGTGTCCCAGTGTGTCTGGGGGAGGTTTCACGGCTTCATTAAGGTATAACTGACATGCAGGTGATTGTGTACAGCTTATAGTTTGATAGGTTTGCTGGTGAGAGCAAGACCACAGACAGGGTAGTGGACAAATCAATTCCCCCAGGCACCTCCTGCCCCTCAGTAAGGCTCCCGGCCAGGTACCTCCACCCCCAACCTGGGGAATCATCTCAATACATTGCCCCTTTAGGGTTTTTCGTTTCTGGCTTGCACTGTCTTCCCCTCCTCCTCCCCTAAGCCTCCCTCATTGTAACAGGTTTGCAGCCCTTGTCTGTATGGCAGCTGCCATCTCTGCTCTGCTGGCCTTGCAGGGCTGCCCTTTGGTTGAAGTGCTGCCTTCTTCCTTTTGTTGCCACTTTCGGAACTGCTAGGTCCCCCGGGAGGAGGCCCCCAGGAGGTCTGCACCCTCTGGGGGTGAAGGAGCAGTCAGGTGTGTTCTGACAGTGAGAAGCCTGGGGGAGCTTCAAGCAGCAGGTTGGGAAAGGCTAGGGGGGTGGAGCTGGAGGTTGGGAAAGGCTAGGGGGGCGGAGCTGGAGGTTGGGAAAGGCTAGGGGGGCGGAGCTGGAGGTTGGGAAAGGCTAGGGGGGTGGAGCTGGAGGTTGGGAAAGGCTAGGGGGGTGGAGCTGGAGGTTGGGAAAGGCTAGGGGGGTGGAGCTGGAGGTTGGGAAAGGCTAGGGGGGTGGAGCTGGAGGTTGGGAAAGGCTAGGGGGGCGGAGCTGGAGGTTGGGAAAGGCTAGGGGGCTGGAGCTGGAGTCCTTCAGCCCCTCACAGTGTGTGTGTGTGGGGGGGGGTACCGAGTAGGGGTGGCGGGCGGGGAGCAGGCAGCTCGGCCTATGCCTACCTGGCGTTAACTCGGTGGCAATATTGCTGTCCAGTGAAACAGTTGTCATTTTTCCTTAGCCTGGTTCAGGTCGCAGGATGCCATCAGGATTTTTATCAGTAGGAGTAGTAGTATTAGGTTCTAAAAATGACCATAACAAGAATATTCCAGCTGAGTTCCTATCTCAGTGCCCCTTTTATGAGCACTTGGCGCTAGGCAGTGCCACATGATGTCAGGCGGTAGGTGGCCGGGTTGATCTGCATCAGTGTGTGAGCACCACGCATGTACACGTCAGGATTTCTGTAAACCAGTTAGTTGTTCAACGCAGCCATCTTTACAGTTGGCACAGTGGGAGGATCTCTTCTGGGAAGCTGCTGGTTTTCTTCCATCACACCGCTGATCAGGGCTGGACAATACCTCCTGTCCCCACACCCTGGGGTAGGATCTCCTCGGGGCATTTGGAAAGTGGACAGGGATCTTATTTGGGGCTGTCCCACCCTGGAGGACACTATTGGTATTAAGTGGGCCAGGACCATGATGCCAAGTGTCCTCCTACAAGGCCCTAAAATTGCTGCACCCAAGATGCAAAAGTGCCCCCATTGAGGAGCATTAGGATTCATCGCCGAGCTCCTGGCTTTGTGGAGAAGGTTCAGGAGTTGGTTTCGGTTCTGGCAAAGTGTATCAGGTGCTGAAGACAAGCAATGCTCAGCTCCTCCTCACCCTGGGCCTGCAGTCACCGTGCTCTGTAAGCTCTGCAGTGGGCATGGGTGCCAAGGTTGCCCATATCCAAAATCTCTTTCCAGACTCTGCCCATGTCAGCAGAATTGGGGGCTTGAAAGAAGGGCTTGTCTTCTGAGGAGAGGACAGAATTGAAGGGGACGGGGGCATACCACCTTTGCAAACTGGCCCCAGCTTAGCCTGTGACAGGTGAGCCGCCCTGTTGAAACATGTCTCCTGCAGAGCCGCTGAGACATTTCTCAACGCATCGCCAGCCAAGGCAAGCACTGTGGGAGTGTGGCTTTAGCAGAAGTGAAGGCCAAACCCTGTGATGGCTGGGCGTGGGCTCTTCTTATATAAGCCCCACACCCAGCCGCCTGTCGCTGCAGGGCTTGCCTGCCCAGGGCCTGGGCGGCACTGCAGGTGTGCCCAGGCATTGCACCACAATGCACCCACACCCCACTGGCCTGACTCCTTGTTCTTTGTACCCCAGCACGTCTCACTTGGGGAATGGGCCACCCAGGCAAACTTGAAGCTTGCTGCCTGTTGGAAGACTGACTTCGGAGGACATGTCAGTCCCCAAGTTGCTTGCTTCTCTGACATCCTCATAGCAGATATGAAGAAGGAAGGATCTTCTATTACCACGTACAGTCTATATGCTTTCTATATAGCAGCCACTGGCTGGACCTGATATATATATGTAGATAGATATGTCTTTATTGAATTAGAATTCACATACCATGCAATTCACCCATTAAAAGTATACAATTCAAAGTTTTTAGTATATTCACATAGCTCTGCAATCATCATGTCACCACCATTATTTTTTAGAATATATTCACCACCCTTAAAAGGAAACCCTGTAACTATTAGTGGTCTCTCCTCATTACCCCCTACAGCCCTGGCAGCCACTAATCTACTTTCTGTCTACAGATTTGCTAACTCTGGACTTTTCACAAAAATGGAACCACACAATAGATGGTCCTTTGTGATCAGCTTTGTGCACTTGGCACGATGTTTGGGGGTTCATCCGTGTTGTAGCAGGTGTCAGAGCTTTGTCCCATCTTATTGCCAAATAGTATCCTCTGTGTGGATCTACCACATTATTATTCAGTCATCAGTTGATGGGCATTTGAGATGCTTCCACTTTGGGGCTTTTATGAAGAGTAAAAGGCTGCTATGAACATTCATGTACTGCTTTTTTGGTGGAGAACTATTTTCATTTCTCTTGTGTAGATACCCAGGAGTGGGATTGCTTGGTCCTATGGGATCTCTACTTTACATATATTTTTTACCAATTTCTGCAACTTGCCAAGGCAGCTGTCATCATCCCGGTTTACAGAAAAGAAAGCAAGGCTCTGAAAGGTGAAGAAATATCCCAAGACTACAAAGCAAAAGAGCTGCCTGAGCTGAATTCAAACTGCGCTGTGTGACTTTGTCCTGCCCGGCCCTGTGCGTGCTGCTCTGGGTCAGGACCTTCTGCAGCCCCGCAGGCTGTCACTCACCTGTGCCTCTCCGGCCTTCTCCTCTCTCAGCTCGGGCCTTCTCCTCTCTCAACTCCGTAGTCCCTGATCCTTCTGTCCTTGCCAGAGGCCTTGGTTGCCCTTGATGTCTTTGTTGTTTCCTGGTAGGGTCAGATGCGGTCTCTCATCTCTCATACTGGGAATGTGTGTTTCTGAACTTTGGAAGCTGAAGGCTGGTCTGTGAGCCACTATGACCCTTGGAATTTTCTTCTACTGTATATACCTGCAACCAGGTCTTTCCTGTCATATATTTGCATTTTCTGCCTCCTTTATAAATTTAATTCGTTGAACTGACTCTGATACAATGTAAAACCAAACAGCATTGCTCTGAATTATGTTTTTTGAAAGGCTGGCATTCCTTCTCCATATGCCCCCTTTTTGTGTGTGTTTTGGGCAAATCTAGTGAAGGTGATTGACAGTGTGAGATATAAATGCGTCACAGCCACAAGTCATCACATTTTCTCCCTTCCTATCCTTACCCCCTACCAGAGACAGTGTTCTTCTTGCATGCAAACCTGTCTGCTGGTTTTGATAACCATTTTTGGTTGTGCTGGGATATAATCGTTAACACGGATTACTCATTCTATCAAGCAAGCCCTGTCTCCTTTCTCCAAGCAGACTAGGTTAGTTCATTCCTCCAGTCAGCATTTATTGAGCATCTGCTAGGCTGGAGTATGCTGCAGCTCTGTGATGAAGGTGTATCCTTGTGATGATGAGGTAACAGGAGCTGGGGAAACGGTGTGCTGTGATCATGTTCTCTTACTGTTTGATGGTGACTTTCAGGATGTTCTTCAGTGCTTCTCTGTCAGAAGTTGTCAGTGTCAGAAGTGTTTTTAAGTTGTTTTTTAAAGGCTATCTTTTTATAGCTAGCCTCTTAAGTTTCTTTTTTTCTTTTTTCAAAGTAAAGATTATCTGTTGGCAAGCTCCCGACTTGAGGAGGGTCTCCTGGTGTTAGATTCAGGCCCCCAGAGAGGGAACTGGTGGTTACCTGGGCCTTTCATGGCCAGGATGCCAGTCCCAGAGAGAGGAGCCAGCTGTTCCCAGGTGGCTTGATGTGGTCAGTACTTTTGTCAGGTCATCTAGGGCTCAACTGAATTAGGCATCAAATACATGCTGAGCCCACAGCTATAATGTGGCTCATTTGGGTGGTAACATACACCAGCTATGTGATGTAGAACAAGTTACTTCCCCTCTCTCTGTTTCCTCACCTGTAAAACAGGCATAATAGTAGTATCTACTAGATGAGGTGTTGTGCTGCTTAGAACAGTGCCTGGCATAGAATAAGTCATAGTTGGCTATTTGGAAAACCAAAGCTTATGCCTGCTCTGTCCAGAACAGGAGCCTCTACCCACATGTGGCTATTGAGCACTCGAACTGTGGCCAAGCCAATGCAAGATGTGCTGTAAGTGTAATACTTAGTATTTAAAAAGAATGTAAAATAGCTCATTAACCATTTAAAAAATATTGATTACATATTGAAATGATAATATTTATATTTGGACACACTGGTTTAAATGAAAACTATGTTGTTAAAATTAATCTACTTGTCTATTTTCACTTTCTAAATGTTGCTACTAGAAAATTTCAAATTACACACATGGCCCGCCATTGTGGCTGCCATTGTATTTCTACTGGACAGTACTGGTCCAGATCAATAAAATGTAGCCAAAAGTGATGGTAGGAGGCCAGTGGAGGGAGATAGGGCCTCTGATGAGCAGCAGAGGCTTGGGGAAGCCAGGAAGTGGGCTGGGTTCCCAGGCAGCAAGAAGGAGTCCAAGGACCTGGGCACAAAGTTGTGGCAACAGGTCAGGAAACTCCTAAATGATGCACAGTAAGGCCAGAACACCCCACGACCTGCCCTTCCCCTGCTCCGGACTAGGATGGCTCTTCAGTCCCCCACCATCCCAAAGACAGGGCCTTCCTCCACTCAGGTTCACAGATTTGCTCATCTGTGCCCCCTTTCCAGGTCTCTGGCTTGATCTGCAACCTTGTTTTCCAAAGGCAAGCCTGCGTCCCCCTCCCCCAGCCCCCAGGGGGTTGCTTCAGTCTCCATTACCAAATGAGTGACAAGAAATGCAGCCCCCTTATTAAAATAATGTAATGTCTAACTAAAATAGAAACCCAAGATAACAGTTTTTGATGTTTTAATGACTGGGCTCATTAGACAGACTTCCCACTTAAAATGTCTGTCTAGCAATTAAGGCTAAAAAATCATAAATGATGACCACACCTTCTGTGGTTTAATGGTTACTCTGAAGGCTGGTCTTATTATCTCGGTGATACAGTCTGTGATAAAAAAGAATTTAAGATACTCACCCAAGATTTATTTCCCCATTAGCAAGCTGGAGGAGGAAGGTTAAGAGTACTCTTAAGGTCAGAAACAGAAAGGAAAGGGAGAGGGTGAATAATAAGATGCCTAGAATTTCCCTCCCGCAGAACCAGCCTCCTCCTCGCCCCGTGGGGAGGTCCCGCACTCACTCGGAGGGGTTTAACTTTTGCCTGTCACAGGGAAGTCTGTGAATTGTTACTCCAAGTGACCCCAAGCAGTTTATTTAGTTAATTGTCAAGCATGCAAGGCTGAACTGCAGAATCACTACCTCCAGGAAAATTATTTGCCATCCTAATGTGCTGACGGTGGAGGAAAAGTAAAAGGGACCGCTTGATGGGAAAAGCCTGGGAGGGTGCATCCGCCTCCTCCAACCAAACGTCTGGGTGGGGGGTTGCTGATGGAGCAAAGGGAAGTGAAATCAGTGGTTTGCTGTTGCCAGAGCAAGCGGGGCGGGAGTGCCCCATCCCTGCGGGGACTGGCTCGGGCCTGAGGGAGGAACCTGAGAAGGCTGCAGCGCAGCTGCTTAGGGGACACGCATAATTGTGATCAGAAATAAGGTGGGAGGGGGCACCTTTAGCCTTTTATTAGGCTTGTCTTAAGTGATGAATGATATTTGGACAACTGAGGCCATTAACCGAGCCATTGTACCTGTCCTTGTGGGAGGGGACAGGCTGCCAGCTGCTTGAGATTGGAGTGTGATAACCAAGCTCCTTATCAGGGGGGCCCACTCAGAACCAGCGGGAGCTGCCTGGCCCCCTCCTGCACCCCAGCTAGCAGGAGGGGTTGGTGGGGGTGTACCTAGCCAGTCCAGTTCATTTTCGGATTGCACTTAATCTTCAGACTTGCCCAGTCCCCCTGCAAACTCTGTCAATGCCCTGGTGGAACAGGTGGGCCTGGGGCTTTACAAGATATGTATGGGGCACAGGGGGTGCTGGGTGGTCACGAAGTTTAACCTAAAGCCAGAGTGAGAGTGAGAGTTCACGTAAATACCATCTACAGCAGCGGTTCTCAACCTGCGGGTCGCGACCCCGGCGGGGGTCGAACGACCAAAACATAGGGGTCGCCTAAAGCCATAGGAAAATACATATTTATTATACAATACATTTTTAAATAAAATATGTATTTCCGATGGCTTTAGGCGACCCCTGTGTTTAGTCGTTCCACCCCCGCCGGGGTCGCGACCCCCAGGTTGAGAACCGCTGATCTGGGGCCTCCTTGGTCTGGCTTCACCCGGTACAGAAAGGTTGTGGAAGCCCACAGGGTCAGTGGCAAGGCATTGAGGTGTGTTTGTTCAACAACTTTCAACACTCGACCCTTAGTTATTAAGTATTGATTCTGTGCCAGGCATTGTGCTAGGGTAAACAGCGTGAAAGAGGAGACAGCGTACTTCACATTTATTTTTCTTTGGAGACTATTCAGTGCCCTTCCCTAACACCTTTTCTAAGCAGATCTTTCTAGAGCATCCTAAACAACAGTAACAAAAAAGGTATTCTGGGACCCAGAGACAGCCTGGTAATCTGTGATTAGGAAAACACTACTAAGGTGTGTGTTGGATTCATTCACCGTGCTGGAGCTGACCCATAAAGACCGCCCTTGTCTCCCTCAGCCTGGAGTGCATCCTGTTCATCTCTGCCTGGTGAAATCACACCCAGTGTCAGTTCATGTTCACAAGTTCCCGTCAGAATGAGTCACTTCCTCTCACGTTCTCATGTACTCATTTTGGTACACAGCCCATGGTAGACTTTGGGTTAGCCAACAGTTTGTGGGGTTTGTCTTTACCCATAGATTTTATCGTAGCTGTGAACTTGGCTCAGTTGGTGGAGATTGTCAGATGAAGGATTCTGAGACTTACCGGGAAGACTACTGCGATTGATTAGTGAGTGATGTCTGCTGAAAGGTGCCAGGTAGTAACCCTGTATTAATTAAGACGCTTTTGATTGCAAGTCAAGAAAACCAACTCAAAATAGTTTAAGCTGAAAATACCATTTGGTATAAGGATATAAGGATATGCCATGCATCTTAAAAGCAGGGAAAACACTACAGCCCAACCTCATGAAGGACGGAAACCAGGACAGCCATTGGAAACCAATTATTTCTTCACTGTTTTTCTGGGGCCATGTGCTATCTCATCTTGCTTCTCTCTGTACAACTTAATGATCCTTTCCTCTCTACAAATCAGCTCTCTTTGTTTCTCCTTGCACATGACAGAAGATGGTCACACGTGATCTATATTCATATGACCATCAAGTCTAGCAACATGTACAGCAGTGATTTTCAACCTTTTTGAGCCGCGGCACATTTTTTACATTTACAAAATCCTGGGGCACACCACCTACCAAAATTACACAAAATGACATTCTAACACAGTACATATTACACATATAGTTAATAATATAGTTTCTAAATGTATTTATACTCAGTGGGAAACCTGGGCCTGTTTCGATGAACACAAAAGGGATAGCCTGGCAGGAATGGTAGAAAGACACACACGAAGCTCTTCCTCAACAGTTCTCAGTCTCTCTCTGTTTTTAGTTTTTATGGCAGTGAAGCTTGAGAAGCTCAGCTCACATAGATATGTGGTTGAAAACGGAGCAATGTCAAAATAGCTTTGTTGGCCAGAATGGGGAACTCCTTGGCAACAGATAACCAAAAACTGTCCAAAGGAAGATCAGCAAACTTTAGCTTTAAAGTTAGATAACATTGTGATGCATTGTATATCACCCTCTGCGGGGGCCTCTTTTAAAAAGAAAAAGGTCAAATATCTATATACACCATCAGGATAGACATAACCAGCTGAGGCTGAGGCTTCATCTAGTGGTGGCAACATTTACCTCCAGTCCTGACCAGGATTAGAAATCGGGACCATGGGGAGGAGTAGCAGCTTCAACTACTCGCAGCGGCCACACAATGACAAGTGCGAGGCAGCTGGAGCGGGGACCTTCCTGGGTGTGGATGAGAGGCAGCCTACTATTGGTTCATCGTTAGTGGTCGGGATGAATCCTAGAAGGTGATTGGTCAGTGAGCATTCCCTGTGCCTCCACTCTTCCTGTCGCTGATAGCTGGAGGGATTGTGAGGGGAATGTTTATGTTCGGATGGAGGCAGCTGGCGGCGGGCCGGATAAATAGCCTCTGCTGGCTGAATCCGGCACGTAGGCCGTAGTTTGAGGACCCATGTTTAATTTCCCCACGGCACACCTGACCGTGCGTGTCTCACGGCACACTAGTATAGTATGCGCAGCACATTGGTTGAAAAACACTGATGTAGAGAAAGTCTTGGCTGGTCTAGCTTAAGTCAGATATCTACCTTTGATCCCATCAACTACAGTCAGTGAGTTGGGTTCCTTAATAACCAGGGGAACCCTAGGAGGTGAGAGAAGGGCCAGTTTTCAGGAAAAGAGGGTCATCAAGGGCTGAGCAGACAGGAAGGAGGCTCCTTCCTGTTTATTTGGTGTATTTGCTGAGCACACCTTGATAGTAGTGGTAGAAGCCATAGTGATAATGGTGGTGGCAAGGATACAGAAATAAGTAAGACTTAGACTTCCCTTGAGGGACTGGCAACCCAATAGGGAAAAGTGACATAGGGCCCACACTGACTGCTAATTTCCAACAAGCAGATTTGGGAGGTGTGTGTGTGGGGGGGGGGTAGGATCATTGAATTGAATTGCTTCACCCTACCTCCTTGCTCTCTCCTCACCCATTGCTCTCAAATGCTGCACAAGATGGGACAACATTTATTCATAAGCTTTGAGATCCAGATTTTTTACCTCAGATGAAAGCATCTTGTCAACTGTCCCTTCCCTACTCTCTCCTGCCCCCTAACAATTGGAGCAGCATCCTAGGCCCCCACCCAACCTGACATCCAGCCAGTCCCCTGCCCTCCCTCAAGGTCATCTCCCTGTCAAACATTGTCACATCCTGATAATTATTTTAAAAGAAAATAAAAATAAGGATAAAGTCATGCCAGAGCCCAGGAAGCGATCTGTGACACCACGCCCCCTGACATTATCAGGAGCCCTTATTTTCTTCAGTCAAGTACCCTGCCCAGAAAGCCCATCACGGCCTGAGAACTTGGCAGTTCAGAGCTTCTGTACAAAGTCACAACTCGCCTGACCAGGTGGTGGCACAGTGGATAGAGCGTCGACTGGGATGTCAAGGACCCAGTTTGAGACCTTGAGGTCGCCAGCTTGAGCGCGGGCTCATCTGGTTTAAGCAAAAAGCTCACCAGCTTGGACCCAAGGTCGCTGGCTCAAGCAAGGGGTTACTCAGTCTGCTGAAGGCCCATGGTCAAGGCACATATGAGAAAGCAATCAATGAACAACTAAGGTGTCGCAACAAAAAACTGATGATTGATGCTTCTCATCTCTCCGTTCCTGTCTGTCTGTCCCTGTCTATCCCTCTCTCTGACTCTCTCTCTGTCTCTGAAAAAAAAAAAAGTCACAACTCAGCGTGTGGCCTGCCTTCCAGGGATCAGACCTATGACTCAGTTTCTTCCCTCAGTCTCTCTTGCTTGCTCTTACACATTTTCTTAAAAAAACAAAATTATTTCTTTTGTTTGTTTTCCAATTAGATATTCACAAGTAGCACATTCTTCTCTTTGTCTTTGCTTCTAAAAGAATGTAGCTGTTTACCTGCCTGAATTAAAAGTCTCTTCTAACAAAGAAGTGGGAGAGCGTTCATGGGACCAGTGGCTGTGCCCCCAATAAAGGTAGAGCTGCAAGGTGCTATAGGACAGTGACAGAATTTTCCATAGTAAGTACAGCTTTGAGAAAAAAATGGGTGATTGCCTTGATTGCAATATGGCTTTAGGTGTATTGCTGGGTTCTACGTAAGAGGTATCCAGCTGCTTGACAATTTGCAGACCATGGGCTTTTCCCCATCTGGCTACTCAGGGGAAGCAAGGGTAGGAGACAGACATCGGGCCCTCAGCTGTGGGCTGCAGGAGGTCACCTTGGTGAGACCAACTTGTTCATTCCTTTCTTCACCCAGTAACCAGTTACTGAGATCCCTGCTGTTGACCCTGCCCCAAGACCCTCCCAGCTTACTTTATCCCTCTTTCATTTAGACCTCTGGCTTGATGATCGCGCAGGACTATAAATGGCTTTGCTTTTGCAGACCTCTGCTCACCTCTACATAAAATGGCAACACCACTGCTTGCCACGGACCTGCCTAAGAACGGCCGTGGGAATTCAAGGACTTGTTTTCCTCCAGACCCCAGCGAGCCTGAGTTCGGATGCACAGCATTTTAGGAGTATTGAGATCATCCATTACCTTGCCTAGCCAGCCAGAGTTAAATTACGGCCACTGCTAGGAGGGATTTGGGGGAGATTTTTTTTTTGCACCAAATTTACCTGCCCTAGAGTGAGAGGAATAACCTAGAAATGCCTCACCAAGTTGATATACGCTGTGGAGTGTGGTTGTAAATGCAATTACTGCCTCTCAGGTGGGGCAGCTAGTGTATGGTTGGATGCTGCTTTTCATCACCTTGACTGCCGTTTCCCCAGGGCTGTATCCAGGTGGAGCCATTCTGCTCTGTGCTCTCTTCTTCGTTTCTAAGTGTTCAATTTTAATAAAACAGATATGAGGTCAGGGAACAGAAGTCACTTAAGAAGTAACTGCATATGCAAACCACTGTGTAACTCACTGCAATTGAAAATGCAGTAAAACCTTGATTAACTATACCCCAAGTAACCAGAACTCTCAATTAACTAGGATTTATTTCTTAGAATTCTGCTTTTAGAGGGAAAAGCATATGATAAGAGGGGGAAAATCTCATCTGAGGGATTTTTTAAAAACTTTTTCCAAGGTCTGTCTAGTCTCAATCTTTCTTCTTTCTAATATCCCTTTCTTCTTCACCTCCATTTAAATGCCTATGTGATGAAAATGAATGACAGAGGGGTGACCCTGAAATGTATAATGTCAACTCAGCTCCATCGTTTTACAGACAAGGGCCCTGAGACCTTGGAGTGACTTGTCCTAAGACATGTAGCTGGCGTTTGCCTGCAGCAAAGTCTCTTAAATGCTAGTCAAATGCTACAACTCTGACATGCCAGCGGCCCCAACATTAGCTGCCTAGTCTTGGTAGTCACCAAAATGGCTGCACCTGTGCTAAAAACACGAGGGAACAAATGAGAGGCCCAGCCAGATGATAGCATCATTATCCAGGCAGCCATGACCACATTGCCCATGGGTCCAGAACATCTGACCTTGGGACAACAGTTGGACAGTAGTCAAAACAGTGTGCAGTGTCCATTTAAATTAGCCATCCTTTGGGTTTTGGGTATAATCAACAAGAAGCCTATTAAACTTTAAAAGCCTTAAATCTGACAAGGCTGGATGCACGGTGGCCATTGTCTCCTAGTAAAGACTTCTTCTGGTTTCCCTGGGCTCTTCATCACCTCCTCACCTGTGGACGCCTGTGTTCCCCTCTGAAGGAATCTCTGCCCTGTTTTTACCTTGTAGCCGCCCGTAAGGCCAGCCTCAGAGTAGCCAGTCACTTATGTAACACCATAGGGCGCCAGGAGGACAACCCTCTTCCTGCTCTGGTCCCAGATAGCCACTTGTCCATGATTAGTTTTAAAAGAGTCTTAAATTCCACTCTTTGAGTCATTCAGTGGAGACTTGGTGGATCTCAGGAGGTCTGGGCCAGGCCTGGGCCTGTTTGCCCTTACATGCATTTTTCCCTGCTCTGCTCTGTGTCCTTGTGCTGGCCCAGCCCCTGCGGGTCGACCCCCTGCTGGCCCACCCCCTGCTGGCCCACTGCTGCACTGCCCGAGATCTCTGGCCAGTGAGTTTCTGGCTAGGTTTGGCCACTGAGAGACACCAGCTCGGGGCAGGAGGAATGGAAAAGCTGGGAATCCTTTCCTCTCCCGCGATTCCTCTCTAAGACCAGTGGCATTGCCGTTATGCCTGTGCCCTCTCTGTGCTCCAGCTCCCTTCAGACACCCCACCATAGGTCTGGCACCTGTGGGAAAGCTCAAGTCAGCCCTCTGTTAACACTTTCTCCTCTCAATATTCTCGCAGCTTCCTGCCATTGTTAGTCATGAGTTCCCTCACATTGAATTCTCTGTTGTATGGCCTGGTCCTGACTGGTCCCTGACCAATGGGAGATCCCCATACATCTCCAACCTCAGTGTTCAGTGGAGACCGGCTATAGTTCATCACCTTCCCCCGTGAGCAATATTTGACCCAGGCAGTTTTTCTCTACTTGGTCAGAACCCATAGTTACTCAGTCAGCCCAAAAAGTCAAGTAAAGCAGTCATCGGAAATCAAAGGTATAGGAATACCTTAAATCTCTTATTTTAACTAAGACCATGTCAATGTACATTTCTTCACCAACCTTTTGAGGTCAGTCAGGGCCTTTTATTTGCATGTGAGTCTAGTGGTTAGGGTTCCCCACTGCTCTTGCATAAACCATTGCCATAAATGAGGTTTCTAAAGTAGATTTATTGAAGAACATATGCTAAGCATATTTGAGAGCAAAACCCTCCTTTGTTTCTGGTTTGTTTTCCAATATTTTATTAACTCATCCACACCCGATTCAACAGCATTTTTTAAATCAGTGGTTTTCAACCACTGGGTCCATGGACCAGTGCTAGTCCACCAGAAATTTCATACAGAGCCTATAATCTTCATGCAACATCAGGGTGGTTAACTCTTCGGTCCACGGACCAGCGGTTGAAAACCACTGTTTTAAATGACTCACCTTTAAGTTTGTCACTTTAGTTTGTGTGAAAACGTCAGCTTGCTTCACTTTTGTAGTTCTATTTCATCAGTTTACATTATATTTAATTAAACTGTGAAATAGTAACAAACACACCTGGCATGAACAAGTTTAGGCACAGGACAGTTGCTCAGCTGATAGGTGCAGAAGAGAGAGACCCAGTAGCCTTCAGTGTTCAGGGTGTGGAGCACGTGGTTCAGTAGGTTTGCAGAGGGGATGGGTGTGTTTATTAGTGCAATGAGCCTAGTAAACGGAGGCGACACTCCTGTAATTTAAGCCGGGGCTCTGTGGTTGGAGGTGTGGACCCACTATGGAGAAACAAGCTTTCAGGCTGGTTAGATTGATGGGTCCCTCATTATTGCAATATCATTGCATTAATGACTCCCAGAATGGCTTCTGCTGCCAAGAATTGTATGATTGGCACCTACGCCCTGCAAGTTTTCCAAAGTTCCTTCTTCCTGAGTCCTTATCTCTCCATGGCTTGACCCAAGACTGGAGGAATTGGAGATAAAGGGAGGTGCCGGCTTGAGTGTGGACACTTAGAGCACTGGACTCTTCCAAGTGGATAACAAAGACCACTTGAGTGGCCTCTAAGGTATCTCTGGGCACAGCCAATCAGTGCCTTTTTCAAGGATCCACAATGGGTGAGGAGGCAGAGTCTTCCTGCATGAAGAAGATTACACAGACTGAGACACAAAAATATTGGTCATTGGGTGTTAGGAAGATGAGAACTCTGGCCTGGCTAGATCTTCTCATTACTCTGATTTGGAACGAGTCACTCCCCTCACAAACTGAGGCTATTTCCACACCTGCAGAAGGGAGAAGTTGGACCAGGTGGTCCGAAGATTTCCTCCAGTTCTCCCATCCATTGTGTGTCCATGAGCTCTAATATATGATGCCTGCTCTCAAAGTGCATATAGTCTAGAGCTTGTCCAATACAATAGCCGTGAGCTGCCTGCAGCTATTGAGCACTTGAAATGTGGCCTCTCCAAATTGGGATGTGCCAGAAATATAAATATCAGATTTCAAAGACTTACTACAAAAAATAAAATAAAAATTAACATACCGCAAGATTGATACATCTTGAAACAGTCTTACCTTGAATATATCGGATTAAAATATAGTATTAAAATTAATCTCACATTTTTGAAACTTTTTTTGTGTGGCTACCAGACAATTTTAAGTCACATAGTCACATATGTGGTTTGTGATACACTAATAGAGAGCATGAGCCAGGCAGGGCCTATTGCAGGAGCTCACACAGGAAGGAGGGAGGTTGGCTGGAGTCATCCAACAAGGCTCATGGGAAGGTGGGTGGGCCTGATTCAGATAACAGAGGAGCAAGGGCGTGTCTGTCTGGCCTGAGTTCGAGTGCAGGAAATGCTCATCCTGCATGCAGCCAAGTGACCTGGTTGGCCAACCTTTCTAGAAGCCACTGCTTTGGGAGGGGACCAAAAAGAGCAAAGACTCAGAAGACAAGCTTCAGTCATGCTAAGCATTCATAGTCAACCTCTCTCCCTCCCCTCATGACCCCCTGTGCTCATCCTCCATCCCTCTGCTCCTCTCTTCTTTCTTTTTTGATGCTCCTCACTGAGCATGCTCAGCCCATCTGGGGCCTATAACTGAGAGTGAACTTGGTTTGTTCTTTAGCCTTGCTTGTCTATCTGACCAGTTCAGTGTGCTTACCTGGGGTCGATGATTGTTCGGAAAAGTGCAGAATGGCGCCTAGAGCTCTATAGCTGGCATGCAAATGACTTTTTATTCCCCTGGCAAGAACTCCTTTCAATAGAAACTCAAACCCCAGGATTAGGCTGGGTAGTCAAACAGCAAAGAGAAATCTGTTCCTGGTCGCCAACCAGCCAGCTGGTGGAGTTCAAGCAGTTGAGCACATTTCCGTGCCTGTGTCCTGGGCACCCATTCTTCATAAGTCAGCACACGGATGGCACATGTGACTGGCCTACTGTCTGCCACTGCCTGGCCTTCCCCATTTATGACCTGAGAAAATCCGGGGGCTCATAGGAAAAAGCTTATGCTGTCTCTGGATATGGGTGTTTTCCTGTCGGTTTCCATGCCTGCGTCCCACCCACGGCCCTTCCTGAGCGCCAGCCTTGGCCGTGGTGGGGAAGAGCTTGGGCTGCCCGCCTCAGTGATGGGCTCCCTGGCCTGCCTCTTCCTGCCTGTGTCCTTTTCTCAATCATCAGACTACCTTGATGGTCTTGGGAAGAGAGTAACGCTTAACTTCCCGAGTGGGAGGTGGTGGACCTCAATCTGGCCTGATCACCAGACGGACCTGGGGAGCTTTTAAATTCAGGCCTGGCTCCATCCCAGAGTCCAGTTCATTAGGCTGGAGTAGCCAGGTGGAAGTATATTTTTTAAAAGCTTTGAAGGGTGGACAAAACAATTCCTTAGCTTTAGGACAAAACTTGAATACCAGCGATCCAGATGATTCTAATTAATTGTATCAATATTAATAAGTTTAGGACTTTAGTCTTATCAAGCTCTTTTCTTCCCTCTATAATTAGTAAACTTAACCCGGGGAGATTTTATTCACAGCCTCACTAGGTGAATTGTTTTCAAACCATCACTGTTGTATCCAAATATCTTCTGTGGTTGCCCATTGCCAATCGAATTAAGCTCAACTTCCTTAGTCTGGCATTGAAGAAACTCCACCACCTGACCTCCCTCCTGTCCATTGCCAAGTCCACACCCACAGTTTCTATCACTCCATCGCACCAACCAAGATGGAAACCACCTGATACACCAAACACATCTTCTGTACTCATTTCTTTGTTCCTTTGTTCATACAGGTTTGGGGTTTTGTGCTGTTTCGTTTTGTTTTTTGATAGTTCATCTGCCCCAGTTCTTCTCTGCCTAAAACTTATCTACCTCTGCCTGTTGTTCCTCCGTCAACGCCCGGTGTTTCTGACAGCCCAGCCTCAGAGCAATGTGTCTCTCCTTTGAGCTCCTGTAGAGTCGATTTAAGACTGCATTGTTCACATGATGGAGCCCTTGCTGATTTTTCAGGGCACATGTTTTTTCTCCCTGTTAGACTGTGGCCTGCACATACATGGTCAGAGTTTCATTTGATTGAAAGTGATGTTCAGAGTAAAACCCCGATGAGAAGAATGTGAATGCTGGTGCTGATCACACACATCCCTTTATTTACATATTTATGTAAATCTGCTGCTTTTAGGCTTTTTGAAAAGTAAGTGGTAGCTTTAAAGCATAAAAAGGAAAGAGTGACGTAAATTCAGGAAAGAAGCCAAAAGCAATTCAGTAAGAAACAAGAAGAATCTGGGAAAATAACCCAACCCCTTTGGTTTCTGCCAGTCAATGGTCCTGGGTCCTGTATTGGCACCAGACAGCAACCATGAACAGCTCCCGGGAGCAGGTGGTGGGGGCGAGGGGCGGCACCCTTGAGACCACGCCCCAACCCCTGAGATCCAGCAGGGGCCCAGACACTAGGTAGGCCCTTGAGTTCGCCTGAGTTGATTTGAATGAACTCATTCATTCTGAGATGTGAGTGACTGATAAGATTTTAAAGACACCACTCCCAGGGATGGGCATTTTAATACGGGCTTAAGTCCAGGGTTGGCTTGCCCCAATGGAAGGAAGGTGTGATTGTGGAACTGTAGGCATCAGCCTGCCAGGGAGGTTGGGGGGCTAGTAGGAAAGGGGCTGGGGAACAGAGGCACTTCCTGGCACCAGCAGCCACTACTTCTGCCTGTGCCCTGCCAGCTGCTGCCAACCAATTACATACTTTTAGGTCCTGGTACACCTGAGGAGCTCCGGAAGCATGTGGGAGGGCTCAGCACAGCTGAGCATGATCTGGGAAGCCCGTGCTGACCATGCTGGGTCCGAGTCTGTGAGACCTGGGTCAGCGGTCGTGTTGAGGGGCCTGAGAAACCCTTCAGTCCCTGGCTGCCAGCTCTCCGTGGCCTCCAGGCGTGTGAGGAGTGCCCTATGGAGTGCCCACGTGCCGCCCCACTGGAGGCAGCCCTGAGGGGCACAGGAGCAGTGAGGGTAGGCTGGCGAGGACCCCGGAGCCACCTGCCATTGCTCCTAGGACTTACCCCAAAACCAAAGACAGAACCTCTTCTAATGCGACAGGTGAAATAAACGTGAGGTGAAGTCAGGTGAAACACGAGGGTGGGTGGAGGGTCACTAAAATGCCAGCATGGGGAGGGGGCGGCACAGATTGGGCAGGACCTCATTCCCTGTTGGCCCCATGACCTCTGCTCCAGGCTGCCAGTTCCCTTTCTCTGCCTTCTAAGAGCTGGGCCTCCGCTGGGCTCTGGCCTGCCCCAACGCCTTTCTCTGCCTTCCTAACTGCTCTGGCGCCGGGGCAGGTGCGCACTTCTAGCTTCCCAGTGCGGCACCTAAGCCCCGTGGGACATCCACCTGGAGCCTGGGTGCCGTGGAGGCTGTCTGCCCACAGAAGCTTCCAGAATGCTCAGGTGTGGAGACTTGCCTTAGGCACTTGGCAGGAAAGGGTTGAGGCTCTTCCTGCAATAACTCAGCCAGACGTCTAAGCCGTGTTTAGAGGTCTGCTTCGGCCACACAGTTCGCCATTCACCATGCGGGATTAGGGCACCTTTCCTTCTGGACACGTCCAGACACCTTTCCTTCTCCAGGGGCAAGATAGGAGGCAATAACAAGTTCCTGCTAAAATAAGGCTCTTCACTACCTCATAATCAGGACGGACAGAGGGGTTTCCTTATATGGCGCCATTTACAGTCAGGAGAACTTCTTCAATTTCATCTTTTCTCGGTTCTGAAATGTACTTTGCTGCCAGATTGGGTGGTAAAGCCCCATTACAACAAATTCTATTACAGAGACACATTTCTTTATAATAGATATCCGTGTCCCTGAAAACGGCTTACAGAAACGGGGATCTGCTGACGGCTTTGAGGCAGTATTTTGTACAGCAGGCTCCTCTCGTCCCCTTCCCTGGTTCTGGGGTGCCTTGGCCTGTCTGTGTCAGCAGGGTGGGGCGGGGGAACTCAAGGGCCACGGGTAAAGAGAAGATGGAGGATGCTGAGAGGGACAGGAAGCTGACCCGAGATCAAGGGGCTTACAGATTTTTAGTTTGGTGTCAGTAGCCCCTCAGGATGTTAGTTCTGAAAAGATGCTTGGAAATTAATAATTTTATTTGTTTTTTTTATATGATTTATTTTAGAGAGTGAGGGAGAGAGAAACATTGACTTGTTATTCCACTTATCTATGCATTCATTAGTTGACTCTTGTATGTGCCCTGACCAGGGATCTTGTATGGCATATTGGAATGGTGCTCTAACCAACTGAGCTGTCCGGCCAGGGCTAGAAACCACTTTAAAGCAGTGTTTTATATAGATATCTAGATATAAATAGAAAATACCATATGTATTATATAGAGTTAAAGTGATGTTGTCCAAACTTTTCTTTTGGTTTTACATCCTGGACATAGTTCTTAAAAAATT
Source organism: Saccopteryx leptura (assembly GCF_036850995.1). Taxonomy (NCBI): domain Eukaryota; kingdom Metazoa; phylum Chordata; class Mammalia; order Chiroptera; family Emballonuridae; genus Saccopteryx; species Saccopteryx leptura. The sequence goes on from NC_089513.1 coordinate 21,689,577, forward strand.
AAAGAAACACTGGTCTTATACACCAATACATACATTTTCTTTTATTTATTTTTTTAAAGACTTTATTTATTCATTTTAGAGAGGAGAGAGAGAGAGAGAGAGAGGGGAGGAGCAGGAAGCATCAACTCCCATATGTGCCTTGACCAGGCAAGCCCAGGATTTTGAACTGGAGACCTCAGCATTCCAGGTCGACACTTAATCCACTGCGCCACCACAGGTCAGGCCTGTGTACGTTTTCATTTTAAGAAGCTTGAGGTCCAGGGAGAGAAAGCCACTTGTCTGAGGTCATCCAACTCCTGAAATTTAACTCCAGGACATGTGGCCTAATTTCTAGTCCAGGTTTAATACACCCCAGCAGTTTTCTGCATCAGAGTCTTTCTGTGGAAAGTAGTCATAAGTAACATGCACTAGGCCCTGGGAGAGTCACTTAACCCTTGGAGACTCAGTTTTCCCATCTGTAAAATGGGCCACATTCACCCAACTGGGTCGTGGTGAGGACTGTGAATATATAAAACCCATGCCCAGCACATGAAAAGGACCCAGAGTATGCAATTTACTTCCTTTTCCTTCTTCTTCCTTTCCAAATGTCTAGTCACAGAATACAACTCCCCTAACCAATATCTCAACACAAGCAAACACCGTGGAGAGAAGGTGAAGAGCTGGGACTGTTTGCACAGGTCGCCTTTCTCAGCCATGTCTCTGAGCTTGCTGGTTCTCTGCAGAGGGCCTGAGGGACAGCTCTGTTCCATGCTGGGTCCCTGTACATAAGGAACATGATTTCTAGGAATGTAAGTGTGTTGAGAAAACTCCAAAATGACTTACAATTTGATTGCACCTGGAAACCACCATGGAAGAGTTTTACTTGTAGTCTCACCTGTGGAGAAAAATGATGGCTCAGATTCCGCCTCCTGCCCCAAATATTCTCGCACTCTGTTGCCCTGTTATAAGGCTCAATGTGCTGGAATCTTTTCTAAGCAGGTGGTGCCAGGGGATAGTGCATAATCATGTGGCAAATAAATGCTTTATGGGGACTGTTTTAATTTCAACTCACTTGGAACACCCCAGGGCCCCAAACCATCATGACGCTGGGAGGGTGAGGACCAGTTTTCTTCTCTGGAAACCCCTAGAGTACAGACCAGAGTTATCCTTTAGAAATAGCATGCAAGCACCCTGGCCGGTTGGCTCAGTGGTAGAGCGTCGGCCTGGCGTGCAGGAGTCCCGGGTTCGATTCCCGGCCAGGGCACACAGGAGAGGCGCCCATCTGCTTCTCCACCCCTTCCCCTCTCCTTCCTCTCTGTCTCTCTCTTCCCCTCCCGCAGCCGAGGCTCCATTGGAGCAAAGATGGCCCGGGTGCTGAGGATGGCTCCGTGGCCTCTGCCTCAGGCGCTAGAATGGCTCTGGATGCAACAGAGCGACGCCCCAGAGGGGCAGAGCATCGCACCCTGGTGGGCATGCCGGGTGGATCCCGGTCAGGCGCATGCAGGAGTCTGTCTGACTGCCTCCTGTTTCCAGCTTTGGAAAAATGCAAAAAATAAATAAATAAATAAATAAATAGCATGCAAGCCACATACTCCCAATATTCCTCATAGTCTCATTTGAAAAAGAAAGAGAAGTAGGTGACATTAATCTTAGTGATGTATTTTGTTTAACTCAGTATATCCAAAATATTATCATTTCAGTATATAAGTCATGTAAAATTTTGAGTGCTCTACTTAACATTGTTTTTGTACTGTCTTCAAATTCTGGTGGTGTATTTCACACTCATGGCTTATCTTCACTTGGCTAGCTGAGTTCCAGGTGCCCAGTGGCCGCCGATGGCTGGTGGCTTCCGTGCCGGATGGCTCAGGTGTAGTCTGTTGCTGGCCTGGACCTGATGCTGGACACTTGCTGAACTTAGGCGATTTGCTGAGATCTGAGGGGAGGGACTGAGAGGAGCAAAGGAGAGAAGGAGGGCTGTGATAGTGATATTAGAAAAAATCTTTTAGAATGAGCAAAATTATAGCCTTTAAAAATTTTTATTTATTAACTGATTTTTTTAAGAGAGAGAAGAAGGAAGAGAGAGAGAGAGAAAAACCATGGATTTGGTATTTCACCCATTCATGCACTCACTGGCTGATTCTTGCTGAGCCCTGATGGGGGATCAAACCCGTAACCTTGGCAATTCAGAACAACACTCTAACAAACTGAGCTACCCAGCCAGGGCCAACAAAATCACAGCCTGTAAAATGGTCACAAAATTGCCTCCCTTTCACAAGGCTGTTTCAGACTCGTTTGTTGGTCAGGACAGTCCAGAGGTGTGGAGAATCAGAAACCCCAGTCAAAGCACAGACTTGATGCCGCTGTGCTGTGTGCCTGTGGGGCAGGTGGTAATTTGGGGCAGTGGGGGGGGGCATATTAAGCCTCACTGGAAGTGTGGCTGTTCAGTTGGCTTGGGGTTGAGAGCTGGTCCCCTGAGATCTCATTTTCCTTGCAGGAGATATTTCTACTCCCCTTCTTGAATGAATACTTCCATCAAGAAGAAGCAAAATTTCAGCTTTCCTTATTCCTGCATTTCAAGGACTTGGCCCTAAATAAGAAGAGAAGCTCTGTGCTATCTTTGGAGAGGGCTAGTTCCCTGGGGAGAGTGGAATTCAGCTGCCCCCCAGCCCCCTTGTGGGCCGAAGTCCCACCCTCCTCCAGGAGAACATTGCTTTTCATTGTTGCAGCACCTAGCCCAGGGCCATCTGTTGCGCAGAAGGGACTCAGCTGGCATTTGTTGAGTTTGCCTGGGCCCACCTTGGGGAGGAAGGAGTTAAGGGAGGGAAGATGAGGGAGCAAGCATTCCCTTAGCACCTAGTTCGGGTGCCAGGCACTGCACTGGTGCGTGTAGATGGATTATGTGTTCAGCCCGCAGAGAACTGGGGTCTCTGGGGAGGCAGGAACATCTTTACCCGCTGTTTCTGATTTCTGCAGGTGTTGGGGGATTAGCCAACTGAGCACCAACCCGAACAGTCTCCTGTTCAGATGCAGGGAGAGAAAACCTCTGAGGGAAAGAGCAGAAGGGAGTTGTCTGCCCCGCCCCCGCTGGAAGCAGGCCTGAGGTTCTTGCTCTCCCGGAAGCTGCAGATGAAGCCCTCACATCTCCTCCTGGGAGTGAGGAGGTGGGAGGTGTAATAAATCAACTCAGATTGTGCCGTCATCATGTCATCATTGAGCAGACGACCTCAGCCAAGCCCCCAGGAGGGGAAGAGGGGCCTCTCTTGGGCTTCCTGGAACTCCAGGCACCAAACAAGGTCCCTGGAGGTGCAGGCACACGCCTCCTCTCTGGGCTGGCCATGGCCAGGTCCATCCTGCTTCCTGTTGTTGCCTCTGGGCAGGGCACCGGGCTAGAAACCCTCCCACATTGCCAGTCAACCCCAGGCAAGAATGTGAGAAGCTGCGACTAAAACCGGAGGGTCCCCCCTGTGTGCCTGGTCTCCCATAGAAGAAGGTGGGCACGGGCGGGGAGAGAAGGGCTAGGCAGGGAAAGCAAAGGTCTACTGGGTAGGTAGCAATGGGATCTGTGGCGGCACGCAGGCTGCTGAAGCTCAGGTGTGAATTTCTCAGACATGACACCACGTGCTGTGAGTTGGGGGAGTGGTGCCTGAGGACACACACAGCACAGGGGCCTGGACACTCGGGAAATTGTAAAGCACCCCGTTCCCTTCTTTCCTTGTACCTTGTGCAGCCTCCCTCGGCTCTGTGCCCTTTGATAGATGACCTATTTTAATGCTGGCAAAGATGTGATTAAATTAACTCGGAGGGGTCAAAGGATCAAGGAAAATTTGAGACTTTGAAAAAAAATTAAGTGCCAGTATGTGAATAAATCCATGACCCATCACAAAACCATCGCAGGACAGGAAGGGCTTCGGACCACAGGAGACCTGGGTTTCAGTTCCTCTGCTGAGGCAGGTGACTTTGACCACGCTATTTCCTCTCTCTTCCCCAGGCTTTGATTCTGTTTCCTGTACTGGGCCATACAGAGCATCTTTGAGAGTAGCCTCTTACTCTTGTTTTTATTCTATCACCAGAAGGTTTGAAGGGGTTGAGTAAACTGGGTCACTCTGTCCCAGAATGAGTTATATCTTTAATTGACCTGAGATAGCGTGTAAACCCTTCTTTATACAAGAAATGTGCTACTAAACCAGCGTCAGTGTGCGGTTCTCTGCACAGGGATGGAGAAATGTTCTAAGCTGCTATGCTCTCTTGGGGGTGGGGGTGGGGGTCCTTGGTGCTCAGTGGTACTCAGCCATTTATATGACAGACACTCACTGGGCCCCTACTTTGTGCCAGGCCTGCCCCTGGAGGGCTAGATGGCAGGGGAGGGCCCTGTTTCCGGGAGCTCATGTTCCAGGGGGCATTGTCACCAGCCCCTCCAGTAGGCCCAGCCAGGGCCCTGAGAGGCAGGGACAGGAGCTTATATTAGAGTGAAGAGAGAAAAGGGAGGACCGAGGAGAGGGAATGGAGCACAAGCCAGGACCGGGGTGCCAAGCACGGCAGGAGCCCGGGCAGCAGCTGAACCGCCCACACCAGCAGCAGGAAGGCCAGGCTCTCCACAGAGTGGGTGAGGGATCAAGGGTGGGGACCAGGCGGCCAGCCGGCAGCCACAGCCGGACTAGCCCTGCGAAGGGGAACTGCCAGGTCTTGTTGGGTGGGAGGGGAGGGAAGGAGAGGCCTCCTCTCTGTTCAGATTCAGGGCCTGTGTGAATTCTTTGGCCCACACGGGCAGCCTGCAGGGAGCCTGTCTGTACCTGCCTGTCACACTGTGCCTGTCCCAGCCCCAAGGACTCTTCTGTTCCCATTGTTTCCTAAACCCCACACCCCAGCCCAAGAATAAAGATAACCACCCCCTGCCCTGCACTGCCCTCCCTCTCCTCCGCCCGCCCTCTCCTCCGCCCGCCCTCTCCTCCGCCCTCCCTCTCCACCCGGGTGACTCAGGTTGGTGGCCGATGGCAGTGGTCCTCCTCAGCCTGGCTCTACTCAGCTGCCTACATCTGCTGTTGATTTGTGTTGGAACCAGTCGGCCTTCATGTCTCTGCAGCCTAAATTAGGGTGGGTTGTTTTTTTCCTGGATTAAAAAAAAAATGGTACCTTTCTCCCCCTGTGGTGTGCAGATTATTATAGTGTCTGCTTGCTTAGAGGGGACCAGAAAGAGCGTGAACTCGGACAAGTCTGGTTTAATTGCGACGTGTAGCTGCCCGAGGTCTCCTGTCCACTCTGGCTCATCCTGAGCCAAACCAGCTTTCCATGGCCAAATGGGGCCCGGTTTCCACAGCGCTTCCTGTCAGGAAGTTCCCTCGCCCAGTGTGTGCTGTTAAATAGGATCCTTTTCATTCCTTTTCCTCTTATAAACTTCCCTTTCAGGCCATCCTGAGGGAGTGTGGGATGTGGCCAGGCAGGGGGAAGGGATCTGCAGGCCCCGCTCCCCAAAGGGCAGTGGCTCAGGAAGGAAGGCCGGAAGGGCACTGGGCAGGGCCAAACACCTGGAGTCCCTGCCCCAGGACACAGCCCAGGGTGGTTTCCTCCTCTGCCAAGGGTGCCAGCTGCCTCGCCCATCAAATGAGGCTCCAGGGTGATCCCTCTTCTCCCTGCCACACAGAGGAGGTGGTTACCTGTGAAGTGGGATTTGAGGAGTCATGGGAAGAGTACCCCATCCTAAAAATACCTCCCTCCTGCTCCCATCCTAAAAATACACCTGCTGCAAACTTCCCACAGAGCGCGACTCTACCTTTCTCATTTCAGTCTGTGCGTGCATGCTTGCCGCAGCACCCGGGAGGTGCTAGCTCGGCTCTGCCAGCTGGCCCCCTGCATCTGTCCGTTGAGCCCCAGGAAGCTGGCTGCTGCCCTTGGGGAATGGGACATGGGAAGGCTGCAAATCGCTGGGAAAGGTGAGCTGGCCTTGGGTGCCAAAACCTGATCATCGGACAATTAATTGTCCAGGCCTGCGGGGGCAAGGGGGGGCAAGGGGGAGGTCATGTCAGAGTTCACTTCTCCTGGCCCTCGGTTGCAGACTTCATATCTGTCATCTCTGTCATCTCACTTAGTCCTTAGATCTGTTTTGTAACGTGGGTGTTTTTCCCCAACCCCCGTTTTGAGTATTCTTACCCCCTTTTACAGGTGAGGGACTTGAAATTCAGAGAAGTGTGCCCCCATCTCACACAGCTGGGCCTAGACATTACAGCTGTCTGATTCCAAAGATCTAATGCCTTCCTTATACCCCAGCCTGCCTCAAAGGGGCATGCATGCTTCATTCATTCATTGGTTGTCAAATATACATAACATAAATTTTACCGTTTAGGTGTGTAATTTCTGCATCTTAAATACATGAGTTGTTGTGCAACCATCAGCTTGATTCAACTCTCGGAACTGCTTCATCGTCCCAAGCTGAACTCCATACCCACTAAACAGGACTCCCATTACTCCCCCCACCCCACCCCTGACAGATGAGCGCAGGCTCATCTGGTTTGAGCAAAAAGCTCACCAGCTTGGACCCAAGGTCGCTGGCTCAAGCAAGGGGTTACTCAGTCTGTTGAAGGCCTGCGGTCAAGGCACATATGAGAAAGCAATCAATCAATGAACAACTAACAAAACTGATGATTGATGCTTCTCATCTCTCCATTCCTGTCTGTCTTTCCCTATCTATCCCTTTCTCTGACTCTCTCTCTCTCTCTGTCCCTGTAAAAAAAAAAAAAATTCACATATGAGGAGTTTTCCAGAGACTCTAAAGTCATCATTTATGAACCACAAGGACCCCTGGTTAAGCTGCTGTGCTCTCTGGATCTGCTAAATACTACATGCAGTGCTTTTATGTAAAGTGTGTTTTACTGCATGTGAAATAGCTGAAAAATCTCCAGCTCTTGTGAAATTTTCATTCATTTATCCCATGTGTATTAAGAACTTACTATGCACCAGCTACTGAACTGCAGGCATAAAAGGAAGATGACATGGTCCCTGCCCTTCAGTACCTTAGACCCTGCGAGGGAAAAGTAGCTGCAACACAAAGTGATACGAGCCCATTTTCTGAACCAGAAATCTCAAAGTATAATATGATGGGAATTTTGGGTGCACCTGGCTGGACTCTGAGATAGGCTGGGAAAGGGGAGAACTCTGGCTCAGGAAAATAAAGAAAAGATCAGCACAGAAACATCAGGAAAGAGGAGGATGGGGCAGGGAGTAGGGGTGGTGGTCTGGGTCTCTAGACTCTTCTTGTCCAGAAGCTGTTATGTTGGCATGTTTGTACCCCATCCTCCCAAAATGCACAGGTATCTGTTGCCCCTGGCTTCTCTGGGCCTCAGGTGTAGACTTTGAAGGGAGAAATGGGGTATATGAACGCAAAGGACAACTCAGAGGGAATCTGACCTCTTGGGGCTGTTTCAGGATGGGGGTTTCCCTTCTCCAGAACATTGTGTGGCAGAAGGGGTGGCCCCCGCGCTGAGATGGGGCGGGTTCTTTCCAGTTTTGCTGAGGCACTTGACTGGCACCCGCTGGGGTAGGGGGTCAGCAGCCTTCTTCCTCCACTTCCTCCTGCTGCCCCTGGACCTTGACGAACAAGGCAGCACCAATTCTTTTCTAAGGTGACACCATCTGATGAGAGTGTCCTTGTGGTTTTCACAGCTGGAGGCCAGGTACCTGTCAGCAGCCGGGGTTCATGTGCAAGGTCCTGGTGGGGATAATTTAGAACCAGGCAGGCAGGCCCAGTCTTGTTACCTTCCAGAATTCCAGGGCCTAAAAGAATTTCATCCTTCATTCACTAGACCGGAAACTCGTTGTGGACCTTTATTAGCTTCTCTGTGCCTGGCAGTGCCTGGTATACATCATACGTTACTCATTGAGTGGGTGAAAGAATGAGTCCTGGGCTGCCTCTTTGACGGTCCCCAGGTGCCCCCTTGAAGTCACACAGACCTGGGTTTGGGCCCTGGCTCTGCCACAACGAAGCCCTGATGCCTTGGGTAAGCTGATGCATCTCTGTGAGCTCCAGTTGCCTCGCCGATGGGATGGGAAGTGATTCCAGGGCCCTGGTCCGCAGACTGTGCTTCCAGGGCTGAGCGGAGTGCCTGCCACATCCCTTCCCTCCCCTCCTGGCCTTTTAGCAGACCCTCCTTCTAATCTACCACACTGACTCAAATCCTGCCCTTCTTTCTTGTCTTTCTCAGGAACAATAAACACCTCTTTTTTCTGCTTCACTCCCAGGACAATGGGGAGGTCTTATAATCTAGTGGTTAAGAGCATAGCCCTGGAATTGGAAGGAATAGGGTCCACGATAATGCGCATACTGCTCAAAGATGTGCGTCTGGTAATAGAGGCTCCCCCCCAATGGCGGGGGTAATGGTGGGGGAGGTCAGAGTGGCTGACTCGCTTTCTTGGGCCTCTGTTGACCACAGAGCGGATTTCTTCAGCATGCGCCATGAGTTCTCACAGCTGCCTGCTGTGTGCCAGCCCTGGGTAGACCCTGGAGCGTGGCCTGTTCTCTACCTGTTTACGGTCTGGGGACAACCCAGGAGACAGGCGGTGGAGATAGTGGCAGAGGGCTCTTGGCCTGCCCGTGAGTCCCATCAGGTGCAGCGGTAGGGAAGGGAAGAGTCAGTGAAGATCTTTGGAACGGAGGAGGTGTAAGCCGGACCCTGGAGAATGGCTAGGAGCTGAGACAACAGGAAGTGACAGGCCTTTTCAAATGGTAGCAGGGAAGAATTAGGAAACGGGAAAAGTATGCCACCCACAGAAACACCTGGACAGGGAAGAGCCAGTGGTAATGAGACAATGTGTTCATTTATTCAATGAAGCAACAAAAATGTATGAGCACCTCTCTGTGCCATGCTTGCACCAGGGCTGGGGACCCAGGGGTGGGTGGGATGCTGTGTGTGCCCTCCAGGAGTGTAGGTGACCTACCTGGCAGGTGATGTGTGCCCTTGGTGGAGGAGGGGAGGATACAGAATGTGTCCCCTTTTCAAATCATGGCGCCCTGCTGGCTTCTCTTGCTGTGATGTCCTTGGCCTCCACGAGAGGAGGGTCTGTGTGTTCCAGCCCCAAAATGTGGACCACAGAATGGTAGATTGTCATTAAGAGGGCCCTGAGAGGCGCTCCGTGCCCAGAGCTCAGCAATCTTCAGGGGCTCTGACCCGTGTGCTGGGGAGGTGGTTGAATCTAAAGACGACAAGAGCCCACCCCCAGAAGTTCTGATCTGCAGGTCCTGGGTGGAGCCTGGGGAACATGCATTTTTTAATAAGTTCCAAAGTAAGTCAACTGTGGTGATCAGGCTTGGCTTCACGTGGGATGTCCCCGGGGAGTTTAAAATACTGAAGGTCTGACCCCATCTTGGAAAGTCTGATTCAGCTGGTCTGGGGTTGGGGTCTATACACTGGTGGTTTTAATAGCTACTTCCATGATTCTTACATGCAGCCTGGGTATTAACCAAGGACTCTTCTTTATCTAAATATTTTCATTAGTCAGGGTTCTCCAGAAAAGCAGAACCAATAATGTGTGTATGTGTGTGTGTGTGTGTGCATGCGTGTATGTGTGCACACATTCAGAAAGAGAGGTTTATTTTAAGGAATTGGCCCTGATGATTGTAAAGGCTGGTGAGTACAAAATCTGCATGTAGACCAGCAAGCTGGAGACCCAGGGGAAAGTTGGCATTGCAGTTTGAGTCCAAAGGCAGTCAGGAGGTAGAATTCCCTGTTCTCCTGGGGAGCTCAGTCTTTTCTTTCTTAAGACCTTCAACTGCTTGGATGAGGCTCACCTATACCAGGTAGGATAATCTGCTTTACTCAAAGTCTACAGATGTAAATCTTAATTTCATCTGAAAAATACCTTTACAGCTACATTTAGATGGATGTTTGACCAACTATCTAGAAATCATGGCCTATCCAAGTTGGCACAGAAAATTAACCATCATACTCCTCGTTTTACAAATAAGAGAACTGAGACCCGGAGAAACAGAGCAACTCCTCCAGGGCTCCAGACCTGGTTCCTCTATCGCTGATTTACTTGTTGTAGACTTGTGCATCATAAAACCACGAAGAGGCCATCTAGGGAAACTCCGTTCCTCGTTCACAGCAGGAAGCTCTGACTCAAGGAGGCTGACCACCAGTTCCAAGTCCTGCATTCTGGCAGGGAAGAGAGCTGGATCTTAGACCCAAGACTCCCACTGCCCAGTGGCTGCTCTTTTCTCTACTCCAAAAGGCAACATAGTGAGGCTCAAAGAGAAGTACCTTTCTGTGGGGATGTGAACAAGCCCTGCCTCTCTCTCCAGCTGCAGACTCGCTCTTCGGGTCTCGGGAACAGAGGAGAGGGAGCTGTAAATTGACTCTGCTTCTAAGTAAAGGGAAGAGTTGGGAGGCCTCCCGGTGGTTGCTGACCCCCTGCATTTATGTCCAGGCCCCACTGGTATCTATAATTTTGTGGCTGCCTCCTTGATGCTCGGATTTGTGCACTTAATGCCTTCATCCACAGACATGGTCTCTGCACACCCGCCTCTTATTTAGAATTAAATATGGCTTTAAATCAAAGTCCAGCTCGATGGTTGAACTTGTTAATAGCACATCACCCTCCCCTAGGCCCCAAAGGGCTTGAGAGCATCCACATTGATGGGGTGTGCGGACCCCCTGAAATAAGCATGGGATGTTGGCCAGAGATTGTGATTCAGAGTCTGGATGGAGCAGGCTGTGGGCAGACAGAGAACTCCAGAGCAAGGTCAAAAATTATGGCTGGCGGAGCCAAGGTGGGCACTGGGCCAGGCCCCAGGGATGCCCTGCCATGATTGTGGGGCCTCAGAATGTGTGTGGAAGTTAAGGGTTCAGCTGGCTGGGAGATGATACCTGCTGGCAGATGGAGAGAACAGCCACTGCACGTTGGGGACGGCAGACCCCCAAAGGCAGGGCAGCCTTACAGGGGAGCTCCCATGGGCTGCCTGCTAGGGCAGGGTCCAGGCCTAGCTCTCAGGGAAAGGGAGGAGACAGCAGAAAGAGCTGGCAAGTCTTGACCCTGGGACAGTGGTTACCCACCCTGCTTTTTTTATCTGGTGACAGAAAGCAGGCGTTCTCGGATTAGACCCCTTCTCCAAGGGCTCTGGACAGGAAGCTGTGGGGTGTGATGGAAGAGGCCCAGACTGTGTGCTCAGACCCCCAGGCTAGGCCACAGCTACCTGTGTGACCTCGGGGAGGCTGGTGGGAGCCGGAGCCAGGGCAGGAGCTCCGGCCTCCAGGCTGCTGTTCCAGAGCTCTGTCCTCAGCCTCAGCTCGCCAACCAGCGGCTTGGGTTTGCTCCAGCTCAGAAAGTGACCCCTAAGCCCTCCAGTCCTGTGAGTGGGCTGGCAGCCTCCTAAGAGCCTTCCTACTGCTGTGTGCTGTGAAAATGGTATTTCTCTGGGGGTTCCAGGGGGTCCCAGGGCTGAAAAGTTTGGAAAGCACAGCTCCATACTGGTGTGCCCTGCAGGGGTCCTAGTCACACCAGTTCTGCAGGATATTGAAAGGTGTCAGGCAAAGCAGAAAGAGTAAACAAGGTTAGGAAATGGAGAGTTAAAGTAAAACAGTGGTCTGGGTTTTCTCAGAAGGAGGGAGGGAGGGAGGGAGGGAGGGGGTGTGTGTGTGTGTGTGTGTGTGTGTGTGTGTGTGTGTGTGTGTGTGTGTAAAATAGCCAATGTGAATCTCTAACAGGGCTTTGGTATTCAGGTATCTCAAACATTTGTGTCACTTGAAGTTCATAGTTGCAAGTAAGAGACAGGATCTGCTGCTGCTGGCTGTCACTCACCTGAGATTCCTAGTCTGGACAGCAGGGTTCAGCTGTCTGGGCCTGGGTTATGCGCTTGGAAGCTTGCTGCACTGCCACCCGGGGTGGGAGTAGGGGGAGTCCCCTCTTCCCCAGAGGGAGATGGGGTTCTGCTTCCCACCAAGGCTTTCATAATGGGGGCCCTTCCAACCCAAAAAGCCATGTCAGATCTTAGCAGTTGAAATCTTTGACTGTGGAGTCCTCTTCTTGGATGAAGGAGGGAGAATGCTTAATAACGCCCCCAACCCCCACCCAAGGAGCCAGCATCACAAGAGGCCCACCCATGCTGTGCCCTGCTGTGCCCCTTTCATTCCCTTCCCCGAGAGGTCCCCCCTACTCCGGCCCCCTGCCTCTCCCAGTTCCTGTCATGGTTAGTGGTGTGGACAGTGGGCTGAGGTCCACAGGGAAGGCCCCCTGGGTCTTCCCAGGAGACAAACAGTTCGCCTGAGGCTCTCACACCTACTACTCTCAGGCTAATCCAAAAATCCTTGAAAACTTGGGTGCAGGAGGAAAATGTCCTTGGGGGCTTCCCACCGCAGAGTTCCTGTTTAATCTCTCCCAGTGGGAATCCACAGGGCGGCATCAGCAAGCTGGTGGTGTCAGATGAGCTTGGCAGCAGAGACCTACGTTGGGTGGGTAGGGCTCAGTGAGGCGCCCTGCAGTCACCCTGGCCAGCAGCTGCCCAGAGACCTACGGCGGGGTGGGTAGGGCTCAGTGAGGCGCCCTCCAGTCACCCCGTCCATCAGCTGCCCAGAGACCTACGGCGGGGTGGGTAGGCCTCAGTGAGGTGCCCGCCAGTCACCCCGGCCAGCAGCTGCCCCGGCAGAGCCAGCCCTGCTCTGTTTCCCAATGGATCGGGGCCACCTTCTCATCCATAATGGTCATATTGCTCAAGTTTCCGAGATAATTATCCAACCTTGTGCTGACACTGCCTCGGAAAGACCTACTTAAGAGGACTGGATTGCCAGAGATGACTATCACTGTTGTCACCGTCCTTATTAATGAACATTTAAGAAGCTGCCACAAGCAAGATACCATGAAAGTTCTGGTTTGGGTGCAAGAAATAGTGCGGCATGACTTCTACCATAGAGGGTTTTACCTTCTAGTCCTGTAGACCTCAGTTTTCTCAAAATCTACAAAGTGAGGGCATGAAACCAGGTAGTTCCGTGCCTCGTATAACTCTAACTACAGTCCTGCCCAGTGGGCATTCTCTGAAACCTGGGCCACAGCTGGCCATGCAGTTGGCCCTTCCCTCGTTTATGTGGCCACGTCGCCACCTCTCCTTCTTCCTCCCCTCTTCCCTGCCTGCCTTGGCTCCCTTTATCCCGTCTCGGTTTCGACTTCCCTGCCCTCCCTTCTTCCCATCTTCATCACAGCTTTCTCCGCCCCCTCTGCCCCCTCTGCCCTGTGGGACCCTGGAGGCAGAGGGCTGTCCCCTCACCAGTAAAGCAGAAAGGTGCCAGGGTTGAGCAATCCATGGTGACAACAGAAATTCTTTCTCCAGAATTGACTGGGGCAGGGCCGTCCTCAAGCCTGTGGGCTGGGATCTTGAAGCCCTGCGCTGGGTCATGTGATCATGAAGGCCAGCAGAGGCAGGGGGTCTGTACAGGACAATGGAGTTAGTCTATGGTGACCAGATATCCCACTCCACCCGGGACCAGGGGGATTCCCAGAAGGCTGGACTATCAATGCCTAAACCAGGAAAGTGCTGGGAAAACCAAGACACATTAGTCCCACCTCTTGGCTTTGGGTGATAGAAGGAGTTAGGGTAATTTTCAGGATGAGAATGGTGTGTTGTGATCCTTTCTAGGGTTTTGGCTTCTCCCTACCCACTGTTGATTGGGCCGGCGCCCCACAGGAGAGCTGAGCGGTGGGCATCAGAACTCAGGCGTCGGCTGTTGCTGTGGCCCCTTGGTGGGCTGGGCACCGTGGCCATGGCTGGGTGTGCATGATGCATTTGCTGCCACCGTGAATCAGTGGTCTTTTCCCCTCTCCGGGCCTCAACGTCCTCAACTATAAAAGGTTCTGTTTGGTCCTGACATCCTAGAAACTACAGGTTGGCAGACAGTATTCCCAGCTCTTTTCACCTTTTGGATGCTTTCAGTTGGAGCTCCTAGAATGGAACACACCACTGACTCACTGCTTATCCTTCTTAACCCTCGGAGTAGTACGAATGTTCATGCATGTCCTCGTGCCTCCCGACCATCCAGAGCATGGTTGTAACAAAAATTTTTATTTTAAAAATGTGTAAGGCAACGTTAAAAAAAGGCAAATGTGTGTTCTTCTTGTTTCCATGAAATGGTTACCAAACAAACATGATTTTAAGTTAATAAAACTGGAACTGGAACTAATTTCTTTTTTTAAAAAAACCTCACTCCTGGGGGTCAGTGAGCATGCAAAGAACTCACCACTGAAAGGGTTAAAGGACATAGGACTTTACCATCCTGGCTTCATCTCCACATAAGAAAATGGGGGTCGAAGTAACCAGCTCACAGGGTTGTTGTAAAGATTGAGGAACTATATGTAAAAGCCAACTCAATACCTAGCAGATAGTAGGTGCTTAAAAATGGTGTATAAAATCAAAACTACTCCGGATGTGGTCTGACATGCTCAGGGTTCAGTGGTTCCATGAAGTGTGACAGGATGTGTGTTTAGCACAGTGGTGATGTCGTGTGGAAATCCAGTGTGGCACATGCTTCCAGCTCCCGATGTCCCCCCAGGAGTGGGGCAGGGAACCGCTGTCCTCTCCCTTCCCGGGGCACCAACCAGAGGCTCTCCTCAGCTCTCAGCTGTGAATACTCAGGAACAGGATGCAAAGTCTCATTGTGGCTGCATGTTTTATATTTTGAGATGATAGCAATTGCGAAGCAGTATTGGGCTGAAGGTTTTCAGAGAAAATCCTTTCTATTTCAAGTCGTAAGTTGTTGACTCAGAAGAAATAAGGTTCTCCCGTTTATCCCTTGGGAGATTTAACTCGTGAATTTTCTGGTTTCATATTTTGCTCTCCTTAGCTACATATAAGCACAGCTGTGCCCAGCATTACTAGGAACGTGAAGTATACACAAGTGTTAGCTACTCACCGAAGGCTTTGCCCTTCTTTATTACTTATGCTTCCAAGTTATTTCCTCCTTGGGAAACTCAAGGTGATACTGATCATTTTCAGCCAGGCCCATGTTTGCTCAATGAGTCACTCAACAAACACGTGTCAAATGCCTGTTAGTGTGAAGGTCCATGCTCCATCCTGTGGAGGGTTATAGAGAAGCAAATTATTCTTTCCATTGAAGGACTTATATTCGGTCCTGTGAACTCCATCCTTTGGAAGATGAGGAGCCTTTTTAAAGCTAAAAACATTTCATGGATGTTTACCTGGCTGTACCTGTCTTGTGTGATTCAGTAATGTTACATTTTGTACATCTGTGTTGAATGTATCACCACCCCATCTGCACACATGTGAAAACTAGCCACAAATGTGTGTGTTCAAAAGTATTTGTCCCATATCCTAATGGTGTTAAAGGTTTTTATGGGTCTATTGCCTGCCCTTATCTCCAACTGTCTGAGGGGCTTGAGTGTTCAGGACTACTGAAGGGAGATGGGGCTCAGCCTGGAGAAGGTGAGGGCCCCTCTGAGGACGGAGGCAGCTAAGAGGACCATGGTGGGAATGTGTTGAGTCGCTGGCCCCTCAGTGGCAGACCATAGTGAATGTTGGGGCGAAGGAGAAAGGGAGGAAATGGTACTTTCCTGGAGGGATATAAAATAATCCAACTTTTATCTAACCCAGCTCTTGTCTATTTTAGGAAACCTTCCTCACAACTCTTCTTTGCCCCTGGATTCACATTGTTCCTCTTATAATTTGATAACTGTAGCTTTGTAAATTGCCTATCGCCATTTCTAAAGGACCCTGCCTCTCTCACTGCATGGAAAAGTCCTTGGCCCCCAGAGACCGGGACAGGGTGGTGCCCTTGTCTCTGTCCCTGTCCTGTCCCACCCCAGTCCCAGCAATCCACGGCTGCTCAGCCACCACCTTTCACACACCTGGGGTTAGATCAAGCGGCATTTCGCTTCATTCCTGACACCCAATGCTTATCACAGTACTCACTGTGGTCTGTCTACATCTACCCTGACCCCCCAGTACCCCACATCCTGGTGTTACTTCTATCTCTTCTTCCCCACATCAATCATAATAGCTCTCATTTTCCAATGTTCACATGGTAAGGGCAGGAGAGAGGGAAGGAAGAGAACATGGAAGACAGGTACCTAATTCAGGAAGTCTTCCTGGAGGAGGTGATACCCAAGCTAAGTCTTAAAGGACGAGCAGGAGTTAGCCCAATAAAGGTGGATGAGGGCGAAGAAGTTGGGAGGGCACTGGGCTTCAGTGGTGGGGACAGAATGAGCAAGGCCAGGGTGGTGGGAGTGGGTGTGCCAGTAACACCTTCCGGTGGGTGGAGGCAGGCGAACAAGGGCACGAGGGGCCACATGATGGAGCCCAGCGTCAGGCCCCAGTGGTTAGGACAGACTCACTCCTGAGCAAGCGGCAGTGGGGAAGGAGAAGGGGGCACAGGTGAGGAAAGTGGTGCAGGAACCGCGGGCTGATGTCGGGAGCAAGGGAGTGAGAAAGGAAGCCCGCGACCTCAGCCGAGGAGTCAGGTGGGAGGCAGCGAAGGGTGGGCCACGAGTCCCTCCCTGCTCGGTCGCTCAGTGCTCTTCCTTTCTTCCAGGGAACTGGCCTGTTTGTCCCTTTATCCCTCTGCTTCATCCACTGGCACAAACTCCCCAGAAAAGCTAAAAATTCATCTCATCTGACCCAAATCAGAGGGTGGATGCGCTGGGGCTTTATTACACGCTGGTTAAAACGGGTCTTGTGGGAGGGGATGGGCTACATGATAATTGTATCTTTGGTCACCTCCACCCACCCGGCCAGAAAAATGGTGGCGCTGCCTCTGTTTAGACACCGTTTTACAAAAGGGCCCTCCTCCTCCCTGCTACTTTTTCTGATTAGTCTTGAAAACTCAGCCTGTAGGCCTGGGAAGGAGATGGGAGGAGGGAGGAAGCAGAGAAAAGGATCAAGCAGAGAAAGGATCGTGCCCTCCTACCCACCGGCAGCCTTTAGGGAAAACAGCCTGGGCGGATTTGGAGCTATTCTCTGGGGGGCAGGGCTGGCGGCTCGGCTCTGGCTCCTCCGGCTCCAGCTCCGGCTCCGGCTCCGGCTCCGGGCTCCGGGCTCCGGGCTCCGGCTTCCTGAGAGACTGGGGCAGGAGCTGTTTTAAAAGCAGGAGTAAGCAGCTCCCTTCACAGCAATTTCTTTTTATGATTCTTAAATTCCTAAATTGTTCGTTGGGTTTAAGCATACCGTCTATTTGGAACTGAGAGTCAGGAATACCGAAAGAGGGGGCCGTCACTCTGGCTTTGGAAGAAATATTTTTGGAAAGGGTGTGGAGCAAGCAAATAAATCATGAGTAGCATTCAGTATAATAAGTAGGAAGCAAAAGGCCTTTGCAGGCCCCCCTCTCCCACCCTCCCTCCCCGGAGCTGGGTGATGAGCCTGACTCACTGTGGAACAGTTGGACGGCTCACACATGAATGGTCTGGTGTGAAGGTGAGTTGTAGGTCTCAGGTGGCAGTTTTGCAGGGAGTCTGCATGCGAGTAGTTTGATACTTAGTGAGGGTACCAGTCAAGCAGGAAGCATTGTGCAATTGCATACTGTAGCCTTTCTTCTCACCTGCCTTCTCTTCTCTAAATAGTGAGCTGGCAAATCACTGTGGATCTTTCCTTTTCCCAGCCCCCCACTAGGCATGACGGGGTATATGACAGGAGATAAAGGGGGATTAGAAACCACACATGTTGCCTGACCAGGCAGTGGTGCAGTGGATAGAGCATCAGACTGGGAAGCGGAGGATCCAGATTTGAAACCTCAACGTCACCGGCTTGAGCGTGGGCTCATCCGGTTTGAGTGCAAGCTCACCAGCTTGAGCACGAAGTTGTTGGCTTGAGTGTGGGATCATAGACATGACCCATGGTTGCTGGCTTGAACAAGGGGTCACTACTATGACCCAGTCTGCTATAGCCCCCCAGTCAAGGCACATATGAGAAAGTAATCGATAAACAACTAAGGTGTCAAAACGAAGAATTGATGCTTCTCATCTCTTTCCCTTCCTGTTTGTCTGTCCCTTTCCCTGACTTTCTATCTCTATCAAAAAAAGAAACCACACATGTTTATTTGGGGGGGGGGGGTCGGGGAGAGAAGATTATACATGGAAAAGTTATTTGAGACAGTAAATGTGCAAGGGCCAAGGGGTAAGATCTTAACTCCTAAAGGGGTTAAGAGGAATGTGCATTAGTTAGCTGTTGCTGTGTAACAAAAATACTCCAAAACTTTAGCAGCTGAAAACAATACACATTTATTATCTTCATCATTTTTTAAAAATTTATTGATTGATTTTAGAGAGAGGGGAAGGGAGAAAGAGACACACACAGAAACATCAATCTGTTTCTGTATGTGCCCTGACCAGGGATTGAACTGGCAGCCTTTATGTATCAGGACAACACTCCAACCAACTAGCTATCTGGCCAGGGCTATCCTTATGATTTTTCTAGTCAGGAATTCAAGAGCAGCTTAGCAAGGGAGTTTTAGCTCAGTGTTTCCCATGAGATTGAAGTCATCTGAAGACTTGATCAGGACTGAAGGTTTTGCTCCCAAGATGTCTCATTCAGTAGCTGATGCTGGTGGTTAGTGGGTGTCTGGTCACTGCTTAAGTGTCTCTAAACAAGGTGACTGGATTCTCCCACAGCAAGAGTTCTAAGAGAAAGCAAAGCAAAGTGGCAATGTCTATTATAACCTAGCCTAGAAAGCTCGCACCATCAGTTCCCTGTATTCTGTGGTCACACAAATCAGCCTGATACAGTGTGTGTGTGGGGGAGACTACACAAGGAGTGACTACCTGGACATCAGGGTCATGAGGGCCATCCTGAGGCTGGCTGTTGACAGTCAAAGTCACCTTGGGTTAGAGGAGGAGGGTGTCAGAAAAGAAATGAGATTCCAATAGGGTCTGGAAGAGACTGGGATGACAAGACAGGTGGGACTTGAGGTGTGGCAGGTTGAAATAACAGGCGCAGAGGCTGAAATGAGCTTGGTGTGTTTGGAGGGTAGTGCACAGACCAGCTTTACAGAGAGCATCCGGGTCAGAGAGGACTGGGTAATAAGGTCAAGACCAGACTGTGGAGGACCATGATGGGCAGACTGGGACAGTGGGACTCCCTAAAGGGAGTCATTGAAAGTTCTATAGTAAAGAGATGACAGGGTCCAGGTGGGAGCCTCTTCCTTTCTGGGCATCTTGAGTGGCCACTTCAATTCTTTAGAACTCAGTAGCCACCTCTGTAAAGTGGGCAGAACAAATGAGTAACATATGTGAAATAGGTGTTCTGTTTCTTCCACTTTTGAAGAATACAGTTCTCCTGCATGGTCTGCCTTGCTAGTCACAGGAATATTGCTATACAGTTGGGTAGTGCTAAACAGATATGGGCCACCCCTGGTATCTTACAGTTGTGTTCTACAGGACTTGATGGCAGCCAAAGCCTGTTCTCATCCCATTCTCACCTGATCCTCACAACCACCTGTGAGATAGACAGCCCAGGGTCATTAACTCCATTTCATAGACAGAAAAACTGAGCTAGAGCAGCTGAAAGGCCCCAGGACAAATTGGTAGTGATCAGCCATTATCAAAAATCCCATGGCCCTGGCTGGTTGGTTCAGTGGATAGAGCGTCGGCCCTGCGTGCAGACATCCTACGTTCAATCCCTGGTCAGGGCGCACATGAGAAGCGACCACCCAGTCAGGGGACACATTAGAAGCAACCATCTGCTTCTTTTTGTCTCCCTCTCCCCTCCCCTTCCTCTTTCGTAGCCAGTGGCTCAATTGGTTTGAGCGTTGGCCTCGGTCACTGAGGATAGCTCAGTTGAATTGAGCATCGGCCCTAGACAGGGGTTGCTGGGTGGATCCTGGTCAGGGCACATGTGGGAGTCTGTCTCTCTATCTCCCCTCCTCTCACTTAAAAAAAAAATCCCAGCCCTAGCCGGTTGGCTCAGTGGTAGAGCGTCTGCCTGGTGTGCAGGAGTCCTGGGTTTGATTCCTGGCCAGGGCACACAGGAGAAGTGCCCATCTGCTTCTCCACCCCTCCCCCTCTCCTCCCTCTCTGTCTCTCTCTTCCCCTCCTGCAACCAAGGCTCCATTGAAGCAAAATTGGCCCGGGCACTGGGGATGGCTCTATGGCCTCTGCCTCAGGCGCTAGAATGGCTCTGGATGCAACAAAGCAACGCCCCAGATGGGCAGAGCATCACCCCCTGGTGGGCATGCCGGGTGGATCCCAATCAGGCACATGCAGGAGTCTGTCTGACTGCCTCCCTGTTTCCAACTTTGGAAAAATACACACACACAAAAAAAAAAATCCCAAAGATTTGGGAGTTTGTGAAAAAGGGAAGAGAATCCAAATCATTCACGATTTTAAATAGTAATGGCTTTCAAATTCAATATCACATCAGAGAACATACAGGAAAATAAATCTACTTTCCACCCTCAGGGGCAGCTGTCCAACCCCATCTCAGAAAGAACCAGTCACCAGTTTTTAGTATGCCTTCCCAAAGATAGCCCATGTATCTACAAACAAATATATGCATATGGTCATCTTTTTCTTTCCAAATGTGGTAACAAACCACACATGTTCCAGCACGCTGTTCAAACTGCAGTTCAAACTGCAGATAGTTATCTACATAGCCATATACAGATTGCCTCATTCTTTTTAATGGCTGCATAGTACTCCAGCATGTATCTGAACAGCCTCCCACTGCTGTCTTCTGGTCTCTGGGTATAGAATCAATGCTGCAAGGATAACCTTTTTACATAAGGTGGGTACATGTGCTAATAAAACTGTAATGGTAAATATAAGGAAAATTTCTAGATCATCAAATTGTTTTTATTTTGCCAATCTGATTGAAAAAAATTAAAATCTATTTAATTTTTATGATTTTTTTATGACTGAGTGATGCTGAATATTTTTCACTTTTTAAAAAGCTAATTGTATTTATTTTTCTGTGATCTCCCTGTTCATTTTGTTTGTTTGCTTGCTTTGGCCAATTTTTCTAGCAAGTTTTAAGTCTTTTCCTGATTTAATATAAACTCTCTATAAAAGAACTCTATTTGTGTCTTGATTTTGTTAAGGAATTATACAAATGTTGAAGTCTTTATTTAATCAAGTTGATCAGTCTTCTATGGCGTCTGGATTTTCTTTCTTTTAAAAGCATTTCCCCTTTGAGATTCTAAAATAATTTTTCAATATTTCTTGTTCATAATTTTTTTCTTTGACTTTTAAACCTTTGCTGTACTTGTCATTTATTTTACTATAAGGAGTGAAGAAAGGATCCAAGTTTTGATTTGTTTTGTTTCCTACATGATTGGCCACTTGTCCCAATTTCATTTATTAAAAAATATATCTTAAAATAAAAATTGAAATTCCACCTTTATTATATGCTAAATTCTTCTATAGATGAACTTATGTAAGTCTATTTATGGACTGTCTATGACTTTCTATTGATCTGTCTCTCTGTTCAGGATCCAGTACCAAATATTTTATTTTATGGCTTTATAATGTGTTTTTAAATTTAGTAAGGCTGGTCCCCTGTTCCCATTACTCATATGTTTCAAAAATCTCTTGGCTTGTCTTAAATGCTTATTTTTTTTATATGAACTTTAGAGTCAGCTTATCTAATTTCAATAGAAATCCTGGTTGATATTTTTATTGGGATCATATTGCATTTATTGAACTATTGAGGGAAAATTGGCACGTTTACAATATTGTGGCTCCCTATCCAAAAGCAGCGTCTTTAAACTTTCTGTGTATGGATTGTACACATTTCTTAGGAGTTTATTCCCAAGTGTTTGTGTTTATTTTCATTGCCAAGTAAATGGGATCCTCTAACCTAATTTTGAACTTGTCTTTTGTTTGTATAGGCAAGTTTCCAATCATATCTGCTGCAAATAATGATGTTTTTTGCCAACTCTTTTCTAACTTTCTAACCTTGTATTTCATATTCAACGTTTTTGATCTTAAGACTTCAAAGGGGGACCAGCCTTCCTAGGTTTGAGGAAATCACTGAGCCTGTTCCAGCTCATCAGTGGATCTTCCAGGCTTCTTTGGGGCGGGGGGGGGGGGGGATTCTTGTGTCTTGAGAATATTTTCACTCTAATTTATCATAGTCTGGAGACCAAAACTCTTGGCGCAAATGAATAATGAGTCATAGTGGTTGGGGTGGGAAGGGGTGGGTAGTTACTCTGCAAGGTGCTGACGGGTGAGGCACCCTCCTCAGAGGCTGTGAAGGAGTCCAGTCCTTGTGGCTGGGCTCCTGTGGCTGGGGGCACATATGGTACAGGGAGGGACTGTTCCTGCCTTTGAGATAGGCACTAGGGAAACAGGACATTGCGGGGGGTGGAGGGGCCTGACTCCCCGGCCTGAAGGGGACCCTGGCTGCACACAGTGGCCTGACCGTGGGCCCTGCCCAGACACCCACCTGTAACTTACTAGCTCCCACGTCCCTGATCATAGGGCCCAGCCCACACGGATTCCTTCCTGGTTCCTATTGCTCTCAAATAACATGATTCGCTCACCACTGTTTTGCAACCCTATTAATAAGATACTATAGGAACTTAACTCTTGTTCATATCAGTTAGCCTATGGCAAAATTGGTTTTGTTATACATCGATGACTTTAGGTGAAGACTTACTACAGATGCTGTGGGTTAGTCTTACCTGCTCATTGAAGCCAGAGCCCTTCAAAGGCAGGTTTGGGGACTTGTTTAAAACCCCACATGGCGGCGTGAAGCCCAAGTCAAGCATAGGGTGAGTGAACAACATTTGTTAACTGAGTTTCCACTCACATTCTAATTGCCCTGGAACCAAATAGCCCTCAGCTTCTGCAGAGGGGCTGGGCAGGAAAACGAGCGAGCGGAGGAGAGGCTGGCTCGAGTATAAATAGGGAAAGGAAATGCCCGGACATTCCCGGTGCAATAAAAGTTATATTATGATATTATATGTAACTGCAAGTAAGCCTGAAAATTGCAAGCTTCCAGTTTGTCCTTGCCAGCTGAAGGCCAGGCAGCTCTGGTGGTGGATGGCATCTACTTAGAAGAAAAGGGCAAGTTCGAAGGCAAATCTGAGGTTTCACATCCTTTGGATAAAACAGAGATCCTTGAGTCTGGTGACGGGGCTGCTGATCTGGGCTTTGTTTCCAAATTGGAGTGGACAATGGCAGGGGTGCAGAAGTGTTCTTTAAGGCGTAACTAGGACATCTTCCACCTGGCTGAGGCCTCCCGAAGCTGCCTCCCCCGTTGGAGCCCCTAGACACCGATCCCACGCAGAGGCCTGGGGCAGAGAGAAGGACAGGAAGAGGGGCAGGGAGCAGGGCGGGGGTGGGGCTGTGAGTAATGAGGAACAGCTTCATGGGTCCAGAGGAGCAATCTCCTATGGTTTCCAGCCGCCCTTCCCTCCTTCTCCAGGACTGCCAGTTGCTGACAGCTGCCGATTCCTCTTCCATCCAGAACCTTCCCTGACTTCCTTCCCATGGATTCACTTGCCTCTCTGAACTCACTGGGCCTCTGCCTCCGAACCCAGCACCTACACTACTCATTGCTTTGGCCGTGCTCAGCTCAAGCTTCTGGGCCTTACCCTGCTGTTCCCTTTGCGGAATGTTCTCCCACCCCTGCCCCACACCCCTGGCTGCCTGGGGACCTCAGACCTCAGCTCCTGCACCAGGTCCTCAGTAGGGTCCCCTCCTGACCCTGGCAGAGCCCCTGCCTCCTGGCCCCACCCCGACGGGCCCTGTCCACACCTCTGGGCTGGACTTAGCACTAGCATTAGCTTCTGGCTTGACGTGTCTCTGTCCCCCACTCTCCTGTGAGCTCTGAAGGCCAAGAATCCCATCTCTTTCACCCCCGTTTCTCCGGCCCTGAGCAAAATGGATCAGTTCTCTTGGAACTGAGAGGCAGCATGGGAACTGCTTAGGGAAGTGGAGCTGGCTGCTGGGGTTCCAGTCCCAGCTCTAGCTCAGTGTCCCCATGGGGTTGAGAGGCTTCATTGAGAGCAGCCACATAGAATGCTTAGGACAGCAAGTATCACAGAACACTCATGACATCTCTGTCATTTGTTTGATTCTGTTGATATCAGTTGGAGGAAGCTCAGAATTAACCCTCTGCCTCCCGACTATTGTATATCTGCCAAGTTCTGTCCCTGTCTGTTCTCCCACAGCCCACACCCCACACATAGGGCCTGTGAGGTTGTTGGTAATGAATTTGTATACATTCTGGAGAAGTAGCTTCCAGACACCGCCCAGCAAATGGTCCCTGTTTGAGAGTAGGGAACATGCCTGACCTGTGGTGGCACAGTGGATAGAGCGTTTGACCTGGAATGCTGAGGTTGCCGGTTCCAGACCCTGGGCTTGCCTGGTCAAGGCACGTGTGGGAGTTGGTGCTTCCTGCTCCTCCCCCTTCTCTCTCCTCTCTCTCTCTCCTCTCTAAAATGAATAAATAAAGTCTTAAAATAAATTTAAAAAAAAAAGAGAGAGTCGGGAACACAAACCCGAATCCACTTCTTTGCCTCCTTCGGGGGCCTGGCGGGGGACCATGTCCAGCACTTTTCACCAATCTGCCATGTCTCCATGCCAACCTGCGTCTCCATCACTGCCCAGTGTGGCCAAAGGTTGCTCCCACCGTGAACGTCTGCCCTTTACAAGCCCAATATAAGCTATTTATGAGCTTGGAATCCAAGGAGCCAGCCTGGACCCAGAATATAGTTAAGTGGATTAGCTGGAGGTCACCACAGAACCATGAGTGTGTGAGCAGCAAGGGGCCTTCAGAGCCCCTTCTAGTCTCGTGTTAAAAGGAACTGAAGCTCAGAGAGGGAACTCAGCTGGTTGGGGTCCCCTGTAACCCAGTCACAGGGCAGAGATGATGTAAGTGCAGGCTTGAATTATACTTCCGTCCCCAGAAGGTGTGAGCCTCTCTTGGTGCTTCTCAGCCCTCAGTCCTTGTGTTTTTAACCAAACAGAACTCATCCTCCAGCAGCCCTCCTGCCTGGCTCCCGTTTCCCTCCTCCCACTGTGCAGTCCCCGGGCGTGGTGGCCGTGGGGCAGCGCTGGGAGGCCTTGGCACATGGGTCAGGGTGGCCAGCTGTGCAGCCACGTTGGCGCCTGCTGGGAGAGACACTAAAATATCCCCAGGAAGGTCAAAATGCCACTTAACCCAGGAGTTCTCTCACAATCCCTTAATAACTAGTGAAATCAAAGTTGTCCCACTCCTACACAGGGCTGGGGACTTTGGGCAGAGATGCTTCAAAGAATAGTGCTCGCAGGGGGCTCCCCGCCACCCCCCCCCGGGAGTGTGTGATTGTGGGGAGTACTAGACCAGCCAGGACACCTCCTGAGAAGGCAGCCAGAGGCAGTGGAAGTCTGAAATTCAGTAACGCCAGGCCCTAGTACTGTTTATGGGGGGTGAATGATTTATTTTATTATCTAAATTTTCAGTGGTTTAATAAGGTTTAATAAGCCTCCCAGGGAGAATTCTAGCTCAGGAAATCGCCTGTAATAAACATGAGTAGTAAATCCTTTATTTTGAACATAAGAGGTGTGCAATTTTTCTTAAGAGGAAACAAGCCACCACCCTTATCCCCGCCTCACCCTCTGATAAATAAAGGATGACTAAATAATGAAATAACAATAGTTAGAAGGGGCACCACTTTATTTGTCTGGCCCAGACTCCCACAGCCAGC
The DNA here is from genome assembly GCF_036850995.1 of Saccopteryx leptura. Lineage (NCBI taxonomy): Eukaryota > Metazoa > Chordata > Mammalia > Chiroptera > Emballonuridae > Saccopteryx > Saccopteryx leptura. The sequence continues at coordinate 21,715,163 of NC_089513.1, forward strand.
CGCTGTCAGCGGGACCCACCTGCAGCCCACCGCTGGCCCTGGGCCCCTCCGGCTTCTCCAGCTCACTGGAGAGGGCCCTTCTTGCCTTCCGAGGCCCCTTAGAGATCCCCTCTTTCCATCTTTCCTGCAAGGTTACTGCTCTCTGCAGGGGAAAGAAAGCAATGGCTTCGGGGGACATGTGGGTTGTCCAGGAGTCATTTAACCACATTACTTTATGACCTTAACCGCACTTGCCCTGTATGTCCTAATCTGTGAAATGGGGATAATACTGGCCTCACCTGCCAACAAGGAGGTGACAGTGCTTTGAAAAGTAAAGACTTCAATCCACCTCTTGGGTGAGGGGATGGGGGCAGGGGCCTTGGCACGCCCTCTTGGGTTCCTGGCGGGCAGTTGCCATGAAGAGGAAAGGGTTCGTCCAGGGGGTAAATAAACAGCTCAGACACTCATATCCCCATCACCAAAGCCCAAGTGTGGAGCAGCCCTCTCCCTCTCCCTAGCCCATCTCTCAGACCACCCGTTAGGTACCCCTCCAGGCTGTCTGAAGTGTATGCTTTATCCCTGTGAGAACTGAGGGGGGTGGAAGCCCACCCTGGCTTTTGCCTCTCCGCCCACCCCTGCAGGTGTTTCTAGACCCTTTCTGATAAAACTGAACAATGCGGGTGGAGGTGGTGAGGGAGGTGGGGATGGTGGTGAGGAAGGGGCTGGCAGTGCGATGCCATGGACAGAGTCTGGGCTGAAGGTCTGGATGTCCGGGGACTCTCACTGACCTGAAGCTGTGACTTTGGACAAGTCGGTTCACAAGAGCATGAGTTGAAGTTTCTCCTCAGAAAAGTGGGCCAAATAATTCTTTCTGTGCCCAGGGATCCTGGAAAAATGTGTGGGAAAAGGAGATGTGGACAAGCTTTTCTGAGTGTAAAGCTCAGGAGGGCTGGGGCGCTGTTAACTCGGGCATTGGCATAGAACAGGGAAGCAGGGGCTTGAGTGCCTGATCACAGGGGAAAACCCACCCGATGAGGGGACACAGAGGTCTGTCTGTGGCAAGTGTGCAAACCCAGGAGCGCCTGCCTTTCGGGCCTGGCCTCTGCCCTGCCCACCGGTCTCGGTGTGTGTGTGTGGGGCCCAGGCACTGGAGGAGGGCTGGGGGGCGGCACGGTGGGGGGGGCCCAGGCACTGGGGTGGGGGTGGGGGAGCACAGTGGTGTGGGGGCCCAGGCACTGGTGTGGGGGTGTGGGGGAGCACAGTGGCGTGGGGGCCCAGGCACTGGGGTGAGGGCAGAGGGGGAGCACAGTCATGTGGGGCCCAGGCACTGGGGTGGGGGCGGGGGGAGCACAGTCGTGTGGGTCAGAGACCTGCACTCCAGCTACAAGGGAACATCTGGTGGAGGAAGGAAGCTCCGAGCTTGTTTCACAGAAACCAACCAGCTCCAACTCGGGGCCCCAGGTGAGCTGGGGACTATGGGCTCTGGGCATGTCCCGGCAAGGTGGCAGAACAGGTGTGGCCAGCTTCACCCAGCTGTGGGCGCTCTGCCTGGGGTGCTCTGGCAGACAGGGCACAGGCTAGAAGCTGAGCTGGCCCTGCCCAGCCGCCCAGTCTACAGGTCTGGCCCAGCCTCTGGGACAGCTGAGGCCTGAGGGCGCCCTGGGGCCAGAGCTGGTCGCTGCCCTGCGCAGGGGAGCCGCGAGGACAGGGTGGTGCAGGGGCCGGCGGAGGCGGGCCACAGGGAGGAAGAGCTGCTCAGAAGGTGCCGGTAGCGGCCGCCCTGCCTCACTCCCACGTCTGGAAAAGAACCCACATCCCTTCTGCGCCGGTGCAGCACCCCTCGTCGTCACCGCAGCCACCACTTCTGCCAGGTGGCTTTGGAGGTGCCGGCTCAGGCAGTGGAAGAGCTGGATCCTGGAGATGGTGGGACCATTCCCGGGGTAGTGGGAGTCTGCCAGCCGGGGGCAGCCTGCCCTGGGGATTTGGCAGATGGTAGCATTACCCTGAGCCCCAGATTTGCTGAGTTGAGCAGGATAGATAGAATTGTCCCAAAAGTCACACCACCAAGGCAGTCATAGAGGATGGGAAAGAGATGGGACTTGAAAATTAAGTCAATCAAGAAGTCACTTTGCCTCTCTGCTCCCCAGCAAATGGGGATCACAGTAAGGATGAAATGAAGTAATATAAGTGCCTTACGAATGGTAGGGCTCTGTTCCGATGTCAGGTGTCCCCAAGGCAGAGGATTGAGGCCTCCCCATCACCTTTTGTGACTACAAGGCTATCTCTACTCTGTACTTGAACTGGTCTCATTCATTCAGGGTCTACCATATTCAGCTTTAATGGCTTCCTGGGAATGACACAGGCATATAAGAAACAGACCCTGCCTGGAGCAAATGAGATCTGTGTAGTTACTTCCCCATTTCCCAGATAGGCATACCGAGGGCCACGGGAGAATGTATTTGCCTATAGCCCTGCACTTCATGTTCCTGGTAAAACCACCCTAGAACATGGGGCCCCTATTAAGCAGGCAACCATGCACCTGGCTGAGAACACAGGCTTGGCATCCAAACACCCTTCCTCTAGTTCTAGCTCTGACACTGATTTGCCACGTGACTCTGGGCACAGGCTCTTCTTTGTGGCTCATTTTCCTCTCATGTAAAATGAGCATGAAGTTGATATGAGCCTTGTCTGCCTCATGAGACAGGAGATATGGACAAACCATGGGGATAATGCCAAGGGCGGCCCTGGGAGCTTGTAAGGACTGTTCTCAGCATCTGGTTGGGAAGGTGCTTAAGTAGCATGGATCTCTGCAAAACTGTGCGGAAGGCAAATTGGTTCCCAGTATATTCTGACAAAATACCTATTATGGTCTGTGTTCTTCCTGGACTTCAAAATTGCTAACATTAGTTGAGCACCTACTATGTACCAGGAGACATTTTATGTGCCTTAGCTCATTTGATACGTACAGCAACTCTGGGAAGTTGACACTATTATCATCCACTGTGCAGATGAAGAAACTGAGCTCAGAGATGGAAATACCAAGTCCCAGAGGCCATCAGCATGGGTGACAGGCTGTGGACACAGGCGGTCTGAGAGCAGGGCCCTCACCCTCCACCACTCAGCGTGGGCCTCAAGTTGTCTGATGGCCAGCAGCCGACCTCAGCGCTTGCTGACGGAGAACAGCTTCTTGTGCGATCCCGCTCACACATGTTTAGAGGGGGCTCTGGCCTTGCCCTATCTACCCAGCAAAATCCTCTTTCTCCTTCACAGCCAGACAAGCCCCCTCCTCCTGAAAGCCTGTCCAATTTCCCAGCCCACAGGGTCTGGTACCTTTCTATTCATACCTCTCATTTACACTCAGCACGGAGCCCCCACCCCTGTGTGGGTCAGTCTCCGCTCCCTGGTGCACATCCCTCAGCCCTGGCTCTGATCAGATCTCTACTGAGCCCCCCACCCCTGTGTGGGTCAGTCTCCGCTCCCTGGTGCACATCCCTCAGCCCTGGCTCTGGTCAGATCTCTACTGAGCCCCCCACCCCTGTGTGGGTCAGTCTCCGCTCCCTGGTGCACATCCCTCAGCCCTGGCTCTGATCAGATCTCTACTGAGCCCCCCACCCCTGTGTGGGTCAGTCTCCGCTCCCTGGTACACATCCCTCAGCCCTGGCTCTGATCAGATCTCTACTGAGCCCCCCACCCCTGTGTGGGTCAGTCTCCGCTCCCTGGTGCACATCCCTCAGCCCTGGCTCTGGTCAGATCTCTACTGAGCCCCCCACCCCTGTGTGGGTCAGTCTCCGCTCCCTGGTACACATCCCTCAGCCCTGGCTCTGGTCAGATCTCTAACAGTCAGCCTTTGAGGGGAAGAGTTCAGGTTGGACTTTGTAGGGGGCAGTGTGGCAAAGGGGAGTGCGTATCAACTCTGGCACCACGTACAGCTGGGTTCAAAGCCCAGCTCAGACACATGCAGCATCGGGCAAATCACTTACCTCTCCGTACCTTTCCTTTATCCCTAAATTGGAGGTGATGGCACAAATATGGACCTTTCAGGATTGCGTTGGTTGGGGAAAGATTAGAGGCGCCATGGCTGATGTGTTATAGGCACTCGATAAATGGTAGCCAGTATTGATTACTTTGATAAATGTTAGCTGGATTGCTTGCTTCATTTGGTTATTAGAAGAGGACACAAATCTTGAACCTCCTTCTTCCATTTCTAAGTTTCTCTTCTCCAGTTCTGCCTTTATTTCTGATCTATCTATATATTTTTTCTATCCCTTTTGTGCCAAAGGGTTCTATTTTGCACCAGGCCTCTCCTGGCATTGCTTTTTTTTTAGTTTTGTTTTGTGTGAGATAGATTCTTTTTCCTGAGTGTGTTATTCTTGGAGACAGAACTGCCCTGGCTTGGGCAGTGGAGGGAGGGGAGGAGGGCCTGGGCGGGGCATAGCCACCCCTTTGGGACACTGCTGTCTGGCCCCTCCAGGGCATGGGAATCTTAGGGTCACCAGGGAAGCTCCCAGAGTAGAGAGGAGGGGCACTTCTTTCCAAAGAGACAATGAAACACCAAGGTCAGCCTTCGCCTCTTGCCTGGAAAAACAGCCTCCAGCTCCACAGTTGCCCCTCCCTCCACATGGGACAGAGGCTCCAAGCCAGGCCACCGTGAGAAGTCACTGCTGGGCAGACCAGCCTTTGAGTCCAGGGTCATTCCGGCCTGTTGCCCTTTCCCCAGCCACACCCACTTTGCACATTTAACTTGTCATGGTCACGACACACTAGTGATTAGGTTCCTGTGACCACCTGATGACGAGACGAGGCCACAGGAGCCCAGAGGGCTGGGGCAGCCTCCCAAAGCCTCACAGCTCTGCGTTCCTGATTCCCGGTCTCAAGCGGGCCTGGCCACAGAAGCACTGAGGTGGGACATTCAGGCTAAGGGACAGCAGTCTCCATCCCTCATGGGGCATGGATGAGACAGTGACCCCTGCCTGACACATGGTCCAATGGGTTCTGCTCCTCTATTTAAGAAGATGAGTTAAAGCTTGAGGAATTGTGGGAATTTCCCCCCAAAAATAACATTTAAGAACATTTTTATCTTTGGCCCTGGCCGGCTGGCTCAGTGGTAGAGCGTCGGCCTGGCGTGCAGGAGTCCCGGGTTCGATTCCCGGCCAGGGCACACAGGAGAGGCGCCCATCTGCTTCTCCACCCCTCCCCTTCTCCTTCCTCTCTGTCTCTCTCTTCCCACAGCCAGGGCTCCATTGGAGCAAAGTTTGCCTGGGCGCTGAGGATGGCTCTGTGGCCTCTGCCTCAGGTGCTAGAATGGCTCTGATTGCAGCAGAGCGATGCCCCAGATGGGGAGAGCATCGCCCCCTGGTGGGCATGCCGGGTGGATCCCAGTCAGGCGCATGCGGGAGTTTGTCTGACTGCCTCCCAGTTTCCAACTTCAGAGAAATGCACGGAAAAAAAAAAAAAAGAACATTTTTATCTTTAAAGGAAGAAGCCCTTCTTAGCAAGCAAAAGAAGTTGGCTCTAACATCCTGAGGTTTTACTGATTTGGGCTTTTCCCTTAACAATTGAAAGGGCATTTCATTTAGTCTTGTCAGATGGGACGGTCCTGTGAGGGTCAGGACCTTGCAACCCGTATGGAAGTTTCATGAGAATTAGAAAAAGGTGTCATTTCCTCTGTACGTAGTTTTTTAAGAAACTGCTAAGTTGTTCTACGGAATGGCTTAGCATTGATATTCCCGCCAGGATTGCATGGGTGTCTGCTTGCCAATCTCCTTTCACAGGGACACCAGTCATAATGGATTAAGGCCCACTCCTATGAGTTCATTTTAACCTCAGTCATCTCTTTAAAAGTCCTTCCTCCAAAACAATCACATTCTGAGATGCTGGAGGTTAAGACTTCAACTTGTGAATGTGGTGGGGGACACAACTCGGCCTGGAACAGTGGCTGGGAGTAGCCACACATCAGTCTGTGCAGGAGTCAGAGGATTTGTGAAATAAACCAGAGCATTGTCTCGGCAGCAGCACTGAGTCATGCGAGCAGAGTGCTACCCTGTGGCCCTTGCCTCGTAGACGCTGTGTAAGGAAGTAGTGGAGGTAGCTCACGATAGTAGCTGAGTGTCATGTGGCTGTCCATCCTGGGGCTCCACCATTGCACACTAACAAAGTTGAGTTCAGTGAAATCCCACCCATGAGAAGCTACATAGCCTTTGCTAAACAGCATGTGCCCACTGCACCAGAAGCAGCCCAATGCCCAGGGCGTGAGGGGTCTAGGGAAAGAACCTGCGGAACAGGGAAAGCCCCAGGTCATGAATGGCTCTGCACTGCAGGTGGGATGCGGACGAGCTGAGAGGGAGGAGGGCTGGATCTCTGGTGGGGGAAGAAAGCTTAAGAAAGGCAGGGGTGGTGTGGGCAGCGTCCCTACCAGCCTCACCTCCCTTGTCCAGCATCCCAGAGCTGGGTGTCCCCTCCTGGGACCAGGTCCTCTAACCTCAGTCTCCCTCTGTGTCCCTCTGCAGGGCTCTGGCTGAGACCATGGCCAATGGCATTGACGAGCTCATCGGCATTCCCTTCCCCAACCACAGCAGTGAGGTCCTGTGTAGCCTGAACGAGCAGCGGCATGATGGACTGCTCTGTGACGTGCTCCTGGTGGTGCAGGAGCAGGAATACCGCACCCACCGCTCCGTCCTGGCAGCCTGCAGCAAGTACTTTAAGAAGCTCTTCACGGCCGGCACCTTAGCCAGCCAGCCCTATGTCTACGAGATCGACTTCGTCCAGCCGGAGGCCCTGGCTGCCATCCTGGAGTTCGCCTACACGTCCACACTCACCATCACCGCCTCCAACGTCAAGCACATCCTCAACGCCGCCAGGATGCTGGAGATCCAGTGCATCGTGAACGTGTGCCTGGAGATCATGGAGCCCGGGGGCGACGGGGCGGAGGAGGACGACAAGGAGGACGACGACGACGACGAGGACGACGACGACGAGGAGGACGAGGAGGAGGAGGAGGAGGAGGAGGATGAGGAAGAGGATGATGATACAGAGGATTTCGCTGATCAGGAAAACCTGCCTGACCCTCAGGACATCAACTGCCATCAAAGCCCTTCCAAGCCGGACCATCTCACCGAGCAGGCCTATTCGGACACACCCAGGGACTTCCCGGATTCCTTCCAGGCCAGCAGCCCTGGCCATCTGGGCGTGATCCGGGACTTCTCCATTGAGTCTCTGCTGAGGGAGAACCTGTACCCCAAAGCCAGCATTCCCGACAGGAGGCCCTCCTTATCCCCCTTCGCCCCGGACTTCTTCCCACACCTCTGGCCGGGGGACTTCGGTGCCTTTGCCCAGCTCCCCGAGCAGCCCATGGACAGCGGGCCCCTGGACCTGGTCATCAAGAATCGGAAGATCAAGGAGGAGGAGAAGGAGGAGCTGCCCCCACCCCCGCCACCGCCCTTCCCGAATGACTTCTTCAAGGACATGTTCCCGGACCTTCCTGGGGGGCCGCTGGGCTCCATCAAGGCAGAGAATGACTATGGTGCCTATCTCAACTTCCTGAGTGCCACCCACCTGGGGGGCCTCTTCCCACCCTGGCCGCTGGTGGAGGAGCGCAAGCTGAAGCCCAAGGCTTCTCAGCAGTGCCCCATCTGCCACAAAATCATCATGGGGGCCGGGAAGCTGCCACGGCACATGCGGACCCACACCGGGGAGAAGCCATACATGTGCAACATCTGTGAGGTCCGCTTCACCAGGTATGAATCACAGCCTCCTGGTGGGGGTCCCCAGAGGTGCTGGAAGAGGGTCAGAGGCCATGGTGATGACAGCAGAGAGGGACACAGTGGGGGGTGGGTTGGCTGGGATGGAGTGAGACACCCAGTTCAGGGAGGTTTTACTGGATCCTAGATGCACATCAAGTTCATTGCTAGAAGGCGGGCTAGATATTACCTGGTGTGGTGATTTTCAAACTCCTTGTAAGAGCTAAACTATTTTATTTTTAAAAAATTTCTGCCTGACCAGGCGGTGGTGCAGTGGATAGAGCATTGGACTGAGATGCAGAGGACCCAAGTTCGAGACCCCGAGGTCGCCAGCTTGAGCGTGGGCTCATCTGGTTTAAGCAAAGCTCACCAGCTTGGACTCAAAGGTCGCTGGCTTGAGCAAGGGGTTACTCGGTCTGCTGAAGGCCCACGGTCAAGGCACATATGAGAAAGCAATCAATGAGCCCTGGCCGGTTGGCTCAGTGGTAGAGCGTTGGCCTGGCGTGCAGAAGTCCCGGGTTCGATTCCCGGCCAGGGCACACAGGAGAAGCGCCCATCTGCTTCTCCACCCCTCCCCCTCTCCTTCCTCTCTGTCTCTTCCCCTCCCTCAGCGAGGCTCCATTGGAGCAAGGATGGCCCGGGCGCTGGGGATGGCTCCTTGGCCTCTGCCCCAGGCGCTAGAGTGGCTCTGGTCGCAACAGAGTGACGCCCTGGAGGGGCAGAGCATTGCCCCCTGGTGGGCAGAGCGTCGTCCCCTGGTGGGTGTGCCGGTTGGATACAGGTCGGGCGCATGCGGGAGTCTGTCTGACTGTCTCTCCCCGTCTCCAGCTTCAGAAAAATACAAAAAAAAAAAAAAGAAGAAGAAGAAGAAAGCAATAAATGAACAACTAAGGTGTCGCAACGAAAAAATAATGATTGATGCTTCTCATCTCTCTCTGTTCCTGCCTGTCTATCCCTCTCTCTGACTCTCTCTCTGTCTGTGTTAAAAAAAAAAAAAAAAAAAGTTCTTAAATACAATATTAGGTGGAAGGCCAAGATACAAAACAGATCAGAGCAGAGCTGTTCCGGTTAAGGCAGAAGTGGGGCCTCAGCGCACGGCTTGCTTCCTGTTCCATTGTAAAGGGTAGATCCTTGGAGCCATTTGAAGTTCCTCGAAGGAGTGCTGCCCCTTTATTTTGTCTGGAGTGTGTTCAGCACCCCCAGGGCCATTCTAAGGGTATGCCATACACTCTTACCCCAGCCTAGCCCTGAGAAGGCGGAGGTGCTCCATGGCCTTTGTTTACAGGTGAGCAATCCATCTCCCAAGGAATAGGCGGCCACTCATAAGTGCAGCTAGAAAATGGCATAGCTGGGACTTACTTGTATGATGGCAAAGTCTGTGACCAAGAGAGTACAGAGAACTCTGGAGTTTTGTAGCCAACATTGATGGGTGGGATGTGGGGGTCACATTTGTCCCCTGCTAGGTATTGATTGGGAGGAAATGTGGTGTGTTGGCACTCTTTGTGGTCACCAGGGTGAGGCTCATCTTCCTGGCCATGTCCACAGTGGGGCAGGGTCCGGGGGGTGGCCTTGCATCAGGGCTTGGTCATTTCAGAGCCCGCAGGACAGCTGCCCTGTGACCATGACTCACGGACGAGGTCCTTTCCCCACACTGCCAACTTTCCTGTCAAAGACCTCGTCTTGAGAGACCCACACTTCTGCCCAATGTGCTGCTGTCACCTACATCTTCTTGGAAATTTACCTGCAGGAATTGTGGGGGACTCATTCTTTTTCTTTTCTTTTTTTTTTTTTTCTCTCCTTTTTTATAATTTTTGCATTGATTTGAGAGGGAGAGAGAGAGGGGAAGGGAGAGAGAGAAAGAGAGAGAGAGAAGCATCAACTCGTTGTTCCACTTAGTTGTTTCATTCAGCTATGTGTGTGCTTATTGATGGCTTCTTGGACATGCCCTGACCGGGGATCAATACCGTGACCTGGTGTGCTGGGGTGACGCTCTGACCACAGAGAACCCGGCTGGGGCCAAGGGGCTCATTCTTTTGATTGTCTGCAGTGGGCCCAAAGCTTCGGCCTTTGAAGATAAAGTGATATTTTTTTGAATCATGTCAAATGTTGAATCAGGGGCCTTGTTTTTTTTTTTTTGGGGGGGCAAGTTCTATAAAGTAATGAGACCTGCTCTTTTGGGCAGCTTGAAACTCGATCAGCGGTGTCCAGAGAAGGGCATCAGAACCATGTTTGGTGACAGCGGTGTTGCTGAGATAGCTCGGCAGCTCCTTCAGTGACCACTTCAAAGGACAATGCTTGATTGTTCCCAAGGTGGCCTTGGGGTCCCCACATAGCTGCTTCTGTGAGGGAACCCCCAAACAGGATCTCCCCCAGATGCTCTGAGCAGCCAGTGGAGGGAGAGCCGCCAGAGGCTGAGCAGCTGGAACTGAAGTGTGGAGGCTCAGCCGGCCTCGGGGGCCTCTCACTGATGGCCCCGCTGCACTGTGGAGGCTCAGCCGGCCTCGGGGGCCTCTCACTGATGGCCCCGCTGCACTGTGGGGGCTCAGCCGGCCTCGGGGGCCTCTCACTGATGGCCCCGCTGCACTGTGGGGGCTCAGCCGGCCTCGGGGGCCTCTCACTGATGGCCCCGCTGCACTGTGGAGGCTCAGCTGGCCTCGGGGGCCTCTCACTGATGGCCCCGCTGCACTGACGCTGCCCTCTCCCTCCGGCCCCACCTCTTCCTGAACTCACTTGGCCTCGCAGGCCTGGCGAGAGCACCTGAACAGGCTGACAGGAGCCCAGGGATAACAGAAGGGAGATCAACCAGAACGTACTCCAAGGTCAAGTGCAGTTCACTCATCTCCAGCCCCTGACTCCCAGCCCCACCCCAGAGTGACTTCAAACACTTGCCACTCTTCACAGGCCAGATCCAAGAAAGGAAGCCTCTGTGTAGCCGGGACATCTCCTCCCTAATTTTCGGGCCTGTCCCCTCCACACGTGGTGCCACAGAGACACCTCTCCCTTCAGGAGGGACTCAGGCTTCAATGGGACGAACGCGTGTCTCTGGGTACCCGCAGTGACCCTGTCCAGGCCCCCAAGGCCCCCTCTTCATTACCTCTCTGCCCCCCCAGGCGTCTCCCCCACACAGCTTTCTGTGAGGACCACGCCAACCCACAGGCCCTCCCGTCCCTAGGGAGAGTTTTGAACTTGGTCAGTGACTGCAGACGGAGTCCTTGCCCTCCTGACACCAGAACTTGCTCTGAGCAGGCCTCCTGATTTGGGTAGTGGTGCTGGGTTGTGTAGGGGGGCTGCGTTCCAGAGCTCGCCCTCCCAGCACATTCCTGATGATCACTCAGGTGGCTTCTGTACCCGTAGCTGTACCCCTCCAGGTCGCATCACCCGGTGGTGCCCGGGCCATCCAGCCATCTGCCCTGCCCTGGCCCAGGGCCTCCCGGCCTGTCTCCAGCTGAGGCAGCTGCATTCCAGCCGCCGTCAGCACCTCCCCCTCACTCTTCCCACCGGGCCCTGAGCGTCCTGAGAAAGATCAGGAATGCTCGCCTGCCCCCCCCCCCGCTCCCTCTCCCCCCTGCCCAGGAGGCTGGGGGGGATTCTCCTGGCCCCTTTGAATAAGGGGCTGTGTTTCTCACGCGGGCTGTGGGCTGTGGCTCTCGGTGTTGAACGCCTCCCGCCCCCTCTCCTTGGCACATGCTTCACTAGCCCCTTGCTTCCCCCTGCCACCTCCCTGGAGCCACCCTGCAAGGACCCTGTCCCCCCTGCCACCTCCCTGGAGCCGCCCTGCAAGGACCCTGTCCCCCCTGCCACCTCCCTGGAGCCGCCCTGCAAGGACCCTTTCCCCCCTGCCACCTCCCTGGAGCCGCCCTGCAAGGACCCTTTCCCCCCTGCCACCTCCCTGGAGCCGCCCTGCAAGGACCCTGTCCCCCCTGCCACCTCCCTGGAGCCGCCCTGCAAGGACCCTTTCCCCCCTGCCACCTCCCTAGAGCTGCCCTGCAAGGACCCTGTCCAGCCTGCCAGCACCGCCTGTCCAGTTCGGGGCTGCCTGCAACCCTCTGTAGCCAAGTCCCCTTGCAGCCAAGGAACCTTCTTTGTGGCTGATCTTCTGCAGCCACCGTCCATAGCACCTGCCCTCCCTCCCCAGCTGGAGGCTCTTCGGCAGCCATTTAAAACATTAAAATTAATAAAAATTAAAAAAAAAAAAAGCAACAGCTGCTGCCTCTTTGACTCAGAAGTCCCAAGCTACTGCTGAGACTGGGCCCCAGAGGCCGAGGGGCCGTGGACCTGCTGCCCTCGGTCCTCCTCTTAGACACGGCTTTCCTTTCTGAGTCTAGGCTGAGCTCCTGCTCTCTCACCAGGCGTCCTTTCCTTCCTCCTTAGTGCTGACCCACCTCCCATCTCTCATGGGGGCCTACCCTCCCCCTGCAAGGTGGTCCTTTGGCACAGGCTCCAAGTTAGGGCCTGGGGTGCCAATGCCCAGAATGCCCACACTCCATGAGGACATCATTCCTAATGACTTTAGCAGCCACAACAGGGGGACCTGGGGGTCCTTCCAATAGAGCCCTTCTGTCCCTAAAGCCTGCCTGCTGCTTTCATTGTATGATTCTCCAAGAATAGGGACCAAGGCCTCCTCCACCTTGGTGCAAGGACCCTCACCTCTGAATTAGCTCTACCTTTCAGCCAGGCCCACCAGTTGTCCCACCACTGGTTGTTCCATATATGAGACACCCCTGGAGCCCAAGCAGAGACTCAAAAGCTCTGCTTTCTATGGCCCCGTGCTGTCCCCTCTTAGCTCTGAGTCACCACTCTGAGCCCCTCTGCCTGTGCCTGAGTGTGTGTTTACACTCTCTGGGTGTGGCCCAGCATCACCATTTTCTTCCGGAGAAAGGCTACGAGACAGCTGGCAGCAGAGAGACAGCTTCTGCCACCGCCAGTCCTCTCGGCTCCACCTTGGAAAAGAGAAACAGGCCACAGGGCGGAGGCAGCCTGGACTGAGATTCCCCCAGACCCTGCCCATCAGGAATCCCATTCCCAGGAAGTCTGGAAGCAAGCTAAAGGTCAGGTCCACAGGGTTCTGCCAGATGTGGCCCCTGGGATGGGTCTTGAAGAAAGGGAAGCAGGTGAGCCTGGGAAGACGAGAAGGCGTTTGTCCTGTCCACATGCAGAGAGAGGGTGCTGCCCTCGGGGGGCGTGTTCTCTGCCCGCCCAGACTGCAAGTGGCCCCCTGGCTGCACACTGCAGCCTCATCGCTGCCAACGGGGTCTGTCCCTGGGCTGTGAAGACCTCAGAAGACCCTAAACCCTTCTAATTTCTGCCACATGGGTCCCTGAGTGCAGGCAGCCTGTGAGACTCCTGGAGAGCCTGGCTGGGCAGCCGTCCATCCTGCAGCCCCTGCAGCCCTCTGCCACCCATGGCAGCCCCCTGCAGCCCTCTGCCACCCATGGCAGCCCCCCGCAGCCCTCTGCCACCCATGGCAGCCCCCTGCAGGCTACCAGCTCTCAGAGGTGCCCCTGCCATTTCCAACCGGGCAGGTAGTAAAGGCATGAAACTGCAGGATTTGTGAAGGGATCAGCCCCTGAGCAACGGAAGTCTCATCCTGTCCCTGGGAAAAGAGGGACAGCTTTTGCACCCTGAGAAGTCACTCTCTGGTGAGCCATGATCTCACCAGTTTCCACTGGATCCCCTACCAACACCCCCTAAAAGCTGCAGCTCCTAGGCCTCAACACCCACCTCCAGTGTGGGCCAAATGCTGATCACTCCTATAGCCGGCGGCCTGCTGCTCGCCGAGCAAGGCTGGAAGCCTGGCTTCTTTTTTGTTCTGTATTTTCCTTTTAGTCCTCCCACTCCTGGCAGCTCTGGGGACCTTATTAAAATAATGTAATGTCATTAGCAGTGGCAGCAGGAAGAGAGCTGGTCTCAGACCAGCAGAAGCCTGGGAGGATGGTGCTGGGAAAGGATTTGCCTGAGTGGGGGGCCCCCGTGGAGGCCAAGGGTCCCAGGCCAGACCTGCAGCCCCTGCCTTTCACTCAGGGGACGAGCTCATGGGGGTGGCATGTCTTTCTCCATGAGGAGTTCTGCGGCTGGAAGGGGGAGTACAGATCAAGATTTGGGTGCACATGACCAGGCTGGTCCCTGAGATAGGAATGAGATGGCAAACAAGGGGACCCAGGCGAGAGAGGACCACGTTGGATTTGGAGCTGGGAGTTCTGAGAACTGGCCCTGCACCGGCAGTTCAGTGGTCAGCAGAGGCAGATTTGACGGTGGGCGCACCAGGCACGTGCCCTGGGCCCCGACTTCTGAAGGTCCTCACAAAACCCCAACTTGACACTTTTTTTCTAATGACAACGGACCCGATATTTTCTTCTGAACCCGGGGCCTCAACCGACTTTAATCCGCCTCTGGTGGTCAGTCAACAAACGCACCAGGAGCACCTGCTCTACATTCAGTGCTGTGCACCGAGCAGAATACAGGAGCATCTGGCAGGTTCTTATCAAAGCAGGGACCAGGACCATCCGCGCCATGTGCTTCGTGAGGGCTGGGGAAGCAGCCCTGACCCGCAAAGATCTGCTGAATGAGTGAATGTAGAGCTCGTATCTCTCAGTGGACTGGGGCACCTCAGAAAGAGGATTGAGCAACGATCAGGAACCCCCGATTCAGGGTGTGTTTCTGCCTCTAAGTTGCTTTGTGACTTTGGCCAAGGCTCCCCTTTCTGGGCCTCAGTTTCCCCATGTGTAACATGAGGGGGTTAGAGCAGGTATGCCTTAAGGTCATTCCCACTTTAATGATTCCATTCACATATTGCCCAAGTTCAGGAAGCTGTATGACTGCACCCTCTGCCTTCACATTCTCACGAGAATGATGGAAGCGCTGCCTCCATCAGCATCAGTGACCTCAGGCGTACAGCCAGGTGCATGAAGGTGCCCGACATGTGCTAGCGTACTAAGAGGAGTGTCCAGGAGCCGAGCTTTCTTTCCTGCATCAGCCAGGGCTCCTTGCCTGTGAATGTGCTGCCTGCTGCTTCGTCCTGTTATCTGGGCACCTCACGGGATAGGGCTCCAGGAGCGAGAGACAGGAAGTACACGAGGGGCACCTGAGACAGCAGTGCGAGCCCTGCCCTAGAAATAGCATGCATGGGAAACAAAGGCAGCGGTGGTCTGGCCGGGGCGCTGGCAGTGCAGGGAGGAAGGCATGACCCTAGAGCTCTGACCTGCTGGCAGGGCGGTGCGGACACAGTGGGGCCACTGGGGAGCAGGCACTCCTGATGATGGCACTTCATCTTCTGTTGCTCCCTCCTGACCCTCTGGTGATCTTCCTAGAGGCAGTGTTCAGGTCACAGGTGCTCTGGAAGGTCAGGACAAAGGGCCAAACCTGAGTGGACAAGGAAGGGTTTGTGGAGTTTTGCCCTTAAGTTTGACCTTGAAGGGGCAGGGGATTGGGAGTGGGAGACATTTCAGGCAGGGAAGTTGCAAAAGGGAGCTCAGAGATGACAGAGATGGATGCAGGGAGGAGACAGGGTGGACGAGGAGCTCACAGCTGGAGGGAAGGAGCTAGCACGCTTGGCTCTCTGGCGGGACACTAAGGATGGAGAAACGGAGAAATACTAACTAGATACACCGAGAAGGGGAAGGAGCCAAGGTTTACCGAGCATCCATCTCATAATACAGCAGGCTCTGCACTGAGGGAGGGGAGGCTGGCAGTCTCATGTTCATGAAGTACATGTTCAAAGATGCAAAGTTGATCAGAGCATGGCCTGCTGGGGAACAGCATATCTATGTGGTCTGTGGGCACAGCACTATTTACGGGGAGGGGCGGGGCTGGCAATGTAGGTGGGGAGATCTTTTCTCCCAGCTATACTGAGAGATATAATTGACACATAGCATTGCATATGTTTAAAGTATACGTGATGATTTGATATGTGTATATATTGCAAAATGATTACCACATTAAGGTTAGTTAATACTCCTCACCTCACATCACCTTTTTAGTGTGGGTACGGTAAAAACAGTTAAGATCTACTCTCTAAGCAACTTCAAAGTGTGCGCTACAGTCTTGCTAACTATAGTCCCCAGGGGTCCCCAGAACTTAGTCATCCTGTGAGGGGTGGGGGTGAGCTCATAAAGAGCCCCGAAAGCCATGCTAAGGGGCGAGTTAGCACGGAGGCTCCTGGACAGAGGAAGCCTTGGGAGATTTTAAATATGGCCACACACCTCACAGCGAAGTGACTAAGAGCTCAGCCCCTGAGGTTCAGGCTAGAACACATTCCGAATGTTCTCATGCTGTCTCCCAAACAGCTCAGATTCGTAAGGAAGTACGGGTGGAAAACAGCCATAATATATACATTGATGAAGCCAACTAGCAAGAAAGAAATTCAGTTATAAGCCCATTACTCAGATGCAAACACAAAACACCAGAGGTCAAAATGGTACAGCCCAGCTCCCCCTCCCCCACTTTAGAGGTCAGGAGACTGGAGCCCGGGGCAGCTAAGGACCTGACCTAGTTTTTCAAGTGTGCCCAGGTCCAGCCCTGCCAGTGCACACATGCAGTAGAGCCACGTGGAAAGGTCATTATAGGAATAAGGAGGCTGTGTGACCTTAGGAAGCCCATCCCTCTCTGAGGCTTGGTTTCCTGGTCTTGAAAGTGAAGGAACTGGGTTAGATCAGTATTTTCAGGGTCCTGGGAAGTCTACTGCTAATAATGCAGATTACTGGGCCCCCTGACTCAAACTATGGATCAGAACATGTTAACATGCTCCTGGTAAACTAGGTGATCTCTTAAGTTTTTTCCAGGACTAGGCTTTGCCCACTCTACTCACCCCTCTGCCCTGCTCCCACAGAAAGCCTCCATTAGGGACAGCCAGCTCCTGCCCAGGGCTCAGAGCCTAGGCAACGTGCCCCGATTTTCTGGGCCCAGAGGCAGAAAGCTGGCAGCAATGCCCCCTTACAATTGATCTGGTCTTACTTCCTGGTCATCCCTACAGGCCTTGGCTGAGGGTTCCAGGTTTGAAAATCCACCCTTTCTCAACTTCAGAACAGCTTGCAAGCAAACTACACCCCAAATAGCCCCTCAGTCCCCTTTGCCCATCACCGGCTGGATATCTTTGGGAGAGCTGCTTGACTTCTCTGAGTCGCAGCTCTTCCTCTAAGTGAGGAAATTATTCCAGGTGTATCAAATCTAGCTCACACAAACCTAGATTCTCTCATCAGCCTGGACAATAGGAGTTGATATCTGGCCCTAGGTTCAGCTCTGTAAAGAGGGGTTAAGTAACTTGCCTAATGGTGACCCAGCAAGTTTGTGGTGGGTCTCTTGCTACAG
The DNA here is from genome assembly GCF_036850995.1 of Saccopteryx leptura. Classification (NCBI taxonomy): domain Eukaryota; kingdom Metazoa; phylum Chordata; class Mammalia; order Chiroptera; family Emballonuridae; genus Saccopteryx; species Saccopteryx leptura. The sequence continues at coordinate 21,732,181 of NC_089513.1, forward strand.
CAAGGGCTCCCAGACCCCAAATGGGAACCCCATGCCTACACCATAACTTGCCTCTAAATAACAGCCTTGCAGGGTCATTGAAATGGTATAGTTACCTGCCCATAGCAGGTGCTCAAAAAAGAAAGATATAATCACCTTCTTGGCACTTCTTAAGCATTTGAACCAATAACCATTGAACTGTGATTTAGTTTAGATGCCCTCCTGAAAAGTTGGGAGAAGCTGTGGTTATGTATAACATGCCCTGGATATTGGAAGAGTCATCATTTGCATTGCCTGTTATTTGATGGTGACCCTCAGGGCCAATACTACTAATTATGTGTAATAGTGATTTTGAAAAAAAAATCTATAAGGTTGTGGTGAGACTTAGATGAGGTGATATATTTAAAGCCCCACTGATGGCTCTGAGCGGAGTCACCCACCTGGTGAGGACCAGAGTCACCCAGCCAGGTGAGTGGGCCATGCTGACCACCTAACATCAGTGTTTCCATCAGCGTCTGGGTGAATGGGTGGAGTCCCAGGACATGGCCTTGGACCTGTGCAGCATTGCTCTCAGGATATGATGCACCATGCAGCCCACTGCACTTTCTACAGTGGTGCGGAAAGAGGCCTGGGCTGGGAGCCCACAGGCCCGAGTTCTGGTCCCAGCTCCACCATTGACCTCAGGGTGACCTCGGTGAGTGGCCCTCCCTGGGCCTCAGGTTGCCTAGGCCCCTGGTTCTCGACCTGGTCCGTGGACTAGCTGCAGCAGCATCTGTCAGCTGGTTAGAGATGCAAATTTTTTATTCTCTCCATCCCAGACCTCCAGAATCAGACTCAGTGTCAGCAAGCCCCAGGAATGGTGCTCATGGTCAAGTTTGAGACTCACCGGCCCAGAGGCTCTCAGGCCTCTTCCTGCTCAAACTTCCGGTCACCTAGATAAAGTGAGGGTTACAGATACATAAGGGCAGCATGCTGGAGGTTGCTGAGGGGCAGGGGATTATGGGATGTCACAGCAGGGTCCTATGCGACCTGGGGGCAGTCAGTGGATTGTGGGAGGGGCAGGGGGAGTGGAAGAGAGGAGGGTCTGTGTGTGTGGAGCTCACTTCCCCCTTTCTGCCCACCCCACTTCTCACCCCACCTCCATTTCCCAGGTGGCTCCAGCCTTCCTGTGAGCACAGGTGGAAGGGGCAGGTCTGTTTCTCTGGTCCTCCTCCCCCTTGTCGCTGCCAGTGTACACAAGCAGGTCCTGCCCCGCCCCTGGGGAACGGGTCAGAAAATGAGAGCCAGGGAGACCTCTAGTGGCCAGGGGACACCAGGCGACCAGGACCTCTGCTCCCGTTGTCCTCGGGTTCTGTTGAGGGTGGTTTATTTAAATCTGGCCATTTTAGGGCGGATGCCTGAGCTCCACATCTGTTCCAACCTCAAAGCCGCGCCAGAAATTACAGGCAGACAGTCCACCCAAGCCACACCTGCAGGGAGGAGGTGGGAGACTGGACACACAGCTGCTCGGCCTGCGGGCCTGGCCAGGACAGGCTTCAGGAAGATCTTGAGAGGAGTCCTTGCAGCCAGGCTGATGGGCTCCTTCAGCTGGTTTATGCAGGCTCAGTCTTGAGAGAGAAAAGCCCTGAGATGTCCGTTTTCCTCTCAAGACCACCAGGAGGTGAGCTAATCTGGCGCAGCACAAACCCAGATTCTCTTCGTCAGCCCTGGACAGTAGGAATTGATATCTGGCTCTAGTTTCACCTACGTCAGGGAGGTTAAGTAAGTTGCCTAAGGTCACCCAGCATGCTAGTGGTGGGGCTGCAGCTGGAGCAGGGACTCCCAAACTCCTGGTGCAAGCCTCACCCCTACCCCATACCTTACCTCTGAATAATACCGCTTAAACCCTGAGAAGCTTTGCTGTAGATTAGGCTGCATTCTTCTTGCACCTGGCTCCTTTGTAAACCCTGGAATTGTCTGCAGACAAAGAGCAGAGCCCAGGGCTTGGGGTAAGAAACCACAGTGTGGGGGACTTGAATAAAGTGTGGCAGCTCCTACAGCCTCCCTAGTTGGCCCTGAGGACAGACAGTTCTCACCAGCCAGCTGGGATGGGCCCAGAGGCTTGGGCAAAAACACATGACTGGAGGGGAGTGGGCAGGAGATGAAGGCGCAACCCAGTATCAGAGGCCACTGCCCCATCGGAGGACTAAGGACAGACAGCTGGCTAGTGGGGCTGTCTGTCCCCAGCAGACACACCCCTGACAAAGCGTGGGAGCCTCATTACTCAGAACTTCTGAGTAGAAGGGGTTCTGGAGTGGAGGAGGCCTTTTAGGGCACTCCTCGAGCCCTCTAATCCAGGTGATAGCCACGCCTGTTTGAGGTGGGGCAGGGATGGAAGGTAAAGCCTAGCATGGCTGCCATTCCCGGGGTTTGAGACCATGGCAGTGTAGCGGGTTCGGGAGGAAGGGGAGAGGGGGCAGAGGGCTAGGAGAGGCTCCCGGTATTCCCTGCGGGACTGACCCCGGCTCTGCATTGCAGGCAGGACAAACTGAAGATCCACATGCGGAAGCACACCGGGGAGCGGCCCTACCTGTGCATCCACTGCAACGCCAAGTTCGTGCACAACTACGACCTCAAGAATCACATGCGCATCCACACGGGCGTGCGGCCCTACCAGTGCGAGTTCTGCTACAAGAGCTTCACGCGCTCCGACCACCTGCACCGCCACATCAAGCGCCAGAGCTGCCGCATGGCCCGGCCTCGGCGAGGCCGCAAGCCCGCCGCCTGGAGGGCCGCCAGCCTGCTCTTCGGGCCCGGAGGCCCGGCCCCCGAGAAGGCGGCCTTCGTGATGCCCCCCATGGGCGAGGTGGGCGGCCACCTGGGCGGGGCCGCCGTGTGCCTCCCGGGCCCCAGCCCCGCCAAGCACTTCCTGGCGGCACCCAAGGGCGCCCTGAGCCTGCAGGAGCTCGAAAGGCAGTTCGAGGAGACGCAGATGAAGCTGTTCGGGCGCGCCCAGCTGGAGGCCGAGAGGAACGCTGGGGGCCTCCTGGCCTTCGCGCTGGCGGAGAACGTGGCCGCGGCCAGGCCCTACTTCCCGCTGCCCGACCCGTGGGCGACAGGCCTGGCCGGCCTCCCGGGGCTCGCCGGCCTCAATCACATGGCCTCCATGTCTGAGGCCAACAATTAGGCTGGCCCTGGGCAGCCCAGCCCAGCTGCCCTGTCCCCTCCCACCAGGCCCACCCTGCCCCTTCCAATGGATCTGGACTTAAACACACACACACACACACACACACACACACACACACACACACACACACACATGAAATAATTATCTATCACCATCAGAGGTGTTTTCGGGGCTCCCGAGGCAGCTCCTCCGTTTGCTGGTGTCTGAGGTGGGCGTGGCCTCTCAGCTGGGCCAGCCCCTCCCTGACTGTCCGTCTCTGGCTCTCACACAGGGACCACCGAGACCCATCCTCAGAGGGGCTCCGTGCGGGGGTGTTCTGGAGCACACGGGAGCTGCGTAGGCCGGGAGGTGGCTGGGCCAGAGGCAGCCCAGGGTGGGGGATGAGGGAGGGGCCGGGGCCAAACGTCCTGGGGAGCCCCACCTCTACCGCAGAGTCCCTGCTGACACTGCTCTCTCGGGTCATTTTTCCAGTCTCCAGAGGTCTCAGATCCTTATGGGAAATGCCCTATGGGCAGGGAGGCCGCCTGGAGCTGGGCCTATGTTTCCCTCACTGTCCTGTGACCTCGAGCAGGTCAGCTTTCTGCATCCCGGTTTCACCCTACTCTGGGGAGGGGGGTGCGCTGGTAATTCAGCTTTCCTTGTCCTGCCCACCCACCCAGCCACCCACATAAGCATGCCTGTCCCTCCAGAAACTATTCTTGTGAGAGCAGCAGCTTTGCACTCCTCAATCACTGATGAGGCCATCTGTATTACGGGATTTAGTTTTATCACATTCACTCCTGTACTGGCACAGGCGAGAAATGTGCTCCAACTGGACACTGTCGACACAGAGAGGGCCGGGCAGCTTTGGGGAGCTCCACGTATTCTGTTCTCTGGGCAGGCCACCGTGCATGTGTGGAGCCCTGTGATGACTTTAGCATCTACCCCCTCTCCACACCCCCCCCCAAAGCAGTAGGGAGTCTCTTGGGACTCTTGAGGCCAACAAAGGAGAAATGGGGACCACGTCTTAATACCTGTCAACTGTTAACAACGGCCTCCCTTACCTTGATCCCTGGAAATAGACAAAACTCCTGGTTCCCTTAGTTTAACTGTTTGCTTTTCAAGTTGTGAGCTTCCCTTTGCTTCATATGAACACCCTGGACCTCTCCTCTGGGGATGAAGCCAGGAATGTGGGTCCCCTCCGTGCGGGCAGGCTGAGCCTCGCTCCAATAGGGTTTGAAGGGCTCTGTGGGTGGGGACTGTCCACACACTCTCCCTGCCTCTCGAGTTTGTAGCAGGTCCTGAAAAGGAAGACGGCTCTGCTGGCCCAGTGCCTTCCTGATCTCTCCCCCTCCTGCCTTCCCTCCCTTGTCTTGCTGAGCTGGCTTTCATCTCTCAGTGGCCAGGAAAGGAGGACAGTTCATCTGCATGGATTGTCCAGGGTTGGTGTCCCCAGTCCCAGAGCTGCGGGTCCCAGAGACTTCCTCTCGCCTTGGCTTCCTCCTGAGCTAACACACACGAAAAACAAAAAGGCCAGAGAAGGACACAGACTCTGTCACTCCCCCAGCTCCCCAGAAGAGACCCCCAGAGCCACACACCACCAGATGCCATTACACCCAAAGGGAATTGCTTCAGACACCCTCTTCAGATGTCACCTGCTTGGGCAGCCGCCTCTTAGCTTCCTGTCTCCATTTCAGACACTTGCTAAGGTGCCCGTGTCCCCCGTCAGCCGAGGGACTGGGACTGACCCGAACTGTAAGAGAAAAACAAGGAAACATGAACAAATTGGAATCCAGTGGTACTGAGGCTTTTGTTTTTATTTTGTAAAGGTAATGACTTCTTATAAACTCAATTTTTCAGATGACTGGTTAGTTCTCTTTGTTTTCTCTTGGCTGCAGTTTGGAGTTGTACATTGTAAAATATCCAAAGATGCTGAGTACTGTATGTTCGAGAAGAACTTGAAGCAAATGGGTTGTGGGGTGGGGGGTGGGTTTTGTTTTGTTTCCTTTTTATTATTATTATTTTTTTTTTTTGGATGTTTCGATTTCCCTGTCTGTCTGTGGGAGAACTTTGGAAGTTTTTCTATTTATAACCCTTTTTTTAAAATGTGATTGCTTTATGTAAAATGACACTCAACAAAGTTTGCCTTAGTGATTCAAGGGACAATCTTCCATAACTTTGGTCGCACGCCGCATCCGCCGAGAAAAACCCTCAGCTAATTTTCTGGCCTATTTATTAAACAGTATTAATTGACTTGATAAAATTATATTGAGAGTTGCACTTCTGTGAGAGGTGACAGCAACAAGCCAACCTATAGAAATTCGCTGCTTATGGTTTTGATGATTGGGTGTCATAAAATTGCAATGATGTCAGACCCCTTGACAAAAAAAAACCCACAAAAAACAAAAAACCACAAAGCCTTGACCCTTATATAATAATCTGAAGCACAGTGTTTTGCATAAAACAAAGCTGCACTTACTCAATTCCCTGGTTAAGGTTGACTTCCCCCTTCCGGTTCTCAGTGGGGGGCTCATGATGGGGGGGGCCAGGCTTATCTCTTTACTGGTCTTCTACATGTCAGCATTGTGAGCCACTGTTTGATCCTAAGCTTTTGGACATCTGTGAGCCTGAGGTGTGTGTGTGCGCACACACGCGTGTGTGTATGCATGCATGCACACATGCATGTGCAGGTATATAGTCTGGTGTGTGAGCAAGGACAAGTCGAAGTGTTGCTGACCACTTAAACACAGCCAGTCCTACCATGCCCCTGGTGTGGCGTGCAGAGAGGCCTCCAGTTGGCCCTGCCACCATCTTGGCCTTCTCCCTCTCGTTCCCAGGCACTGGAGTTGGATGTCTTTTCTCACCTGAGCCTTTTTCCCAAACAGCAGATGCTGGATCTAGAAAGAGGTAAGGAAATACACTCTTGTTATTGAATGGGGCCGACTCTCCTCAGAACCCAGAGCGCAGACCTTGAGTAAAACTTCTTTGAATTGCATTTTCTGGATAACCCAGGACTCCCCAGAGCCCTTTCTGTCCGCACTCCCCCGTCTTGCCATGGTGAGCACTCTCCTGAATCTAACGCGGCACTTCTCGGTGCAGAGGGAAGAGCAAACCTGGGTTTCAAATCCAGACTCCTCTGTGCTGTGTGTTTTCAGATTAACTACTTCTCCACTCTGGTCTTCGTTTCCTCTCCTCTAATAACAAAGGGTGTTGAGTCCATCAGAGTTTCTCTAAGTTCTCTACCCAAACACCCCAGAGCAGAGTGGGCCAGCCCACTAGGGGATTAGGGACTGAACTCTAAAGAAATAGCCTGAAGTTACCTTCCTATAATGTAAAATTCCTCTGAAGTCTCATTGTTTGGCTTTGAATGTCATGCTTCTACATTCTATTACATAATATGTATGTATTTGTTTTCATGTAGAAATATCATCTTGATATTTTGCCAGTTACATTACTTGTCTTTTCCCTAGAATCTTCCAGTACAGTCAGAGTGTTTTTTAGCTGCCGTGAAGCTTTGAGAGGCCCCGGCTTATGGCTGAGGGCTTGGGGGTAATCATAGCTCAGCTCAAAACTACGAGGTCAGATGCTCGCTAATCTTCCACTCAGCTTGGGCATTCTAGTATCATTGGGCCCTCATTCTGGGGGTGGTTGTCCAGTGAGGGCCAGAGGTGAACATGGGGTGAAAGCCCTGAACTTGGGGTGCCCCTAAACTCGCCCTGTGAGTAAAATCTCCTCTAGTCCTGGACAGGTGGGTGTTCGTGAATCCGTGCTAAGCGTGGCCGGCTCCCGCAGGCCCCACGGTGCTAAGGGAGGTGGGTGCTGACAGCCAGGGATTCCTCAGTAGAGGAGGGAGGGAAAGATGGGAGAAGGAGGCCGCTGATGACAGGCCTGAGAAGCCTGTGTGCCTTCACCTGGAGAAGAAGGCTTACGGGAAGCATTAGAGCAGTCCCTGAACTTCTAAAGGTAGAGGAAGGTTTTTACCAAAATTTGGCCAACTCAAGCTAAGAGGAGAGAGATTCCAGGAGGCAGCTGGGAACCCAAATGAAGGAAGATAATTTCTAACATCTGGAGGTGTCTCGAGGGGAAAGAGGCCCTTTGTGGGGGAAGGAGCAATCCGTCATTGGAAGGGTTCAGCATCGCCTCTCAAGAATTAGGAGGTCTGCGTGGAAGAAGGGTTCTCAGTCCTCTCCTGGGATCCCTGCCATCTGATTTGGAAAAAGGAGAATCGACATTATCTTGTGACCATAGCAGAAGAAATATGCCAGGGACAGTGGGTGACAAGTGAAAAGGATGAGTTGGGACAGGTTTATGCAACTGACCATGGTGGCCTACAGCTGACACCCACATCTGCCCGTAACCACAGTAACTTGGGGCCAGAGAAACAGGACGGATGCTGTGTAAAAAAGTCCCTGGCTCTGTTCTGAGACCCCAAATATGAGAATAGTAATGAACCAACAGTCTCTCATGTTGGGCCTTTGTAACATGGGGCCAGTGCCTGCCCTTTAGAGGAGCACACAGGGCCCCCGGAAGGGGTCCACTTGCAGGCTGCAGAGGTCCCTGCCACATCCTGACAAACCTTTCCACCCACCCTGTCCCTTCTCATCTGGGACCGTGCCAGCTCTTTCTCCCCGAGGTCCCTCTGAGCTTACTGCAGAAAAGGCACAAGCAGGTGTTACCTGTGTGCACTTGCCCTTCTGAAAGCCTGGGGGGTTAGGGCTTCTCAGGAAAGAGAGAGGGTGGGGCAAGGAGCCTCCTCTGCCACAGGTCCCTCCTCTGAAGGTCTGTCACTGTCCAGGAGCAGCCAGAAGGAAGCCCAGCAGGAGGGAAAAGCAACCTGTCTACGGAGAGTCAGAGACCCCCCAGGGACCTGGGGCCTGGACAGATTCCGAAGTCACGCATGTTAGTATCCAGTGGCCCCACCTCCCAACCCCCCAGTGTCTTCCTCTCACCTTCTCCTGGTGCCCCTCCGTACCCCAATGGCCCTTCAGGATGTGGGCACCCTCTCTTCTCTTTGCCCTCCTCTGTCCAAACCCTAATAGGAGCCACCAAGGGTGAATGTGACTCACGGGCTCCCTCTCCTGGCCTTGGCGGCTCCTGTTCCTCATTCGGGCTGGGAAAAAGGCCCTGAGCCAAAGGATTGCCAGGCCTTGGACAGCAAACAAGGGTGGCTGATTTGGACAGCCGGCCTTGAAATCAGACCATTGGGCAGATATGAACCAGCCTGGGCCTGCCAGCACCCCCCCACCCCCTCCCCCCCCCCCCCGCTTCCCAGATGCAGGAAACATATAGTCTCCTTCCCTCCTTTCAGGTTCCGAGCACTGAGGACTGAGTCAAACATGCATTTCCAGCAATTGATGGGGAGAGGGTTCCCTGGGGAGGCCCTGCTCATTTTCCCTCCTTGCCACATTCTCGGCACGGGCTGCTGTGAACTTGAGGGTGGCACCCTCATGGCCCTAAACCAAAAAATATGAGCTCAGAAATGACCTCACAAATGAGCACAAGACAAAATTGCAAATCTGGACAATCCTTGAAAACCTGAAAACTGATTGCTTCACCTGCAGCCAGACGTGTGCGCGCACATACACATGCACATGCGCATACAGTCGTCAGACAAATGGCACACAGGCTGATGTCATCCCTTCTTGTAACAATAGGACATGTGGCAGTACATGGACAAGGTCCGGCAAGGCCATTTTCCCCATGAGTCTCCCTGCCAGAATATTTACAACACATACTCTCATTTTCACCCCTGCCATTCCTCTGTTTGACCATGAACTCTGATCTTGACAACAGAAGCAAAGGAATAAACAAATAGTTTTCTGGAATAAGGAAGGAAGACAGAGTGAATCAGACCCCTTTCCTAGGCTCCTCTAAAAATGGATACACGAAGCACAAACCTTCCGAGTGACGTGGAGCTTTAGCCTTCTCGCAGGAACGTGACACTCATTGGTCAGCTGAGCTTAGCCCTGGGAGGCACACACCGTGATTACATGTCCCTGTTTGTATCAGTCTGAGTTCTCAGCACACACCAGATCCACTATAGGTAGCTTAAGAAGAAAGGGCATTTATTAAAGGAAATTACGTCCCTCACAGAATGTCTGCCAGGGCCCGAGTCAGGCTTGTGGAGCCACCGAGGGCAGTTGTGCAGCTTCATACTGCACAACAACAGCACTTTTGAAGGGGTGCCATCCACACCCTACACAGATTTGTATATTTGTTACAACAGACGTTAGATTTCTATGTCATAGCCACTTCCCAGCAGATGGCAGCAATGTGTCTTAGGAGAGGTGCCCTTGTCTCATTTTGCACCAAGTCCACAGCCTGGGAGCCAGGAAGCCAGGCAGCCAGGGAGAAGAACCCCACACCCCAGCAGAGGTGTGATTGGGGCTGCTGCTGTTGCTGCTGGACCCCCCACGGACCCCACAGCTCATCCCACTAGCATGAGGCCCGGGACACTGGGGCTCTGCTCTGCGGCCCACCCTCGACCACTGGCCAGGAACAGAAATCTATATAGACAAAGCTCACCCTGGGAGTTTTCCTCCTGACACCTCAGCCCTCTACAGCCCTGGTAAACATTCATTCAATCTCACCCTCCGCCAGCCTATGAAATTTTCAAAACTGCCTTGGCCAGCAGTAAGCTGGTCAGCGTGGGGCATCTCTGCCCCCTCTCTTCCTCTTGGTGGATGCAGCCATCATGGCTCGCTCATCACATCTGGGGACTCTGGACTTGAACCCACACTTTTCTGCCAGTGCTGAGAAGTCAGCTCCATGCTGAGCCTCCCTCCTCGAAGTGGGTCTAACTGGCTTAATCAGCACAGCAGAGCCTGTGTGGTTTAATGAAAACGGTTTTTATTATTTTGCTATTTCAACATTATTCCTATAGGAGCCGCACTCTCTAAAATGCAAAAGTGCATTTTCATTTCCTAATAGCTGGGGCGTCCCACATAGGTGGGCTTTTGTGAGAGACCGGCTGTAGCCAGCAGAGGAAGTGGGGCCAGCACAGCAAGAAATAATGCAGCAAAATGTGCCGGTATGGAAGCCCGTGGATAGAGGGCTCACTACCTCGTTTCCTCCTCCAGACAGAGTTCCAGGTGGCTGGAAAGGACTCTGAGACTCCCTCCAGTTTGCATTCAGACCCAGCCCTCTGCCCTAGGGACACTGGCAGACTGACCCGGGGCTCCTGTCCAAAGGAGTCCCTATGTACTCAGCATCCTTGCTCAGCCTGTCTCTGCTCACGAAAAGGAAGTGAGATCGCCTACTCAGAGGGCTCTGGTGGGGCTAGAGGGGCCTAGGAACCTGCCCTGCCCGCCACTCAGCACCTGCTCAGTCAGTGCTGGCGGCCTTTCTTCTGTAATTCGTCAATAACATTTAAAACAATGGAGCTTACTTGCATTTCCTTACCTTTTTCTCTTCACTTTTCTTTTGTTCTTCAGATGGAGAAGGGAAGGAGGGAGGGAAGAAGAAAGGAAAAAGGGAAAAGGAGGGAGGGGAGGAGGGCAGGAGGGAAGGAGGGAAGGAGGAGGAGATGTACTCATTACTTATCCCAGCGATTATCTGAGCTGTTGTTTTGGATAATCTGACGATGATGGTTAATCGATTGCCAGTCCTGTGGGAAGCCGGAGCGCGAGGTGGCAAGGGCATCCTCTTTCTAAATCAGAATGTGGAGCCGGTGCTTTCTGTGTGCCTGGCACGGGAAGCTGTTCGAAGGCACCCGAGGAGACCCATTCAGCCACAGAACTTCGATTACATGTGGCTGGGCCTCCTCTCCAGGTGCTTCCCAATTATAGCCCAACCCCCTCGGCTCCCCAGAGCACAGCGGAGACCACTCAGGGGCTGACGGGCTGGCACGTCCGTGTGGGGTAGGACACCAGCAGATGCTGCGGTGCCTGCGCCACGTGTTGGGGAAAAAGGGAATCACAATCGGGTCCTAAGAATTAGGCTTGGAAAGATGGGAAGAATCTCAGTGCTGCCTTTTGCCTGGCAGCCTGGCAGCCTGGCTCCTGCCCTGGCCCTGTGCTTTACAGGGCACCCTGTGGGGCACGGGCTCTAAGGAGCCAAGGGAATGTGCTCTCCAGGGCCCCGTGCCCTTCGTGGATAATGCATAGGCAGAGTACCTGAGACCCCCCCACCCCGTTCCTGCCATCCGGCTTCAAGCCTGTGCCCAGCACCTGCATGGGCCTCTTCCAGGTATTTCTTTCTGAGGGCAGACCGCTGCTGGCATCCTCTGCCTACACAGAGGAACAGCCAGAGGTGGCTGTTTGTTGGGGAGGATGGACAGAGCTCAGCTGTGTGGACGGGGTGTTCACATGCAAGACCTCTCAGTATGAGAGGAGGGGGCAGGTGGCTATCTGCTAGCTGACTGGCTCTGCCCCACCAGGAGGACCCCAAGGAATCTGAGGATGTAATTGGGATCTGGTTTTGCAGGTTTTTTATGCTGCTCAGGATAGGAAGACAGAACATAGTTTATTAGCTTGTCTTCTGTGTTTAAATATTTAGACGTGACAGTGGACCTCTATTTGTATTCTTGACCAGGCTCCGCAAGTGTTAGGGAAAGAGGGAGAGAAAGCCATGGTGGTCCCATAAATTCTATAAAGGAAGGGCATGGAGTGTGGACGTGGGGAGGGTGGTGAGGCGGGGCCTGACAGGGCATTTGCATCTGACTTCACCTGAAGTTGCCTGCACTTTATCGAGGAGCAGACACAGCAGAGTGCCAGCAAGAAGGGGCATCACTTTCTCCCACCACTCCCCTTCACCCTCACTCTGCTGGGTCTCCCTTCTCTGACTCCCTATTTTGAGAAGATCTCATATATTTTCTGGGCATGTTCAGTATAAGAAAAGTCTCACTGTCAGTTACTTATGTGGTCCAGCCCAATCCAACATCGAAACCTCCCTCACACCCATCACTGCGTTCCCTTCCTAAGGTCCCTCATGCCGCTCAGCCCTGGAGCAGGCTCAGGCTCCTGCAGTGGGGACAGGAAGAGGAACTCTGGGACTCTGGTCAAGGACTATAACACAACACCACAGACTGGATGGCTTATCAACAATGGAAATGTGTTTCTCACGGTTCTGGAGGCAGGAAGTCCAAGGTTAGGCTGCCAGCATGTTTGGGTTCTGGCGAGAGCCCTCTTCTGGGTTGCAGATGGCTGTGTCCTCAAAACAGAGGGTACAGCAGGAGGATAGCAGGGAGGAGAATTAAGCTCCCTTGTGACTTTCCCAAGGGCACTAATCCCCTCAATGAGGACCCCACCCTTGTGACCTCATCTAATCCTAATTACCTCTCAAGAGCTCCACCTCTTAATACCATCACATGGGGGTAGGGTTTCAGCATATGCATTTTGGGGAGGACAGAAGCATTCAGTCTGTAACAGTCACCTTTCAGTCTTTGCTCTACATCCTCAAACACTCACCAGTTACTGTTTCTGGCTCCTCTGGGGCCGGCAGAGAGGAGGGAGACAAGTGAAGGGTAGGGTCACACTGCAGGTGGACAGTGCCCTCTCAGTTGCAGATGTTCAACTGCTGATTGTTCTTTCCCCATTGGGAACTCTAACCTTACACTGTTACGTGATGGAAAAGAGGCCCAAAATAGCTGATTTCCTAGAATACCTATGGTATCCCCACAAACCAGCCTGAATCCTGGTGGAAATTATGGGTGGGGAATGGCCTAAGCCCCTCTTTCACGCCACTTGGAGCTGCACTAATTATCCCCCTGCCTGAAGGTGGGTCTCTTCAATTGTGTGAGCAGTCTTGGGTCCCAGCATTGGTCACTCCATAAAGGGAGACAAATGACACTCCATAAATGGAGACACCTGCAGGCTCCACTAGGTGACCAGCTGAACTTTGAGACATTTGAACTTTAAAATTCCTTTCCCTGGGGCAAGGCTGTAAAAACCCTGGTGAAAATGAATTAGAACTTCCAACTTGATTTTATTTGGACATCAAGACAAGTGCCTCCTTCATCTTTACAGCGAGACACACATAACAGAGAGCCAATAAGAGCGCTACATCTAGGAACATGGGTAGGCTATTCATTCTCCTTTGAAGGTATCTGTCAGGGTTCTTGCATACAAGCCAGGGGAGATTGACAATGCAGGAGAAAGAGGATTTGTTTAAAGCCTACCGTGGATCGGAGGGCTGACGGAAAGTTGGAGAGCCAGACTCAGAAAACAGGGAGGAAGTAAAGGGGAAGAACAGCAGCCCACCACGACCAGTGAGAGAAGCTGCCCCTCCACGAACATTGCCCCATACTGGGGTCACCCTCTCCCGATGCAAAGTCTCAGCCAGGAGCGTCCAAATAGCCAAGGTGACTGCACAAGTCCCTCAACTTTGGTTGCCAAGAGACAGGAAAAGAATGTTCCTGGCTCTCTTAGCTGCTGCTCACTCCAACCCTCACTTACGGAGGCATCTCACCCAACAGGAGGGTGACTGAATGCAAGATCACCAGCAAGTGACAGAGGTCGACTGCAGAGTGCTTGGCCCGAGAACCATGTCACATTCCACTCCTCTCATCTGTTCATACGAGAAAGAAACATCATCATGGCTTCTGATGCTAATAGCAGGGTCCAACCATGGGCTTAGAGTTTTATATTTCAAAGCCACTTATTTATGATTTGGGGATTTTGGAAAGTTTCCTTAATCATTTATCACTTTCAATCCTTTATTCCCACTGCTCAGGAGAGCCTGATTGGGTTACCAGAAATTAGGAGGCTCGTTTCCAAGCCCTTCTCTGCCCACTGGTTCTCTGTGCGACCAGGAGAAGGTTACCTCAGCTCTCTAAATCTGTATTACACTGCAGATTCCATGCTTCTGCGTGAAGGAGCATTTGTAAACGGCCTTAATTTCCCAGAGGCCACCCTCATCTCTTTCCAGAATTGAGGTTGCCTATTACACAGGAGGTGCATAATCTAAGGTCGCTTGATGTAAATATTATTGCGAATGCGTCACTCCAGGACCTAGACCTCCCACCAGAGATGCCATTCAAGTCAAATTACCAAACCACACACAAAAGTGCTCCTGCTTTGTTTTTCCTGTGTGGTAAGATTTGCTACATACTCTTTCCCCATACATACATACATACATACATACAGACATGACATACACCCATACACATGTGCCTATGTTATCATCACTGTGCCTTAGACTTGCGTGTGTGATTCTATCTGTAAAAGGCTCTTTTTCCTGAAAGAGAAAAATTGAAGGCTCTTTTTCCTTAATTGAAGACACAGAACAAGTTTCTGGGCTTTCTTTCTATTCACACTTCATCTCTCAATTTATTCTGTATGTTGGATAGGTTACCTGCCTTCGACATACCAGCTGACATCTATATACAGAATAGGATGTTGCCAGGAATGTCCAGACACCAGGCAATCCATTTTCCCGGGGAGGGGGGTGACCTGCTATGGAGGGCTGGGAAAGAGAAATGGGGGTGGGCGTGGAGTGTGGTGAAAGGTCACTTTGAAGTGAACACTTGCAGGAGCCTAAATAGATATCTGTGTCTGATTCCAAGTTTTCTCTGAAGAGAAATTAAATGAGGGGAGGCCAAGTTCCCAGAAGCCCCGAGGGTGCTGTGGAGACAGCAACACAGAGAAGCACCCCGGGGCAATGATGGGGCAGTGCATGCTGGGATGTGAGCCCCAGCAGGGACCCGTCCCTGTGTCTCCACTCAGAACCACTCTTCCACTAGTTCCACAAATAGAACTTTTAAAGCTAAAAAGTGCGGTCACAAACCATGCATATTAGAGAATGCGCAGACCTTTATCCCATTAGTGACCAGAAAGTCGGCATTGCAAGTACGTACTTTGACATCAATCTGGAGCTGTGGTTGTCTGAGGCCCTCCTGGTGCTCTCAGTCTGGCCCTGGTAGTGGCTGGAAGGTGGGAGATCCTGCATCCACAGCTGCAGCCTGTGCCCCTCCAGCCCACCCAGCAGTTAGATGCAAAAGAGCAGGATCAAACAAAAAGCGTGCTCGTGGTGGCAGGAGCAGGAGGCAGAGGTGAGGTAGGCACGATAACCCGGCCACACCAGGTGACGGGAAGCAAATACAACCAGTCAGTTGGCTGAGTGGAGACGTGCACTTCAACAGCTACGAAACCAAGCATCATGGCTTGCTTTCAAGCAAGAATTCAACAGGGATCTTTCCTTATGTGAGTTGCATGGAAAATTTGCCTTTGTTTGTTGTCAGCCTTTGACCTATGTGGGATCACTCATAAAAACGGGACTAGAGATTCTGCTTCCATCAGTGGCCAACTAGGATATCTTGGACCAACCCTTGTACTGATGTCATTTACAAAACCTGGACAAATATTTTTAGAAAACAAAACTGCTTGAAGGCATCAGAAAGCAATTGAGGTTGCATGGGTTTGGGGTTGTTTAAGAGACCACCTAAGCGGAAGGGTCTTGATAAAAACCCCAGGCTTTTGGTCAAAATCCCAAAAGGCAATGCCATAGGAGTGTGAGTGAACAGAAAACGGACCAGCGCTCGCCTTGACTGAAGTTATGTTGCACTCCTGAATGAATGAGACTGAACTACTCTTAGCCTAATATCTGCAGGGAGTAAGAGCGAATCTTCTCTGAAAGAAGATAACATTGTTCAGAAGCTCAAATTCATTTCTACTATTTTTCATACATGATGTTTAGCAAGGACATCAAGGTTTTCAAGAAGGCAAAACCTGACCAAAACCAAGATTTTTTTAAAAAGTACAATAGAAATAAACTCACAGAATATCCAGATTTGGGAATGACTAAAAACTTACTTTTAAATAACCAGGATTGATTGATGTGGAATTGAATAACAAGATAGAGGGATTTGGCAGAAACTGGAAAGTTTAAAAAATGTTAAACCTGTAATAACACTGTAATATATGAAATTAAGAATGTGACAGAAGAGTTTCATGGCGGCTCACAGGCAGTTGAAAAGAAGGTGAATGAGCTGGAAGATAGAGAAAAGTGTCCAACTGAAGGACAGAATCGAAAGGATAGAAAAATAGAGAAAAGGGCAGAAGAGACACACAGGATGTATGAAAAGACCCAACATATATGTAACGTCTTAGCAGGAGAAGGGAAAGAGACTAGGTCAGAAGTAAATTTTAAGAGACAATTATTAGGAATTATCCAAAACTGATTAAAGAAATCAAGTTCCAGATTCAAAAGCTATGGGTACCCCCAGGAAGGGAAAATGCATACATACACATCTAGGTACATCAGAGTAGAATTGCTGACAACCAAACAGAAAGATAAGTTTTTAAAAATCCAGAGGGGGAGAAAAACATCTTTAAAAAAGCAGCAATAAGCCCTGGCCAGTTGGTTCAGTAGTATAGTGTCAGCCTGGTGTATGGATGTCCTGGGTTCGATTCCCAGTCAGGGCACACAGGAAAAGTGACCATCTGCTTCTCAACACTTCCCCTTCCCCTTCTCTCTTTCTCACTCTGTTCTGCTTCCACAGCTATGGCTCAATTGGTTTGAGTACACTGGACCTGGGTGCTGAGGATGGCTCCTTGGAGCCTCTGTCTCAGGCACTAAAAATAGCTCATTTGCAAGCATGGCCCATGATGGACAGAGCATAGGCCCCAGATGGGACTCGCCAGATGGATCCTGGTCAGACCCATGTGGGAGTCTGTCTCTTTATCTCCCTTCAGAAGAAGAAGGAAGAAGAAGAAGAAAGAGGAGGAGGAGGAGGAGGAGGAGGAGGAGGAGGAGGAGGAGGAGGAGAAGGAGAAGGAGGAGAAGGAGAAGGAGGAGAAGGAGAAGGAGAAGGAGAAGGAGAAAGAAGAAGAAGAAGAAGAAGAAGAAGAAGAAGAAGAAGAAGAAGAAGAAGAAGAAGAAGAAGAAACAATAAGACAATAAGACAGACAGTTGACTTTTTTTTTTATTTATTCATTTTTTTCAGAGAGAGAGAGAGAAAGGGGAAGGAGCAGGAAGCATCAACTCCCGTACGTGCCTTGACCAGGCAAGCCCAGGGTTTCGAACCGGCAAACTCAGCGTTCCAGGCTGACGCCTTATCCACTGCGCCACCACAGGTCAGGCGACAATTGACTTCTTAACGGAAACAAAGTAACCAGAAGTCAACAGATGCTACCTTCATAATGCTGTAGGAACGTAGCAATCAGATTAAAATTGTATACTCAATAAAATGTTCCCAAAAATGAAGCTAAGTTCATTTTCACACACCAAAATCAGAGAAAATTTGTCACCAGGAAAATTACACTAAGGAAATACTAAAGAGAGTTATTCAGAGAGAATAACTCCCCTTTGGAATCACAGAAATACAGCGAAAAAATGAGAGCCAGGAAGGTCAAATCTGCAGGTAAACCCAAATGAATATTGGCTGTATAAAGCAACGGCAATAACAACAATTTCTAGTAGAATGTAAAATATAAATTAAAATATACACTAACATGCAAAACACAAGAGGAGAACAAATGAAATTAAACTGTTCTAAGATCATTATATTGCCTGGAGATAGTAAAAATACCAATTTATATTAGACTTGTGGATGCATATTTTTATCTCTAAGGAAACTAAGAAAAATCATAAAATATTGCATAACTAACAAGCTACTAGGGGAGAAAGTGAAATAACAAAACAATTAATTTAAAAGCAGCAATAGACTTGCAGTAGGAATGAAGAGCTTTACAACAAAATAAAGTCAGTTACAAAGACATTTTAAAGTTAACATGTTTCACATTCAAGTCTTGGCATATTAATTTGGACTATCCCTTTTTACACCAGTAAACAAGGAATTTCATTATAGTGTGGTAAGTGCTGTATGGGCAAACTAAGGACGATTTGCTGTAGTAGATATCAAGAGTTACAAAGCTTCGGTAATAAAGCCAGTGTATTATTCATGCAAAGGTGCACAAATAAACCAATGGAATAGAATAGAAATTACAAAAATTTAGATACATATGCATATTTGATTTATAACAAAGGTGAATGACAGAGGAGTGCGCAAAGCATCGTCTTTTCAATATATGGAAGTGGGTGAATTGGATATCCATATGAAAAAAAAGAAAAAAAAAGAAAGAAACTTGACTCTACCTCACACCACACATAAAATTCCAGGTGAATTGTAGAAATATCCTATTTCCCCATGTATAAGACGCACATTGTTTTCAAAAGATTTGGGGTCTAAAACTGGGTGTGTCTTATACAGTGGTTGTAGATTTTTTTACTTGCATTTCCCGCATTTTCCAAGCTTGTTTTTGTGCTCATTGTTGAAGACAGTGATTCCTCATCAGATACAGATGAGGACCAACTAATGGATGAGAGTTTTGACGGTGATGAGGAGTTGTATGAATTTTATGATGAATAAAACTTGAGTTCAATAACTTTATGTAATACATTATTTTTCTAATTTCGGGCTTCAAAATTAATGTGCGTCTTATATATGGGAGCATCCTATACATGGGGAAATACGGTAAATGTGAAAGGCAAAACAATAAAGCTTCTACAAGATAAACATTGGAAAGTACCTCCATGACCTCAGTGTAGAGAAGATTTTGTAAACATTCCACTAAGTGAATAAATCATATAGGAAAAGATAGATTAATTAGACTATATTAAAATGAGGAACTCCTCCTGTTCATCAAAAGACATCATTAAGAGAGTAAAGAGAAGCCACAGAGCAGCAGGTATTTGTACACATATAAGAGACACAAAGGGGCCATATCCAGAATATAAAAAGCACAGACAACTCATTTGAAAAAGGAATGGTAACTTGAATAGGTACCTCTCAAGAAAGGAGATCAATATGGCCCAAAAGCATAGGAAAAGTGTTCAACCTCTTTCGTCATCAGAGTAACGCAAATTAAAACCACAATGAACTACCGCTACACAAACACCAAAATGGCTAAAATTGTTTAAACTGACAATATCAAGTGTTGGTGAGAGTGTGGAGCAACTGCAACTTTCACACACTACTGACGTGAGTGCAAAATGGCACGATCCTTTAGAAAACTGTTAATATCAACTGAAGTCAAACACATGCAACCCTTGTGACCCGCATTTCTAGTCCTAGCTGTATGCACAACAGAAGGACCCACATGTTCAACAAAATGCATGTACATTGATAAAGACCATTATTCGTAATTGTCAGAAACCGAAACAACGCAACAGCAGATAAAAACATTGTGATAAACGCAGGAAAAGTAGATCAAGAAATAAAAGAGGATGAAGAGAAAGAGGGAGAGGAGGACGCAAGCTCTCGTCTAGAAAATAATTTCCCATTGTTTTTGTAGCGCACAAAAAAACAACTAAATACAAGCAAACAAAGCACTTCACTAGACTCCCAAGTCAGCGGTGTGGGAAGCAGGAGGCATCAGTGTCCAAAGGAGGGAAGATTTCCGTGGATAGGCTGTTACGGCTGGGCTCAGGCAGGAAGGGCGCTCTGAAGGCCCAGAGGCAGAGGGATTTCAGAAAGCCAGCCCTGAGTCCTGTGGGTTCCAACGCCAGCATGGTTAAAGCTTGCCCTCCTCTCCCTGCGCACTGCTGTGGCTTCCATTGAGGCCCTCAGTTTGTTCACCTGGACCATAGGGGTAACCCCCTAATCTGCTCTCCCTGCCTCCTTCCCATCATGCGTCTCTGAACCCTGACTGCAGTAGAAACCCGAGTCATCTTTCTGAACTGCACACGAGTGCTGTCACTTTCCCTGCTTCCTCCCTGCCCAGAGGGCACAATCCAGCCTCAGGCTGCAGGTACATTGTGCCCAGGCCTCTGCTCTTGCCTGGCATCTCCTCCCCAGGCTCTCTCGGCCTCCCCTTCTGCGATGCCCTTCCGCACCTCGCTCCAGCTAGCAACATCGTCCCAGACCCTGGAGCGGAGCAGGCGCCACCTCGGGGCCTCCAGGCGGTGTCCCCGGGATGAGGCTGCTCTGTCAAAGGCGGGAGACTCCCAGTGGGAAGTAACCCCTGAGACGCCCCCGCCGCCGGCCACTTCCAGGAGCAGGCTCGAGGCGCTCGGTGCAGAGCCCGGGGCGGCCAAGGCCAGGGCAGCAGAGGAGGGGACAGGGAAGAGACAGGGAAAGACCAGTCCCCGCCGGCCGCCCGCAGCCCTGCTGCGCCCCCGTGTGGCCGCCGCGCGCAGCTGAGTTGCGTGGGGAACAAAGCCCGCGGCGGCGGGGGCGGGGCCGGGGGCGGGACCGGCGGGGCGGGGCGTGCTGGGGGTGGCACCGAGGCAGCGTGAGCTCTGCTGCTCGGGCGCTGGGGCCCCGGGTCTGGGTGGGGGTACCCCTGGGAGGACCGACGCCCAGAATAAAAGTAACCACGATTCTAGACAGAGCTGCTGAAGATTACCCAGGGGAGCAAGCAGCGAGGGGAGGAAGCGCTGTGACACCTCACCCAGTGGGAAGGTCACCACGTCCCCTGCTGTCATGCCCCTGCAGCTCCAAACCAAGCTCTGATCAGCTGGCAGAGATCGACTCAGAGTTTGAGGGGGAGAGAGGGAGGGCGACTGCCCTGGAATAGGAGCCTCCGTTCATTTCACGAGGTCCGCCTGAGCCATGCTTGGGTAGATGGCCTCAGACGCCCCACCCTCTGAGGCCTCAGACATGGATAGGAGGAGTTAGCGGAGGCGCAGAGAACTACGTGGAAGAGGGTCCACCACCCAAAGCCCCTGTGCACACAATCAACCTGAAGACTCCACACGGACACCATCTGCCCGCAGAGACTGCGCATGCTCAGAACCTCCTCCTTATAGACAGGAAGAAGAAATGCCCCTGTCCTCAATAAAACAAAACAAAACGAAACAAAACCAAGAGCTGCCAAAGTTGGCAAGGGAGAAGTACTTGCTGGTGAAGATAGGCACAGGTGCTTCCACTCTTGCCCCTGTGCCGTGGCCCAAAACTGGCCATGGGACCCCCCTCCTGACCCGGGTGCTTGGCTAAGACCAGGCGGGAACATCCACCCAGGCCTGACTGGGAGGGGCGGTGGAGGAAAGGATGATGGAAGAGAAACATGCAGACCCTTCTGAATCTATACCCTCTGCCTTTGGACACATAGTTTCTTGGTTGGCTTCATGGACCAGTCCACCTAGGTTCCATGACCCACATGCAGTGGGGACCACAGCAGGTTCCCTTCCACCTCCCAAGGCCAGTCTCTAAGGGGAGAGGTCCCACCTTTTCCCCAGCAACTGACACCCTGCAGGGTGGTCTTGTGGACCCCGCAGGACAATCACTTCAGCTCAGGGGACGCACACACACACTCATCCTGAGCCAGGCCCAGCAATCAGCTGGAAGGGCTGTGGACTCAGCCTTGGCCATGGGATCACATCTTCACCAGCCCTGCCCAGTCTGCCCAAGTTATTATTCACAGGGTGCCCTGCAGCCAGCATTTCCACTGAGGAGGCCGAGGGAGCACCCACTATGGGCACAACCCTGTGTGAGCACTTCACACCATCCTGTCCAGCCAGGGGCTTCCCTCCCTTTCTGGAACATGAGAGTCTACTTTCATTGACTCCAAGTCTCAAACCTGCCCCCACCACTTCTCCCCAGATTCTGGCCTCAAACACAGCCATCTTCCTCTGCGGGCTGTTTCTGCAAATCCCCACCCATGTCTCAGTATAGGCCTGCTGAGGATGTCACTTGAGAACTCTGGATAAAACACAGGCGAGCGTCATTATCAGTTGATTAAATACAAGTGCTGTGGTTGTTTACATCTTTTCTGTGGACATGTAGATACCAGGCCTTTGGAAAAAGAAACCTCCTTGGTGACCTGCTTTCTTGGGAAAGCCATCTTGATTTATATATTTTAGATCAGAGCAAACTTCCGTAAAGGTCCAGATAGTAAATATTTTAGGCTTTGTGGGCTATCCGGTCTCTGCTACAACCACTCAACTCTGGGATTAGGGGGAAAGCAGCCTCAGACAATATGCAAATGAACAGGCATGGCTGGGTTCCAGTAAGACTTCATTCACAACAAGCAGGCAGCTGGATTTGACATACATATATATGCTGACATCATAGCTTAACAGAGCAGGTGAAGTGGGTGAGAAAGACCTCAGCTTGGCCTCAGAACATTTGGTAGGAAAGGATAGGTCTGAAGATCACAGCTAGGTGAATTTTGGTTTCCTAAAAACAGGGGTAACTGTGGATGTATTGACCAGAAACAACTCTCAGAGGCCTCTGTGGGCTGATATTAGCCGTGAGAGCTAAGCACTTGGGAGCACTTTTCTAAACTCAGAACAGGTGTTCTACACATAGAAATTGCCCACTGGGGGTTTAAGGATCATCTGAGGTCTAAATGACAGAGGAGAGGGCAGAGGACGCTGGTGTGACTGGCCTGAGGGTCTGTGCTTGACCTGGTAGGTTCATGCAGAAGCTGAAAACTTTGGAATGTCATCCACTGCTCTTCCTTTCTTCTTTCTTTCTTTTTTTCCGTTCTTTGAAATATTGGTCAGCAAGCTGATGACTTTGCACAGCTCTTTAACTGCTCTGACTTCAGTTTCCACTCTTTTAGCTCCAGCTGGGCTGAAGGCAGCTGCAGAGCAGAAATTCTTTCCAGATCCTTAACAATAGGAAGCAGAGGAAGATCACTCTCTGGTGGGGACGGCCTCGGTTACTAGACCCAACCTTCTCTTGCCTGGATGGAACATTCACAGAACCCCTCTAGCCACACCATAAGGCTACAGGGGGAGGATGGACGTGGGTGGACTCTTTGTCCCATTTCTCTGTTGCCCGGGACATGGTCAGACACTTTAAAGATACTCTGTCTGCACCAGCTCTTCTGAGGAGCGTGCTGGTGCCATCTCTGTCCCCAAAGCCTCTGGGGTTAGGCTACATGGGCATCTGGGCGCCACTCCAGGGGCCGCTGTGTCATTTCCTGGAGACCTTCAGCACACAGAGGTTGTTAGGTGGGGCAGGCCTGTAAAGGCCCAACCTTGCTGGGAAGCTGGGATAGCATCTGAGGAAAGGCGTGAACTTGCTGTCCTGGGACTCCTGTTCTCACAGTTCTGCCTCTGACTTGGAGGCTCTGCCCTTTCCACAGGTTAGGATCCTCCGTTCTGAGCCCACACACTCGCTTCACAGTTGGGAAAACGGAGACCCAGGGAAGGACCGGCAAGCCCTTCTGGTGAACAACACATCCTAGAGTCTGGGTCTCTCTCAAACCTCCATGGCAGGCGGCTTCTTACATCAACATAATTACTTTATTTATTGCTTTTCCCCTCCTTACTCTCCCTTATCCTCCTGTGTGCGAGGAGCTGATGGACCCTCCAGAGGTGGGGCCCCTCCCAGCTGGGGCTCAGGCTGTCGGCGGAACCGTGGGGAGCTGGAGCTGCCCAACAAGAAGGCAGAGTCCTGTCCTCCCCTCCCCAGGGACTGGGAGGGCCAGGGAAGTAAAGAAAAGCATAGGTCAAGAAGAGCAGCCTTCCCAGCCCCGGCCTGCTTGCTCTGCCTCTCCAAAGGGAGGTGACAGGATGTGTCAGCCACCGAGGGAGCCCGTGGGGTCCAGCCCCAGAGCCTGGGTACAATGACCTCATCATACATTTCCAGCTTTTATGGTCTGCCAACAAGGCCCTCAAGTGACGCAGGCTGAGCTCCCTCACAGCCTGTTCTCCAGGGCACGGTGACCTCAGCCCTGTTGGAATGCCACTGCCACTCACACGCCCCCTCCCAGGCCACAGGCTACAGGCCACAAGGAAGAGGCTGGGGCACTGAGCAGGGACCAAGGAGAGTGGAACAGCCTAGAAGGGACAAGGAGTCAGAGGTGAGCTGAGGGTGTCACCCAGGAGGCCAGGAGGCTGGACACGGGAGCAGGGAGTCAGAGAGCGCTCAGCCCTAGAGAGACAAGAGTGGGCTTCGAATGTGAAAGAAGTCATGAACAGTTGCTCGGTGGACCCTCCAGCCTTGGAATCCCCAAAGTGGCCCATCTGAGGCATTGCTTGCTTGCCTAGGCCCAGGGGTCTCATGCAACCAGTCTCCCTACACACACACACACACACACACACACACACACACACACACACGACTTATGCATCCAGATGACAAACCATTAGTATTGAGTTTAACCCTAGATTGGAATGACCTTGGGCAAGATACTTGCCCTCTCTGAGCCTTGGTTTCTTTGGGAAAAAAAGGAGTAACACTAATAGTGTCTTCTTCATAGGACTATGGTGAGCCAATAAATTAGGCAATATATAATGCCTGGCACATAGGGGGCTTTCCGAAAAGAGTAGTCGTTACTGTTACTCAGCAATGAGAACAGGCTAGAGAATATTCAAAACCTCACCCCTACCTTTGTCCCCCAAGTCAGTAAGCAGAGATTCCTGGCAAAGGCAGCACTCTGTCTCCAAGTGTGGCTGTTAGGTAAGGGCAGCAACAATCGAGTGACCATTGGTCTGTCCCATTGGACTTTGGACACTTTAAGAAATCATTTTCCTTGTTTTAACAGATGACACAATTGAGCTTCAGGGAGTACAAACAGGTACTCATAGTGGCACAGCCAGGAGATGACAGAATCAAGGTTTAAACACAGTACTTCACTGCCCAACGCCCATAGATCACCGACCTCTACTTTTCCAGATTCTTGGACTCCATTATGCATATTTGCATTAATTCAACACATTGCTCCCTATGTGACCCTGATCTAGGTATTGTCTCCATGCAGAAAAGGAAGAAATGGTTAGGAAGAGCAACTAAACTGTTCTTTTAAATGTATAAAACAGAAGACATAAGACTTTCCTCCTGGATGTAGCAGTTAGGCTATGAACTAAGCTGTTGTAACAAAGAGGCCCACCATTGCAACGCCATACATTTATCTGGTTCCCATGATGTAGGAAGGTGAGTGGCCTAGACGGCTGGGCAGCCTTGTTCCACGTGAACATTCAGGGATCCGAGTTCTGTTCCTCTTTTTTCTCTGCCATCCTATCTCTGCCACTCTCAGACTGGGGTTCTCACATTTTATTAATGAGAACTTAGTTACATGGCCACTCAGAGCTAGTTGTAAGGAGAATGAGATAACAAAGTCTCTAGTTTAAGGACCATTTGCCAAAACTCTATTGCAGGGAAGGAAGGAAGGAAACATTTGAAGCTATGTAATTTGGGGATGTTTTTATCTCTTAAAAGTGGGAGGTGGATATAAAGTAGTTTCTTTTTTTCTTTGAATAAAGAAAAATCTTTAATATCTTTTTTTTCCAATGAAATCACACAATACAGATAAAAGCGGGGTATCCTGGTGAAGTAAGGCAGGGAACTGAGGGTCCTGCCAGCCAGGCCTCCCCTTCCTAACACCTTCCTTGAGGTGGTTCCCTAAGACACCTCCCAGGAACCCCCAGGCCCAGAACAGTTTGCCACTCATGGTCTCGAAGGTGTCTGAGGCCCCTTTCACACCTGTCTTTCCCTAATGATGTTACAGTCCTGAGGACAGGTGGTATTAGACATTCAGTCAGGGCTATGTGATCTCCCAAAACAGAGCCCCATCTCAGTGGGAGAGATCAGAAGGGCAGAGAGCGCTTAAGAGAAAAAATGGTAAAAAAAAAAAAAAAAAAAAAAAAAAATCCCAGCAGTTGGCCAAGGAGTACTAGTGAACACAG
Source organism: Saccopteryx leptura (assembly GCF_036850995.1). Lineage (NCBI taxonomy): Eukaryota > Metazoa > Chordata > Mammalia > Chiroptera > Emballonuridae > Saccopteryx > Saccopteryx leptura. Next base: position 21,757,823 of record NC_089513.1, read on the forward strand.
AGAAAATGTGACATTCATAAACATTCTGTTAAAAGGCAGCATTTTAGAGTTAGTCACACTTATTTCAAATCTTAATTCTACCCCTGCTGCAATCTTGTGCACATGACCTCTCTGACCCTCAGTTTTCTCATCTATGACAAGTGCCCACCTGGTAAAATTTCTATGACTATTCAATGAGACAATGCATCTAAGCATTTAATACAGGATTACATATATAAAGTAATCCTGTATTAAATAAATAGTAAATGTTTTGTTACTGTTATTATCTAAAGCAGGGGTTGGGAAACTTTTTGGCTGAAAGAGACATGAACGCCACATATTTTAAATGCAATTCTGTGAGAGCCATACAATGACCTGTGTACGTTACCCATTATCCAATAAAAATTTGGTGTTGTCCCAGAGGACAGCTGTGATTGGCTCCAGCCATTCGGAACCATGAACGTGAGCTGTAGGAAATGAATGGATTGTAATACATGAGAATGTTTTATATTTTTAACGTTATTATTATTTTTATTAAAGATTTGTCTGTGAGCCAGATGCAGCCATCAAAAGAGCCACATCTGGCTTGCGAGCCATAGGTTCCGGACCCCTGATCTAATGGTAGGCATCTTTAGTTAAACAAAAATTGTGCAGAGATTGTTGCAAACCATTCTAACAAGTGCAGATTTCAACTTTAAAGGGAAGAATGGAAAGAGCATAGACTTAACCTTTAGTTATGTGATCTCATATCCTTCCCTGCTATTGCCTTGTTTCTATGTTCCCTTTACTGAAAAATAAACAAACTCCCCAATCCCATTTATGTGGAATATCCAGCAGAGACAAAGCCACAGGGACAGGAGGAGACTGGCAGTTGCAGGAGTAGACTGGCTTGGGGAGAGGGAGGAAGAGGGAGAGACTGCTTACTGGCACGGGGTTTATTTATTCTGGGGCGACGGAAATGTTCCGGAACTAGCTAGAGGTGGCATTGGCACAATGTTGCAAATGTACTCAGGGCCACTGAACTTCTCACTCTAAAATAGTTAATTTTGTTATGTAAATTTCACCTCAATAAGTTATCAAAAGTTTTTAAATGGTGTAATATACATATATATATTGTAATGGTGTAATATATATATATATAATTCAGAACCATTGAGTACTTAAGTTGGATTGCTTTGCGTGTATTTGTTAATACGTTTCATGGATATAAATTAGTAAAACATGTAGGACAAACTTTAGATACAAGTAAAATATGTTTCAAAATAACTAAATGAAAAATCAATGTCCACTGTGTCAGAAAACCCAACTCTTCCCTCCAGAGACCTTACTTTGTACCCAGAATCACCCAGGGCCTCCTTGTTCCAAAGGTCTCCATCCAGGATGCAAATACCAGGCAGAGAGAAGTATCAGGGATGCCCCGCTGAGTCCTCTTGCTGCTTGCATGCAAGGCCGCCCATGGGGGACCCCATTCAGGGGATGCTCGGCCAGTGTTGGAACAATAGTCTCCATGCTAACAGTATCACTGATAGTAAGTAACACTGTCAGGGACCACAGACCCCTAACCCTGGGCTCTGCTCCAGGGCTGCTGCTCCTACTGTTTACTCCCCACACTCAGCCACCATTTCTACACACAATCTCTATGCCAGAGAAGCTGGGTGGACAGAGGCTTCTAGCCACAACCTTTCCTACAGTCTCTAGTCCCGGTGATGGGTGGGCAAGTAATCTCCCCCTTTCCTTCTGCTTGGTAACTTGCACTCCTGTGCAAATAACTTCCTCCCCAGCCACTAACTGGCACAGTAGGACCTGTTAGAATAGGCAGAACTGATCCAGCCCCAAAAGGTCTTACTATATATATTGTCTCCCAAGACAACTGATGCCTTTGCAGCTTTAGATATTTGCATATAAACAACATTTCCTAAAAGATACTTCTCTTCTTCAAGTTAGATCAAGAAGCAACTGGCACTATCATCATTGTCGTCGTTGTCATCATACATAGCTAATATCTGTTGAGTACTACATGCTGAGCTCTCTGCTATCTTACCACAACCTGGGAGGTGAGTATGTTTATTGACCCCATATTACAGATGAGGAAATGGGGTTTTGTCATTCATTCATCCTAGCTAGGAAGACCTAGCTAGGTCTTGTGTGTGTGTGTGTGTGTGTGTGTGTGTGTGTGTGTGTGTGTGTTTGTAGATGCGTGTGTGCTTACCAATGTAATATTTCATCTGGGAAAGACAATTAGTAAAATTATTTACCTTACATTTTTAGTCTTGCTACCTATATTAATTCTTTGACTTCTCCATTAAGTAAGTTTGGAAAATACTCGAGTCAACAAATGATAAGTTAGTAGGAATAGTATTGGACTGACAGTTGAAGACCTGAGTTTTAGTCCCCGCTCTGCCATTTGTTTCATGTATGAATTTAGGAGATATCATGTCAACTCTTTGAGCCTTGGTTTCTTCAGCTGTGAAATGCCAGGTAGACTAAATATTGTCTAAAAATCTGTATTTCTATGTACCAGCCACACTTTACATCCTGAACCCATGAGGCAGGACCACATGTGTGCATGCCCAAGCATAAAACATTTCAGGAGCAACCATTTGACCAAGCCATCCATTTATTCATTCCTTCCAGATGGCTTGAAGGGAACTCTCAGAAAAGATTAGCAGCTTGAAGCAAATGACTGTGAAATCCCTGGGTGAGACAGATGCCCTTAATCTGGGGCTCGTTATTGGATCACCTCGGATTCGTCTCCCTTGTCTGGTCTTAATTTGCTTGTTAATAGCTTGTCCTCTTTCTCCTCCACTTCCTGCCATTGTCCATTCTGGTTTCTTTCAGGAATTGTGGTGACCAAATGTCACTCTTCTGTTGGGAGAGGCAGCTTTGCCCGAGGAGTCCCAGGCCCCGCACGCTACCCCTGCTTCAGTCCAGACACATGGATTGTAGAAGGCAGAGCTGATTATAACAGCTGCCATTTTTATCATCTCCTTTGGAGCCAAATAGTTGACTATTTTGTGGGACTTTAAAGTTTAATGGGTGGCACCTGCCTTAATTGCCTGTTCTGTGCATGGATGCTAGTCAGTCTCTTAGGTGACACTTTCACTGTAATAAAAATAACAAAATAAAAAAAAAATATTTCAGAGTTTCAAAAATCTTGTCAAACCCAGTGTTGATGAAATAATGATGAAACAGGCACTTTCAAATGCCACTGATGGGAATACAAATAGGTATGACCTCTCTGGAAGGCAATTTGACATATGAGTCAAAAGTTTTAAATGATACACACCTTTGTTTGGGCCAGTGTTTCCCATTAGAAAGTTGAAATCCAAGAAATAATCACAAGAGATACAAGGCTGTTCATTAAAGCATGTTTGTGGATGAAAAATGTTGGGCACAAAGCAAATTTCTAAGAATGGGGGACAGAGAAATAAATTATGGTACATCCAAATAAATTATGATACATCCATTACAAATCATATTGTAGAAGAACATTTAATGACATGAGAAAATGCCTGTGGTGCTGTACTATGTGAAAAAATTGGGTTCCAAGATAGTATATGTAGGATAACGCCATACAATCTGTATGTATGTTTGTATTACTTAAAAGCAAAACAACAGAAAGTAAGCATATACACCAAAATGTCAATGGTGGAATGATGATACATAATGTTTATTTTCTTTTCTTATACCTTTTTAAAATGTAACTTTATGAAACAGGAAAAATATTTATATATACATTTCAGGTGATCAGGCCACAGAGGGCAGGCAGGAGGTAAGTTTCCTCTCTCTTCTAGGAACAAGCAGTTGTTTCCTTCTGGCTGCTCTACCCTCAGACCTTCTTCTCCTCACACTTCTAGTAGGAGGCCTATGGAATCGTGCGTGGTGGTGGGTGGCCCTTGGAGTCATTCCATCAGATTTCCCAGGCTATAGGCCTGCTCCTCACCAATAATCCAACCTCTCTGGGGCACTAAAAAGCTGACTCGGTACATTCTTCCCCAGTATTCAGTGGCATTATGTCAGTAACTTGAAACTGACCATGATGAAAGTATTTACACCACAGGAATTGGCAAAAGCTATAATTAGGGCTTTTTTCCTGACAGTCTGGGGTGGGTTCCTGTGATCTCTACAGGTGATTTTGATACACACTCAAGTGTGCATTGGGCAGGACATCCTTAGGCCCCAGGCAGGACCACTCATACCTGTGGGTGCGAGGGCCACGTTCAGGGCTATTCCTCTCTGGAGCTCCATTTGCCAAACAAAGAAATTCTAACTTACCCCTGTCAACCAGAGAGTAACAACCTTACCCAAATCACAGAGGCCCTACTCCTTCCCATTCTCCGCTTTTCCATGGGGGAAAGGTGTCTAAGATTATTACAGCCTTAGATCCTGGAAAGACTGTATGCTGCAGCCTACTCCCACACATACATCTAAATTAAAACGATACAAAAGGGCCCGACCGGTGGTGGATAGAATATTGACCTGGGACACTGAGGTCCCAGGTTTGAAAGCCCAAGGTCACCAGCTTGAGCACAGGGTTGCTGGCTTGAGTGCAGGGTTGCTGGCTTGAGCAAGGGATCATTGGCTCAGCTGGAGCCCCCCAGTCAGGGCATGTATGAGAAGCAATCAACGAACAAATAAAAGCCACAAGTACAAGTTGATACTTCTCATGTCTCTCGCTTCCTGTCTTTGTTTGTCTGTCTGTCTGTCTCTCTCTCTCTTGCTAAAAAAAAAAAAAGGTACAAAAGGAAGTCTACCAACATTCAAATTTTGCTGCACTGAGCGAAGTATCACATACCAAAAATTTAATATTAATAATTCTCCGCCTATTTTTTTTCACCCTGCTTTGCTGTTTCCCTAAATAAATGCTTTGTTGGCCTCTTGAGTAATCAACCCAGCACAAAACTGCCACCAAGAAGTGGCATAAATTTCCATCTGAGGCCTCCCAAGCAAACCCTGGCAGCTCCAGTTCCCCAGACACCTCTTTTCTGCATATTCCTAGAAGGTGGTGAGGGCAAAGGTCCTGTTGATACTAGTCTCTTGGCATGGGGAGCCATTGAGGGGCTGTCAGAATGAGACAGATAATTCTGGCCTTGATCTTACTTACATCCTACAGGACAGATGGGACTTTGGGACCAATGCTCTAAATTTGGATGGTCATTGGAATCGAGCAATGCCCAGGACAGCTGGGCAGCCCCTTGCCAGTGAGGACAGAGACATTTTCTTCCTCTTTCTTCCCTTCAAAGTGCAGGTACAGCTGGACTGTCTTGGGACCCATTAGTCTCCCAGCATCACCTTCTGGCTGTTTGGCCATCGCCCATCACCTCTCATTTCAGAGGCAGGCATCTTTCTACCCGCACTCATAGAAGAGAGCAGTCACATAAATAACTTGCATACAAATAAAACCACTTACATTTGGCTCCATTATGCACAGCATGTGTCAGGAACAGCAGATTTGCTCTTCTAATTTACTTTGGCTGCAATTAATATTAAAACGAGGTGGCAGGGAGCAGGGACGGAGCCTGGCTTTAATGACTTGTCATAAGCAGAAAAGTGAGAGCAGTCAGCAACTGGAATCATGCCCTGTGACTGTGAATGGCTGGCTCAGCAGAAGCAGGACACAAAGCAGGTAGCCACTCCCACAACTGCCCCACCCCGGGGTGGGGGGACCCAGGACAACAGCATCACCCTCCTCTCAACAGTTCTCCATGAAATCCCTGCTTTCCACATGCCTGCTGTCGGGAGAAGACAGAGCTTGCAAAGGATCAGCGTGTCCCCCCAGTTGCATCAGTTCTCAGATGGTGTGCATGGCCACGACACATGGCCATGGCGGGACCTGTGGGTTTCGGCACATTGGTTCCGCTTGCCATGGCTTAGGAAAGAGTTTCAGCACAGAGTAAGGGAGGGAAGCATTACTTTTGAGATAATGTGCTATAATTTACTTTTAAAAAGAAAAGTATCTTTATACTTCAACACTTTATTATTAATAATGGCTTGCAACATGCTTCCTCTCTGCTAATGAAACTCCAGAGTCACCACGTCAAGGTGAGGAAACTGACGCCCAGGGGACAGAGAGCACATCCTGTGTCTTAAGAGCTCCGGGATCCAGAGGATCGTGGCTGGGGCTGGGCCAGTGGCCAGGAATCAGACAGAGATGGGCAAGAAGGAAAAGGTCCATGGGGCCTACTCACTAAGTTGGAAGACAAGACAGAGTCCCTTGTGTGGAAGAAAATCAAACCGCACGTGTGTATAATCATACCCTAAACCGGGTGCCTCCGAAGAGCTAGAGGCCGGAGGAGAGGCTGAGGAAGGGAAGCCGAGCTGGGGTGTCAGGGAAGGCTGCATGGATGAGGGGGCTTGAACACCGTTAAGGTTTTGGAAAGTATTTGGATGAGCCTAAGGGCTTGCCCCCTCACTCCAGATAGTGCACTGGGTCCAGGGTCCAGGCAGACAGAGGGGCAGGACTTGAGGTGAAGTGCAGCTCAAGGCAGCCAAGCGTGCCCCTAGTCTTTCTGTTGGGAAGGAGAGTCCTGCCCACGCAGAGGCCATGAACGGGACAACAGCAGACCGTCCCAGAGCCCCTCCAAGGGCCTGTGACCTCTTTCCGTGAAAGGTGGGATGGCCTGGCCACTTCTAAGCAGTGTGTGGCACCAGGTCCTGACATCAGAGGGCTTGGGTTGGGAGCTGTGGTCCCCGGCGCCTGGTGAGTGCTAGTTACCATGTGAAACCTCTGCTCCAGGCTCCCTTTCTACTCTGGGCACTCTGACAAAGTGGGTTTTAATTTTTCACCAGATCTCTGCATTTCAAAGTCAGAGGAGGGAGGGTGAAGGAAGTGTCTCTATGACTCCAAAGTGGTGGGGCCCTGAGGGCTGATCTAAGGCCTGCTGTGCCCCGGGGACCATGCAGGGCTCCCGCTAGGGCAGAGATGGGCCCTCTTCCGGACTGCTTGTGCCCTGCAGTGGGAGCACCCCTCCCTCACAGTTCCAGCTCTCAGGTTTACTCAACCCAAGGGGAATCTGTACTGTCAAGCACTGGAAGCCCCACTCACCTGGGGACTGGGCCTAGAGTTCAGTTCCACAGTCATTTATTGAGCACTTACTCTAGGCTCAGCGCTGGGCACCATTGTTTGCTTACTTAGACACAGATTGAGTGCCCATTTTCCCTAATACTCACAACAACCCTAGTGTTATAACCTCCTTGTACAGATGGAAAAAACAGAGATCTGAGCGGTCAATAACTCCACGGTCACAGTCAGTGAGGGGGAGCACCAGCATTCCACCCACAGGCTGATGCCCAGATCTCTCTCTCTCTCTGCTCTTCCCCACATGCCCAGGAGAGTCACCCAGGAGAGAAAATTACAGGCGCAAAATAGTGACTAACACTGTGAAAAGTAGCACAGCTACAAACACACAAGATGAGAAAAGGAAAAAAAGCAGGAAGCCAACTCTGCATGGAACTGCACCTTCATTGCTATATTTGACTCTCCTGCAACCATGTGGGGGAAGGAAAGTACCCTCTTTGGACCAACATCACGGAAGTACAACATCACACAAATAAAATGGACATTACTATTGATATGATGTTATAGTCACATTATTTTAAACTGAATCACAAATTCTTCTTTGGAGTCCATTCTAAAGCCCATGCTCTTGGCATATAGCTTGCAAAGAAAAAAAAAAAAGAGTCGTACACACATCAGGATGGTTGCATGTTGCCCTCACCATAGCTCCAGGACCACTCCCAGCATCCCCACTGACCACACGTGGACTCTGCTCTGGCCCCCGCAGTGCCCAGCCATGTCTCTGCAGATACCACCTTTCCTCTGTAGAGAAACTACACATACCCGTGCCAGTCTCATCCTGCACCCTGATCACCATCACTCTTTGGCCCCATTAAACTAATCTTACTCTCTTTGTCAAAAATCATACATTTTCAACCAGCTTCTTTCTCCCTGCTCTTTCCTATTTTCCTCAGAAAACAAGTCTCCTGTCTCTTCTCCTCTCTCCCTTCTTTCCTCACTCTCTCCCCATCCTCTCATCCTACCCTCCTCCAGTCACTTCTTCTTGCTGTCTTTTTTAGTTCATTGCATTTGTAACCTTGGGTCAAGGTTGATAAAGTAAAGTGCTGTGCTAGTAACGCTCTACCTCCAGGGCAAAGCACGTCTTAAGTTTTGAAGTATGTTAGACATGATTAAAGAGCCAGAGTCATCAGCCGCCAGAGCCTTGGACAGCGCCCTGAAGTTTCCCCTGCCTAGCCTATCAGCCGAGTTCTCTTCCATCTAAAATTAAGCCTGCTTATCCTGAGTTGCCTTTCTGGTATGTGCCAGAGTGCAGGAACGTACAACACACAGCCCACTCTCTCTTGCAGCGTGAAATACTAGAAAGCTGCTTTCTGTTACATATGCCCAGATAGGACATTTTAGTGACTACAAGGCAGAGGCAATTTCACGTCAATAAGTTGGATGATTATACTTTAAAAGAAATTTTCCCCATGAGATTCAATCAAGTTCTTTTCCTTTGGGATGAAAATACACAGCCTATAAACATTTTAATTTTTCTTGGCTTGGTTTTCATGGAAAAAGAAAAGGCTTGCTTACCAGTAGTATGTGGTATCACATTGACTTCAGTTTAACCCCTGCCTCTGCTGCTTACCAGCTGTGCAACCTTGAGCAGAGCACTTAAATGCTCTATACAAAATGGGGGTTAGAAATAACCAACTCATTAGGCTGTGTTAGGAGTAAATCAGGTGGCATTTACACCAACAGTGATAGTTAATTTTGTGTAGCAATTTTACTGAGCCTGCTATGTGGTGGCGCAGTGGATAAGGCATTGACCTGGAACACTGAGGTCATCAGTTTGACATCCTGGGCTTGCCTGGTCAAGGCACATATGGGAGTTGATGCTTCCTGCTCCTCTTCCTCCCCTTCTCTCTCTCTCCCTTCTGTCTAAAATAAATAAAGTCTTTTAAAAAAAAAAGTTTAAAGGCCTGACCTGTGGTGGTGCAGTGGATAAAGCATCAAACTGGAATTCTGAGGTTGACAGTTTGATACCCTGGGCTTTCCTGGTCGAGGCACATATGGGAGTTGATGCTTCCTGCTCCTCCCCCCCAAAAAATGAATAAATAAAGTCTAAAAAAAAGAAATGAATTGGTTTTTTAAAAAGTTTTAAAATATTTACTGGGCTGCAGCCCCCAGATATTTGTCAAATATTATTCTGGTTGTTTCTGTGAAGGTTTGTTTTTTTTAATATGAGATTAACATTTTAATTAGTAGACTTTCAATAAAGCAGATTGCCCTCCATAATATGGGTTGGCCTCAGTCAATCAGTTGAAGTCCCGACTAGAACAAAAAAAGACTGACCTCCCCTGAGCAAGAGCAAATTCTTAGCGCGCTGACTTTGAACTTCGTCCGCAACATTGGCCCTTCCTGGTACTACAGTAGAATGCCTTCAGACTCAAACAGAAACATGGCTCTTCAGGGTTTCCAGCCTCCAGCCCATCCTGAAGATTTTGGACTTGTCAGGCTCCATAATTATGTGAGCCAGTTCCTTATAATAGATCTCTTTCTATGTATATGCACATCCTATTGGTCCTGTTTCTTTGGTAATGGAATGGTGCCAGCAGTCCAGAAGTTCCCCAGTCCATCCTATGACTCTCGCAGTAATCTTTTTCTCGGATTTCTTTCATTTTTCCCCCACCCAATAGTTCATCAGTAGATCACTACCATACACGTTGCTTTCATTCAACATTGTGTTGTGAGATCCATCTATGTTGTCGAGTACAGCCTACTTTGTTCATTTTTAGTGTCGCATACTATTCCGTTAAGTAAGTCAACCACATTTTATTTATCCTTTCTACTGTTAATAAACTTGTTGCATGAGAAAGAAAATCTAAATTCATAAAATTTGCTGCGCAGCTGGAGCATGCTTACTTCTTCAGCAGACACTAAAATTGAGAGGATGTTGAAAGGTTATGAATGCATCTGAAAATATTGGTATTACACCAACATAAAAGGAAAATAAACTCTGAGCTATCAAATAATGAATCCACTGAGTGTGAAATACTTCTGCTGACATGAACCAGTTTTATTTATTTTATTTATTTCTTTTATTTTATTTTATTTTATTTTTTTCATTTTTCCGAAGCTGGAAACGGGGAGGCAGTCAGACAGACTCCCGCATGCGCCCGACAGGGATACACCCAGCATGCCCACCAGGGGGTGATGCTCTTGCCCCTCTGGGGTGTCGCTCTGTTGCATCCAGAGCCATTCTAGCGCCTGAGGCAGAGGCCACAGAGCCATCCCCAGCGCCCGGGCCATCTTTGCTCCAATGGAGCCTTGGCTGCAGGAGGGGAAGAGAGAGACAGAGAGAAAAGAGAGGGGGAGGGGTGGAGAAGCAGATGGGCGCTTCTCCTGTGTGCCCTGGCTGGGAATCGAACCCGGGACTCCTGCATGCCAGGCCGACGCTCTACCGCTGAGCCAACTGGCCAGGGCCGAACCAGTTTCAAATCTAACCAAAAAATGTAAAAACTTAGGGACAGCTTATTGTGAAGTAAGCCACACATGAACAAATACAAAACCACAATAAGATCTGGTAAAGAAGCAAGTTAGCAGCCCATGCAACTGTGCTAGTATAGATAGTGCGGCTCTGAACTGTCGTTTTTATGCCCCTGGCCCAGTATGGGTGCACACTTGGCATGGGTGAGGAATGCCTGTAAGGGGACCTCATGCTGTGATAAGCTGTAGTGGCTCCTCAGAGCAGACCCTGCCAGCCGTCTTAAGGGGCAGAAAGAAGCAGCGGATAGAGCTCAAGTCTGCTATTCACATTGTGACCAGTTACCCTCCCTTCTTCGGAACAGCCAGCAACATTTGCTCCAAATCTGCAGGCAGTGTTTGAGGTTTCCTCGAGCTTGAGGTCAAGGTTAGCTTGGCCCTTCCCCATCACGCCACCCCTTGTAAGCCTATGCTGTTAGTAAGATAAATTTTAAAAACCCTTCTTACTGTTTTTGTTTATTGAATTATCAATTTTATTTTCCATTACTATCTTTATTTTAATATACATGTTCAGAGTTTCAGGTGTATCATGGTCTAAGCCAGTTTTGTAAGTTAGCCAGGCACTAACTTTATAAGTTAAGAGTTGAAGTTTCAGGATTTCAACAGTATTTGTTGGGAGGAGACTGGGAAATTGTTTCTACATCACAGCAGGGAAAAGGGAACCAGTATTTCATGAGCGATTGCTCAGTGCCCAGCCCATCTGCGAGCCACCTCATTTGATCTTCATTAACCACCATCCTCAACAACCACTTCCATATTTTCCCCCGCATTTCACAGTCAAGGAGAAGGAGGCCTGGAGAAATTAAGTATTTGCTTATGGTCATATGGCTCATATAACCAGTAAGCAATCATGAGGAATCTGGACTGTGAACTCAGCCGGCTTGGGGGATGACCCAGTTTCATCACTTCCAAGTTGTGGACCTTGGCAAACCATTTAATTCCCCATGGGATGAGGATAAGCATGGTGCCCTCTCCATGCGATAATGTGTGTGAAGGTACTTAGGACAACGCCTGGTCCTAGTGAGCACTTTCTACTAGTAAGTAGTTCTTCTTCAACAGCAGAGCCAGGATTTGGACCAGAGTGGGAGCTTAATCCAAATACCCTAAAACTATAGCCATTTATTTGCTCATGACTGCAATTTGGACAGGACAGTCAGGAGAGAGGCTTGTCTCTGTGCCCACATGGCGTCACCTGGGGCAGCTTTCCTGGGGCTACAGGACCCACGTGGACCTCACAGCTGGACTGGCTGGGTCTCAGCCAACTCTCTGCCTCTCTTTCTCTCTCTGTGGTCTCAGAGCCTCCAGGGTCCCTCTGTCTCTTTCCATGTGGCCTCTCTCTCTCTAGCAGAGCAATTAGACCTCGTCACAGGGCCTCTAGGCTCTAAGGCTCTGTCTGAAAGGGAAGTGCTTTGTCTCTTAAAGGCCAGGCCCAAAAAGTCACAGAATTGCCTCTGCTGAGTTCCATTGGTCAAAGCAAGCCACCAAGCCAGCTTGAGTTGCTGGAGGAAGGCAAATAGACAACAGCTTTGGAAGAGAGGTGTAGCTATTGGTACAGAAGTGGAAGCACCTGTTGGCGGCCATCTTCGTACCTAATTTGCCACACCATAGAGAGTTAGAGTAAGCAAGCCCAATGTGGTTAGCATCATAAGAGGAGACTTTGTGCAGCACTGAGAAGAATGGATAGAACTGAATAGGACTAGAAAAGGAACAAGACGTCCAGTAGGAAAGACAAGTCTGAACAAAACCTCAAAGCAGCAAAGTTCCACAAGATGGTGGAAGCCACACTCTCCGGACTGAAGGTAGGGCCTGTGGAGAAGCTGAACGGGGAAGGGGAGGTGGGGGGGTAGCTGCCCTGAGGAGCACAGATGTCATCCCCAGGGCAGCGGGTAGACACGGCCTCCTCTGGGTGGTGAGTGGCTGGTGGAAGTGGGGTTTCAGAAAGAGCTCTCTGCAGTGTGGGGAGGGGGGATGGAGATACTGGAGCCAGCAGTAACGCCAGTCTGAGGAGAGGAGAGACCAGAGTTGTCCAGAGGGAGGGCGGAGGGGGAGAGCATGTCTTGTTTGTGGTTCTTTGCCGGTGTTTTTCTGTCCTCTCTATGATTGTCCTAGGGCAGGGGAGGGAAAAGACTAGGCCTGTGTGAGCCCCCAGCTCCCTGTGTGACAGACCAGGCTTCCCTGTCGGAAACCTGCATTTTTCAGGGTAGAAGGTGACACTCTCCGCCATCAGAAGTTTGGCCCAATCTATGTTTTCCTCAGAAGGACCAGTTTGTTGAGAGCCATTCTCATTCTTCTGCCCTCAGAGCAGGGCATTAACTCCTCAGTGCTGAGCCAGCATCCCCAGACTCCAACTCCTTCTTCCTATACCTTCCCCCCAGGAAAACATCCCTGCCCAGACTTCCAAATAACCCCCGTCTCCCTGCCTTAAACTATGGTCCCCTGGGTGTCTCCCCTCTCTCCTCGTCACCTGCTGTCACTCCCCGCCCACTCAGAGCCCAGCTGCACCCCCTTCTCTGGGAGGCCTGCCCAGCACCCCCCAGTCACTCTGCAAGCCCTCTGCACTCACACACCCTCACACCTCTGCAAGCCCCAGCACTGACCCCCTGTGTTTTCCTAAGATGTTGTGTGTGACACTGTCGCCTCAACACAGCTACACCGGAGGGCAGGGGCTGTCTGTCTCTTCCGCGTATCTCTGTCCCTCACGGAGCGTAGAGCAGTACCTAACATAACAGTGGAGAAGATAGGTTATTCCTGGCCTCTCTGCTTTCCACACAACTAATGTACACATTCTTGGACAACTAGCTGGAGTTAGGGGACATCAGAGTGAAGCCTAGTGGCCCCCTGGAAATCAATCCGTATCCATTATTATTATTTATTATTATTGCCCTTGATCATTCTTTATCAGAGCCATTAGAAGTGTTGAACTGCCTCTCCATTTGTAGTTTGTTAACAGAGGCAGGGTTGGGAGATGGAAGTCGGAGTTGAGTTGCCTAGAGGCAGAGCCTGAGGCAAGGATTTGGCATCCATGATTGATTGAGCGAGTGCTCTCAGGTCAGGAGCAAGGGAAGCGGAACCTGCCCCCAGAGACCTCAGCAAAGGGTATGGTTTCTGCTAACGTCTATTCTCAGCCTGATGGGGGTGAGGGAGTGGTGATGGTGGTGGGGCTGGTTTGCCTGGAACTGTCTTAGTTTTAGCAATGAGGGTTCTTTGTCCCAGGAAGCCCCTCGTTTGTGGGCAAACACTGTTAAAAGGCCAGGTTTTGTATCCCAGGTCCATCAGTCCTTGGCTTTAGGCAGTTCCTGAGCAGGAGAAGAAGAAGGCTCCCAGGCCAGAGGTGAGCATTCATCCCAAAGGCAGGTCTCTGGTGAAGGGGGCGGATGGCGGTACACAAGCCCAGTAAAGGGATGAGGCGTCACTAACAGCATTCATTCTCCCAGGCGGACCCCTACAAAGCATCCCGCTGTCCCTTCTTACACAGCTGGGAAGCAGCACGAAGCCCCAGCCAATCTGCCGACCCCTGCCGCTGGGGGATGGGCCCCGAGCTCAGCCTCCTGCAGGACCCCTCTCCACGCTGATTCTGAGAACACCTAATAGGTTTCATAGAACCCTGTTGGCTTCCTGGTTGTTTGCGACTCAATTAAATTAACAAATTGGTCTCTTTGCCCAGAGTCTTCCCACCGCCTGTATTTTAGCATATGTCAGTCAGGGAGGCCCAGCGTCTCCAGATGGCTGCGCTCTCTCTCTACAGAGCCGATGCCAGCTCGTGGCTGGGGAAGAGTGTGTGTGGAGAGGCCCAGAGACGGGGACAGAGCCACAGTGGGGAGAGATGGAAAACGAGGCAGCAAGACAGAAAAAAATGAGAGCGAGCGAGGAAGTGGGGAGGGATTTTGAGACAGGAGAGCTCTCTTCTCCCTTGCGGGTTAGCCAGCGGTGCCAGGAGCCTACCCTTCCTCCAGGGAAGCCCGCGCCTCCTGGAGGGTGGGGGTGGAGCCTGCAGAGAGTTTCCCTGCAGGCAGTGGTGGCGGTGGTTCTCAAAGTGTGTTCCCTGGACCGGCAGCATCAGCTGGACTTGGGGACTTGTTAGAAATGTAGATCCTCAGGCCTCACCCTAGCTCCGGAATCAAAGACCCTGCAGGCGGGGCGCAGGCACCTGGGTCTCCACAAGCCCTCCAGGTGTTCCTGATGCCTGCTCAGGAGTTTGAGAACCACACTCCTGAAGCCTCAGGGCTTGATCCTCCTTGCAGCAGAGCCGCCAGGGCCCCACGCAGTGAACTCACCCTCAGTCGTGGTCAGGGGCTGCTGCCTCCCCAGAGGAGTGAGCTGGGTGGTGTCCCCGCTGCGACCATCTTCAGAGCCACTTACACATACCTCTCTAGCCTTCAATTAAACATCGGAATTGGGGAACTAGGAAGAGGAGTGGGGGAATGGCCCAGAGGAAGAAAAAGAAAACCTGAAGAAAAAGATGTTAAAAGGCTTCGATGGGTCTGTAACAGCTCTTAAGGAGCAAGCTCTCAGCTCCTGTCATGCAGGACCAAGATGGAGAGGAGGCACTAATGGAAATGCATGCAGCCTGACCCCGGCTTCAGACGCATTTGCTGGAAGGTCAATTTGGGGATTAATTGCCGTGTGCTGTCTGGATTCTGTAGGGAGAGGGGCAGAGGAAGACAGGGGGGATGGGGAGAGGGTAGAGGAAGCAGAATGGGAAGAGAGAAGGAGAAAGATTCTGGGGATCTGGGGCCCCAAACAGAGGCTCCTGCTCCAGACCTAGAGTTTTTAGAAGACTGTTGTCATTGTCCAGCCATCCACCTTGCTCTTCTGGCTTCTGAGGCTGGAGACCAAGGGGTGGGAGGGTTAATGTGGCCCTGGCTATGAGGCCTGTTCTCATTTCAGCAGGTGTGGATATTAAGTTTGGTCCATGTGCTTGGCGTGGGGTGGGATAGAGACTGACCTCAGACCCAGAGGTCTTTCAGGTCCCGGCAGACAATGGGAGGGAGGAACACAGGCTGGATGGCAATGCTACAGCAGGCATTGTCTGCTGGTCTTTGCATGAACTGGCAGTCCAGGTCCTGTTTAGACCATGCCACCAGGCTCCAGCTTGTTGTAGGCTTCCAGAAAAAGTAGCCACCTGCCACCAGGCTGACCAAATCCAGATGGAAGTAAAAACAGCAGGTCATGCAAGAGAAGCTACAAGAAGCTCTCACACCGCCTGAGTGTCAAGGGAAGACCTGGCTGTAGAAATGGGGTTGGAAAGGGGTTGGGACTGCACCCTGTTGTCAGATCCCTTTAAGAATGGGTCTTGAGTCTCCTCTGTATTCTGATGCCTGTACTCTTCTCTTCTCCTTCAAGGGCAAACATCACGCTGGACACCCTGAGTGAATTCCTTTTATAAGCCCCCCCTACCTTCAGGAATATAGAATATTTATCTTCTCTATTTGACACAGCACAGCTAAGGACCAAAAAGTGAAATAACCTGTGCTGAGTCCCTAGCCAGGGGGATAGGGGATCGGAGGAGAGACAAGGATGTAATGCCTGGGTTCAGGGCTCCCCCTCAGGACAGAGACTCTTGTAGGGAAGGTCCTGCAGGTGGGGAGAGAGGAAGGGAGCTGCAGCTAGCAGGGCTCTCCACAATTTGTATTTATCAAGGAACTCCTTTGGTTTGACCTTGAGCAGCAGCTGCAGCTCTCCTCACCTTTGCCTCCTCCAGATGTCCTCAACACCCTAAGATTTATTTCTGCTTGGAAATAGCAACAAGTCAGTGAAAGAATGCCAGGGGAACTGCTCACTTCCCTCTAAGAGACTCAAAGCCCTGTGTCTTACTTTCCACATGGTACCCTGGGCACCAGGAGAATCTACTGTAGTTTGAAAACCGGAGGTCTCAGGATTCCTGCAAACTCGTAAAAGTGGTTTCTTCTGTTTTTAATGTTCAGTTGAAAAATTACGGTTATTTTTACTTCGTATACTTCTATGTGATTTGAGGGTTCTTTTTTTAAAAAAACAAAGAACAGGTATATCATTTTAACATTTTAAAAATAAGGAAAAATAAACAAAAGGAGAAGTAAAGAGAAATTATTTGTCCCAGACTGTTCACTTTTGGGTTTATGTTACTTTTGTTTTTGTGAGTGGTGCTAAACTCTGAATGCATCAGGAGGAAATGAATTCAGTATTGGGGCTGCTTGGAGCTCCCTTCTCGGCCAAGTAGCCCTACCTGGGAAGGCTGGAGCGCTCTCTTAGAATTGACCAGTGGGCCTCAGCCCTGGTGGACTTTTCCATTTCAGTTGTCAAATGAGGTGGGTGGGTGGAGATTAAGGTGAATTAAAGGATTACAGTTGGGAGTACTTAATCAGATACCCAGTATCTACAGAATTGAGTTTGGGATTGGGGTTAACAGCATGTTCTTGTGAAAAGAGGTAATTATTTTAGCGAGGACCGCTTAATTCAGTGGGAAAGCGGCTTCTGGTTTACTAAGCACTCATATGTGTCAATATCTTGAATGCAGAATTGACAGGGATTACTTCAATAATGACCTGTGCTGGCCTTGTTCTTTTTCATAACCCTATTGATTAACTTGATTTGCAACAGGGTTTTGCTGTCTTTTCTAAAGTTGGAAACAGGAAATGATATGCTGACATAAATTTCCCTGGAGCACAGCCATTCATTTAAAAAAAGAAGCAATGAAGACCAACAGACTTTGTTCAATATATGAGAGATGCAAAACCTCATGATGATATGCAAACTAGTGGGAGGTTGGAGGCAGGAGTGAGGCTAGGAATTGGAGTGCCCAAAATACTGTACTCTTTGGTAAAAGCAAAATAAATAGACCTGGCCTCATCCAGGAGGAAGGAGAAAGGAGAAAATAACCCTGATGTTACCTCCTCTCCTTTAGTCCCCCGCCCCCACACCACTCTGCCACTTGAATCTCCTGTTAACTCTTGACAGCTCCTTTCCTGAGACAGGCTTTGAAAAAAGAGAAGTTTTCTTTGTTTTGTTTTGTTTTTAAATTCTGAGGAGGAGAGGCAGAGACAGACTCCAGCATGTGCCCCGACTGGGATGTACCCAGCAAGCCCACTAGGGGGCGATGCTCTGCCCATCTGGGGCATTGCTCCACTGCTCAACAACTGAGCTCTTCTTAGCATCTGAGGTAGAGGCCATGGAGCCATCCTCAGCACCCAGGGCCAACTCACTCCAATCAAGCCATGGCTGCAAGAAGAGAGACAGAGAGAGAAGTAAGGGGGGGGGGGAGTGGAGAAGCAGATGGGCATCTCTCTTGTGTGCCCTGACTGGGAATCAAACCCACGACATCCATATGCTGGGCTGACGCTCTACCACTGAGCCAACTGGCCAGGGCCAAAAAAAGAGAGTTTTTGAGGGCCCTGCAAACCTGAGGTGTGTTGTGGAGTGGGGAAGGCAGAATGGGCTTCAGAAGGGTAACCTCTGACCTGAGGAAAAAGAGATTTGTGGGTCCTGGAGGGGGAAGGGAGAGAAAGAGGGTGTCCCTAAGGGATGAAATAGCAGGTGCCCAGGTCCAAGGACCCAACTAGGGGATTGGATGGAGTGTAGAGGGCCAAGGCCAAACTCAGGATTGGTTTGATTCCTTTTTGTGTCCATGTGGCTTTGGCACTGTTAGGCTGGTGATGTTGAAAATGGCCAAATGGGGAACCACACTGAGCACACGCTGGATATTAGTGTAGCCTAGTGGGAGTGCCCTGCATCAGGCATCTGGCTCCTTTCAGGGTGATAGTGTTGTCCTGGCTGGCACCAGGTGCGCCCAGAAACAGGGACCTGCAGGGGCTGTTGTAGGCACTCTGAGGCTGCCGTCTTGGGTGCAGGGCCCAGGACAAAGCCAGCCCTTCTAGAAGGCTGGAGCCACCGCTGCTGACCCTGGGGAGGAGAGGTGAGCTGGTACTTCTGAGAGCAGTAGCACTGGAGAGCCCAGAACTTTTGTAAGGGTTCAGATAAATTTGGTTTAAAGCACTAAACCCTGTGTGGTAAAGGAAGAGCGCTGAGGCTAAAGGGGGTTTAGAAATGGGGGGGAGGTAGCAAGCGAAGCCAGCTGTTGTGGTCACTTCTAAAGGTAGGGTTGCCAGATAATGTAGAGGGTGCCCAGTTAAATTTGAATTAATGATGAACAATGAGCAATTTTTTAGTATATATATGACCCAAATGTTGCAGTTCTCTGTTTTCTTCCTCCACCTTCCTCCTCCCTCCTTCTTTCTTTCTTTCTTTCTTTCTTTCTTTCTTTCTTTCTTTCTTTCTTTCTTTCTTTCTTTCTTTCTTTCTTTCTTTCTTTCTTTCTTTCTTTCTATCTGGCAACTCTAGCCGAAGGTGATTACAAGTGTTTTTTATTTCCTCCTGTGATTCTTTCTGTATTTGCCAAATTATCTCTTGAACAGGTATTACTTTGGCATCAGGGGGAAATAATTCTGGTCCAAATCCTACGCTCTAACTTCTGAGAAAATGGCAGTTTTATTGTCAGGTCAGGCTTAGGAGACGGACAGTCTGGAGACAGAAAGGACACTGGGTAGCAGGAGAACCCCGCCAGCACCTTGTCCGGGTTCAACGCCCCCTGACTCTGCAGCAGCTTCCAGACTTATGTCCTGCTCGCCGGGTATCATTTCTGTCACAGCAAATCTCTTTAAAACTCTTCCCCCCCTTCCCTCTAAATCTGTTAACAGCACCATGAGTCTTTTTGCACCTTGAGTCCTTGGGCCTTATAGGTCTTTCCTGTCCATCAAGCTTTCCTGGGAGAAGGGCCCTCGGCACCATCGTCGGCTCACCTCACACACTGAAGTGCTCAGGCATCTTTCCTGTCCAAGGTGCTTATCTCTTGGGACTTCGTTACCAAGAGGTTATATATAAAATCATATAGATACCAAAACGTGTAATATTATTTCAGTGCTCTATCCTTCCTTATTTTTAGCCTCTTTGAATCCTTAATGCAATTCTGGTTAAGTAGACCTATATATGTATATCAAAAGCATCGTAAAATATTTAACACCCAGACCACTGTCAGAGTACTCATCTGGACCTCACTATTTAGCACTAATTATAAACAATCCAGCCTGGCCTTTGTCTTTAATGGTTTCCTAAGTACAAAGCTTCTCTTTCTAATTAGACAGTAAGCTGGTCTTTTCCTTCTCTAATCTGTCAGAGCACCTGTCACAGAGTGGGGCACACATAGCACAAGGTAGTGACATGTCTCAAGCCACTTGTCTCAGGTCCTCTTTTGCTCTCCCTTGCCTAAGTCCCCCCAGTACTCCCTCCACTGTTCAAAACAGGCTCAGTTTCTTTATTCATCACTTGTAACATCTGTATCCCCTGATGGATGAGTTATACTTTTTAATCTATCTATCTATCTATCTATCTATCCATCCATCCATCATCTATTTATTTATTTATTTTATATTTTTATAAAGTGAGAAGCAGGGAGGCAGACAGGCAGACAGATTCCCACATGTGCCTGAACGGGATCTACCTGGCAAGGCCACTAGGGGGCGATGCTCTGGCCATCTGGGGCGATGCTCTATTGCAATTGGAGCCATTCTAGCACCCGAGGTGGAGACCATGCATCCGTCCTCAGCGCTCTGGGCCAACTTTGTTCCAGCCTTGGCTGTGGGAGGGGAAGAGAGAGATATAGAGAAGGGCGGGGGCTGGGAATCAAACCCAGGACTTCTACATGCTGGGCCAATGCTCTACCACTGAGCCAACCAGCCATGGCTGAGTTACACTTTTAAAATTTAATTGGCACATCACTCAGAATCACATTTCTCTCACTATTATTAAGTGTGCCCCAAAAACCTCCATTTCTCTCAAAATCGGGGGGGGGGGGCAGATGGTCTTCAATCTCCTTGATTTCCTGGTGTCTGTGAGAATATTGATTAACATGCATTAGTTATTCACCAATGTTGTTTTATATATAAACTTGAATAGCAATGTTGCCATATAAAGTAATTTTAAAAAATGAAATGTTTCCCCAAATAAAAGAAAGCAACACAAATTTTAAAGACATAGACAAGCACAAAGGCAAAAAACAAAAACCAAACTTTAATACTCATATTGTAGTCATTTTATATGTATCTTCCCAGTATTTTTCTATTTATAGACAGAGATATTATATATATATCTACATATCTAGGCAGAAATATATTTTTATCACAAAGCAAAGGCACATATAATTTTGTTACATTTTCTTTATTAAACAACTATAATAAACATTATCCTATGACCAGTCCCTTATTATTGCACATTTAGGTTACTTCCCATTTTTCTCTGCTATAAATAAGGCTGCATTAGAAGTCCTGTTCAGCCACCTTGTGCCCTCCTCTGCTGTATTTCTGTAGAGAACGAGGACCTAGACAGGAAGTATTTGTAAGTTTAGGCATTTAGTTAACCCGTCTTTCAAAGAGGATTGACTTGTCACATGGCACCCCTGAAAATCTTGGTGATAAGATGGGAGCTTTGCATTCCTCTTCCTCCTGCTCACTCAGATCACTTATCAGGGGGCAACAACAGCTTTTTTCCAGGGGCTCCCTGAATACATCAGTATTTCTAGCCACAAAATTCCATTCTAGCCTTTTATTTAGGTGCTTTTATTTATCTATCCAAAGAATATTATTTTTGAGCACTCACTATGTTCCAGGTACCTGAACTATGTTCAGGTGCTAGGGACACGGCAGTGAGAAAAATCATATTTAAGTTAAGGTTACAAAGAATCTTATTGGAAGCTCTGGGCTGTAGATGAACTTGTTAACTGTAAACTTCATCTTAGTGTGTTTGGGCCTTTTCCTTGTGGAACCGCCATGTTGGATGACCAAGGAAGACTCTATCAAGCTCCTGCCCAAAGGGTGAAGGTCTGGCTGCTAGACTTCTGGGAGCTGAGTTGGGGAGTTGGCACCTGGGAATTCAGACTAAAACTACTCTGCTGGCATTGAAATCTAGAACCACTTACCAACCGGGTGAACATGGGCATGTTGCTTAATCTCTCTGTGCCTCAGTTTCCCAGGCCCAGAGGATAATGATACCAGCACCTCCTAGGTTACTATGAGAAATAAAGGGCTCAGTATCTATAAAGCACTTGGAAATTTTCCTGGCACATAGTAAATGCTCAGTAAGTGTTAATCTTGTAGTTACTCTTGGATCAAAAATGTGGCGGTCAGCTCAGGCAGCCACAGGTTACTCCCATAAAAAACACACCATTTTAATACCTCCGTTCCGGGCTCCTGGCCTTGCTGTCCCTGTCTTAACTATCAGGTCAGACCTTACCTTTAAAAAGTACCTTTGAAGGATGTATCCCTTGCTAAGGGCTTGGCTTAGCAAGGGATACATATATCCCTCTATGTGAACTTGTCTTTTAAAACCATAATACTACAGAACATTTGAAGGATTCAGTTGGACCATCAGTCTTCAAAATAAATGCAAACACAGTGATATTCCCATTGTGCAAAGGTGAAATCAGCATCTAGGTCCTTAACAATTTAATTCTACACCAGCCCTGATGAATTTCTGACTCTTGAACACCATTAGCCCAGAGCAGGCTGGGCAACAGATGATGACCCCAAAAGAGGAACTTCCACTGCTTAGGAACAGACTCTTTAGAAAGAAAGCGTTTTGCTGTCATTTTTATAAAGTAAAGAGCACCTAAAGCACTTGGCTGAGAGAAGTTTTATAAGTTATAAAACCTGCATTTTGACCCCATAGCTGCCCCTCATCAGTGGACAGGTGACTCAGCCTTTCTGGAGGTCAGCTCCCTCATAGTAAAATGAAAGGGTTCCCTTCCAGAGAGATGGCAAAATGTACATTTCCCTCCTCTCTCTCTCTCTCTCTCTCTCTCTCTCTCTCTCTCTGAAACCCACCAGAATGAACAAAGGCCAAAAAAAGAAAAAAAAAAATTCTAACGTAGTATGACTAGGGAATGACCATGATCTCTTATCACAGATTTGACAGGGGGGGGGGGATGCATTTATTCATTCCTGTTTCATTCGTTCAACATTTCTGGAGTGTCTCTGGGGTGCCAGCACAGTTCCAGGCGCCAGGAGCTCCATCAGCTATGTATAGAGAAGACTGAGCCCCGAGAAAGGAGAGCGCCAAGGTCTGACACCTTCTCTGATTCAAAACAGGTACAGATTTCAGATTGTCAGTAAGAAGGTTCATAGGGACTCTGTAGTGAAGACTTTAATCTTTTCCAAAGAGAGGTCTGGTCTTTGCCCACAGCTTCTGGGAAGTAATCTCTAAAGCCCCTGGAATGTCATGCCTGATAGGAATGTTTTTGTTTGTCCGGGTCCTTGGTTCACTCTAGATAGTCCAACAATGTGATTGGGGGGTGGGGAGAAGATTGGAGTAACAGGGTATCAGCATGACCTTTGGAGGGACAGGAGACGGAGAGCAGGTACATGGGCAGTCAACCATATCTATGTGACAGAGCCCTAATAAGAACCCTGGACACTGGGTGCACTGCCCTGGTGGGCAGCACTCTGTATCGTCACACATCATTACTAGGAAAAGGGGCAACTGGAAGGTCTGCACTTGGAACTCTTCTGGACTCAGCCCTGTGTACCTCTTCCTTTGGCTGATCATGATCTGTATCCTTCCGCTGTAATAACTGTAACTGTGAGAGTAACAGCTCTGGGTCAGTTCTGAGCCCTTCTAATGAGTTATCAAACTTGAGGGTAGTCTTGAGGACCCCTGGATTTGCAACTGTTGTTGCAATTAGTGAAGTGAGAGTGGTCTTGTGGACTATGGCTCCATAATGTTACAGGGTCCCTTACCATGGATACGGGATAAAGGGAATGTGTTGCTTGGGACCCATTTTCATGACAGCTGAGGGAGAGCTCGCAAGACTGTGGTCCTGCTACCTCACTCCATTTCCTAATGGAGAACGCCCTTCAGGATGACTCTGTGGTCCCAAAATGAGGAAACAGGCCAAACCAAAAGAGAGCTTCTCCTTCATGGGTGAGTTATGTGCACAGGGGCGAGGAACAGGGGCGACATGATTAGATTCTCTTCTGCAGCTCCTTCCGCATCCCTCCCCACAGGCAGAGGTCACCCTTGGGGGCAGACATCAGTGACCCATCTTCCCACTCAAATTCTAAGTGCACTTAACACACCACTTAAGAAATAAAAAAGAGAAATATTAGGGATGATCCACAAACAGAATTCTCGGACAATTAATGAGCTGGAAAAGAATGTTCCATCTGAAGATGAATAATATGCCTCCCTCACTCCCAAGAATTCTATGCATTGATACTACAAAAAGAAAAGAGACAAAGATGGAAAAAAATATGTCAAGTACCAGTTAGATAAAGAACAAGAGAAGAATTACTCTAGAAAACAAAATACATTTTTAGATTACATTCTCTAGAGCATTAAAATCATAAGGTTTTATAAGACATGCTCAAAAAGAAATGATACTTGAGGATAATAAAATGTAACATTTGCTGAGTATTTACTATGTGCCTGCTGCTGTTCCTAGTGTTTTTATGTATTAGTCATTTAAAACCCACAATACTATTATTTTCTCCATATTACATATGCCGCACTAAACAATCTGTTCAAGTTCACTGCTAAGTGGTGGGCCTGGGCTTCAACCCTAGATGGCCTGACTCTTCACTTCTAGCCTGTACTACCTGATATTTTTGAAAAATTTTTACTAAATAAGGCCACAGTGCAAATCTAAATAACTACTCACAAAAATTAAGGGGTATTTTCAAAATGAGTATGAAGCTATAAAATATCCCCTAATTTTTGTGAGTTGTATAAATATGAAGAGAAAGAAGCTAAACTGACTGTATTATCTGACTGCAATGAACCATCTTTCACTACTCTATCCTAACAAATTAAAAATATGAATGAATGGACAGTTTAAAAGTATATAAAAATCATTCAAAATAAATGAATAAAAAGAAGGCAAATCAAATTAGGAAGAACAAACAATGGGATAGATTGAGAAAGAAAGTTGTCACAGTGTCAGGCTGGAGAGTTTTATGGGTGAATTCTTCAAGGAACAGATTAATTTTGATGCTATTTAACTATTTCAAAGCATTACAGAATAAGGAAACTTTCTGCTCTCCTTCGCCCCCCCCCCCCATTCAGCACGATATGGATGCCTGTAAAGCTGATTATTAATGTGGCAGGTGCACATACTTACCTGTGTGTGCACACAACCTGTGCGTCACATGAGATGCTCTGAGCTCAAGTAATAGAATCCTTGAGTAAAAGTGACTTAAATACCAAGCTATTTACTATTAAACCTTACAGAAGTCTGGGGTGGGTGTTTTCATTACTGGCCCCAGACATGAACGAGACCCTCAGGGACCACTGCCCAGGCCTCCTGGCCTCAGAAGTGGGAGGAGAGCCGGAGTTGATAGGTGGAGGTAGGGCAGGGAGCCAGAACCAACCCCGGAAATCCTCCTTGTGTGGCCCATGCTGCACCGCTTACCTGCACCCATCTTGTGTGCTGGGGTGTTGATGCCCTGTTCCAAGTTAGTGGGAACTCTGCATTGTATCTATTTTTAAATATTTTTGTTTGTTTGTTTGTTTTTGTATTTTTCTGAAGCTGGAAATGGGGAGAGACAGTCAGACAGACTCCCGCATGCGCCCGACCGGGATCCACCCGGCACGCCCACCAGGGGCGACGCTCTGCCCACCAGAGGGCGACGCTCTGCCCACCAGGGGGCGATGCTCTGCCCCTCCAGGGCATTGCTCTGCCGCGACCAGAGCCACTCCAGCGCCTGGGGCAGCGGCCAAGGAGCCATCCCCAGCGCCCGGGCCATCTCCGCTCCAATGGAGCCTTGGCTGCGGGAGGGGAAGAGAGAGACAGAGAGGAAGGAGGGAGTGGGGGGTGGAGAAGCAAATGGGCGCTTCTCCTATGTGCCCTGGCCGGAATCGAACCTGGGTCCCCCGCACGCCAGGCCGACGCTCTACCGCTGAGCCAACCGGCCAGGGCCTATTTTTAAATATTTTTATTATCACCCCTAAATATACCAAATATTTCTGGAAATGAAGTATCTGCCTAAAGTTATATTTCAGATCGGCAGGAAAAATATGACTTATGCAGATATCCATTCTATTTTTTTTAGAAGAAAATAAGGCTTGTTTTCTGCCTCACCCATTCGAGTATTCATTCAAAGGTTAAAATATTGAAGAGAGAGAAAGAAAAAAGAAGCTTACCAGAGGAAAATAGGAATGAATTATAATCTTACAATGAGAAAGGCCTTTCTAAGCATGATGTAAAAAGTACAAGCAATAAAGAAAATGTTTGATACATTTGACCACTTAAAAAACTTGGCCATTTTGTATGAAAAAAGAAGGACATTATAATAAAGTCAAAAGTAAAAATATAAAATAAAAACTGAATCACAGATCACTGTAAAAATCTTATTTATAACACATTGAACAGATAAGTGACTAATCTCTTTTATGTAAAAATCAATGAGAGCTCTTACAAATTCAGGCCCAATAATTAAAAAGTTTACAACATCACTAATACTGACACAAATAAAAAATAAACAAAAATGAGATTTAGCCTGACCAGGCGGTGGCACAGTGGACAGAGCGTTGAACTGGGATGCGGCGGGCCCAGGTTCGAGACCCCGAGGTTGCCAGTTTGAGCGCAGGCTCATCTGGTTTGAACAAAGCTCACCAGCTTGGACCCAAGGTCACTGGCTCCAGCAAGGGGTTACTCAAACTGCTGAAGGCCCACAATCAAGGCACATATGAGAAAGCAATCAATGAACAACTAAGATGTCGCAACAAAAGACTGATGATTGATGCTTCTCATCTCTCTCCATTCCTGTCTGTCTGTCCCTATCTATCCCTCTCTCTGACTCTCTCTCTGTCTCTATAAAAAAAAAAAAGAGATTTACTTGTTTGCTCACAAGATAATACCCAATGTTGGCTAGGGTGTGGGAAAATGGGCACACTCAAATGTTTGTTAATATAACCTTTTAGGAAGGAAGTTGTCAAATCTATTGACAGTTAAAATATTTATACTTATTGGAAGAATCATTTCTGGCAGCATCCTTTGTAGCTCATAAAATTAAAAACAACTCAAATATCTATATGGACTGAATAAAACAAATTGGAATATTTTTATTAAGTCAACAAAATATGGATTGTTTGCCATCTGACGAAGCTTGTATTTTTGTGGGAGGAATGGCACAGCAAGTAATTAAACAGATACCAGGTTTGTTACCAGTGCTTCAAGGGAAATAATCACGGTGATGTTTTATAGCAAAGATTGGCAAAATATGCTCTTAGACCAAATCTGGCCTGCCATTTTGTGTGTGTGTGTGTGGGGGGGGGGGGGCTTGAGAGTTAAGAATGATTCTTACACCTCTAAATGGTTGGGGGGGTGTTAAAAATGAGTGCTATTTCATACTGTGCAAATTATATGAAACTCAAATTCCAGTGTCCACAAATGAACTCTTATTGGAACAGAGCCATGTTTATTTGCTTGCATATTGTCTACGGCTGCTTTTACCGCTGCTGTAGTTGAGTCACTTTCTACAGAGACTGTCTGTCCTAGATTATTTATTATCTAATCCTTTGCTGGGAAAGTCTGCTAACACCCATTTTAGAAGAAATTAATGGAGGACCCAAGAGAAATGGAAACATCTGTCCATGCAAAAACTTGAATGTACACAGCAGCATTATTTTAAGAGGCCCAAAATATCTATCAGTTGTGTGGACAAACAGAATGTGGTAGTTCCAGATAATGGAATCTTACACAGCAACAAAAAGGAATGAACTGTTAATAAATGCTACGACATGGATGAACAAAAACATTATGCTAAGTGAGAGAAGTCAGTCACAAAGGGCCACGTAGTATGATTCCATTTATATGAAATGAGAAGAATAAAGCATAGGTACAGAGATAAAAAGTAGACAGGTGGTTACTTAGGCCTGGGGCCCCCGGAGGAAGTAGGGAATGACTGCTAACGGGGTGATGAAAACGTTCGTAGTCCCCAGTAGTTTCTTTTGGGAGCTGCTGCACCGCTCCTGGACTGTTTACCTCTGCACTTGTGATGGAATAAAAACAGTGTATTTTGTTAAGCTGCTGTAGTTAGGTTACTATTAAGTGAGGCTAAATGTAATTCCCAGATGATACAGTGAGTTAGAAAGCCAGGGAGAGGAAAGGAATGGTCAGATAGTTAGATGGAGAATCAGTATAGCATCTCAGCGGCCAAGGGAATAGAGTTTGCACCAAAGAGGGCCACTTGCTGGCAATTGTAGAATGGGCCAGACGGCAGTTGTAGAAAGGGCATTCTAAGGACAAGTGTAGCAGAGCAGAGCTGTGAGTGAGATGGGAGGCTGGCAGGACAGCGTTGTGTAGTAGAGGAGAGGTCCAGGGAGTTAGGGAGGCAGAAGGCAACACATTTGTCAGGCTGTTGACATGAATGTTAAAAGTGACTGGAATAATGGTGGGGTGAAAAAAAAAAGAAAAGAATGAGAGCCAGGTGCCAAAGAATTATCTAGGAGCTTAGGAATGGGTCCCAGAGAGCAGGACGAGTGCTCCATTTAAAGAGAGTAACAGCCAGCACCCAGACAGCATTTCACCAGCCCGTCTTGTCTTGGTGGTGTCACAGCAACTGTTTGTTTCCATTTTTCCATGGTTGGCCAGATGCTCTGGAATCTCACTCTTGTGATTAATAAAGTTGGACCTAGAAAGCCATGTGCCTATTGACTAGCTTTGTGGGAAACCTGCCTTTCCTAGGACCAGCACACTGAGAATTATATGTTTTTCTTGGCCTCCTTTACCTGGTATCCAGGTAACTGGAAAATCAAATCCATAATCACAAGATTGCTTGATGAGCCCAGAACCAGAATGCTTCAACTAGAGTGATTTTTCAGGAGTGATGGCGCAGATGAACCTCTTTATCTGGGCTGTGTGCACATCTCTCAACACTGGGCCCCAAGTCTTTCTTCAGTTGTACAGAGCCCCTTACGGCTGCTGGAACTATGGCTTCCTTCATGCTGTGATCTGAGCATAAGGATATCCAATAGAGGATAAAGAGTTGACCTGGAATGCTGAGGTCTCTGGTTTGAAACCCTGGGCTTGCCTGGTCAAGGCGCATATGGGAATTGATGCTTCCTGCTCTTCCCCCTCTACTCTCTCTCTCTCTTTCTCATTCTCTTTCTCTCTCTCTACTCTATAAAATGAATAAATAAAAAAACATAAAAAAGAAAAGGATATCCATTAGACATGTGGGCAGGTCTGACAGGAGCATGTTTCTCTCTTCTCAGCAGCTAATTTAGAACCCACCTGTAGCTAGGTAGTGAGACTTCTGTACATGGTATTCTCATCTGTCATGCATTGATTAGTACCATTTTCTCTTTCACAGTGTGATAGTTATTTAGCTTCATCCTTGCTATCAGGGGTGTAATACTGACACCCCGATAAACCAAAGACAAACATGGGTCATCATCACCTCAGTTCTTTCCAGGTTGATATCCTAACTTAAAGTACAGAACCAATACAACTCCTAATGGTGGCCACAGGTGGGCCAAGTTGCCAGCCATCGATGCTTGTGCCTGCTCCCTTCTGCACTGTGGGCACGGGAAGGTCTTCCCCACGGAGCAGGCAAACATTTGCCTGATGTCCGATGCATGTACTTTTTGGCTCAGGAAATATGGCCACTAAACCCATGGGATAACACTTGTTCTGGGTGTTTTCATAGAGAGTAGGGAACTGTTTGGAAAAGGTGAGCAGGTAATATCCTTTATCCCTAGGCACAACTCTGCAAACTGCCTTGAGGTGGCCATCCCCCCCTCCCCAGAGGTGCGGCCCCACTCTGGTCCGAGTGCACCTCTTTCAGACAATATGGCAGCAAGGTACCTGCCCAAGAGGACAGGGGCGTGGACACCTGGGTGCTCCTGAGCAGTGGAGGGTCCTGGAGAAGGGGAGGCTGAAGACAAGACTTGAGGTGCCATGGCAGCAGCCATCAGACCATCAGATTCCTGAAAGGACCACCAGGAAGTAGTCTGGATACAAGAAGACAGTAGAATGGCTTATTCTGAAGGAAATTGGATGTTTGTGGAGCTTTTCTCAAACAGAAGCCAAGTGAAATTGTCAGGAAGAATATGAAAGGGATTGATTATTTTATTGGGAAAAAGGTCAAACCTTACAACTTTTGAGGTCCCTTCCAATGCTGATTTGCCAAATTCTGTGACCTTACCAGACTTGTACGCGGAGAGTATCCCATGTTTTTGAATGTGTGTGTGTTTATGTATATCCTGGCCATTGGTTGTTAAAATCCTCCCAACCATAATCTTGAAATGAGTAGAAGAGTTTAGGTTGCCTATAAACGGGCACAGAACATCATCACTTTGGAAATAAATCTTAAAGCCCCAGGTGTACTTGGCATTGAAAGCACAGAGTTGCCCTGGTTTGGATATGCTAATATGGAAACTAGTTAAGAAATATGAAGTGAAAACAAAGCAAAAGTCAGCAGCATGAGTAGTATACCTCCATCCATGTTTAAAATGCTATATATGCATATAAATACATGTACTTGTATTTATATATTCATACAGAACTCGGGAAAGATACCCAAAAACCTGGTAACGGCAGTTGTGTCTGAGGAAAACTGAGTGGCTGAGTATATGAAAGAGAATTACTTTCCACTAGATTTATTTTTGGTATTTTTTTTTTACTTTGATGCAATGTGCTTCTGTTATCTATCAAAACAATGATGATGATGATGATGATGATGATGATGATAATCCTTCGCTGCCTTATGGAGGAACCCCTGTTAGTGGCAAGTGCAGGAGGGGTGTGAAGAGGGCAGCATCTAGGGGTCCCAGGCAGGCAAATGTCCACATTTAAATGGATTTCAATCTTGCTCAAATTTAGAAAGCATTTGTGGTGACTTACATGTGGAACTAGATTAGTTGGAACTTGAGATGCTCTCAAATGGATCATTAAAAAGAAAAAGGATCTCGTGACTGTTAATAGGTAAACAAGTGGTATCACCTTGTGTTTTGAACACTCCTCTAATGCTTATACTCCTGGATGGGCAGTCCTGACACCTGGGCGGGGTTTTTATTTTGCCACCAGCTAGTGGCATGACCTTGGGCAAGGCACTCCATTCCTCTTGGGCTCCTGGAGGAGTAAGTGCACAGATTTCATTATCGAATGTATTCTGTCTGAATCGGGGTGTGTGTGGAAAAACCACTGCAGAGCAATAAAAACTGAAGATCTTGGGAAATCAGAGAGCCTATCAAGGAAACCACAGCCGAAGCTGGGCTAAGCCTCGAGAGAATGACCATATCCTGTTTTCTGCTGGAGCCTCGGCAGACTTTTCACCAGGTTCCAGTGAATCACCAGATCTCCGTCCTGTGCTGCTCCAGGCACAGCTCGCTGCACAGATGGTGCTGGGAGCCCAGCAACCTCGTTAGGCGGTAAATCTCTTCTCCAGCGCTCATCCCAGCAAGCATATGCTTAATTAGGCAGGCTGTGTGGGACTTCCACAATACCGATGATTGAAAATCAGTGCAGGAGATGGCTCGTGTTCATCTCAAAAGAAAAAAAAGAAGGAAAAGAAAAAAGATACACATATGGATAAGATGTGACTAAATTAAGGAAGCCGATTTTGTTAACCTTTCAATTTTTTATTGTGTACTTAACTTGAGAGAGACTAATTTTAATAAAAACACCACCCTAGACTCTTTTCTGATCTTGTTGAATATGCAAACATATCTTTAAAAATATTTATTGTACTTTTATTTCAAAGGTACTGCATTTATAGAAATGTAATTTTACTTCAAAGGTAATCATGCTTTTTATAGAAAAGAATTAAAAATGCAGAAATATAAAGTAGGAAATATAAAATTCATGAAAGAGAGAAAGAAAAAAAAGGTACCATGTTAGCAGGGTTGCAGTTTATTCAAGTTACACTTAGCTGTGTTAAGAAACCAGAGTTTCATTATGCTATAAAATGTTTTAAATGCTCTGTTAATTCTCATGAGCACCTCACTCCTGGATGGTGTTAGTCATAAGACTTGCTAATGAATAGTATCCCCATGTCCTCTGGTTAAACATGTACTTTTAATTTACAAACTCAGACTTCCCAGAGAGCAATTTCCCACAGAGTGTCAGCTGCTCCCTAAACTTGGTGCTGTCACTGACGGGCACTTCTTTGGATCATAGGCATCATTGCCAAGGTCTTTGAGTCCTGCCATTCAGCTGCATATGCTTCTGCCAGCCCCCTGACCCTCTCAGCACTATGGCATTCTCTACCAGGGCACTTGGCTTCATGTGGGTCCTTCGCTTGCTGCAAGCAGGCCATGGAGAACCAGGAGCATACTGTTTGTCTAACTCCTGTCCAACTTGCCTCAACCTCTCTCTGCCCTGGAAGTAGCCACAGGTAGGGTTTCTCCTACATTCCAACCCAGAAAATGAGCTACTACCCCAGTGCCCTTGGGCTTCCCAAAATGTATTTGTATGTTTTGTGCCTGCCTGGCCAAAGTGGAGAGGAAAAATCTCCTGTATTCTCCTGTGTTCTGCCCCCTGCGCAGGAAAGGTCTGTCTTTGGACTCTCAGCTGTCTCTGTAGGATATCCTCCTTGCCCTAAATCAGCCAAGCTCGACATTCAGTCATGATAGGCAGAAGAGGAAGTTCTTCCACAAAGGAAGAAACTGCATTAGCCCTCAATCTGCTTAAACAGGAGCTACAGGAATTTAGAAACCCTGTTTGTCCTGACAAAGTCTGTCTCTCAAGACTTTTGCCATGCTATAAAACCCTAGTCTGGATATCAAAAGCAAATGATTAACTCTTCCTTTTTCTTACAATACAAACTATAAGTAAAAACATAAGAACTGCCATTTCCCCTGAACCCCTCTATACCTCATTCCCCTTTGTCCAACACAGATGGATTTCATAGGCTGATTAAAGTCAAATGCATGGAGCCATTAAGAAAAAAAACACATTAATATACTTAGAAATATTCCTCCAGTTACATAATTTTTATTGTGCAATTATTCTGGCGACTAGTAAGATGGAATATTTTAAAAAACATGTCTCATGTTTAAATATCTTTTTTTTTTACTGCTTTAGAACAGTTCTGCATATAGTAAGGCTATTAACTCTTTAATGTATCATTTTTCAATAATATGTTTTTTGGTCTTATAAAATGTTTTATGTAAGCAGATATATCATTCTTGCATTTCTATTTCTTTCATAATATTATATTTTGGAAAATCTGTCCCAAGACCATTTAAAATACTCATTTATATTTCTTCCACATTTTTTGATCACTAAGGTCTTTATGATTTTATTTTTTCCCTTTACTATATTGGGAATTTACTTTCAGATATAATGTAAGGTGAAGCTCAAACTTGACTACTTCTAAGTTGATGATTTTTACAGGGTCATTTGGTAAATATTCTAGAAACAGAAATAATGATATTGCTGTATTTGGTGTGGGTGTATTAGTTTATATTTTTCATCACTTAACTTCTTTTGAATGACAGGCATATACAACCTCTTCCATCCCAATGAGTGGTTTCCTCCTGAGTAATCCCTTTGGAAGACTACATGATTATTTTAAGGAAGCTTCCATTGCTGGAAAATTCTTTGCTGATTTCCTTTAGAAATTGTTCTTGGAAGCAGCTTTTGAGCCACATAGAAAACCAGTCTTGTAACTTAATAATACTTCTTTTCGGACCCCAAATTGAATGCTGCAGCTCGATTACCCACCTTATTTGCCAGGGAATCTAATTCCAAATGACTCCTTCCTGTTACCAAAGAAAAAATATACTTGAAAGCATGCTGAAGATGGGGAAAAGGATGGGCCTCAGTTCTATTATGTTTGTTTTAACATTAGTCTTAGGACTTTATAGTAGCATTTGATCAGGTGTGTCTATGCGTGTACACAAATAAGTTTCAATCTTCCTGCTCTATGTATTTGACTGTAACTATAAATTAAAGTCTGATAGAAGCATAAGAAAAAGTCATGTGCTCTTGGGCAGAAGGTGAACTCCTAGAGATACTGACCTCTAAACAAACTCAGTGGTCCTTCTCTCTCCTTCCAGGAAGAGACTCATTGGATCCTGGTCTTCCTAGGTGGAAATAGCAAGTACTTGGAACAGGATAAGCTCTGTATGTCAGAAGAAAAGCCCATGATTCCATTTAATTTTTTCTAGGGCTCTACACACTTTTAACAACAACGTTGACTAAAGGAAAGAAATGCCCAAAGTGATATCCCTCTGGATTTTATACATTTCCCAATTTTCTAATTGCTACAGCTATTGCCAACGAAACACACGAAAGAATGCCCCATAAGGAGAGGTCTTAGAACACACCACAGGATAGGACTGCAAATTTCAGTGATTACAAACAATTAGAGTGGGCAGCCAACATGTAATTTTCCTGTTAGGCATGGGCATAGAAAGAGAAACTACTTGGTTGGAATAGACAGAAACAGAGCCGTTTCCCTTTGTGCAAAAATCATACTTGATCAAGTGGAGATTAAAGCTAATGTATTCTCCCCCCATTTGCTTTTAAAATTGAGGGATGTGGAAATTAGTGAAATTAAATTCACAGCTGCATTAGTTGCAAGTAACAAAAAAAAATCTTATTTGATCTTGCATAAGCAAAAAAGAGGAATGTTTTGGCTTGTGAGGAAAAAAGAAAGCATTAAATATCCAAATAATTGGAGAGCCAGGGATGCAGAGGGGCCTGCAGGAAGGGCTGGAATCATGGCCCCATGTGTGACCAGAACCGTTTCCTTCTATTCTGCATTTTGACTTCTTTCCGGACTTTGGTTCATTCCGCCTCACTGAAGACCAGCCTTCTCGTGCCAGAGTGGATGTCTGTCCCCAACTCCTAAATGTTATTATCACTACTACTGGAGAGATATTGCCTATCATACTGCTTTTAGTTTGAGATTTAAAATTCCTGCTGTTGGAAGGCTACCATTCAAACTATAAATATTGTAGATCTCAACAATCTCTGTACAGATTGGCATTAAATGTCAAAGAAGGAGTACCTTTTCTAATTTCCACTAAGATCCCATATGGGACTTGTAGTGACCCTGGGTAAGGTTCTGATTGGCACAGGGTGGGTCAGATGCCTACCCCTGGGCCAGCCAACTATGGCCATAGAATTGAGATCATCCAAGAACATGGCAGCCTCTAGGATTCTTATAAGTGAAAGAGGAACAGTTTTTAGGGAAAGGCTAGTTCCCTAAAGAAAGGAATATTTGCCTGATGGGCTGACAAAATATTGTCTGCTACAGCAGTTTTGTGAGCCTATTGCACATTTTCTCTCTCCTTTGAAAGGATTTCTTTCTCCTGCTCTTCTTCTTTGCTAAGTTTAAAGTCTAATATGGCAAGGATGAAAGTTTCATATGTTCCCAGAGCCAGCACAAATACTATTTGTTAAAAGAACACATCAATTAATTTATTAGATGGTTAATCTGAGTGTGGAACATCTTTTCTTTTTCATTTCTTACTTCCTTAAACTAAACAGTTAAAGTATTCTCTTTTAGTGAGGATTTGGGTGTGGTAAACTCTCTTGGGTTGTATGTAGGTGTCTATATTTTGCCCTCTCTTGAATGACAATTTAACTGCATATTCTAGCTTGCCAAATATCTTTTCTTGCATTTTGAAGATATTAATCCATTATCATTTGGCCTATGTCGTTGTCAATAAGAAGCCAGCTATTAGTCTGTCATTTATTTTTAGGTGATATCTTTTCTTGTAACAATTCTTAAAGGTTTTTAATTTTGATATTTTTCAGTTTTACTGTGAAGTATCTAAGTGTGGATTTTGGCTTATGTTATTACCTGATACTTGGTACTTTTTAGCCAAGGATATGTCTCATCCCTTAATTCTGGTCAATTTTCAGCTGCCACCTCTTCAGTAGTTGTTTCTCCTTCATTCTCTCTTATTAGATGTATTATACAGTTTCTCTATTTATTCTCCATGTTTTTAAACTATTTATTAAAATGTTTATGTGTTTTGTGCTGCATTTGGAGTGAATTGTAGTACTACCATCTAATTCATGCCTTTGTTCTTTAAAAGTATACAGTGGCCTATTAAGTTTTTAATTTCAAAATATATATTTTTATTTCAAAATTTCTAATCAATTTTGTCATATATAGCTATTCTTATTTCTTCCTGTTTGCTTTTTTTGTCTTTCATTTTATGGGTATGATTTTAGCATGTGACATACTTACATTTAGGTCGTTTTCAGAACAACCACTAAGACTGATCTCTAATGGAGCAAATTTATATATTTTTTTCTTCTCTTTAGATGAGAAGAGAGGATATAGTGCGGAAGATTTCTGCATGCACTTTGACCGAGACCCACCTGGCAACCCTATCTGGGGCCAATGCTCAAGTACTGAGCCACTTTCAGCAGCTGAGGATGATGTGCTCCAACAGAGCTGTCCTCAGCACCAGGGCCATGCTGGACCAACCAACAGAGCCACTGGCTGCAGGAGGGGAAGAGGGAGAGAAGGGAGAGAGGAAGAAGGGAGAAGCAGATAGTCACTTCTCCTGTGCGTCCTGACTGGGAATTGAACCCAAGATGTCCATATGTAGGGTTGATGCTCTATCCACTGAGCCACAGGCTAGGGCCCAAATTTGTATTTTATTTTATATTTTTAGAGAATTAAAAACTTTTTCTCTTTCAATTGTAGTTGACATTCAAAATTTGTATAGTTTCAGGTGTACCAGCAAATTTGTATTTGAATTACTGGTCTCAACTATGGCCTTTCTTAGCCTTAGATTTCTTCAGATGCCTTGTATAATTTTAGT
This sequence comes from Saccopteryx leptura, assembly GCF_036850995.1. Lineage (NCBI taxonomy): Eukaryota > Metazoa > Chordata > Mammalia > Chiroptera > Emballonuridae > Saccopteryx > Saccopteryx leptura. Next base: position 21,794,100 of record NC_089513.1, read on the forward strand.
TTCAAATTCCCTGTGGGAAGGACAGTTGTTTCTATTTTCTTTCCTGTTTAGTAGATTTGTGATTGCTTTCTTATTTGTTTCCCCCATTCATACCCCAGTGTCTCAGTCTAGGTCTTATGTATATGAGTCTTATGTATAACCAGTTCTTATATATAGCTGTGGTTGGGTGGCCTGGTGCTATAGTGATATTGCAGATGTTTCAGATGCAGTTTTCAGGCCACTGAAGAGCTTATTTCATTTTCTGGTCATGGGACTGAGGTTCTATCCCTTACCTTGCTGGAGTTTCCTCCTGCCTTTATAAAATCTGCAAGCACACACATTAGTCAACAACACTTTTCTTTTTCAGCTTCCCTCATGATTAGGAAAGTGATCTTGGCTTTGATACTCCCTCATCTGGAGCACATTTGATTCCCATTATTTGGGAGAAGCTGAACACCTAGCCACTGCTGCTGCCTCTTGACCAGAAGCCCAGCAAGCCGTAGCTTCAGCTCTATTTTACTTTTTGATGTTTCTATGTTTTTTTCTGGGTCATGGAGATTTTCATCTTGTTTTTGAACCCACTAGTTTTATTGTAGTTTTATTTTTTTATAGTCATCTATTCCTGCTATACTTGGGAGTAAAGGGGATGCCTCAGAATTTGCCATTTCCACTGAAAATTTCAACTCTATCATTCCACAGTAAAGAACTAAAGGTATATTCCTTAGATTAAATACTAGTGTATGTACTTATTTATTTATACTTTTTATTCCATAAATGATTTGAGGACATTTCACATAGTTAAAATTGTGAAATATAAAGTTTTAAGAAAGAATACCAATTAGAATAGAATACTTAAATTAGGAGGACAATATAAAGTTCACATATTCACATATGCATATTGTAAGGTCCCACATTTTGGGCTGTATTTTTGGCTCTGGGCTTCCAGCATAGCCAAAGTGAGTAACCGCATCAGATCACCTAGTTCTTACTTTCTACAGAGAACCCTTGCCAGTTCTCTGAGAGAAGTCAAGTTTTTTTCTGGTAACAAGTTCTAAGATAAACTGGTCCTGTGTGCATCATAAGGGGACACTAAAAAATGAAGTGGATGATGCCTTCCACAACTCCGTCACATTAGTTTTCCAGTAAATCCCTAAGCCATTCCCACTTAGCTAGCACATGGCTGATTTGGGACAAACTCAGGTGTGAGTCTTTTTTTTTTAATTTTGAGAGTATGTTTTATTAAAGCTGGGGACAGTAAAACAAAGGAAGGGCTTAGGGTAAAGAAGCAACAGGAGAGCACCTAGGCAGTGCTCTGCTTTGGCTCCTAGAAGTGTTGTAGGAAAGAAGTGAGCCAAGGCGGGGCTGCCATCAGCTCACTGAAGAGAGAAGGGGCCTTGGACACAGGTTCAGGGGGAGCCCAGAATGAGCTGCCGCCGCCCACTGCTCCCTGGTTGCAAGTCTCATGAGGGCTCTTAGGAGGAAAAAGTAAACCACCTGAGAAGGAAGAGAGGCATGATGGCCCATCAGGTGTGAGTCTTAATCAGATGTTCGTTAAAGCTCACATACTTCCTCCTTGCTGTGGTTCTGAAAGATCTCCACATATGAACCCCAATAGATCACGCTGAGCAGCATGAGGCAAGACATTACTTCCCTTATTAATTTTATTGTTTTTATTGTTGCAAAAGACAGGAACTCAATTCCAACTAACTTTAGCAAAACAAAATTCAAGTTTTACAAGTGTTTTATTATCTCATGAAACCAAACTAAGTAACTATTTAGACAAGGCAGGGTGGCTCTGGCTGTAGAAACAACTGACTCTTGGGAATCAAACTGCCAGGATCCTCTCTCCATCTCAACTCTCTTCCGTCTTGGGTTGCCCTAACTCCTTCTCTCTCTCTCTGTGGGGCAGCATAGGTGGCCATAGGCAGTTTCAGCCTCACAACCAAAGAGGAAAGAGTACTTCTTCAATGGATCAAGTTGTAACAAACCTCAGAGAGGACTGACTGGTGGTTTGGATCCTATGCTCACTCTGAGCCTCTACTAATATTTACTAAGCATTTACAATGCTCCAAGCTTTGTACTAAGAACTTTGTGTAGATTATATCATTAAATCTGCAGGAGCTACCCTACAGGAGCAGTAGAAAGCAAATAAAAAGTAACCATTTTTCTATAGGTGATTTTGCTCCTGGCCTTGGCCTCTCAGTTACCTGATCTCTCACTTGCAATGATCTTACCTTTCATCCGATCAAGTCATTTACACCCATGGTTGTATCTTTATCTTCAATAACTGCATAATTCTAGTTTTCAGTACCCAATCACTACTTCTGGTACCCTGACTCCAGTGTTCTTGGACTTCACTGGGTCCTCCAATCCATTGATCCTATTATCTTTCACCATCTTAGCAACACTTTCTTTCACTTGTCCCCATCCCTCACCATGTCCTTAATTCTGTGTCTGTGTTTAAAATTATGGCTCACCATTGTCCTAGTTTGGTCTGCTCCAAAACTGATCCTGAGACCAGGATTTGAGTGCAAATAGTTTATTTGGGAGGTGATCCCAGGAAGTGTTGGTGGGGGCATAGGGAAGTCATAAAGGGAAGCCCTCCTTGGCTGAATTTTCTTCAGATTTCCTACTTCTAAATGATGGAGTGCTCTTGCAGATATGTTCTTGTGGCCCCTACTTGCCTATAACCACTTCTCTCTCTTTTTATGAGTTCCACTAGTCTTGCACTTTAATCATCGTTTCTCCCATCAGGAGGTGGGGCCAATGTCTCCTCTCCTTGAATCGGGATGACTCTGCAAGTGCATGACCAGTAGGTTATGGTAGAAGTGACACTGTGCTAATTCCAGACCTAGACCTTAAGACACTGACAGCTCCCACTTTCTATCTCTTAGAACACTCACCTTGAGCTTCCATGTAGGCTGTCTGAGGTCTCTGGGCTGTGAGAAAGCTGGGTTGCATGGAGACACCATGTGTAGGTGTGCTGGCCAACAGCCAGCATCAGCCGCCAGACAGGTGGGTGAAAATGCCTCCAGGCAATGCCTGCATGAGCTCTGTCAACCTGCCCTCCAATTTTCAGGTTGCCCAGCCAAGCCCCCAGACATTATAGGACAGAGATAACTCATCCCCTCTGGGTCTTGCCCCAGTTCTGCTGCACTGAATCTGTGGTAGTTTTATACCACTGTGTTTTGAGGTGGCTGGTAACACAACGATAACTGGAATAATCCATCATTATAATTACTCCTAAACTCCTTTGCCCCTCTCTCAATTCTTTATTTTCATGAAGCAAGAACTTAGCCCTGGCTAACCAACTCTCTCCTTATTCTATGCCTGGAACCTCGTAGCCAAACATGCAGAAAATGCTCAACTTAGATTAAGAGGCAAGTCCCTAAAATGGCCCCTTCCAACATCCTCCCCTCCTTTGCCCAGGCTGTTCCTCCTTGATATGCCTTAAGTGGCCTGTCTGACCCTTTGCCTGGCTAACTTCTAGCAGTATCATCTTAGCTATTGTTGCTTCTTCTTCTGGGAAGCCTGCCCTGATCCCTAAGACTGGGTGAACTGCCCCCCTCACGGATACCTCCTTTAATAAAAAAACCTCCAGGACAAAGACTGTGTCCTATTCCTTCTCTTCCCAGCACACTGCACAGTCCCTAATACAAATAGATTCCTCGGGAGCACTCTGAATGAATGGAAAACTTGGTCCTTTGAACAGAAGCCACAAAATGTCATTGGAGAGATAAGTGTTTCATTAGTTCAGTGAAATGTTTTATATATTGACAACCAATTCCAACAGCCATTAATAATCCTTTATAAAAAGCTTGACAAAATCTTGAAAACTGGTTGGGAGCATACTTAATGACAGAATCAGAAGAGGAAAGAAATTATCAAGTTATATTCCCAAAAGTAGTAGAAAACTTATACATGGACAATGTTTATAGCAGCCTTATTCATAATAGCTAAAAAGTAGAACAAACTCAAAATGCCCATCAATTGAAGAATGGATAAACAAACTGTGGCATATTCATACAATGGAATATTATTTGGTCATGAAAAGAATGAAGTGTTGAGACATGCTACTACATAAGTGGACCTTGAAAACCTTATGTTAACTGAAAGAAGCCAGTCACAAAAGGCCACATACTATATGATTCCATTTTTATGAAACATCAATAGGCAAATCTAAAAAAGCAAAAAAAGTAAATTAGTGGTTGGCTAAAGCTGGGGTAAGGAAAAGGAGGAATGAAAAAAGAATGATGATAGTAAGAGGTTCATTTTGGGGGTTATGAAAATGTTCTAAAATTAGATTGTGGATATACTATACTAAACCATTGGATTGTATAGTTTAAATGGACAAATTGTATGTTATGTGAGTTATATCTCAATAAACCTGTTTTTATTTCTATTTACTTTTTTATTGATTATATTGGGTGACATTGATTAATAAAATTACATAGACTTCATGGGAGCAATCCTATAATAAATCATCTGTATGCTGTATTGTGTCCACTACCCCAGGTCGTCTCCTTCCATCACCATTTATCCCCCTTTACCCTCTCCTACCTCCCTCCGCGCACCTTTTCCTTTGGTAATCACCACACTGTTGTCTCTGAAGTATATGAGGCTTTATTTTTTGTTTGGTCCCTTCACTTTTTTAGCTAGCCCTCTACCCCTTCCCTCTTACAGCTGTCAGTCTGTTTTCTGTATCTATGAGTCTGTTTGTTTTATTTTGTTCATTAGATTTCACATGTAAATGAAATCATATGGTATTTGTCTTTCACTGACTGGCTTATTTCTCTTAGCATAATATTCTCCAGGTCCATCCATACTGTCGTAAAGGGTAGGATTTTTTCTTTTTTATGGCTGAGTAGTATTCAACTGTGTAAATATACCATAGCTTTTTTATCCACTCACCTGCTGATGGGCAGTTGGCTGCTTCCAAATCTTGGCTATTGTAAACAATGCTGCAATGAACGTAGGAGTGCATATGTTTAGAATTGGAATTTTGGGTTCTTTGGATATATTCCAAAAAGTTTAACTCCTGGGTCATAAAGCAGTCATATATATTTTTTTTATTTTTCTGAGGTAAATCCATACTGCTTTCCACAGTGGCTATACTCAATAAAGCTGTTTTTAAGTAGTAGATAATTTGTTATTAACTTATACTTCAATAGGGTGTGAAAAAATACTCTTCTAAATCATCCTGACTTGTAATAGTTGTACTTGGTACTTCTTGGTGAGAAGCCAAATCTCTAAAATTTGGGTCTTGGAAATCCTGCATGCAGAGACCAGAAGGTCCCATGCAGCACTGACCAGCTGATGGGTCAGAAGTCACAATGACAAAATGCTGAAGATGCTAGCAAAGTTGATGCTGCCTGATGAACTCAGGGAGGAGCTGTAAAGGAGGTGAGTAGAAAGATTATGCAAAGAACACAGTCTATTTAGGAAGGAAACAGCAGTCACATTTATAGTGTAACATGTAAACACATATATGGAAATGGACAGCTTGTAGAAAACAAGATCATTTTTGTGTAGCCTTCTATCTTGCTGTCAGATTTGAGGAGTCTTCATTTCAGGCACCAATGTAGTTATAGTTAGGAGTGCTGACCTGGGTTTTAGAAGATGTGTATTCTAGTCCTGGCTCTGTCATTTACTTACCATTCAACAAACAACTATTGTAAGCTTGCTATATCCAGGCTCTGCATCTAGCCCTTGTGACCCAGAGTTCAAAGACAGAGACTTACCTTCAAGGATCTCACTTTTCAGAGAAAGACAATTAAAAAGTATAACTGCCATGACAGAAAGGGGACCTATTTCCTCTTGAGTAGTAAAGAAAGATGTAGGCATGAGGAAGAGGCTGACCATTAATTGAAGTCTATTGTTTTCTTGTTGTTTGCTGTCCCACAAGCACATCCGCTTCTTGAGGAAAGGGAGCCTTTTCTTACTCGTTTTTTTTTTTCCTGAAGCTGGAAACGGGGAGAGACAGTCAGACAGACTCCCGCATGCACCCGACCGGGATCCACCCGGCACGCCCACCAGGGGGCGATGCTCTGCCCACCAGGGGGCGATGCTCTGCCCCTCCAGGGCGTCGCTCTGTTGCGACCAGAGCCACTCTAGCGCCTGGGGCAGAGGCCAAGGAGCCATCCCCAGCACCCGGGCCATCTTTGCTCCAATGGAGCCTCGCTGCGGGAGGGGAAGAGAGAGACAGAGAGGAAGGAGAGGGGGAGGGGTGGAGAAGCAGATGGGCGCTTCTCCTGTGTGCCCTGGCCGGGAATCGAACCCGGGACTTCTGCACGCCAGGCCGATGCTCTACCACTGAGCTAACTGGCCAGGGCCTTCTTACTCATTTCTTAAAGACAAACTTTATTGAGACACAGTCACACAACTCATCCATTTAAAGTATACAGTTCAATAGTCTTTAGCATATTCAGATTTATATCATCACCACAATATAATTGCAGAACATTTTTATTGCTGCAGGAAGAAACCTGGTACCTGGTACTGGTCATTCCCCACCCCACTCTCCTTCTCTCCCTGACCTCGCTACCACTAACCTACTCTCCATCCTTACAGATTTGCCTATTCTGGATGTTTCATACAAGTGGAATCATACAGTATGTGGCCTTTTGTGACTGGCTTCTTTCACTTAGCATAATGTTTTCAAGATTCATCCATGTGGTAACATGTTTCAGAACTTCATTCCTTTTCATGGCCAAATAATATACCATTGTATGGCTATGCCACAATTTGTGCATTCATCAGTTGATGGGCATTTGAGTTGTTTCTACTTTGGGCTATTATGAACAATGCTCCTCTGAATCTTTGTGTACAAGATTTTGCATGGAGTTATGTTGTCATTTCTCTTGGGAGTACACCTACAAGTGAAATTGCTGAGTCTTCTGTTTACTCCATTTAATCTTTTGATGAATTGCCAGACTGTTTTCCAAAGTGAATGCACCATTTTACACTCCTCCCATCAATTTCTCTGTCCTTGCCAACACTTGTTATTTTTTGTCTTTTTGACCACAGATATCCCAGTAGATGTGAAGTGGTCATCTTATTCGTTTTTGTATCTCTAGAGCCTCAAAGAGAACTTGGCCCAGGTAAATGCACAATTCCATATTGAGCAAATTTGAGAACATGGTAGACATTTGTCACTCAGGGGTTTCCCAGCATGTTACCCCCTTGACCTTGTTTGGGGTAATCTAATGATAAGTGATGAGAAGCAAATCTCAATTACAATCTAGAAGCCAAAAATGTTAGCTCCTTATTTTCCCCGCCCTGCCTGCATCTACAGCAAGAAACATATGCCAAACTTCATAAACCTAATGGATCTGCCCCAGCTTCAAAGAGGGAGCTCTGGTAATGCAAAGTAGGTTTGGTGGATAATCTATTCTAGTGGCATTAACAGGTCCTGCAGGGGCATCTGGTTCCAGCAACAGTGCTGGCAGTGCCAGTGGTGGGTGGTACATGTCCAGTGCCATTGAATTGGTAGTATAAACCGAAATATCCTGTGTTGAATGGTGGTGGCCACCTCCCTCAACATGCTCTGTGATCTTAGCTGTGATCCTAGCTGTTGCCCGAACTTGTTTTTGCTTATTGTCTGAGCCTCTTTCTACAGCTTTCCCAGCACTTGTGTCAGCCTCCCAATCTTTTTAACAAATTCCCTTCTTCTTAAGTCGATAATGTCAGTTTCTTCTCTTGCTTGCACCCTAGCTATTACAATGAATACTGAATGAGTGGGTAAGTGGATGGATGAATGGATCAATAGGACTACATGAGGTTCATCAGGCACAAATGCATGCCAGGCAGAACAGAGAGAACAGCTTAGCCACTGAGGAGTGAGAGAGCATAGTGTAATGGGGAAATTGCCAGTTCAGTCTGGCTAGGGTAGTGTAAAGTGGGGAGTGGTGAGGTGTAAAGCTAAAGAGACTAGACTAGGACAGCTCATGATGGGTCTTTTAGGTATGCTAAAGAGTCTTGAAAAAATATAACAATTTAATCAAGATAGTGACATCAGATTTGCAATTAGAAAATATGTTATTAAAAACATCCTGGCACTAGGGAGAATAATGAATTGGATGGGAGCAAGACTGAATACAAGACCAGTTAAATGGCTATAACAATAATTCCAATGAAAGATGACAAAGGTCTGAATCAAGGCAGTAAGCTCGAAGAGGAGGCATTAGATCTAAGATGTATTGTATATTATGGAGGTACAGTCAAGAAGAATTTTGTCTTCATTTCAATATATAGGAATTAAAGAAAGATCATGGATGACTCCAAGTTTTCAGCTTAAGTAAGTCAGTAGATGATGATGCCACTTATGCATGCATGGATTCCTTCAACAAAAACTTAATTAGCACTTATTGTAGGAGGTGCTGGGTACAGACCTGGCCCTACCTTTGCTGTGGTAACAATCACTCTCTATCAGGCTCAGTTTATGAATCTTTTCAGATTTTCCGGGCCTCAGCATCTCTGACCACCTCTGCCTTTTTCTGTTTCAGCTGTTACCATAAGTGACTTAGCCCCTTGTGGTCGGGCTGTCTAAAGCCAACCAGCCACATAACCAGTTTCTTCCCATCACTTCTGGACTCTTGGGTAGGACCCCTGGCTTTCTGAATGGCCATTAAATAATATGGATAACACAGCTGGGCAGTGTGGTTAAGTTAGCTTCCTGTGGGACAATAGTTGGCCAACAGGAGATAGGGGATATAAAGTTCCTACCTTCCTCAGATTGTTCCAAGGCATGATTACTCCATATTGTCTGTTTGAAGATGTTGTGTATGACCAAGGGGGTCATGTTAAGAGACTGGCTGTTTCTCTTCAAGGCTTGTCATTAAGCAGTGGTTATCAAAGTAATGCGTCACCATGCACTGCTCCCCTTCTCCTTTGCCTTTCCCTTGCTGTTGCTGCTTCGGGATAATACGGCCTAAGTAAAGCACCAGCACTCAATTCTTGCATCGGGTCCTGTTCTCTAGGGAATTGGGCTAAGGTATGCCCACATAGAAAAACAGATGATGAGTATGAGTGAACTTAAGTAAAAATTATTCATTCATTCAAAAATATTTGAGTGCCTCTATGTATGTCTTTGAATTAGGGATACTTTGGTGAACCAAACAGACATGCTTCCTGCTCTTGTTCAGCCTACATTCAGTGAGGAGTGGTAACAAATGATAAATTAGCACAGAAATAAATGAGCATGATAATTGCAGATAATCACAACAGGTTTTAAAAAATTAAAGGGTGATATGATAGTGTAACTGGTATATGTGTGGGGGTTCTAATTTGGACTGGGTGGTTGAGGGAACACAGAATAGGTAGAAGAAAAACCCTTGTCTAGGAGGAGGATCAGGTCTGGCACAGAATTTCACTAGAAGGATGAATCTGGAGACAGACACATTGTCTAGTGTTGGGGGTTTAGGTGTGGACAGAAAATCTGCCCCTATTTTGACTGAAATAGTTGGGCAGAACATATGCATAGAAAGTACTGGGAACAGGGAGATTGAAGAGTATCAGTGGCAGGGATGAGGGTAAGACCAGGGACAGGTAGAAGAGTTAGGGAGCAGTGCCAGAGCAGAAAAGGTAGCCACTGTGTGTATAATCCCTGACACTAAATAGCCATAGAACTTTACAGAAGCCTGGTCATTGGTTTCCTTAGCTCCAAAATGAGTATTCATCAAGTTCCACGATTTTATGAAGGTAAGGAGGAGCTGGTATGAAACCTCTACATAGCTATGTAATTTACCCCTAGACCACTGAAGCCTGTAGGACCCAGCAGTAATTGGCTCTCTCCCACCATTAATAATACTCTGGCCATTCATGAGCTAACACAATTGTCAGACTCCTTAAGCAAAACGTCTTTTTCATAACTAAGGACTGTTTACAGTAAGGACAAACAATTGGGGCTCATTAATCCAATCATTAGGACACTGATTATGCATCTATTGTCTACTCTAGTCACTTATGTTAAATAAGCTCTTCAGTCTTCATCAGAACAATTATGCTAAAATGCTTGAAATTTCCCAAGAGTATTATACCTTCACATACTTACCCAGCCTACTAGCAGCCTGGTTCAGTCAATAATGTCACATACAGGCAATTATAAATACGGCACAAGGCCCTATTGTTGACATATGACTACCAAATTATTTGCCCACACAACAGAACTTTGAATCATTTGTATATTTGTTCTTTTAGGGTTTAGATATTGCCCCTCCCAATTATGTCGATCTTAGGTAATATTTAAATGCCTTTAAGGGAGTACTCATTGCATTGGCATTGCATTGTTACACTCCAAGTAATATTTGAACATTCATTGGATTAGCTAATGATCACCTAATCCAATGATCATTTATTTATGCCTTTAAATGTATAGCCAAGAAATATATTAATTATCAGCTGTCTGGAGAATGATGAGAAATACAACTTTTCGCCAAATATTTTTCTCTCAATCAGAGCCAACTTCTCTTTCTCTCTTTAAATTAAAAAAGCCCTACCCATATGGTTTGTCTTCTTGAGTGATTTTGGCCATAAAATAAGAATTTTCCATCATGATCAACCAAATGCTCTTATGATTGGCACCTAACAGATATCTGATAAACACTTGCAGGTTTCAATTATTTTTTTCTTGTATATGCTTTATTCTTGTCTCCATCAGATGTTAAGTTTTCATTTTTAACAAAAACTAGCATGTGAATAAGGTGTGTGTGTATGTGTGTGTCGAGGGAGGTGTACACATCTTTAATATAAGTTCATTTAAAACATAAAATTTCATTGTATTGAGAAAAAAATCCAATTGGTGTTGAATTTTTAAATTAATATTTACAACTAAAGTAACTTCACACTTTTGTTCTTTACAATTTTTACTTGTTATCTCATGTAATCACTGTCATTTCAGTTGCAAATAACTGATCTTTCCTTAAGATGTAATAATTATTGCAACTTAGTTTTACCAGGATGAGCAAATATAGAGATCAGATGTTGAAGAATGCTCAATAGCTGCTGTATAGAGGGCAACTAGACTAGAGCAGGGGTCCCCAAGCTACGGCCTGCAGGCTGCATGCGGCCCCCTGAGGCCATATATCTGGCCCCCGCCGCAATTCTGGAAGGAGCATCTCTTTCATTGGTGGTCAGTGAGAGGAGCACTGTATGTGGCGGCATCGCTCGCGTACAGTACTATTTCCGGTGACGCGGGATGCATGCGTCATGGCTCCAGAAGCGCATCATATCACTTGGTACGGCTAGCAGTGACAAATATGGAACCGGGCATTGACCATCTCATTAGCCAAAAGCAGGCCCATAGTTCCCATTGAAATACTGGTCAGTTTGTTGATTTAAATTTACTTGTTCTTTATTTTAAATATTGTATTTGTTCCCGTTTTGTTTTTTACTTTAAAATAAGATATGTGCAGTGTGCATAGGTATTTGTTCATAGTTTTTTTTATAGTCCGGCCCTCCAATGGTCTGAGGGACAGTGAACTGGCCCCCTGTGTAAAAAGTTTGGGGACCCCTGGACTAGAGGATAGGGTCAAGCTGGGTAAAATGCTTGCAGACCTATGACACACACAGTGTACTATACAAATGCTGTTATTTCACTTTTCTTCAATTACTTAGTATTTTGGTTAAGATCTAGGAAGACAACTGAGAAGACAAAACATACATACATGGGAAGCTAAAACTGCTCAAGACTAAAATAACAGATCAGGATTAATCAAAGTGAAGTTATGATTATGTGTATCATTCTGACCATGAGAGAAAATTTATAGGTGAGTGCCATCATTTGTGCTGAAGTAATCAGAAAGGGCTTTCCAAAGCTGGTAAGAGAGGAGACAGACTATGAGTTGTGTCTTTTGAAAAATCGACACATATAGATAAACATTTTTAAAAATTCAAACTACAGAAGAAATGATGAAATTTAAGTTTTCCCCTCATGTCTTCCAGATTCTCTTTCCATAAGCAACCACCATTACTGTTTTCTCATGTGTCTTTCTAAAATTTAACTACTTTAAAAGTAAAGTAGTTAAAGTAGTTAATTCTGAATAGATTTCAATTTCATTGATTTTGCAATGTCATGAATAATGAAGGGTTAAACTTCCTATCTACTCACATAAGATTCATTTAATATGATTTATGCAGTAGGGATCTACTGATGGATAGGTACTGAGGTACCCTAGTGGATTTCCAAGTTGATTGTTGCCACAGCAATCCCTGCTCCATCTGCCTTCAGCTTGTCTTGACCCACTTTGGTTTAGATGCGTTTCTAGCAGAGGAGAGAGTAGGCATGTTCCCATTTCTAAGCCTTTTGGGGACTGCATTGGTAGCCAAATTGACCATCCTCCCCTTTCTTCAAGTTTACAGATCCTGAAAGCCTTTCTAAGTGGAGGAGTTAGGGACCCAAAGTATGACACTTTGGAGAGATGGTCTTAAACCTCAAACATATCATCCACTGAATCATTTTAACAAAGTACCAAACGTCCATAGCAGATTCTTCTGGAATCTCAGCAAGCCCTGCTTTTGTTTCTATTCCTATTCACCCAGATGGATATCCAAATAAATAAATGTACACCCTGGTCACAGAGGAGAAAATATTTGTGTGATCCAGGATAGCTTTTTATAGGCCATTTCCTATTAAAATGGTTGGCTTGTGTCAGCAGGAAGAGGGACCAAAAACCAGAAACAGCCTTCCTACTTCTAAATTGAAGAGCCTTTGCTCTCCTCCCTGGTGGCTCTGGGATGTGGAAGCAGAGGCTTAGGAGAGGGAGCAGCTCCATCAGTTGGCTTCCTAGGTCTCCTTCACCAGCTATTTTTAAAAAGAGGTGAGTAGACTGCCTCAAAACTGACCATGGAAGAAAACCCTGCTGGAGGTCAACTTGTAAAGACTTTCTGCTGAGTAGCTTCATCTTAGTGTAAATACATGCAGGCAAAAGAAGGGAAAAAACGTTAACTATTATTGATTTTCCTTTAACTTCAAAGCTCTGTGCTACTTTGATATTTATTATTTTATTTAATCATCACACAACTATATTTGAATAGCTATCACTGCAGATGAGTTCCACTTGCCAAAGATCGCAGATTTGGAACAGAGTTGAATTCAAAACTACAATTTGCCTACCTCCAGGGTTCATGCTCTTCATCATAATTTTCTGATGAGAAAAGTACTTCTATGTTTGAGGAGAGAGATAGTAGACATGAAGATTTTAAAAGGACGTCTGGAAAACCTCTAAGACTCAGGGAATGGCCAAATATCTCTCCAGAAGACATTTTCCTTAGGGAAACCATTTCTGAAAGAAGCATACTTCAAGATTGTTTGAAATGGTCATTTGATACTCCGTGTTTTCTGATTTATATCATTAGTGCCCCTTTCCTGCTTGTTTAAATCTCCAGTGAAATTCATTAAGTATGGAGCACATGAGATTGAGTGCTGAACAAGGAGCCAAGACAACTGTCTTGTCTCTGCCACCAACTATGTATTTATGAAACCTAACTTTCAACTTCAGTTTTATGGTGCTCCCTGCCTAACATAGTTTAAGTGCTTAATATATAAATACTTGATGGGATTGATTAGTTCGGTTGAAGATTTCAGCAGAGATCTGGGTGTCACAAAAGTGAAAGAGAAGTTACCCCAGTGCAGTTACGCTCCCATCAGTTTTTGGCAGGGAGCAGCTTAATTTAAGGGCTTTGCAGCGAAGATGTCGGGGACCTACCAAAATCACCTGAACAGCAGAGAAATGAAGGGGAAGATAATCCAGCAGTTAAGGGGCTTCGTGCTTATCTTTTAGGCATCACAGGGATCGTTCACAGCATGCATTAGTAGCAGCATTTCTACGGAAGAGAGAACCAAGATTCAGGTTAAACAAACCTATCCGGCATCCTTCACCCTGGTCCTAACGCCCATAGATCCCCGCCCTGGGCTTATTTACATCTCGGACCCCGCCCCCGTTTACCACCACGAGGGCCCCGCCCACTCGCCCGCGCATTCGCCTACGGGCGCGCCCAGTGCAGGTCTAGTACTGCGGCTCGGCGGAACCATCTTTCGGCCGCTGGCCTATCCTGTCCTCCGGACTGGCCCGGAGCCAGGGGATGAGCACATGTCCATCCCCGGCCTGGCTAAGAAAGGTGGGCCAAACGGCGGCCCCCAAAGGCCCCACCCAATGGCGCTGGAGAGACCGAGAGGGTGGTGCAGGGCCGAGGCACGGAGGAACGGGTGATCGCCCTGGGCTGTTTTCCCACTACGGCAGCATGCATGCTTCCCCCAGCCTCTCTTTCCAGAGGCCCTCCTGGGAGCTCGCGGAAGACGAAGTCAACCGAAACCGCGGGCTTCCCACCCCACCTCGTCCTCGGCCGCCGGCCCGACCGCGCCTCGCCTCACGTTCTACGGGGGAGGCGGGACCAATCAGAGAGCGACGTCTCCCTTCCGATTCGAGGCCTCCGACGCGCGGCTCACACCCCGAGCACCTCGCGCGTTGATTGGCTGCGCGCGCCGCTGGTCGGGCCGAGAGGGCAGGGCGGGCCAGAGGGAAGGGAGGTGGGGAGGTAGTGGCCGCGACTCTCGAAGCTTGCTCGCGCCCCGGCCCTTCCCGGGCGCTCGCCCTCCTTCCTTCCCTCCTCCGCTCGTCCCATCTTCCGTGTGCGCCGAGCGCTGCGGCCAGCGTACCTCGCGCCCTAACGGGCGGTCAAGGGCGCCAATCAGCGGGCGGCAGGGTGCCAGCTCCGGGGCTGCGCCGACGAATCGGCGGGGCTCGCGGCCCGGGGTAGGAGGCGGGTCTACCGCGCGGCCGCGGCGGCCGAGGAGCAGCTCCCAGCCAGCAACCAGCGAGCTCCGAGCGAGCCGCCCAGAGGTGGGTGCGCCGCGCCGCTGCAGCCGCGCGGCGGAGGACGCGGGGCGGAAGCGGAGGTGGGCCAGCGGGCGCGGCGGGGGCGGGCCCCACCGTCCGGGCAGTCGGGGTTGGGGAGGGGATGCGGGCGCGCGCTTGAGAGGAGGAGGGGCGGCGGCGGCGGCGGGACGCGCGTCCCCACCCCCTCCCTCTACGGGCGGTGCCCGGGCCCGCGCCCCCTCCCCGCGCGCGAGGGCCGCGGGCCGGACTTGCCGGGGGGCGGAGGGGGGGCGGGGCGGGAGGCCGGGCGGCCGCGAGAGTGTTTTCAGTTCCGCCTCCAATCTCCCATTCCCCTCTCCCCTCCCAGCCCCTCATCCCTTTCGGAAGAGGAAGGAACAAAAGGTCCCGGACCCCCAGCTCAGACGGGGCGGGACCCGGAGCCTCGGTCCAGGTAAATCCGCGGCACCCGGCGGGCCCTCGGGGTTAGGGGTGTGTTTGTGTTGCGCTCGGGTCTTCGTAGCTCGTGGCGTCTCCTGGCCACGGGGGCTGGTGGCTGGGGTGTGGCGAGGTCGGGGCAGCGGTGCGCTCGGCCCTCTGGGTGCGGGAACGCGACGCTGGGCAGGCCGAAGGGAAGGGGTCGGCGCCCGGAGCTGCCCGCTGCCCGGCCCGGGGGCCGCTGGGGCCCTTCCCTCCGCCGCAAACACAGTTGGTAGTTTGTGGTTCTGATTTTCAAAGCCATGGGGCATAGCTCTTGTTTCGGGAGTTGTTGGGAAGCCTTGTTAGGATCGTGCGATACTTTGCTTCCACTTTTTTTTTTTTTTTTTTTTTGGTTCCCCTCTTTCTCTTTTTCTTTTTTGGTCCTGTAACCTTTGTTAACGATTCTAGTTTTGGTTCAGAAGTGCCTGTGTGCACTCACACTAACGTGCATACGGCTGTTACTCTGTCGAGATCCATCTGTACTCGTGAAAGTTGCTCTGTGAGAGAAGCCTATTAGGTTTTATCACACACTTTTAGAAAGCACGCTAATTAATTTCACGTATTTCAAACTTGCTTTTCAAATTTGCAATTTTAATTGTCTTGTTCTCTCCTGGGGGATATTGTCCTTGGGTTGGATACTTTTGTCTTTTACTTAATCCTTTTGTGGTTAATGGTTTCCTTTTGATCCTAAACAAAGGAAAAACAATTCCTAGGTTGGTTTTGTTATTCCTTATCTTGACCCTTTAAATAGCTAAATATTGCGATTTGTCATCAACTAAACTTATCTATCATCTGTCTCCAGGTAAAATCGAATTTGGAAGTAACATTTTGCATCTGTCATGTCTTGATTTGTTACAGCTTGTAGTATCGTAAATTTTGGTGCTTTAAACTTTTCAAATGACAGGTTAGGTAATTGTTAATAACTGAATGATCATGCAAACTTCCTTGGATTAATTTCATCTTTTCAAAAATGGCCCCTGAAATTTGAATTAACTTTCAGAATTCTGAATAGTCTATAATCTTTATTTTCTCTGTGCTGACTTCATATGAATTGAACGTGTGCAACTGATTGTAAAGGTGTCTTGCTTGAGCCTAGTAAGATAAATTTGTTACACTAGTGTTGACCAAAATGCTTTCAAAAATTTTCTCGCATAAAAGTGTAAGTCAATTAGTTAAATGAAGTTTAAGGAGTTTTGATGTGAATAAATAAGCAAATGTAACACAAATGGGAGAAATCATGCAGAATGGATTACATAAGTGTCGCAGTTTGAGGATTTTGTCTAAAGAAAACCATATATACAGGATATCTATCAATTTTTCTCCACCAAAATGTCATTTAGCAAACATTTACATTCAATTTAGAAAGTAACACTGATTTTAAACTTATTTAGTTTTTGCCATAAAAGTACTTGTGGTAGTAAATAATAGTTTGAGTCATGTGGGTGTTACTGAGTACCCACTTACACTCCTAGTATTACAATTAATTGACTTTAAAGTAGTCCATTGGCCAGTTTTAATTAAGGTGATTGGAAACATCTATTTCTTGGCTTGTTTTGGTAAGGAATTGCTCTTAGAGCTTTGTTTTTATACTTTTTAAAGTGGTTCTAAAGTGATTTAACGTTGTAGAGGTTCAACAAGAGTTGCCTTTTTCAAAGTTGTAACTTAATTTGTACCTAGTAATAAGCAGTCAAATCTTTACACAGGCTGTAAGGTTCATGAAGTAATAGCAAGAAACTGTGCACGGTAATTTCCTGTTGTATGTGGCTTGTCAGCCTTGGTATGTTTTTTACTCAAGTAGGATTTTAGGATAGTTTTTGTATATTTCAGCAGAAATCTCTAGTAGAAACAAAGGTTGTTTGTACTGCAAGATGGCAAAAGGTCCCTTTTTCATTTTCATGTTGTAAATATTAGAATTACGTTGCTGTAATCTTGTTATTTTACATTGGGGAAGATATTAAGTGAAAAACACTCTTTAGCTGTCTGTGTAAGGTGCTGATTATAGACCTATTGAATTTTTACATTTTGCAGATATTTTCAGTTGTTACTTTTATAGAAAGGTCTGAATGTTTTTATTCTTGTTTGGTTTGATTCTGCTGGTTTTATATTTTAGGACTCTAACGGCCTCATTTGTAGGAGCTTTTTTATACAGGTGTATTTGTAATGCATATGGAAGCTGTTTTTAGTGCAGTCTGGCAGATGGAGGTTTATTCATATTCTTGGGATAAGAGTCATTTTTAGAGGATAGAGAGGGGCATGCATGTCTTAGTTTCCTTGTCTTTTGATAAGAGTAGAAGAGCCATTTTTAAGCTCATAGTTCTGTAAGGAGAGATGTTTTTCACTAAGTGTTGCAAGGGTATGTCAAAAATGTGAAAGAAGATTTCAAAACCAGTTCAGGAAAGGTTATGCATGTATTCATCAAATAACTGTATTTATTGAACAAGTAGCATTTATTCATGTATCCAACAAATAAAAGTAGCCTTCGATGTGTGTCAGGCAATAAAGTACCTAACAGAGAACAAGTATACTCCTGTTCCTTACTGGAATTAGAGAAGTGGCAGCTCCTCATATTCATATCTCCGGCTCTGTCCTTCAGTGTTGAGAGTAAAAAAATCATGTTATTGCAAATTGAGGGAGCATGTAGTACATCACTGAACTAGTTTCCAAAGTATTCTTGCATTGCTTTTATAATGTAGAGCACAGCACTACAGAAGATGTCAAGTGTTAACTCATAGTGCCCCTGGGAACTGTCAGTGTATGGAGGGTGGGGACTTGTCACCACTTTTGCGCAATCCATACAAACTGAAGATATGGCTGATCTTTCACAAAAGTATTTGTTGCTAATCAGATGAACACTTGTAGAGCTAAGCTTAATTTGGCTTTAGCTTGTTTATCCATTGTTCTTTAGTTATAGGAACTGGTTAGGGAAAGAAAGCAACCTTGAATCAGTCGGGTTTTAATGAAAGCATCAGAAATAAATTGTAAAAACTATTAGCTAAACCAAGAATAAGGATTGGGCTGCACTATATAGTACAGTGGTAGTCAACCTGGTCCCTACCGCCCACTAGTGAGCGTTCCAGTTTTCATGGTGGGCGGGCGGTAGTGGAGCAACCAAAGTATAAATGAAAAGATAGATTTAACTATAGTAAGTTGTTTCATAAAGATTTATTCTGCCAAACTTAGTGAAAATCCAACATAAAGTACTTGGTAAGTAATTATTATATGCTTTAACTTGCTGTAACTCTGCTTTATAAATTTTATAAAGTAAAGTTACTTCCCTACTTTATAAATCACCATTACTGTGGAACCAGTGGGCGGTTAGAAAATTTTACTACTAACAGAGATACAAAAGTGGGCGGTAGGTATAAAAAGGTTGACTACCCCTGATGTAGTAGAAAGGCCATGGGTTTGGAGAGAGAAAGCTAGCTAGTAGTTGGTTTCTCAGTTACTATCTATATTGGGCAAATTAGTTAATTCCGGAGCCTTGGTTTTCTGACTGAAAATGGAGGTAACACCGATCTCTTAAGGCTACTGTAAGGATTAAATCATTGTGATTAAAGAACATTGCCTCAGACATAAGGGTCCTCTTATTCTCTTCTGATTGTGGTTTTTCAGTTTTCTTTCTAATCCAAATGATTTGCCTACACTCTTATCTTTGACCTATTATAAAACACATTTGAGAAGCAGACATTAAGCAAAGAAGGCCTGGAGTAGTCTAAATCCAAGTCCATATACCTTAATAGAACCATGAAGACCCTTAATCAGAACCTATTGGCATTTGTTTCAGATATTTCCTCCAAGGAAAGTTATCTGGCTTCTAAGTCCATAGTAGATAGAAGCAAGTAGATTGTGAGTAGTGTGGGAAGTAGGGAGTGTAGGGGAACTGTTGCACACTGTCTGTTGTAAGAAAAAAAACGGGTAGCAGCCTGGTAAACACAGAGGTAATCTACAAGACACAAAAACAAATATTCAAAGCCTATTTAGCATGCCTGGGACCATTTAGTGCAGGACCAGACCTGAAAGTGTTCATCAATTAGCTTAAGTCATGTTTGGAGAAATCTTTTTAAGAGTGCAGTAATCTACATAAGATACTTTAGATTGTCATTCAGGGTGATTAACAAATATTCTTAAAGGGGTAGAACATTATACTATATGGAATGAATTACCATATTTCCCCATGTATAAGACACTCCAATGTATAAGATGCATCTTAATTTTGGGGCCCAAAATTTGAAGAAAAAAAAAGTATTCCACGAAATTATTGAACTCAAGTTTTAGTCATCATAAAATTCATACAACTCTTCATCACTGTCAAAAACTTCCATCCATTAGCTTGTCCTCATCTGTGTCTGATGATGAATCATTGTCTTCAACAGGGGTCGGGAACTTTTTTGGCTGAGAGAGCCATGAACGCCACATATTTTAAAATGTAATTTTGTGAGAGCCATACAACGACCTGTGTAGGTTATGCATTATCCAATAAAAATTTGGTGTTGTCCCGGAGGACAGCTGTGATTGGCTCCAACCAACCACCCACAACCATGAACATGAGCGGTAGGAAATGAATGGATTGTAATACATGAGAATGTTTTATATTTTTAACGTTATTTTTTTATTAAAGATTTGTCTGCAAGCCAGATGCAGCCATTAAAAGAGCCACATCTGGCTCGCGAACCATAGGTTCCTGACCTCTGGTCTTCAACAATGAATGCAAAAACAAGCGCAAAAAAGCAAGAAATGCAAGTAAAAAACTACAACCACTGTATTAAGACGCACCCAGTTTTTAGACCCCAAAATTTTTGAAAAAGGATACATCTTATACATGGGCAAATACAGTATTTCAAGGAAGAACCACACTACCTGCTAGGACCAAGATGTTCTCATTTGGTTTGCCATTCAGTTTGCAGTGATTACAGACTGAAAAGCCTTTGATGCTAAGCTACTAGTGAAGGAAGGTGATTGAAATGAACTTGCATCCCAAACCACACCTTTTCTTCAGAGTAAGTTATTCTTTTTGTCATTTTGCAAGGATGTCATGTAAAACTTTTCACTCGGGCTTTGAGATAGAGTGTGGTAGAGATTTCCAGGACCAAACTAATGTGGGCAGTTGGCGCTATCTGTTGAGGGTTTATTGCCAGTGTGACTTCTATCCAGTACATATTAGCTTTGATAATTTTTTTGGATCTTCCTCCTTCCTACCTCAGAGTTACTTTCTAAACCATCTATTCCATCAAATAATAATTGGTGACATTGTATTATATAGCCTTGACTATTTAAAAAAAGTAAGACAACAGGATTTTTTTATAAACCAGTAATATAAAAGTAATCCCGTCTTTTTCTTTTAAAAATACACAGAGGCTTGTTTTTCATCAATTTTGATCATTTTTCTAGATTGGTATAATTGTGATGTATTCAGTTAGGACATATTTGAATGCTGATTCTTGATATCACAGGATAGCTTTCAACTTCAATTTCAATAATTTCATGTAGGAAGAATGTAATTTTGCCAAGCCAAGTAGATTTAGACATTGCCAGATAGATGACTAGAGTAATTCTGCGACTTAACATTCTTCCCTTACATTCTACATAGAATGTGAATGAGTCTCTTTTAGCGCAGTAGGTTCTTTTTAGATGTAAGTGAGCCACATGGATAGGTGTTCTGTCAACTAGGCCTGTCTTTAGGTTTGTACTCTTAAGAAAACAGAAATCTTTTTTTTTTTTTTTTTCATTTTTCTGAAGCTGGAAACAGGGAGAGACAGTCAGACAGACTCCCGCCTGCGCCCGACCGGGATCCACCCGGCACGCCAACCAGGGGCGGTGCTCTGCCCCCCAGGGGGCGATGCTCTGCCCATCCTGGGCGTCGCCATATTGCGACCAGAGCCACTCTAGCGCCTGAGGCAGAGGCCACAGAGCCATGCCCAGCGCCCGGGCCATCTTTGCTCCAATGGAGCCTTGGCTGCGGGAGGGGAAGAGAGAGACAGAGAGGAAAGCGCGGCGGAGGGGTGGAGAAGCAAATGGGCACTTCTCCTATGTGCCCTGGCCGGGAATCGAACCCGGGTCCTCCGCACGCTAGGCCGACGCTCTACCGCTGAGCCAACCGGCCAGGGCTGAAAACAAAAATCTTAAAATAACCATTCTTACTAAAATGTGTGAGTTTGCTATGAAATTGTCATTCAATCTTTCAGGTAGTTCTGTAATTTTTCAAAAACTGGGATTTGGCCTCAAGACTAGAGCAATGGAAAGTGGATGTAGATTTTAGTTGCAGTCCATTCAGTACAACTTGAAAAGCTGCATTTCCTTGAATAGTGTACAGTGTTCTATCCCTGTCTTCCTTCCCTTTACAGGGGGTAGATATAGTTTCATGTTCAGTGTACTGGTAAGGAAGAGTAATCTTGGGGGAGCCACTGGAAGTTCCAAGATTTTAATTCAGAAAAGACTTGATCTGAAGATGTAGCAGAGTAAATCTGTGATCTTGTAATTTACCTGTGTTTTAAGTACACTCTTACATGCTGTTTCAGCTTCTCCCAAAAATTTTATAGAGAAATAATGGCTAGGGTATTGTAAATATTAAAGAAATGCTCTTTCTTAATTTCATTCTTCATTACAAACCTGGGGTAGTGAATCTGATTTGCAGAGTTAACAGAATGAATTCCTGATAAATGGTGCAACAGAAGCTTTTCTTTCTCCCTTGATTTGAATGACTGTGGAAACTTTTTTTGACTAAAGATTCTCTATCTGTGGCAGTGAATGCAAATTTTCCAAATTTAGACCAAGTTTTTTTCTCCAAGTTTTACTTCACAGACAGATTTTTAGGCTAATAATTCATGTAAACTAGCCAATTAAACTTTTCTTCATAAATTGTTTTAAGTATGAGGAGGGTCCAGCTTTGGCCTAAGGTTTGTGCTTCGACTATTTTCTGCTCTAAATCACTAGTTTAAAAATTAAAGAGCGTGAACATGTGCGCACACACACACATCCTATGCACACAATAGCATCCATAAGGTTTTTTGTTTTTAAAAAAAAAAACGTGCAGAATCTCAAAACATAAAGGGGAATGGACGGGTGCTGAAGCCTTGCCTGCTCAGTTTTCCTGCCATTCTTACCCTCAGGAAGCCTTGGAGGCTCCTGAGGAATAATATATCTTAGGGGACAATGTTTATTATAGACCCACACTGTTCAATATGGTAGCCACTGGCCAAATGTGGCTATTTAGCACTTGAAATATGGCAACTGTGAGGAGGTGAATGTTAGGTTTTACTTTAATGAATTTTTATCTAATAGAAGATTCTTTATTAGACTTTGTTTTGATTGCACTTTCACACCATGAGCACTGGACATTTGACCTGGGTGTAAATTGCTGCTCAGCAGATGGTCAAGACAGACCTGGGAATTTGAAGGGCAATTGGAGTAGTGAGTATTTGTGCTGATTTGAGTCTGGGCCTGTGTAGTTTTCTGTAAGATAGATTTTTTTTTTATAATCTGAGAATGATAAACCAGTATGTAAGTATGTTTACAAGGTGATTATATTCAATAGAACTATAAGTTCTACACAGTTCATGAAAGGTGAAAGGAATATAATTCAAGAAAGAATAGGTAGTCTCTTCTCACAGCAGTCTCTATATAACGTAGCTTTTACTCAACTAAGATTACTTTTAGAGTTCAATTCAAGCTCTGATGTTAGGTTTAGCCGTTCACAGAATTGAACATGTGAGTGTTTTCTGTTTGCTTTTGTTTAAAAGGCATGTTACCCATCATTCTCCACGGGACTAACTTAGATTTCCATTTGGCAGTACGTTTCCTTAACCTAGCCTACAACTCTGGAAAAAACAGAATGGAGAAATGTTTTGTTTTTATAATGGCTTTTTTTTTTTTTGTATTTTTCTGAAGCTGGAAAGGGGGAGGCAGTCAGACAGACTCCCGCATGCGCACGACCGGGATCCACCTGGCACGCCCACCAGGGGGCGATGCTCTGCCCCTCCGGGGCGTCGCTCTGTCGCGACCAGAGCCACTGTAGCGCCTGGGGCAGAGGCCAAGGAGCCATCCCCAGCGCCTGGGCCATCTTTGCTCCAATGGAGCCTCGGCTGCGGGAGGGGAAGAGAGAGACAGAGAGGAAGGAGAGGGGGAGGGGTGGAGAAGCAGATGGGCGCCTCTCCTGTGTGCCCTGGCCGGGAATCGAACCTGGGACTTCCGCACGCCAGGCCGACTCTCTACCGCTGAGCCAACCGGCCAGGGCCTATAATGGCTTTTAATGTATTTTTAATTCTCTTAATCCTTTCTATTACTTTAATTTCTTTGACTAAAAGTTGTAGAAATCCAGGTCATAAGTAGTCTTGCTTTTTTCTTTACCTGTGTGAATGTCAAACACTGTGTGAATGTTCATGGATTGCCAAAAATCTACTAGTGATTTTATACTCTTTCTTGTGAGCCTTTGATCTTTATGGGAGGAGGACTGTTACATTTCAAGTGTTTTATGTTGCAGCATCTAACTTGATTTTCTCCTGAAGTAAAAATTCATATAGGTACTAGGGAATATTTTGAATTTACAGTTTGAAGATATTTGAAATTATATTTGCTTCTATATTTGATCAATTCTTTGTTCTAGACAGGAACTTGATGAAATGTTTTTTGCCACTTTTTCATATTCCCTTTTCCTTTCATTGCTCTTTCAGAAATCAGTGAATTCTGAACTGCCATGTTTAGCAGTTTTTCCTCAATTATCATATTGTTTTCTTCAGTCTTTGCATTACTGACTACATCTAGATTTCTTAAAATCAGACGTACTAGAATAGACAGAGATTACACTCTTTTTTCTAGTTATAAGTGTTGGATAAAATGTCAGACTTGTTTTCTTTTATGTATAGTTGATCTAGAGAAGAAGAGAAAAGTCCCCAAGAACCAGAAACTTAAAAAAATTAGTCAGTATTAAGGAAAAGCTAGCCTTGGGGAATTTACTTGATAAAAAGAAAAAAACTGCCTGACCTGTGGTGGCTCAGTGGATAAAGAGTCGACCTGGAAATGCTGAGGTCGCCGGTTTGAAACCCTGGGCTTGCCTGGTCAAGGTACATATGGGAGTTGATGCTTTCAGCTCCTCCCCCCTGTCTCTCTCTCCTCTCTCTCTGTCTCTCTCCCTCTCTCTCTCCTCTCTAAAAATAAATAAATAAAATTAAAAAAAAAATAAAAAGAAAAAAAAGAAAAAAACTCTGTAGCAGAGTATAGGTTTGTAATGCCATTCCGGGAAAGGAGATACAACTCTGGGAACTGTATGTTGGAAAAAAAATCTATAAATTGTTCCGATGTCATTGAACCATCTGTGGCCTCTGGGGGAAAAACCTCACACCTCTCCATGGAAGAACTAGAAAAACACTAGTCTTTATAGAGGGACTTCAAATGTCACATAAATGCCAAGCAGGGTCAGTAAAAAGCAAGGTACAGTTACAGATTATTGTAATGTGAAATTCAGAAGGTCCAAAGAATATATGTTGAAAAGTCTCTTTGTCAGCCCGTTTTTGCTACCCACTTGTTTTTTCAAAGGGAAGTAGCATTACTAGGTTTTTGTGAATTACTCCAGAGATTTTTATGCATGTATGAATAACTTTGTGCATATATAGTATTAACTTTTAGTACAAATGGTCGTATATTTTATTTACTAGTGCATCTTGTAGATTATTCCATGTTTGAAAAAGGGTGCCTTTTTACTTTTTCTTTCGGTTGTATGGCATCCTTTTGTGGGTGTCTATGATACATTTCATCAGTTTTCATTGATAGACACCTAGGTTATTTCCAGTCTTGTGGTATTTAAAAGTGCTGCAATAAATGTTTATACATCATTATACATATACAGTAAATAGATTTCTAGAAGTCGGTCAAAGGATATTTACATTTGTATATTTATTTTACAGAATATTTTTTTTTTTGAGTATGTAATACAGCAAATAGTACAAAATTCAAAAGGAACAAATTAGTAAATAATGAAAAGTGAGTCTTCCTTAGATTGTCTGCATCTTGCTCCCTGGTCCACAGAAATATAACCATTGTTTCTACTAGCTTCTAACCACTAACCACATACGGCTGTTGAACAACTGAAATGTAACTAGTCCAAATTGAGGTGGTCTTAAAGTATAAAATGCACACTAAACTTCTAACAGTCCAAAAAACGAAATGTAAACTATCTCAATAATTTCTCTGATTTTACATTAAAATGATAACTTGGATATGTTGCGGTGAATTAAATCATTAAAATGATTAATTTTACTTACATTTTTTAATACGTTTTTTATGTGGCTGATAGAAAGTATATAATTATGTATGTGGTTTGCATCCTGTTTCTGTTTCTATTAAACAGCACTGGTCTTATAAATGCACTGCTCACAGAAATTAGGGGATATTCTATCGCTTCATATTCATTTTGAAATATCCCCTAGTTTTTGTGAGCAGTGTCTATTCATACATATATAAACATGTACTACTAGATGAGAATTCCTCTAATTAGGCAGGGTTAATTTTTTTTTCTTTTGCATTGCAATTTATGGGATCAGAAATCTCTTGCTAAGATGTTGGTTAAAAGAAAGGTACCAGGCTGTTCTTTATTGTTTTATTATTTACCCTCAGCCATTTACCATGATTATTGTTGGTTTCATCTGTGAAATTCATGCTTCCATTGACTTTTACGATGTTTGTTCACTTCAGGGAGAAAGCTGGCATTACTCTTGGCTGCATGTTTTTGAACCTGGTCCAGTTTGCACTGGTTGCCTCTACACCCAGCGTACAGCAATCAACCTGGGATCCCCCTTCACCATCATCTTATGGGATTTCACTTCTCTCCTTTGTTAAATCTTCTCCTCTTTTTTTGTGCTTCTTCAGGATGGTAAATATTTGGTTATGTCACACTTCAGAAAAGAATACCTTCATTCTACCCTGATTGCGTAATAGAATTCTGGGATGGAAATTATTTATTTATTTATTTTCACAATTATGAAGGCATTGCTCTATTGACTTCCCTTACAGTGTTACTGTTGAGAAAACCAAAGGCATTCTGATTCTTTTCTATATGACTTGTATTTTCTCCCTGGAGACTTTAGGCTTTCTTTGTCCTCAGCATTCTTTTTTTTTTTTTTTTTTTTTTACAGAAACAGACAGAGAGAGGGATAGATAGGGACAGACAGACAGACAGATAGACAGATAGGAATGGAGAGAGATGAGAAGCATCAATCATCAGTTTTTCGTGCAACACCCTAGTTGTTCATTGATTGCTTTCTCATATGTGCCTTGACCGCGGGCCTTCAGCAGACTGAGTAACCCCTTGCTCGAGCCAGCAATCTTGGGTCCAAGCTGGTGAGCTTTTTGCTCAAGTCAGATGAGCCCGTGCTCAAGCTGGCAACCTCAGGGTCTCGTACCTGGGTCCTCCGCATCTCAGTCTGACACTCTATCCACTGTACCAGTGCCTGGTCAAGCTGTCTTCAGCATTCTTAAGTTTCACAGCCACTGGCCTTTTTTTGTATTTTTCTGAAGTGAGAAGTGGGGAGGCAGACAGACAGACTCCCGCATGTGCCCGACCAGATCCACCTGGCATGCCCACTAGAGGGTAATGCTCTGCCCATCTGGGGCATTGTTCTGTTGCAACAGGAGCCATTCTAGTGCCTGAGGCAGAGGCCATGGACCCATCCTCAGTGCCTGGGCCAACTTTGCTCCAGTGGAGCCTTGGCTGCGGGAGGGGAAGAGAGAGATAGAGAGAAAGGGGGGGGGGGGAAGGGTGGAGAAGCAGATGGGTGCTTCTCCTATCTGCCCTGGCTGGTAATTGAACTTGGGATTTCCACACACCGGGCCGAAGCTCTACCACTGAGCCAATTGGCCAGGGCCCCACTGGCCTTGATGTGGACGTGTTTTCATCCATTGTCTTGGGGTCTTGTTGGGCCCTTTTAATCTGGAAACTCCCATCTTTTAGTTCAAGGGGTAGTTTTTTTTATTTCATTTGATTAACCACCTTCTCCTCACCCTCCATTATCTCTGATGTCTTTTTGGAAGTTCTGTTTGGACATTGAACCTCTTGAAGTGGTCCCCCAATTTTCTTCACTTTTCTCTACTATTGTTCATCTTTCTTTTTGTTCTACTTTCTGGGAGATTTCCTCTTATTTTATCTTCCAACCCTTCTATTGGTCCCGTCCTCCCCCCACCCACAATTCTGCTGTCATGAGCTATCAAACTATTCAAGAGCTCTTCTCTTATTCAATACTTCTTACTCAATACTCCCTTTGTACAGCATGCTCTGCTTCAAGATGGCTGTGTCTTCTCTTATTTTTCCTGTATATTGATGATTTTTACAATGTTTTCTTTCTCTGTGTTGTCTCAAATTTATTGAAATTGCATTTTTTTGTTTTGGTTTGCCCTTTTGCATCATAATCAAAGTAACACTTGATTGAGGTAGGGGATCTGACAGGCTGATGGGAAACTAAGCATGTGGGTGAGGCTTGTCTCCTCTCAGTTTCACTGTAGAGTGATCTGAGTGGGCTGTTTGTTGGTAAACTCTCAATATTAGTATCTGTACATTTTTCCTTTTGGGTTGGTCAGGTACCCCAGAAAGGAATCTCAGTCTGACTAAATGATAAAGGTCTGGCTGCTAGTATTTTGGGAGCCAGACCCAGAGGAGGAAGGGTTGGGGAGTATTTAGCATGAAGTATGCTCATGTTCATCCTCCTCTCTTCTCATAATGGTATCCCAGCCATCTCCTAGTCTAGGGAGACTGCTTTACCCTTGCCAAGAATAAACATTTAGTTCTTGGGAGAGGGGCAGTACCCACCTTAGGATCTAAATGCTTCTCAAATGATCTCTCACCCAGTCCTGCCTATTTCATCTCCTTCCCCCTCGATTTTTGCTATGACTGGAGCTCTTACTTAACCTTTTGAGGATCCTGCCCTGTAAAATCAGGACATTTCCCTACAGCTAGCCTAGAATTAATAGTCTCTCTTAGTAGTTCACAGTAACTACTCATCAATCTATATTCCAGTTACCAAAATTTTGCTTGTTTCCTCCTTACTCTTCTCCCTATCCTTGTGAGATTATCTTTGCTTTTAAGTTCCTTTATTATGGTTTTTAATAGGCTGCTCTCTTCACCTAGAACCCACTGATTAAAGTTTTCCATTAAAAATGTTTTGAGGATAATCCTCTGAAAGAGTTAATATAGAATGTATAACTCCAAGTCAGTGGGGTGAGTGTGGAAATGAAGAAAATTTGATCGTGTCTGTAGAGACAGGAAAGGAGAAAAAAAGAAACAAAAAAAATGCATAGGAGTTAGGAAACACAAAATGTGGGGGGAGGGGGATGGACACAAAGAATACCAGATAGAAGGTGACGAAAGACAATTTGACTTTGGGTGATGGGTATGCAACATAATCAAATGTCAAAATAACCTGGAGATGTTTTTTCTGAACATATGTACCCTGATTGATCAATGTCACCCCGTTAAAATTAATAAAAATTTAAAAAAGAAAACAAAATGAGTTGATGGAAAATAAGTATCTCCATAAACCTAACATAATTTCAGGTAAAGCTTACTGGTTAAAGGGGAATGAAGGCGTCTACGGCCATACCACCCTGAATGCGCCCGATCTCGTCTAAAGGGGAATGAAAACTTTTTTTTTTTTTAATGTATATTACTTTACCATTTCTGATTTTTTTCTTGTCTAACCTTTGGAAACAAATCACATAAAGTAAAAAATTAGCAAATATCTTGAAATCTGTATATAAAACATAAGTTACATCTGATTTCAAACTCATGTATTAGTGCACCACTCAATCTTTAAAAAAAAAAAAAAGAGGCCCTGGCCGGTTGGCTTAGTGGTAGAGCGTTGGCCTGGAGTGCGGAAGTCCCGGGTTCGATTCCCGGCCAGGGCACACAGGAGAGGCGCCCATCTGCTCCACCCCTCCCCCTCTCTGTCTCTCTTTTTCCCTCCCGCAACCGAGGCTCCATTGGAGCAAAGATGGCCCAGGCGCTGGGGATGGCTCCTTGGCCTCTGCCCCAGGCGCTACAGTGGCTCTGGTCGCGACAAGCGACTCCGCGATGGGCAGAGCATCGCCCCCTGGTGGGCGTGCTGGGTGGATCCCGGTCAGGCGCATGCAGGAGTCTGTCTGACTGCCTCCCCGTTTCCAGCTTCAGAAAAAAAAAAAAAGGCGGCCCTCAAAATAGTGTTAATACCATTTTTAAAATATGAATCTCTTCTTTTTAACTTTACACCCACCCCACACACCAATTTCAGAGCACATCATTTAATTATCTCGGTTATGGATATTTCCAGGATGAGATTTTATATTTTGCTCCCATAGCTTCTGGTTATCAGAAAACCCATGCTTTCCTCCATTAAAGGAGTTTGGTCCTGTATATGTTGGTACATCCCTTCCAATATTCTTCAACCTCATCTTTGCTTCTGGAGGCATTTCTTCTGGTTTGCTGTCTTTTATCTTCATTAAAAGCTGCTGCTACTGAAAGAGTTTTAGAAGCAAGAGTTGGAAGAGTTTCTTGAGGTTTACTTGACCCATTTTGATGGATATGGCTGAGGCTTTGTTGTCTGACTACCTTTGGCATACTTAGAAATCTTTGTAGGCTTTATTGGGAGGTCTGCAGCTGCTGCTTCAGCTAGCGGATGGACTTCTCAGCACCATGACTGCAACTTTCCCAACTCCATTACTCCGTTGGCTCTAGCTTGCTGCCACTTCCCAGGCTTTTCCTCTCCTGCCTTCCCAACGCCATTTTCCCTGCTGTTGAGAATGAAAACCTTTTTTAAAATTTTTCAACAAAATACTTGTTATTAGTAGACATACCTGAAAAGATGGTGACATAATTTCAAAGTAAAGTAATGACTAAAGGTGTATGCTAGGTAGGCATAATCTGTGCCGTAGTCCATTTTGGCTGCTATAACAATTTCATAGACTGCTTGTCTTAGAAACAAATTTATTTCTAACAGTCTTGGAGGTTGGGAAGTTCAAGTTCAACATGCCAGTAGATTTGGTGTCTGGTGAGGGCCCGCTTTCTAGTTCAGAAACAGCTGTCTTTTTGTTGTAATCTCATAAAGCTGAAAGGGGCTAGGCAAGGGAATTCTCTGGGGTCTCTTTTATAAAAGCACTAATCCCAGTCATTGAGGGCTCCATTCATGACCTAATAACATACCTAAGGCCCCACCTCCAGATACCATCACACTGGGGATTAGGTTTCAACATGGGTTTGGGGTGAGTGGTAACAAATATTCAGTCTATAGCAATCTATATGGTAAAATTGGCAGAATTACAAGGATAAGTCCACAAGTGTGTAATCATAGGAGTTTTAACATAACTCTCAGTAATTTAAGAAAAGATAGATAAAAATACAGGGTTTTAAAGGATTGGAAAGTGCAGTTAGCAAGCATACAACAATTACAGAATATGTATTTTCAGTTACCCATGGAATTTTACAAGAATTGTTCATGTACTAGATGTCAAAGCAAATGTTAACAAATTCCTAAGAATTTATACCTTACAAGTCACATCCTTGGACCCTGGAGCAATTAAGTTAGAAACATAATAGGAGGATAGCAACAACTCTCAAATCTGAGGTATATAGTAAGAAGCGTATTTCTTAATTTATGAGATGAAGAACTCATAAAAATTAGAAGTGTTTAGAACAGAGTGTTGAAAATACTACCTGTCAAAACTGGGTTACAGCAAAAGTTTAGATAGAACCTTAAGTGTTTATTAGTAAAGCACTAAGTAAAAATTGACTTAACTATACAATGTAATGAAAGAAAAAGGAAATAAAGTTGAGAAACATTAATGAAAAAAAATATAAATATATATAATTGGATCAACTAAACCAAAGGTGCTAAGTTGAAAAGACTGTTTGCCAAAATTGATAGAGAAGAAATAAAATTTTAAACTTAAGAACACTGAACAGCTTTTTGCCTTTAAACTTAAAAGGGTAGAATAGACAATTTCTAGCAAAATGTTACCAAAAATGGCTTAAGAATAAGAAACTTGATTATAGTTTAAAAACTTAAATTTATAATTAGAAATCTACTTACACCAAAATAAAGTAAAAATTCAAAACCAACAAAGCAAAACCCAAGTGAAAACCCCAGATGGGCAAGTTCTACACAACAGGAGGAATTAGTAATTCTAATCTTAATACAAAATGTTATAGAAAAAAACCATTTTGCAATTCTACTGTATTCTTGATCCTTCCAACAGAATGAGGATATTATAAGAAGGGTAATGTACAAACCACAATTCAGATAGCAATAAAAATTTTAGGTAAAATGTTAGTATTTGCTCAAATCAAAAAATATCATGACTAATTAGGGTTATCTCAAAAATGTAAAGATGATTAAATGTTAGAAAAATCTTAAATAAATTTAATAACAGTGCATCAAAGGAAAAAAAAAGCCATATGTTAATATTGACTACTTTTATAATTTGAAAACTTAAATTTATACCTCCACAAAATTCAAGTTAAGTAAAAAACAAAAAAGCAAAACCCAAGTGAAAACTCCAGCCGGACAAAGGGAAAAAGCCATGATCTAATTCAATTCAGTATTTGTTCTTGACAAAAATTGTTAGAAACTAGAAATATAAGGGGGTGTTGGTTAAAAAACAGAACAAATCAGGCACAGAAGAGTACATATGGTTTCATTCCAAGTATATGAATTTCTAGAACAGGTAAAATTACTTTCTTTGATAGAAGTCAAATTAATAATTGCCTGGGGTGAGAAGAGGAGATTGACTGGAAGGGACACAGGGGAACTTTCTGGGATGATGGATAGATGGACATGTGCATTTATTAATACTCATGGAACTAGATTCTTAACATCTGTGCAGTTTGTTACATGTAAATTGTGCCTTAATGAAGTTGATTTAAAACAATAATAAAAACCAAAGCATGTCTATATACCAGCAGCAAACAAAATTTAAATTAAAAACAACAACAACACTGATTAAAATGGCAACACAAACTACAAAATCCCTAGAGAAAAAATAAAAACATGTGGGACTTCATGGAGAAAATAAGACACATATAATTCAAATTATAAGAAGATGTGCTGTGTTTATGACTAGAAGACACAGTATTATATATCTGTCATTTTCTCCATTTGCTTATAAATTCACTGCTGTTCCAATTAAAGTCTCAGCAGGTAAAAGAGAATTTATCAGGTACCAAGACATACTTTGTAGCTTTAGTGGTTAAGCCATGGTATTTGCCTCAGAGACTAATGAAAGGGGTAAAAAAAGAACCCAGAAACATGAGTAGCATTATAATCAGAAGGGAAAAAGATTGAATTTATGGTACTGCCATACTTTGTCTTTGCTGGAGAGAAGATACCTGCATCACACCATACACAAAATAAATTGCAGGTTTCAAAGGCAAAAACTTTAGACTTAAAAGAGGACAGCATATGGAGAATTTTTAAGAAGGTACGAATGTATACACCCTGTATGATTTTAAATTGATGTGCTCAAATTTATCAGTTGAAATTAAAGTCACTTTCTCGGTGAAGATATATGTGGCATGTGTGTATGATTGACAAGAGTATTATCCAGAATATAATAAATAATTCCTGTGAATTACAAAAAACATAGTAAATGTGACCAAAGGATTCAAAGGAATAGAATTCTGACAAGTCAATAAACATGAAAGTATTCTTTTTTTTTTTTTTTGTATTTTTCTGAAGCTGGAAACGGGGAGAGACAGTCAGATTCCCGCATGCACCCGACCGGGATCCACCCAGCATGCCCACTAGGGGCGATGCTCTGCCCACCAGGGGGCGATGCTTTGTCCCTCTGGGGCATCGCTTTGTTGTGACCAGAGCCACTCTAGCGTCTGGGGCAAAGGCCAAGGAGCCATCCCCAGCGCCCGGGCCATCTTTGCTCCAATGGAGCCTCAGCTGCGGGAGGGGAAGAGAGAGACAGAGAGGAAGGAGGGGGGGGGTTGGAGAAGCAAATGGGCGCTTCTCCTATGTGCCCTGGCCGAGAATTGAACCCAGGTCCCCCGCACGCCAGGCCGATGCTCTACCGCTGAGCCAACCGGCCAGGGCTGTGAAAGTATTCTTTATTTTACAAAACTTTTTAAATCGTATTTATTGGGGTGACACTGGTTAAAAATTTACAGTATTCAGATTTCAGGTGGTGCATGATTCTACAACACATCTGTATGCTGCATTGTGTTCATCACCCCATTCACGTCTCCATTATTCCCCTTATACCCTCCTTCATTCCCCCACCCCTGCCATCATCACACTGTCGTCCCTGTCAGTGAGTTTTCTGTTTTTTTTTTCTTTGCTCAAGTACATAAGGCATTTTAGCTCCATCTATACGATGTCTTATTTTTTATATTCAATTAAATACAGCAAAATGCTAATATTTGACAGAGCTGGATAACTGAAGTACTTTCATTTTTTTTAAATAAAAATTTTAATTCACAGTAAAAAGGTATCTGGAGGAATAAATAAATTAAACAAGATGTATAAAGTCTTTATGGAGAAAATGATACAATTTATTGATGGATATTAAGTCTAAAATAGGTAGAAACATCTCATTTTCATAAATAAGATCAGTATCATAAATATATTGCTTTTCTACAAGTTAATGTGAATTTACTATACTTCCAATCAAAACCCTATATTTGGTGGAACTTGACAAACTAAACTTAAACTAACCAACAGAAATTTGAAAAGTAAGGAATGGGGCTCACTCTGTGGATATCAACACTTAATGAGAAGCAATAACTAAAATTCTGTGATATTGATGTAGGTATGAACAAGTACACCAATGAATAGAATATGAAGACCCCAATCAGACATTTATTTTAGGTATTTGATATGTGAAAGGAGTGGCATTATGAATTATTAAAAAAAAGATAAACTATTTAATGGTGTGCACATTAGTCTAACATCATAAAATAGTCTGGCCTTTCAGGAGATACTTAGAATCACTCTCTTGCCCCTTTAAATAAAAACAGATTCCTGATATGTTAGAAACCTAAGTGTAAAAAGCAGAACTACAAGGATACTTGGGGCGGGAGATATCTTTATGACATCAGGGAACTGCTTCATGCCTCAGCTACCTCATTGCTAACTAAGAGTACCTATCCCACTGGATTCAGATGAGAATCAAGTTAGTTAATGCTTACCTGTTTCTTAGGCTAATGTGTCAGAGTTAGCATTCAGTAAATGTTTCCTACTGTATTTGGGGGCAGAAAGGGGTTTCTTTTAAAAGAAGCTAAGTTGTATCATAAAATATTTTTGATTAAAATGTAAATTTGTGTATTTTAAAAGAAAATGTAACAAAGATTGTAAAGATTTGGAGATTTTTTTGAAATACGTATTTAGTGATTGGGTTTATATCAGAATAAAAATTAAGCAAAGGACAGTACAGTTGATGACTTCGCAAAGAATATGAACTGGAGTTTAATAAAACATGTAGAGCATGCTTTTTGTAAAACTTATGCAATCATTAATAACTTGAATGTTTTATTTGCTAGTTCAGGATAATCAGACCTCTTGCTAACTGAAACTTTCCACTGAGTAATATTATAATCCCAATTTTACTAAGATATCATTTGATAAGCTTTCTTACTAAACTGTAAAGATAAAGTTTTCCTATTCTGTTGAAACTTGAAAATTTAAAAGTATTATTTGTTGCTGGAATTAGGAACAGAATTAGTATCTGAACCTATTTTTCAGTTCTTACAGATGTTGAAAAAGAGTCTACCTTTAGTCCCAGAGCTTTCTGCCACACTGTTGAAGGAAATCTATTATGTCTGTAAATGATTTATTCACATTTCAGTAACAACTTGATTGTAAATTTAGTGTTCTTATTTTGTCTTCAACTTAGAATTTACTGACATTGATTCCTTGTAAAAACTTTACTCAATGTTTACATTTCAAAATGTGACTAAATAATGATACCTTAGCTATTTAAAATGCTCAACTGGGTGAAATGTATTGTCTGCATTACTGAAAAATACTATTTTGTTCCATAATTAAAAAGTTTCCCAGAGATAATTAGCCAGATGTCAGTCAGCCATTGTCACTAAGACATAACAATTTAAGGCTGATAACTTGAAGTGATCACATAGTTCTAAAGTGGTCATAACTGCTGTTCTAAGACATGGGACGTTGACATCGTGTGGTAGTACTAGCTCACAAAGTCATTCAGATGACCCAGAATAAGCTTAAACTTTTTATGTTTTCATTTTCATAAAAAAATAATTTAAAAGGTTTTATAGAAAAGAATACACCTGAACTCACAAGAAACGTTCTCCTAACAAAAGGGGAACACAGAACCTGTTAACTTAGATGCTTCTTAACATTGGGGATTCCTTTTATTTTGGCTGATTACACAAAAGTTTATTTTTTATTTATTGTCTTAGACTGAATTTTCATGAATGGATTGAGTTAAAGATACACTTTGGATGGATAATTCTTACGTTATGCTTGTCATAACAGTTTTTCACAAGGAACAAGGATCCTTCATGTAATTCAGAGTTTTGTTCTAAGGATAAAATTGGTGTGGGGCTGAAACAGGACCTGGAGAGTCTTTCTACAAGCCTGGAGATTAGATGGTCTGCTTTTCTGTAGGTCTAGTCTCTGCTATGTTAGGGCACACACTCTTGTTTGTGCACTGACCACCTTCTCTTCTGAACCTCTGCTCCCTGATTGTATGATAAATATGGCTACTTGTATAAAGACATGTATAATACTGACCCTGTAACCTTAGCCTTCAGATTTGCTTTTTAGTATTCCAGTTAGTGATTAGTGTGTACCATTCCATTCTGCTAGCTAGCGGCAGTTATCTTTGAATCCTCCTTTTCCCTAAACTGTCCACCTCCAGTTGCTCAATAACAACGCGAATTGTCTCTAAAATAACTGAAGTGTTATCATTAGCCCTAACTTCTGTCTTCAGCTTTTTAATCTGACTGGCTTTCCTCTCCCCTATCTTCTTTCATATTACTTTCTTATATACCATATACAAACCTTTCCTTGTCTCTAAAAAATGAACTTTCTGCCTGGTCTATTCTTCCTCTCATCAGACTTCTGCTTTGGCATTGCTTTTGTGGTACCTCTCCCTTCCAAAGGTTGAGTTAATAAGCTTGTTCTCTGGGCTTGGATAAGACTGCGTCACATGGTATTGAGGCTTATATAGCTGGCTCCAACAGCATGCTTTGTAACAGAGTAGGAATTCAGCAGAGGCCAAAGGTAGCCAAAGGCTGCCTGGTAGTCTTAAATGTCTACTTTGGTGGATTATTACATGTGTTTGATGGAGTTTTATGGGATGCTTTATTTTGTCAAGCTGTAGTTTTATGTACTACAGTGCTTATTTATGTGTATTGTAGTCTACCACTATAGACAGCAATGTTGCTGTCAAGTTCTCATTGTTCTTTATTTTAGAAGTCCCTAACTCAGAGCAAACCTTACTTTGTCGTCATTTTTGCATTGTTAAAGAAAGTCACATAATCCTGCTTTTTGGTTCCTTTTCATTTTTAGTGTCTGAACCACAGCTGGGCTAGCTATCAAGGGTGCCAGGACAGCACTCTTATGTCGAGTTTCATGAGATGTCCCTGGTAGATGGTTTATATGACCAAATAAATTTATGAAATTTAGCATACTATATTGCTTCTGCTGGAAGACCCTTGGGGCAGTCTTGGATTGAGGTTGGGGACTTCTTAATTATGTTTCCCTTATGAGGGGAATGAATATAATTATAATTAGATTGTGACCATTATTTTCTAGAAAACTAGACCAAGGCCTTACTATCTTTAGTTGGAAGACCATTTTTCAGAATGGTCCTCCTAGAATTCATAGTCCTTTTTTGAGAATTATACTTACATTTCTTATTTTAATAAAGAAATCATCTGACTTTGCTAGTCATGGAACTTCTTAATGTATTTGTCCTGATACTGTTTTGTTTTTTTAAATTGTAATTTACATTTGATAAAATGCCAAAACTTTAAATATTCAGTTTTGTGAGTTTTATAATTGTATACTCACATGTAACTACTCAAAACAAAATAGAAAATAGTTTTATCACCTCAAAAAGGTACTGTACGCCTCTGACCAAGCATTTCTGAATGTGTCTTCTCTCCTTTCCTGAGGCAGTCATTTTGAATTCTGTCACTTGATTAGTTACCTTTGTTGTTGGGAGTCATATGTAGAATCAGTATGTATTTTTGTGTCTTTTGCCAGCATGATCGTTGTTCGTTTGTTGTTGTTTTTTCCCGAAGTTGGAAACAGGGAGGCAGTCAGACAGACTCCTGCATGCGCCCAACTAGGATCCACCCGGCATGCCCACCAGGGGGCGATGCTCTGCCCATCTGGGGTGTTGCTGTGTTGAAACCAGAGCCATTCTAGCACCTGAGGCAGAGGCCATAGAGCCATCCTCAGTGCCTGGGCCAACTTTTCTCCAACGGAGCCTTGGCTGTGGGAGGGGAAGAGAGAGACAGAGAGGAAGGAGAGGGGGGAGGGGCGAAGAAGCAGATGGGCGCTTCTCCTGTGTGCCCTAGCCAGGAATCGAACCCGGGACTCCTGCACGCCAGGCCAACACTCTACCACTGAGCCAACCGGCCAGGGCTGCATGATGGGTTTGAGATTCATCCAATCTTGTATTCCTTTGTATAAATAATACCATGGTTGGTTGGTTGTTTTTCAGTTATTAGGGCTGTTTTAGCTGTAATGAATATAGCTGCTATGAACTTTCTGGTACATGTCTCTTTTTGTGGACATAAATTTTCATTCTTGAATATATAGCTAGGAGTGGAATTGTTCTCATGTAGGGCAGGTGTATGTTTAAATTTAGAAATTTGCCAGTTTTTCAGAGGCATTGTACCATTTTACACTCAAATCAACATGTGGTAGTCTGAATATAATGTATAGATTATATTCTTGAGATGTGGAAATTATGGAATATCTGGATGAGCAGTAAATGTAATGGCAAGAGGTAGTAGAGACTTTAGAGAATACAATAGAACAGTGGAATTAGAGACTGGAGTGATGTGCTTTGAGGATAGAAAGAAATAAGACATAAGCCAAGGAACACAGGAGGTGACTAGAAGCTGAAATAGTTGAGGAGGTGAATTCTCCCCTTAGACTCTTCAGAAGGAACCAGTCCTGAGGACCTTGACTTCCTTTAATCCATTGAAACTCATTTAGGTAAATCTGTGTTGTTTTAAGGCACTGAATTTGTGATAATTTGTAAAGGTAGCAATAGTTAACTAACATCCTCCATCCTCACCAGGTTTGGTGGTTGTGGATATTTTTAAGTCATTCTAGATGTTGTGAAATGGTATTGCATTGTGGTTTTAATTTGCACTTTCCTGAAGAACATTGACATTAAACACCTCTTAAGGGCCATTCCTGTTTTTCCTTTCATGAAATATCTATAATTTGTTCTTTGCCTATTTCTTTTTTAAAATTGAGTTCAGGTTCTGGCCTGTTGGCGAAGTGGATAGAGCATCTGCCCGGTGTGTGGACATCTCGGGTTCAGTCCCTGGTTAGGGCATACATAAGAAGCAACCACTGTCTGCTTCTCTTCCCCTCCCTCTTCTCCTCCGTCTTCCCCTTCTTTTTCTTGTCCTCTCTCATAGCCAGTGGCTTGATTGGTTTGAGTGTCAGCCCCTGGCACTGAAGATAGCTAAGTTAATTTGAGCATCAACCCCAGATGGGGTTTACTCAGGGTACATGCAGGTGTCTGTCTCCCTCCTCTCACTTAAAAAAATAAAAAAAATAAAAAATAAAAACTGAGTTAATCATTTTTTCTCTCTTCTTGTAGGTGTGTTACATTCTAGGTAGTAGTCCTTTGTCAGATGCACACACACATACACTACTTTTCTCCAGTCTGTGACTTGCCTACTTATTTTTTTAATGGTATCTTTTTGTGTTTCCATTTTAGAGCTTAAGGTCCTGCTTTCCCATTTAGGATGGTAAAAGATAATGATTGGAGCTTATTATTTTTCATATTGTTGAAAAGTAGATTGTCTTGGTGAAAAATGAATTGACTATCGGTATGGGTCTAGTTCTAGACTCTCTTCTGTTTTACCTATTTTTCATATGCCCACTGTAGACTCTTGATTACTAAGGTGTTTTAGTAAGTCTTGAAATAAGGTGGTGTAAGCTCTCCAATATCCTTTTTTCCTTTTTCAGATTTGGTTTGTTAGTTTAGATATTTTTATTTCCATAGTAATTTTAGTATCAGTTTATCAATTTTTTTCTTTTTTTTTTTTAATCCTGCTGAAATTTTGATAGGGATTACATTGAATTTATGTATCAAACTAGGAAGAATGGATGTTTAAACACTATTGAGTCTTCTAGGCTATAAATATGGTCTTCGTTTCAGTCTTTCATTTCTCTTAGCAGTATTTTGCAATCATTAGTGTAGCAGTTTTGAATCTTTCTTTAGATCTGTAGGTTTTTTGTTGTTGCATTTTTATTTATTTATTTATTTATTGTATTTTTCTGAAGCTGGAAACAGGGAGAGACAGTCAGACAGACTCCTGCATGCGCCCGACCGGGATCCACCCGGCACGCCCACCAGGGGGCGATGCTCTGCCGCGACCAGAGCCACTCTAGCGCCTGGGGCAGAGGCCAAGGAGCCATCCCCTGCGCCCAGGCCATCTTTGCTCCAATGGAGCCTTGCCTGCGGGAGGGGAAGAGAGAGACAGAGAGGAAGGAGAGGGGGAGGGGTGGAGAAGCAAATGGGCACTTCTCCTATGTGCCCTGGCCGGGAATCGAACCCAGGTCCCCCGCACGCCAGGCCGACGCTCCACCGCTGAGCCAACCGGCCAGGGCCTGTTGCATTTTTAACGGGTGTTTTTTAAAGTTTCATTTTCCAATTTTTTGCTTGTGTGGAGAAATGGACTTAATTTTGGTGTGGTGACCTTCTATCTTCAAACTTTGCTCTGAATTCACTATTTAGTTTTACTATTATTTTAGAGAGTATGCAGTCTTCCATGGAGACAATAAAATCATTATAGAATATACTTCTTTCTGTCCAATTTTTATGCCTTTTGTTTCCCTTTTTTACTTAGTGTACTGGCTAAGATCATCCAGTGCATTCATTATTGAATAGAAGTGGTGATAGTGGACATACTTGTTTTATTCCCAAATCATAAGGGAATGGTATTTAATGTTTTATCATATGTTACTGTTCTAGGTTTTTCATAGATGTCCTTTTTCAGGTTGAAGAACTTCTTCCTCTTTGTCTAGTTTGCTGAAAGTTTTTAGTCAGGGATATTACATTAACATTGTCAGATGCTTTTGACATCAGTTAGAATGGTAAGGATTTTCTTTCTCCTTTATACTGCAAATGAGGTACTTGATATTTTTAATGTTAAACCAGTTTTGCCCCTTAGAATAAACCCCACTTGGTGATGATGTATTACCTTTTCCATGTATGTTACTGGCTGTGATTTGCTAACATTGTGTTAAGGATTTTCGCATCTAGTAGTAATAGACCTTAGCTTTTCCTTAGAGTGTTGGGCTCAAGCCATTTTCTTGCTCCTGTTTCAATGTCAGATAGCTTTTCCTTCTACTCACTCCTTGATATCAGTGCATCTTTGTCTGGGGACTGGTGGTGGCAGTCTTTCATGCCTTCTAATACGGGACTGGTATTGCACTGAGAATACTTGTTTCTGTGTGAGAAGTGGACAAGAAGATTCTGCACCCCCTCTCCCACCCCCAACAATACATAGCTTTTGCTCTGCTCTTCTCCTTGGGCACAGGAGGCTTTCTTGCATTTTCCCTTCTGGTTGAAGGCTTTGCTTTAAATGAGATGCCTCTAAGGATGAGGATCTCTCTTCCATCTCTTGCTCCAGGCCAGTGTTTGTCAAGAGAATTGAGTAGTTGAGGCCCTTGGAGAGAAGCACTTGTAAGTGAAGATTCCCCTGCTGTCTGTCTTTCAGGGATTCTTTACTGTCATCCTAGCTGACACTCACTCTTTGTCTTTACTTTTACCTTTAATATTCAGTAGATTGACTATGAGCATGTTTCCTTTGCACCTGTGGGTTATTGGCCATCATTTTTGGAAAGCTGTTGACCATTATTTCTTCATACATTTTTTTTCTGCCTCACTTTCTTTTTCATCTCCTTCTGGTACTCCCAATTTAACTGTAATTGACATTTGGCCTTAGATGTTTTGGGGTTTATTTCCATACTGTTTTCTCTTTGTATTTCAATTTAGGTACTTTGGCCTTCAGATTCGCTGCGCATTTATGTCTGTTATTAAACCCATCTAATAATCTTTAGTTTCTGATACTATATTTTTTAATTTCTGACATTTCCCTCTGATCTTTTTTCATAGCTTTAATATCTATGATGAAATTCTCCATTTCATAATGCATGCTGTCTCTCTTCTATCAGATCTTTTAGTGTTTTTATCATAGTTATTTTAAAGTCTGTGTCTTGTAATTCCAACATCTGAACCCTCTCTGATCTGATTATATTAATGATTTCATCTTTTGACTGTGGTCTCTTACTCCCTGTCTTATATTTTTGATTGAATGCTAAACGTTTGTATGAAAACAGTACAGATTGAAGTACAGGTTATTTACTTCCAGAAAACGGTTCATCTGTATGTTAGTCTGATAGTAGGGCTAAGTCAGTAAGAAGAATAGTTGAAATAGTTCTGGGTTTTGTTGCAACTTTAGTTTGGTTTTTAAGTGTTTTGAGAGAATGATTGGGACTTTGT
Organism: Saccopteryx leptura; assembly: GCF_036850995.1. Classification (NCBI taxonomy): domain Eukaryota; kingdom Metazoa; phylum Chordata; class Mammalia; order Chiroptera; family Emballonuridae; genus Saccopteryx; species Saccopteryx leptura. Next base: position 21,836,060 of record NC_089513.1, read on the forward strand.
GCAAGATTTGTTGTCTGATTGTAATTTCAGTTATTTCTTTGTGCTTTATATCTGAGCCAAAAGCTTTCTGACCTGTGGGTGATTTCTCCGCTTTAAAGCCAAGCTGTCTGTTCCTTGATCATTTTGGTGTTCTTTTTTGTCCTTTAGTCCTCCCCCAGGGTTGTTTTCAGCAGACCTTTACCCTTGCCTTCGGAGTTTTAATTTCCAGCGTATCTGGGTAGAATTAGTTTGTTGTTGTTGTTTGTTTGTTTTTATAGTTCTCCTATTTTTCTTTTAAAATTACTGTTACATTTTTTTATTATTTTGTTGTATGTTGGACATTATAGTTAACTGTGGAGGCTCCAGGTGATAACCTTTCATCAGTGATGATTCTTCCTGTCTTGTCAGAGAGTGTGAAAGGCTAGTCAATTCAATCAAGGAGTGTTTCTTTTAACTTCTGTCTGATCTCAGCCCTTGGTAGCTGGAAGGAATGTCAAGAGTTCTTTGGAGTGATTTATTTATTTATTTTTATTTATTTATTTATTTATTTATTTATTTATTTACAGAGAGAGAGAGAGAGAGGGACAGACAGACAGGAACGGAGAGAGATGAGAAGCATCAATCATCAGTTTTTTTTCGTTGCACACTGCTACACCTTAGTTGTTCATTAATTGCTTTCTCATATGTGCCTTGACCATGGGCCTTCAGCAGACTGAGTAACCCCTTGCTCAAGCCAGCGACCTTGGGTCAAAGCTGGTGAACTTTTGCTCAAACCAGATGAGCCCGCGCTCAAGCTGGCAACCTCGGGTACTTGAACCTGGGTCCTCGGCATCTCAGTCGACGCTCTATCCACTGTGCCTCCGCCTGGTCAGGCATTTTTTTTTTCTTTTTACTTCTGCCCATTTCTCCCCTCTCCTCGTCAGAAGACAGATTTATTGCATTTGAGGATGACCATAATGCTTCTTAGGGTATCTCTTAGCTTTCCAGCTCTGTCCCACAACCGTTGACATATTTTCAAGCAGTTGGTGAAGACCTGTTGGAAATGAGTGATTGGGTAGTGCAGGTTTGCTCTATGAAATTTTTGGAATTCTAATATGTCTTGTCAGCCTACATGTTGCTGTTAAGATTTATTCAAGTTGGGCTGATTTCTCCTTACATTCATCTGTGGTGAGATTATTCCTTCTTAGCCACTCCACCAAGAAAGAGACCACCTGTGGGCCTCTCTTCTATCAAGGCTCAACACTTTTTGAAAGTTAGTTTTACCTAGGTTACTTTGCATTCTTACTCTCTGATGGGTTCAGAAAAAAACCATGATTTTGTAGCTTATTTGGCTTGTTTTGATTATTAGGGTGAAAGTGATGGTCTATTGTGACTTTCTACAACCTGATTAGAAGTGTAATTCCTCTCCTGGAGTATTTTTTAGTATATAGTCTGGTAAATACCTGATAGAATTTATTTCATTCCAGTTGATTTTCTGTAGTATTTTTCAGAGGTAGGTTTATGAACATTTTTCATCTGAAGTCTTAACTCCAGTTTTGTCCTTAAGTGGTAAATGATCCTTTATTTTGAGATTAAAGCCATCAACATTAAAATTTAATTGAGCTTGCAGAGAGTGTGGGAAGAATTTGTGATAGATGCATAGAAAACTAAGCAAATAAAAACCTAAGATAATTAACTCTGGGGAAAAGAAAGAATTGCACAAAAAGGGAAACATGATTAAGTAGTAGTTTACTGCCAATTTCATCAGGTACAGAACTACAAATGGGAGTTAATTATCTTTAAGGTTGGAGGAATATGAGTGGTTGTGGTATAAATCTTCATTTTCCACAGAAAAATTATAGATAATAACTAAAGTTGATATTCAAAGGATACCATTATAAGCCTATTACAATAGTCCCCTCTTATCCGTGGGGAATACATTCCAAGACCCCCAGAGGATGCCTGAAACCACATAGTACTGCACTCTGTGTATTACTGGGGTTTTTTTCTTTAATACATACCCATGATAAAGTTTAATTTATAAATTAGACACAGTGAGTGATTAACAGTAACCAGTAATATAATAATTATAAGTGTGTTATGAGAAAGGTTATATTAATGTGATCTTTCTGTCTTCTTCTGATAACCAACCTAATAACTGAGATAGCTGTTAAGGCACTAACAGGTAGGGAGAGGATACATCATGGATATGCTGGAGAAAGGGATGATTCACGTCTTGGGTGGGATGGAGTGGGCAGTGCTAGCTACTGAGAATGGCTTGCACCTTAAAACTTATGAATTGTTTATTTCTGGAATGGTGCATCTAATTGTGGACAGTGGTTGACCATGGATAACCGAAACCCCGGAAGGTGAGATTGCAGGTGGAGTCTTGGGGGGAAGAGACTACTGTATTGAGTTATAATTAGCAAGATTAAAGATGTGAGAAGAGCCAAGTACCTATATATTTGACTATACCGTCTATATGCATTGTTACTTAGTTAAAAATGAATATATATATTTTTAAAAAGAAGCTTAATTAAAAATCTTCTCAAAGGATGTAAAAGTGAAGCAAACCTTTTCTTTCCAGATTGTATTTACCTTTATTTCTTTACTTTTGTTGTTTACACTTGATTCATCCTTTTCCTTTCTTACAACTATAGGTATTTTATGATACTATGTAGTTATGAAAGTTAACTTTGGGGAGATTTGGCTTAAAATTTTTTTTAAATTTTTTTGTAAAGTGTTTTGAGAATTAAATTGAAGTTCTAAAAAGTGAGAAACTTTTTTTTTTTGGTGAAAATATTTTAGGTTTTGACACTGTTAGAAGTTAAAGTAGTATTGATAGTGATAAGCTAGTCCAGTATTGATAAAGTTTTTTTGTTTGTTTTGTTCTTTTTTAGTGAGAGAGATGAGAAGCATCAACTCATAGTTGCAGCACTTTAGTTCACTGATTACTTCTCATACATGCCTTGACTAGGGGTCTCCAGCTGAGACAGTGACCCCTAACTTGAGCCAGCGACCTTTTGGCTCAAGCCACAGACCATTGGTTCATGTGTTTGATCTCACGCTCAAACTGGCAACACCAAGCTCAAGGCAGTGACCTCAGGCTTTCGAACCTGGGTCCTCTGTGTCCCAGGTTGACTCTCTTATCCACTGTACCACCACTTGGTCAGGCTGATAAAGATTTTTCTTGCAAAATTATTGTATTTACCCACTTTTAACATTGTCTTTTTTGTAAAAGGGTTTGTTTCCACAGTTTTAAATTAGCAAAGATATTTTCATGCGTGAAGAAAACTCCTGAAAGTCTGTTGTGAAAGTTATAATTTGAATTTCTGTCTCATTTTGTAATTTGTTTTTGGTACCATGTTGAAATTATTACTTGATTTTGATAGCCTCTAAATGACCTTTTCCATGTCTTTTGTAGGTTAGGTAAAAGAGGATATTTTCTTAGTGTGGATTGCTGCCTTTGGTAAGAACATGTCGTCCATCCTGCCGTTCACTCCACCAGTTGTGAAGAGGCTGCTGGGATGGAAGAAGTCAGCTGGTGGGTCTGGAGGAGCAGGTGGCGGAGAGCAGAACGGACAGGAAGAAAAATGGTGTGAGAAAGCAGTTAAAAGTTTGGTGAAGAAGCTAAAGAAAACAGGACGATTAGATGAGCTTGAGAAAGCCATCACCACTCAAAATTGTAATACTAAATGTGTCACCATACCAAGGTAAGTTTTTGTTAGATCAGAAATTTGATGGTCATCCTGTTGAAAATTGCTTGCAGGAATCTGAAGGAAATTGATTGAAATTTTGTTACTTTCAACTCAATGGTGTTAGATCAGAAATTTGATGGTCATCCTGTTGAAAATTGCTTGCAGGAATCTGAAGGAAATTGATTGAAATTTTGTTACTTTCAACTCAATGGTGTTAGATCAGAAATTTGATGTTCATCCTGTTGAAAATTGCTTACAGGAATCTGAAGGAAAGTTATTGAAATTTTACTTTCAAGTCACCTGTAAATAGGTATTATAAAAATAAGACAACTGTTTTTAGCTTGTTGTATTAATTTTGTTTACTCTTTAGACTTGTTTATTTTTCAAGTCATTTTCTTGAACAGTGAGTGAGGTTTAATCCAACAAAATAAAATACTTCCATTGTATTGTTTTATCTTCACTGTCTTCATTTGCCTTTGTTGCCTAAATGCTTCCTTGTATGTTATCTGATTTCTGTGATTGAATGACATTTGAATAAAGATTCAGTGCTTTGTCATCACTAGTGCAGCAGTGATAGACAGTTTTCTCCCATCTTGGTTAAAACTTCAGTGTGTAAGAAGTTAAAAGAGATTGCTAACGTGATGAATTATATATATATTTTTTTGTTTGAGTTGTAGCATTACTTCTAAGAAAGTGTAAAGTATGCGAGGCAGCTTCTTAGATGTTACTGGTTGTCAGACGTGTCTTGGAAAAGTACCTCTTGTATTGGAAGGACCTGTTACTTAAGAGTTTGAGTATTATTAGTGTAAATTTAATCATTTATAGATAAGTACCACTGTCAGAAATACTGTTTTGTTTTAAGTAATGTAGCAAGTGGTTATTGTTTCATTCCTTTTTGTGCACATTACAGGGTTTTTGGAGAATGTCTGCATAAAAGGATTGTTTGCATTGTCATACACATGGGCTAGCATATACATATATAGCACATGAAACCATTCTAGTGATTTCCAGTGAATTTTGGGAAATACACTTTGGATGCTTGTTGATAAAAGATCCAGTCTATCTACTTGGAAATACTAGTAGTAGAATGTTTGCTGTCTTGTTTTGTAGATTAATTATCTGTTTCTTTTACCATGTGTGTTTCATGTATATCTTAAATAAGAGTCATTTTTTTGGTTTATTCATTTGTTTTACAAATGCTTATGAGTGCCTGGTGTGTGCACTGTACTGTTTCTAGGCACCTGTAGGGATATAGTGATGAGCAAAACACCAAGTTCCTGCCCTCACGAAGGATAGATGTATACAATAAACAAGTGGACAAATTAATATAATTTGAGATGGTAATGAGTGCAAAGAGAACCATGACTGAGATGTAAAGCTGCATTGGATTGGACTGTGATGTTTAAGTTAAACTTTGAGAGGCACCAGGCTAGCTTAATTTAGAGTCTTCTAGGCAGAGGAAAGAGCTGGTGTCAAGTCTGAGGTGGAAAATAGGTTATTGTAATAGAGGATTTTAAAGGAGCACAGTAGAGTTGAAGTAATGCAAAATGAGTACATAACTTGGAAGGAGTCAGATCATATAGGGTATTGTAGGCGTTTGACTTTTTGTCTAAATATAATAGAAAGCAAATGAGGATTTTAATGGATTTCTAAAATTTATATCTGCTTTTAAAGGATTTTTTACATTTACTTTTACAAAGACCTCTCTGGCTGCTGGAGACATGGTGGTGGGGAGTGTGTGTGTGTGTGTGTGTGTGAGAGAGAGAGAGAGAGAGAGAGAGAGAGATGGATCTGACTACTACAGTAACCTAGATGAGATGCTGCACGCTGCACTGGCATGGCGGCTGTGCAGACACCTGAAGATGGATTCGGCATGTGTTTCAGAGGTAGAACTGATAGGATGTGCTGATGAGTTGGCTAAGAATAAGTCAAGCTACATTTTTTTTATTAATATATAAATTTTTCATTGCATAGTGCCCAGCATTTCATTTCAGTAAACATTTGTCAAATGGCCACTGCATGTCTTCCTTCTTACCGTTAAAATACAGTTTCTGTGCTTGAGTTGCTTACTTTCTATTAAGGGGAATAAACTTTTAAAAACTAAAAAATAATTTTATAAGGGGCAGTAGGTGTTATGAAAGATGTTTGCTCAAGGAGCTATGTCCAAAAGAGGGTAACTTTGCCTACTTTGTGGCTTGTTGAAAGTTTCCTTCTGGAAGAAGATGGATGCCTGGGCCGTAAAGCTGGAATTGAGTCGGGAGAAACCCGATTCACCCAGAGTAGCACTGTGGGATTGAGAGTGTGGTGGTAGGGGAGGACTGGTGAAGGGTTCTAAGTTAGCTTGGATCCTTGGTAAGTGGGAGGTAGAACACAAATGGGAGGTGAAACATGGCAAGAGTGAGTCTATAGGTAGATAGGAACCACAGCATGCTGGGCTGGGGAGTTTACAGTGCACTTGAATATGATTGGGTGAGGGTGGATTCATCAGAGAGTCTTAGGTAAGACTCATAAATCAGATTAATGCATCTGGCTGCAGTGAGGAAAGTGAGACTATCAAGTGGTGTGAGACGCCATTAGTGTATGTTAATCTCCCTCATCAAAGGGATGTGACTGAGGACATCTTGGAGCCTTGTTTTTGCCCAGTTTTATCTAGGGCTCAAATTGCTATGAGCCCTCACTCAAGTGGGCATCCCCGAGGTTTCAGACGTGGGGTCCTCAGTCCCAGGTCCACAACCTATTTACTACGCCACCACTGGTCAGGCAATTTTTGGGTTTTTTGAAATAATGTGAGGTTTGTAAGCTATAAAACAGTATAGCCGTGAATATAGTTTATTTGAAATATTCGTGGATATCCTATGTCTCCAGCTTTTCTAAGAGAACTCACATTAAATTTAGGCATTAAATGTATTGTCTGTCTTTGCTTAGAAAATGTATCTGCCAGGCAACATTGCATTATGCAATGTTTATAATTTAGTTTAATCAAATATATAACATTTATTTATAAAATCAGAGCAATGAAACTTTTTTTTTAAGCATGCGAGAGAGAGGGAGATACAGAGAGACAGGAAGGGAGAGAGATGAGAACCATCAACTCGTAGTTGCGGCACTTTAGTTGTTCGCTGATTGCTTCTCATATGTGCCTTGACTGGAGGGCTCCAAGTGAGCCAGTGACCCCTTGCTCAAGCCAGCAACCATGGGATCATGTCCATAATCCCATGCTCAAGCCAGCGACTTAGGGCTTTTGAACCTGGATCCTCAGCATCCTGTGTTGATGCTCTATGCACTGCACCACCACCTAGGTGGTCAGGCAATAAAACTTTTTATAAATGCATATTAGAACTTTGAGATGCTGGGTAAGAGCTATCTTTGTCAGTCTCATCATTCAGTTTGTCATTTCCTGTATGTTCTATGTTGAAGTTTTAAAAGCACCCCTGAGATGAGTTTTAGGGTCTTGTGAAACATAATTTGAAAGACACTTTGTTGGAAACCATACCTTTATCTGGTGCCTTCATTTATAGTTAGATTTTTTTGAGGGATCTCCTGCTCCAGCACCCTGGTATTTAAAACCCTTTTATGTATATGATATATTCTGAGATAGGGCATGTTTATTATTTACCTTATAATTGAAAATATCCACTTGCTGTAGAACTTTTGTCCCTTTATAAAATTGATGACTTATACCCAGATTAATTAATCTCTATAAATTTAACAGTTAATACCTAATGCAATAAGCAGCAGCATCCCCACTTTTCTTCTCTCATTAATATAATGTATTGGCTTTAAATAATTCATTTACCAACCTAGCTAAAATAATGGGCATTTAAAAAATTATAACCATCTTTTGTTTTCCTAGCATCCTTGGTCTATTTCCAGTTTTATTGGGAACCATTCCAACTTGCCCAGACCATTCTTACGTGACTAACCATATTCTGGGAAGATCATAATTATTGGGGACAACATTTAACCATACTGTTTACTCTTTCTCCTTTCTCTCTTGTAATAGAGTATTTCTAGGTCTCTGTGGTCTCCACTGATGATACAAGTAAGTGTACCACCATCTAAGGGACCTGAAACAGACAGTACCACACATGGGCTGTGGAGATGGAAAATAATAAAACGCCAGATTAGTATATCCTGCAATGTTGCCTTAAATCTTCTCTCATGTTTGGCCTAAAATACATGTATACCACATCTCTCGTATGCGCTGTTCATTTTTTTTTCTCTTTCAGTTTGTATATTTTCTATTGACTTAAGTTTAGTGGTCCTATTTTGTGCTGTGTCCAGTCAGCTCTTAAACATGTCTGTTAATTTCTTAATTTCAAATATATATTCAATTTTAGTATGTTCATTCATTATAGATTTCAAATATCTGTTGAAATTCTCCATTTATTTTTTCTATTTTCCTGAATTTTCTTTAATATATATTATAAATATATAAAAAATAAAAAATATTATTAAAATATATTAAAAAATAAAATAAAATACCTATTATAAGGTATTTTATTTTATTTTTTGGTGACAGAGACAGAGAGAGGGACAGACAGGGAGAGAAAGAGACGAGAAGCATCAATTCCTCATTGCAGCATCCTAGTTGTTCATTGATTGCTTTCTCATATGTGCCTTGACCGGGGGCTACAGCAGACCGAGTGACCCCTTGCTCGAGCCAGCGACCTTGGGCTCAAGCTGGCAAGTCCTGCTCAAACTAGATGAGCCTGCGCTCAAGCTGGCGACCTCAGGGTCTCGAACCTGGGTCCTCTACATCCCAGTCCGACGCTTTATCCACTGCACCACCGCCCGGCCAGGTTATAATAGGTATTTTAAATCTGTTTCTTTTATTATCTGTTCATTCTGTGTTTTATTTTTGTTTTGTTTTTTGTTGTTGTTATCACTCATGTATATACCATATATTGCATGTAAGAGAATTAATAGATGCTGCAAATAAAGCTTTCTCCAAAGTGTTTGACTTTTTCTATGTCAGGTAGATAGAGAGGCTGATCATCTTGATCACCTTGATCTAATTAGGGATTGAGCTGGATTAGGGTTCAGATGCTATTTTAATTTGAGTTAGTCTACCAGTGGCTCATCCCTTTATGTGAATAGGGCTCTCATGGGATTTCTGTTGAAACCCTGGCAGATCTCCATTACCTACGTCTTCAAATACTGAGAGACTCACTTCTACCATTTCCATAGTTTGAGTCTGGTCTTGAGTGTGCTTTTGCTTTGCAACTTTTTAAAAATCTGGCAGACATCTTGGAGTGAGGACAGTTATGACTGTCAGAAGTTCTATTCTGTCATTTTATTCAACAGAATTTCTCTTCCCAGACCAAGTTTGAACCTGGAATTTGCAAATGACCTCAGGGAAGGAAATGGCAGGCAGTTGTCAGTTCACCTAGAAAGAGTTCTTTTCTTCTGGTGTCTCAGTTCATCTGGATCTCATCACTGTGTAGCTCTCTATTGCCTTCGTTATCTTTTTCCTCTTAGTTGTTGCAGCAGGGACATCATGCTGCTCTGACCTGCTTATTTCCTACCTGGGCATAACACTGTAACAGAAAGTTAAAACGAGAAACTCTTCTGGTATTCATTCAGAGACCCCAAATCTGAGAACGATAGATTGCAGGTAACCTACTTTCAAAATTGAGGTGCTGTCCCATTTATATAGGACTTGCTGAAAGGATTTACTGAGACCTGTGTGAGACATTTAACTCATCATTCATCTCTAGACCATATAAATAAAATACAAAGTTTGTGCAGGAGTCCCATATGAGAACTGATTAGTATGATTGGTATGTGATGTGACATTTCCCCTTTCCCTTATCCAAATTGAGGGGCTTTGTAGGGGACTTCTCAGTTTGATGTGTGTGCTAAGGTTTGAGTCATAAATAAACTGGAAAAGAAAGTTGGTACCTGACTTTCATCAGCTGGAGCTGCTCCTGCATCAGTAGAATGGAGAAAGGGCAGAGTGGGAATGGCCTGCCCCTTAAGAGTTTGATGGTTCAAAGATGCAAGACCTTTCCTATGCACTAGGTCAGGGGTCCCCAAACTACGCATGCGGCCCCCTGAGGCCATTTATCCAGCCCCCGCCGCACTTCCAAAAGGGGCACCTCTTTCATTGGTGGTCAGTGAGAGGAGCATAGTTCCCATTGAAATACTGGTCAGTTTGTTGATTTAAATTTACTTGTTCTTTGTTTTAAATATTGTATTTGTTCTCGTTTTGGTTTTTTACTTTAAAATAAGATGTGCAAAAAAAAAAAAAAAAGATGTGCAGTGTGCATAGGGATTTGTTCATAGTTTTTTATACAGTCCGGCCCTCCAGTGGTCTGAGGGACAGTGAACTGGCCCCCTGTGTAAAAAGTTTGGGGACCCCTGCACTAGGTCGACGTTAAGGTAGTTGAAGTTGACTTGTCTAGAAAAGATTAAGAAGCCTAACTTGGAGAGTGCAAGTGACTCAAGCCAACCAGCTAGAGAAGTTCTTGCAACAGCAACTAACTTCAGGTAAGAAGCAGCATTTGGGCTTCTGACCCTCACAGAACCCTGCCACCACATTGCTATCACTTCAGATTTCAATCAGATCGGCCCTGTAAGGCTGTTTCCCTTTTCCTCTAACAATTTCTGCTATTTCAGAACCAAGAGTCCTAGAGGAGGTAGAGTTAGCGAAATTGAATGAGAGACTAACATTGTGATTTACATCAGAGCAAATATTTAATTTCTGAATATTTAATTTAATAAGACATGACTTATTAATCATGTCTCTGGGTATGACTTAGAAGAACAGACATGGGATTTTTTCTCCTTTTTGGTTTTAGATTTATACAGAAAAGGGAAAGAAGTTTCAAAAGAGTGTGTTTGAGGGTCATGATAATGGGAGAAGAGGGAACTCACCAAAACCAGCTTGTCGAATAAGCTGTATTCTTTTGACAATTTGGGAATCCAAATTTAGTGGTGCTGGGGATAGGTGGAATATATGTAGAGAATGGAAGGATGTTTATATCAGCATGAAATATATACCATTTTAACAAAACTTAAAACATTTTTTTCTAAAGACAAAATATTTGACCATGGTACTTAACTTCATCATCCCAGACTCCTTTGTTTTGTGAACTCTGCTTATCTTTATATGTATGTAAGAGGATTTCATTTCCCGCTAGCTCAGTTTACACCAAGTTTGTTAAGCGAGTGGGTTAAGATGGAATAAAGGGAGGCTGTATTTGTATGAAGGGTAATATGAAAGCTCAGAGTTAAATATTGAGCAAAAATTTTTATGTGATGTTTTATATCATTTATAATTTGCATTAACAAGTATAAATAATATATTAGTCTGTGTACATGACCTAAACATTTTAACCTCTCCATCGATGTAAAGCACATTGACAACTTCAAAGTGCTATACAAATGTGAGTTGATTTTTATTTTGTAGAATAGTAATTTTTTTTTAAAATAGCTACACCTTTATTTCAGATTTGTAAATTCCAGAACTGTAAGATAATAAATTTTTGTTCTTTTTTTTTTTTTTAATTCATTTTTTTTAGAGAGGAGAGAGAGAGAGACAGAGAGGGAGACAGGGGGGAGGAGCTGGAAGCATCAACTCCCATATATGCTTTGACCAGGCAAGCCCAGGGTTTTGAACCGGCGACCTCAGCATTTCTAGGTCGACACTTTATCCACTGCGCCACCACAGGTCAGGCAGAATAGTAATTTTTAAAATTGTCAGATTAAAAAAAAATCTTTCTCTAAAACTAAATAAAAGCATCACAAAAATGTATGATTTAAGAAGTTGCAGCCCTGGCTGGGTGTCTCAGTTGGTTAGAGCTTCATCCTGATATGCCAAGGTTGTGGGTTTGATCCCCTGTTGGGGCAGTTATAAGAATCAACTGAGCCCTGGCTGGTTGGCTCAGTGGTAGAGCGTCGGCCTGGCGTGCAGGAGTCCTGGGTTCGATTCCTGGCCAGGGCACACAGGAGAAGCTCCCATCTGCTTCTCCACCCCTCCCCCTCTCCTTCCTCTCTGTCTCTCTCTTCCCCTCCCGCAGCCAAGGCTCCATTGGAGCAAGGATGGCCCGGGCACTGAGGAAAGCTCTGTGGCCTCTGCCTCAGGTGCTAGAATGGCTCTGGATGCAACAGAGCGACGCCCCAGAGGGGCAGAGCATCGCCCCCTGGTGGGCATGCTGGGTGGATCCCGGTCGGGCGCATGCGGGAGTCTGTCTGACTGTCTTCCCGTTTCCAGCTTCGGAAAAATGAAAAGAAAAAAAAAAAAAAAAAAAAGAATCAACTGATGAGTAAAATGGGTGGGTAGAACAACAAATTGATGGTCTCTCTCTCCTCTCTCCTCTCTTACCTCTCTCCAAAGAAAAAGAAATTAAAAAGCTGAGTTTTTACAGAACTCCATTCTGTTTTATGTTTTATGCATTTAATTAAAAAGTTGGAATGACGTGCTTATATTTTTTGTTAGGATTTTTTTTGTTGTTTAGGATACTGTTTTTTTTTAATAGTTAAAAACATAAAATATCTATTAAGATAAATTTAGAAAATTCATTCATCAGCTACATAATTAAATACTCCTGAACCTAATGCTAGCCTTTCTTTCCTTTTTTAATGAAAAGTTTCTGTGCTTGGAAGGACTTTATTTCTAGTGACTATTTTTAGAATTAATATTTAAATTTTTTCAATGGTAGGGATGATTTGTGGGAGATGTTTTGTTATTTTTTAGAAGCAGAAAACCCTTATACAAATTATATCACTTATAATTTGTGATATAATCACAAATTATATCTAGCAAGATCTCAAAGTATAGTGTTTGCAACATAACATTAGAAGTAAAGGTGAATGTTTTTTGAGTCATTACCTGATCTTTCTTCTTCTAAGAAGAGCTGTACTTAATCAAAAGGAATAAATACTAATTTTATTTTTGTACAATTCTTAAATATGGAAATTCTGTTGCTTGCCCTCATTTATTATTTATTTATTTATTTAATCAGCTCCTGTTTTCATTTGAGAGTGGCTCTACCAGTTTATTTGTTCAAATAATTTTTTTCTTGACAAAATAACTCTTACAATGAAATCTCTAGGTTTCTTTTTTTTTTTTTTTCTGAAGCTGGAAACGGGGAGAGTCAGTCAGACAGACTCCCACATGCGCCCGACCGGGATCCACCCGGCACGCCCACCAGGGGCGAGGCTCTGCCCCTCTGGGGCGTCGCTCTGCCGCAACCAGAGCCACTCTAGTGTCTGGGGCAAAGGCCAAGGAGCCATCCCCAGTGCCCGGGCCATCTTTGCTCCAATGGAGCCTTGGCTGCGGGAGGAGAAGAGAGAGACAGAGAGGAAGGAGGGTGGGGGGTGGAGAAGCAAATGGGCGCTTCTCCTATGTGCCCTGGCCGGGAATTGAACCCGGGTCCCCCACACGCCAAGCCGACGCTCTACCGCTGAGCCAACCGGCCAGGGCCGAAATCTCTAGTTTTTATAATTCTATAAATGCTTTACTTATCTGGGATACTATATTGTAGTTATTGTTTTAGTTTTATCTTGCTTTGTTTTGCTTCTTTTTAGTGACTATATAAGAGTCAGAATAATGTTGGTAATTACTAATTCAGCCTCTCTCCCTGCCACTTGCTAGATATATGACCTTAGGCCTGTTACTACAGTGCTCACAAAAATTAGGGGATATTTTGTCGCTTCATATTCATTTTGAAATATCCCCTGATTTTTGTGAGCAATATATATCTCTGTACTTATTTTACCTCATTTGTCAAATAGGGATTACAGTATGTAATTTTGTGATGTTATTGGAGGATTAAGTGATATAATTTGTATAAGGGCTTTGAGCTAGACCTTATACATAGTAAGTACTTAATCAGTATAAACTGTATAGAGAATGGATCCCTCCCCAAATTTTAATTTGATGTGAAACTGATAAAGTCAAACATATATTCTGAGGGCATGAAAAGGATTATTGTTCATAATGAAGCTTTGTGGGGGAAGAAGAACAGGCTCCTGCCTGAGCTGGTCCACAAATGTGTTGGGAAGCAGTGATAAGGGGACATGAGGGAGGATGGCAGTTCCTGCATTCCTGTGTGTGCCCACGCTTGCCTGGTTTGAAATTCCCACCAACACAAAAGGAAGGAGCACCTGGGCTTTCTTACCAGCTCTTGCTTATATTTATATTTGAGACATGAGGGATGGTGGGACTTGAAACTATCAGCAGTCAAATATCAAAAAAGGGGTCTTGTCCCTCATTAAAATCAAGCAGGATAAATAAAAGCATACCATACCAAGGTGCATCATACTCAAAACCATGAAAGAAAAAATCTTGAAAGCAACCCGTGAAAAACAACGTATTACATGCAGTGATTTTCAACCTTTTTTGAGCTGCGGCACATTTTTTACATTTACAAAATCCTGGGGCACACCACGTACCAAAATGAGACAAAATGACACTCGAACACAGTACATATTATACATATAGTTTCTAAACGTATTTATACTCACACCTGACCATGTCTCACGGTACACTAGTGTGCCGCGGCACACTGGTTGAAAAACACTGACATACAGGATAACAATGATGTGGATGGCAGGTGAGTTATCATCAGAAGCAAGGGAGTTAGAAGATTATGATATCTCTGAAGTGCTGACATCAAGAAGCCATACCATAAATATGTCGGCTTCATAAAACTTCAAAATACATGTAGTAAAATGCGATAGAGTTAATGAGTCAGAATCACAAATCCACAATTATAGTTGGAGTTCAGTTAGAACAAAAAATGAGTAAAGACACAAAAGATTTAAATTACACTATTAATCACCTACTTGACATTTATAGAATACTAAATTTAGTGTCATTATAATACACATGTACTCATGGTAATCTTACCAGGGAAGACTATTTGGAGAACACAAGCTTTAATAAATTTTAAAAGGTTAAAATCAACAGAGTATGTTGTCTGCCAAAAATAGAACAAAATTAATATTTGGGGGTACACTTGTAACTATGTAAACACAACAAATTAAAATCAATAGTAAAAAGATTTTGATACCAGTAAGACATCTATTAAAAAAATAGAAATTAAATGACGTTCTTTCACCCATGGGTTATTTAGAAGAAAACCATGAAAAAATTAGAATGCATTTGAACTTAAAAATGCTAATGAAATTACACTATATCAAGTGTGTGGGATGCAGCTAAAACAGTGCTTGAAGGGAAATTTCTAACTTTAATTATAAATTTATCACTTTAATTTTATTAGAAAAGTTATCTAAGACTTCACCTAAGAAACAAGGGAATAAAAGATCAAAGAAATAGAAAGTGAGTCTAAGGAAGAAATAATAAAAATTAGAGCAGAAATTAATGACTAGAAAGAGACAGTAACAATAAAGCCAAAAGCTGATTCTTTAGGAGGATCACTAAAATTGATAACCCTATTCCACTGATGGAGAAAAAGTGGGAGAGTTTACAACTATAAATTATCTATGTCAGAAATGAAAGAGTGATTATCATGTTAGAATCTACAAGTATTAAAAGCATAATATGCATATATTTTAAACAATTTTATGCCATTAAATTTGCAATGGTCTGATTTCTCTTAAAAATGTTATCCCAGCTGATACAAGAAGTAGAAAATTTGGATAGCCATATATCAATTAAAGAAATTCAATTCATAACATCTTTCTCACAAACAAAACTCCAGGTCTGGGTGGTATTTATTGCCTCAGTCTGATAAAAGATTGTTTAAGAAACATCTAAGCTAAGAATATACTTAATCGTAAAATACTTGAATTTTCTCTAAGATCAAAAACAGGACAAGGATGTCCACTCTTGTGTTTTAAATGCATTATTTTATTTCAGTGGGAGACCTGGCCAGTGTAGTGAGCCCGGTAAACAGACTTATAAGGCATAAAGATCTGAAAGAATGGGTCAGAAGACTTGGTTTTAGTAGATGGCATGATTATGTAAGAAACCTTAAGCAGTTTACAAAAACAACTGCTAAAGCCAATACTTTACAGGTCCAGTGCATAAGAATCAGTTGTTTTTTCATAACTATTAATAGCATGAAAATGGAAATATTAAGAAAATAATTTTATGAATAGTAACATTAAGAAAATTATAATACTAGAAATGCATTTTCTGAAACCTCACAGATAGTGAAATTTCAAGACCTTGATGAAATTAAAGAAGATTAAACAAAATGGAGAATTCTGCTTCTTGTGTAGCCAGATACGCTTTTACCAGTCTAACTCTCCCTCACATAACAGTTCTAAACTGCACCAAACTAAAGGCATTAGCAAGTAAACAAGACTAGACATTTTGGAAGGGATTTGACACTTGGAATAAGGGAATGACATGGGGAGAGTTTTCTGTTTTAATAGCTGTTGTCCAGGCAGAAGAAGGTGCAGGGCAGCTAAAATTTTAATATAAAACCCCCTGTTTAGAGCCTGGCCAATTGGCTCAGTGGTAGAGCATTGGCCCAGTGTTGTGTTGAAGTCCTGGGTTCAATTCCTGTGGTCAGGGCACATAGGAAAAGTGCCCATCTGCTTTTCTACCCTTCCCCCATTCCTTTCTCTCACTCTTCCCCTTCTGGAGTCAAGGCTCCATTGGAGCAAAGTTGGCCTGGGCACTGAGAGTGGCTCAGTGGCTCTGCCTCAGGCTCTAAAATGGCTCCTGTTGCAATGGATAAACAGCCCCAGATGGGTAGAACATTGCCCCCTAGTGGGCTTGCTGGGTGGATCCTGGTCGGGCGCATGCAGGAGTCTGTCTCTCTGCCTCCCTGTTTCTCATTTAAGAAAAATACAAAAATAAAACCAAAACAAAACTGCTGTTCATCTCCTGAGAAACCAGAGGTTGGAGTTGGACAACTACAGCCACTAAAGAGAGGGGAAAATCCTAGCAAGGAGAAGGCTACTGAAGGGAAGCCCCAGATTCTATTATACTTAGAAACTTTGCTGAAATCACCCACACATAGTAGGGGGTAGACTTAGTGTGGTCTCACTGAAGGTAGAAAACTGATTTGAATTGTTCAAAGACAGAGTTTGTACTTTTGAGTACAAACAAGTTAATTGCTGCTAAAACAAAAAACAGTTAACACTTATTGGAAGACTATAATAGAATCTGGCAGCTCCATCACATAATATTCACAATGCCACACATACAGTCTTAAATTACTCAACACATGAAAAAAAATGTAACTCCTTCTCAAGGGGCAACACTGGAGACCAATCCTGAGAAGGATCTATATATTGGAACTACCGTGCAATAAGTTGACTTGTGATTGTGAATTAGAACACTCAGAAGTATTGAGTGAGTTCTCTCCCAATTTAATATGATTCATATCAAAGCCTAAAAAATGTGCAAACTGATCCTAAAGTTTACATGGAAAGTATAGGACCTAGAATATTTAAAGCAATCTTGAAAACGAACAACACAGGACCTAAATTATCTGACTTCAAGACTTTCCATTAAGCCATAGTAATAATCAGTACATTGTGATTCTAGAATAAAAACAAACAACATGGGGTAAAATAGAGAACCACAAAATAGATATTTCTATGGTTATTTGATTTTTGATAGAGAAGCCAAAGCAGTTCAGTAGGGACAGGGAAGTCTATTCAACAAGTAATGTTGGAAGAACTGGATGTCCATATGGAAGAATAACCTTGACCCCATTTAAAACAATTCCAGATGGATCATAGTTCTCATCTAAACACTAAAACTTTAAAGCTTGTATGGGAGAATATGTTTGTGATTTGGGAGTTGCAAAGCTTTTTTTTTTTTAAAGGGTATAGAAAGCAATGAGAAGAATTTGAAAGTTAAACTTCATCAATATTAAAAGCATCACATCAAAAAACATTGCTAAGAAATGAATAAGCAAATTAGAACAGACAGGATTTGTAAAACATTTGTGCAAGAGGATTATGTTCAGAATTTATAAAGAATTTCTGTAGCTCAGTAGAGAAAAGACAAATAGCCTGATTAAAAAATAGGCAAATGATTTGGATATGTCGTAAAAGAAGATATACAAAGGGCCGGTAAGCAAATGGAAAAGTGCAATATTGTTATTGGGAAAAGCAAGTTGAAACCATAGTGAATACCACTGCATAATCACCAGAATAGTTATAACTAAATACACTGACTACACCAAATGTTGGTATGCTGTGGAACAACCAGAAACTTTCATACACTGAAGGAGGAAACATAAAATGGTACTTGGCACTCTGGAAAATAGGTCTGGCAGTTTCTTATAAAACTAAATAGTCATCTATTCAGTGACCCTAGAATTTCATTTCTAGATATTTATCCCAGGGAATTTATAATGTTCACAAAAAGATATGAATTTACTTGATTGTTTATAGCAGTTTTTTTCATTAATACTCCAAATCTGGGCAACGGGACAGGTGCCCATCATCAGTAAAAGAATGACTAAACAAATTATGGTGTTCATGTAAATAGAAAACTCAGCACTGAAAAGAATGGACTACTGTCAACATACCTTAACATGGATGAATCTAAAAACCATCATGCTGAGTCAAAAAAGCCAGACCCAAGAGTAAATACTGTATGATTCTGTTTATATGAAGATCTAGAAGAGATTAAACCTGTGATGAAAAAACAGATCAGTGATTGCCTTGAGGAATGAGAGAGGGGATGGCAAGGATGGACTGAGGAAGGGGCATGAAGGACCTTTCTGGATGGATGGATGTACTTGACAGCGTTGAGGGTTACACAGTTTATGCACATGATGAAACTAACAAAATGGTACTATAAATATTTGTTTCACATTATGTAGATTTTATTTTAAAAAAGTCAACAATGAACTCTAGTTAATATAAACATGCTTAAGTGTCTAGATTTGAAGTATTTGCGACTTAATATTTAGTATGTATAAAAGAATAAGGTGGATTGATAAATAGAGGGGCAGGGATAGAGCATGGCCCTAGAGCAGCGGTTCTCAACCTGTGGGTCGCCTAAATAATAAATATGTATTTTCCGATGGCTTTAGGCGACCCCTTGTGTTTTGGTTGTTCGACCCCCGCCGGGGTTGTGACCCACAGGTGGAGAAACCGCTACCCTAGAGCCTTTATTGGAGTTTTTCAGGAAAGGATTGGGTAAAGCCAGTAGTTACACCAGTAGGCTTTGGATGAGATCGCCTGAATAATTTCAGCAGTCTCTGAGCTGTTAGGGTGGTTCCTAGTTGTCCAGCACCTAGCTCTAGTTTGACTAGAGGAATTGGCTTGGTGGTTGAGAGTGCGATAAAATAGGAATGTGGGCTCTGAACTGGATGATTTGTATATAGAAGCAACACTTTCAAGGGAGAGTCTTGGTATCTCTAGAAATTAACCCTGAGAAGGGCAATCTCCCCAGAATTAAGGCCCCAAATGTTCGAGTATCAGGGATAGTAAGAAAATAATGGTCAACACATACTCCTATAAAAGTTTGAACCCACTGATTCAAGCCATCATTTTGCAGAAGTATACCTTGGAAATTTTAGGCTTTTAAGCCAGCCAGATATAAATCTTGACTCTTATCTCAATAATTCTGTGACTGTTTGAGTTATTGAATTGCTACATTTTTTATTTGAAAATAGTAATGTTAATTCACTTTATAGCAGGGGTCGGGAACTTATGGCTCGCGAGCCAGATGAGGCTCTTTTGATGGCTGCATCTGGCTCGCAGACAAATCTTTAATAAAAAAAACGTTAAAAATATAAAACATTCTCATGTATTACAATCCATTCATTTCCTACTGCTCATGTTCATGGTTGCGAGGGGCTGGAGCCAATCACAGCTGTCCTGCAGGACAACACCAAATTTTTATTGGATAATGCATAACATACACGGGTCGTTGTATGGCTCTCATGGACGGAATTACATTTTAAAATATGTGGCGTTCATGGTTCTCTCAGCCAAAAAGGTTCCCGACCCCTGCTTTATAGGGTTGATATAAAAATAAATCACAGAATACATGTAAAGCACTTTGAATAGTTCCAGGTACATAGCAAATCTTTAAAATAAGTGTTGGAAATTTTGAGTAAGTTTTCTGTAGCCAATGAAAATTTCTTAATTGTTCACTGTATCTTTAGCTAATTCATTAAGGACAGGATTGTTCCCAAAGCTTCTATTTTGGTGATGGAGGGAAGGTAAAAAAAAAAAAAAAAATACAGAAACCTATCTGAAGGTAGGCATTTTCTTGTTTCCCAAAGCTTCTATCTTGGTGATGGAGGGAAGGTAAAAAAAACCCAGAAACCTGTCTGAAGGTAGGCATTTTCTTGTTTCCCATTCCCCACCCCTCAGCTGTTAGTGGTGATGAAGTACATAGACAGATAGATATAGGAAGTGTAATTATAGGGACTTTCTTTCATTACAGTGATCAGCTCTTGATTTCTGAGCTATTTAAAATAGAAACTTTTAGTTTTACTAGTCATATATAAAATGAAAAGACTGTTCTGTTGTAAGAAAGAAATAATTATGGATGAATAGTTACAAATTACTCTGTAGATCAGGCGTCCCCAAACTACAGCCCCTGAGGCCATATATCCGGCCCCCCACCGCACTTCCGGAAGGGGCACCTCTTTCATTGGTCAGTGAGAGGAACACTGTATGTGGCGGCCCTCCAACAGTCTGAGGGACAGTGAACTGGCCCCCTGTGTAAAAAGTTTGGGGACCCCTGCTATAGATGTTCGTATTTCATGAGTACATCAGTAATCAAGAGCTGAAGCCTCAAGAAGTCTCTTTTGTGGATACCATTCTGCTAATTTATTAACCCTTTTAATTTTACTCAGTGTTCAGCATGCTTCATAATCTTTCCACAGTGACACCTAGATTCTTACTCCTTTTGATCTGTAGAAGAAATACACTATTTAGGCTGGAAGGTCATGAAAAGTAATAAATTAGTAAAACCTATGTTTATTACTTTTGACATTGGTGGTTTAACTGCTACAGTAAATCATGCACATATGGCAGGAACAGTAAACCTTATTTAAGTTCTATATGATTCTGTGGTATGAGCATTCAAAGTGAGTATTACTTTCTTCATCTTAGTTCTCATTGCTTCTCTTTCATAGCCTGATAACAAATGTATGAATAAATATACATGGATTACTTAGAAAGTGTGTTGCTAATATCCAAATATTTTCTAAATATCTTTTAGTCATTGGTCTCTAATTTAATTCTCTTGTGTTCAAAGAACATAATCTATAAGATTTCAAAAGTTTAAAATTAACTGACCTTTTTTGATGGCTCCGGCATATGATCTCTCTCTTTTTTTTTAATGTTTCTGTATATGCCTGAAGAGGATTCTATAAATAGCAGTTAGATCAAGGTGATTGATAATATTGTTCAGCTCTCTTATGACTTTTTTTGTAGCCCTAGCTGTCCAAGGAGTTACTGAGACTATTCTGATTGTTTATTTGTTCTTTTCTACCTTTAGATCTCTCAGTTTTTGCTTCATATTTTTTGAAGCTAATTTTTGATTCATAAAGGATTGTTAATGTCTTCCGACGAATCTCTGGTAATAGTCTCAAAGTCTTATTATTTCTGGTATTGGTATGGTTTAATAAAAGTTATTGTTTGCATGAACTGTGTGTTTCCATTCTTATATATTCAGCTTATCTGTGTGTTATATTTAAAGTGCATCTTTTTTGTAGACATTTTGCATCTTGGATTCATTCTAACAAGCCTCTGCCTCTTATTAGAGTGTGTAGTGTATATATGTATAATGTTATTTTTTATATAGTTGGGTTTACATTTTTCTGTTATCTTTTTTTTTCTTCTTTGGCGTTATTTTTTAGTACTGTATTTGATTTTAATTTTCCTTTTTTTGAGGGTGGAGGTTTCCTCAATGACTGTATGCAGCCTTAGCAACAGTGTTGTTTTTTAATACCTCCTGTTGCTTTTGTTGTTGTATAAATTACATCCACATCCATTTAGAGTTATAAGTTTTTCTGTAATTGGTCATCTCCTTTTTGTAGGAATTAAAAGAATATCTTTTTTACATTTACCTACATGCTTATAGTTTCTAGTTCTCTTAATTTTTTGCTGTGATTTAATGTTTTCATCTGTTGTCATTTCTCTTTTATCATGAAGACTTCCTTTAGCATGTTTTCATGCAATGTCTGCTAGAAATGAATTCTTTTAGTGTTTGTTTATCTGAACATGTTAGTTTTGTCTTTTATGGAGAGTTTTTATGTTGGGTACAGAATTTAGGTTGAGTTTTCTTTTTACTCTCAGCTCTTTTTTAAAGATGTTTCATTGTCGCCTGACCAGGCTGTGGCACAGTGAATAGAGTGTCAGACCGGTTTGCAGAGGACCCTAGGTTTGAAACCCCGAGGTTGCCAGCTTGAATGTGGGCTCATCTGGCTTGAGCATGGTCTAACTCTAATCTGCTTGAGTGTGGAGTCGCTGGCTTGAGTGTGGGGTCATAGATGTGACCCCAAGGTCGCTGTCTTGAGCAAGGGTCACTCACTCTGCTGTAGCCCCTGGGTCAAGGCACATAGGAAAAAGCAATCAATGAACAACTAAGAACAACTAAGGGGCCACAACAAAGACTTGATGCTTCTCATCTCTCTCCCTTCCTCTCTGTCTCTGTCAAAAAAAGAAGAAAAAAAGTTCCATTGCCTTCTAGTGTCCATTGTTTCTGATGAGAAATCGTTATTCATGTGTTTACAGATGGTTATACTCTGCTGTTAAAGTTAAACAGAGCTGGTCATTGGTTAAAGGTGGTAAAAATAGATTTTACTCAGTAAGCATTGCAGTAGGGGATAGAGCTGAGCTCAATTCTGATTTGCACAGAGGTGACTAGGAGGATGAAGGACTAGGTGGGGGGAGGTCTGGATGAGGGCTTGGGCAGAGTCAGGGAAGTAAAAAGTTACTCCACAAGTGAATAAGAGGGTTGGTCAGTGTCACTGTGATTGGGCCTTCTGTGTCTGCTAAATGACATTCATCAAAGTTAGGCTCCTACCCTACACTGTAGACCAGGAGACAGAAGCCCTTTCCTTCCTCGTGATTGATTACATTTCAAAGGAATGGTTTTTCGGGTCCTTGAAAAAGACTTTTCTGAGATGTAGGAGATACATATACATCTCAGAGAGATACAGGAAGGATTTACAATTGTAAGCTTTTAAAGTAAATGCTCTAATAAAATCAAGTCAGGGGCCTATGAACAGGTGTTGTTGGCTGGAACAAATGCTAACTTCTTTTGGCAACCTTGAGCTTTAGGATGCTGCCTTCAGCTGCTAGAAGCCATGCTAAAGTTTCATCAAGTCTCTGGATGGAGTCATTTGTGCCAGGAGTTTTTTCTCATCACTTTCATCTTTGGTTTTAAGCATTTGATAGTGATGTGCCCAAATGTGATTTTCTTTGTATTTCAACTGCTTGGTATTTACTGAGGTTTCTTGGGAGTGTAAATTAGTTTTTTACTACTAATGGTTGAAAATACTACAGCCATTATTCAAAATTTTTTTTCTGGTTTGTTTTTGCTTCCCCTCTTTCTGGGACTTAACATATTACTGAGGCTAATTAGATCATTTCTATTGATCCATCTTTAAATTCACTGACTTTTATGTCTTCTCCAACCATCAGGTTAATTCTTTATTTCTGATTTTGTAATTTTCAGTTCTGGGATTTTTTTTTGGATTCATTTTTATAGATCCTATTACTCAGCTGAGATTTGCATCTCTTTATTAAGTTCATGAACATATTCATAATAGTTCATGTAAAATCCTTGTCTGTTAGTTCATCCTGGGGGTCTGTTTCTATTGGCTGTTTTCTCTTTTGACTAAGGGGTAACATTTTCCTATTTGTAGTTTTGTAATGGATTTTGTTTGGGGATAGAACATTATAGAGACTCTAAACTCTTACCTTCCTCTGAGGAGTGTTAATATAATCTTGGGTAGCCTCAAAGTCCAAACTGTTTGCTTCTGATATAAGCAACAGCTGAAATCTCGGCTGAGTTCTTTCAGACTTTGAAGTACTTACTGGTTCTCAGCAGGCCTCTCTACCTTCTCTTCCACTTATGTAATTTAGGAGCCAATCAAGAATTTGGGCAGTGTTCATGCTCATATATTGATGTTTCCCCCTTCTGTTGCTCCCTTCTTTACAGGATTTCCCCATTCTTTTTCCAACACCCTTCTCATTCCATTGTCTGATTCAGCTGGTCAGAAAAACTGCAGTTTTCTGCTTAAGGTCTAATGACTCTGCCTGGCTTAGACTGTGGGGGGGTCCTTGGAGTATAAAGCCACATAAATGCAACTCGCATCCAATACATTGCCCCTCTTACAAAGGTTGACTTCAGTTTTTGTCTGTTTTTGGTCTCCACTCTTGGTTCAGTTGATTTTATTATGTTCAGAGGCTGTTGTTTTTATCCAAAGGAAGTTTTGCCTGATTGAGGTTATATTGTTTTGTTTATTCTTTTGCTAATTGCATGTTTTCGTTATTGAGGATTTATAGTATATTTCAGAATTTGGTAGGGTTACTCTGTTCTTTGTCAGTTTTCTTGGTCATTCTTGTTTATTTTGGTACCTTATTTTTGCAATAATTTTGTTTGGGTTAAAATTTGAAAAATTTTGAGATTGCATCAAATATGTAACTGACAGAATTGATGTCACTATGGTGTTGTCTTTGTAGGGAGATGTATGTGTTTTTCTTTGCTAAGTTTACTTTTGTTCTTTGGTAATAATGAAAATGTTACTTTATACAGTTTTGATACATTTATAGTTATATTACTTCTAGGTGCTTTGTATATTTTGTTATAAATTATTTTTTTAAAATATTTTTTATGTAACAAGCAAAATTTTTACTAACCAGAAGCAAATTTATTTCTCAATAAACCTTGCAATTTTGTGAGAAAGATTGTAATAGTCGATATAACTGAGTCTTAAAAATCCTCTGAGGTAGAAATTGGAAAGTGTCTGAGTTAGAGTTGGGATTTAGGTCTGTCTGCTTCTAGATTGATTGCGTGTTTTTAACAATTACTGTTTATTATTCTCTCTTTATTTCAAAGCTGGAATAAAGCACAACTTAAGCTCTTTGTGCTTTCTTTTAGATTCTGGTTCTGTGTCAATCTCAGAGTTACTGGAGTGAAATGTTCAGTCTAGTCTCATAAAAGCAGAATAGCTTCTCAATTTATTCTTTAATCATTTTTTTAAAAATTATTTTCCAGGAAAGAAGAGTATGTTGTATACTCTTCCTTCTGAGGTTTAAATTCAGATTCATAAGACTCTGGAATTGAGTTGATTTTATTGTGATTTAAACTACATGGTGCTATATGGTTCCAGTATCTATTTGATAACTTTTAAATAAAAGAACTATTTATTTTATGTTGGGTTTTTTTTTCAGTCAGTACACCTTTGGAAAAAAGAAAAGGTCTAAATTATCTTCCAGTTTTCTCGCTTTTTCTGACTTTTGCTTTTTGGAAAGTGAAAGATGGATGTCTGCAGCCTAAAAAGCTAGAGAATCTGTAAAATTCCTCAAGGAACTGGAAGGTGTCTGAAAATAAATGCATTTAAAAAGTTCTTCACCCTTACAGTTACAATAGCCCCAAAGTATGGCATGAGGTGTTTCTGCATCCCAGTGGCTATGGCAGAGGTCCTATCCCATGAAACCCAGCAGTCCGTGTGGTGGAGGTGCTGCCAGCCACAGGAAGACGGCACTTCTCACCATTGCCCTTTGAAATCTGATTGAGTTAGCTCATTCATTAGCAGGATGTGCATCTAGAACTTAATCACTTGTTTGATTTTATTTTCTGCAGTTGTTTTGAAATATTTTTTCCTCTTGAAATACTGATGACTTTGTAGTATGTATGAAATGAAATTGAGTTGCAGTAATTACCATTTTTAACTCTTAAATTTTTAAAAGTAAAACTTGGGACCTGAGAGGACCTGGAATGGTGAAAAGTTCATTTTCAGACTGTCTTTTAAACTCCTTTTCTTCCCTTCCTCTATACGTGAGATGTCGTGGCTGGGGAACAGGGAGAACTGACTCGAATGCCCAGGAATGTGGGAGAAAATTTTGAGTTCTTTTTGGTCTGTGCCTTTCAAGTGTATTGATTTAAAAAAAACAAAACTAGATATAGCACATTTTTTATATTCATACTGTCTCTTAAGAATTTGGTGCTTGCCTGACCTGTGATGGCGCAGTGGATCAAATGTTGACCTGGAACACTGAGGTCGCTGGTTCGAAACCCCAGATTTGCCTGGTCAAGGCACATATGGGAGTTGATGCTTCCTGCTCCTCCCTCTGCCCTTCTCTCTTTCTCCCCCCATCTCTCTAAAAGGAATAAATTTTTAAAAAAAGAATTTGTTGCTTTCACATATCTTTAGTCTTCATAGAAATTTCTCAAAACTTTTCAAAAGGTGGTATGCTACATTAGAATGGTTTCAAAATCTACTTCCTTGTCCTTTGTAGTGATAAAAGAGCAATAATTTCTAAAACTGAATATATTAGTATCTCAAACAAATAACTTGAAAATCTTAACTGTGGATGTCTGTTTTGATTGGAATTTTTTTCTATATTAAAAATAAGTTTATGTTGAGATGAGTTTTTTTTAACTGGATTATAAAATGAAGCACAGTAAGGCTAATGGCATAAGTATTAGATCTTTTGTTGTGAGTAGAGGAAATTGGAAAGGGCATTATAGGTGTGATTTCATTAAGCTAGAGAACATTGGTATTCACATTTTAAAAACATAATCATAATTTATCTGGAGTCACATGTTTCATTTTATTGGCTTCCTTCATATAGAAAATATAGAAACCAGCACTAAATGCCTGTGAAAAAGTGAAGCAATGTATATTTTCTGGGTGAAGGAAGTATTCTGTACATTTTTCATGTTTTACATCATGGTATTTTGAATAACCATGCTTCCATGTTCACATCAATTTTTTGTTTTTCAATTTATGCACAGCACTTGCTCTGAAATTTGGGGACTGAGTACACCAAATACGATAGATCAGTGGGATACAACAGGCCTTTACAGCTTCTCTGAACAAACCAGGTGAATATTCTGCCCTCTGTCGAATCCCAGCAATCTTGTGGGAGGGGGGTTGTTTTGGAAGACCTTTAGTGGGTTGCTTAGTATAATTTTGCCTAGGATGTTACCTTAATGTAAAATAATAAGGCATGGCATTTAAAATACCTGCTTGCCAGTATTAGAAGTATATTAAATGTTTCAGTTGAAGTTTTGATCAGTGAAATTCTAATTTTGAACCTTTAAATTATTGCATCCCCTAAAAGAATAGGAACTTTGGTAAATATATTCTCATTAGTTTGAGATCTGTTGTTGGCCTAATTTTAAAATAGATATATAACCAGGTTTTGCTAAATTTCTTGCTGTCATCTAAATCTCATCTGTATACTAATAAACACACAGTTGATAACACAATTATCATGAGGCTAACTTGTTCTTTTATGGTTTTTTTTCATCACCTTATTCTCTTTTTGAGCATATTGGCATTTGTCCATTTCATTTCATCATATTCATTGCCATCTGCATTTATGTGTGAGCTATGGAAATACACCTCAGCACTCAACACAGTCACAGCTGGGTAACTAGTTACACTAGTTTGAGTAAGTTTTATGTCATTGTTGGTATTTACCATTCTTCACTGCAGTTCCTTTTTTTGATAATTCAATCACCTACAGAATGACTACCCTTAAAAGAATCCCTAAAGAGTTTGATTTACAAAAGATAAAAGTTGACAAAGTTTTTTAAGTGTAAATATATGATACTCTTAAAAAGTCTATTTTTTCCCAAATGGTTAGCCATTCACTGACACTTGAGTCATTCGTGTAGCATGTTTTTGAGTAACATCTGCCAGAGCTGCTGTTTACTTTTATGTCAGATCCATTAAATAGTACATTTTTCTTCTTTGTACTCACTAAAACTAACTGTCTGTCATTCCTTTCTTTATGCTTTTATTGTACTAGTTTAGTGCAGTTGATTGTTCTGTTTTTTAAGGCTCCCATCTTTCTTTTCCCCTTGCTTCCCAATAGGTCTCTTGATGGTCGTCTTCAGGTATCTCACCGGAAAGGACTGCCACACGTTATATATTGCCGATTATGGCGCTGGCCTGATCTTCACAGCCACCATGAACTCAAAGCAATTGAAAACTGCGAATATGCTTTTAATCTTAAAAAGGATGAAGTATGTGTAAACCCATATCACTACCAGAGAGTTGAGACCCCAGGTAGGAAAATTACATTTTTTTTTTTAATTAAATGCTTGAACTTAAGTATATTAGGCACTCTTATACCTAATTCATCCAGGAAAATTTTGGTGTTAAATTCTAATAAATTCAGTATATTATTTGGTGATCATTAACGATATTTTTTATTTTAAAAATATTTTATGGAAAGTATATTTTATCGGGAAAGATCATTTCTTGGGATAACATGCTGTTTCAGATCAAAGAACATTTGTAGGAAATGGTAACTCCCCAAATTTAGTCTGCTTAGAAATAAAACTGTTTACCTGTCTGCTGCATTAACTGTTTGTAGTCATTTTGCTCTCTGAGTGGTTTTTTTAAGTATTTTTAATTACATCATTCCTATCTCAGCAGTTTAATAAAATTCATAGGAAGACTTTATGTTTACTTAGCTGTGTACTCAAAAACTTTTTAAGACTACAGCTGTATTTTTAGAAAATACCCTAAATTTGATTTTAAAAGTCTTTTTGCAACCTTTTCAATGAGGATTTTTTAACTTGATGGTAGTATAATGTTACCAGGATCACCTTATACCCAATAGTACAAGATAAATTGGGTTTTGGAAATTTAAATTGTGAGCCATATAGTAAGTTAAAAATCAATATCAAATTTGTCTATTTCTTAATAACTTGTATAATACTAAATAGGTGGGCCCTGAATATAGAAAATCAAGCACGCTACTTTCTTTATTTTTGTGAAAACTTTATTTTTTTGTATTTTTCTGAAGTGAAAAGCAGGGAGGCAGAGAGACAGATTCCTGCAAGCACCTGACCGGGATCCACCCGGCATGCCCACTAGGGGGCGATGCTCTGCCCCTTTGGGCCATTGCTCTGTTGTAACCAGAGCCATTCTAGCGCCTGAGGTGGAGGCCATGGAGCCATGCTCAGTGCCCAGGCCAACTTTGCTCCACTGGATCCTTGGCTGTGGGAGGGGAAGAGAGAGAGAGAGAGAGAGAGAAAGAGGAAGGAGAGAGAGAGGGAGAGAGAAAGAAGAGGGGGAAGGGTGGAAAAGTAGATGGGCGCTTTTCCTGTGTGCCCTGGCCAGAAATAGAACCCAGGACATCCACACACCGGGCTGACACTCTTACTGCTGAGCCAGTTTTCACCCCGACCAGGGTGAAAACTTTTATTAGAGGTCTTGGCCCTTGCTCCTTGCCATTAATGTGGGTTTTTTCACTTTCTAGTTTTGCCTCCTGTGTTAGTGCCACGGCACACTGAAATCCTCACAGAACTGCCGCCTCTGGATGACTACACCCACTCCATTCCAGAAAACACTAATTTCCCAGCCGGAATCGAGCCACAGAGTAATTACATCCCAGGTATTTTTGCCTTCTGAATCTCCTAAAAATTGGGATAGGTACACATTTTGTTTATAGACATTTAAGAATTAGTAAACTGCGGTTTGCTATTTTTAAAAATGCTTTTGGATTTTAAATAGAAAAATACCTGTTGCGTGATTATTTTGTGAAATGTGTAAACTTAGTAACTTAAATATTTTGTCTGGAGAAAAGTTTTACTTTATATTTCATTTTCTTTTGCAGTGGCTTTAATCAAAGTACTCTGAGAAGCAGAAAAGAAAAGATCTTAGTAAGTTTGTCTTAGTTGTTGAAGCTAAGAGAGATGTAGAATGTAAGCAAAATGAATGACACAGGAAAAAACTGGTCCTGAAACAAATGTAATTACAGATTGACCGAATAATTACGTTCATGGATAATGTTTAAGAGAAATGTAACATTTCTATAGGAGATAAAGTATTTTAGTTCTAGAGGCATAGCAGTGCTTATGCTGTACTGAAAATCAGAAATTCTTTATTTTAGTCCTTTTTCATCTGGGCCTCAGTAACTCCTGCTCTAACTATTGATCATGTGGTTCAGGGACATATTCCATGATACAGCAGCTACCTACCCTTTTAATTTTCACTGTTTTTTAGGAGAACAACTAATATTTTCTGTTTCCCCTTTTTGATGTGTTTTTCTTTTAAGCAGAAACTAGAGGATTAAGCTCCTCATTGGATATTTTAGTGTTAATCCTTTTGTCCTTTTGTAATATTCTTCTATCCTGCTCTTACTTTCACACAACTAAAATTATATAAGGAACTTAGAGTTTCAAGTATATAAAAAATTTTTTTTAATGTGTTTCAATGCCTTTTCATTGAAGGCAAAATTTTAAAATGAAGATTTTTCAAAATAGCTAATTTCTAAAGTGAGAAGATGTCTTCTGATGGTTTCAACGTGCATTTATTTGATTACTATTTAAGATTGCTTTATGAGTTGCTAGGAAACAAACTCTTTGAGAAGTGAGGAAGTAGTGCGTAGAGTGGAATGCAGAATGAGGGTGAGGATGGGAGGGAACAGGCTGAGACAGGTCATTTCCTAGGGAGAGCGTTTGTCTGGAAGTAGAATTTGGTGTGTGATGTGAGGAGGGGGTGGCATTTGAAGTCTTTGAAGTGGAACTGATTTAGCAATACTGGAAACTGAGGTGGAAGAAAGCATACAGTCTTCAGCGACCCAGTAATTATTTGGAAGGATGTCAATCAGAATGCTCAGTGGTTTCCACCTGTGGAGATGTTTGGACTTGGTTTTCCTTTATTTGTTTAGATTTGGATATTTTACAAAGTGGAAAATCAAAAGTGGTTTGTACCTATTTGCTTTTCTGGACAATGGGGTTTACCCAACTCTGACTGATAGTAAAACCTAAGGGTTCATTTTTTATTTCACTTCAAAAGAAATTTTAATATTTTCTCCAAAATGCTAATAGCTTTATTATTTTATAGGTAAATAATAATGAAGAAAAGTAAATAAGATAAAGTATTTAAAAGTACTTCTTCCTGCTTAGACCTCTGAGACATGGGCAGTTACACTGGCAAAGCTTAGCTTTGTTTAATTTTATCAGCTTTAAACTTTGAAATAGCTCATGATATACTTTACAGTCTGTGTTGTTTGAACATATGAAGGTATTTTATTCTTAAATTTTTAGTATTAAAACTTTTGGGGTACTGACACTTAAGTGAAAAGTTTGATATTAAGTTAAAATTTGTAGTTAGCTTATTGAAGGGAGATTGTAAAGGGTTAATGAAGAAAACCTTTAACGTATATCTTCTCTCTTGTCTCTTCTTGGTATGTGTCTGCATTATTTGAAATACTTAAAACTGTCCAGCAATGTAAATATTAAACTATTTATAGTCATTTAAACTTACCTTTCGTTTTTGAAATTATAATTGATAAAATTGTATAAATGTTTTTATTTTATGTAAAGCTCATTCAGGTATTCAGATGTCTCCTGAATAAATATTTTGTTCATAAATCATGTTGGAAATGACACATTAGAATCTTAATTCCTTTCAGGGAGCGTTTTGCCTCAGTTTTATGAGGTAGTCTGTATTTGAATTTAATTTTCTGCTGTAATACTCAAGCACTTACTGGTTAGAGATCCCAGGAACAAATACACTTTTTGGGTAGAAGTCAAGCTGAGACAAGTCCTGAACTATATTACCATATTTTGCCTTCTAAAACTTGGTGAAGCTGTAAGCCTGTTTTACTCTGTAATCTGAAGTCATGTATGTGAGTGGGGAGCGGGTCCTTTAACCATGGTGGCCATTAGTTAAGGAAACACAAACAGAAAGCACTGTAGGTACTAATGTCTTTGAAGCACACTGATCCAGAACTGAGGCATCCTTGAAGTTCTGTTTTTGGCTTTTGTTTCAGAAAATATATATACATATGAGAATGAGCCAGATATATCTAAGTAATGGCTAAGAAAATATGCCCAGAGAGCTCGATTGTATTTCAAGTAAGCTTTAAGGATTTACCTACAAGATTTGCAACAGAACCTGAATCCTAAGTTTTTAGTATCCAATAATGCTTTTATAACGATGTTATATAACATTTATATTTGTTATTTGGAGCAATGGTTATCTTTGGTAGCTGGGAGAAAAGGTGTGGTTAAATTGTAACTATGTTTGATTTGCTCTAAACTTCTGTAGAAACACCGCCTCCTGGATATATCAGTGAAGATGGAGAAACAAGTGATCAGCAGTTGAACCAAAGTATGGATACAGGTAAAAAATGTCCTTCAAATCCCTCTAATTAGATAAACCATTTTGCCTTGTTTGAAACTCACACGAGTTATTCATAGCTCTTAAACTTAGAGAAGTTGGGACACATCCAAAAAAAATCTTTTCTTTTGATTTAATTAATTTTGAGCTATCAAAGTGCCCTGTTCATGAATAATTAACATATGCTGCTCAGGAAAATGGTAGAATTTTTTTTGTTAAAGTAAGTGCAAATTTGAGAATACTCAGATACTTTTCCATTTAAGTATTCATTGCTTCTGTTGAAAGTTTTTAGTTATTCTGTGAATAAAGATCTTGGTGATGAAAGACCATAATTAGTCCAATAACAGAATTTGAGGGATTTTGAGGTAAGGGATGGTGCTCAGTTTTTTAGTGCTCCTTTAACAAAAGAATGAGTTCTCAGTTACAGTAGATTGTTTACAAAAATATCTTGTACCTGAACTAATTCAATTAATTTCTAATATTTAGCTATCGACTCCATATACAATGAACGAAAACTTTCAGCATATAATAAATATTACACACATCAAAGCTTAAAAACATTTGTTATATAATAATGTATAACCCCACCAGAACTAATCAATTCCCAGTGAATTAGCTGTGATATCACTGTAATTGTCTGATTTGATCCATTCCCTACCTATCAGTATGTTAAGGGTTGGAACCTTAATATTACAACCTAACAAATTATATCATCACTATTCTACAGTTTATAGTAAAACATTCTGCAGTTATGATATTCTCAGTTTTTTTAAATGAATTAACATTGGCAGTGATGGGAGGGTTGGAGGTAGGCAGGCTTTTACGATAATTCTGTTTTTTTTTTTTTAATCGTTTCATTTAGACTTCCAGCTAAGGAAGCTTCTACTATAGCTAATCATACTTATAGCTTCAGAATAGTAGATAACCTAGAAAGATAGATAATTTAATGATTATTGGAAATAATATGTTTCTATATCTTAAGGCAGATGTCTTACTACAAATGGTATTTGGCTTTCTCAATTTATCTAACACACCTGTATATCGAAGAATTATATCCCTGAATCAAATAGGATGGACATCTGCTACTATATGTTTAAAAGTGGGTGCTGTGAAAAGATGCTTAGCTTCATGAGCTATCAGGGAAATGCAAATGCAAACGAATTCCATGCCACTTTACACCTGCTGGAATGTTTATAATCAAAAAAGGAGGACAATAACAAGTGTTAATGAAGATACGGAGAAATTGGAGTCTTCATATGCTGCTTGTGGGAGTATAAAATGGTTCAATGGCTTTGTGAAAATTTGCTGTTCCTCAAAAATTAAAATACAGAATAACAGTATAACCCAGCAATTTCACTCCTGGATGCTATATATTCAAGAATATTGAACACTAAATTTGTACACATGCACACTAAACTTGTATACAAATATACCTGTAAATGTGGAAACAATGCAATTTTCCATCAAATGATAAATTAAGTGAGGTATATCTATGAATTAGAAGAGTATTCAACCATATAAAGGAATGAAGTACTGATCCATGATAAGTCATGGATGAACCTTTAAAGCATTATGTTTAGTGAGAGAAGCCAGACACGAAAGGCCACAAGGATTCCAATTAGTGCACAAATGCCTATTTTATGATATAGCTGAAATGTGGCAAGAGCAGTAAGATGAATGAATATACAGTAGTCCTCCCGTATATGCAGGGGGTATGTTGCATGACCCCCAGTGGATGCCAAAGACCATGGAGGGCATAGAACCTTACATGTGCCTACGATAAAATTTAATTTATAAATTAGGCACAGTAAGAGATTAACAACAATAACTAATTATAAAATAGAAATAACAGCATGCTGTAATAAAAGTGATGTGAATGTGGTCTCTCTTCAAAGTATCTTACTGTACTCACCTTTTCACTTAAAGGAAGCACTTGCTTGCATATCTTTGGTATATCTGAATTGCCAGCATCACTATTCTTGTGTTTAGGGTAATTTTTATTTTTATTTTTTTTATATATTTTTAAAGAATTTACTTACTGATTTGAGAGAGAGAGTGAAAGGGGGAGAGGAGCAGGAAGCATCACTTGGTACGTAGTCGCTTCTCTTAATTGGGCCTTAATTGGGCAAGCCTGGGTTTTTGAACCTGTGACCTCAACATTTCAGGTCTATGCTTTATTCACTGCGCTACCACAGATCAGGCTAAATAGGATATTTTTTACTTCTCATAACAGAAAGGAAGTTCCAGACTTGAGTAGCAGCATGTATATATGAATGACTAATAGGTTAATTATCATTAAGTGCATTTGTTTTTTTAAAATGTTTCTAAAAACATCTGTTAACTAATAAATTGTTACCTTAATTTAACTTTTTAAATTTTTATTTCTGATTACGATGAACCTTTTTATAATCTATAATTCTTTTTATTGCCTCTGATTAAACCCATTAGTCTAAATTAATGAACAGTAACTACCATTCATTTCTAGTAAGTATTTAATAGAGGAGTAAACAGCTAAAAATAAAAATTGGGCAGTCTTCTCCATGTCTAATAGTGGCTTTGTTTATTTTATAACAGCTTCAGGAAACAGCAGTAGTTTTAAGTTCATTGTTCTAAATATATTTTGACCTTTCTTAGTTGTACCTGTTGTGACTTGCCAACAGATTTTTCAAAATGAGGAACAAAAAAAGAACATAAGAACTTAATTTTATGTCGAACTACTGGACCTGATAAATGAATTCAGCAAAGTAGCAGGTTATAAAATTAATACTCAGAAATTAGAGGCATTTTTATACACCAACAATGAACAGTCAGAAAGAGAAATTAAGGAAAAAATCCCTTTCACTATTACAACCAAAAAAATAAAGTTACCTAGGAGTACATTTAACCAAGGAGACTAAAGACTTGTACTCGGAAAATTATAAAACATTGATAAAAGAAATCAGGGAAGATACAAATAAGTGGAAGCATATACCGTGCTCTTGGTTAGGAAGAATAATCATTAAAATGTCTATATTACCCAAAGCAATTTATAAATTCAATGCAATACCAATTAAAATACCAATGACATACTTTAAAGATATAGATCACATATTCCAAAAATTTATACTGAACCAAAAGAGAACACGGATAGCCTCAGCAATCTTAAAAAAGAAGAATAAAGGGGGAAGTATCACACTTCCTGATATCAAGCTATATTACAAGGCCATAGTACTCAAAACAGCCTGGTACTGGCATAAGAACAGGCACATAGATCAATGGAACAGAACAGAGAATCCAGAAATAAACCCACAGCTCTATGGACAACTGATATTTGACAAAGGAGGTAAGAAAATACAATGGAGTAAAGACAGCCTTTTTAATAAATGGTGTTGGGAAAATTGGACAGCCACCTGCAAAAAAATGAAACTAGACCACCAACTTACACCATTCACAAAAATAAACTCAAAATGGATAAAAGACTTTATTTTTTTCTATTTTTTTAATCTTTTATTTTTATTGAATCTAGAGAGAGGAAGAGGGGGAAGGGGGAGACAGAAGCATCAATCTGTTTCTGTATGTGCCCCGGCCAAGGACCGAACCAGCCACCTCTGCATTGCAGGACAATGCTCCAGCCAAGCGAGCCATCCAGCCAGGGCTCAAAATGGATAAAAGACTTAAATGTAAGCCGTGAAACCATAAGCATCTTAGAAGAAAACATAGGCAGTAAGCTCTCTGACATCTCTCGCAGTGATATATTTGCTGATTTATCTCCATGGGCAAGTGAAATAAAAGATAAACAAATGGGACTATTTCAAACTAAAAAGCTTTTGCACAACCAAAGACAATAAGAATAGAATAAAAAGACAAACTACACAATGGGAGAACATATTTGACAGTATGTCTGATAAGGGGTTAATAACCAAAATTTATAAAGAACTTGTAAATCTCAATACCAGAAAGACAAACAATCCAATCAAAAAATGGATGAAAGAAATGAATAGACACTTCTCCCAAGAGGACATACAGATGGCCAATAGGCATATGAAAAAATGCTCAACATCACTAATCATTAGAGAAATGCAAATTAAAACCACAATGAGATATCACCTCACACCAGTCAGAATGGCGCTCAACAACAAAACAACACAGAATAAGTGCTGGCGAGGATGTGGAGAAAAGGGAACCCTCCTGCACTGCTGGGGGGAATGCAGACTGGTGCATCCTCTGTGGAAAACAGTATGGAGATTCCTCAAAAAATTGAAAATCGAACTGCCTTTTGACCCAGCCATCCCACTTTTAGTAATATACCCCAAGAATACCATAGAATGGTTCCAGAAGGAGAAATGCACCCCCATGTTTGTGGCAGCATTGTTCACAATAGCGAAGATCTGGAAGCAGCCCAAGTGTCCGTCAGAGGACGAGTGGATTAAAAAGCTTTGGTATATGTATACTATGGAATACTACTCAGCCATAAGAAGTGATGACATCGGATCATTTACAATAACATGGATGGACCTTGATAACATACGGAGTGAAATAAGTAAACCAGAAAAAACTAAGAACTATGTGAACCCCTACATAGATGGGACATAAAAATGAGACTCAGAGACATGGGCAAGAATGTGATGGTGGGGGTGTGGGGAGGGGGTGAGGAAGGAGAGAGAGGGAGTAGGGGGAGGGGAGGGGCAGAAAGAAAACTAGATAGAAGGTGACGGAAGACAATTTGACTTTGGATGAGGGGTATGCAGCATAATCAGATGTCAAAATAATCTGGAGATGTTTTCTCGGAACATATGTACCCTGATTTATCAATGTCACTGCATTAAAATTAATAAAAATAAGATTAAAAAAAGAACTTAATTTTGTTATGGAAGACTGTTCTGTCTTCTGAACATTAACTATCACCTTTTCTCTATTTTGATTCACCCGTTTTATCTTGGGGTTACCATTTCACTTGTGTTTTCAGGTATTTTATATATGGTTATAAAAGTGTGGACAGGAGAGGCACACGAGGGCGTCTGACCTGTCTTACTAGGTCTTGCTCTTTTTAGATAACTTTCCCAAAAGGTATAGAGAATAATGATCAGGGGGAAAATAAGATTATTTAGCAAAATTACAACAAATATATTTTAAAATTTACTGGCATGGAATTGAGTGGCCTTTTTTCTTCTTCTGTGTCTGTTGTTATATTTTCTTTTTCTTATTTTGTGTATCTATGCCCCTCTCCCATATTTTCTTGATTAGATTTAGTCTGTTTACCTAACACTGGAAGACGTGAGTAATTTTCTAAGGAAATATAACTTACCAGACTGACTCCAGAAAAATAGAGCTATCTTAAGGCAACTTTCATAGAAGAAGTAGAGAAATGTCTTAGAGTAAACACTAAAAAATTTTTAACTGCA
Organism: Saccopteryx leptura; assembly: GCF_036850995.1. NCBI lineage: Eukaryota > Metazoa > Chordata > Mammalia > Chiroptera > Emballonuridae > Saccopteryx > Saccopteryx leptura. Next base: position 21,873,326 of record NC_089513.1, read on the forward strand.
GTTTCACATAGGAATTCTACCAAACTATTAAGGAATATATGACTAAAATGCTATTTAAACTGTTATAAAGGATAGAAAAGGCCTACAGTTTCTACATTGTTTTTTAGAAGTAGCATAACATTGCACTTGCAGTGTAAATCTCAGACCACTATTGCTTGAGAGGATTGATGCAGAAATCCTAAATAAGCGATGTTCTGTCTCAGTGTCAAAGCCAGCATAAGTATAATGGGAAAGTGCCAGAAGTATCCCCTTAAAGTTAAGAGTAAGACAAGACTGCCTGACCAGGTGGCGGCGCAGTGGATAGAGCGTCGGACTGGGATGCGGAAGGACCCAGGTTCGAGACCCCGAGGTCGCCAGCTTGAGCGTGGGCTCATCTGGCATGAGCAAAGAGCTCACCAGCTTGGACCCAAGGTCTCTGGCTCCAGCAGGGCGTTACTTGGTCTGCTGAAGGCCCACGGTCAAGGCACATGTGAGAAAGCAATCAATGAATAAGAAGTCACAACGCGCAAAGAGAAACTGATGATTGATGCTTCTCATCTCTCTCTGTCCCTATCTCTGCCTCTGTAAAAAAAAAAAAAAAAAAAGAGTAAGACAAGACTATCCACTGTCACCATTGTTTAATCAAAATGTGACACACCCCCAAAATGATTGATAAATTACATCATATAAAAGTTTTAAGTACTACTTAGTCAGAATTAGGATGAAGAGTCATAAGATAGATAACCCAAATATTTGCAACTCATACCATGGAAGGACTAAGATCCCTGATACAGTACATAAAGAGCCTGCTGTAGATCAGTGAGAAAAATAGTTAACACCACAATAGAAAAATAAAGAGAAGAACAGTATTCACAGAAAGGAGGCACTACACTATAACAAATATAAAACTACTCAGTGTCGTAAGAGCAGCACAGATTAAAACTAGACTTGTTAAGACCATGTTCTCACCTATTAACTGTAACACATGAGCATCCTCTCACCATTTACTGTTACTGGGAATGCAAACCAGTACAAGCTCAATAGATGAGAATTTTGACAAAATCCATCAAAATTACAGAACCACAGTCCTTTGACTTGGAACTTTCTCATTTAAGAGTGTATCCCATCAGAGATTATTGAAAGTATGCAAAATATGCAAATTAGTCATTGTAATTCTTGGTCCTCTTTTTTTCTTTTTTCTTTTCTTTTCCAAGTGAGAGGAGGGGAGATAGAGAGACAGGCACACACATATGCCCTGACCAGGATTCATCTGGGGCTGATGCTTGCACCTGAGCTATTTTTAGCTCCTGAGGTGGAAGGCTCCACAGAGCCCTCCTCAGAGCCCAGGGCCCATGCACTCAAACCAGTTGAGTCATGGCTGCGGGAGGAGAAGAGAGAGAAGGGGAAGGGGGAGGGGTGGAAAAGCAGATGGTTGCTCCTCCTATGTGCCCTGACCGGGAATCAAACCCGCGAAATCTACACACTGGGCCAGCGCTCTATCACTGAGCCAACTAGCCAGGGCCACAATTCTTGGTTCTTAAAGCAAAAGATGGAAAATAGCCCAGTATCCATATGGAATCATAATATACCATAATGTAATGCTGTACAGCAAATATATATAGATAAGTAATCATTAAGGAAACAACATCTCTGATAAGTAATATAAAAACAAAGTTTAGAACTATGTTACTATTTGCATATAAAAAGGGGGGCACAGAACGGAATATATTTGCTTGTATGGTTCATAGAATAGTTCCAGAAAGATACACTGAACACCTTTGGGAATGGGAACTCTGGCTAGAGCCAGGGCTCATTTATGCTCTTCTTTACCTTTTATATACTGAAGCCTCCAAAATGACTTATGTAAGGCAACTGTATATTTTTAATTCTTTGGATATAAATTATCTGTTTTATTTGTGATACTTACAACCAGTTTTATTGTTTGGTCAGAAATTCTGGCAATACTTCTACATCTATTTTTTAATTGATTTTAATTTCAGGATCACCTGCAGAACTATCTCCTACTACTCTTTCCCCTGTTAATCATAGTTTGGGTAAGTTGCAAATACTTTTTTCCCACTATTTTTATACTGTATCACTTAAGTGTACTCTCTAGTCATCACTCCTCACAAAAACTGGGGGATATTTTACCACTTCATATTCATTTTGAAATATCCCCTCTTTTTTGTGAGCAGTATATATGAGAGGGAAAACTCAGTAAATAACCACGTAATTGTTCAAATTAGTGCTTTTTAAAAATTGTATTGGTAATGTGCCTTAATATTACTAAAACTCTTCTACTGGTATGTAATCTAAGAAATTAATAATCTAAAAAAAGAAAAAGAAACTAATCTGCTTTTTCATAGAAACATTCTTTATTCATGTTAAATTTTATGACCTATTATCACTAGATTTTTGTGGGTATTGTTTTATTATATACTTTGTAATAGCAGTTATTAATGTAATATAACAAATGTGCATGTGGTTTGGAAGGCTTGTGTACATGTGAGAGCTAATGTGTGTGCACGTGTGTGCGTGTGTAAATATTTTGTTTATTTTTGGTCTTTATTTTACCTTGCTATTTTACAATTACTCTTCAGTTGACACATTGGAATTCTACAAAATGGTCAGTTTTTTAAAATGATATTTCATGTAATGGATTATAATAAAAGTTATAGAAGTTAAATACATGTGATCCTGGTTTTCCCATGAAATATGTAGATTCTTTTGATTCTATATTCTGTTTTCACTTGCACACTCTTTGTAGTTTGTTACTTTTTGTTTCTTGTCTGAGGAGGGTTATATTTTTGTAACTAGGGTAACCCCTGATCTTAAAATAGACAAAGATAAAAAATACGTCATTTTGTATCTTATTATTATGACAAATTTTCTTCTTGTGGCCAGTGACTAATCCTTGCCCCAGCTTGTATTCTACTTCATTTTACCAAAAATTCTTTTTTCTTTCTTTCTTCCTCTCGCTCCCCTCCCTCCCTCCCTCCCTCCCTCCCTCCCTTCCTTCCTTCCTTCCTTCCTTCCTTCCTTCCTTCCTTCCTTCCTTCCTTCTTTCCCCCTCCCTCCCTTTCTCTCTCCCTCCCTCCCTTCTTCCCTTCCCTTCCTTTCCCTTCCCTTCATCTTTCTTCCTTTTTCTCTTTCTCTTCTTTCTCTCCTCCCTCCCTCCCTCCGTCCCTCCCTCCCTCCCTCCCTCCCTCCCTCCCTCCTCTCCTCCCTCCTTCCCTCCCCTCCTCCCTCCTTCCCTCCCTCATGCACTCCAACTTGGATCCACCTGGCAATTCTATCTGCAGTTGAAACTCAAGTACTGAGCTACTTTTAGTGCCTGAGGCTGACATGCTTGGACCTTCTGAGCCATCCTCAGTGCCCTGGGCCAAGGCCCAGACCAATTAAGCCACTGGCTATGGGCAGGAGAGAGGGAGAGAAGGGAGAGGGGAAAGCAGATTGTTGCTTCTCCTGTGTGCCCTGAGAATCAAACCCAGAACATCCATATGCTGGGCCGATGCTCTATCCACTGAGCAACCAGCCAAAGCAAAAATTAGCTTTATTAATGCAAATTGATTTACTTTATCCGTGGTGTTTTTCTTTTTGAACAGGAACTAATGTAAAACTATTTGGAGAACAAATGACCACTCAAAAAATCTTAAAAAAAAAAAAAAAGGTTTGAGGATTGGATGACTTAATAAGGTGGGGGAAATTGAAAAGTTGAAAATCTGGTATGATGTATGGAAACTAGAGTTTATAATGTATAGATACTAGGTCTAGTTCCTGAGCTGTTGCCAGGATAGTTTGGCATAGAGCGTGTATAGATGATAATCAAGCTATTCTTGGTTGAATCATTCACACATTTCTTGCTCTTTTGTGTTTGGTTGTCCCCCCTCCTCCCAGATTTGCAACCAGTTACTTACTCAGAGCCTGCGTTTTGGTGTTCAATAGCCTATTATGAATTAAACCAGAGGGTTGGAGAGACCTTCCATGCATCACAGCCCTCACTCACTGTAGATGGTTTCACAGACCCATCAAATTCAGAGAGGTTCTGCTTAGGTTTACTCTCCAATGTCAACCGAAATGCTACGGTAGAAATGACAAGAAGACATATAGGTATGGTTTTCTTTTTTTCCTTGTGTGAAAAACCAATGCCATATACTCATAATGTGAACATGTGTGGTTTACCACATAGAGAGATTGTGTGCAGAAAAGGCTGCCTTCTCTCTGTCAGTGTACGTGCACAGCTTCATGGCTTTGAATAGATCCTGTGATCCTTTCATGTGCAGACTCTTCTCTTCAACTTCTCTTTCTTTGGCACCCTTGTTACTGGGAGGTCCTTCAATAAATAGATGTTGACATAACTCCTTCGCTGAGTCTCTAACAGCCATAAAATTTTCATCTTCAGATTTTAGGTTTATAATTTTAACAAATGATCAATTATTTTCAGTTTGTTTACATCTCCTATTTTGTTACCCCCTTCAGTGAGTTCATATATTAAATCTTATAATCAATCTGAAACAAGATACATAAAACAAAAACTACCATTCAGTGAAGTTCAAGAAATAATTTAGTGGATCTCAAAATGTAGTGGTCCCAACAGCCTTTCAGCAAGCTTGTGAGGTTAAAACTTTTATAATGGTACTGGGACACTCTTTGCTTTTCCACTTGGCATTATTTCATGTATACAGTGAAGTATTCAGAGGCTAGACAGCACAAAACTTCTGAGAGATTAACCATAGACTAGTGAGAGTCCAGCTCACTTTGTCAAGTTAGATATTAAAGAGATTTGCAAGAAAAAACGTTGCTATTCTTCTTCCCTCTTTGGAAAAGTTATTTTTCATAAACGTAATTTGTGCTAATATGTAGTGGGTTTATATGATTTTTAAGTTTTTTGAATCTCATTTTTATTATATAGTATGGTAAGTTTCCAATGATGTAATTCATATAAACAAAATCTTTGGGTTCTTCTCAGTATTTTTTTGACTGAGATAAAAATGTGTTTGAGCACCATTGATAAAACTGAACGTAGTTCTAATCACCTTAAAGTAACTTCTTTTAACAATAGTTTTCTTCTTTCCATTTAATCATCACCTGCTATGATAAGCAGTGATGCTGCAAAGTGTTGGGTATTTAAGGGATCTGTACTTGGCTCCATATCAAATTTCTTAGATCTTGCTTGATTTATAAATTTTACATAATCCTGTTAAGGTACCAAGGTGTTTAGGGGTGAGGAAGGCTTCTGCATATTCACCCAACTTCAAAATAGCTTTGTTTTTCCCTATTTTTTAATTAGGTTTCTGAAGACAAAAGGTTTTTCTCTGCCATATTCATTTCTTCAGAATTTTAGATTGCTGTTATTATTAGATCTTCTTTTTACTTTTGATTACTAGTTTATTTGGTGGTTTTTATCAGAGACTATATCCTGAAAAAATCTCTCCTTTTAGACAATATTTTTCCTGATGGTTGAGTACATGATTTTTTAAACAAATATTCTATAGTCATTAAGAGAACAAGGCACCAGAATTGTATTTATGTATTAAATCTGGCTTGTTGGTTCTATTATTAGTTTTCTTTTACTGTGTAACATATTACCACACACTTAGCGTGAAATGGCACAAATTTATTATCTCACAGTGTCTGTGGGTCAGAACTCCAGGCATAGTTTAGGAGTCTCCTCAGTGTCTTACAGGGAAAATCAAAGTGTCATCTGAGCTACCTTCTCATCTGGAACTTGAGGTCCTCGTCCAACCACATGTTTGGTGCTGAGCTCACTTCCTTGAGTCAGTTGTAGAACGGAGATTCTCGTTGCCTGCAGACCGTCAGCTAGAGGCCGCTGTCGGCATCTAGAGTCCACATGCATTCCTCACCAGGTGGCCCCTCCACGTTCATGGTTCACAGTGGAGGTTCTCTTGTGTTGTCTCTCACTTTAATCACCTTTACAAGGGGTTAGCCTCGTCCCTTTGAAGGGTTTTACCTGATTAAGTCAGGCCTATCAAGGATGATCTCCCTTTTAACCTTTTGATGATTTTTATTATCTTTTTTTCTTAACTTACTGGAATCTTTAAGGAAATGCTGTTTGTAATAATGAAATTACATTTCTCCAAACATTAGTTAAGTCCTTCAAAATTAACTCAATTTCTTTTACTTTTTTTATAGCATATAATTTGTATGAAATTTTTTATTTTAGTATCCATATATGTTTCTACATATCTTTTAATTGACTGTATTTACAGGGTGACATTAATAAATAAAATTCTATAGGTTTCAGGTGCACCATTTTATAATACATTACTTCTATATTGTATTGTGTGTTCACCTCCCATGTCATCTCCTTCCATCACCACTTATCTTCCCTTGACCCTCTTCTACTTCCCCCACCCCCTCTCTCTGCTTTATTGTTTAAGTATTTTCAATAAGCATGTATTATTTTTACAAATCAATAAAAATCATTGTTAAAAAATACTTGGAAAAATATTCAGTGGTATGTTTCAAAGTTAGACTTCAGAAAAGCATAGCTGTGGAAAATGTCATCTAAATACTTTATATTATTTTAGTATTCCTCCAAGAAGACTCTTCCAAAGTCATGCTGAAATAGTATATATTATAAAACTAATCGTGTATGTATTTTATTTTAGGAAGAGGAGTGCGCTTATATTACATAGGTGGGGAAGTTTTTGCTGAGTGCCTAAGTGATAGTGCAATCTTTGTGCAGAGCCCCAATTGTAATCAGAGATACGGCTGGCACCCTGCAACAGTGTGTAAAATTCCACCAGGTATGGCTGCAACAATGTAAATAAACCTATCATGTCCACTTGCTGAGTTTTTCTGATTACTGTTAATTTTAGGCATCAGGAGATGATTTGCCTGCTCATATTCTAATATCTGTAGCCCTTTTAAAATTATTTTTACTTTGATACTCTTTTTACATATTTTTTTCTTTTTCAATCATAGGCTGTAATCTGAAGATCTTCAACAACCAGGAATTCGCTGCTCTTCTGGCTCAGTCTGTTAATCAGGGTTTTGAAGCCGTGTATCAGCTAACTAGAATGTGTACCATAAGAATGAGTTTCGTGAAAGGGTGGGGAGCAGAATACCGGTATGAAACCATATTCAGTTCTTAAGTTTCCACATCATTCTTTTTTCTTCCCTCCTTTGTGTATTCTGGAGTTCACATGTATCTGTTTTCATTGAGGTTATGGAGTAATTGTATGTGAAATAACAAAACTAGAGGCCTCTAGATTCAAAATACTGCAAATTCCTGTGCTGTCATGATAGAAGACAGAATTGAAACATGTATAGACATTCAGTGTAACATATACAGATAGTTAAATACCATAATAGGTGTATAAAGGAAGAGTTATGGCCTTTCATGGAAGGCGAAATGTTTCCTCTGGCTCATGAAGGCCTGTGGTAGAGATGTAGGAGATTATTATGTAGGTTCTAAAAGATGCATCATATTTTAGTAGTCATAGCTGTGAGGGTGTGGCAGATGATGATTCTGGAAATAAAATAGCAGTTCAGTTTGCCTGGATTATAGAGAAAACAGAAGAATAAGGCTGGGTAAATAAATTGAGAATACTTGAATATAAGGTTAAGAGCCAGAACTTGATTCAGTGAGAACAGGGTAGGATACTTGTTTTGGTGCCAGGCACTATGCTGTGTTTTAAATGTGGTTATCTCATGCCTTTCAACATTGCTACACATTTCTGTTACTAGCCTTTCTTTTTTTAAGCTTACAGTCTTTGTAATAAAAAAAATGGTTCCAGACTGATATTTATTTGGAAATAGGCTTAGAAAAGATTTGATAATCTGCCCACGGACAATTCCAAGTGGTGAAGACAGGACTTAAGGAAAGCTCTCCTCAACTTTATCCTCTTCTCTAAATTCAGTGGCAACAGTTACATAATTGGGTTGTACAAAAGCAAATTTGTCATCAGGGGATAATATAGATTATGTAGATTGGATTCCACATCAAAGAAAAGGAAGACTTTTGCAGCATATTAAAGAGTAGAACTGTAAGTAAAATACTTCATCTTTTTCCAGCTCATATTGCTTACTCTTTGTCTCCTTAAGAAGATATTCATATAGTACAGCAATAGTATTCCTATTTTATTCCACAATTTGGGCCCTTCTTCAGAATTTATTTCATTTTATTTGTACTTGATTCCTGATCTTAAATAAGTTACGCGAGGTGTATGACATTTGAGATAGATTGAGGTCTGCTGGTTGAATATTTTTATGGAAATATATTCTGTTATATTTTTATATCCTATATATCATAAAATGAAGACTTCTCACTATTTTTTCCAAGTTATATTAGAATAATTCATTTTGTGACTTGGCTGTAGTTCTCTTTGCTTTAATTATTTCCCTTTTGAGATGTGAAACCTCTAAAGAGTACTGAGTTCTTTTTTTCTTTTGGACGAATTGAATTGATATTAAATTGGAACCTGAGTTGATATTAAAATTAGATTCAAATAGAACTATCAAATTTTCAAGTCAGACCTTTTCATTTTCTTTCAAATGTTGGAGAACATAGTAGAAATTCAGTTGGATTTAATATGAACTGGTTAGGGAGACTTCCATGTTTATGGGTCTTCTGCTAAGAGCACTTTTAATTTGTAGAGAGAGATATGATACAACCCTTCATTTACTGTGAACTCTGCCATTCTTTAACCCAGAGATAATTTAAAATCTATCATTGTGAGAAGCAGTAATATACAGTGGGGTTCTATGGATATGGAGTCAGGTACATCTACTTTGGATAATTAAGAAACTTCCTTGAACATACACAGATAAAAATAAAATCCATGTATCTGTGAACTATGATTAGTTACCAGGAACCTTTTATCTTGAATGACACTCTGGAGCTGTGAGGAGGTCAGTCTAATGTTTGGATTTCTAAAACTATTCTTCCGTTTCTTTATTGCCTGCTCAGTTCTCAGCATAAAAGTCAGGAATATAGTAAAAAGGAAATATAGATGTGTAAAGAATTCATATTTTATTGAGGAATGAGTGAACCAGTACTGGAGTAGCTAAACAGGTAAGGAGATGAATAGTAACCTCAAGTGCAATTTTGTGCTCAAAGAGGCAGAGTGACAGCCTTCTTAACCTTACTTCTGCCCTTTGGTGACCTAGATTAAGAATTATTCCTGAAGGTTAAACTAATGTAGTAATAAAATGACCAGCTTGAATACAAACTGGGAAATATCCAGAATTCAGCAAATGGCAAAATCACAATTAAAAGAGATTTTGGCAAAATTATTGTCAAAGAGCCTGACCCAAAGGAGAGATGAAAAGCTGAGCAACTGTTTATGAACAAAACAAAAAGAATGGAGGGGAAGATCAAGATTCAGTCTTGCCTATACCTCATGGTTAATGTGAGGCAGTGTGTGAAGTGTGCTCCTGCAGTTTTAAGCTGCATTTAGTCATTATATAGTATCTAAATCAAAACAAGGCAGTGATTCTGTACGGATCAGATTTTGGGACTGTTGTGTTGTTTTGTGTCATGTATTAGGAATGAGCATAAATCAAAATATCTTAGTGTGTGTCCCAGACCCTGCGACAAGGATTCAAGTGCAAAGAGTTTGTTTAGGAAATGGAAACCCTGGTAAGGAAGGAGGAAGGAGGAAAGTGAGGTAGGGGAGGGAAGGCAGCCAATATTATTATTAATCCATCTACTGTAGTGGGTGGGTCACTAGCTTATTCCCATAGGCAAACTTTGGGAAATGGTAAAGAACAGACAGAATTGTTTCATCCAGAGGGAAAGGAAACTGGGCATTTAAGTGCTAATGCTGTGTCATGGCTGGAGGGTTGCTCCTGAGGAAATGAACTTCCCCGCACTGCACTTCTAGTCTCCTGTACGTGGGGGCCGAGCCAAGTTCTCAGGCAGATACATGCAGATACCTAAAGGTGGAAGGTCTAGAGAGAACACTGAAAACTCTGAGGGGAATAATGGGGCACTGACACCCTCTGCTACTAAAAATGCACATCCTTTGAAACACAGTTTTAAATTATATTGAGTGTGTGTTGCTTAGAGGTGAAGTGTTAATAATGACCTTTTCTCCTGTTTGAAGGGCTGTCACATTGAAGAATCAAGGAGATTTACTGAGTTTTATTGTATGTTAAGTAAAACAGAACTAAAATCAGTACATGGAAGTGACAGGATGTCTGAATAATTCGAGATTCCTAGACAGTAACCCTTTTTGTTGAAGTACTAAGAGTGTTTCTTATTAAAAGCCTGCAGGATGTTGCCGGAAAGGATGTTAATTGATTGGCTTTGTCCAGGAAAGTTGAACTACAACTCTTAACATTCTGTGATAAGCTAGAGTCAGAATTTTATTTTGTTATAATTTAAATTTGAGCCCTCTTCTATTTAGATTTCATTTGGTATTTGAATATTTTTTATTCTGTGGTTGATAAATACATAGGGTAATTATATATTCTGGTTAGTGTGGGACATTCCTGGTTTATGTCTCTTGCCCAGGCATGATTATTAGTATGAGACGACATTCTCTTGTAGATGTGTCCCATTTTGGATGGTAAATAATAAGGTCACCCTACTAATTTTAATTTGAGGGGAAAAGAATGTTTTTTTATAAATCTCTTTAAAAGGAAAAATGTCATTGGGAATACTTATTAGATAGACTTTGAGGATTAAGAAATTTTCAAAATAATTATAGTAGATATCCAAACTTAATACTTATTCAAAAGAATTTAGATTTTATTATATAAAACCTTCTACTTCATCAAATTCTTAATGCATGTAGCTAAATATAGTCATGTTCTTTTAATTTCATAATTATTTGCTTGTATTCCTTTACACAGAAGGCAGACAGTAACGAGTACGCCTTGCTGGATTGAACTTCATCTGAATGGACCTCTACAATGGTTGGACAAAGTATTAACTCAGATGGGATCCCCTTCAGTGCGTTGCTCAAGCATGTCATAAAGCTTCGTCACCAATCAAGTCCCATCAAAAGACTTACTGTAACAACTCTTCTGTCATAGTATTTGTGTGTGGTCCCCATGGACTGTTTATATCCAAAAATTCAAGCGAGAAAACAGCACTTGAGGTCTCATCAATTAAAGCACCTTGTGGAATCGATTTCCTATATTCGAATATTAGATGGGAAAATTAGTGTCTAGAAATACCCTCCCATAAAGGAGGAAGAGAAGATTTTAAAGACTTACTGATGTCTTCTTGGGCATAAAATTGAGTGTCCCAAAGGTTTATTAATAACAGTAGTAGTTATGTGTACAGGTAATGTATCATGATCCAGTATCACTGTATTGTGCTGTTCTATACATTTTTAGTTTGCATAAATTAGGTGTGTGTGTGCTGCTCCTTGATTTAGGCAAGCCTTTATAAAGTACACAGTACCTTATCTGTTGTTCCCACTTCCTCGTTATTTTTGTGTCTTTTTTAATATATAATATATATCAAGATTTTCAAATTATCATTTAGAAGCAGATTTCCCTTGTAGAAGAACTAATTTTTCTGCCTTTTACCAAAAATAAACTCTTGGGGGAAGAAAAGTGGATTAACTTTTGATATCCTTGACCTTAATGTATTCAGTGGATCTTACACATTTATTCTTGTTGGTTTGTTTGTTTACTGCTAAATCTCACGGTAAGGAAGCCTTGCAGAATATCTTTCCAAACCTCTTCTCAATTCCTGCTTTTGTCCTGGAGCCAAAACAGCCTATCCTGACACCCATCACCAGGAATGGTTGTATGGGTGCTGCCAGCACCAGTCACTTCTGGGTACAGTAGGAATTCAAGTGGAGTAAGTTGCTTTGTCTTACACATTTCAACAGATAATACTTGACATGTGTGACCTAACAGTCTATTGATTTATCCTGACACCTCATAAAAAAATGCACAGGTGGCAGTGTAATTATTTTCAGGGAAATACTACAATTGATTTTAGTATATTTATCCTTTTTAAAAGCCAATCTATAGATGTAAACACTCTTTTTTAAAGGTATTTAAAAATATTTCAATAGCAGACCTAGTGCTCTTTGTTTTGAGTTTTACTTGATTTAGTTACCAGATTGTTTTATGAATGGACCTTTTGTAAATGTAATTGCTCCTGCAAAATACCTAGAAAAGTGATACTGAAGTATGATCAGCAGTTAAGGGCCATCTGTTTTTGTATATTCTCTCATTTTGTGTAATTATTCTAGAATTTTAAAATTTGGGAGAGAGTCAGTTTAGCAACTTCTTTAGCTTATAATTACCAACAGTTTGAACTGTTCTTAACTGATCCTGAATATATAATATATGGTGGACTCTCAGAGCCGACCATGTGTTATGCTCTGCAGTAAGAGGAGAGTTCGGAAGTTCTGTGTGGAGTCCGTTCTGCAGCTGCTAATTCTTAGGTCTAATGTTAAGTCATTGCTGTTTGAACATTAATTGTTTGCATCTCAGCAGAAATGAAAAATAACCACTTTACCTTCCCTTCCAGTAAATTTTTATATTTTTGAAGATACCTTAGGTACTTGTTGTTTGAAACCATATTCATCTGTCTCTACAGGTGTCATTTTCAATACTTTTCAGCATTTGGTTGTTTTCTGTTAGATATTCCTCATTTTCCAGTATTTGTATGTACATGTATGTGTTCTTGTAGACTTGTAATAATTTTTTATTCATGCAACAAATATTTATTGTTCACTTGTTATATGTGCCAGGAATTTTCTTTGCCTTTGGGTAAAGGTGAACAAGACAGATCCAGTCCCCTCCTGTGCTGAGACAGCAGTTACTATCACCCCTAATTGGCTTCTTTATGAAGGAAATAAATAGGGTAATAGAGCAAAGCAGAGGATCTCTAAGGAAGAGATGCTTGAGTGAACACTTGGCATGAGAAGGGAGCAAGCTGTGTGGAGAGCCAGGGGAAGGTAGGCATTCCTGGCAAAGAGAACAGCATCAGCTGCAAGGGCTCATTTTGGAGGAAACACATTATTAGGTATGAATGCTTTATATGGACACCAATACACAGATCCAAACTGAAGGATCAGAGTGGCTCTGTAATTTATAATAGTTGAAGGTGGCCTTATTTTGTGGTAGACTGTTTCTTGTGTCATTCTCAGTAATATTTCTTCCTCAAGCCCTTGCTGTGAAGTTTGTCATTTGCACCAGGTCAGTACCATTTAACAGTCACTTCTTTAAATCTGCCTTGGGCAGGTTTTCAACAGTGTAATGTCTGGCTGCTTGCTTCAGCCTTCCTGCTGCCCACTAATTACTACTTCTACAGTGTATCTTGTGATTTGAGTAAACGTCCTAGTTATTACCACTGTCAGATCTGCTGGAGATACTAGGCAAGCCTCTGTCCTTTGGAAGTGTTTACTTGAAAACTTGGGAACAGTTCTGGAGGCGGGGAACAACTTTGAAACTGGTAGAAGGTCCTGGCAGCTACTGTGGCATTGATGTATTAAGTGAAGCAGTGCCAGCTACAGCTGTCAGTAGTGGATCACTGCTCCACGGTTATGGCATGGTTCTGTGCACCACGAAGCTGGGACTCACATCTTAGGAAACACCTACTGCATACTTAATGCCTGCCAAGCAGTTGACTTCATGGTGGTGATTACATTTGTGTGAATGTATTTAATGATCATGGTCACATTTGCTTTTTTCTTTTTTTGTTTTTTATTTATAAATTGTTTCTGAAATTTCTGGATCACAGTTGACCAAGAATAACAGAAACCACAGATAGCACAACAGTGGATTAGAGGGAGCAACAGTGGTTATCAGAAAGGCAGCATTAGCCCATTGACATTAGTGATAGAGATGTTTTTAAACAATACCTCCCTATAGTTTCTTTAAAGATGTTGAATCCTACAAGCATTGCTTTGTCTGCTTCTGCTTCATATTCAAGTAGTCCCCCAAGTACACAGCCGCTTTCTGGGAGGTTCACATTTCCGATTTCTTGGGCTATACCAACAAAAGAGCATCTGCAGTGTCCAAGTAGTGATCCCAACCAGCAGCTTTATTCCATGTCTGCTTTGTAAGGGATGCTGTTTTTGCATTGGTTTTGTTTGCAGAGGCCTATTAACTTTCATGCTTCCACCACCCCTCCTCCCCTTTGTAAAGGTTGTTTTCATTCTTCTAAGTGATGAGCTGTCCTCTCTGTTGAATTTTGACTTTATTTAAATTAGCAACATTATTTATCATTTCTCCTTCACAGTACTAGTAAGTTCCTCAGTTTAACAACATGAAAACTATATAAATGGCCATGCTGTCTGTCACATTTAGATGAATGATGGTTTTTGCAGTGGATTTGATTCAGTAGAGACAGCTTTGAGCTGGCCTTGGAAATTGGAAGCTAGTGATGTTTCCACTGACTTTGTTCCAACCAGTGGCAGCTTTATTTTTATTCTATATTAAAGTTCTACATAGATTTCTTTCTTAAAAAAGTTTAAAAACTAGGTTGAAAAGTCTTTATAACCACTGGTTAAGATTAGAAAAAAACAACAACTGGATTTCGGCCAACTTTTTGGAATAACCCTGCTTCTGTTTTTCTTATCCCACTTAAAGAAATTTTCCTTTTTAGGTTGAGAGTACACTAAGTATATGATTATACCTTATGGTATACATTAATTCAATAAATATTTATTGATACCTGTTCTTTACCCAGCCACTGTGATAGGTGTTGAGTAATAAAACCATGACTGCATTTTGGTCCTGACCTTCAAGCTTAGTCTTGTGGGAGTTACACATATCTTGGGACCTGTCACTTTGCAAGGACATCTGCCTACTTTTTTGTGAAAGCTAAATAGTCTTACTCTGTACTGTTACTCCTTTTCTGTATCCCAAGTTTATATTTGCAAGTTGTTGAATAGCTAGATTTTCTTTTTAACCTTAAACCATATCCAGTTTTGTTCGATCCATTGTTCTTTTAAACATTGTCAAATTTTCTCCTTTGTTAAAATTATGGTAGTTTCACTTTACTCGTACCTATTGTCAGTTTCATCAAGACTAAAACTTTGAAAGTGAAAAACAATCAGTACAGTTTCTTGCTAGTTGAAGTAAAATAAAAGGGTGTATATACCCAGGTGGTTTCTCTACCTCTTCCAAAAGCTGTGCAAATACACTTTTAGGATCATTCTGCCCTTTTTTTTTCTTTAATAACTAATTACTTTGGACATTCACTCAATAATAGGCACCCTCTTGATTGATAGTGGGATATAAAGTAATACAAGACAGTCTTCACTGTACTTAAAATTTGTCTTATGGACAGTCTTTGCTTTCATAGCCAAACATTACAGCTTCACAGTTTGCCCTCCACTCCCCACCCCCACATCTCTAGATAACGAAGTAGTCTGTGGACATAGAAACACATGATATTTTTTTTCTTTACTCCATCTAATGCATTGATACGTAGACATAACAAATTATTGCCTATTTTCTGTGTGAGCTTTTTCTAAGTTCTTCATATTTATGAGCTGAATTTTAATATTCGCTTCAGTTGACATGCGCTTCTGCTGGTTTAGCTGGTTGCCCTCTCCCTTGCCAACTTTGCTTTGCGTACATTAGAATGTTTCTCTCCTTTGACTTTTACTAAAGACCAAAAAGGTGGTGCTGTTCATATCCAGGGGTCTAATTTCTTCATGAAGGTTGCTGTTGTTCAAATTGGTCAATCACTAACAAGAAATTCTCTTCATTTTTATCTTTATAACTAGCAAATAACATAAATCATCAGATTCTGTTTAACTTAGCTTTAGGATTATGAACTTTTCTGGCAGTTGCACCAATGATTTTCCTGTAATACTAGCCCTGTTTCCTTGGAGCAAGCATAATGGATTGTTGTGTTTTGTATAATCAAGAGTCATGATGATAGTGTGTGATCTCTAAAGGTAGTCAGAATACTACTATTGAATTTCTTTTACATCTTCCTTTTCAAGCTTTCCATGAGTATTTTGCTCAGACTACTTTTTATGTATGGGGATTGAGGAACAAATGAGCTCTTGGTGTGGAATTCCTCTTTGGTGAAATGTGGCCTAGACTAGATCTAGATGGCCTTTATGATAAGGACTTTCTTGTCTAATGTATTCGCATAATTTCTTGAGTAGGAACTGTTTTATCTTGGATATTATAGCTAACTTTATAGATAGAATAACTGCCTTAAATCTTTTTAATAGGAAATAAATTATATAATGTATGTGTATTGATTTTTATATACATACATGTACACTTCATAGAGAAACCTTAACAGTAGGGATCTGCATATATTTTTAAAATGTTGAATGCTTCTGTTATTTCAGTGAAGTTCTTAATTTGCTTGCAGACATTTTCCTTTCATGGACAATCAGAATAAATTTTTTATTCTGCCAGAGTCCTAATGTGGCAGTTCAGTTAGTGTGCCATTTTTAAGCAGCATGATAATTAAGAATCATAACTGGAATTCATTAACATCCAATAAAGCTCTGCCGTATACCCCTTCATTAAATTATTATACATTCAGTGGTCTCTGGAAGGTACTAACTTAGGTTAACTGCTTTTCAGTGTTAAGAGTGAGGCCCCACTACCACCTTTAATTCGCTTCTCTTTGGTGTAAGATAGCTGCTTAAGATACCCTGGGAGTACCACTTACCAAGTTCAGTTCTCTGGTATTTAAGGGTAGCCCGAAGATGATGCAGACCTGATTTTTTTAGCTGTGCTCAACAGAAATGGACTTCTCAAAGTTCTTTGGGCCATCTCTGATTCACAGAAATCTGACAAGAGTATATTGGCTCCAGTTAATTTCAGTATCAGTTGTTTTGCTGCTGTGAGATCCATAATAGACTGAAATTTTGCCATTAGTTGGGATGTAATAACCCCTTGGAAGAATAAGGATGATGGGAGTGAGAAGGTTCATTAACTATACACAGAGGACTTTCAGATTTTTCTTGTAAAATTTACTGAAAAATAATATTTTACCCTCTGGAAAAAAAAAACAATTTTCCAAAATTTTTAGTTTTCTCTTTTGAGTTGGGGGCAAGGGGTTAGGAATTTACTTCCTATTTCTAATTAAAGGTGATAATTTATAGAATCATGAAATCCATAATGTATGAATTTCAGAACAAAGGTCAAGTTTTAGAATTATAAAAATAACATTTTCCATTTCACACTATACTGTTCTTTCTGTGGCTTTAAAGCTTTTTGGCTATTTTACAATGTTAGTCACTAGCGAACTTGGCCATATTTCTGGTTCTATATTAAGTTCTACCCTTTATAATGCTGTAGCATAGAGTTGGTTCTCAACATTTGTCTGTTGAGAGAGAAGTCCTTAAGTCTCTTCTTCCAAAGAAATTTTCCTTTTTTAATTAAGTCCCCAAGAAAATATCTGTAACTTTTATTATTTACATTCTTGGATTGTTCAAAAAATATTGGTGAGAAAGAATAGGGTCTTTTCTGGTGATTATGTTTGTACCTGCTTTGAGAATGTAGCCATTTGTTGGTTTATGTAACTAATATATGCACAGATTAATTTAAATTTGAAGAATTATCACATGTAGCATGAATTTAAATTAAAAAATAAGTTTCTTGGCAAAATGCAGAACCCAAATTGGTCATTTTTTAGACCACCTTTATCTCAGGTTTTATTTTTGCTTTTTTTGACCCTGACCTTTAAGGCATAAATATTTGTATCTTTTTTGATTAGTGATAGTGAAGCTGTAACATTAACGGTTTTTCTACAAGGTGGCAAAACAAGAAAACTGGAGAGATTAAGATGAAAGCACTTCTGCACTTGTTGGACAAGATCACAGCACTGTAGGCAAAATAAAAATGTTCATATCTGAGAATACTCTTTTTGCCATCTTTCCCCAAGGCCAGAGCTTCTGGTGGAGCATAGTTCAAAGTAACGTGATTCAGTAATCTAAGAGAAAGACCTCCAGTTTTCTTTTCAATATGTGAAGCAAGAATGTGGGAAATAGTTGGCAATGAGTGTTTTCACTTAAAAAAAGAATAGAAGAGACACCTCAAACTGGATTATTCATTCAGCTCTGAAATTTTTGAAAAGATACAGTAAAATACTATATATCTGGACAAAAACAGAACCTTTAGAGGATTTGTCTGAGAACAGGTTGCAAAGATGAACTCTTATACACTGTTCACAAAATGGCTCAAGTACTCAACTATTCTTAATTGATACCATTAAATAAGATATTTATGGACTCCCTAGGCATTAGCCATTAGCAGGTGTCCTAAAAGTATTTTTGAGCTGATACCCACATAGGTAGCCTTATGCTCTTGAAAATTTTTATCTTTTCTCTAGAAATACCAAGGGAGGAGTGAGTGGTATTTTTAGGGTAAGCAACTGCCCTTGTGTGCCAGGGACTGGGCTTCTCTGCATGCAGGACTTTCAGTGCTAAACCCAGGAAAGTCCCAGGCACCCCAGTAGGAGCTGAACACCCTAGGTTTTCGTGGATTTCTTCTCCCTTAAATGTGTAATGGTTGTGGCAAAATTTAACTGTTTTGTGGCTGTCAACATTTTTGATACTTGGGTATGTTTCCTTCGGTCACTCATTACCATGGTGGTGAGACTAACACTTAGAAATTTAAGGAAGTTATCTATCTAGTTCAATGAGAGAGAAGAGGCAACTAGATAACTAAGTTCTTCCGATCCTGTATGTATGTATATGTGAGGACCAATCACATCTCTATGGGGTTCAATGTAATCTGTAATTTAAAATTTCACAGTAAATTAAAACTGAGTGGTGTTGTGGAATTCTTTTCCCATGAGGGAAAATACGGCCTTTGGTGCTCCATCCTCTACTACATTCCCCAAACTACCCTGCTCAAGAAGCCAAAATGTGGTATTATATATATTCCCCATAAACATTTTATTGAGAATACTAAAGGTAGCAGCCACTTGCAGGTGAATGAATTGGATGTCCTGACCCAGACTGAGCAGTACCCTCAGTTCTGATAGCCTTCTACCCCTCAGGTGCTTACCAGCTAGAACACCGACCGCAGAAGGTGAGATTTTCTAATACAGCATTAATTTTGTAATGCAATGTGATGGATACAGAGTGTGTTCTTGTTTCCCTGTGGTAGTCTTCAGAGACTGCACTGTGCACTGTGATATAGATGGTAGATGTGTTCTTTGTAAGCTTTAATCCTATGATTGTCAAAAGTATGATGTGGTTCCATTTTTTAAAAAAAAATTAAACAATGAGCTGAGGCTTTATTACAGCTGGTTTTTAATTTAAAATTGTGAAATAAGATTTCCTTTCCCCCCACCCACACCAAATATTTTAGTCTATTTAAAGTACAAAAAACAAACCAGTTCTAAAGAAAACACTGCTTAAATGTTCTGTGATTTCTGGTCAACTTTTATATATATTTGTGTGTCTGTACATGCTTTCACTTTCTACCTTGTTTGCTCTCTGTGTTAATAGTACTTTTGCCTTTGACAAGTGAACATTTTTCCTAGCATTAAAACAAAAAGCCATGTGAGTTGTTTACCATGTTATTATGGGGCTAATTTTTAATTGTTTTCACTGATTTTGATTTAAAATTTTTTTTTTAAGGGGATATATTTTGCTGTCTGTGCCCTAAATTACGTAGAAACAAAAATTCTAGTGTTTCACACAATAGAGGTCTGATTAAGAGTATGTGTTTTTACTTTTTATGTTTGGTGTTCTGTAAAAGATCCCACTCTCCTGGCAGACAGATAAATGTTGCTTACCATCCCCCCCACCATGCACATACAGCAGAGACCCCCCAGTGCTAATAAATTAGGCATTTTAGTTTATTCAGAGCTTGCCTGTGCCAAGTTGATGATATAAACAAAAACAGACTTGAAGGTAAAAAAATTTACATCGACTCTCAAAATATACTCTTAGCCAAAAAGGAAGTGCTATTTTTTAACGTGACTCCCTTGAAAAATATTAGGGAGACATAGTGTAGTCATAGTTCTGTCATCATGAAATAATTGAAAAACTTAAAAACTTTTTAGATCAACTAGATTTCCTTGTGCCTTTTAAGAGCTTAGTTCCTAGGATGAATCAGTAAGTCTCTGGTTAGCAGACTGTTGTCTTCAAACCATTTTAAACAGACATGCTTCAGCATGCAACAAGACGGACCTCAAAAGCTAAAATACCCTGTGGCATGGATTTCATCAACAACTTTGAATAGGTAGAAAACCTATTTAAACGGATTCTGCTTAAATAAGATAATACCTTGAGTCCATACTATAAACCAGGGGTCAGGAACCCAAGGCTCATGAGCTAGATATGGCTCTTTTGATGGCTACATCTGGCTCACAGACAAATCTTTAATAAAATAAATAATAACGTTAAAAATATTAAACATTCTCATGTAATACAATCAATTCATTTCCTACCTCATGTTCAGGATTGGGGGTGGCTGGAGCCAATCACAGCTGTCCTCCGGGACAACACCAAATTTTTATTGGATAATGCATAATGTACACGGGTCGTTGTATGGCTCTCATGGAATTACATTTTAAAATATGTGGCGTTTATGGCTCTCAGCCAAAAAGGTTCCTGACCCCTGCAATAAACCATCTAAAAGGAATCTTCCAACCTTGAACTTAGAACATCACTTCAGTTGACGGGAAGACGAACAGATTCTTTTCCATTATCACCTCACCCTGAGAACGTTCTTGCCAATCAGTCCTTCAGTGACACTGGTTATCTGCGCTGGGAGGTTTCTGTAACAACCCCAGTGTTCATAATGGCACTTGTTTCTCAAGGGGCGGGAGAGTAGCGGAGAAGTATTATGTGGTTTGTTTGGGCTTTCTCCTCACCTGGCACATTGTTTCCTTCAAAACAGATTGAAAGACCCTTAGTGCGGGAAGCAAGCATGGTTGTATCAAACTGTTTTACTCGAATGCAGTCCTTTTAAGCATCAAAGGGTGGAGACCATGGTTATTTGCTACTGGAGAATGTAGTTCACCAGGTGGTTGTCCAGCTTCCTTTTTAACAGATTCTTGTCCTTTTTATCAAAATATACAAAGATAAGCGCAACCTGAAAATGAAGTTCACAAGTGTAGGAATTCAAAAGAAAAAGTCAAAGGTATACGTCAAACCTATTTTCTGCTACAAGAAATAGATATAGAAATACTTGTTGACTTGATCAAACTCATGGTGATTTGGTAAAAAAGCAAAAGTCATGCTAGTTTGCTCATAGGAAGGCATAATGCTTGATCAGTTTACTAGAAGGAAAGAACATCGAGTCAGACTTACGGTAATGGGTTCAGAGAGAAGCTAGCACGGACTCAGCGAGCAGGCTCTTTAAGAAGCTACAAGAGAGTAGAATGTGTTACTGTTCCGGTCTAAGTTATGTGACCTTATTGGGTATAGAATACAGAGTTTGAGGTAGACATTAGCTAGTTTTTAGTCTGTCTTTTAATATCAATAGTTTTGTTGGTGGCCTCTGAACCCACCTTCATACTGTGTGGTAATGTTGCTTTAAAAGTTTTTCAAGTAGTTTAGGAAATAAATCACTGAGGAACGGGAATGTGCTTCTGAACAATGTGGTGCTGGAAGAAGATGGACAAAATACATTTAAGCACGGGTCTGCAAGGTTGCATTGGATTGGAGTAGATGGTGATGACTTTTGAAACCAGTCAGAATGAAGTTTGGAACTGAGCCTTTGCTTGTGGTTCTGACTGTGTATGAAAGCTGGACATGACTGAGCTGCTGCTGTGTACGGTGAATAAAAAACTGACAGCTGCAAGCTAGGTGGGTGCTACCTTGAGCCTATGTCTAATAATAGAGCCTAGACTTCCAGGAGGTCAAAGCCACAGCCACACCTTGGCTTTCATGATCTGCAATGGGATAGTGCTGAGCAGGCTCCCTCGATAGAGGCAGGGCCGAGGAGCAGCCACACCCCGCCACTCACTCGCACACTTACAGCTGGAGACTTCATCTGGAGAACCCTCTGAAATTTTGAGCAGAATTTGGTGCACGTAGTTTTTCCGATGGAAAGTAGCAATTTATCAGAGGCCTTCTCACTGCCCTACAACAATTCTTCCTTGAGACCACATATCTTCAACTTAAACTAGAATTCACTGATTTTTAATCAAAAGATTTTTTCATGAGAGCTTATTTCTAAACTATATTTGATCACTCTTATAAAGGCATATACATATGATGACACCCTTTTAAATGCAGATTTTAAGTATGTTTGGACTGTGGTGGGACAATGAAGATTAAATAAGCCTAGCTTAACATCTGGAATAAAAATATCCTAGGGTGTTTTTTTTATATTGAAAATGTTATTTATGAAAGAAAAAAAATAGTGTTTGTTTCACCCAAGAACCACAAGCTACTTCCTTCCAACTTTTAAATTAAGGTTTTGAATAATAGCATGTGGTATCACCATGTTTTAAAAATGTACTTAGTCAATCACAATCACATTTTCTAAGGAATTGAATTTTATAGAGATAATTGAATGCTTTCATCTGTAACCAAGTGACCTGCAAACCACTGGTTCTTTGCTGTGGTCCAGAGTTGTTAAAAGGGGAATTTTCTGCTACAATTTACATTCATAACGAGTGTATGAGGGAAGGAAAATTCAGTTTGTAAATTCTAAAATGACAAATACAAAAATTTTTATGCTAAAAGTTTACTTTTTAAAGCATTAATTTCCTGTCATAATTTTAACAGCCTTGTACTTAAATTTAATGTAAGTATAAAATCAAATACTTTGAAATCAGGCTAGATTAGGTAAACTAAATTCGGAGTTCAAAGTTTCTAGCAATGTCTATATAACATCTCACGTGGTGTGATTCTCATTTGCCAAAATGTCAACTTCATTCTCTGTCCTGCTTCCCTCTTTTCCTGTCTACTCCTGCAATCCACTGCAATCAAAGAAACCTTTAGAATACTGCCTTGTCTTAGAATATTTCATTGGTTTGTTTCTATACATTCTTTAAAACTGAAATCACAAAAGGCAGAGATGTCTAAGAATCTGTCTTGTTATTACAATCTTTAAAACTCCTTTGAAAATTAGTTCAGATTTTGTGTATCCACTGTCTCTAATTTATATTTGCTTGAGTGTACATTTTTCTAATTAGTATCACCACAAAGGAACAACTAAACTTCAAATTCATTATTTACATAATCTGTGATTGGCTGAAAAGTGATACCGAACATACTATAAAATCTTTTAAGATAAAACAAATGGCGGAGGGCCTTCGATTTAGTCTCTGGTTGTCTGAATGTTTCTCAACTGGGAGTAGTAAAATCTATAGGCCATTTAAGCAACAAGACTGCTAAGGGTGAAATGCTCGAAGAAAACTGCTCTGCAGTGGTCAAATTCTCCAGTTATCTTGGATGATGAAATAAAAACTCAAATGCTTCCTTTAAACAAATTTTTTCAGTCTTTAATAACTTTGAAGAGAAGAACATTCTGCTAGTTTTAAGTCTTAGTTATTTCTGATATAATGCGAAGTGCAACTGGTCTCAGAATCAGGTCTTGATTTGGGCCCTGATTCTGCCAATTTATGCTGACTTTAGATAAATCATTTAATCAGCCTGCCTCAAGTTTCTCATTTCCTCAAATTCCTCAAAATAAGGATGTTACTTTTCAGTATGGATATGAAGTATTAAATGAGAACTTTTGAGAGCACTTTGCCCAAAGTAGGTTCTCATTGACTGCAGTCCACAGAATGTCAGGAGATGTGAACAGGGAAGGTTTGTACTAAACCTTCCTCTCAGGAGTTGTGAGAGCGAAGTCACACTCAGATGTCAATTAAGTGAAAACCTGTAGCAATTATCTGTTGCCATGGAAATAATGCCATACCACCCACCAAAACCCAGTGATGTGCATCAGTGAACATGCATTTAGTTTTATGAGTTAGAGCAATGATTTAGGCTGGGTGGCTCTAGGCAGGTTTTCTGGTCATGCCTGGAGAGTCTTGCAAGGGGAGTTGGCCTTGGCTAGAGCCACCCATCCCTTTTCCACGTTTCTCATCCTCCATCAGCTAGCCCAAGCATGTCTTCATGGAGGTGGCAGAGGGTAAGCCGAACCCAATCTCACAAGCCCCTTTTCAGGTTCTATGCTTTTGCTGACCGCCATCCCCCAGAAGAAGCCACATAGCTGAGCACAGAGTGGAAAGACACTACAGAGTTAAATAGCAAAGCGGGAGGTTATGGGAGGGGTGAAGAACTGAGGCCCTAAATACAGTCAACCCACCACACCCAGGCTTTTTGTTGACCGTTCTATTTGTTCACTGGTGAAAAGCGAAAATGTGCAGAAGCTGGAGAGGTCCTAAGCTAGGATCTATTTGGTTCGAGTGTTTTTAATTCAGAGTATTATGTAGAAGCCTATACTAACAGGCACTGTGAAGGTGAGTTAAAACCCGAGGAATGTGTCTTCCTGTCTACTCTAGGTTCATCCTCAGTTGCTCCTGGCCATTATCACATGACCTGAATAAACACCCTCTAAACCCCAAGCCTGCCTTGTACAGATCTAGAAGAGTCCACCTCATAAAGGAGGTAAAAGGAAGCATTTGATTGGGAGCAATCTTTTAATGATGACCATTGACAGTCATTAGCATTGACAGCCACTTCCAAGACCTTTCTGCAACTTTTTAAAATGCTATGTTCATGCTGGTCATTTTTAGAAGCACAGTGTGCTTTAGAGGAGTTTTACCAATAATAATGCTTTAGCAATAATCTGGTTGATTGTGGTAAGTTATAACCGACACATCTTAAAAAAGGAAACCAAAGTTATCTGTGTCCTGTTTCTATATTACAAGAATCAAAAGTTGTCTGGAGAGTGAGTGAATGCAATGGAGGAAGTCAGGGAGCGAGCTTCTCTGGTGAGACTGCTGTGCTTGGCAGCCCTAGAAAGTGGAGTTGGCCTCACCCTTCAGCTTGTGTGCTCAGTGTCTCTACATTTTCCCAGAGAACTGCATAAACTCTGAGTATGTGTTTAAATGGGCTCTTCTTCCTCACAATCATCTTTAATGGTTACATAGCTTATTTTGATTATCACATAAATACACAAAAATATTTTGTCTTTCAATGGCAGCCCAGTGTGTGGAACTATTTTTTAAATCTTTTTCTAATAAACCTATTATTTTTGTAAAATTCAAAAACACCAAAAAGAACCACCCACATTATGACAACCAGAGAAAACCACCGTTTGATGTCATTTTTTAAACTTACTTTTGGTATACATGTATATTTATCAGGAAATGTTTGCAGCTGTTTTAACAGCACCTTCAGTTACAGAAAGCTATTACAAATCTTAAGAAAAATCTCTAAAATGCATTAAGCCATTCAGAAAGCCGTAATGAACATGTAATTTCACTTGCTTTGAGCAACACAAAAGATCTGTGTTGGTGTACTTAAAATTTGGTGTTTGAGCCTGGCAGGTCGGTGGCGCAGTGGATAGAGCGTTGGACTGGGATGCGGAAGGATCCAGGTTCGAGACCTTGAGGTCACCAGCTTGAGCACGGGCTCATCTGGCCTGAGCAAAAAAAAAAGCTCACCAGCTTGGACCCAAGGTCGCTAGCTCAAGCAAGGGGTTACTCGGTCTGCTGAAGGCTGCGGTCAAGGCACGTATGAGAAAGCAATCAATGAACAACTAAGGAGTCCCAACGAAAAACGGATGATTGATGCTTCTCATCTCTCTCCATTCCTGTCTGTCTGTCCCTGTCTATCCCTCTCTCTGACTCTCTCTGTCCCTGTAAAAAAAAAATAAAAAAAAAAATTGGTGTTTGAAATTAAATAGAAGAAATTTGACATCTTTTTAATGCATGAGTTTTATGTACCACATTTCCCCATGTATAAATGCACCTTTTCCCAAAAAATTTGGGGTCTAAAAACTGGGTGCGTCTTATACAGTAGTTGTAGATGTTTTTACTTTCATTTCCCTCTTTTTCCGCACTTGTTTTTGCACTCATTGTTCAAGTGATACATCATCAGACACAGATGAGGACAAGCAAATGAATGGGGATTTTGACAGTGATGAGGAGCTGTATGAATTTTATGATGAAAAAACTTGAGTTCAATAACTAATAATTTTTTTTTCAAATTTCAGGCCCCAAAATTAAGGTGCATCTAATACATGGAAACGTCTTATACATGGGGAATATGGTATTCTAAATTAAGTATATACTTTGACTAGTATATTTGGAACCAAATGTTTCTTTGTCTTTTCTGTTGCAAGTGTCCTAAAATAAAACTGCAGTAGAACCAAAGAATTTTATTGATCTGCTAGCGGTAATTGTTCAGATACAATGAGCATAGAAAGTATATTGGCGCCTGACCAGGCGGTGGCACAGTGGATAGAGCGTTGGACTGGGGTGCCGAGGTCCCAGGTTTGAGACCCTGAGGTTGCCAGCTTGAGTGTGGGCTCATCTGGTTTGAGCAAAAGCTCACCAGCTTGGACCCAAGGTCGCTGGCTCGAGCAAGGGATTAGTCGGTCTGCTGAAGGCCCACAGTCAAGGCACATATGAGGAAGCAATCAATGAACAACTAAGGTGTCGCAACAAAAAACTAATGATTGATGCTTCTCATCTCTCCATTCCTGTCTATCCCTCTCTCTGACTCTCTGACTCTGTAAAAAAAAAGAAAAAAGTAAATTGGCATATGTAGTATTAAACACACCAAGTTAATAAATTAGTAATATTACACTAAAGTATTTGTGATTACTTTCTTGATAATGTTTTGCTAAATTGGTGAGGGAGATATTAAGTCAAGACATATAGTTTCTTTTTTTCCAGCCTATAAATGCATTATCCAAAAGTATTACTACATATTTTACATATAATCCAAAATGTCATGATATACTTGGGGTATTGTTTTAAAGCTACAGGATTATATAAAGGCATTATTTCATAAACACAAAAACCTCTGAACAATACATAGATACAGTAAAATACATGAAATTCTCTTCCATTCTAACCCATCTCCACTGAAGAAAGCCATTTGTCTTTACTAAATGGGGAATGGGAGCTAAAACTTTCAAGGGCAGCTGCTCTTTCTTCCAAGTTCTGAGAGGCCCTACACGGATGTGTCTTTATCATCCCTTAGGTGACACCTCTGCTATTGCCACATTGACTCCAGAACATTCATTCTCACTGCCACTTCCTTCTCACCTCCGCCCAGTGGCAGAGGGGGTTGTCTTATGTCAGGGCTAAGCCATGTGCTCTGAGCCCTAGCTTGTTCGGCAAGACTTCTCCGACATCCTGTCAGTTATTCTTTCTCAGATTTTCGTTCTGCGTCACCACTTTTCCATTCCTACAACCTGCTTTAAAAGACAAGAGGAAAATAAGTAAATTTTTTTGACCTGCATAACTACTTCCTACCTCTAGTGAGCAGTGAAGTGCGTTGAGACAAGTTTTTACCAGCCATCTTCATTTCTGTCCCAACTCCTCACTGCAGTCACCTCCGATTGCTGTAGTTGCCCCTGGGCTCTGCACTTGACTTTTCCCTCAGACTTGGAGGAAGTGATGTTCTGTACTGAGTGAATGCTTGTATCAGTGTTTCCATGTGGTTTCCAAACTGGAGTCACAGGGAGCTACTGAAATGCAGCTTCCCTGGCTTTCCCTGAAGCGTCCTGATTTAGCAAGTCTGGAATTAGAACATTGAGATCTGCATTTTTAGAAAGCCCAGAGAGACTCAGCCAGCACACCACTGCTTTAGACCATGTTCCCTGTGGGCTTTCAGACCTTACCCCATCAACGTTCTCTTCTCCCACCTCCCACACATTAAAACTCAGACCATGCAAACAATGTTGCAGTTTCTTCATTTTATATCATTAATTTAAAATCCCTCTCGAGCCCCATCTGGCTTTGGGAGGGTGTGAGAAGAGATAGATGGCCTTAAACTTGCCAAACAAAGATAACTGTCTTATTCAGTCTATCTTGGGCTTCAGACGGCCTTTTTGAAATAAATGCTTGGCTTTTCAAGGCCCCTTTCTATTTTCCTCCTTAAGGTGGCTTCCAGCAGGCGGGGGGGGGGGGGGGGGGGAGGCCAACTCTGGGTGACAGGAAGTGGGTTCGCCAATGCTTGTGCTCAGGTCCGTGGCCAGTCTTGCTGCTGGTGTCCCATCTGTCCCTGTTGTCCACTGCCCTTGCTGAATCTGCTGGTTGATGTGACTCCTTTGCTTTTGTTCACATGTTGGCATGGCCTGCCACTGACCACAACTCTGCCATTGCCTTTGGTCTCAAGGTCTCCACTTCCAACAGCCTCTGATTTCTAACTTGAGGACCGTTTATCTCTTTGGCTCTTGGAGTAGGGGGTCAGGAAGGGAGGAGGTTGATATTTTGAGATGTCCTGAACATCCTGCTCAAGTTCTGGGAAACCGAGTGTTTTCTCAGACTAGCTAGACATCTCTCTCTACCAAAGCTGAGCTAGTGCCTGCATGCTGTATTGGGTATGCCTCTGAATCACAGGTAGAGCTTCTCTGAGTGACGTGCAGCCTTCTCTAGGCTGTGTCTAGGAAGTAGCTTATCAACTCATCATGCGATTTCTGTCTCATTCTCCATTCCTATCTCTGTCCTTCCCTCCCAAACACACACAGACACACAAGATTTGACCCTGAGAAGTAGAAAGGTGCAGTAAAAGCTGTCCCTTACAACCTACCCTTTCTTCCTAAATCTTTCTCTTCCTTCCCTAAGAGTAATTCCACTTCCTCCCTAATAAAGGTATTCTCCTTACATCAAATCCCCAGTTCCCTCTCTCTAGGGTTTAGAGTAAAACTCCGTGCTCAATTGTCCAAACATTACTTTTGGCAAGTGAGCGGAGCTCTTAGAATTTAGAACTCCTTTTCCATTCTCAAGAAAACTGCACTTTCAAGACTCCCTATCATCCTCCTAGAGATGCCAAAGAATAATCAAAGCCTGAAGGTCACGGCCAGTAGAACTGTGTTATTACTCTAGGGCACACCCTCTCCTGTCATACTAAACTTCATAGTCCAGCTTTACTGGAAACTTTGCATGGGTTGGGGGTACCCAGGCATGTACAAGAAAAATAATATCAAAGTATTGGCCCTACATAGACATTCCTGCCCTGGACTTGTTCTTTTTGGCTTCTGTGTTTGCCTAGCCTGCTTCTAGCACCTTGAGTGTCCTTTAACAGCCAGATCTGACACTAGTCACTCCTCAAAGCCCAGTTCAGGTTTTGCCACCACTATGGTTCTTTCTTTATTCTCCCCAAACTTCCTTGTCCCCTTTCAGCCCTCCCTCTGTACTGTGTTCACACCGGTGAGAGAGCATCCATCACGTTATAATTAGGCCTATGTACATCTACGTTCTTTGCTAAATTGTGAGCTCCCTTTGCCTTGGAAAGCCCTCCAGCCTTTACTCTGCACTTCCAAATGTATCCATTCTTTAAGGCCCCTCTGTAGATCTTCTCTGCAAAGCCTTCTACCTACCACTACTGAAAATTAACTATTGCCATGGCATTAACTGGTAGCAGCATTTGGATGCTCATGAGATATATGCTCAAAAACTTGTACGAGGCACCGAGACCCAGTGGTATTCATGGAAGAGACCTTGACAATGAGTGTAAGTCTAGTGGGCCTTCAGGAAGAGTGGTTTAGATTTGATGAGCGTCACTTAGGGTAGAAGCTCCTGAGGTCAGAAGCTAAAACTGGGAAGCATGCAATAAATGTTTCTTGCTCAACTGACAGGTACTCAGAAGACCTAGCCTGATTTGATTCTTTTGTGAATGCCTTCCTTTCCCGAGAGCTCGTTAATTTTTAAGTTGTTTTCTTTGAAATATTTCCCCTCTCCCCTTTTTTTGGGGGGGGGGTCTTCTGCAGGGCCCATCTTGATCAGCTGCTCTCATCTTTTGTGATAACAGGTTTTGGGAAGCCTTATCATGTGTGTTTGGGATGGGAGCAGGGGGTCAACCTAATCCAGCTTGTAGAAGGAGAGTGACCCCTTTAGGGCCCTGAAGCACTTCTTTGGATTTCAGAGGTGGTATCTTTCAAAGGACTGTAGACTCTCTAGTGTGCCTGAAGAAGGTTCAGCCAGTCTTTTTTAAACACTGGTTTTGTGCCTAGCACTGTGGGTCCTGTAGGAGAAAGACACTCCCTATTAGGAAGGACCTTGATGGGCTATCATGAATGTAACCAACTCAGATTAGAAAGCACTGTGGAATCAAAAGATCGAAAGCACAGTCTGTGGCACAAGGTACTCGGCCCCAGCAGAGCGATTAGGGTGCACAGGATGGGCTGGGAGTGGGTAGCATTGGGCTTAGAGAGGAGACCCTGAGCAGAGGAGACCCTGAGCAGAGGCCCAGTGGGGATGAAAGCATGGACGAGGTGGGAATATGGGAGGGTGGGTAAGGAGAAAACCCAGGAGATTCTTGAACAGGGGAACAACTTGATTGGTGGCCACTTAGTGTATTTTCATATGTGTACAATTTAGAATTTGCTTAGTTCTTAGTATTCCTGAGTCAAGTAAGTTCTTTTTAGGATGAGAAATCATTCCACAGGCCCTGATTACCTGGCTGGGGCGTTTCCTGGTGGCTCCTCTGTGACTGTACTCAGATAGATTGGTTGAGGAAGCCAGGATGGCAGGGGCTCTCTGACTTTACATCTGCAAGAGTACATCTTTCCACTATATAATTACCAGCATTTAACAGACTATATGAGCCCTCTGTAGGATGGCTTTTGACAAATGGGGTAGAACTCTATTATGCATTTAAAGTATACCCAGTCTTTTCAAAGTTTTTTTGCAGCAAGTCTATTCCACTCCATATTCAAGTGTGTCTCAGACCATGAGTCAAAAGGGAGTAGGTAGTGTTTTCTTTTGAGTTGGAGAATTAAGGAGAAATCTCTACCCAAATAACAGGTATGTGGTGGAAAAAATAACATCTCCCTAAATGCTTAATCATCAGGCAAGGAGATTTAAAGAGAAGATTTAAAGAGAATTACAGACAGACAGGCTGAACATTGGATACCATCCAACAAAGCTCTTAAAGGATTGGAGTCACTGCCCTGTTCTTGACTTTGACCTGGGGGGAAGAGGAGCTGGGAGACCTGGTGCAGACTCAAGAGGACTTACTGTCTTTCTTGTTCTGGGTCGTCTTTAGCCCCCTGGGAAGGGGGACTAAGGTGGGGCATTCTTCATGAGTGCACATAGCTAGACTGGCTAGTCAACTTTACAATCCCCTGAAGGTTACCGTAACCTCTTCCTGGTTGAGTTTCCAGGTTAGAGGGTTAGACAGTGCTCCCCAGCCCCCACACTGACCCTGCCTGCTTCTGGCCTGGAAACCTACAATAGCCCTTAACCACCAACTGACATCTGCCATATGCTTTAGGGAACTGAATAAAGAGGAAGGGTGGGAGGCGGGAACTAGAGAGGCTGGAGTGCTTAATTAAGGTCTGAGATATAGATAGACTGCCTGTTTCCATAACTGTGCAGAGCTTCTGCATTACAGCACCTCCCACAGAGATGTCTGAGGACAGTACGTGCTCCTGTCATGCTAATGTTGAAAACATTCCTGAGAATTCTTCCTTGAGCACTGCCTTGGACACCATTAGTAGTTCTTTACTGCAGGCTAGGTCAGTGGGCAGATTGTTAAAGGTCTGACAAGGGGATTTTACTGGGGCAATGTCTTCTCTAAAAACATGCTGTGAGAGATGGTAATACACAGAAGGTCGGGACCAGAAGGGACTCATAAAAACGAAATAAAAAATGGATGATGAATTACTATTTGTAGTGATGAAAGAAAACAGTCTGTCACCATAGAATTCTATATCCTGCAAAAATATATCTCAAAAATGAATGTGAAATAAAGATATTTTAAGATAAACATAAACTGAGAGAATCTGTTGCCAGTAGACCCACACAAGAAGAGACAGATGCTCAAGGACGTTCTCGGGTTGAAAGGAAATACTAGGTAGAAGTGGGTAAAGGACACTGACATTGGTAGCTATAAGGATGTGTTAGTCTGTTCGGGCGCCTTAACAAAATACCGTAGCCTGGGTGGCTTGTACAACAGAAATGTAGTTCTCAAAGTTCTAGAGGCTGGTAAGTTCAAGGTCAAGGTACCAGCAAAGTTGTGTTGGGCTCTCTTTCTAGCTTCAGATGACTGCCTTCTTGTTGTGTCCTCATATGGATTGGGTGGAGAGAGAGAGAATGTGTGCTCACTCTGGACACTTTTTATAAGGGCACTTGTCCCATAAGAGGGCTCCACCCTCATGATCTACTTACCCCCAAAGGACCTGCCTCCAGATACTATCACATTAGAGATTATGGCTTTAATATGTGAATTTTCTTCAAGGGTTGAGGGACATGTATATTTAGTCCAAAGAAGTGGGTAAATATAAAGGAATGGAATGAGATCTCTAAGAAAGTGGGATGGATACAGAGAGAAGAGATAGAAGGACCCTGGGTATTCCTGTATCAAGAGGTTGGGAGAGTGAGGAGGAACCAGCAAAGGAGACAAATGGGGAACTGCCATAGAGGAAGGAGGAAAACCAGGTGAATGGTGTTTTAGGGGGTGATGAACTTGTCAAATACTGCTGTTGCTGGTATAGGTCAAGTTAGATGAGAACCGAGAAGCCGTCGTTGGGTTTAGCATCCTGGAGGTCACTGATGGAATGGGGAAGTGATGGGATAAAAGCTGATCAGAGTTTAAGAGAAGTTTAACAATGGTAAAAAGAGGGATAAATGTTAGAGATAATCTGTGCTCTATACCTGATTCCCTTCTAGGTAAACTGTCTTACAGCATGCTTGAGTCAGCAACGGCCTGCTAGTACCCAGTTCTTTCTCCATCTCTCTCCAGAGGGAGGCTAGCACTGACCTGCAATAGAGTGGTTCAGAGCTGAGGGAGCTGCCCTTAGGGGTTCAGGGAAAGTACCAGAGTTCTCTTGTCACCTCTTCCCCATTCCCAAGCTCCTTTCCAAGGGACCCAAGGCACTGAGTGACCACGGAGTTTTGTAGTGCACTGCAAGCATGGCGGTGTGTTCTGAGGCACTGCCCTGCCATATTAGATGTGAGCCTGGGGACAGGCTCAGAGCGTCTCATCAGGAGTGGCAGCTCCCTGAGCCTCTGCTGCCGTGGATGGGTGTCTGTTCCACTTGGCTGGTGGCCCGACTCGCCTGCCTGTGGCCTGTGCACTCTTGCTCCCTCCTTGCTATTGGCCTAAATGGCAGTGATTCAGTTAGGATGCTCTTGGCTAAAAAGAACAGAAACCCAATTTAAAATAGCCTAAATAATAAAGGAGCTAATGTCTCACAAAATAGAAATCTCAAAATAGCCTTGGCCCTGTGTTGCAAGGGAGTGAGTGACTTCCTGTCTCTGGGCTCTGCTATCTCCCCCATTAATTCGTTCACACGTTCATTCATTCAACAGATCTTTGTTGTGTACCTTCTCCATGTCAGGCACTGCTCTAGGGGCTGTAGCTACATTAATGAACAAAACAAAATCACCTCTCTTTGCATTTACATCATATTTTGGGGAGAGAGACAAATAAAGGGGCATATGGTAATAAATGATGTAAAAATAAATCAAGCTGGGCAGGGGAATATAAAGTAGCAGAAGTTGTGAGGATCCTATTTTATGTAGAATGGTCAGGGAAGACCCTCTGCCTTTGGGCAGAGACATGTGGATAAATGAGAGAAGAACATTCCAGGCTGAGGGAAGAGCAAGTACAAAGACCTGATGTGAGTTGCTTAGTGAGTTAGGGGACATCAGCATGGCTGAGGGGCAGGCACGGTGGGTGATGAGGAAGAGAGGTTGTATCAGTGGGCCAGACCACACAGGCCTCGTAGGCCATAGATTGTACTCTGCAACAGAGGCCTTGGAAGATTCTGAGAAGAGCAGTGCCTGGATTTAATTTAGTCTTAGAGAATCATTCCAACCCAGAGGAGGGCAGGCCAGAAGCAGGCTGTGGAGTCCGGGAGTATGCATGGGTTCTGGCCTGCATGGGTTGAGACTGGAACTGCCAATAACTGGGACAGACGGTTGTGGGTAGGGGTGGTAGGTTTGGGGGTTAAAAATCAAGAGTTTGTTTTTGGACATGATTGATTTGTCCAAGTGGGGCTGTTCATTAGGCAGCTGGATATACAAATTTGAGGTTTAGGGACGATGATGGGGTTAAAGATGACAGGGTGGAGACATCAGAGGCAGGTGGTACTCAGTGCTGTGTGTCTGATGAGCCCACCGAGGAAGTAAGTGTGGATAGGAAGGAGGTGTAAGGATTAAGCCCTAGATTCTCTAAAGTTTAAGGGTTGGAAAGATGAGTTGAAACTAGTAAAGAGTGAGGATGACTAGTTAAAGAGGAAAGCAAAGGGATGGTGTTGTCTCTGAGACCAAGTTTCAGGGAGTATGGAGTGATATGTGTTAACTGCCTCCAGTGGGTAAGAGAGGTGAGAATGATCATTAGATTAACAACGT
Organism: Saccopteryx leptura; assembly: GCF_036850995.1. NCBI lineage: Eukaryota > Metazoa > Chordata > Mammalia > Chiroptera > Emballonuridae > Saccopteryx > Saccopteryx leptura. The sequence continues at coordinate 21,907,623 of NC_089513.1, forward strand.
GGAGGTCATTGGTGTCTGTGCAAGACCAGTTCCTGTGGGTGGTGGACAAACATTCTGAGTGGAGTGGGCTAAGAGAGAGGGTAATTAAAGGAATTGGAGACAACATTTTTTGGAGGAGTTTTGCCATAAACACGAGCAAAGAAATGAGGTGGGAGTTGGAGAGGTCATATGGGATCAAGTGAGTGTTTTGAAAGATGAGAGATGAGGCAGTTCTGTATGTTTGATTCTAAGGAGAATAATCCAGCAGAGGAGGGAGACAGAGATGATGTCCAGGAGTAGATGAAGGGGGTGGGAGGCACTAGGACAGGAGCCCGGGGAGTCCAAGCACGAGGAGAGGGGAGGAGGCAGAGGCTGTGTGCTCGGGAACAGCTACGTTGGTCACTTGGTGATGAAAGCATTTGAAAGTTCTCTCCCGGTTGCCCCTATTTTCTCTATGAAATAAGAACAATCATTAATTAGCTAGAGTGAAATGAAGTAGACATTTGAGGAGAGTGGGCAAGGCATAACAGTGATCTAGTACTGTGGGGGGTTGAACAGATTCGGCACATGGAGACTTACCGGGGCGCCAAGAGCCACTCAAGGTGAGTGGCATGCCTTCTACGTGAGACTGGGAGCTTGTTTGGTAGGCTGTATTATTTTGTGAAAATATTCACCAGCCCTCCCTGAGGGAGAACTCTACTTTCCTGTCCTCATGATATCAGGTTTGGCTATAAGACTTGTGCTGACCGGCAAAATAGGAAAGAAAGTGATGTGTGTCACTTTGAAGCAGAAGTTTTATGAGACAAGGTGTGTTTACCATGTCCTTCTTTCTCTCTGTCCCAAGACTGGTCATGTCCCAGCAGAGGCAGTTCTATCAATTTGGATGCTGGAGTGAAGATACCATGGAGCAGAGTGACACACTGACCTGTAGTGGACCTGTTCTCTGTGAGTGAAAAGTGAGCCCCTGAGATCTGGGGGCTGTTTGTCACTGTCGCATGACCTATGCTGACTGATACAAAAGTTGTGTGCTCTTCTCCAGCTCTGTTCTCTTGCTTACATGCAGGAGCAGAGATGATGGATTTTCGATTTAATCAACATTGGGCTTTTGCTAGGGAAGCATGACAGAGGGACGAATGGACAAGGAAATTGAGGGTGTATACTATGAGGCCTGAGGAGGGTGAGAGGGAATTGAGGGAGATGCTAGATTCATCCCGAGGCTCCTTCGTATACTTAAAGTTACAAGAGGACTACAAGAGATAATCAGGGCTAATTGTTTCCTTCTCACATCCCTGAGGAGAATGTGTCCCTGTGTCCAGTTGGAACTTGTGGCCACATTAAGAGTCATCAAGCTTTCTTTCTGCAAGGGCTCATTTAAATTTATTTTTCAGCAGAGCCCCTGCTACAGCCATCTCTGGTACCTCCTGATTTTCCCCATTGTGTTCTCTGTCTGTCCACTGGGCCAGTGGGGACTTCTGCCTCTTACGGACTCTCCATGTGCTTGGGTGAGGTGCTCCTGTGAGGTCTGCCCACACCTCTATGCCCTGATCACTGGCTGTTCATTATAAACTGGGACAGGATCCAAACCATGTACTTTGGAAGCTGGGAAGGCTGGATGCTGGTCTGTCCCTAGGCCTATTTTTCCCTGAACCTCTCTACAATGGGCTGGAAGGCTTTCCATCCTTGTGCTCCCCCTCCCCTTATTAGAGAAGCCAGTGTACCTGCACAGTCACAAGCTCTGCCCCCAGAGACAATCTGTATGTTCTGGCGCCAGCCCCAGGCCCTCTGCCTGGCCAAGCTCAGGGGAACCGTGGCCGCCCTGCCTGGTGCCTCTCCTGGCACCCACTCCTCTAGCCAAAGACACTGGACAAGAGCCCACATGCTCCTTACTTTTCCTCGGCCTTTTTTCAAGCACCAGCACTAAAAAAGGCAACATGGCAAAGGGTGGGAGTGTTCAGATAGGGCCCATTTCCCAAGATCAGAGGGGCAAGCGTTGGCCAGGCCAAGGCAGCCCCTTCTCCCACAGGACTCTGGTCTCATTCCAGGCTGGCTCTGTGGGCCTGCCTGCACCCTCACCCGCCCTCGGCAAGCTCCCACTGAAGCCAGGGGCACGGACGAGATGACCTCATTGCCAGGGGTTGTGGGGGGGCAGGTTGCTCTGATGGTGAGACTTCTACAGCCGTATGTCCAGTGACCTCACAGTGACCCCATGAGTGTGAAGACCAGGGGCGTATTTTATAGAGGGAAAGCTGGTACTCAGAGAGGGGAACATGTGCCCAAGACCACATGGCTTCTTGGTGGCAAACCAACCTGTGGCCTCATGACACCAAGCCCACTGTTCCTTTCATTATACTTCCAGCAGTACCAGCATTCAGGGTGACGCTAGCTAGGCCACCTCCATGGGGGAGCACTGCCTCCTCGGGCCTTTCTCTGGGACACCTGCCTTAGCTGACTGGTAAACCTCCCCCAGGGCTCCAGGCTGGGCTTGGGCAGTGCTGGGACAGACGGGGTAGGCAGGGCCCTGAACGGATGGAGGCCGCCCAGGCGAGCGGGCAGGGAGACCCGGGGTAGGCAGGGCCCTGAACGGATGGAGGCCGCCCAGGCGAGCGGGCAGAGAGAGCCGGGGTAGGCAGGGCCCTGAACGGATGGAGGCCGCCCAGGCGAGCGGGCAGAGAGAGCCGGGGTAGGCAGGGCCCTGAACGGATGGAGGCCGCCCAGGCGAGCGGGCAGGGAGAGCCGGGGTAGGCAGGGCCCTGAACGGATGGAGGCCGCCCAGGCGAGCGGGCAGGGAGAGCCGGGGTAGGCAGGGCCCTGAACGGATGGAGGCCGCCCAGGCGAGCGGGCAGGGAGAGCCGGGGTAGGCAGGGCCCTGAACGGATGGAGGCTGCCCAGGCTAGCAGGCGGGGAGAGCCGGTGCGCGCAGGGGCGGGGGAGGGGCAGCCCCACCAGACTTGGGTGGGTTCCCAGGCTCTCCTAAAGGACAGACCCTGTGTTTGTATTTTATAGAAAGCAAGTGTTCTATTTGCTCAATGACCAAAATTTAACCTTAGGCTCCTTTGACTAAGCTCTGAGCTCTTGGGTAAATCCAGTGGTGGGATTCAAATAATTTAACAACCGGTTTTCTGCCCTAATTACCATTTTAAGTATTAAAAAAATGATATACAGAAAGGTAGTTTATTATTTCATGCATTTAATATTTAAATAAGAACAATAAAAGAGGTATACAAAACTAGATTATGTTATGAATTTTAAAATATCAATGAAAATATTAAATACTACCTGACAAAAAAAACCAGTAAAACTGTTATTATTTAAGATATTTCCATGTTGCTTTTTGATTGACATCCTCACTGGCAATTGTTTTTACCTCTGGACAGAATGGACATTACTACCGGCGCTTAGACTATGCTGTTGTGAATGTTAATGAAGAGTGAGGAATGTAAATTTGTGATTTCCACATTGGGTGGCTGCCCGGGAGCCCACCTAAGAAAGAACCCTGATTACAAGTGCCATTTTAACAGCCAGTTTGCTGAACTCAACAAAAAATTAGGTATCGGTTCTGCCAAACTGGTGTGAACTGGCTGAATCCCACCGCTGGGTCAATCCCTTCTCTTTGCCTCGGTTTCCCCATGGGTTTGGGATTCGGTGGCCAACCACAATGATTCTGAGAGGCCTGGTTTACAAGAACCCCACTCAGCCCCAAGGGAGGAGCGCATGTGGGGTGTCTGGCCAGATGAGGAGCGTCCGTGGTTAGAGTTGGCATCGCTGCCTACCAGAGGCACTGACTCACGGCCCTCGGGGCTCTGAGCAGGTCAGGCAAGCCAGCCTCACTTTTCCCAGGTCGAAAATGGGCATCGGACCCTTTGCTCCCATGGGAGGGCCTGGAGGCCTGTAATTACGGAAGGGTGTGTGAAGCCCTGGGAGACCAGGGTGGGACTGGGGCGTCCTGAGAACGCTGGCGCGATGGCCTGGGAGACCAGGGTGGGACTGGGGCGTCCTGAGAACGCTGGCGCGATGGCCTGGGAGACCAGGGTGGGACTGGGCGTCCTGAGAACGCTGGCGCGATGGCCTGGGAGACCAGGGTGGGACTGGGGCGTCCTGAGAATGCTGGCGCGATGGCCTGGGAGACCAGGGTGGGACTGGGCGTCCTGAGAACGCTGGCGCGATGGCCTGGGAGACCAGGGTGGGACTGGGGCGTCCTGAGAACGCTGGCGCGATGGCCTGGGAGACCAGGGTGGGACTGGGGCGGCCTGAGAACGCCGGCAGGATGGTCGCAGGTTTTAACTGGTTGGGGGAATTAGGACATTCCTTCGGAAGAAAGCACCAAGCACCATGGGGACAGGGAGGTGGGGAGGATGAAGCGGTGACCCACGGAGGAAGTGTCTGCGCCCTTGGGCAGCCATCTTAGCCTTCGCCAAGGCCTGTCTCACAGTGCAATCAAGTTGTTGCTTCTGTTCATACCAAAAGGGCCTTTTTAAAATACAATTAGGCTCCGTTTTATTATGTGTGACAGACGAGGCCATTAACCATTCCGACTATTAAATCAGACTTCATTAAAAAAAAATGGAAGTAACTGTAAATTGCCTTGGGTCACGATCATTTAGAGCTGAGACATTGCAAAGAAAAACATTAGGGAGCTCACTACCATGATGAAGTTAATCAATTTGACATCCCTTGGTGGGGCGTGTGCACCGGAAGGACTACACACGCCCGTCTCCCCAGAGCGGCCCCTGGGGTGGGGGGTCGGGGACTCACCTGGTCCCTCTCCAGAGGAGAGCCAGCAGAGACACTGAAAATAACTCAAAAACTAGGGGGAGTGTGGTAAAGAAATGTCTTTACCCAGAGAGGTTGTGTTGATTTTCTCTTCTGAAAAATTATCTAAATATATCAAATGTGATACCAAGTCATATATAATACATTAAAAAATATTTTTTTTCATCAACTGACTTTAGAGCTATAAGGAGCAGTACTATTTAGATATAATGTGTCTCCCCTACACTCAAAAGTAGGACGGGGGTGGGAATGGACTTGCTAATTTTCAGAGTTTGGGTCTGTCCTGGAGCCTGACCTTGACTTGGTGGGCCCTGAGGGGAGGCCTCTGTGTTGGGTGGTCTTGCCCTCTCCTGTGTGCATGTGGGAAGGAGGGGAAGGAGAGGGCCACAGAGCCAAGGAGACCTACAAAAGCTGGGAGGGGACCCCGGCCCTGGACCTCCCTTTCCTTCAGGCCCCACTTAGCCTGAGAGATAAACCCCAAGCTCCCTCCAGGCCAGGCATGGGGAGCAGACCTGGCTGGGGACAGAGCCCCGGGGGCCCCGGAGAAGGCTGGGGGCTGAGTTGTGTCTGGGGTGAGGTTCTGGCCTTGAGCTGGCACCCGGCCGGGGTGAGGTGGGCAAGGCAGAGAACACTCCAGGCTGACCCCAGCTGGAGTGGGGGCCACTGGCATGGTCCTGTCTGCTCAGGCACTTCCTGGCTAAATAATTAGCCTATGTCCACCCAGACAGTGCGGGGTGTGTTCATCTGGGAGGCGGAGGTGGAGGAGCAGGCAGCTTTAGCTGCGGAGAGCTTGACCCTGATACCTTCCCCCCTTCCCCCCTTCCCCCCTTCCTCTCACTCTGCTCCTCTGGAGGCCCCAGGGCCCACCTGCAGCCGAGCTCACCTTTCTCTGGTGGCCCGTGGCCTCAGGAAGACTGCGCAAAGCTCTCCTCCTCCACAAAGCTTCCCATACTGCACCTCTGTGCTTGGGGGCCCTCTGAACCCTGGAACTTCCCTCCCTGCTCTGCTGACACTGTCTGAAAACTGCTAAATCAAGTAGTTCCTCGTCAATAAGCTTCCCCCTGGCTCCATCGCTCCCTGCTCCAGCACACCTGCCCTTCCTCGTCTTCCACGTAACTGGTCTGACGATTGCCACAGCCCAGGGGCACGGCCTGACCACGCTGCAGCATCAGCGCCCTTCAGAGCCCCCACCTCGCTGGCCTCCTCTCCCCCGCACTTAGCCCACTTAGCACTGGGGCGTCCCGCTAGCCTCCCACTTTGCAGGGACCTCTCCCTGTGCCTGACCACCCTGTCTTCTCTCCTTCACCCAGGGAGTTCCCACCAGCCTAGGCTGCCTTCACCTGGAAACGCTTCCCAGGTTGGCCAGAGCTAGTGAGTCCCAGCATTTTCCCTCCTTCCCTTGCCTCTCTCGACAAATATTTAGTGCCAAGCCCTGCAGGGGCTGAGAACTCCGAATTGGGCTGGACAGGGCTCTGCCTTCATGGAATTGACAATTTGGACAGGACCATGTACTGACCAGTGCTCAGGTGGTAATAAGTATCATGAAGAACCCTGAAGCCGGGTCAGGGGACTGGGAATGATGGGGTGAGGGCAGCACAGGCCGCCAGGACAGAGGGGTTTGAGCAGAGACCTGAAGGAAGTAACGGGGCAGCCTGAGGCTGGACCAGAAGTGCTCAGAGCACCCACAGCTCAGCCTGCTGACTGGGACAGCTCGGGGTCTTTTTGTTTCCTCAGGCCTCAGGGGCCACTGTGGGCAAGGACAGTCTCAAACGCTCTGAATCGTCCCTGGGGCCCAGCCTGGAAGTCGGCACATGACTGCAGAATGGCAGAATGAGTGAATGTATGAGCCCAGGAAGAAATGAATGACTTTCTGGATTGGGCCAGGCAGTAGGGAGGAAAGAAAGAAGGAAAAATGCAGTTGTTTTTTTTTTTTAATTTTTTTTTTAAAATTTTTCTGAAGCTGGAAACGGGGAGAGACAGTCAGATAGACTCCCGCATGCGCCCGACTGGGATCCACCCGGCACGCCCACCAGGGGGCGTCGCTCTGCCTTGACCAGAGCCACTCTAGCACCTGGGGCAGAGGCCAAGGAGCCATCCCCAGCGCCCGGGCCATCTTTGCTCCAATGGAGCCTTGGCTGCAGGAGGGGAAGAGAGAGACAGAGAGGAAGGAGGGGGGGGTGGAGAAGCAAATGGGTGCTTCTCCTATGTGCCCTGGCCGGGAATCGAACCCAGGTACCCCGCACGCCAGGCCGACGCTCTACCACTGAGCAAACCGGCCAGGGCCTATGCAGTTGGTTTTTGAATTCAAAGACTTTTCAAGCAATTAGGGAGAACATAAAAAAATTTTTTTTAACTTTATTTTAGATACAAAGTTAAAGAACTTTACACTTAAATGTATCATTAGATGGTGTCTTAGAATAAATTAGTCCTACCTTTCATCTACAGAGAATGTCAAACCCTGTCCTCTGATGCTCCTATAGTTTAAGGATATTCCAGACCATACCTAGAGGGCGGCTTCGCAAGCCACTCTAGTGTCATGAATTGCTCCTGATACTCTGCAATTCTTCCTTATTTGTTTTAGCCCCAGACGTTAATCCCTATGTGATGTTATGGCCCCACTAAGCAGTGGCTGCCTATTGCAGTTGCTTCTTCCTATTGTCTTCCTAGCAAGCACCACCAAAAGAAATGCTCTCCTCTCTTATTTAAATCTTGGCTTAGCTGGAGCCAGTCAGCCTGCTGAGGTAAGGTGGGTTATCATTGTCTGTCTCCCCCAGCAGAATGGGAGCTTCCTGAGGGCAAGGAACCTTTCTGCCATGTTTATGTTTGTGTTCCCATGCTTGCGACAGAGCTGGCCCTCAACAGATACCCATGGAATGAATGAATGAATGAATAAATGAGGAGATTATATCCAAAAACTCAGTCTATTCTCAGAAGGTAGAGACTGTTAGCCCACCACAGAGAGGAGTCCTCAGGGAGCTCCTTGATGGTGGGGCTAGTGAACTCTTAATGATTCTCTCCGCAGCTACTCATACCTCTGATACGATGGGGCCAATCACTCTTGGCTAGGTGCTCGCATGATCTTGTGCTTGTAGAAGTAGACAGGCCCATTTAGGTCCAGCTCTGTCTTTGTTCCTGCCACCAGGCTGGAGGTGGTATCCCAGCTGTAGCCAGAAAACTGGTTCCCGAGAGCAGGCCAGCACTCACCCTTCCCCTCGCTGCCCTTCCGCACGCGGCTCAACGCGCGTCCTGGAGATCAGGACTGTTGCCAGCCATGGTGATTTCAGCTTTTCTGTTTTTCCTTCCTGGAGACCAGGACCCTCCCCAGGTTCGCACGTGCAGGGCTCCTCCCGAGCACTCCTATGCCGTTTCCTCCACAGACTGCTCCCTGGGGAGGAGTGAGTCATTAGGACAGTCACAGCCCCTCTGTGGAGAGGCGGGCTGCGGGGAGGGGCTGCGGGCAGGGAGCTGTCTCCTAGGGGTAGGGGTCCCACTTCTGTTTTCTTCGGCCATTTACTTGTGGCTCAGAAAAATAAGCCAAGTTCTATTCTGGTCTGGAGCTCATCTAAGCGACGGCCGAATTTGGCAGGCCACTGATTTTCCCTGGCAGTGGGGGTGCTTTTCACAGCTTTCTGCCCTGAGAGGGCCACTGTCTTTGGAGGAGCAGAAGGTCCTGTTTCTACCCCACTGTGGCTGGTTAACATGCTGACATCAGGAGTGTGAATCCAAGGAATAAAGGATTCGCTGGTGTGCCCTGGGGAGCGTTCTCACCCTGGTGTCCTGCCCGCCAACGCCTGAGTGCTCAGGCTCCAGCTTCTTGTCCCTGAGTCCACACCCTTGACTTCAGAGCCTGACCTGGAGCCAGAGATGTTGAGCTCTGAAGGAAACTCTGCTTTTAATAAGCTGGGCAGGGCCCTGAAGGGGTATCTCAGTTGATGCAGGGGCCCCAAACTTTTTACACAGGGGGCCAGTTCACTGTCCCTCAGACTGTTGGAGGGCCGCCACATACAGTGCTCCTCTCGCTGACCAATGAAAGAGGTGCCCCTTCCGGAAGTGTGGTGGGGGCCGGATAAATGGCCTCAGGGGGCTGCATGCAGCCGGGGGCCGTAGTTTGGGGACGCCTGGTGAGAGTATCATCCCGATACACCAAGGTTGCAGGTTTGATCCCGGTCAGGGCACAAACAAGAATCAACCAATGAATGCATAAATAAGTGGAACAACAAATGGATCTCTTCCTCTTTCTCTCCTTTCCTCTCTTGCTCTCTTAAAAAAAAAAAAAAAAAAAAATCACTACTCTGTCTTGCCAGCCTCATGGAGCATGAGTCTGTTGGAAGCTCCCATTAGCCAGGTTAAAGACGTGGCTGAGAATGTGCAGGGCTCTATGCAGATACAAGCCTTTGTGGCTATTTTTATTATTTTTAATATTGTGGCTTCATGCTTCTCCGGTTCACTCCCTCACCCCTCCATCTTGATTTCTCCCCTTCTCTTGGATGAGTCTGTTCTGTTTCTCCCATTGCAAAAGAACGCCTTCCCCCCCTGGTTGCCTTCTGCTCTCGTTCACAGTGAAGCCTGTCAAAAGAGGTTTCTACACATCCTCCTGCTCTCCCTCATCTCCTTTCTTCTTCTGATCACTCCAGGCATATTTCTGACATTGAACCTGCTTTCTCGGCACTGCCTTTATGGGGGTCACCAATGGCCCCTATGTCGCTAAATCCATCAGGCACAGTTAAACATCCATCTGACTTGCACTCCTGAGTCCCTAACAATCCAGCTGCATCCCAGGCCCTCCTCAGTCCCTCTCTGGTTAGCCTCAGCAACCCCTGGTGTGCTGGGTGACCTCTGCCCCTCGTCAGTCCCTCTCTGGTTAGCTTCAGCAACCCCTGCTGTGCTGGTGACCTCTGCCCCTTTGGCTACTTCTGTTTCCTTCATAGCCTTTCCCATTTGACTGCTAAATGCCTCAGTTCTTTCAAGACTCTGTGTTGCAGACCTGTTTTCCTTTAAATGTTTTCAGCTTAGAAAATTTCAAACATATATAAAAATAGAACAGTGTAATGTACCCCTATGTGTTCCTCACCCATCTTCAACAATTACCAACTTATGGTCTAAATATTCATAATAGTCATTCTTCCCCTGGTTTACTTTTAGGCAAATCCCACACTTTATATTATTATATTGTAAACATTTCAGTATATTTTGTCTAAAAAACAGGAGTCTTAAAAATGTAACTTCAATATCATTAACACATTCAAAAATTGTTTAATGATAACTGGTTGGGTCCCTTTTGGCTCTCTCTCCTTAGGAATCTCATTTACATTCATTGTTTTAAGCAGCTTCCATAGGCCACCGACTCTCCGGTTCACACCCTCAATCCAGACCTTTCTCTCAGCTCCGAAATCCTATTTTTAATTCTTTACTTGACATTTCCACATGCCGGGCTCAGAAGCATCTCAGATTTAGTGTGTTCAAGCCTCGTGATTTTCATTCTAACCCTTGTGCCTCTTCCGGGCAACCCCAGCTTGGTAAATGACATTGGCCTCTGCCCAGGAAACCTGGGGTTGGTCCTTCACACTTTCTTCGTCCCCACCCCCTCTTCTAATCCATCACCAGATCCTGTGAATTCTTCCACCAAAATATACTTAAAATATATTGACAACCCATTTCTTCCTATCTCCGCAGACAAGCCAAGACAAGCGCCACCCTCTGCGCGTGCGCCGTGGAAGCCTCTCGTGGATGTGCTGCTCAGTTGCACCCTCTGCGGACGCTCAGCTTTACACACAGCCAGTCCCTGCTCGGTATTCCGATATCTGAGGATTTTCCTTCCAGTTAGTAAATAATCCCTGCCCTGAGCCACTCCCCACCCCCAACCACCAGCCTACCAAGCAGACAGGACCTCGGTCAGGGACCTTGCAATAGTTTGGGTCTTTGTGCTCAAATATTTAAAAATTCATATGGTATTCTGGTGACTTAATATTTCAGGTACCCTCCCTAGTGAGATTTATGGGAAACCCCAGAGAACTCGCTCTCATCCCCTCCACCAGCCAGAATAATATATTTTCAAAATATATCGTAGTGATTGAGAGAGGAGATTAGAGGAACTTTTGGGATGTTGGTAATGTTCTATTCTAGATCTGGGTTGTGGTTACATAAAAACATTTACTTTGTGAAAATGCATTGGACTGGGCGCTTATAATTTCTGTACTGTTCTATCTATCTTATATTTCAATAGAGTTTACTTAGAATATGACACACTAAATTTTCCTGTGGGTTCTGCTTAAGAGGCAGGAGCCGCTTGACCTTCCTGTTTTTCTTATTCACAATCTCTGCAGATGGTGCCGCCTGGAGCTGTGGGCTCCTACGCCATCCATGTCCAGCTTCGTGGTGATTACCATAGGTTACCACTAGGGGCGCTGTGTGGGGACCCCAAGCGTTTGGTGGATGAATGGGCTTGGAACAGGTTGCATCTACCCTGTTCTACTCTCCCTCCTTCCTCCACAAGATCAACTCCTCTGGGCTACTCAGGTAACTGTGATTTTCTTATCCAGGGTTTAGAAGAGTTTCTGGATTACTGAGAGCCAGGGTGAAAGTTCTGGCGATTCTGCACTTCCCCTTAAATCTCACTGGGGGTGGTTCCTAAAAATTCAGGCCATTAAAATAAAACCATGAAAAGATGCCCCATCTCACTGCTAATCAGGGAAAATGCAGATTAAAATCCCAGTGAGAAACCATTTCATACACATTAGCTTGTCCGATAATACCAAATATAGGGAAGGATGTGTTGAGTCCAAATGTCTACAGAAAGGAGAATAAATTGGTAGAACCACTTTTGAGAAAAGTTTGGCAATATCCAGGAGAGGTGAAGGTGCTCCTGCCCCCTGACTCAGGCTCCTGCATTAGGCGTACACTGCATGGGAGCAAGGGAGCCTCGTCAGCATAAGAATCTTCTTACAAGATCATTTGTCACATTAAAAAAAAAGGGGGGGGGGAACAAACAGAAGTTAAATGTAAAATGTTGTGACCCATTCATATAGCAGTTAAGTCGAATGAACTATAGCCATGTGCAATCAACATGGATACAAACAAAGACATCACAGCCGTTAAGCCAACTCTGTTGACACCTTGATCTTGGACTTCTGGTCTCAAGAACTGAGAAACAATACATTTCTGTTGTCTAAGTCCCCCAGTCTGTGGCACTTGACTATGGCAGTTCTAGCACACTAATCCAGGGATGCATATTATCATTTTGTGACTCAGGAACTGAGGACGCCTGAGAGTCATGGCTTGCTTAACACCACATAGCTCCTAAGAAAACTGAACTAACATTTGGTTCCTCTGGCAGGTTCACAGGCTAGTTTACACTTTATATGAGGGAGTCAGTGATTTCATAGGGGCTGGGAATAAAAACATTGTAACTTATTCTCATATATACCATGACAGGTTGCAGCTGCTTTCTGGGTGGTCTATTCCTGAGCAGGGCTTGATCTAGATGGTGTTTGGGGAAAACAATACTTTCCCTTATCTTCCGTACAAGATCATATAATATGCCAGATTAATGTCATGGGACCCGTCATAAAGACTGCAGCCTTCAGACACAATGTCAGCGTGCTGGATAATTATAACGAGTCTGGCATGTTTGGCTGCTTAATTTATGGCACCTATGGCATTTTGGCATAGCCCTGGCCTTCTGATCCAGGCGTCCTTTCTGCTTTATATCCCTGGGTGTGGATGATTCTAAACCCCTTTCTCTGGGAGCGATCCCTTTCCTCCTTGTGACTCTGCCAAGCTGGTTCCCACACTGTGTTCTCAGACTGTTGGTTGGAGCTCTGAACTGAGCAATGGGGAGTGTGGAGACATGTGAAGGACGGTGGCCACCAGTCAGGAGGTCTGAGACACAGGTCCAGCTCCGTCTCTCCATTCTCAGCTGGGTGGCTCACCGTGGGCCCTGCTCCCCCCCCCCCCCCAGTACATTGGGGATATTGGACGGGAAGATTAGGTCTTTCCAAACTGGGAGGAGACTGGAGACCAGCAAACATGGTGATGGTGCCGGGTGGGACTGGCTCACCAGCTCCTTCTGGTGGTTTTTAAACATTCATCTAAAGTGGTGTCTTTTTCTCAAGCCTGAGCCTAAGTAGGAGGCAAAGGCCAGGCATCAGCCAGCTCAGCTTGGTCCTGTTATTCTGCTCATGCTCGCCGGACACTCTGACCAGAAGATATGCCTCTTAGGTGAAAAATACAGGAAACAAATTCTTAATTTGTACAGTTTAATTGGTAAGCAACTCTTAAAACAGAAGCCCATTGGGGAGATACTTGTTGAAAGATGTCTTTAATTATGAAAATGTGGAGAAGCACAGGGCAAGGGGGGTGTCTCCAGATTGCCTCCTCCTCTAAAAGCCTATGATCGCAGCCCTACACTGGAGTGGTGTCCCCATGTGTTGGTGACCTAGGTGGGTGGTCATCCCAGCGTCTGTGAACCAGCTCTGACTGTGCCCTATAACACTGGCCTCTCCCTTGGTCATGTCACATCTCCCCTCTTCAGATTATAATTTAAGGCCATCTGATATGAGAAGGTTTCCATCTCAACGTGCTGGTAGTTGTCAGGACCAACCTTGGTGATTTTTATGGATATCTTCACTGTGAGAATGACACTTGTGTATGTCTTTGCATCAAATGTGGCGTACCTTCTTTTTAAGATGTGAAACTTCTTGAGCAGTGGGGCAGAGTTGCTACAGCCCAGAGATTCTTCTAACCCATGGCCAGAGCCCCTGCCTCTGGCACAGGTGTCAGGAGCCTCAGAGAATAAATCACGATGGCCAGCACAGCTGGTGTGGGGCAGAGGCACAACACAAATCCAGACCTGAGGGGCTGTCCGAGCAGTGTTCCCTCCTCTGTCACATGCCACACCGCGCCGTGCCACAGCCACTGAGCTCAGGGGCCTGTCAGAGATGGGCTTGTGGAGCAGCTCAGGCTGGAAGGGGCCTACCAACAAAACGTAACTTTAGTGGGGGGGAAAAAGTGCTTTTCTTTGCTTGGAAGGTGTCCAGAGTGGCAGCAAGGTCAAGGACCGACTTCAGAGGCACGTGGAGAGAGCGGCCTTGGCCTGACTCAGGTGGTCCATGGAAGGTGAGTCCTGGAGGCAGACCAGCACAGCAGGGAGACTAACAAAATCCCAGAGACCACTGTTGTCTAGCCATTTCCCCCTTTTTCTCTAATAATGTAATTCCCTGGGTTTTTTCCTTTTTTTTTTTTTATAAGTTAGACACTTGGCTGCCCAACAAAAAAATTACATTTCCCTTTCTCTGACTATGTGACTAAATTCTAGCCAATGTGATGCAAGCAAAAGCAAGGTAGTGTTCTTTCATGTTTTTTTTTTTTTTTTTTTTTTCATTTTTCCAAAGCTGGAAACAGGGAGAGACAGTCAGACAGACTCCCGCATGCGCCCGACCGGGATCCACCCGGCACGCCCACCAGGGGCGAGCTCTGCCCACCAGGGGGCGATGCTCTGCCCACCGGGGGGCAATGCTCTGCCCATCCTGGGCGTTGCCATGTTGCCACCAGAGCCACTCTAGCACCTGGGGCAGAGGCCAAGGAGCCATCCCCAGCGCCCGGGCCATGTTTGCTCCAATGGAGCCTTGGTTGTGGGAGGGGAAGAGAGAAACAGAGAGGAAAGCGCGGCGGAGGGGTGGAGAAGCAAATGGGCGCTTCTCCTGTGTGCCCTGGCCGGGAATCGAACCCGGGTCCTCTGCACGCTAGGCCGACGCTCTACCGCTGAGCCAACCGGCCAGGGCCAAGGTAGTGTTCTTAAAGAGAAGGGATGTTCCTTTTTCTTCCCTTTTCTTTCTCGCTGCTCTAGGGAAAGCAGGTGTGATGGCCGACGGTGGAGAAGCAATCTTGGGCCTTGAAGTCACCTTGAAAGATGCACCTAATGGGCTCACAACATAGAGAATGCCTCTTCCGGCCCTGGCCAGTTAGCTCAGCCGGTCAGGAGTGGGGTCCCAAAATGACAAGGTCATATGGGTTCGATGGCTGGTCAGGGCACACATGGGAAGCAACCAATGAATGCACAACTGACTGGAACAACAGATGAATATTTCCCTTCCTCCTCTCCTCTCTCTCTCCCCCTCTCTCTGTCTCTATAAAAAAATAAAAAATTAAGCCCTGGCTTGATAGCTTCGTTGGTTGAAGCATTGCCCAGAGCACAGGTGGCCGGTTCGGATCCCCACTCAGGGCACATACAGGAGCAGCTTGATGTTCCTGTCTCTCTCTCTCAAAAACAAAACAAAAGAAAACAAAAAAAAGAAGTGCATCTTCACAACACTGTAGGGTACCATACCGGCCCTGGTCCACCTATCTCTGGACTTCTGTGTGACATAGAAATAGATTTCCCTTTTGTTTAAGCCACAGTTCTCATGGGGCTTCTCTCACCAAATCCCAGATTACAGATAAGACTCTATTCCTTTTTTTTCTTTTTGGTACTTCTTCTGACTACCTTTGGTGCTGGTCTGTCGTGAACACCTCTTTAACACGGGCGGAGTCTCCCCTGTGTCAGAGAAGAGGAAACAGCTCTCACTCAGGCTCAGAGCCCTTGGCAGGCCCCAACATGCAACTGTAATTTATTGACATTGTTTTGTTTCTATGGTATTTATTTTTAGGTTACCATTTACTTAAGGTAAATGATACTGCTTTTCCATTTACAATAGTGACATGAGGTCACTTTCCTTTTTAAATAATTTACTTAAGCAAAAACAATTGAGTTGATTTAAAAGATATTGAGTGACTAAGAGTCCAGGTCATGTCAGCCATGGCAGAAATCAAGGAGGGGTCTGGAGGATGACTGAGCTTGGGAAACGAGGGTATAGGTTGTGCTGCTTCAGAAAGAAATACCTAAATATTTCTCCCTCCGATATTTTATAGTTCTTATTTTTGATGATTCAAAGTATTCTTTTAATGGAGCTTCCTAATTCCTCAAGGCAATAATTCAATAAATAACCCCATACACCAAGCGTGAAAGCATGGTAGTTAAAGAGTACTGTATGTTAAAGAGGAAGCCCAGCTCCCTGGGTTCAAGCCTGGCTCTTGCAGTTGCTAGCTGTGTGACCTTGATCAAAGGACTGCACTTCTCCTTGCTCAGCATCTCCCCTGTCAAACAGAGTCTATGATGTTTGGAGGATTAAGTGCTGCATTGTATGTAAAGGTGTCTGGCATACATTAAGTATGCAGTAAATAGCAGCTGTTAGTGGGGTGATGTCTGACTTGAGCACATCAAGAAGTCAGTGGAAATCTTGATACTAAGTCCTTGGGAGTAGAATAGCTCTGCCCCAACGCTCAAGAATTTCATAGCTTTTCCAATTTTTCTGAGAATGTTCTGTTTCTGTCCCATGGTCCAATCCAGGACACCACGTTTCATTGATCTTCACATTCACCTCAGTTCCCTCCCATCTGTGACAGTTCCCAAGTCTTTCCTTGTCTTTTGTAATCTTAACACTTTTTAGAAGTACTGGTCCGATGTTTTGCAGAATGTCCTGCAATGTGGACTAGCCTAATGCATTCTCACTATTAGAGTGATGTTATAGATTTTTGAAGGAATACCACCAAGGTGACATGTCCTTCTCATTGCATCCTGTGAGAGGGTCCATGATGTCAATGTGTCTTAGTGGTGATGTTAACCTTTATCACTTGGTCCAGGTGGTGCCTGTCTGGTGTCTCCACTATACAGTGAGTATTTTTCTCTTTTTATACTCTATTTGTTAGATGAAAGTCTAAAGCCAGCCCACATGCATGGGGAGAGAAATTAAGGTCCACTTCCTAGAGTGAGGTGTACCAAAGAATTTATGAACATGTTTCAGCATAGTACTTAACAAATATTTTGAGGAAGATATTTTGAAGCTATTTCCTGTTTTTCATTAAACTTTCACCCACTCATTTTAGCATCATTGGTGGATCTCACCTGCAACCTTTGTTACTGTGATTGTTTAATGATGGTTTTCTATTTCCCTCATTTGTCCTACATTTATAAGTTGGGATCCTTATGAAGAAGGAGTTGTCTCATTTCCCCCAGTTATTTATTTATTCATTCAATCATCTACTTACATCAGAATGGACCGATATTTATTTTATTATTTGGGATGTAATTCAGTGCTAATATATATAAGGAGTCCTTTCAGACTCCCATATTGTTTTCAAGCACTGCTTTGCTCTCTGGTGCCACAGAATGCCCAAAATTCATCTTGCATTATCTGTGCCTCGACCCTGGAATCAACCATTTTTCCAAGGAGCCCTGGCTCCTTAATTGGAGAGTGGTATTAGAAACCACTATCTGGGCTTTATTGGGCTGTTATTGTTTTTAAATCCTCTCAGTGAATAGAGTTAGGAATGTATGTGTGTAGACTAACACATGCAGACCCATCTAGTCTTCTTTATTATTATCATAATAATCAAGTTTCTAGTGATAGACCCAACACTAATTGTAACACAACAAAGTTCATTCTGGCCTTTCTCTTTTGCTTCTTTTAACTTCTTTCTCCAATAGTTAAAAAACCGGACTCACAGGACTAACAGCAGAGTAGAGGTGGTGGGAAAGAGAATCAGTGAACATAAAGGCACAGCAACAGAAACTATACTTGGGTAACTCATAACTGTGACCAGGAGAAGCCTGGAAGCTCATTGACTCAGTGGGAAGCCACTTGTTGACATCAGCTGTCTGGGTGAGCAAATCTGCAAAGGCAGCACTTTTGGGAATTTCCTAGAATTCTTTTTTGGGGGAGAGAAAGAAAGGAAGTGGGAGAGGAATAAGAGAGGAAGCAGGGGTGGTGGGGAAGGAGAGAGCAAGCTCTCGAGCTCGGGTGCACCAGATCAGAGATAAGAAACATAAACCCAGATAGATAAATGGGATAAAAATATGGAAGAGGAAAAGGATTAAAATCATAACATGTAAGGAAGCAATGATCCAAACCTACTCAGAATGAGGAAGTGGGATATAAACTATGTTTAAGAAACTGCTTTATTGAGGTATAATTCACACATCACACAATTCGCTCATTTAAATTGTTCAATTCAGTGGGTTTTAGTATGTTCACAGAGATGTGCAACTATCACCACGGTCAATTTTAGAACATTTTCATCTTCCTCCAGAGAAATCTGTTTCCATTAGCAGTCACTCCCCCTCCACCCAGCCAGCCCTGGGCAAACACTAATCTACTTTCCATCTCTGTAGATTTGCCTGTTCTAGTCTTCCATACCCATGAAACCATATAACATGTGGTCTTTTCTGGCTGGCTTCTTTCATTGAGTATAATGATTTCAAGGTTCATTCATGTTGTGGCATCTGTCAGTAGTCCCTTCCTTTTTTATGGCAGCATAATATTTCATTTATTCATGCACCACAATTTAGTTATTTATTCCTCAGCTTGGGGTCATTTCCATTTTTTTTTTTTTTTTGGCTATTCTGACTGATGCTGAAATAACTATTCATACATAGGTTTTTATGTGGGTGGTATGTTTTCATTTCTCTTGGATATATACTTCAGAGCAGAATTTCTGAGTCATACAATAACTCTATGATTAACATTTTGAAGAGTTGCTAAGTTGTTTTCCAAAGTATCTGAGCCATTTCACACGCCCCACAGCATTGTAGGAAGCTTCCTGGTTCTCATATCTTCACCTCATCCTTTGTCTTTTTGATTCTGCCCAACCTAGTGTGAAGTGATAGCTCATTATGGTTGTAATTTGCATTTCTGCATACCTGATGATACTGAGAATCTTTTCATCTGTTTATTGGTTATTTAGAAATTGTCCAGCCCTGGCCGGTTGGCTCAGTGGTAGAGTGTCAGCCTGGCGTGCAGGAGTCCCGGGTTCGATTCCCAGCCAGGGCACACAGGAGAAGCGCCCATCTGCTTCTCCACCCCTCCCCCTCTCCTTCCTCTCTGTCTCTCCCTTCCCCTCTCACAGCCGAGGCTCCATTGGAGCAAAGTTGGCCCAGGTGCTGAGGATGGCTCTATGGCCTCTGCCTCAGACGCGAGAATGGCTCTGGTTGTAACAGAGCAACACCCAGGATGGGCAGAGCATCGCCCCCTGGTGGGCGTGCCGGGTGGATCCCGGTTGGGCACATGCAGGAGTCTGTCTGACTGCCTCCCCGTTTCCAACTTCAGAAAAATACAAAAAAAAAAAAAAAAAAAAAAAAAAAAGAAATTGTCCAAGAAATGTCTATGCAGATCCCTTGCCCATTTTTTAAACTGGGTTATTTGTCCTTTTATCACTAAGTTGTAAGAGTTCTTTCTATGTTCTTAATATAAGTCCCTTATCTTGCAAATATATGTATATATTATCCCATTCTGTGAGGGCCCCCCCTTTTCCTTGATGGTATTATTTGCATCCCATAAGTGTGTAATTTTGATAGTCTTTTTAGCCTATTTTTTTCTTTCATTACTTGTACCTTGGGTGTCTTTGATTTTGCTTAATTCAATCAAGGCCATGAAGATTCACTCCAGTATTTTCTTTTAAAATTTTTAGCTCTTACATTTAAATCTTAGATTCATTTTGAGTTAATTTTTGTGTATGATTAAGGAAGGTGTCCAACTTCATTCTTTTGCATGGGGCTATCCATAGCAATATTTTCTTTTAAACACTTAAAATTCACCTTTTAACTACTACTCTTCTGGACTAAGCTAGAGAAAGTGGGATCCACTTTCCCCTGAGTTCAATCATGTTGTGAACATAAGGTTTCTGTGACCACTTCTCCTTTTTCACTCTCAGTTGATGTGTAATGTGAATATGGGTGCATGTCAAGATAAATAATTGTGTCAAAGGGTTTTGGTTATTTTATCTGTAAAAGAAAAAAAAAGGACTGCACTAGGATAGTGATTCTCAACCCTGGCTTCTCCTTAGAATCATTTAGGAGCTTTACAAAGTACCCAAGACAGCATCCCATGCTTAGATATTTGATTTAATTGGGGTGTGATAGGGTGTGAGCACAGGTATTTCTCCAAGTGTCTCAAGTGCAACCAGGATCATAGCCCCTGCTCTGGATGATCGTTTGGGGGCTTTCCAGGACTATTATTGTGTGGTTCTGTGGCAGTTATGAATAGCAGGCACCCAGCCTGGGGGAGCCCTGTCACCAGAGCTACACTGGAGAGCACGTGATGAGTAGCTGGTGTCTCTCTTGGGTTTGACAGGGAAGATATGTCCACCTCCCCCAGAGCAGGGGGCGGTTTTCTACCTGGTGTTTGATCCCTAGAGTAGCTTCGAGGGGATGTGTGATATCGTGCAGAGTGAAAGCACTGTTAGTATGGCAGCTGCTGTGGCCTCATAGGCTTCTGCCATCCACTCTCCTGACCTCCTCTCACCTTCACACCTGCTGTTCCCTCTGCCTGAGTTCTCTGACCTTCCTGACCTCCTCTCACCTTCACACCTGCTGTTCCCTCTGCCCTGAGCGCTCTGACCTTCCTGACCTCCTCTCACCTTCACACCTGCTGTTCCCTCTGCCCTGAGTGCTCTGACCTTCCTGACCTCCTCTCACCTTCACACCTGCTGTTCCCTCTGCCTGAGCGCTCTGACCTTCCTGACCTCCTCTCACCTTCACACCTGCTGTTCCCTCTGCCCTGAGTGCTCTGACCTTCCTGACCTCCTCTCACCTTCACACCTGCTGTTCCCTCTGCCCTGAGTGCTCTGGCCTTCCCGCCCTCCTCTCACCTTCACACCTGCTGTTCTCTCTGCCCTGAGCGCTCTGACCTTCCTGACCTCCTCTCACCTTCACACCTGCTGTTCCCTCTGCCCAATGCTCTGACCTTCCTGACCTCCTCTCACCTTCACACCTGCTGTTCCCTCTGCCCTGAGTGCTCTGACCTTCCTGACCTCCTCTCACCTTCACACCTGCTGTTCCCTCTGCCCTGAGCGCTCTGACCTTCCTGACCTCCTCTCACCTTCACACCTGCTGTTCCCTCTGCCCTGAGCGCTCTGACCTTCCTGACCTCCTCTCACCTTCACACCTGCTGTTCCCTCTGCCCTGAGCGCTCTGACCTTCCTGACCTCCTCTCACCTTCACTCCTGCTGTTCCCTCTGCCCTGAGTGCTCTGACCTTCCTGACCTCCTCTCACCTTCACACCTGCTGTTCCCTCTGCCCTGAGTGCTCTGACCTTCCTGACCTCCTCTCACCCTCACACCTGCTGTTCCCTCTGCCCCAATGCTCTGACCTTCCTGACCTCCTCTCACCTTCACACCTGCTGTTCCCTCTGCCCTGAGCACTCTGACCTTCCTGACCTCCTCTCACCTTCACACCTGCTGTTCCCTCTGCCCTGAGTGCTCTGACCTTCCTGACCTCCTCTCACCTTCACTCCTGCTGTTCCCTCTGCCCTGAGTGCTCTGACCTTCCTGACCTCCTCTCACCTTCACACCTGCTGTTCCCTCTGCCCTGAGTGCTCTGACCTTCCTGACCTCCTCTCACCCTCACACCTGCTGTTCCCTCTGCCCCAATGCTCTGACCTTCCTGACCTCCTCTCACCTTCACACCTGCTGTTCCCTCTGCCCTGAGCGCTCTGACCTTCCTGACCTCCTCTCACCTTTACACCTGCTGTTCCCTCTGCCCTGAGCGCTCTGACCTTCCTGACCTCCTCTCACCTTTACACCTGCTGTTCCCTCTGCCCTGAGCACTCGACCTTCCTGACCTCCTCTCACCTTCACACCTGCTGTTCTCTCTGCCCTGAGTGCTCTGACCTTCCTGACCTCCTCTCACCTTCACACCTGCTGTTCCCTCTGCCCTGAGTGCTCTGGCCTTCCCGCCCTCCTCTCACCTTCACACCTGCTGTTCTCTCTGCCCTGAGCGCTCTGACCTTCCTGACCTCCTCTCACCTTCACACCTGCTGTTCCCTCTGCCCTGAGCGCTCTGACCTTCCTGACCTCTTCTCACCTTCACACCTGCTGTTCCCTCTGCCCTGAGCGCTCTGACCTTCCTGACCTCTTCTCACCTTCACACCTGCTGTTCCCTCTGCCCTGAGTGCTCTGGCCTTCCCACCCTCCTCTCACCTTCACACCTGCTGTTCCCTCTGCCCTGAGTGCTCTGACCTTCCTGACCTCCTCTCACCTTCACACCTGCTGTTCCCTCTGCCCTGAGTGCTCTGGCCTTCCCGCCCTCCTCTCACCTTCACACCTGCTGTTCTCTCTGCCCTGAGCGCTCTGACCTTCCTGACCTCCTCTCACCTTCACACCTGCTGTTCCCTCTGCCCAATGCTCTGACCTTCCTGACCTCCTCTCACCTTCACACCTGCTGTTCTCTCTGCCCTGAGCGCTCTGACCTTCCTGACCTCCTCTCACCTTCACACCTGCTGTTCCCTCTGCCCTGAGTGCTCTGACCTTCCTGACCTCCTCTCACCTTCACACCTGCTGTTCCCTCTGCCCTGAGCGCTCTGACCTTCCCTGACCTCCTGTCACCTTCACCCCTGCTGTTCCCTCTGCCCAAGCTCTCTGACCTTCCTTTCCTCTGCCCACTTCCTCCTTCTCTCTCTTCTGAGCTCAGCTTAAACATCACCTCCTCCAAGGAACCTTTCTTCTTCCTTCCTCTCCTTTCCAGAGCATGAGATTTCTGGGTCCCTGTAATTATTCATTATTCATTATTAATTATGGGTGTAATGATTCTCAAGAGTGTCTTCCTCACTGGGTTGGAAGATAGGAGCTACGTCTGCCTCACAGACCACTGTTGTATCCCTGGTGCCCAGAACAGTGCCTGGCACAGAGCTGGCACCTAGTAAACAACTGCAGTATAAATAAATGACCATGAAATGTTGAGAAGATTCTTAACTTTGCTCAGTGTCTTCTCTCTCACACTCTCTATTTTTTTAATGTTTATTTTATTAATTTTAGAGAGGAAGGAAGAGAGCAGGAGAGAGACAGGAACATCTGTTTCTCTGTTTCTATATGTGCCCTGACCAGGGATTGAACCGGCAACCTCTGTGCTTTGAATCAATGCTCTAGCTATCCGAACAGGGCATCAGTGTCTTCTTTTTAAAAAGAAAGAATGACCCTCAGGGTACCAAGAGGGGTCAGTCTCTCCTATATCCTAAGCTCTGCCTCCTTTCCTCCTTCATCCCCTCCAATTCACCCCACCTCTGTGCCCTAACATGCACATGGTAATAGGGTCATATCTCTCTGGGGAAAAAGGAACACCAATTGCTGATCTGAAAAAGAAATCCAGGTCTGGATTGTAGATAATGAGTCCATGATCCCCCAAACCACAAAGTCTTTTCTGCTTTTGCAAGCCACTTCTTTCAAACAAGCTGATCTTTGGTGACTTTCTATTTCAGCTCCATTGGTGGAGCAGTTCACTCAGATTTCTCCGGGATAAACGTGGACATGGGTCTGACACAGGGAATGGAGGCAGTGGGCCTTGTTTATTATCTGGACAAGGAGGGAAGTGGCCAAGATCAGGGCAGGGACTTCTTGGCTGAGTTACAGAAAATTCTATGGGATCCATGGGTGTGTTTGAGGTGGGTCTAAGGTACTCTCAAGCTGCTTGAAGATACTGCATATTTGTGCTGGCTCAATTTTCTGGGGAGAGAGCCGATTGTTTTCATCAGATTCTTAAAGAGGTCTATGGTCTTCAAAAGGTTAAGGAGGCTAGCCTGTATTATTTCTACTGGGGTCCTTCCGCTTCAGGCTTATGCACATTTTTTAAAAATTTATTATTATTATTTTTTGTATTTTTCTGAAGTTAGAAGTGAGGAGGCATGACAAACTCCCACATGCACCCGACCAGGATCCACCTGGCATGCCCACCAGGGAGTGATGCTCTGTCCATCTGGGGCATTGCTCTGTTGCGGCCGGAGCCATTCTAGCGCCTGAGGCAGAGGCCATGGAGCCGTCCTCAGCGCCTGGGCCAACTTTTGCTCCACTGAAACCTTGGCTGCGGGTGGGGAAGAGAGAGACAGAGAGGAAGGAGAGGGGGAGGGGTGAAGAAGCAGATGGGTGCTTCTCCTGTGTGCCCTGGCTGGGAATCAAACCTGAGACTTCCACATGCCGGGTTGATGCTCTACTGCTGCACCAACCAGCCAGGGCTAGGCTTCTGCACTTTTGAAATAATATGTTGTCTTAAAAACCCCAGTCGGGGCTGATTTCTTAGGGCCACCTAATGGTTCTGGGGTGTATAGCATCCTTTGGGCAATAGGAAGAACTGTGAGCCCAACTTTCTGTCTTGGAAAGTCTCAGGAAAGTGTTTGGAAGGAGGTTTTGGGTGCAGCTGCCTTCTTTCCCAAGGGGATAAGAATGGTGCTGGTCCAAAGCTGGAAGGAAGGGAGGGAGGGTTGATGGGGTCCCCTTCTCTTCACCCACTCTGTACTTGGCTTCCTCTGAGCCCCCTTGGGAGGCTGTGTGGGAGTCTAGTTGGGAACCAAGTGAGCCTGGGTCTGGTCTGGGTAGATAGTTTGCTGAGAGTGGCCCTGGGTGGGAATAGAGGTGTTTCTGTCTTAAGTGGGGATGGAAGGGCTGAGGCATCCTGGCCAGACTTGAGAATAAAAACTGAGCTATTTGTATCTCGGAGGGCTCCCCTCAAATCAGCTTCTCCATCCTACTTCCATCCTGAGAGGCAGACATTGTTTTTTATTTATTTTTATTTATTTATTTATTTATTTATTTATTTATTTATTTATTTATTTATTTTTTAAAGAGACAGAGAGAAAGTCAGAGAGAGGGATAGACAGGGACAGACAGACAGGAATGGAGAGAGATGAGAAGCATCAATAATTAGTTTTTCGTTGTGCATTGCGACACCTTAGTTGTTTATTGACTGCTTTCTCATATGTGCCTTGACCACAGGCCTTCAGCAGACCGAGTAACCCCTTGCTCCAGCCAGTGACCTTGGGTCCAAGCTGGTGAGCTTTGCTCAAACCAGATGAGCCCACGCTCAAGCTGGTGACCTCAGCGTCTCGAACCTGGGTCCTCGGCATCCCAGTCTGACGCTCTATCCACTTTGCCACCGCCTGGTCAGGCGAGGCAGACATTGTTTATGCCCAACTCACAGATGAGGAAACTGAGGACCAGAGAAGTGACATGACTTGCCTAAGGTTCACACAGCTAGACAGTTGTGGAGGCTGTTGCTTCCATGATTACGTTTCTGTATATAGGACTCTCTGCTACTGTGGAAGAACTAAAAAATCATGTGTGAGCTGTCTATGGAGAGGGCCAGGAAGCAGGGAACTGTGGGAAACCTCTAAATGCTGAGAGACAGCAGGAAAATGGAGACCTCCATCCTGTAGCTATAAGAAGTTAAATTCTGTTGATGACCTAAAGGAGCCCAGAAGCAATTTTCCCCCAGTGAAGCATTTGATCAGACTGCAGCCTTGTGGGAGCCTGCACATGGGCCTGAAAGCTGGGTGTGCCTAGGCCCCTGACCCATGGGAATTGTGAGAGAGTAAGTGGGTATTGTTTTCAGTTGCTATGTTTGTGGTAATTTGTGACACATCAATAGAAAACTAGTACATTTATACAATATTCTTTCTAATGTTTTAGTTAAATTTGCTGGTAAAGCCTCTTGGACCTGATATTTCCTTTGTGTGAAGTTTTTCTTTTGTTTTATTTTCTGCTGAAAAAGTAAGTTACTAATTTATTGCAACATTCTTTGCAGTAGTTTCTGCCTGGATTTGACTTGAGATCTTGTTTTCTTTAGTGTGTGTGTTTGTATGTCTCTCTGTGTGTGAAGGTTTTAAATTATAGATTTAGTTATTACAACAGTTATAGGGCTACTGGGATTGCCTTTTTCTTCTTGCGTCTATTTTAGTAGTTGCCTGCTATTAGGAACTTGTTCATTTTCTCTAAACTTTAAAATATATTGGCACAGAATTGTTCACATTGTATTCTTTTGACCTTTGTACTGTGGGTAGGGTCTGTAGTGATAACCCTCTTTTCTTCCTTATACTGGTTATTTGCTCCTTCCCTCTTGTTCTTCATTAGTCTCACCCAAGGTTATCAACTTCATTTTTCTTTACAAAGATCCAATTTTTAGATTTATCATTTAGTATGTTTTTTATTAAATTAATTTCTCTTTTATTATTAAACTCTGCATCTTGTTTTGGAACTTTCTTTGTTATTTCTTTTCTAAATTTTTGAGATGGCTTTTTTTTTAACCTTTTCCTTTTTAGTAATAAATGCATTTACGCCTATTAAATTTCCCTCTGGTGTTTTAGCAGCATCCAAGTTCTAGTGTTTGGCATTTTATTATCACTGAGTGGCAAATATTACCAAATTTCCATTGTAATTATTTCCTTTGACCCATGGCTATTTTAGAAATGTAATTCTTTAATTCCCATGTACATGGGGACTGTTCAGTTGTATTTGTATTATTAATTCCTAGCTTAATTTAATTGTGGTTAGAAACATACATAGTATATCTTGGTCTTATTTTTTAAATTGAGGTATAATTTACATCGACTAAATTCTACAGACTTCCACTGTAGTTTGATGAGTTGGCTGTCGTATACACCCATACAACTGCGAGTCAATGAACACAGAGAACATTCTCATCACTTCAGTGAGGTCTTCGTGCCTCTTTCCAGTCATCCGCTTCCATTCCTCCCCTTGTGCTCACGGCAACTACTGTTTCAGTATGTCTCACCAGTGCTTAATTTGATCTGTCCTATAATTTTATATAAATGACACCATACAGCACACACCATACAGCACACGTTCTCCTGCATCTGGCTTCTTTCACAAAACATGACAGTTTTGGGTCTATCCATGCTGTTATGTGTTCATTCCTTTTTTTTTTTATTGCTGATTAGCTTTTCATTGTATAAATATATTACTTTTTTTTTATCCATTTCCCTTCGATGGACATTGAGACTGTGTTCCTGTCTTTGGCTATTATGAATAGTCAAATGGATGTTCTTGTCCAATTCTTTTTGTAGACACGTTTCAGTTTCCATTGGGAATATGTGCCTATGAGTGGAGTTGCTGGGTCAGAGAATAAGTGTCTATTTAACTTTATATAAAACTGCTAAAGTGCTTTTCAAAAGAGTTGCATCATTTTACATGCTCACCAGATAGGTGAAAGAATGCCAGTGGCTACGTATTTTGTCCATGTCCGTGTATAGATTTTAGTTGTTCTAGGGGTGTGAGACGTTATCTCATGGTAGTTTTAATTTGCATTTCTCTGATGACTAATGATGTTAATTATCTTTTCATGTGCTTATAGCCTATATATATATATATATGTAAAGTGTTTCTTTAAGATTTTTCCCATTTAAAAATTTAACTTTTTTCATATTTCAGGCTGGGACCTACTCCTAATTTAGAGCTCTCTTTCCTTTTTGCCAACTTGTATTATGAATTTACCTCTGCCACCTAGCTTAGTGTATCCCAAGGTTCTCTTTACCATGCCATAGTCACAGAGCTCCAGGGAAAAGCACCCTGGTCTCAACTCTCCAGGCAGAGGAGAACAGAAGCTCCATATCCACGCATGCTGCAAATGGCTTTTTCCAGTCTACCTGAATCATTACCAGCTAGAAGCAGCGGTCATTGGGACTTGGACATGAGCTGCAAAGTATAGAATGGTGACAACAATTCCAGTGCCATGTGGACTTTTCCTGTGGGGAACTTTACTGGACTCCTGCTCCCTGTGACAGCTCCTAACAGACTGAACTGTGGTTGGGTTGCATTTTTCAGGGATTTGGCATGGTGATGGGGCCAACTTGGACTTGGTGAACATGTTAAGGACACTACTCTTTTATGGATTCTTGCTGTATTGGCCAAGAGTTTGCTTAAAGGTTTTTAATCACTGTAAAAAAAAAAAATAGAGGACTGGATTAAGAAGATGGGGCACATATACACCATGGTATACTATTCAGCTAGGAGAAATGGTGACATCGGATCACTTACAGCGGAATGGTGGAGTCTTGGTAGCATTGTGCGGGGTGAAATAAGCGAATCAGAAAAAAACAGGAACTGCAGGATTCCATACATTGGTGGGACATAAAAGCGAGACTAAGAGGCATGGACAGGAGTGTGGTGGTTACAGGGGGTGGGGGGAGGGAAGGAGGGAGAGGGAGTGGGAGGGGTACAGAGAGAACTGGATGGAGGGTGGCAGAGGACGATCTCTCTTCGGGTGATGGGTATGCAACAGAACTAAATGACAAGATAACCTGGAAATGTTTTCTTTGAATGTATGTACCCTGATTTATTGATGTCACCCCATTAAAATAAAAATTTATTTATAAAAAAAACCCAAAACATCCACATCAATTGACCATGATTAGAGAAGACCATAAAGAATTAAGTCGTTTTGAAAACTTGTTTTAAAAAACAAAAAAAAAATTTAACTTTTTATTTTGAAATAATTATGTATTCACAGGAAGTTGAAAAAAAAGTGGTAGGGAGATTTCAGTTACCTTTCATCCAGTTTTTCCCAATGGTTATATGTTATATGACTATCGTACAATGTCAAAAACAGAAAATTGACATTGATATATCGACAGAGCTTGTTCAGATCTCATCAGGTTTGTATAAACTAGTTTGTGTGTGTGTATACGAGTATATAATTGTATATAACTTCTTTCATACAGACAGACTCATGTATTTACCACCATAGTCAATATACAGAATTGTCCCATCACCTCAAAGATTTCCCTTGTGGGACTCTCATTCTGTACCATCCCTAACTTCCTAGCAACAGCTAATCTGTTCTTTATAACTTTGTCATTTGGGGGAAAGCTATATAAATGAAATCACATAGTATGTAACCTTTGAGGTAAATGTTTTTTTTCTCTTGCAATGCATAATCTGTGATACATGTTAGTTGTCCATTATTGATTGTTCATATTTTCTATTACTGAGTAGTATTCCAAGGTATGGCTATCCCATAGTTTAACAATTTCCTCATGGAAGGACATTTGTATTTCCAGTTTTTGGTTAGTTTCAGCAAGCCTACTATAAACATTCATGTACGTGCTTTAGTGTGAACATAAGTATTCATTTCTCTGGTATAAATGGCCAGGAGTACAATTGGTAGATTGTATGGTAGTCGTATGTTTAGTTGCTTAAGAAACAAATTTTTCTAGAATGGTTGTACCATTTTACATCTCCAGCAGCAATGTATAAGAGATCCAGTGTCTCTGCACCCTTCAGCATTCTGTGCTGTCATGATTTTTTGTTGTTGTTGTTGTATTTTTCTGAAGTTGGAAACGGGGAGGCAGACAGACTCCTGCATGTGCCCGACCGGGATCCACCCGGCATGCCCACCAGGGGGCGATGCTCTGCCCCTCTGGGGCATTGCTCTGTTGCAACCAGAGCCGTTCTAGCGCCTGAGGCAGAGGCCACGGAGCCATCCTCAGCGCCCGGGCCAACTTTGCTCCAATGGATCCCAGGCTGCGGGAGGGGAAGAGAGAGACAGAGAGGAAGGAGAGGAGGAGGGGTGGAGAAGCAGATGGGCACTTCTCCTGTGTGCCCTGGCTGGGAATCGAACCCGGGACTCCTGCATGCCAGGCCAACGCTCTACCACTGAGCCAACCGGCCAGGGCACTGTCATGATTTTGTAGTTTAGCCATTCTGATAGGTATATGATGCTAACTTATTGTGGTTTTAATTTGCACTTCCCTAATGATGTTGAACACCTTTTCATGTGCTGATTTGCCATCTATATATCCTCTTCAGTGAAATTTTCTTCATGTCTTTTGCCAATTTCTAATTGGATTTTTTTAAATGTCAAGATTTGAAAGTTCTTTGTATACCTTTTGTTGGATATGTGGTTTTGCAAATATTTTCTCTCAGCGTGATACTTGTCTTTTCAGCCTCTTAACACAGTCTTTACATAACAAAAGTTTTAATTTTGATAAAGTCCAATTTATCACTTTTTAAAAAAAATTTCTAGTGAGAGGAGGGGAGGTAGAAAGACAGCCTCCCACATGTGCCCCGACTGTGATTCACTTGGCAAGCCCACTAGGGAGCGATGCTCTGGCCATCTGAGGCCATTGCTCACTTGCAACCGGAGCCATTTTGCTCAGTTGCAATCGGAGCCTTTTTTTTTTTTTTTTAGCGCCTGAGGTGGAGGCCATGGAGCCATCCTCAGTGAAGGCCAAATTGCTGAAGCCAGTTGTGCCATGGCTGTGGGAGGGGAAGAGAGAGAGAGAGAAGGGAAGGGAGAAGAAGCAGATGGGCACTTCTCCTGTGAGCGCTGACTGGGAATTGAACCTGGCACTCCCACATGCTGGCCGACGCTCTACCGCTGAGCCAGGGCCTATCATTTTTTTCTTTTCTTTTATGAATCATATTTTTTGATGTCATGTGTAAGAACTCTTCTTCTACCCCTAGGTCCTAAAGATTTTTCCTGTTTTCTTATAAAGGCTTTATTTTACATCTAAGTTTATGACCTATTTTGAATTAACTTTTGTATAAAGTATGAGGTTTAGGTTGAGATTTCTTTCCTTCCCCTCCCCTCCCCTCCCCTCCCCTCCCCTCCCCTCCCCTCCCCTCCCCTCCCCTCCCCTCCCCTCCCCTCCCCTCCCCTCCCCTCCCCTTCTCCTTCTTTTTCTGTGGCTTATGGATGTCCAGTTGCTCCAGCACTAATTGTTGAAATGACCATCTTTCCTCCGTTGAATTGATTTGGCACCGTTGAATTGATTTGTTAAAAATCAGTTGAGCATATTTTCATGGGTCTATTGCTGGGTTCTTTACTGAGTTCCTTTAATCTATGTGTCTACTCCTCCAGAAACACCACACTCAATTACCGTAGCAGTATAGTAAGTCTTACATTGGGTGGAATGATTCCTCCCACTTCCTTCTTTCCTTCTGCCTAAAGAATACTCATCAGTATTCCCTTAGTGTGGGTCTGTCTTGATGAATTTCTTTCAGTTTTTATATGAATAAATGTATTTTTATTTCACTTGATTTTTTTATTGATTGATTTGAGAGAAATAGAGAGAAAAAGAGAGAAAGAAACATCAATTTGTTGTTCCACTTATTCATACATTCACCGGTTGCTCCTTGTATGTGCCCTGACTGGGGGTCGGGATGGTGCTCCAGCCAGCTGAGCTACTAGGCCAGGGTCTTCCCTTTAATTCTTAAAGGATATTTTTTTTGCTGGTTACAGAATTATAGGTTGGCAGTTTATTTCTTTCAGTACTTAGAAGATATCTTTCCATAGTCTTTTGCTTCCATTTTTCTGTTAAGAAGTCCTTTAATGATAATCTTTTTCCTTTTGACTCATTTTAAAGAGTATGTATTTGTTTTTCACTTGTTTTACTACATGGCTTTACGTCTTTCATTGATTTTTTAAAAGTCTCAACCATTTTCTTTTCAAATATTGCTTAGGCTTCATCCTTATTGCGCTGGGATTCCAGTAGCGTTTACCATTGACATTGTCATTCTCTCCCTTAGTTCTCTTACATTCTAATGTGTTTCCTCTCCTCTTTGTCTCTGTGATTCATTCTGATTATTTTTCTGACCTTTGTGGTTTTCTTTTTTAAACTAATTCCTTTTTTTATTTTTGTCTAATCATTTGTTAAACTCATCCATTAAATTCCTAATTTGGATTATTTTATTTTTCTGTTCTAAAATTTTAATTTTAAAAATTAAAAATACTTTCCTGAAATTCTAAATCTTGTCTTTATCTTATGGAACAATAAAGACAGGTTTATGTTTCTCCAGGAATTACTGGCAACTGCACCCCCCACCCTTGCACTTTCACCGCTGGTGTTCTGAACAGGAAGTGTTATGAAACATATATTCAGCATTTTACATTTATGTTATTAGTTTCTGCTCATCATTCTAAAATTTCCACTTCTTTTAAAACCTGACTTGCCTCATTTTTTTATGAGGAGGTCAGTATGTCTGCAGAGAGGACCCTGACTCCAAGGACCACCACCCTTATTCTCTTCTGACACAGGTTTTCATGTCTGAAGGCCTCTGAGCAGTAAGTTTAGCATGAGCCAGGGCTGGTGCCGCCATGCCTGAAATCTATCAGTGGAAATTCGGTGTAGAAGACATAGTCCCTGCCCAGCAGAGAACTTTGCACTTCACTTGGGGAACAAAAAGGCCACAGATGACTGGTTAGTAGGGCGTCTTAAAAATCTGCAGTACAGGTTCTGAGTGTACTTCACTTCCTAGATGGAGACTGTGAGAGCTGGAATAGTTGTGAAAGTCCTGTGTGCTCTCACCAGGCCTAAGAGGAAAGGCCCTCCGATGAATTCCCTTCTTAAAGCTAGTTCATTCATTCAGCCGCTCAACAAATACCTTTGAACACTCCTCCACCCAGGCAGGGGGCGCTGTGCGGGCCCCAGTGGTGCAGAAGGTGGACTGAACCTCTGCTCTCATAACCCTACATCCCAGGCACTCTGGTTCTGGCGGGAGCAGGGCTGGGAGAGGCGTTGCAGAGGCGCAGCCTGGGAGGAGCGAGATGGGGCCTGTGACTGACGCTGGTCTGTGACTCATTTCCCCCAAACACTGGCCCTGGGGTGGGGGGGAGGTTGGGATCCTCACAAACGGCCCTCACCTTTGTGTTCTGTGTTTGGGGTGGGGGTTGGGGTGGGGATCAGAGAACGGTGTGAGGCAGCCCACTACCTCTTCTATCTGTGACGTAAGCCAGGCTGCAGTGTCGAGGTGACCAACTGTATCTTTTCACCTCTGAATCCCCACAGCCTGGCACATAGCAGGTGCATAGTCCACGTTACTCATGAAAGATGTCACCCCAAGGATCCTCTGTGAGTGCTCCACCTTCAGGTACTTGTCCCATCCCCACTGGAAGACGAGGCCTAAAGAGGTTTACGGACTTGCTCATGGTCACAGACCCTACCTTTGCTGTAGGGCCCTACTCAGCTCTTCACCAATTCTGTTAAGCTCTGTAGCAGCATTTCAGCTCATCTGGGTTGACCTTCCATTGATTTTTTTTACAGACCTTATCCTGAATTAATCATTTTATTATCTCAATAATAATAACATTCATTTAAAAAATCATTTACTGTCTGCCAAACTCTGTGCTAAGTAGTTTAATCCTTTAACTCAGTTCATTTTAACAACATCCCTTTGAGAGAGGTACTTTTACTATCCCCATGTGTCAAAGAGGAAATTGGGGTTTACAGGGGTTAAATAACATGTCCAGGGTAGTACAGCTAATAAGTGCTGGAGCCGGGATTTGAACCCTAGGTGGTTTGACGCAGAAGCTTTTACTCAAAGCCAGGTGCCTTTAGGTTCAGGGGACAGGTCTTAAGTTTTTTGTTTGTTTATTTGCCTTTGTTTTTCTCTTTGATCTTCTGCCCCTCTTCCCCTGTATTTCACGATGGCCTGGAGAGCACAATGCTTTGAATTTGCTTGATGTTAGATACAGATTTGCTGACTCCCTGAAACTTCAACGGTGGCACTGTCAGGCTGCAGGCTGCCACTAGGTGGTGCTACACTCCAGAGAGTGGGCAGTGGCGGCCCCGGAGCCTGAAAGAGGCAGAACTGGGCAGCTCCCAGCACTGGGAAAGAAGTGTGGTGCATTCAGAAGTGGGAAAGCTGAGATGAGAAGGGGGAAGAGAGAATTTATCACCCCTGCTGGTGCCTGACGCTGCCTCCCAGAAATCAGGCTGTTAGAAAAATGGGTTCACCAGATAGAAGTGGGACCAAAAAGTGGGTCTGCAGCTGAGGGAGGGGGGTGGCTATCAGAAAAGCAGCCTCTGGGGCTCTTACTAGAGAGGGCCTGGCCTTCCCCTGCACTCTCAGGACCACAGAATGCAAATAGTCAAATTAACCTTTTAATTCCAGTTCCATCCAGATGTGTGGTTCCTCATCTCCCAGGCAGTCCTCCAGGCCATTGATGAGTTTCAGGTCCCAGGAGAAAAATGGACAGTGGTTGATGCCAGACCGGGGCCATCTGGCCCCTGCTACCTACCTAACCTCTGCCACACTTCTCCACGCTCCATGTGACTCCTCTCCAGCCCTGTCACATTTTGGTGGAGAAGCAGGGTCAGTGCCGTGCCCAGGATTTGGATGGCAGAGCTCAGATGTGGGTGGGCTCCTTCAGGCTGCCCTGGTCAGGGAAGGCTTCCTGCAGGAGGAAGGTCCTAGTGGGTGGGGTCTGATTTTTGTGGACTTGAATGTCGAGCCTTGGTGCTTGGCAGCGGATCAGTTTAACAGAACACAGGACATCAGGAGACCTGAGCATGACCATAGACTAGCTGTGAGCGGTGACAGCATCTTGGCCTGTTTCCTGTCCTGTAGGGTGACTATATGGTTTATTGGCCACACCAGAAAGATCCTGTTACTGAAAGGGAATATTACCAACAATCATCCTGGGATAGTGGCAGAAACTGGGACAGCTGTCTGAGTAAACCGGGACCTGGGGCCATCCAGCTTATCTGTAAAATAAGTCACTCTCTAACCATCTAACTCTGCCGTCCTCTGATGTTCGGTGACGGCAAGCAGGAGGCAGTGACACAGAAACGAGGCCAGAATGTCCTGGCTCTGTCACATTCTGAGATGCACAGAAGCTCTGGATGGAGCTCGGTCATTGATCCCTAGAGCTAGTCAATTAATCCATCTATTGATCCCTGGATTACATATACTGCTCACAAAAGTTAGGAGATATTTCAAAATGAATATGAAGCGATAAATATGCCCTAATTTTTGTGAGCAGTGTAGGTACAGTAAATGTGCACGAAGCACCCCGGGTCCCAGGCCCTGGAGTGGCACACAGACCCACCCCTGTCCTCGGGGGAAACCTGAGGCTCCATCTGCCCAGCCAGGGGCTCTCCTGTGAGGTGGCAGGGCCCTCCCCGACTACCCGGCTGCCCGAGCCCTGCCCCTGAGGAAGCCCTTGGCCTTCCTCCTTCTCTCCCTGTGCCCCTGGTGCATGCAGTACGCCTCCCTGCGATGATGTCTAGGAAGAGCATGGGCCGGCCCCTGCTCTGTCTGGCCCCGCCTGGCCCACCCTTGCACATCCCACCAGCTTCTCCATCCTAACAACCCCATGACAAATTATCCCACAGCCAAGTTAAATTGGCTGCTGCATCAAATGCCTGGATTACAGGGGAAGGAAAGTATATAGCTCATTAACTCAATCCAGCCCCTCCCCCAGGCTCAACCTCCCTCCCTCCCTCCCTCCCTCCCCTTCCACTTACTTCTGGAAAAGGGACATAGCCAGAGGAGGGCTGCCTCTTCCCTTTGAGGACCTCTTGGGAGAGGAAGGGTCTTGAGGGTAGGGGACCATGGTTTGGACACTCAGAGAATCAGGACAGGGCATGAAGTCTGCAGTCCTCACACCTCCCGGGACCCACCAGCAGAGGGCACCACACCAGTGCCCTCCTCTGGACTCTGGGGTTGGGGGATGGGGGTGGGGAGGAAGCTTGGGGGAGGGCGCTTCCTCCCACGGCCTTTCATGTGGCAGATGAGCAGGGCTCCCCTTGGAGACCCCGTTCTGGAGCAGGGATAGGGAACAGCCCTGCCAAGGGTCTTGCCTGGGGACCCCCAGCAGGCTTGCACAGCAGCAAGTGCTGTGGTGTGGAAGGAGGGTCATTTCATGCCAGAGTGACCTTGCCTTGACCTGGTGGGGGGGCTTCTGGCTTCGGACGTGGTTGGGATCTCCAAGGGGAGGAGGCCGGAAGAGCGAGATCGAGGGATCCCTGTTCAAACAGTCAAGAAAGAAAACTAGTTGGTTGAGAAGATAATGTCCTACGCCCCCATTCAAAGCCTGCTTGTGGACAACAACAGGAGAGGCCTGGGGGAGCCACCCTTTCAGAGGGTCATGAAGAATTCATCGGGCTTTTGTGTCTGCCTGCCCATGAGCTCCATGCAGAGACAATGGCCAGGCTGGGGCCTTTGTCTACCTCCCCACAGGGGTAGTGTCGCATGTTGGCCATATGTGGGTGGGGAGCCCCACTCTCTTGGGAGAGGGGCAGTCCTGTAACTTGACAAGGGCACCAAATCCAGGTGCTAATTACTTGGAAATTAAATTTTCCGTTTGGCTGGGCTGGAAACAGTTGGGGCTTGGGACCTACAGTCAGGAGAGACCGCTGGACAGAGGGGTGTTGCCGCCTGTGTGTGCCCAGTGAGCCTCCCGTGGGGAAGACCGCAGGACCACAGGGTCCTCATGTCAGTGACTCAGCTGGACAGCCAGCCAGCACCACCACCCGTCCAACAACAACACAATGGTGATTGCGCACTGAATGCTCTCCTAGTGAGGAGAGCTAGCCTCTTGCCTTAAGATGGACACGAAGGGCGTTTACAGGACATCAAGAAGGCCCAGCATCCTGCTGACTGTCTCTAGCATCAATGTCTGCCCCATCCTGTGTTATGTCCAATAGCAACAGATGCGGGGCCTGAAATTCCACCCGAGAAAGTAATTTCTTTGTGACTTTATGACTGTTGAATTAATTTAGCGTTTATCAAACTTCTACTGAACTTAACTTTTGCGGCAGGTCCTGTTTCAGGTGTGAGGCTACAACGAGTGGACAAAAGGCAGAGTGCCTGCTTTTATGGAGCCTCCAGTCTGGTAGGGGAGCAAAATATAAGGAAATAGATATATATTAAGTGAAAAAGTTATGCAAATACAAAACTAAGGTGGGGAAGGGTGTCCTTTTAGAGGGGTCCGGACCCATTTGAGCAGCAGCAGTGGAAAGAGTGGAGTCCGCTCGGGACTGTCTGGGGGAGGGGCGCTGCATCCAGGGGGAGGGCGTAGGTGGGACTGTGCTTGGTATCTATAAATATCAAGTGGGCCAGCAGGGCTGCGGCACAGTGAGTGGGGAGGAGAACGGGAGAGGAGGAGGCTGGGGTCCAAGCTGCACGGCTTTGTGGGCTGTTGGAGGAAGTCGGCTTTAACTCTGAGTGAGACGGGTCGCTGAGGCGTGGCCCAGGAAGTGACATGATCTGACCCATGTTTCACCAGGTCGCTCTGGCTGCTGTGTGGGGGATGGGATAGAGGTGGGGGCACAGGTGGAAGTAGGGAGGCCAATTAGAAGGTTCTGCAAAGGCTCCAGTGTGAGATGGTGCCCACAGTTCCCTCAGAAACGCCACTGCCCTTGTAAGCAATCCCCGGGTAGAGGTGTCGCTGCCTGTGTGCCATGGAATTGAGATGGCGAGGCCCCTGGAGAGGAGAAGCCACAGAGCTCGCCTGGGAGCCCAGGGGCCTGGTTTTCTCTCCTGGCTCTGACTCACTGGCTGTTTCCAGCCATTGTTGTCTCAGTTTCCAGGCCCGTGTGCCTCAGTTTCCTAGTATGTACAACTGATACATCAATGGAACCGTCTATTCTAGTCCAGGTGTGGGAAATGAGTGAGAGCCCTGTGCTCTCTCTAGGTGGCCGGGGTTCCTCTGGGAGAGACAATAGTGGGGACTGAGAGTGTTATTTAAAGGGTGCTGGGAGCTGGGGGGGGCTGTGTCACCCCTGCTAGAGCGGGTGACGCTTCCTGGGGAGAGACTGTTACAGTGACATTCAAGAGGCCGACAAGAGGAAACAGTGTATCAGGCTGTACAGCAGGTACAAAGGCTTGGAGGAGGGACAATGAGTGAACTAGAAGAAAGAATTTTGAAGTCAGAATTTAAAAGCCAAAAGAGACCTTAGAGATCATGGAATCTAGTGGCTTTCAAACATGTTTTGGACTTTTTTCAAGCATGATATGTAAAATTCCATGACAAAATCAGGTATTACTAGCTAATGTTTATTGAGTGCTTATTGTATGCGAGGTACTTGCCATGGGTTGGTTCACTTCGTTTCCTCAGTAATCTCACATCAGGTTACTACTATTAGCGTCCTCATTTTACATTTGAGGACAATGAGGCACAGAGAAGTTAAGAAGCTTGCCTATGGTCACACAGGGTGTCAGTAGAAAAGCCAGCATTTGAACCCAGTGTATGTGGCTGCCAGACTGAAGGGCCTCTATGCATGTAAAGGTGGGGCTGCTCGCTTTAAGAGGGGGAAGTGTACTGGAGCCTGGGCCTGTCCCAATTCAAACATCCCTCAGGGACTTACAGGTAAGTCAGGGAGGGCTGAGGGCCCCGCGCACTCTGAAAACTATGGCTGACGCCACGAGCACGTTAGGCAGAGATGGACGTGATCCTGTAAGACTGTCCGTGCTCTGTAAGTCCACCAGGACAACTCTGCGCCCTAGTTAACTTCAGGCCATGCGAGCTGGGCTCTCGGAAGCTTGCTGGCCCTCTCCCCAGGGCACCCCACCTCTCCTCTTATCCTGATCCTCCACGTCTGAGAAAGGTCCCGTTCTTTGGACTTCTCTGTTCCAACCCCGTTCCCGAAGCATCCCCCGAATCCACACCACTCCGAATCCCTAAAACGGTTTAGAGTTCTTCATGCTCCATTATTACTTGACCCCACCCTCTCTTCCTTGAGGTCCGGCCGATGTGATGTGGATTCTTGTCAGCAGTCTCCTGGCAGAAAGGCGCAAGGTGGAGGAGAAACTCCAAAGCAGCAGTCCTTGCTCCTTAGGGCATGTGGCCGGTCCGCAGGTCAGTGCGGCGGCGCTGACACTAGGGGGCGCTCGAGCGTCGGGATTCGCGCGGCGGCTCCTCGTGGCCAGGCGGGCGCGGCGCGCGACGGCCGCCAGGGGGCAGCAGAGCGCGGGGCCTGTGCGCTGGGCGCAGGGCCGGGCGGCGGCAGCTGTGTTCCGGCTCCGAGCACCATTCTCTGTTAGGAGGGTAATTTAGAGCAATTACACCGATTATTATTGGTTTTCTAATTAGTGCTTTTCCTACAGAATTAGCCGAGTGTTTATTAGGAGCTGCTTGTTGCCAGCAGCTTAACTGCTTCGCTGCCGGGCTCGGGGCGGCGCGGGCAGGGAGGGGTCGCAGCGCTCTCGCCGCTGCGTGGGGCCGGTTGGTTATGTGGTTTCGCATAAAAGCACGGATTAAATATTCATTCTGCTTTGTTACATATAGCATTAAATTTTTATCAGCTGTATGTTTTCCTTGAAGTTTTCCCTGCGTGTTAACATTCAGGCGAGCTGCCGGAAACTCCTGGGCTTTGGTGGGTGGGAGGACAGCTGGGGCGCTGTGGGTGCTGGTGCTGGTGCTGGACGGCTGCCGGCTGACACCTGTAACACCGTTAGCCTTTCCCCAAACCTCGTGTCCCCAGATCTGCCTAACGTCCCTAGCAGGTAGGCAGCAAAGGAATTCACCCCATCTGATAGATGAGGAAACTGGGATCCCGCGCTGAGGGGTCCTGGGTCACATCCCCAGGGCCGACATGACACCAGGTGGTGGAGTCAAACTCATCTTCTCCAGCCCACTGTCATCTTTGGGAGCTTCCAAACGCCCAGACCCCTGTCACTGGGGACACCATGGGGAACCCTGGACCGCTAACCCCTTCTCCCATGGGAAGGCAGGCTTCAAACTTTAAGAGGCTCAATCTTAGCTGAACTGGGGCCCTTCCTGGAAGCAAACTGACACCCTGTGCTCCCGTACGGGGTCACCTTCTGCATCGTGGCTCCTTCTGGAGCCCTTAGCCCTGAGCTGCAGCTGCAGGGTGGTGGCAGTTAGAGGAGAGAGTTCGGGGTTCTTCAGTGCGCTGCTTTCTTACTGCCTTACTTACCACAGCTTTGTCTTGGGGGGGGGTTGTTCATTCATTCGTCCTGGGGACCCTAAGTGAGGAAAAATCAATACATCCATAGGGGAACCAGAAGGCGCAGCCTGTGTCCCCAAATGTTGGTTCACTCTTCGAAAGGCTTCTTGGAAAACCACCACCCTACTGTTTGTTTACAGCTCATTAACTACGTGATGGAAAGGCTGGGGTGGGGCAAGACGGGGACATATTGACAGAAAATCGATCAGAAATGAAGATTAACCATCTCTAAAATGTTTCTGTGGGTCAAAAGGGAAATGGGACTCAGGTTAGAAAAGCAGGGTTTTCTGATAAGCTGAGATTTTCTTCCCGCACTGGCTGCTGCCCGGAGAAAGGCCCGGTGGGAGGAGTGCAGGCTGGGCGGCTAGGTGGTCAGCAGCGACCAGGGGTGGTACCGCGCCTGGGAACCAGGGTTTTCTGATAAGCTGAGACTTCCTTCCCGCACTGGCTGCTGCCCGGAGCAAGGCCTGGTGGGAGGAGTGCAGGCTGGGCGGCTGGGCGGTCAGCAGCGACCAGGGGTGGTACCGTGCCTGGGAACCTGGCAGCCCTGGTGTCTCTTCTTCCTGCCCTTGGTAGAGAATGGAGGGGACAGTTGGACTGGTGTACCTTACCACGACTCTGAGACTGGTCAACCTGGGCCCAGGACAAACTCCAAGAGGGGACTGCCCACTTCCCACCCCCTATCCGCGTTTCATTCATTTGGACAAGGTCAAGTTTCTCCAGTGTGTCTGAGGGGAGGCAAGCAGGTGGTTTTAAATAGTGTCGTGGGGCTCAGAATGGCCAGACGATGCCTCAGCACCTGGCCGGGGCCCCAGGTGCCCAGCGGCTCCGGCTGCGGGGGCTCCAACAACAGGGTGGAGGAGCCCAGCTCCAACAACAGGGTGGAGGAGCCCAGCTACGACACCTCTCCTCATTTTGCTTGTAGGCTTCCTTCCTTCCTTCACTCTTTCCAGGTGACTGCTTCGCATAGTGGTTCAGACAGGGTCGAGCGGGGCTTCAGCTACTGCCTCTTACTCTGGACTCAGCTGGGTGGAACCCCGGTGTCCCAGGGCCATGCATCCAGGGCCTCCTGCTCCAGACTGCTGTGGTCACCTGGAGAATCCCCAGGTCCCTGCTGTCGAGACCTTAGTGGGGCGTACTTAGGCAAGGATGGGTGGCCTGGGCCTAGGGGCTGGTTACTGCAATGGAACCACATAGCCAGATGCCCCCAGATCCTGCCATCTCCCTTGGGTACTGCCATTTCTGGCCACCTTTTTCTGCTCTCTACCCTGCAAGAATCCTGAGGGCTAGAAAGCAGAAAAAGGCATGGCTCCCTGCTTGAGATAGAGGGAAAGAAGAAACAAAGGGAGAGAGCCCACCATTTGTATGTCAGCCTACATGCTCTGCCTCACAGGTCTTCACACAGTGAATGTTAAATCGGTGCTAAGGGCTTGTATGGAGTGTGGGGTCAGTGAGTCTGGGGACCCCTAGGGCAGACAGGTGGTC
Organism: Saccopteryx leptura; assembly: GCF_036850995.1. Classification (NCBI taxonomy): domain Eukaryota; kingdom Metazoa; phylum Chordata; class Mammalia; order Chiroptera; family Emballonuridae; genus Saccopteryx; species Saccopteryx leptura. The sequence goes on from NC_089513.1 coordinate 21,948,359, forward strand.
CACTGCAGCTCTGTGACATTGGGGGACTCATGTCTGTCCCCTTTAAAGTCTATTCTCTCCTGACAGTGTCAAGCCTAGGCCCCTGAGGTCTTTTAGAAACACTGGCCTGCACTTACCACTGACGTCATTGACCAATCACTCACGGGCTCATGAAACTGGAAGAGTTTTAGATGCTCTGCATGAGGGTGTCCTCACCTTGGCACCGTTGACACTTGAGGCCAGATCATTCTTTGTTGTGGGGCTGTCCTGTTCATTGTAGGAAGTTTAGCAGTATCCTTGGCTTTTGCCCACAAGATGCCAGTAACACCTCTCTTCTCCCATTGTGACAATTAATAATGTCTTTAGACATTGTCAGATGTCCCCTGAGGAACAAAGTCATTCCTGGCTGAGAACTAGTGCTCTCTATTAATCTCCTTTAACACGTGCATAAATGGATATCTAGGAATGGATGTGACGTATGCAACATAATTTAAGGCAAAGTTTTGGAGTGGGTTAAGTGCTCAGATTCTGGGGTCAGAGCTACCCAGATTCCAATTCCATTTCTACTGCTGGCTAGCTCTGCTGTGATCTGAGGCAAGCAGCCTCCACTGCCTTAGTTTGTCCATCTATTGAATGGGGGTATTAATATGACCGTACATATGGGTTGTGGTATTAAATAAGAACGCACACTGAGTAGTCAGCAGAACACCTAGCAGCTTGCAACGGTGCCATTAACAGCTGCGAATATCAGGATCAGAAGATAACTTCTGGACTCCTCTCTCGATTAGAAATACAAAGGCCTGAAGAAGGTTCCAGACGCTGGCATTCTGAAGATACACGGCAGTGTCCTTCCAACCAAAAAGTATCCTCTAACAGATATGGAGGCTTTTGAATCCATATAATCAGAATCAACTGGAGATCACGGAAATTAAATTTTATTAATTAAAAATTTTTTAGATTTTACAATCGGGCTGAATTGCCAAGTGAGCACAGATGGGAGGAGGAACTATTGCTGAACAATCAGGCAAGAATTTCTCCAGGACTGCAGCGGACAGATGTGGGGACAGGAAACATGAAAGAAAAGCTGATCAACATGGAGGACACAAATAAAGAGAACCAAAGGAAAAACCAGACAGGACGAGGGAGAGGCAAAACTTTAAGAGTTATTAGAAGAGATTTTTCCAGAGCTGAAGAAAGATGTAAGTCCTCAGACTTAAAGGGCTCATGAATGGCCAGCAAAATTTTAAAACCCACAAATGTAGACATGTTTCATAGTGAGATTTTAAAACACTAATGATCCCGGGGAAATGCTGAAAACTTCCAGCAAGAAAAATACACATGTACATGCACACACGTGTATGAGTTTCCTAGGGCTGATACAACCAAGTACCACCAACTGAGTGGCTGAAAACAACAGAAATGTAATTACCACAGCTCTGGAGGCTGGATGTCTGAAATCAGGTGTTGGCCGGGTTGGTTCCTCTAGGATGCACCCGAGGGAGAACCCTTCCATGCCTGTCTCCTGGCCCAGGGGCTCCTGGCGACCCTAGCCCTTCCTGGCTTGTAGCTACATCACTCCAATCTCTGCCTCCGCCTTCGCTGGCCTTTCTCTGTCTTCTTTCTTATTAGGATGCTAGTCTTCGGATTTGGGGCCCACCCACATCTTTGGATACTTAATTATATCTGCACAACCCCTTTTTCCAAATAAGGTCATGCTCACAGGTGCTGGGAGTTACGACTTAGACATACCATTTGGGGAAAACACTATTCAACCCACTAGACATATGAACAAGAATTGGATTGGTACCATACTCCTCATCAGCAAAATTGGATACAAGAAAATAATGAAGCAATATTTTCAAAGCTCTGAGGGGAAATGGCTTTGAACATAAATTATCATTCAAGTGTGAGGGCAAAATGAAGCCATATCAGACAAGTACAGACTCAGAACATTTACCAGCTTTGCAATTCTTCTTTGGAAGAATTATTGCATTTGGCTAGTGTGTAAGATGCCTTCCTGTCTTTCCTCACCACCTCCCCTGCCAACAAAGAAAACAATCCCTCATATTGTCTGGCATTATATATTTCTTTAAAAATGTTTGATTTATATTGTTATGCAAACTGCTACATTTATATAGACAAAAAGTATCACTAAGGATATAATGTAAAAGAATTATTTTGGCCATTTTTTTTGCTACTTGCTTTTTTTTATTGTTTTATCACTTTCTTGTATATGTAGCTATTTCTTGATTTCTCAGTTTAAAAAATTATCTATTGACTTTCAGGTACAGAAAATTAGATTTTAGTTTTCTTGGTCCATTTTCTCCCTCCCCAGACACATCCACTTACCCTTCCCTCATCCTCCAGTATAACACTATCACAAGTTGTGCTTATAGTCCTAATGGCTCCTATTAGTATGACCGCATAAATTTACTCACAGCTAAGTTGTGTAGTGTGTTATGATCATAATCCGTTTTTCTTCCCTCTGGATTAATACTTGCTTTTATTTTTATTTGTTCAGTTTATACACCTGTTAGTAGAGAACCGCTAACCCATTCCCACATTTTCCTATAGACGCGAAAATCTCTTCAGGACACGTTCAAATGCGTTATCTCTCCATCAGCTGGTACCCTGGGGTTCCCCCAGCTCTTTTCTTGGTTGGATTCCTGTTTCTAGATCCCATGTTTTTCTTTTTCTTGGTTTAGTTTTTCATTTTGGTAAACTGTGTCATTCAGGGGCCTCGTGTGGAAGATGAGAACCCTCTCGCTGGAGGCTGTGGTTGGGTGTGGAATGCTCAGTTGGAAAACCTTTACCCATAGATTTCTGAAGGCATTCCTCTGTTGTCTTTTAGCTTCTGGTCTTGCTGTAGATATCCTAATTCTAAATCATTTGAATGCGATCATCTATTTATTTTTCTTTTTAGACTTTAAAAATTATTTATAGATTGATTTGAGAGAGGAGAGAGAGAGGGAAGGAAACATCAATCTATTGCCCCCCTCGTTCATGCACTCATTGGTTGCTTCCTGCCTATGTTCTGACCCGGGCTTGGACCCGCAACCCTGGTGCACTGGGATGATTCTCCAACCAACTGAGCTACCCAGCCAGAGGTGACCATTTTAATTTTTTTTTTTAGATTTTATTTATTCAGTTCTAGAGAGCGAGAGTAGAGAGAAAGAGAGAGAGAGAGAGAGAGAGAGAGAGAGAGAGAAGAGGGAGAGGAGCAGGAAGCATCAACTCCCAAATGTGCCTTGACCAGGCAAGCCCAGGGTTTCGAACTGGCAACCTCAGCATTCCAGGTCAACGCTTTATCCACTGAGCCACCAGAGGTCAGGCCGACCATTTTAATTTTTAATGTGGTCTTTTTCTATTCTCTGGAAACTTCTAGGATCTTCTATTGATTCCTGCCATTCTTAACTTTTATTATGATGCACCTAATGTAAGCACATAGCCATCCACTTGGAAAGCAACCCGAAACAGGCTTATTTCTTAGCCTTCTTTTAAGCTTGGTATAGTTTATAAATATAAGTAGAATTATTGTGTCTTAATATGTGGGCAGTCTCTGTAAAAGGATAAGATACCCTGCTTTTTCTGTCTTCTTCCTTCCTGCTGCCTTGAGGAAGATGTAATGGCTGGAGTCCCAGCAGCTAGATTGAACCAGGAGGTGGTTTTGGGAACAGAAGTTGTGTTCTCTGAAGCAGCAAGGTAGAAGAAATCTGAGTTCCTGAGCTCATGCAGTGACCACACTAGACCTAGGCTGATTCTCTTTGGGCATTTTTTATTATTAAGAGTGAAAACCTTTTGATGTTTTTATGCTACTATTTTATGGGCCTTTTGATAAACAAAGCCAAACTTATTCTAAATGATAATAGGGGGATAATGACATTTTTCTTCAAAAAAAAAAATCACTTTAAAACTCTTTCAAATAACAGTCAATGCATGATGGATAAAAGCATGTAGTTATTTCTCCCTGAAATGTGTTGAAATAAAATTGAGATGGGCCTCAAACAAGTGAGTATCCCACATGCAACCAAATCCCAAATAATGAGCCTACAAGGAAGACACAAGTAAAGAGAAATTAGCAAAGCTTGTTGTTTATTGTAAAAGTATTTAAAAAGTAAAAACCAGAACAAAACTTTCAGACACTATTAAACAGAGAGATAACAACAGGGCGGAGGCATGCAGGAGGGAGGAGCACTAGACAGTGAGGTTGTTCTTAGACTGAGCTGGGGGTGAATACAGATATTGAACATTGGTAGTATTCTAGAACGGCAAGAGATTGTGGACAACATTTTAAGGGGAAAACACTTGAATAATAGAAATAGAGGGTACATCTTTCAAAATACTAGAAAAAATGAAATCAAATAAAGATAGCTCAAAAAAATTTATCAAGAGGCAGAGATGGGTAAAAACCAAATCAGAAAGCAATGATAAATAGAATACACACAGAAACATGCACACATGACATTGTTAGAATAACTAAAACCTGTTAGTTGTGAATGAGTTAAGTACTTCTCAAATCGAATATTTAAAAAATCCAGGTTCATAAAGTTTTCTAGAAAGATTCACATATAAAGCTAATAGGAAAATTGAAAACAAAAGGACAGATATAAAGATGGATATCAGGGAAGGTTAATAAGATAGAAATAATAGCAATTTTAACAGCAAATAAAATAAAGAGAAATATTTTATGTTAATAAGAGGAACTCCCTGTTCAGATGACATATAACAATATTGAACCATTGTGCACATAACAAAAAACTTGAATATATATAAAGCAAAACTGATAGTACTACTGAGAGAGATAAGTAAATATGATATCATAGTCAGAGACCTTAAATTTTCAACAGATAACAAGACAGGTCAACAGGACAACCGAGTAAATATATAGAGGAGACAAACAGCATGATTAACAAGATTGATGAACTATACAATGTAAAACATGGACTGGACAGGTAGAGAATACAATTCCTTTCAAATACATGGGGGACATTCACATAATTGCTCATGTGTTTGGTCACAAAATCTCGACACAGTTTTACAGATAGCTATCATACCTAATGTCACAGTCACTAATCATAATGCAATAAAATGAGACCACATCAAAATCATAGCAAAGATAAAATTTCTTTACCTGTCATTTAAGTAACATAGTCCTCTAATTATTGGGTTAAAGTCAATCAAAATAAAAATTACACCTTATTAAACTAAATGGAGAACACTATATCAAAACATATGGAGTGTGGGTTTCCAGAAAGTAATTAAAAACCTTGGGTCCATTAATTAGAAAACACCAGTCTGAAAATAAATAACTTGAGACTTCAGCTCAAGAAATTAGATAAGGAGCAATAGAAAAACCAGAGACAATAAACAGAAGGAATTTATAAAGATAAAAGCTCAAATGAATTGAACAGAAAACAAAAAGCAGTGTTAACTCATAAACCCAAAAGCCTGTTTTTTAAAGGTCGCTGTAGCAGACAATCTTTTGGCAAGATTGATGAAAAACAAAGATCGATACAAATGAACATTAATTAAATACATGAATAAATATATTATTATATAGATACAAAGCCTGTATTCTGACTGTTTCAGTAGCCAGAGGTGGGGAAAGGATAACCAATAGCCCACCTTAATATTTCTTATGTATCGTTAGGTGTCTGAAGGCCATCATTATATATTGTATGCATTTTAGTTTTCATTCATCTTTTTTAAAGGTTCCCCCTCCCGCCATGGTTTCATACATTCTGGAAATGTCACCCGTTGTCTTACACCTCTTCTCTTGGGCCTCTCTGCTCTGTACCACTTCCTGAGGGAGGGCTCACTCTAGGGATGCTTGTTTGGTGGCTGTATTCAAACTAGACTCTTTTGGTTGTAAGGGACAGAGACTGACTCAGGAAGAAAGGTCTCTGTCAGGTCACTTTTGATTTGGATTTGAAACAAATCTGTCAAAGCACAGACCGAAGCAAGCCAAGTCTCTCTCTCTCTGTCTCTTTCTCTGCATTTCTGTTTCTCTCTGCATCTGTTTCTCTATGCAGGTTCTCTGCAGTCTTTCGCCTCTACCTGCAGCCTTCCTTGTCAGATATGTTCCTTCATCACACCAGCTTTACATGGTTCTGACTCACTCTTCATTTGCCTGATGGGCCCAGTCTCTCTCTAGCCTCTGGTTCAAAACTGTAAGAGAGGGTTCATCTCATCTCTTCTCACCAGGCCTTAACAGGTCACTGTCCCTTCCAAGCTATGTCTGCTCTTGGGCTGAGTGTCTACATCTGGGCCAGCCAGGGGGGACCATGGCATACTAGCAGGGGTCTCCAAACTTTTTACACAGGGGGCCAGTTCACTGTCCCTCAGACCATTGGAGGGCTGCCAAATACAGTGGTCCTCTCACTGACAACCAATGAAAGAGGTGCCCCTTCCAGAAGTGCAGTGGGGGCTGGATAAATGGCCTCAGGGGGCTGCATTGTGGCCCGCGGGCCGTAGTTTGGGGACGCCTGGTAGAGCATGCAGCCTGGGCATGGAGGTGTCCTTCGATGACTAACATCTCTAGTATAGGCTGACACATTTGCCTGGGGGCGTGACCACAGTTTCCCCAGCAGGCTATTCAGAGGATCTGTGTCTCTGCCTGCCTCCCGACCCCTGGGAGAGGGACAGTGAGCTCTGAACCTTTCGAAATGTGAGTACCATGGTCAGGAGGCAATGAGGGGGCCGAAAGCCTGCCATGTCCTCTGAGGCCAGGCATCCTTGGGCTGGGATGGAGCCAGTGACTCCCAGACACCTACCTGGGCTTTGGGCACAATTTCCAGACGCTGCTGCTCCCATCCTTGGAAACATGGAAAACGCACAGGCTTCCACAGGACCTCGGGGGACACATTCATGTGGTTAGGAGACAGCACAAGCAGCTGTCATCTAGGAATTCGCTTTTGGGCTCTGAAAAAGGTAACCCCTCATGCTTCACTTAGTTGAAGTGCTGCGTCCTTGACTGGTCACCGAGACTCACAGGTCTGCTGGCATCTTGATCCTGGGACTTCCCAGCAGCCAGAACTGTGAACTAAGTGTTTGTTGTCTGTTAACTAGTCTCTGGTAATTTACAGGCACCTCAGCTGACTAAGACACCCGCATAAATGACAGTAACAGGGGCTCTATGTGCCTGAGGGGCAGTGGAAGCCGGGGGAAGGGGACCCACCTCTGCCGCATAAATGACAATAACAGGGGCTCTATGTGCCTGAGGGCAGTGGAAGCCGGGGGAAGGGGACCCACCTCTGCTGGCGATGGGAAAGACCAGGGCAAGGGATGCATCAACCCTATGGATAAAGTTGAGTGTGTCTATGTTTGTCAGCTAGTTTACTGATTTGTGCCCCGCTTCCTTCCACAAAGGTCTGAAGGTGACAGGCCTCCGGGTTTGTGCCTGTGGCCCTGCTGCCCAGCACAGAGCCTGGCACAGTAAGCCCCTCAACAAATACCGCTGGGTGTTGAGTGTTCAAGTGCCCCTCTCCTGTCGTCTTCCCCTGCTGTTGCAAACCTGTCCCCCTGCCCTCTCCCTTCCTGGGTCCCACGGATTTCAGCTTTCTCCCTGCCAAGCAGATCGCTTTCCTGATACCCACTAACACCTACAAGGGGAGCCACTGGCCTCGCATATCAAGAAGGCGGATGTTTGGTGCAGATTTTATTCCAGAACACATATTTAGGATCTTCAGAAATCCCCGTCCACCTTTTGGCTGTGATACCTTAGATTGAAGGTACGAGCAGAACAATGTGTGAGTGGCATGTAGAGTAAATGATTAACGTTAAGAACCTCTTTATTAGACAGTCGTGCACAAAGGAATTTTATTTCAGATCCTCTGACACATGACAAATGGCTGCTTCAGACAAGAAGCAAACCACGTCCTCTGGCAGGCGGCACCGAGGGCTGTATCAGCTGGGGGAAGCAAATCCAATTTGCTTTTAAATGCCATTTACAGACTGTTTCTTTCATGCTAACAACCCGAGTTATTGAAGTTGAGAATGTAAAAGTTCAGACGGGAAGAAACTTTGCCCGGGCTCCGTCTGGGCGGGCAGGCGCCTTGCTCAGGCTGGGCTGGGGCAGCCCTGGCGCTGGGGGCCTGGCGCTGGGGGCCTGGGGCAGCCCCGGGTTTCAGGCCGCTCCTCCCGCCCTGGTACGCCAGGGGTTTGTGGAGGAACTACTTCGCCAGGCAGTGAGCGGAATGTGAAATCCACCGAATTACATCCTACTTAGGAGTTTCCCAGAGGCAGCTTTGAAACAAATTTCCGAGGATAAGCAGGGCAGGTTGGTGATTGTGTGGCTAATGTGTGTCCACACAGTGAACAAAGCCTGTCTTCTGACTGTTTAGTAGCCAGAGGTGGGGAGAGAATAGCCAATAGCCCATTCTGCTGGCTCTTCTCCCCACCCCTGCCCAGTCCAGGTGAGATGGCTTGTAGTTTCTGGGTTCTAGGCTAGGTGAGAGTGGGGTGGTAGAGAGGTGCCATGCTGGATGGTGGACTATGCGGGCAACTGGATGGGGAGTCAGAGCTGGTGGTGTTGTGGAAAGGCTGGGAGCAAGGCTGGAGGGACAAGGACCTGGAAGCCATCATCAAGACACAGGCAGGCACTCCGAAGCCCAGGAGGGCTGATGGGGTCAGGGGACACGCAGCAATGCGGAACCACAGGATTTTGTGGGGGGTAATGTGGTAGTGGTGGGCATTTGGTCGTGGGTGCTGGTTGAGATGGACATCAGGGAGAGATGAATAGGACAGAGATTTGGGGACGATGTGAGGCATGGCATGTGATAAAAAACCAGGGAGCACAAGATTCCTAGAATCAGGGCCAGGCTCTCAAACCAGGCAGGCATCCCAACAACCACCCTGAGGTAGCAGTGACGAGAAGACTAGGCAGGAGCTGGTGCCCAGCTCAACCTCCAAGGCGCTGGCTGAACTGTTACTGGCAAGAGTCACTTTAGGAACATGGTTCACCTGGACTCTGCAAGTCGGGGCAGACTGAAGACATTGATGAGTCAGCAGCTTGTGAATGTGGGGTTGGGGTCTCAGGGGGGGCAGACTGAAGACATTGATGAGTCAGCAGCTTGTGAATGTGGGGTTGGGGTCTCAGGGCAGCTCGTAACGGGCTGGGAGTGGAGAAGGACAGAGCCAGTGGGGAGAATAGTGTGGTCCTCCACACGAGTGCTGTGAAGTGTGTCGCTACACCAATGTGAAGGAATTACAAGGGGTTATTACTATGGTTGGTATAACACATCCCCCCTCCTCACCTGGACTGCTCTGAGGTCCAAGGATCCAGTTTGTTCAAGACCATCTAGTAAATATATGGGGTTGGTGGATTGGCCACGGTCCCAATGTGTGCTTGGGACGAGAAGTCAGGGAACAGCAGGATACCCAAACCTGCCCACGACTTCACAGGTCTCTCTGCACCTACAGCATGGCTGGACTCCCTATGGGAATTTGTAGCATGGACTCAGGGAATGGCCTTCTGGTCTTCTTCCTGCACCTCACTTTGTGGTCTCTTAACTATGCTGGCTAAAGAATCCACTCTCCACCCTGTGGCTAACCCACTGCCCCTTGCTTCCCAAAGCTGCTCTCACAAAGGGTATGAACCTCAGTTCTCTGTCCTCTATTTCTAAGGCAAAGGGCATTTTCTTGCTACCTAGCACCCCAGCCTGTGCCAGAGACTCTGTCCTTACTTGGTTGGCGTGAGAGGTTAGTTGGCTGATAACATGGGAGAAGGAGATAGACATGGTGCATCCTGTAGGTGGGAGGGCAGGAGAGGGGAGTGTGTTCTGTTTTCCCTACACTATTAAATGGGAACTGGGGGATCAGACTCCTAGTCTCAGCTCCTCCATCCTCTTCCATTCCATATTGCCCATTGGATTCCATTCCATTGGATGAGCACCTACTGTGTGTTAGGTTCTAAGTACTGAAAGACAAAACTGACATGGTGCTTCCTCTTATGGGGCTCCTAGTCCTGTGGAGGAGGTGGATGGCAAACAATATCATGCCATTGGACCTTGGGCTACACTACAGGCAACAAAGGGGAGTGGACAGACACTGGCCTGGGAATTAGCAGAGCATGAGTAGAATCCTGGATCTATTACTGGCCTTGGGGAGATCCCGCAGCTCCATGGGGCCTGATGTCCTTGTCTGTTAACTGGGAGGCTCAGCCAAAATCATTTTTAGTCTTCCTTTTCAGCTCTGATGTTTTCGTTTTTTAAAATACTTTATATTTTGCTTGCTTGTTTCCTTGTTCCACCTCCCCTCATTCCCTAAACCATTTGAGCCTGTTGTCCGTCTCCAGCGTTCTCGCTCTCCGTGGCACACAGTGTCTCCCGGTTTTCACAGTGGAAGTGGAGATGAGAGCTGCCCCTCTCCAGCTGTTCTCTCATCCAGGTTCACTCTGGCCCTTTGCCAGTCCCTGCAGAGTGTTCCTGCTCAGCAGGGACATACTGAGCACCTGTGCTTGTTGCACATCATTGCTGTTTCCTACCATTGCCTAGCTCACAACTTCTAGATCCTAACCAAACCATGACCTTCCTTGACCTTAGGCCTGTCCATCCAAATGTACTTGTCCCCTTAGGCATAGACTTGTCCTTTGTGCCCATACTCATCCAGATATCTGCTTCTGTAACAGCAACTGCTCCACTCACTGGAGATAATAAATCAGAGAGAATAATAATGATATTGGTGGGAATAACAATATTGGAGGCAGTTATAATACTATTAGACAATAAAATAATAATATTGGAGAATATAATAATATTGGAGAATATAATATAATCCACACAGATGTTATGTGTAGAGCAGCTATTCGTGGGAAGCCCTAGTGTGTGTTGATACATAATAATCACGGGCAGGAAGTGGTAGGGTATGGGGGAAGATGGCCAGGCAAGGAACTGGTGTTGAAAGTCGTGTCCTGAGAGCTGGGATGCAGGGTTATGAGAAACAGGATAAGACCTTAGGGCTTAGAGCTATGTAGGACCAGCACAACCTGACCCCATGTCTGTGCTAAACTGCTCATTGTGAACCACTCCAGCCCCCAGTCCCACCTCCTCATGACCTTGCTCCTTCCCAGTTCCATTCAGTAAACATTTCTTGATCTCTATGTGGCATTCATCTGAGGCATGAGAATAGTGATGAAGATGACAAGGTGTGGGGATATTTGGAGAAATATACCCAGAGAGTGGAGCTCAGCAGAGAGCACTTTGAGCCTTATTCCATTCCCTTAAGGTTGCCAAAGCCATCTGGGAGGTCTTTGGCTACAGTTGATTGGGTGTCCTCACCTTCGTCTGTCCTCTGCCGAGTCCGGTCCTGGGGCAGTTTGGATTTGGTGGTACAGGCTCTGGTTCTTAAGTGATTTGGGGGACTCTGGTCTTTCACAAAGGAAAAAAAAGGCTCTGGGGACAAGCCAGTCATCTCTGGAGACTGGCCTGATTAGAGAGTGGCTTGAAGAGGAGTCTGTGTGGCAGTTTCTGCTTCCTTCAGGCAGCCGCCTCTGCTTTCGGGCTAAGCCTTAGTTTCAAGCCTACCCAGTGTCCTCTTTGCCTTCTTTTAATTGAAATATTTGGGTGATAAATTCAAGTTGTATTTTCAGCTGGATAGTTAGTGCTCAAGGATGATACTACATCCTTTTTGTCTTTCCTGATTCTTACCAGCTACTCCATAACTATCCAGAATTACACCAAAGGTATTATAATTATCCAAACACTATTATAATAAAGGATTTTTCAAAAGGAAAATAACCAGTTTCACCACACAATTTTTGCTAAGTGCTTTCATTTTTCTGGTTTGTCATTTAATTTTTGTCCTATTCATGTTTATCTTTTGTAGTTTTAACTATGGTAGAATCACATTTTATGTTCTTGAGGGCCCTGAGAAGGTATATATATATGCCAGGAAGGACTCCTCTTGGTTAACTGGGCCCAAATTCATAACCAGAGTCTAGCAGTCATTGCTGATGGAGGTCTCTCTTACACACAGATTTCAGGGAAAAGTGCTACCAAGCCTTCTGTGTGGTGTCCCTGCTGGTTAAGCTAACCTTTATAAAGGAATTCCTGGAATAGTCTTTCAACCAATGGGCTGTGATCTGTCCCATCTAATTAGAACTGTGCACCATATCCTCATTTGCATCTATACTAACCAGTTGGAGTGGCTCCATAATAACCAATCAAAGTGTATGATTCCAGCAAGCAGAACCTGCTGTTTGGACCAATCAGTTCAGTGTAATTGGATTCCTCATTTGCATAAAAGTGGGCCAATCAGGAGCCAGGGCAGGACTTGTCTCTACAAAAGGTGGCCTCCCTTTTTACTGAGTGAGCATACTTTTGGTTTCTTCTGGAGGTTGTGTTTCCCAGGTTTGCCAATTGTTCACTTGAATCAAGTTTCTCCTTTTTTTGCCTCTCAGACTGAGGATGGATGTTGGCATTCTTCAAACTTTGAAATACCCTTTAAGGGTTATGTCAAAAGCAATTTCCATGTTGTCTCATGACGGTGGCCTCCATATTTTCATTACTTTCCTTCATATTTTCTTTCCCAACAATGGCCAGCTAAGTGAAATTAATGGGGGTGGGGGAGTGCATATTTTACTGCAATGTGCAGATAGAAAGCATTCAACCAATTTTTGGGAGAAGCAGGCATAGGGGCTGCACTGGGCCTCCCCACTCCATACCTCTTTTTCTCTTCCCTTTCCTCCTCAGTCTTTCCCTTCCACAAGCTGCTGTTTGGTTACACATGGTTCGCTTTGGTTGCTTGCTCCCGCATGCTAAGGCTTGGGGAATAACTACATTGCAAATTATGGAGCAGAGGCTGAAATCCATGCATTACATCCTACTTAGGAGTTTCCAAAGGCGGCTTTGAGACAGATTCCCGGGGATAAGTAAGATCAGAAATACATCGGGTAATGTTTGTACACACACAGAGTGAATAAAGCCCGCCAGACTCCTTAACAGGGGAAGGTGGGAGGGGAGTACATTTTGTCGCCTGGGGCTAGAATAACTGCCGCCCCAGTTTAGGTGAGGGGGAGCTGCTCCAGAATGGAGGTGGCCCAGGGCCTCCTTCAGGACACGTTGTTTCCTAACCTGGTTTTGGATTGGCTGATATTGTTTCTCAGAAGCCCATGGCCATGTTATTGAAAAATGGCCTCTCTGGGTGCTGTAGGAAGCTGAGACTCATCACCTAGGGACCTCTGTGATGTAAGGCCTGAGGTTAAGGTCTGGTATACGGTGCTGCCTTGACATCTGGGGAAATTGGGAGGGCCCTGAATGACCTAAATGCATGTTCCCTTCCCAGTTCTGCCCCAACAGATGGGGTTCCCTTCTCATCAAGGGGACCAGGAGCACTTCCTGTTTATCCCTGAGGGGCCAGTCTCAGGTCCTGGAATTATTCAAACAAGCTAATCACATCTTCTCCTAGGAACCAGGGGTCTTGGTGCTACAAATCCTGCCTCGCACAGCCCCTGGCTGTTCACCCTGTTCCCAAGGGCATCCCCTGTGACTGTGTGTGCTTTGTGGTGTCCTCCTCGGGGCTTTGAGCATGCATAACTAAGAAACCGCTGTCCATCTCACCTGTCTAGGGTTGGATGTTGGGTGTTCAGCCATCCCCATAATTGTGGGGCAGGAGTCCCTCCCTGGTCAAGGGGAGGGCTAGGGAGGGAGCAGGAGGGAATTAAAGCCATCTCATAGACACTACGGTGGGGGAGAGGTTCAGAGTCTACATGCACAAGCTGTGTGACATCTGACAGGCACTAAGACCTGCTGGGCCTCATTTTCCTCACCTGCCCATTGGTCATGATAATTTCTGTCCTTCTGTATGAGATGGTCAGTGTACACAGTGATGGCGTCACCACTGTCCTGACAAGGGGGCTGGGGCAGGGAACAGGACCCATGGAGTGTGCTGAGCAATGGCAGACACTTGTGCGCGTAATGGTATTACCCTCGTCATTACTGCTGCACAACTGGATTCCCTTCTCTCGAAGCACATTCGCTTTATTTTCATTGTTTATCTTTTTTTCCAGGAGAAGTAGCTAGAGACATTTTGTTTGTAAGTTTCTTTGTCAAGCCTCCCAGCTTCTCCATCGAGGAGTTGATGATCTGTAAACAAATGCTTCCATACACAGGGGAGCTCCCCCATTTAAAGGCACCTTAGGGGGAGCCCTTTTACAATGAGAATTATTGCCCTGTAATGCTGTTTTTTGGTGAGTTTGGAGTTTTGCTTAGCAAGTTACTTTAAAATGGAGACTGTGTATCCTAGGCAAAGCAGACCAACAGCAGGGTAGATGAGACTTTTCCAAATCCCATAACCTGGTCCTAGCCGCAGTTGCAGCCAGACAGGGCTTGCTTCTATTAAGGACTCAGGGGTAATGATGGGTGATGCTGAGGAAATGGTGTGATGTGTTGGGGAAGAACTTCAGCCTCTATCTTTCCCACTCTGTGATCCGGGGCAGGCTTCCTCAGTTTTTCCACCTGGGAAATGAAGATAGTAATTCCTGCCTGAATTATTGCTTTGAAGATGAAATGAGATGTCAAATGTGCCATGCCTGAGTTCTGCAAACATAGGTTCCTTTTGGGCTCTGAGCTCATTGGTGTTCATCTTTTCCTTCCCGACACAGAGCGCCCAGGGAAAGGCTGGTTAATTCGGCCACTGTCCTGCTTCTCCAGTGTAATCTGGGACTTCTTCTGCATGAGCCTGTTATCGTCCCTGAAGCTGAGGTCTGCAGCTGTTGGAGATAGGCAAAAATTACATGAGGAATGGTTGCAGCGGGAGTGGAAGGCACAAGAAGAATTCAGAATAAAGAAGGAAAAAGAAGAGACAGCTAGGAAACGGCAAGCGGAACAGGAGAGAAAGTTAAAGGAAGAATGGGAAGCACAGCAGAAGAAAGAGAAAGAAGAGGAGAAGCAGAAGCTACCAGAGAAGAGAGAAAGAGAGGAGCCTGTGCAGAAGATGCCGGAGCGGGCTGAAAATGCGATGGAAAATGTTGCCACATGGCAAAACCCAGAACCACCTACGGACTTAAGAAGAATGGAGAAAGATCAAGCTAATTGTCCATTCTACAGTAAAACGGGAGCTTGCAGATTTGGAGGTAGGTGTTCCCGCAAACACAGTTTCTCGACATCAAGCCCCACCCTTCTCATCAGAAACAGGTTTACGGACGAGTGGAACGGAGCAGCGCTGAAAGGACGACCCCGACCCCGACGCCGGCCTGGAGCACGGCGGAGAGGAGACCTCCCAGCAGTTCCTGGACTTCTGTGAGGATGTGCTCCCTGAGTTCAAGGATGTGGGGAAGGGGATCCAGTTCAAGGTCAGCTGCAACTTGGAACCTCATCTAAGAGGCAATGTGTATGTTCAATACCAATCGGAAGAAGAGTGCCAGGCGGCCCTTTCTCTGTTTAACGGACGATGGTTTGCAGGACGGCAGCTTCAGTGCGAATTCTGCTCAGTGACCCGATGGAAAATGGCAATTTGTGGCTTTTTTGAAATACAATGCCCAAGAGGTAAGCACTGCAACTTTCTTCGTGTGTTCAGAAATCCCAACAATGAATTCTGGGAAGCTAATAGGGACATCTTCCTTTCTCCAGATCGGTCTGGCTCTTCCTCTGGGAAGAACTCAGACAGGAGAGAGGTGGGACGCCATGGCGAGTGCCATGGCAGACGCAGGAGGAGGAGGAGCCCCAGTCTGGCGCCCCCTACCAGCGTGGCTCCTCCTACCAGCGTGGCTCCTCCTACCAGCGTGGCTCCCCCTACCAGTCTGGCACCCCCTACCAGCGTGGCTCCTCCTACCAGCGTGGCTCCCCCTACCAGTCTGGCGCCCCCTACCAGCGTGGCTCCTCCTACCAGCGTGGCTCCTCCTACCAGCGTGGCTCCTCCCTCCTACCAGCGGGGCGCGGAACCCAGAGGAAAGGAAGAGTAGCTACAGCGGGAAGAAATCCCACAGACGTGTGGCAAAAAGTCCTGAGAGGCACAGTTCTCGAAGCAGAGAAAGAAAAAGGGACCGCAGCAGGGGCCGGGGCAGCCAGAGCAGGAGCCACCAGAGCCGGAGCCGAAGCCGGAGCCGGAGCCGGAGCTCTAGGTCCAGGAGTCATGGCGGGAGGAGGTCAGGTAGTAGGGACAGAACTATCCCTAGTCCCAAATCTAAATAAATCAATCTTGTTTTCAAAAAAAAAAAAAGAAAGAAAAAGAAAACAACCTGAGGTCATTGGCTTGAGTGCGGGCTCATCTGGTTTGAGCACAGCTCACCAGCTTGAACCCAAGGTCATTGGCTTGAGCAAGGGGTCACTCGGTCTGCTGTAGCCCCCTCACGTCAAAGCACATATAAGAAAGCAATCAATGAACAACTAAGGTGCTGCAATGAAGAATTGATGCTTCTCATCTCTCTTTCTTCCTGTCTGTCCCTATCCCTCTCTCCGTCTCTCTCTCTCTCTCTCTCTCTCTCTCTCTCACACACACACACACACACACACACACAAAGCCTCTCCTGCAATGAGTGCAAAGCAGTTATAAAGGCCTTCACTTCCAGGAAGTCTTCTCTGATTAATCACACTTTTCCCCAATGGCACCATTGCTTTTTCTTATTTATATATTTTTAAAAATTAAATTTGTTGGGGTGACATTGGTTAATAAAGCCTTTTCTTTAAAATCCATACCCTCCTCTCCCTCATTTCTTCCCGTTGCTTTCTTCAGTTATGATTTTCTCCCTTGCTTGTTCTCATTTGCTGCTGCTTTCTTCTATGCTGCTACTTTCTTAGGTTTCCCCTTCTTTCTGTACCCCTCCCCCTTCCTTCCTGTTTCTCCCCCACCCCCTGACTTATTGCCCCCCCCCCCCAGTTCTACCCTGAACTTCTCAATCTGTGTCACAGAGTTGGGAAGGCGAGCTCAGAGGCCTCTCCCTCTGCGGCCTCTCCTGAGTGCTGCCACGCTGAATTGCCTGTGGTCCTGTCCCATTTTGCCCTCTGTGGTCAGGATTTGCACAAATGAACACCAGGCCCCAGCTTGGGGGGACCAGGGCACTGAGACCTGGAGTGTTATCTTCTAGCCCAGCCTGCTACCCCCTGGAAATACGCCGCTGTCTTGCCCAAACGACAGAAATAAAAGAAATACGGGGAGAGGGCCGGTATAGGCAGGCCCCGCGGTGCCAAGCGAGACTTTACACCAGCCTGTTCACCAGCCACCTCGAGCTGGGCTAATTAGAGGGGCCTTGCAGTCCCTGTGGTAATTTGCTAAAATGGAAGAAGTTGATTTTCTCTCCTTTTCTGTTCTCAGGAATTCCAGTTTTAGGCTCTGGCAGTCTCTAACCACCACTCCCTTCGGCCCTCTGGGGAGGTGTTTGCTATGGAAATATGCAATTAATATTGCAGCGATCATAATTGCTAATTATTAAAACAATGCTACCCCCTTTTCCTGGCCTAGTTTCATGTTTAAAACCATTTAAATAACAGGGAGGCAAGAAAAAAAAAGAGGAAAAAAGTTAAACACCAGTGTTGAACTTGTGCAAAAGCCAGACGAGAGGGTCCGTGGGTTGCCCAGGATTTGTCCCGGTGTCTGGAAGGCCGGTGGTCTTCAAAGCCTGTCGCTCAGCCTCCCCTGGAGCCATCCATGTGCTAGATACAAGTGGGGCACAAATTGCATTTTGGTCACTAGAATTTTCTTGGTGACAGAGCACTTTTCTCTTCGTGCTGATCATGGATCTCTACTAGAGCCCCAGCCCCGAGGGCCTCCCAGTACCCTGAGTCCTGCCCACCCTTTCCTCAGCCCGCTTGCTTCCTTAGAGCTAGGGCAAGAGTTGTCTGGACATAAACAGTTGAGTGGATTTGGTGCCTGGTTACTCCAAGGACAAGGTGGAAAAGTGTATCTCTAATGCATAATTACAGGTGTTTCTACTGGCTCTTTAAGACATCAATAACAAGTGCTGCTCAGTCCATATTCTAAGCACAGTTTGCATTATGTCATCCCACAATAAGCACCTTCCAGCACCCTCCTCTTCCCACTCAGCCCACAGAAGCCATCTGTAATCCTCAGCGTGGTATTTGAGAGTTTCGTGACCCAGGCTCAGTCCACTGGCCCAGCCTTCTCTGCCCTGGCTCCCCACCCCCACCGGTCTGGCCGGTTTCGTGACCCAGGCTCAGTCCATTGGCCCAGCCTTCTCTGCCCTGGCTCCCCACCCCCACCGGTCTGGCCGGTTTCGTGACCCAGGCTCAGTCCATTGGCCCAGCCTTCTCTGCCCTGGCTCCCCACCCCCACCGGTCTGGCTGGTTCTCAAATATCCCCAAATGGAATGCTTCTGTTGTTATGTAGAATGTCCTTGTCAGCTTTACTCAGCAAAATTAATTCCTTTTTAAAAGATCCCCCTTAAGTCTCTCTCCTTCCCAGGACAGAACCCTCTTCTGAAAAGGACTCCCCTGTTCTCTGAACTCTCCCAGCAAACAGTTTGCAACCTCGCACCTGGGCAATTTCCATACGTATCTTTCAGTTCTGACTAAATGCTAAGCTTCCTGGGGATGTTGACTTGTGCTTACTGACTCGAGATGCCACATGTAAGTGAGATCGCATGGTATTTGTCTTTCTCTATCTGACTTATTTCTCTTCACATAATGCCCTCAAGGTCCATCCATGTTTGAAAAATGGCAAGATTCCTTCTTTCTTAATGACTGCCTAGTATTCCATTATGTATATGTACGGCATTTTCTTTATCTGGTCATTTCCTAAATGGCTACTGAGGTTGTTCTCAATCTTGGCAGTTTCCTCATCTAAAAATTGGAACTATCTGATACTGTCTGCCACCTTAGGACTGAGAGTGGGTTGTAGCAAAGTGTTCTATCAGGAGTACAGACACGTGCACAGAGTAGAAGAGGGTCCCGAAGGTGGGGCAGGGTTGGGATAGAGCAGGGGTTTGGGGACGGGGCCCACACTTTGAAAGCTGTCGCATGCCCGCACCCTCTAGTTTGTCAGGCAGCGTCTGTCCCACCCCACCATTTTACCCATTCCTCAGCCTTCGCTTTTTGATAAGCATTCTGGGATTCGTTCACCCGTGCAGCAGAGTCTGAGCACTGGCTGTGGGTCGGGCGTCGTGCTGGCTGCTGAGAGAACACGAGGAGGGGAGCATGCACGGCCCTGGGTCCCCTGGGAGGGCCAATTTAACCAAACCATCAAACAAAGCAGATTACAAAGGTGGTGACAGTTACGAGGGAGAAGCAGGGGGCACTATGAGAGTGGACTGAGGAGGGACCTGGGGTCAGAGAAAGCTTCTCCCAGGGACACAGACCAGAGTGGCGATGCCACGGGTGAGAGTTAAGGTGCTGTCCAGGAACAGAAGGCAGGGGTATGTCAGTGGGGCAGGGCAGAGCTAGGGCAGGAGGAGCTGAGGACACTGGACAGGATTGGGACACACTGAGCGGGGTTTGTGGTACACAAGGAGCAGGGCAGGAGGAGCTGAAGGACACTGGACAGGGTTGGGACACACTGAGCGGGGGTATGTCAGTGGGGCAGGGCAGAGCTAGGGCAGGAGGAGCTGAAGGACACTGGACAGGGTTGGGACACACTGAGCGGGGTTTGTGGTACACAAGGAGCCTGGAGGCAGAAGGACTGGGCCCAGCTGGGAGTTTGGTCTTTGTCTTAAGCGCCCTGCGGGTCCACTGGAGGGGTCTAAGCAGGCAGAGAGAGGAGGAGATCAACTTGCCTCCTACAAGCCCACTCTGGCCAAGTGAGAGGGAGAGAGCTCCCTGCCCCCTCCTGCTTCCTCCGTCTGGACAGAACCGTGGGGCTGCTGTCCTTGATCTGGGGCTGCTGTCCTTGATCTGGGTCCAGTTCCACACTCACCCTTGTCCTCTCTCTCTGAAACACTTGAGCCGCGCATGTTATTTTTGGAGGTTCTCACAGATAAGCCCAGTTCTTCCCTTACCCTTGATGGAAACACGACTCTGACCGGGAAGGTCAGTGCTTCGTCCACTCTCATAGCCTCTGGAGGCACCAATCTGCGGCAGCGAGGAGGGCCCTGGGGAGATGGGTGGAGCCATTGACACGGTCATTTCAGGTCTTACTTCCTCGTACGAGAGGCGGCCTGCTGGTGTGGAAAGAGTCCGGGCTTCAGACACTGGTGTTCAAATCTCCCCTTGACCACATGATAGTTGTGTGATGGGGACAGGGGACTTACTGTGCAGGAGACTCAAAGCTGAGCTTCAGATGCTCTTGAAACTGAGAGATGATACAAAAAAAGCAGAAACTTGAGCACACTGAGTAGTTTCACAAAAGCTTAAACAGCTCCGCAGCCGCCAAATGTGGCCACTTAAGCCAGGGCTTTGCCATTGCCGGTGTGGGCGCAGGGCGTGGGGAGCGCAGGGCCCTGGCTCTCTGTAGGAAGGGGGTGTCCCAGTGGTTCTCTGAGGAGCCCGGTCCAGTGGGAAGGCAGGAGCCTGGAGGGTGGCTGTGACTAGGGGGATGGTTTGGGGAGGTAAGACAGAGCTGGGCCTGGGGTACTGTGCACCACAGCTGGGCTCTGGTGGAGCAGAAATGGGAGGACATGGTGGGAAGTGGGAGGTGTAAGCTTGTCATGCTGCTCTGACTGGAGGAGGTCAGTCACAGGCAGTGATTCCTGCCGCCCGTAGCCCCTTGGGGTTCAAGGGCCCTTATAGCCCCAGTACATGCCCCAGTTCCACCAGGAGGATGGCATCTTGCATTGCAGCTGGTGGAGTCAAGGCTGCAGGTATTTTGCCAGTGTAACTAGGGGTGGGCTCGGCATCCTGGCTGGGAGAGGCCGGGGGACGGGGCAGGGACCGCAGGAGTACTATAGGAGCCCTGGTCTGTGACTGGATCTGCTGGTTGCCCACCCTGCTGATATAGTGGCCACAGCTGCTAGCTTGTGGTATGCAGGGGCACCGCTGTGCTGCTGGGAGGGCACGTGGCAAGCCTGGGGACCAGGGGTAGCACCATGCTGTCCACAAAGGGTCTGACCCTGGGCTGGTGTGGTTGTGGTGGTCACGCCTCTGGATGATATTGGGGGATAGAAAGTTACAACCCTGTCTTCTCTACCTTTTCTGAACCCAAATTCACAAAACCGAGGCAGGGAGTTTGCTTTCTACAAAGCTGCCTTCAAAGAGTAAAAGTACGCCTGTGACTGTCTCTCCTTAGAACCAAGGGTCCATTCTCTTCCCCAAATAAAAGGAAATGAAATATGCAGAGCTCTAATAAACCATGAAAGGCTTAGGTGTAAGCCAGGATGCAGGACTTTGAATGGGATCCGGCGGTCTCAGCTGGTTGGAGGTGTATCTATTATATGTCAAGCAATTAGAAATAGGTTTCTATTAACTGGCTGACTGTGTACACAGCTACCAGTGAAATGGAGTGCTTTCCCAGTGGCTTCTGCCAGTAGTTGCACACACTGGAACCAGTTACAAATGTTTAAGAGGTATATGTCTTACATCTGTATGTTGAATATGCACAGTTTTTGCAAGGGTACTGGGGCCTTAGTTATAATGCTAACATCAGATGGTTTCACTCATCATTCTTTCATTTATCCATTCACCCATCAGCTATGCATGCTTACAGGTACTGTGTGCAGATGAAAACAGATAATTAAGTAATACAAGGAAGTAAATAATTGTCACCCGTGTGGCCCTGACATATGTTATGGGATTTGAAACAGGAGGGTTATTTCTGGGGGGTTCCCTGGAGGAGGAGGCACTGAGCTAGACCTTGGAAGATGGGTGGAGATGGAACAAGACACAAAGGGTCAGAAAACAGCAGAGCCAAATGGTGGACCCAGCATAGGGGACAGTGAGGACACAGTGATCTGGGTGCAGGGACAGGTGGGGAAGGAAGAGGAAGACAGGTGCATTGGGGAAGCCATGGAAAAAGAGCAAACCAGAAGATCCAGATACGTGTTCTGCTTATTTTGCTGCCTCACCCTATTTGAGCACAGCCAAGCTATGGATCCTGGGCTTGGTCCTGCTGGCCCAGGCTGTGGTTCCCTGAGGGATGCAGAGTGCCCCAGCCTGGCCTCTGAAGCAGAGGACTCTCCAAGTCCTGCCTGAATGAAGCTGTCTGGCGGTGGGTGGTGGGGAGCACGGGCGTCCGGGGCTGTGCCCTGCAGAGCCAGAGGGCTTGGGATCTGCAGGAGCCTGGTGTTAGCTCAGCCTGAGAAGGACGTCTCCATGACAGACAGCTGTGTCCAGGCAGGAGCTGGGCGGGCCTCTCACAGGTGGAGGTCGTTGTCACATTGCCTAGACACTGAGACCGGAGGGAAAAGTCTGGGTGTTCCTGGACTTGCCTGTCTTTGTTCTGTAGAAGAATGACCAGCAAAGGGTGGGGCAGTTCCTGCAGGGACTGGGCACAGGGCTGCTCACACGACTGCACAGCTGTCTACTATACAACTGCATGGACACCCTTCATGTCCAACAGCGCCTCTGGCGCCCGCCACGGTGCAGTCCCAGCGTCCTCGCACGGCGGCCCCTCCCCCCCAAGGAGAGGGCTCAGCTATCTCGGAGGAAATGCCTGTCTGCACACAGCTCCGAGGGGCAGTCTCACCAGTGTCCAGACACACCCCATTCTCTTTAGGCTCTCCTCAGCATCTGGCATCAGATGGGGCATGGCCAGCCTGACTCCATGTTTTTCTGGGAGAAAACCTGTGGCTTTGACCTGGGATAACCCTCTGGGATCCCTTCCTTCACCCACAGCGAGGTAGCCAGGTGAGATACCAGCCCCAACCAGTAGAAGAGGCGGTGGTGGGATTTGGGGAGAACAGCAGATGGCCCAGCAAACTAGACAGTTAATCCAACCAAATTACGGCAACAGATGTTTGAAGATGTTTGCATTCAAATTCAAACTGTTAGGTCTCTTGGAAGAGCCAACCAGAATGGGGAAGTTTGGTCTCCCTCTTAATTAAAACAAAACAAAACTAAATAATCATTTTTAAAAATCAGGCCCTGGTACCACGATGTCAGGGATCATCCACCAGCAGTGGTGGAGACTGGCCGCCTGTTGGGGGGTTGGCCCAGCCCTGGGGGGAGGGGCGTGCTGTGGGGGTGGGGCTGAGGAGGAGGGTCAGCTGCCCAGCAGGTGGGGGAAGAATCAGAGGGCGGTAATGATGTGCGGCTGGGAATGCCCACCAGCGATGGCCAGGCCTGCACTCAGTGTGTGTGTGTGTGTGCGCGCGCGCGGGGGCATAGCATCTCGAAGAGGGAGCATTATTGATGCTCTTGCCTCAGGGAGGGAGAGCCGATAATGGATGGTGGAAGGAGGATGAGCTTTGTCATCAAACAAGGGGGCTGAAAGATGGTCCGCTGGAATGCTATCAGTCATTCCTTGATCAAGATGTAAGACTCTCAAGGTCTTCCGTCTCCTCTCTCTTTCTCTTCCCCGCCGCCCCTCACCCTCCTGGCTCAGCTCTCCTTCCTCCCTCTCCCTTGATCCCACTCTCCTCCTCTCCCTCTATACCTCCTCCTGTCTTCCCTTCCCTCCGTTTTATTCTGTCACTTCCTTTGTCCTCCTTTTTCTCTTTTCCTTCTCTCTTCCCTTCCCTTCCCTTCCCTTCCCTTCCCTTCCCTTCCCTTCCCTTCCCTTCCCTTCCCTTCCCTTCCCTTCCCTCCCCTCCCCTTCCCTTCCCTTCCCTCCCCTCCCTTCCCTTCCCCCCTCCCCTTCCCCCCTCCTCTCCCCTCCCCTCCCCTCCCCTCCCCTCCCCTTCCCTTCCCTTTCCTTTCCTTCCCTTCTTCTCTCTCTTTCTTCTGTCTTGTATTTTCTCTGACCCTTGGGGCCTCTCGTTGTCAATCCCCCGGCCCCATGTGTGGTGTAGGTAAGAATATTATTTCAAACCAAACTACTTAAGTGATGCTTTTATTCCCAGCCATTAATTCCCCTTGTCTTGTCTTTCCCCTACCCCACAGATGTTACTGAAAGCATTTCGGAAATGACGGAGTGGGTTGAAGGAATCCAGACTAAAATTTTGTATTCTTAGCAAACTCTCAGCTTCTCTGGATCCTAGGCGTCACACCAATCTGCACCCCTGTACAACCCATGCTGGGTGGGTCACTGCCCTTGCATCCCTGCCCTGTACTGCCCCAGACTGAGTGCCCTCTAAATAACAAGGACACCGAGAACTACTGCTGACCTCTTCCCTCCAGACGGGGGCTTGTATAAACAAAAGGGGGACATTGTCACATTGGTCTTGAGCTCCCTTCCCACATTTCATGTTTCTCTGCATACTGTCTCCTACACCCAGTCCCTTCCTTTGGTCAGCAAGCTTCAAGTGACCTTTGGCTCTTTTATCTATTGCTTTTATCTTGATGCTCTCAGAAAAGTGCATGATACCAGTGCAGTGTTCGAGTGGAGTTGCAATGGTGGAATTTCAGGTGTCACTGAGCAGGTGTGAGAGGCATTATCTAGGACAGGAAGTCCTCTTGGTGCCCTTGAAATCACAACACATAGGCAATTCAGTTTACACATAGGAATGATCTTTGTTTGCAAATTGGACATAGAATAACATCTTTTCAGTTTTAAGACAAAGAGTCAATCCTAGCCTAATTCGCAAGAGGTGTATAGAGCAGGGGTCCCCAAACTTTTTACACAGGGGGCCAGTTCACTGTCCCTCAGACCGTTGGAGGGCCGGACTATAAAAAAAACTATGAACAAATCCCTATGCACACTGCACATATCTTATTTTAAAGTAAAAAAACAAAACGGGAACAAATACAATATTTAAAATAAAGAACAAGTAAATTTAAATCAACAAACTGACCAGTATTTCAATGGGAACTATGCTCCTCTCACTGACCACCAATGAAAGAGGTGTGCCTTCCAGAAGTGCAGCGGGGGCCGGATAAATGGCCTCAGGGGGCCGCATGCGGCCCGTGGGCCGTAGTTTGGGGACCCCTGGTGTAGAGGGATGGTGTGCCCCAGACTGTGCCAGCTGCCGGGTCTCCTGTGTGCCTGTAGACTCCTTAAACAGCAGCATGATGCAGGGACCTACACCCCATCCCGGACACATTTATTGAGTGCTTACTATGCAGGCACTGTGTTAAGTGACTTACTTACAAGAGCTCACATGTCTCAGATATGAGTGTTATTAATCTTATTTATTGATAAGGAAACTGAGGTCTGACAAGGTTAAGTAATTTGCCCAAATCCTTCTACCTTATTAAATGGCAGAGCTGAGATTTCACCCCAGCTCAAATGGACTCAAGAGGTCATAACCCTAACACCTCATCCTGGTTTCGGAGAGGCCCCTGCCTTCACCTGCAGAACAGAGCCAGGCTGTGGGGACTGGGGGGTCATTTCAACACTGCTCAGGTATGCTGGCGCTGGCTCTTAAGGAAGGCATCTCTTCCCAACTCTGTGTTCAGTCCCCTGGAAACCTGAAACCTGCCACTGTGGGAGATATTTATACTGTGGAGTTGGCAAACACTATAAACCAGGGCCTTTCTTTCCAAAGAGCCAGTTAAATGTTACTAGCCCACTGCTAATTCCCACCTACCTCTAGGTAAGGTTGTGGCATCTGCATGGACATGGGTCCTAGCCTTTGCAGGGTGGAGGGCATGAGAGATGGAATGGTCCGTCACTTTAGGAAATTGACTCCCTGGCCAGGGCAGCAGGGCCCCGGTGTGGGGGTGGAGCCAGGGAGGTGGTAGGGGAGGGCCGAGGGAACTGGCTTCCAGAAAGATCAGGTGCATTAGCATTCCCCATGGAGCCACAAGTCTGGCTAATGCCTGTACCTAATGCCTGATGGAGCAGCCGCCCAGGCCCCCTGGCCCCAGCTTACGTGGTGGGATGAGAAGGAGCCAGGGACACTGGTGATTACAAAATCAATGAGGACAAAAGGAGAGGTGGGTCAGACTTAGCCAGGGAGCCGAGGGAGAGCCCCGACGGGCCCCTCGCCTGTTCCTTCTCCTCTTGGCGTCCATCCTGACAGAACTTTCTGCTCTGAGCAGGCAGGTGCTGAGGCTGAGGGGCTACCTGCTCTGCCCTGTGCCCCGTGTGGCAGAAGTGATGCCTCGGGTCCGTCCTCAGAACACCCACCTGCAGCGCTGTTGAGAGGATGGCGGCTCGCCAGGTGCGGGCTGTGTGATCAGCAGGGAGGGTCCCTGAGGGCTGGCGTGGGGCTCCTGCCAGACTCGGCTGCTTCTTCCCGAGATGCCCCCGGTGTGGGGAAATGTGAACGACCAGCTCTCTGGGAGGAAAAGCCCTGGTCCAGCTGTGGACCTAGTCTAAACTCCCCCAGCACCCCGACCTCCAACCTTCCCTGAAAAACTGCTCAGTGCCCACCGCTCCTCCCACCTGTGATGGTAGGTTCTTGGCTTGGAGCTCCGTGTCCCTGTGTCCCTGTGTCCCTGTGTCCTCCCCCAGCACATCTTTGTTAACTAACTGCAGGAAGGAGCTCAGGGGGAGTGAGCGCCGAGGAGGAGCAGAGGGCGATGTGGCTCAGGGAGGGCCTGGGGAGGACAGTACCTGGCTGAGGGGTGGGAGCGGGGCTGGGGCCCCGAGCCGAGGCCGGACATATTTCCTGGGGAGTCAAGAATGCGGTGTCACCTGACCAGGCGGTGGTGCAGTGGATGGAGCGTTGAACTGGGACACAGAGGGCCCTAGATCAAAACTCCGAGATTGCCAGCTCGAGTGCAGGGTCACTTGCTCTGCTGTAGCCCCCCGGTCAAGGCACATATGAGAAAGCAATCAATGAATAGCTAAGGGGCCAAAGCGAAGAATTGATGCTTCTCATCTCTCTCCCTTCCTGTCTCTCTGTCCCTATCTGTCTCTCTCTGTCACCAAAAAAAAAAAAAAAAAAAGAATGCGTTGCCTCCTACAGGCCAGAGTCAGGGCACAGCAGTCAGGTCAGAGGGAAGCTGCTGGTGCTGGTCTTGAGGCAGAGCGGAGGCCGTGCAGGAGGAGGTGGCTGGGCTGCGGCGCTGGTAGAGGCTGTACTGGGGGGGGGGGGGGGTGGCAGGTTGAGGCAGGAGAATTCGCTCCACAGCTGAGCAGGGACTCTGGTCAAAGACAGGTAGCTCTGTCTTGGCGTAGGAAGCCACCACCTTATCTAAGGGGACCTGGACTTGGAAGCCCCTCTCAGGCCCTGGCAGCCACACATGGCTTATTGTTTATTTTCTGTCTGGATAAAGCGTCGACCTGGAAATGCTGAGGTCGCCGGTTCGAAACCCTGGGCTTGCCTGGTCAAGGCACATATGGGAGTTGATGCTTCCAGCTCCTCCCCCCTTCTCTCTCTCTGTCTCTCTCTCCTCTCTCTCCCTCTCTGTCTCTCTCCTCTCTAAAAATGAATAAAAAATAAAATAAAATAAAATAAAATGGAAAACTATTTTCTGTCATTACCATGCAAGTTCCTTGAAAGCAGGGTGTCCTCGTTTTACTATTCTGACTCTTTTGTATCTTTATTATATCAATTATTCCCGTCCCCTGCATGGATTAACTCTTTTTCCTCCCTAGAATATAGCCTCCATAGGGCAGGGGCTTAGTGCTGGCTCAGCATTATGTCTCTGAACAGTGCCTGGTGTAGAAAGGGTGCCCAGTGTAGATTGATGAGTGGGTAGATGAATGGACGATGGACGGATGGATGGATGATCGATGAATAGATGGACGGACGGACGGATGGACGGATGGGTGGATGGGTGGGTGAGTGGGTGGGTGGATGGAGGAATAGACGAATGGAGGAAGGGTAGATGAATGGGTGTTCTCAGAAAATATCCTGAGGGCTGTTGGTGACATTGGGTGTGGATGTAAAGTCTTGAGTTCTCTCTCTTAGAGGAAGTGTGTCTTTATTTCTATTACAAATTCCAAGCCTTGAACATTTTCTCAGTGCCAACACCTCTAAACGAGCCAGACATGTAGTCATCATATCCCTGTTTAAAAAAGAAGGAAATTGAGTTGCAGGAGGTGGGAGAGTAATTCAAGGTCATAGAATCAGCGGGTGGTGGGAGTGAGTTTGAGACCAAAAGGCAGCAACTGCGCTAGGCCACAGGCTTCTGGTAGTTGGCAAGCTGGGACCACAGGAAGGGATTTAAACATCCCCATGGCAGGCATATGCAGGTTCCCAGGGGCTCTTATAATCATGCCTAGAGGGCTCTGTCTGTGTGGGGGGCCTTTCCAACTTGGACCCAGCAGCCAGCATGCTCAGGAGGCCACCTTCATAGAAGTACCCCTCCTCTTATAATTGGTCAATTACCATTCTGATTTGGAAGTCCTCCTGGCCAGAGGCTGACAAGTCCACTTCTTGGCCCTTTTCTGGCACCTTGGTAACGTGGCCATGGGGTTTTATGGTTTGGTGAGCCATAAAACACCCTTGGTGCAGTGCACCTTTTACTGACTTCAAATTGCTTCTTGTCATCGGAGGTAGGGGGATCATAAAATGCTGGCTTATTAGTTTTCCTGCAGAGGTAGCTGCTGAGAGAGGTGTGGATATCAGCTGGAAAAAAGGAGATAGCAAATGCCTTCTCCCTTCCCCTCCAAATATCAAAAATCTCAAGGACACCTTATGAGTGTAGCATTGGAGGTAGCTGGGTCTGTCCTTACCTTCCCAGCTCGGTTGCTTAGTGAGGACAGGAGGCAAAACCTTACAGTAATCTACTGAAAATGCTCATCGACAAGACTTCCCACTGACAACTCTAAAATATGTTGCTCCTGATGAAGCTGTGTATTTGTGTTTGTGTGTGTTTTAATGTACTTTCTCCATCCACTAGAATGAAGGTTCGGGGAGGCAGGTGCTATCTGTTTTGGGCACTGCTGTGTCCCCAGTAAAGCCTGACTCAATCTGTAGTTGTAGACTCAGTGACAGTGAATGAGAAAAGGACCTGAAATTTGCCTCCTCCCCCAAGCTCAGCTCTCACTATTGTCTAGAAAGCGAAGCTCTAGCCAGTGGACCCCAACCACCATGGTGTTTCTCCTCTTCCTGGCAGAGTGGAAGTAGGAAACATTCTGAAGTGGCCAGCAGTCTGCAGTGGCCATGAGATGAATGGGCAGGTGTTTTAGAGGTTGCCCCTCCAACACAGCGATGACCCAGCAGACACCATGGTGGCCCAAACTGACAAGGCCCACTAGTGCTCAGTGGCTTCTGTAGGTGGGCCAGGAAATCCTTCCAGAGCACCTCCTGCCCTTCTTATGCCTCACTCCCCTCCTCCATGTCCCATCAAGGTCCTCTGGGAGCCACGAGCCCAGCCAGGCTGCCACTCTGGGTGGCAAGAGCAGGATACAGAAGGTGGAGACAGTTCTGTCTGACCACGGCCTAGACCTTGGTGGTCCCCCTTTAGGGCTCCATGAGGCTCCAAAAGAGCCTCTGACAGTTGAGCACTTCATCTGCAAGGGTATTCAAAGCTTCTACCTTCCTATGGCCATTCCTTGAACCCCACAAAGTGCCGAACCAGAAACTTATCACATGCATTGCTCCTCCGGGATGTGGCGTCTTTGCTGCAGGAAGTCACTGCTGTCCCCTGCTCAGAGAGCAGAGCTTTACAATTAGTGACATAGGCTGTAAAGGCTTCTGTCTCCTTCCAGAGCTCGTCCCCTGGGGATCAGGGAAGGAGTCAGGAATGGGTGTGCCTCCAATTCTGTGTACAATATTGTCTGTCTGTGGATTTCTGTGCACACGTGCAGGAGCCCAGAGTTCTGCCCAATACTCAAAGGGTTTCAGTGGCCAAAGAAACAACCGAGAGACTGAAGATCACCATCGCAAGCCTAACAGAGTGCCTACCATGAGGCAGGTGCTGTGTCTCTCCAGGAGCTCACAGCTCAGGGCAGGGATGCCTCTGAGGGGTGACTGTGGTCTGGGAAGCAGGGGAGTCCTTGGGCAGCGGTGGGAACTTAAAAGGTGGACAGGAAGTTGGCTGTTTGGAGGCAATTACTCCACCAGGTAAAGCTGTGAACCAAAGTAAGGAGGAGAGAATAAGTAAGCCATGAGGTTGTGGAGTATGGGTTGGCTAGGCCAAAGTTTAGCAAAATCAATTTTAACTGCTGGTCTGTGACGGGCTCCGTGAGCTTTGTTTATGCTTTTCCCAAAACCTCTGTTACCCGATCAGTTACAATGAGACCCCATCAGACACACTATAAACTAGGCTACAGGTGGTGGCAGAGAATGCACCTAAGCCATTCATTGCTTTCACTTGTTTAACTGACCCCACAAGGTCCCCCACCACCTTCTTTCCCTCCGTTAGCTCCGTTCCTTGCTGTCCCAGAGCATTAAAAGGATTTCAGAATGCCGAATGATTATTGATATACTAATGAGTCTGCCCAGTGGCCATTAGCCTGCAGACTACTTGGATATTTTTAAACTACTAAAATCAAATCTTGCAACATCCATTATGCCCTGGATGGTATATTGCTGCTGAGGCCCCAACATGCATAAACGCAACTGAGCCTGCATTATCAAACATTTAAGCCCTTAAAAATTGCCCAACCTCTAAAATCTCCTCTTAGGACCCCGCTCTGGCACTGCCCAGGCAGACACTAATCTCCCCATTAAGACCTCTCCACCCAGGCCCCACCCGGGGCCTGGGGTCTGCTTTAGAACAGAGCAACAGCTTTCGGGCGCATTAAAGGATCAGGCCGCTGCAAAGATGATCTTCTTCTCTTCACGGGGAGGTGGGCTGAGTGGGCAGACCAACCAATCACTGTGGAGGACAGAGCACTATTGAAAATAAGTCTGTGTGTCTGCGTTTGTTTGGAGTGGAGTGGGGTGGGGGTGGGGAGTGTTACAGAGCTAGTGTTCTGATGTCCAGGTAGTTGCTTCTGTGGCCTACAGAGACGCTGGGAGGTCTTGATGGGTAGCAGCCAGGGTTAGGTCAGGTCAAGAGGTGAGGTTTGAGCTCCGTGCCAACAATGTCCTCTTCCTTTTTGTCATTGTGCTGTCCACCTTGTAGGGGGAGCTATTCTCAAAATCCCACCTGGGCCCATAGAATGGCAGCGTCCTTCTTTTGTTAGTGTAGGAGAGTGGCTTCTACAGAGGGAAGGTGTGGTTAGTTCTCTTTCAGCTCTGCCGTCCCCTTGATGGGTGCAGTCTCACCTTCTCTCTGTGGTCACTTTATAGAAGCGGGTCCAGCCTACTGTGGGAGGAGACCCACCACTGTACCTGGGACGAGAGCTTACGTGTCTAGTTCAGGAATCCAGAATCATGGAGCAGGTGGTTTACTAAGAACATTGTTAGTTTGGACTCCCTTTGCCTGACTCTTGGGTCTTATTTCCCAGTTGGTGCAGAAATCGTAGAGTAGAGAAGGGTGTTTCGTATTACTCTGACCCCGCTATGTCTTCTTAGGGTCTAATTAACACCCTCTGGCTCCCCATGGAATGTTCCTTTCATCTTCCCTCACTGAGCACTTTCTAGTGTCACAAGTCTTCTCACGTGCTCAAAGCCTAGCCCTCTGTCACTCCTACCCTGGACCCCAAACTCAGCTCAGCTGTTGAAGTGGCTCCAGGTTCAGCCCCGTGCTGGGTAAAGGGGAAAGAGGGGGAAGAGAAGTACAAGACCGGCCGCTTGTGGTCTCTCTGGGAGGCACACTTCCGCAACCCGGACAGTAGTTGATGTTGCCCCTGCAGTTAGGAAGGCTCCTGAGCTTCCTGGCCCCTTTCACTGACTGGTGTGTGGGATGCTCACAGCGGCTGGGGGGAGGGAAGGGGAGCTGGCACAGAAGCTGACACCCTTCTGAGTGAGCGTTCATGGCTCTGCCTCCACCCACTGTGTGGCTGTGAGAAAGAGTTAATATTTAACTTGTCTGAGCCTCAAGTGTTTGGTCCTTTTCAGATTCTGGTGACGATAACCCACAGAGAGCACAGGGCGTGTAGTAGACATTTGTAAACGTTCACAGCCTTCCCATCACCTTTCTTTGCTGAGTAACCTTGAAAAGTGCCACAGCCACTCTGTCCTCAGTTTCCATCTTTCTAATTGGTGTTTATGAGGTAAATAAAGCAGAGTTCACTGTGATGGTGGTGGTTTTGTGAAGATGGAAGGGCAGCATCATGAGCTGTGACACACAGGTGAGGGCAGGTCACTTGTCTGAGGCCACAGGGGCCTCAGGGCTGGAGCTGGGGCTCAAACCAGGTGCCCTGACAATGTTCTACTCTCACCTTCGGTTCTGTCCGGGCGCTAGCTCTGAGGTCCAAGGAAGGACTCCAGCGCTGAGGTAGCCCGGTGCCGAGAGCACTGGGCGGGGAACCAGCTCCACCCTTCTGACACCTGGCGCCCACAGGCCTTAGCCGGTGCTCAGGACTCTGCTTTCTCCACCGCCGGACGCTCAGGCTAGAGTGCTTGCTCATCCTCGCTGCCTGACCTGTTGGAAATAATTGTTTCCACTGGCACCTGACTCTGCCTGCTTCCTCTGCAGGTTCCGGAGACCTGGGCTCCACACGCCGGCGCTGACTGCCAGTCCTCTGAGTCTCCGTCTCCCTTTCCTTGCTTCCCCCTCGCCTGCCCAGGCTTGGTGTTCAAGTCCTGGCGTAAAACTGTTGGTGCATCATTCTTCATTTTTAATTTTTCTTTTGTCACTGTAGGGAAAGGCTTCCTCCTTCAGTTGCTGATTTGAAATCCTTTCAGGGCCTGCAATGCCGCCTGGGGTGTCCTTTGCTTTCTGCGTCCCTGGGCCTTGCATAGGGATTACAGGAGAGGGAAAGAAGGAAGGAGAGGGGGCAGGAGCTGCAAGCCCAGCCAGCATGCTGGCCTCGCCTGTAGACAGGCTTGCAGGTGAGTGATGTGCAACGCAGGCCATCTGCCAAGGCAGTAACCTGCCCTCCGGAAGTGGGGAGTGGGTGGGCTGACTTCTCTCTTCCTGTGGGTCTCTCGTCCATGGTGCCTGTGCTCACCCCTCCTCTGGGCAGAGGGAGGCCTGGGCACTGTGGTTTACTCTCACCCTTTGGTCTGCTTCTGCCTAGGCTAGGGGTGTCTGGGCAGGGAAGGGGTAGGATATTGAGAAGGCAAAATCTTTGCTTGGTGGTCGATAGCCCCCACGTGACCTTAGGTGCAGAGCTTCTAGGGGTGGGGCGTGCTCCCTGTCCCAGCGTCCTGCCAAGTTCCCCTTTGTCATTTTTCATGGCTCAGGCCTCACACTGGAGTTAAGCCGGGCTTAGACTACCCACCACCTAGCAGTGTGACATCTGTGAATGGATTTCTAATTACACATATAAATCAGCATGATTGGAAATTCTTGAAATTTTATTGGGAAGGAAATTTATAGTGATTAAAACCAATTAATTTGAGCCTCCTATTAATCCAGGCAGCGGGGTTGGGGCTGCCACGCCGCTGTGCCTCCTGAAAGCCACGGGGTGGGGTGCGCCCGATCTGGGGCCACTGGGGGCGCGTGCTCATTTTTCAGGTTACGAATGCTCATTCCATGTTTTAAATTACACCCTTGCCCCCGGCCATGTATCTTGTTTTGTGTCTAAAAATAGAGTTCTGGGCTTTCACTAAAGATTCAGAAACACTAAAAGGAATCTTTTTAATCAAAATAAAGAACCCTTTTTAATTACTCAGCCTCCCTCACAGTTGGAGGTAATAATTGTCGTGTGCTCTTAAGTAGGGCTGTTATTAGATTTCCCTGGGGCTCCTCTATTTTCTAGAAGTTAGCAATGCTGGCTGTTGAGTGCCAGAGAAGAAGTCAACTCTCATTTCTTTAAGTCTTTAATGTCAAGATCAGGTGAGGGAGCTCACCTGGTCACATGGAAATGGGCAGGAGAGGAGTGAGCTACGGTAGATACCAGGTCTGTCTTGGGGAGAGACTCCTGGTGGTTTCACACTGCAGGCCAGATCAAGTTCAAATTCCTCCATGGCCAGCCACCTACCTCTTCCCCGTCTAACTCCTTCTTCCGAAGACCCAGCCAGGACCCCATGCTGCTCCATCCAGGCCAGGAGCTTTCCATTTCTACCAACTTATCCCCAACTCTGGCCAGGTGAGAATATGCCTGGGTTAGTGTTCAGGCTGCTGTAAGAAGGTACAACAAACTGGGTGGCTTAAAACGACAGAAATTTATTGTCTCCCAATTCTTGAGGCTAGAAATCTGAAATCACGATGTCAGCAAGACCATGTTCTCTCTGAAATCTGTCAGGGAAGATCCTTTCTTACCTATGCTAGCTTCTGGTGTTTTCTGGCCATCCAAGCATTCTTTGGCTTATAGATGTAGCACTCCAATCTCTGCCCGTGTTGTCACATGGCCACTTTCTTCCTGTAGGTCTCTGTCTTCTCTTCTAATGAGAATGTCAGTTATGTTGGATTAGGCCTCATCGACTGACTGCATTTTAACACATTGTGGACGGATCACGAGAATTCTCGTGTTTTCATATTACACAGTGTTTTACAAATATCATACTTTAAAAAGATGTTAGTTTGTAAGGACATGTAATAAATAACTTCACAATGCAATAGGTATTTAATTTTAAAGCATGCCTTTAACATTTATGTAAAACGTTTTTTTGTATTCATTCAATAGAAACTTATCTGGCTACTGGGTAAAGCTAGCAATAAAACTACTGGTCCGCAATGTGTTTAACTTGATTGCATCTGCTAAAACACTATTTCCTAATAAGGTCACATACACAGGTACTGGGGGTAGGACTCCAGCATATCTTTCTGTGGTATATATGTCAACTCTTTATTAACACGATCTTTTGTTGACAGATCTTTGAAACTGTAGGATTGATTTCGGTTCAAGTGTGAGCAGTCCTTATAACACCAAATAATGTTTGTTAAACATCTGGGTTTTTGTTGTTGTTGTTCCTCTGATGTTCATCAAAGTCTTTTGACTCTGTTTAATGTGAGATCTGAAATTAGGTCCCTGTTCTTTGCTCCAACCCTCTCCCTCTGACACTTTTACTTTTGTATTGTGTGACCAATTGAGACCAAACGCCTCCTTTCTTTTCTTCCTGGGCACACAACTGAGCTGCAGTTCCCAGCCTCTCTGCAGTTGGTTGGGGTCATCTGCTTTAACCTGGCCAACGGAAGGAAAGGAGAAGTGTGTGCGCCACTTCCAGGCCTGGCCTCTACAACTTCCTATATGATCTTCCATGCAGTTCTTTTTTGGTCTGCAGGACTTGGTGGAGGACTTGGAAAACTAAATAAATAATAAAAAATCATTCTTAGATGGAAGGATCCTGGCTCCTTGGGTCACTTCATAGAGCAGACACCCACCTCTACTTCCTCATTACCATTTCTGTCATTCACTGTGACAAGAGCAAGAGATCAACACTGTTGACAAGTCACTGAGATTTGGGGGCTGTTTAATAAAATGGTTAGTCTATCCTGACTAATACACAAAACCAGGGATGTTGACATTTTCATCCTGTGCTGTAGACCCAACTGAACCTTCCATGCAACTGAAAATTGGCACTAAAGTAGGAAACAGTGTTTACATCCATGTGACCATGTATTCTGCGCCAAAGAACAACCAGGATTACATTTCTCCTGGCTGTCATTGAGGTCCCATGGATTTTCCATCAGCACATTAAAATTGTGCTACATGTTAGCTTACTTCTCACTTAGAGCATTACTCTCTTGTACAGCTTCCCTACGACCCCCTGAAGTTTCTATTTACTATCTGTAATTTTTCTTGTAAAATAATTTTGTTATATCCTCAACTTTTCAAAAATCTTTTTAATTCCACAATCTATTGCAATCTACTTCCCCACTCCCACTTTCCAAGTTTCAAGAGACCTCTTTTAGAAAGACTATTGGGAGGCAAGTTTTCTGAGTCCTTACTTACCCGAAATGTCTTTATTATACCTTCACTCCGGATCAATAGATGTTTGAGTACAAAACTCTTCATCTTTCCTCCAGAACTTTGCCACATTGCCCTGTTGTCTCTTCTGGCACAGTGGTGTGTGAGAGCCTTCTTCCTTTGTTTGTTCTTTTCTGTAAGCTCCCAGGATCGTTTTTTGTTGGTGGCGTGCTGAAATCCCACAGGGGGGTATCTAGGTGCAAGTCTCTTCATTCATGGTACAGAGCCTGTGACCTGAACACTGAGTCCTGCCTCGGCTCTGGGAAATTGTCTTGTATTATCTCTGATAATTTCCTCATTTCATATTTTCTGTTCTGTCTTTGTCAGATACCTAGTAGTCAAATATTGTATCTCCTGGATTAGTCTTATATGTCTCTTGTCATTTCACTCATTTGTTTTTGTATCTGTTTAGTTTGTTTGGTGTGTGTGAGGGGGTCTATGTTCTGAGAAATTTCCTCAATTTAATTTTTTGTGTCTTTCTACTTTTTAAAAATGATACAATTTATATTTCTAAGGACTCCCTTCTTTATTAGGTTTTGTAATTCTTTTTCATAGCACTCTGTTCTTTTTTTGGGGGATGTAGTCTTTATTTTTGGCAACTATGTTCTTAGTTTATCTTTTATTTAAATCAATTTTCTAATGTATTAATTTCTTTTTATTAAGTGAGAGGCAGAAACAGACTCCTGCATGCAGCCCAGTCAGGATCCACCTAGCAAGCCTCCTACAGGGTGATGCTCTGCCCATCTGGGGCTGCTGCTCTGTTACTCGGCAACCAAGCTATTTCAGCACCTGAGGTCAGGCCATAGAGCCATCCTCAGTGACTGGGGCCAAATTGCTCAAACCATTTAAGCCATGGCTGAGGGAGGGGCGA
This sequence comes from Saccopteryx leptura, assembly GCF_036850995.1. Lineage (NCBI taxonomy): Eukaryota > Metazoa > Chordata > Mammalia > Chiroptera > Emballonuridae > Saccopteryx > Saccopteryx leptura. The sequence goes on from NC_089513.1 coordinate 21,984,870, forward strand.
AGTGTGGGAGGGTTAGAGAAGCAGATGAGCACTTCTTCTGTGTGCCCTGATGGGGAATTGAACCCGGAACTTCCACACACTGGGCTGATGCTCTACCGCTAAGCCAACCGGCCAAGGCCAATTTTTTTTTTTTTTGTATTTTTCTGAAGCTGGAAACTGGGAGAGACAGTCCAACAGACTCCCGCATGCGCCGGACCGGGATCCACCCGGCACGCCCACCAGGGGGCGACGCTCTGCCCAACAGGGGGCGATGCTCTGCCCCTCCGGGGTGTCGCTCTGTTGCGACCAGAGCCACTACAGTGCCTGAGGCAGAGGCCAAGGAGCCATCCCCAGTGCCCGGGCCATCCTTGCTCCAATGGAGCCTCGCTGCGGGAGGGGAAGAGAGAGACAGAGAGGAAGGAGAGGGGGAGGGGTGGAGAAGCAGATGGGCGCTTCTCCTGTGTGCCCTGGCCGGGAATCGAACCTGGGACTTCCTCACGCCAGGCCGACGCTCTACCGCTAAGCCAACCGGCCAAGGCCAATTTTTTAAAATAGTATTCTGTTCTTATTAAATGGATAAAATGTGCTCTTAAATCTCTCCAATGATTTTTCAAAATGAAAAAGTTAAATATTTTCTGAATCATCTCGATTTTCTCAGGGAACAGTATTTCTGCCTGTTTCCCTCCACGCCACCGCTCATCTTCACGGCCTGACGCTCCTGGACACGCCATCCATGCCGAAGGAGGCCGCTGTGAGTTTCTCCTGCTGGGAGTAGGTTTTTCTCCTCACCCCCCAAGTGTCTCCCTTGAGTGTGAATGTGACTTGAAGCTTCTTGTGTGTCAACTCCGCTGGCACATTTTAATTTTAAATGCCTGAGCTGAAACACCCCATCCCCAGTACACACACGAGGGCAGAATGGTTTTACTCTGTGGTCCCCACAGGCATGTCTGAAACCTTAGTAGTCTCTGGTCAGGCCATTCACGGCCCAGAGGAAAGCACCACTACAGTATTGTAGCATAGAGATGCTTGTGGGTAACCGCTTGGGAGGAAGGTGGAGGAGGGCGGGAAATGGGAGGTGACGGGTGCCATGTGGTACGTGGTTCTAGAGGCCTTCACTTAACCTCCTTGTTTTCAGTCCCATTCTCGTTTGTGCTGTCACCATTAGTCAGAGGGACACGGAATGATGAGACATATTTTCCCAGGCCAGCTGGAATCCGCTCCTGCAGGCTCTTTGTGGCGTGTTGGTGACCTTTAGCTTTCCTGGCCTGTTTCCTCCAGCATCAAGCTTTCATCCACATCTGTCCCCTAGAAATTTATTCGACTTTCTTGTTTGTCACTCTGCCTCTTACCCCACTACCAATTTGTTCAACATTATAGGTTTGTTTGTTTGTATTTTCCTACATTTTAATTTCAGTGAGAGGCCAGAAAAGCAGAGGAATGAATATATACACTCAGGCTGCTATCTTGAATCAGAAGTAAAATGTTTTTAGTTTTCTTTGTGTGTGTGTGGTAATAAGTGGGTTTGATTTTGCAACCATAAGAGCCTGAGTAATACACCAAACCTCTTTTTTTTAATTTTATTTATTGATTTTAGAGAGAGAGGAGAGAGAGAGAGAGAGAGGCAGATAGGAAGGAACCAGAGTATTTAGTTGCTTCTCGTATGCGCCTTGACTGAGCAAGGCCAGGGTTTCGACCCTGAGACCTTTGCGTTCCAGGTTGATGTTTTATCCACTGTGCCACCACAGGCCAGGCTGCACCAAATCTCTTGCTTTTCAGGTTAGAAAATAGGACCCAAAGGATTGAAGTGTTGAGGTCACTCCTCTACTTTCTGTCTTGATCCTGATCTCTTGGGGCTGATGTTCATGGCAAGTGGAGGACATGGTCTAGATGAGGGGTCCCCAAACTTTTTTCACAGGGGGCCAGTTCAATGTCCCTCAGACCGTTGGAGGGCCAGACTATAAAAAAAACTATGAACAAATCCCTATGCACACTGCACATATCTTATTTTAAAGTAAAAAAACAAAACGGGAACAAATACAATATTTAAAATAAAGAACAAGTAAATTTAAATCAACAAACTGACCAGTATTTCAATGGGAACTATGCTCCTCTCACTGACCACCAATGAAAGAGGTGCCCCTTCCAGAAGTGCGGAGGGGGCCGGATAAATGGCCTCAGGGGGCCGCATGAGGCCCGCGGGCCATAGTTTGAGGACCCCTGGTCTAGATAAAGGGAAATTTGAATTAGAAAATAAATTGGAAGAAAATGCAGCAGGACTATTTTCTTTTTTTTTTTTTTTTTTTTTTAAATACTTTATTTATTGATTTTACAGAGACAGGAGAGAAAGGGGAGCATGGATTGGGAAGTATCAACTCATAGGTGCTTCATATTAGTTGTTCATTGCTCGCTTGTTGTATGTGCCTTGGCCAGGGCAGCCCAGGGTTTCGAACCGGCAACCTTGGCATTCCAGGCCGAAGGTTTATCCACTGCGCCACCACAGGCCAGGCAGCAGGACTATTTTCAAGTACACATTAGTTCAACTAAACTAATAAAGTACACAGATTTTTTTGAGGATTTGCTATAATGTAAACTTTTAAAAACCAGAATAACTGGGAAACACCATCTATGTATTTTTTGCAGGTAAAGTAAGTCTTTTAATGTGCTTTAAAGTACTTCCTTTTGGGGGTCAGTCAAACCTACTCCATGCACTCTTACTTGCACCATTTCCTGAGCATGGTTGAGCACGGGTTATCTTCTCACTGTCTCACAATCAAGACTTCCAGTGGGGGGGGGGGGTGTGGACATGTATGATTTCAGCCTATTTGTTAAGTCCCCAGGTTAGCAAGGCAGGAAAGGCGCCAAGGGTTTACTTCAGTCTATAGGACAGAGACGTCCCATTCCAGTCCAGGAAGCAGGGGAAGGGAGAGTGGGGACAGCTCAAGACAAAAACATGCCTCCTTCCCCCTCGTCTCCCTTTTAATGCCCATTTAAATCCCTCCTTCTCCAGGCCAGGGCTCATTATCCTCCTGCCCTATAACTGGGAAACATTTATTCACTCTAACGTGTTAGGGCTTTCTGTCTCCCCACCCTGGGGCGTATGCAAGGACAGCCTAATGTTTCACAGACATGAGCTGATGAAGGTAAAAATCCCAGGCACCAGTGAGAGGGATAATTCCTTTCTGAACTGTGTCCTGCCCTTAGCAGTGGGCAAGGTCAGGTCCGCTTGTAGATGTGAACCCATTCAGGAGTCCCCCTAAGTAGATGATATCATTTCTACCTCTGTATCTTCCACCAACCAGTGGGATACCTCTCATCAGGCTCTCCTTGAATTCAGTCCAGGTGTTTGACCAGGAAGGACCCAGGAAGGTGGGGGCTATGCATTTGTTATCCATGTGTTCATGAGAAGAGGATCTAACGTTTGATGAAGGCCTAATGTATGTCAGGCTTTGTGCTAGATGTTTTGTGTATGTGATTTAATTCTCCTAACAACCTTGGAAGGTAGCTATTACCCCATTCTCCAGATGAGAAAACTGAGGTGCAGAAAAGTTAAGTAACTTACCTAAAGTCAGATAGCGGCAGGATCTAATCTCCCTCTGTCTAGTTTCCAAAACACCTTACACATAGCAGTTCTCAGAATACTTTTATTAAACCAAATCTAACCAAATATTTCATAATGTGAGGCTGTGAAGCTGGATAAGGCGGAGAGAACTGGCAGAGAACCATCCCTCAGCCCTCGATCCCTGGCCTCCAAGTCTCTTTAACCAGACCTGTGATTGCTCTGGGCTTGCTGCAAGGCAGCGCATCTAACAAAACAAACACAGTTTTCATTTCATAGCCAAGTAAACATTTCCCCCAAGCGATTAGCACCCAGACAGCTAACAATTACCCCACATGACACGATTAAAAGCTGACTATGCACGTTTATGGAAAATGATTATTATCACAATATTAGGAGCTCATTCATCCACAAGAGCACATGTGAGAACATTCCAGAGGCAGCGTAACACTGTGTGCAGTGCATGCTCACCAGCTTGGAAAGCCGGCCTGGCTAGGGCCATGTACCCCACAGGGAGGGTGCCGCTGGGCGCGGACAGCTATGCTCCAGTGTGAGGTGTGGCTTTGCACACCCGGGTTCTTTCTAAACACAGCAGCAACACACACACACACACACACACACACACACACACACACACACACACACCCCTCTCCCAGCAGGATTTAAGAACGAAAGTGCTTGATTTTCCCCCAAATGTCTACTTCCCCCAGCGCTGAAGTTCCCGCCCTTTAGAGAACTTTCTGAGGTCAGGTCACTGGTTAAACCACTGATGGGGCCTTCAGAATGCAGACAGACACTGGGGTCTACTGACGCACATTCATTGTATAGTGAGCAGGGCCTTGAAGGGTCAAGGTGTAGAGTAAGAGACTCAGGGATCCGACTAGAACAGGATTGTTCAGGCCAAAGGCCCACCTGGGTCTTGAGAAGGTCCTGGAGCAGGGGTCTTGGGCACCCAGGCAGTAGGAGAGGCAACGGACAAGCTCTGGCCTAGAAGTCGTGTGGCCTCATCCACCCATTCTCTGCATTACCATGCCAGTGTAGGGTTGTTTCATGGTTTGTCTTTAATTATAAATCTAAGAGCAAAGCCACTCATTACCATAAGTCTTTCTGTAATGGATTTTTGTTTTTGTTTTTGCCACTCAGAATCCATCCATTTATCACTGTCATGGTAACAAGTGTTTGGTTTTCTTTTCGGAGTTCTGCCCCCGCCTCCATCTCAACCCACATGGTGAGTGGGGTAGGAGACAGTGGATGCAACATGTCATCTCACCATAAAGAGATCATCTCATTTCACTCCCTGGCCACACTGGTTGTCCAGGGGTGGGTCCCTCTAGGGCTTTACCTCAAGTCACCTGAGAAAGGATGTGCTGGGTCTGAACCTGGGGGAGCTGGGGCCTCCATGTGGAGCCAAGGCAGAAGCCAACTCCTGGAGGACAGCAGGCTGAGCTGAGAGATGGCAAAGCTGGGTCCTCGTGGCTGGTCTGAGCTCCTGACTCCGGCTCTTCGCAAAGCTCTCTCAGCCCGTTTCAATTGCAGCTGCCAGTAATTCTCTTTTTGCTTAAGCCAGTGGGATGGGGTTTTCCCCACTTGCTATTGATACACCTTAGTGATCCTCCACTGAACCAAAAAGGGACAGAAAAAGGATCCTTGCATATTGCAACATCCAAGCTTTTGGTACTAAGTTCTGGTTTTGGTAATGTGCAGCCCTAGTGGAGTGGATTGTGGAGAGTGTGAGGTGAGTTAGGACAAGTCAGTTGTCTGCGAATTTGCTGGGAAAGGGCACTGACAACCGGAGCTGCAGCTGGAGGGGCTGAATGACAGAAGGGAGCACTCGGTGATTGGCCCACATGACGTGCTGAAATACAGCAGCTATTATTATCACCTGGCTTTCAGGCCTGCCCTAGTCCTGAGAAATACACCCACACTGGGGTTTGCCTTTCAGAGAGCTCTGCCTGACACGGAGGGCTGAATCCTAGAGGTAAAACTTAAGGCGCACTGAAAAAGTTTTCTTTGGAGGGATGGACTTGGTCAGCTTCCTATGGGCAGGCCACCCAGGAGGTCTGGGGGGCTCCTGGAAGCTTCTTCTCTGAGCATCTGGCCAGGTGTGGAGGTCTACCCACACTCCTGCTCAAGTTCTCACTTAAAAGGTGAATTTGCTGATATGATCTGTATGTTGCTGCTGCAGAAAACCAGTCCATGCATGCATGTGTGTGTGTGTGTGTGTGTGTGTGTGTGTGTAGTGTGTGTGTGTGTGTGTGTGTGTGTGTGTGTGATCTTTTTTAAAGAGTGAAGTATATCTTACACAAATCTGATAATCGTCTCGAAAACCCTGGGCTTGCCATTTACATCCCTCAACTTAGTCTCCCCGTGCGTCCAGGACAAAGATAATGGCTTGTGCGGACTTAACGGCTTAGGGAGGGAAAACTTAAAACTGGTCGGATTCTGCCCAAATCCTATCAGATTTTCTTCCTTCTCATAAACCTTTAATCAGCATCACACACTCACACACACTCTCTGCTTCTTTCCTCTCGATCAGTTTAACAACATACCAACAGTATAAAAGTCACACATGCCTACAACTGGAAATACATCAGAAATGGGCTCCAGTATTGGCCACCAGGGTATCTGAGGGCAAACTTACTCCTGGGCCCCAGGCTAAGGATGGAATAAGGGGTCACTGGGCTCCCTAGTTTCATGAGCTAAAGCCCTAATCTCTCTGTTCACTGCTATTCAAGGCAGCACAGGTCCATGGATAGGCAGAAGTCTGTTTGGACCCAAATATTCATTACTAAAAATCTTCCTCCTTCCCTCTGTACATCTAAAGCAAAGGCGTTCTGAATATTTTCAGTGGAGAACTCCTCAATTATCTTACAGCAAAAGTCTCTTTATTCCAGGGACTACCCATAAACAACCAACCGAAGTATCTGCACTATTGGACAGTACTTTACCAATAAAATGTCACTAAATAGAATCTTCAAATAACCAGATTGCAATTAGTTCTTATCTTGAATAGTATATCATTTTGGGGAGCAATAGACAAATCCAACTACAACTAGAAAATAATTAGGGGCTATGCTTATCACAAATACAACTAAAAATAACCCAGTACCTTTCCAGGCTCATCAGGAACGAATACTTGCCCATACTAATCGATCTCCACCTCTAGCCTAGACATTGAGAACTGACCTGGGGCTCTGGGCCCTGTGCTAGTCAGGGTGCTCCAGAGAAACAGAAGGAATAGGATACCCCCTCCTCCCCCACACACACTATAAAGAGAGATGTTAAAGAATTGGTTCATGCGATTATGAGGGCTAGCAAGGCTGAAACATGCAAAGGAGGTCCGCAGGAATCCATTGATGTTGCAGTCTTGAGTCTAAAGGTTGTCTGGAGGCAGAATTTTTTCCTTCTCAGGGGTCTCAAGCCTTTCTTTTAAGTCCTTCAATTGATTGGGTGCGATCTGCCCACATTATGGAGGATAATATGCTTTACTCAAAGTCTTCTGATTTAAATGTTAATCACATCTTAAAAGCACCTTCATAGTAGTAACACCTAGAGTGCTGCTTAACCAAACAACTGGGCACTGTAGCGTAGCTAAGCTGGCACATAAATTAACCATCACAGTCTTCATATTTCTCAGACAGGAAAGATGTCATGATAGTTCATTGCCAAAGCCAAGAAGTGAACACAAACGCTTTAGAAATATTTCAACACCAAAGGTTAAATTTAAAAGAAGTTTTGGGTCAATAATATAAACAAATTAACAACTCTTCACAACCATCTCTACCCCATCTTAGTCTCCCACCATTCTATAGACAGCCCAGCCATTTGAGACACACAGAACTGATAAAATTCGCCGTTAAAAACAGCAAACACAAATCAAGAATCTACCCTGGAAACTTGTCTTCTGGGAGGGAGACTCAGACAGTAGAAGTAGATCAGCTGGAATAATCATTTTTAGTGCTTTTGTGCCCAAGCACTTGGCCAGGCATCACTCTGTGGAGCAGACACTGTTGTTGGCTGATCCAACCCCAACTTACCCCTCTTAGCCAACTGCCATCCAGGAGTGGCCAGGGACATGGGCCTAATCATGATTGAAGAGATCTTGTTTGTCCTCTTGAGTTTCCAGAAAAGCCTTTGATTCCCTTTGAAAGAAACATTGGGCACTTCTGGATCCAACTAAGATGGCAAAAAAACCCCACATGAAAATGTGTCATTAAGGAGATCAAAACAAATTAAAACAATGAGATAATACTACAAATCTATTAGAATGGCTAAAGTAGAAAAAACAAACCAAAAAAAAGTGCCCAAACCCCCAAAACTGACCATACCAAGTGCTGGTGAGGATTTAGAACATTTGGAATTCTCATGCTTGCCGAAGGGAATGCAGAATGGGGCAGCCACTCCGGGAAACAGTCGGGCAGTTTATTATAAGTTAAAAATATTTAATCTTATCTTGCAATTCTGTCCTAAGTATTTTTCTTAGAGTAATAAAAACTTTTGTTCACATAAATATCTCTGTGTGAATGTTTACAGCAGTTATTCGTCATTCTCAAACTGGAAACAAACCAAATGCTCTTCAATAGGTGCCTGAATAAAGAAATGGTGGCGCGTCTACACAATGGAATATATACTTTTTGGCATAAATGGGAATGAACTACTAACATGTGCAACAACCCGAATGAATCTCAGAGGCTCTATCCTGAGTAAAAGGAGCCAGACTTAGAATAATTCCACTTAAATGATGCTCAGTAAAGGGCAAAACTATAGGGAAATAGAACAAATCAGTGGTTGCCAGGGCTTAGGGCTGGTGGTGGGAAGGTTTGACTACAAAGGGGCACCACAAGGGTACTTTTGGGAGGCGAGTAAACTGTTCTCTGTCCCAATTGTGGTGGTGGTTGCACAGTTCCATGTATTTGTCAAAACTCACAAAACTGCACATCACCAACAATAAAAGTATATTTTTCTCTTTGTAAGTCACAAAAAGTAAATTACAAAAAGGGAACCATTTATCTATTACTGTCCTTTGACATTGTCCCTTGTTTCATCCTTCTTGTCCTGGCTAGAGTGTGGGTGCAATGGTTGGAGGTGCTACTGTCATTTAGGGACTAAGGGGAGAAACTGAGGATAAAAACCAGCAGGCCAAGGCTGGTGGAGAGAAGATGTAGACAGAACTGGGGTCTTTTATTGCACTGATGAGCCCTGGACCATATTCCTTCTGAGGATGATGTCCCAAGGGTGGAAGCATCCATACTGCCTGCAGGCAATAAGAGGTTACACCGTAGAAAAATTAAAACAATAGTAAAACCAATCCACAGTGAGGCTGTCTTTTGTGCCAGCAACCTAAACAATGCCAGTGATAAAATATTTTGTTAATCTAACTTCTGAACAATTGCTTGGTTACTGTGGAGTTTTAAGTTTTAAGAACATGTATGTAAGTTACAATTGGTCACCAATGGACACATATGGACTGAAATGAACTACATATGTTTGTTTTGAGAGTAAACAAGAGAAGTCTTCTCTAGATTCAGATAATTTTTAAATGAAAATTCTGTTTCATTCTTTCAAATGTTAAACACACCATTGGAAACTCTGAGTGGTCAGATAGAATGACAGAATTGAAGCATCCACGTTCGGATTATTTCCCTTCATAGTCAGTGTGCTGTCCTTGTTTATTTAGAACCTCCTGTCAGCACAGGGATGTGCACGAGGCCTGGAGACTTGGACTGTAGTCCCGACAAGATAAGATGATTCTGAATGTTATGAACTTGCTGGGTATTCTCTGAGTTAACTTGCATGCCCAATATGATGTTCATTAAAACATATGTAATAAAATATGCTAATTGGAAATGTATTGCTGCAAATACTTTTGTCATAAAGAGGAGTTCTCAAAAATGCCCCATTGCAGTTGTCTCATATGCTAGGTAGGCCCTTGACCTCTTGTGAGATTAATCCACAGACCTTAAGCCATATTAAACAGGTATTCTGTTACTTGTGGGTGAACTGAAGCCTGTGTTTCTTGCTTTCATGGGTGGTGCTGCAGGTCCTGGAGGAAAGCAGCACAGAAATAGAACCCATTAAGTGACTCCATACCATGGAAACTCGCTCGAATGCATCCTGCACCAGGGCAGGGCACATGGGCTCTTTCCGGTTGGGGGATGGCTGTTTGTGCTTCTCTTCTGTGTAATTTGCTTTTGCAGATGGCAAGAGTTAATTGGAGGAAGGATTTTTTGTGGAGAAGTTGATCTCTATGATGATTCAAGTTGAAAACAGAATTCTAATATAGAAAAATTTATAGTGGAAAGCAGAATTCTAATGTGGAAGAATTGAACTTGCTTCTCAGGTACATTGATTTTTAGCACAAAAATGTATAGGAATGGAGTGACCTATTGGAGCTGCTCCTAGAGTACAGGGCAGATGGCCATAATGGTCTGGTGTCAGCCGTTTGTGTCGTGGAAGAAGATGGGATATGCGGGGGGGGGGCTGGCCGCATCCCCTTCCTTTCTCATCCCTGCACTGTTATCTCCATTAAAGCCAAGCTGGCCTGTTGTTCATTCCTTCCTTCTGTAACATCCACTGGGCTTCTCTGTGTTGATCATCGTGCTAGTACCGGGGATGTGATGATGTGGCAAAACCCACATTCTTATGGGAAGAGAGAAAGAAGCAAAGATTCCCAAGAATCATAGTATAATTATCTGTGTCAAGGGCTATGAATGGAAGTTAAATAGAGCTGGCAGAGAATAATGGAAGCACTGGCTTAGTCTGCAGGTTTGGCAAAGCTTACAGAGGATGTGGTGGTCCTCACAGGGCCAGGCCGCTCTTATGGTCTGCCTGCTCCGGAAGTTACCACCACATCCCCTGTTTTTTTAGGGGAGTTTGAGAAGGTTCTGTCCTTTGCAATTAACACTAGAGGGAAGGTTAAGAAATGAAAACTGTTCTGAATTCAGAAGTATCACATCAAGTGCAGGTATTCCAGGCATCAAGAAAGGATATTTTTGAGGGAAGGTGGCCTCTCATTGCTCTTCAAGTAATATTGCCAACTATAAGGCCATTACATTCTTGAGTCAGGAGATGCTTGTGAAATTTGAGCAGCAGAGCAGTGGCCCCTGCTTGGCAGGAGGGCCGCCTTCAGTGCTGGAGAGGTTCCTGCTGCGTCCTGGTCCAGGAGGGAAGGATGGCATTAGTTCCAGGCCTGCACAAGAAGGGAACGTGGGGCTCCCAGGACCCAGGCGCAGCCCTCTGGCCTTCCGGGAGTTACCCTGTGTTAAAATGCATTGGCTGTGAGTCAACATTTCCCTTGCAGTGGGGGGTGGGGGGTGGCTGGAGGGGGGCTCTGAGCCTGAGTTCCTCATTCTCATTTCCTTTCCAGGACCCGGATGACAATGACTGGCAGGCAGCTGTGAATGACAAGCACTGATAATAAGAGAGGGGATTTGACAGTGGGGAAAACAGCTCTGGCTGGAAACAAAGCTCTTAGCTCTGGGGCCCTGTGAATAGCATCTAGCCACATCCAGAAGGCACATCATGGGGCAGGTGCAGGAAAGTGCTTGCAGGTCCCAGGTAAAGTGGAGCCCGTGGTTGAGGCCAGCAGTGCAGAGAGGGGCTCATATAAGGGAAGAGGGAGAGTGTGGCTGGCAAGCCTGCCCTAGATGACTCCCAGTGTGCATTGCCAGTCCCTGTCTCTCAGGAGTCCCCCTTGCAGCCCCCAGCCCCCACCCAGGACAGGAGCAACTATGATTTTATTTTAATCTGACCCCTGGGTTGGGAATTTGAAGAGCTGGGTCCTGTTTCCAAATCTGTGCTGACCTGCTGTGGAATTGCGATCAAATGCCTGGGCTCTCTCAGGCTCAGTTTCCTCATAGGAAAACGGAGGGTCAGTCCAAGGAGCCTGAAGGTCGCCCCTCGCTCCACTGTGCTTTGTCCTGTGCATTTTAACCACTGTTGATTCACTCTTACCTGCCTCTTTGTGACATCGCAGCTGAGGAGGGAAACAAGGCCCTTTGCCATTTGGCTGACGGGCTTCCGTGGAAGAGAAGCCTCCGCATTTGGGGCTGGTTTGTGAACGCAGAGTCAGGCTCCCCTTCCTGCCTTGTCACACCCAACCCGAAACGTACTCAGAGCTGGAGTCTCAGGCGTTTTATCAGCCAGGTGAGCAGAACTTCCCAAGACACTGGCCACGGAGTTGAGACTTCTACTCAGACTGGATTCTGACAGCTAGCTAAAAGCTAACGAGATGTCTATAGTTTCAGGATCTTTGGTGAAATATTGAGAATGTGGTTTTTTTTAAAACTTTTAATTTTAATTAAGTCTAAATAATCTAAAATCTTACAAAGGAGAGTACAGAGAGAGTTTCCTTATACCCTTCACCCAGTTTTACCTAATGTTGACATCTTACCTAACTATGGTACATTTATCAAACTAAGATATTAACATTTGTACATTACTATTAACTAAACTACGGGCTTCTTTTGGATTTCCCTATTTTTTCCACAGATGATCTCTCTGAGTTCTAGGATCCAAACACTATACCATGGTACATGTCATCACTCTCTCCCCTTAGTGTCCTCTGATCTGTGACAGTTCCTGTCTTTTTTCCCCACTCTGTGACCTTGGAATAGTTCTGATTACACATTTTGAAGAAAGGCCCTCAATTTGGACTTGTCTGATGTTTTCTCATGGTTAGACTGGGGTTTTGGGTTTGGAGGAGAATACTGCAGACGTGAAGTACCCTTTTCATAATATCAGAGGTACGTGCTAGCAACGTGGGCTAACACTGGTCGTGTCAACCCTGATCACTTGGCCCAGGTGATGTTTGTCAGGATTCTCCATTGTATGGTGACTATTTCCTCTTTTCCATTTGTTGGAGGTTAGAGTGAGTATTTTTTATGCTTTGAATATGTTTGGGAATATGAGTTCCAAATCCAGGTCCTAATCTAAAAAATTGCTCCTGTTCTAAGGGATGTGATTCTCTGAGACTGAAATGTGGTTGTTGTACAAAGTGCTTTGGGAGGTACAGATGGGTCTTCAGAAGTGCCCCGAGCTGAGGTTTCGGGGAGGTCAGAGTGGACTGAAGCAGCGGGGGTGGGGTGGGGTGGGAGGAGAAGAAGTGGGAGGGCCGGCGGGTGACTGAGATAGAGAAGCGTGCCTGGCTGGGTTGGAGGAGCCACTGAGGAGGGAGCTGGAAGAACAGCAGGTTTAATGGGGCCGGCAGCACATCCAGGGAAGAGAGGACGCTATGCAAATCGGTGTTCTCCATACTCTTTCCCGCCCGAGTGGTTGCGTAAGGCGCTCACCCTGGTGAAGGATATAATCTGGGGCCATGAAGGAGGGAGGCTGGCTAACTGGCAATGTGTGGCTCTTGGACACATGACTTTGACCTTGTGGTCAGCTTCATGGCTCTAGGTGGCCAGGCACCCCATTCAGGCAGCTGTCAAACTGAAAGGGGTCTGCTCTGGGGACTTTGCATAGCTAGCCAAGTCTCCCTGTGGCCTAAGGAGGTCAACACTTGCCATTGATCAGAAGGTCATCTCACAGCTGCTGCAAAGCAACCAGGGGCCTGGGGAGCGCAGAGTGTCCAAATGTCTGCTGGGTATGGGTTCATAGGTGTATTTTGGGGGGGGCTTATCCCCTGTATTAACCCATTTTATTCATCAGAGGCCAGGCATCAAGCTTTTATTCCAAGGGGAAGGCTCTGGGTCACTTTTGCTGCCTTCTTCAAGTCACAATGACTTTTAACAGGCAACATCTGACAGTGCGGAGCCCCTTGCAGCCCTGGGTGAAATTATGATAACAAGAGAAAAAAGCTATTACTGCCACCATGCTTTCATTATGCAAATGATATTAAGATAGGCTGTGTGGATCGCCCCTGGCTATGCTATAATCTCCATGCAGTGATTATAATGTGTCAAACTTAGTCATTTTGATTATGACATGTTAATTACATGCCATCCTCATGTAGACATGAATATTGCTCCCCATCAGACAAAACACAAATAGGAGCTATTGTTACTTGGTTAGTTGTGCGTATGTGTTTTAACTTTTTTTTATTAAAATATTTAGAAGATATATAATCTTGCAGACTAATTAAATACCAGTCTGCTCTGTGCTCCGCTAGGTGGAGAGGGTACATGCAACTAAATTGGACGACTTCGGTTGTATTTTTGTGCTCTGGGTACCATTGGCAAAATGGGGTTTCCTGGATAACAAGGAGCTTGACTTGTTGGGGATTGAGGTGAGAGGGGGTGGTTAAAGGCTGGGAGAGTGGGATGTCAGGAAGCATTTGAAATCTCCAGACCCAGTGTGGCTTGGAAGAAAGAGTGGAGAATCATGATCAAGTGACTGATAGGGGTGGCTGAGTGGAAGGGTGCCTGCAGACCCTCAAGTCCACCTCTCCTTTCAGAGATGAGGAGATTCAGGACCCAGAGAGCTGAAGGAACTTGTCCAGGGTCACTCAGCCAGGTTGAGAAAGAGCTGGGACATAGCATTACACCATGCCTCTGTGACTGGGGTCACTATTTCCCTCTGGCAATGGGAGGGTTGATCTGGCCTTAATAGGAATCACCACATCTCTTCCATGTGACCACTGAGAAGGGGTTCTCTGACACATTCGTTCAGGAGTCAGAACCAAGTCTAAGCCCCCCAGGTTAGCATCCATGGTCTTCCATAATCAGGCTCCATGCTACCTGTTTTTCAGGCTTATCTGCTAATATTTATCTACCATAACTCCTTCTATAAAAACGTTTTCTATTCATCATCCTCCAAATACCCCTTCAATCATGCTCAAATGTCAGTGGGATGGGCCAGATGATCTCTTCAGATTCCTCCCAGCTTTAAGATCCAGGAGTCCAGGCTCAGTGTTTATAGCAGTGGAATGCCTAGTGAAGGGTGAGGGCAGGGGGGTGATATCTCTGGCACATCCTTCAATGTTACTGAGCTGAGGAGGGGAGATCCCTTGAGGATGGAGTGAGCAAGAGTAGAAGTCAGAATAGGCTAGGTTAGTGTCAAGGTCAATAGTCAGGACAAGAGGCTCACTGAGATCAAATGGCCAACATCAGAGGAAGTCGTGGGGTCCCGGAGAGTTCTTTCTCTGAAGATGGTCTCAGATGTTCATCCTGGGTCCATCTATTAGCCCCTTTCCCTCCCACATTAATGCTTTCTTACCAATCCAAGCTCTTTTATGGGGAGGACCCACGTAAGCCTGTCAGCCATAACTCAGTCTGAAGCTGAGGCTTCGCCAGCCAGTGGGCATGGGAGGTGAGCTCATCTACATTCGAGCTCCTTGGAAGTCACCAGGGGTTGTACAAATGGAAGGGATTATCACTGAAATATAATTTCAACAAAGATGGCACAACGCTCTGTTCTGCTATGATGAAATGTGTCATTAAATATAGAAATAGATCAAACACCTTCCCACTAAGATCCTCTGGTACCAAGTATCTAGGTGAAAAGCTGAATATCTGTGAGAGCTCACAAAATGTGAAGGAGGTGGGAGGGAAAAAATCCCTCACTAGGGAGATGTACTTAACTAGACTTATAAATAGCCTGATCACAGCTCGTTTGATTAATTTGGGGAAAAGGAGTAAAAGTGTTTTGCCAATTCATCAGATTTCATGCTTTCAGAGCAGTTACTAATGTAAATATTAGCATCCAAAATGAACAAATTGTCTTTGGTAATTAAATGCCCTAATTTACAGGTTCCATTAGCAGAGATGATTTTTCCATGAAATTAACTTTTCTCCCCATTTCCTTTTCCCTGCCCTAACATGATCTGTATCAGTGGGTGTGTTTGCGGAGAGGGAGTCGGGTTTGCTCTCTCATGCTCTGAGTGCACAGGGCTGAGTTAGGCCCTGGAGACACTGCTCAGAAAGTAGGATGGTGTGTGCCCATAGGGAGCCTAGCCTCCATTTGTGTGGCAGGGTGAACCTAACCCTGAGAAACGGCTGTCTGGGGACCGCTGGCCTTGCCCTGCCTGTGGTGTGGGGTTAGGAGCTCTCCCAGTGACTGTGAGGTCCGCCTTCTTCTGCTGTCTCTTCCTGGATTGCGACCTTGCCCTTGGGAATGCTGCACTGAGGGCATGTGAGCATTGACATGGACCCCAAGGCGGGCCCCAACTGTGCAGTCATCACATTGGGTCTTTGCAATACCCCTCCCTTTCAGAATTTCTCTTATCCCACAGGACTCCCCTAAGGAGCCCAAGACTGTGCCCTACTGCTCAAACTCTCAGTTGACTACTGTCCACCAACTGCCAGCTAGTGGCTGCTGAAGGCCTGCCCTAGCGAGTTCACTTTGTCATAGGAGCTGGACATTCGAAAGCTGGCATTAGCTTTAACCAAAGTGGTGGCCAGCTGTCCTGTCAGAGTGCGGGTGGGGGCAATGCTTGGACAGGAGGGCCTGCCTCGTACCCCATTGTCTTATTTATTCAAATGGCAGTCCTCTGTCTCCTGTCATCCTTTCACAGGCTGGGACAAGGGTGTGCTGAGTGAGGCACCGCGGGAGTAAAACATAAGAATGTGCAGGGTCAGCATTTGCAGGCCCCTGAGGGTGTGTCCTTAAATTTGTACCCTAGGCACCTCACTCGTCTCAACCTAGTCCTGCCCTCGCCTTTCAGTAGCACCAAAGGAGGTGGCAGAGGCATCAGCGTCCCCATCCCTTACTGGTTATTCCACTAATACGGGGCTTGGCAAAAGTAGGTCTACAGTCGTTTGTATGGAAAAAGACATTACCTAAAAGATAAATCATAGGTAAGGATATAAAATAATAACAACAGTAATATGAAGAAGACAAACAATACAAGTAAATAATACAATAATAAATAAATAAATAATACAAGAATAAATTGTGTTTCTCATACAACTGTACACCTATTTTTGCCCGCCCCTGTGTAAGCACAGAGCCTGGACTTATGGAGCTTAGAGTAGGGAGGTACAGGAAGTCAACTCTGGTCCAGCCCTTGACCTCTGGGGATGAGACAGCGAGGGCCCAGCGATGTTAAGAGACTTGCTTAATTTCAAGAGACTTGATTAATTTCCCACACCTGCGTAGGGCGAGGGGCGGAGTCCGGGGGAGCTGCAGTCCCCTGCTGGAAGTGAAATTTGAAGCTTGACATCTAAAGAAATTAGAAACATTTGCTTTTTTTTTTTTTTTTTTTAATATTCCAAAGTTGGTATTTTAATTGCATTGGAGATCGGAAGAAAAAACTTTCTAAATGTGAAATAATATTTTAAATACATTCTTGAGCCCAGGGAATGAATTGCTTACTTCTGGCTTGATGATGATAGGTGTTGACTGGGACTCTCCCATGCCCCGTGCACTGGGGGCTTTCTCCTCTGCTCCTCACATCAACTCTGCCCTCTCCTTGAGCTTCTCCAGGTACAAAGCACAAGCTACCCACCCGCTAAGATAACTTTGGAACATTTATGATGGGCTATTTCAAAAGGTACCAAATTCCCTGATCTTATATCCGAACCACTTAACTAGATCATCCTGTAAAGAGAAAACGCGTTAAAAATACCAGTTAATTACTTTTTTTTTAATTCCCAAGACACAAATAAGTCCTAGTTAACTGTCTTTGCACATTTATATATTTAGACATCAGAGTATGACTCTGTAGCAGTCACGGTGAGCCAGCAGGCATTTAAGTAGAGGACAGCTGACTCAATAAGGTAAAGAGACTGGCTTCCTCAGTAGCTTAAGGACACATGCCACCAGTAGGTTATGCTAGAAGACCCTGGGAAGAAAATCTTTGACCCAAGGCTTCCCTAGTAAGTCTTTTATATGGAGCACATACCACTGGCCCAGATAATTAGTGTACCTTAATTAGAAGTGTCAATACTAACAAATATTTATTAAGCCTCAGTCCTGCCTTAATGTACCAAATGAGAAAATATAAAAGCAGGTTCAATTTACTTCTTGGAAGCAATTTGCATTCAAAAAATTCCAAAGACTTTAATATAATACAATTTTGGGGATGAAAAAAATGATAATCCCTTTTTCCCTCTCTGCATTTGGACTTCAGAGCTGACAGTATGACCAAGGCCTTTACTGGAAGGATCCTCTTAAAATCCATTCATATCATAGCAACTATGTCAGACTTGGTTTGTGTGGACTTGTCCAGCATTTATTTTACTTCTAGAGAAATATTTTGTCTTTTTTTTAAAACCCAGAGTTACCTAGTGGTCCCAATTGTTTGGAATCAAGTATGAAATTGAAGTCTTTGAATGAGTCAATGATAAGTCCCAGGCAAAGTAGGTTTCTTCCTTTGATACCTGAAAATTCAAGTCCTTTATCAATGGCAGAGCCTCTTCTGTCCTATCTCAGAACCCAAATCCCTTTATTTTTTCACCACCGAAGGAAGGCTGGTTATCTGGCTTCTGGATAATCGGTAGGTTAGAACAGGTAAAGTTCCTGTCAGAGGGCAGGCACTGGCTATAGAAAAACATGACAGGTGAAGGCCCAAAGGAGGAAGACAGGACAGTTAGACAGCAGACATGAACTCAAAGATGGATGGGGTTAAGAGAGTGGCAGACAGCCCTAAATACTTTCTTAGCTTTTGAAGGAATTAGTGTATTACAGTTCGGCACAAATTCATTTACTTACACTTTTCATGCAAAGACCATATAAGTACCAAAGAGGTGCCAACTATGAGGAAATGGAGTACTGTGTTGGGTAAAATCAAAGGTGTTCTGACTCTCTTGTGCAAATATTTACTGGGTACCCACATGGAAAGCCCATGCTGACATTCTGCATTCTCTGAGTCTATTTCCAGGTGCTACAAAATAAAAAGCCAAGTTTGTATTCAGTTTAGTTGATAAAGAAAGGCAGGGAAGCCTAAACTGCATTAGAAAACTTTCATCTCGCTGGGCATCACTAAGCAGGTGCTGGCCTCGTCAGGGATGAGCGCCCACGGAGCAGCTCCTTCCCAGGGGGCCAGGCGATGAGGCGCCGCTGATAGCTGGTTCTTTCCCGCAACCCTTTCCACTTCCCACTATAAGGGGAAAAGAAGTGCAAACGGATCTTCTCGACCCAAAATATCCTAAAAAGCTCCATACAAGTGACAGGATGTCAAGACATAAGTAGAACCAGCAGCCCTATGTTATCAGTTATAATTCAAATTCGACACAATTGACTTGAATTTGGCAAATGAACTGAGCCTTTGATGACATCATGCATTGATGCCAAGGCTGTATCCTGTTCACACATAGTGCACTCCTGCAAGGGCACTGGCTGGCTCTTACAGGCTACACTGGTCTACACCTGACCTTGGCAGAGAGATGAGTTTTAAAGGAAAGTAAATTTGAGAACTACATCTTTTTTATTATAGGCACAAAGTCTCCCTTCCAAGATCTAAAGCAGGTCTCAGAGTTCTGGGCTTAATCTGAATTTCAATCAGACAACTTACTGAATATTCCTTCCCATTCGCCCCACTACTACCACCAATTTTTCCTCCTCTGTAAATCAACTTGATTATGCTCAGGTCTATACTGAGCTCAGCTTAGCAAACATCGGCTGACAGCTGTAATATACAAGACTTGCTGCTAGACTCTGTTGACTCAGATGCATGAGCTACACTTCTTGCCCTGTAGGAGCCCCACACACATAGATAGGGGTGTGACCCCACAGAAGGGGCACCTGACCAGCCAGAGGGATGAGGAAGCCTTAGCCTCCAACGCTTTTCACTCCCCCTCCGTCACCCTATCTCTCTGTTCCTCTTTTTAGCAAAACTCTTCAGAAGGCCTCTCTCTAATTGCTGTTTCCAATATCTCATCATCAGTTCTCACTTGAATTTACCCCATTTAGGCTTTTGCCTCTCTTCTCCACTGAGATGTTCTTGTCAAATCACCACTTTTCTAGATCTAATAGCCAGTTCTTACCCTCATTTATTCATCCTCTCAGCAGCATTGAACCCAACGCGTCATTCTTCTAAAAACACTTCCTTTCCTGGGCTCCAGCCCTCCCTCCCCCGCACTCCTGCTTTTCCTCCTGCTCTACTGACTGCTGCTTCTCAGCCGCCCCCCTCCCTGGCCCCTTGATGTTGGGTCCTCCAGGGCTGAGTCATGACCTCTACTTCCCTATCTGTACTCCTCCGGTGGCCTCATCCAGTTTCAACTCTATGCTGAGGACTCTAAAAGTTTTTAACTCCAGTCTAAACTGCTCTCCAAATCCAAGACTCACACCTTTTAGAATATCTCTAGTTGAATGGTTTGTAAGCATTTCAGATGTTCAGTATCCCACACAAGGTGTTCATCTCCTAACCCCCAGGCCTGCCATCTTCCTGTTGATTTGGTTAATGATAACTAACACTGTGTCTCCAGTTTGCTCAGGTCAAAAAGCTTTTGAATTATTTTTAACTCTTCTCTTTCTCTCATACCCCACATTTGTCAGCAACTATGTTTATCTTTACCTGAAAATTAAATCTAGAACATGACCTCCTCTTATCACCTCCACTGCTACCACCGAGTCATTGTCATATCTTGCTTATAATAGTGCAATGACCTCCTCTTAATTGGTCTCTCTGCTTCCATCATGCCCCCTTTTGTTAATTGAGTTTAACATAAAAGCCTATTAAAAGCTGACAGATCACGTCACTCCCCAGCTCCACCCCCTTACCCCACATGACACCCATCCCAGAGTCTAAGCCAAAGTCTTTGTGGTGGTCTGCCAAATAATATTCCACTGTATGGCTAGATCACATTTGGTTTATACATTCACCTATTGATGGCTTCTTGGGTTGTTTCTACCTTTTGGTTATTGTGAATCAGGCACTATAAACATTGTCACACAGTTACCTATTTAAGTCCCTGCTTTCAATTTCTTTGGGTATATCCTAGCAGTAGAATTTCTAGATCATGTGATAATTTTATGTTTAACTTTTTGGGAAACTGCCAAGTTGTTTTCCGTATGCAGCTGTGCCATTTTACATTCCAACCAACAGCGTACAAGGATTCCAATTTGTCCATGTCCTTACCAATATTTGTTTTTGTTTTGTTTTTGACAGTCACTCTGCTTCTTGTTGTTTTTCTTTTCTTGAAGCACTCAACCAACCTGTGGCTTGGTGTCTGTCACTTCCTGTTCCCTTTACTTGGAATATTCTTCTCCCACTAATCTGCATAGCTTGTTCTCCCAGCTAAGTCCTTGCTCAAAGGTCTTCACTAAACACCCTACTACCAGACTGCCCTGTCACCTTTTCCTGGCTTTAATGTCTATCCATGGTACTTATCGCTTTCTAACTTACTGGGTAAATTGCTGTTTCTTTATTACCTGTCCTCCGCATTTCCCCACCCTGTGAGAGCAAAGATATCTGTTTTGTCACTGCTCTATCCCAATGCTCAGAATAGTCTCTGATCCCTAATGTAAAGGCACTATTGTTAAAAATAATTGTGGAGTGGATGAATAATGTCTGATTTGGGTCTTCAAGGATGAGAGCTAAGGTAGGCAGAGAGGGAGAGGAGAGGGAAGAGGTTTTCTATGTTGAGGGAACACGTGGATTGCTATGAATTGGATTTGCTTATAGAAATGGTGAGGCAGAGACCCCACAGTTACCCAATGTATCACTAGATTTTCTTTGTTCGCTGTCAGTTCCCACTTGTTTCCCCTGCAAGCACCATGATTTGCCTCTATGCTAATAAGTAACCACTAGAGTCTGCTGAGTTATAACAATGTGGAAGTTGATTGGCAACCACAGCCCAGCAATCTTGTGAGAGAGGAGAAAGTCTATTATCTGTATCTGGGAGTAGACCTATAGATTGCCACCTTTATATTACTGCTGTTACTATTAATATCAGGACTAAATACAGGAACTTTGAGCCCAAGGCTCTCACACAATGTTGCTGCCTCCTGTTGCCTGCCCCTCCCAGCCAAGTTAGAGTGGTCTGGAAACTCCCCTCACCATCTCTATCAGCACTTGGATTTCCCCAAGACCACGCTGATGCCTGCTCTGTGCCCACCCCCATGCTCTGCTGCTCCTGAGGAACTTGTTGCATCCGACAGAGGCGCCTGTCATCATGCCGGTGGGAGTCAGGGTCAGAGTAAATTCAGTGGTGCTGATGACAAGTGCTGAGGAAGTCTGCCTTCTCTCCCCACACCCTTCGTTTCTGGTTTCACAAAGTAGTAGCTGGACCAGGGATGTAGTTAGACTTAAGGGCAGGTGGAAAAAAGGGTAAGAAAGAGAGGAGAAACTGATAATTCTAGACTGTTTATTAAGTCCAAACCCTATTGGAGTGGCTCTGGGCTCTCTGAATACAGCTTCTGTGGATGGAGAAGGGACACTTCCACCACAGCCCAGAGGCCACCTTCCTCTGTCCTCAGACCCCCCACACAGCAGAGAGGCATACATCAGTGTGGAAGCAAACCTAAGTGAGTTATTTTGCAGCAACCCACAGCCACCCCTGCTTCTGGCCTGACCCATTTTCTCCAACTCTGATGTGGCTCTAATAATCCCCGCTCCGCTCTCCATCTTGCCTCGAGGCTGCTAGAGTTCATTAGATTAAAAAAAAAATCTATAAACTACTTTGAGCACCTTGGAGGTAAGTGCTCTATAAGTACAATGTAATAATAATAATGCTGCAATAATTACCTTGATTAATTTATGCATAAGACAAAAAAAGATCCTTAATTAAAGAGACATTCTAACAGCGTGAACACAGGCCCAGTATATTGGAAAGTAAAGTCACCAGCAGGGATTCTAACTCTGAGCCAGACCGACGAGGAGAACGGGCGGCTCACCCTCACCCGGAGTGCCCCAGAGTGTGTTGTGTGGTGGGTGACGACCAGGCGCTCTGGCCAACGGGCTAGAAAGGCAGAAGATGAAAGAGAGGAATTTGGTGTTGTCATCACATAAAACACAATCTAAATTAACCTAATAATACTTTTATAGATCAACTAGTAATTAAGAACCAATAGCAAGTTAGTTAGTGACATCAATATAATAAATTATTTCTAAAAATAACATAGAACAAGAGTTTATGGAATCACCTGCAGGTGGGCAGGGGTCTAGGCTAGAAGCAACATTTTGTGCCCCTCCCCTCTCCTTACCACCAGGCGCCTAAGTGCTGCTCCGGCAGAGAGGTGGGCTTTGGTGGTGTAGACGTGCTGAAGGGCGCGTCGGCATGCGGAGCTGCTCGGGACGTGTCCTCATTAGCCAAGAAGGCTTAGTATGCAGCTCTGCTCAGACGAAGCTGGGCATCATAATTCACAGAGAAAAGAAAAAGGAGTCCAGTATCCTCAGGAAAACAGCCACCAGGTCTGCGATCTGTCTTCTCTTTGTTCAGCCAATATTCCTTTTTCCCAAAGAGGGGATTTGAATGGGCAGCATTCGGTGTGAAATGCCTCTGCCTGTCAGAGTGCAAGCCAGGCCCCCGGAGGGGCACCTGGAAGCCTGGGCCGCTGTGGTGGCTCAGGATGTGCACTGGGCCCGGATCGGGTTAACTCTGGCTGGACAGGGAGGGCGGTTCAACTGACAGAATGTGCTGGGGAGTTCTCACACCCTCTTTTAGGAGAAGGAACTGGCTGGTGGGCCGCCTTCCTTGAAGGTGACCATGTATGTTGTGGGCAAAAGCTCCTTTAGCCTGTCCTGGACTATTTCCAGCCCTGTCCCCTGGGGAAACTACTGCTCACAAAAATTAGGGGATCAGGGAACGTGCATATACTCCAGTACTTCCAGTCTTTTGTAGAGTGCATTTTCACCAACGAAATAAAAGTTGGTTTTGCATCTCATTTGCATAATCAAACAACTTTCTTTGACTTGTCATTTGCTTTTCTGATGTCCTTGTTTAATAAAAAAATAATCAAATGCTTCTTTTTTTATCGCTTCTTATTCATTTTGAAATATATCCTAATTTTTGTGAACAGTATAGAAGATCACTGGGAGCCTAAGATAGAAAGTAACATTTCTATTTTAACAACTAAGCAGAGAAGGGAAAGTCCACCTTCAGGGGTCGGACATGGCTAGCACAGGGAAAAGAAGGAGGGAACCAGCATATGCGTGTGTGTGTACACGTGGATGCGTGCGTGGTCTGGCGGGTGGAGTGGTGAGAAGGTGAACACAAAGCTGCCCAGGCATAAAAATAATTTTGAGGTCATGTATAAATGCTGTTCAATCAGACTGCTCTCCCAACACGTAGCGCTGGGAGAGCTGGCAGTGCTCTAATAAGGAAACATATTTTGGATCTGAGAGAACCAGCTGGGGAAGGGCTGGAGCCGGTATTGCAGTGGTGAATTTTCACAGCGAGAGTGCAGCAGGAACATCCTGCACGAGAGGACTAAGCAGCCACCACCAGAAAGCTAGAGGGACACAGAATGGGAAGAGGCCACAGCTAGACTTACCTTCCTGGAATGTGCTTAGGTCAGCCCCCACCCCCACCCCCCAGTGCCCTCTGATAAGGCCCAAGGCCCTTGATTACTCATTGCCCATTATAAGTTGACCCCATGAAAGGGCTGAAACACATAGAAACCTGGTCTTGTTCTGCCTGCAGTTCAGTGGGATTGGGTCATTTATGCTGAGCACACATATTATGCAATCCAGCAATCAACATGGTTCCTCTGTGCCAGGCGCTGTGCTAAGTTCCAGAGATGAAGGAGATACAGACCTGGTCCTTGGGCAACACATACCACTGGAGGGAAATAAGCCATTAGTAGTAGATTGCAGTGATGTTCCCGATTCTTCCTCCTTCCCTGTAGCTACAACCTTTCCCCTCTAATTTGTAGTGCCTTCTCATCATGGACAAGTGGCACTTGAGTGTCCCTGGCACTCAACACTGGGCTCATCCATGTAGTTTTGGCCATTGATCGAGATGTTAGCATCTCAGATGAGGCCCTGTGACCAGTGTGACATTCTGGAGCTGTTCCTGTGAGCTCTGCGTCCTCTCCACTGTTACACTTGCTTTTCTGTTGGCCCATCTCTGTCTGACCAGTCCTTGATGGGCTTTTCCAGGCATCTCCTTCTCTCTGAAGCCTTTTGCACCTGCCCAATAAGCCTGGTCTCTCCATGAAGCCGCCATGCTGCTCTGCATCCCCACGCTCTTCTGATTTACTGCTGAATTCTGTAGTTTCTGGCCTCCCCCATTGGACTATGAGGCCCTTGAAAGTAGGAGCAATTTCTTCTGTTTTTCAGAGGCCTTTATAGCCTTGAACACTGCATAGTGCTGGGCTGTGGTGGTGCCCATGCCAGCCCTCAGCACCCTCTAATGTAAGCAGCTTTTCTCCACCATTTGAGAGCCCTCCCCACAGTTCAGGCTTCCACTGACCCCAGCTGTCATCCAGACTGGCCCTTTCTTTCCTAAATGGCACCTGAAGTCTGTCCTATGCCTCTTCCCTCTTCTAGTGTTATGTTCTGCAATCTTCAAGGCCTTATTAGGTGATAGAAAAATTAATTCTAGCTATAGTGTTAATGGCTAACAACAGTATTATCTCCCCTGGTCACTATTTCTGCATTTTAATTTTTTAATGTTCTTATTCATGGGAGTAACTGGACATTGTGATCCTGACACAGGCTGCTGGGGAGAGCATAGAGTTCATGGTGTTCCTCAAATCACATTGTCAAGCCATTTGGCAGATTAGGCTGTTCTACAAGTGGTTTTGGAGAGGCTGAGAGGTAAGACAGGCACACAGCTTTATAATAAATAGCAGGAGCACCTTAGGCTGTGATTCATGTCTGACTCTCATGTTTTCTAAGTCACCTAGACTGAGAGTAAGCAAGACTGTGAAGTGGCATTTGACTTCAGGGCTGGTGTGTGTGTGTGTGTGTGTGTGTGTGTGTGTGTGTGTGTACTCATGCTACAGCTGGACCTCAAATATCTTATCCTTGTCTTCAGTTTGCTGTTATGTTACAAGGTGGCATAATCAAATTCAATAGCCTAAAGAATCCTCCAAAATCATCTAACTGGTTCAGGGGCCTACTTCTGGTCTATTAAGTTATTATTATCACTATCTCCATTTTAAAGATGGAGTAAGTGATGCTTAGAAGGGATATAGGACTTGCTCAGCTTCCACAGCTATTAAGAGAAGGAATTGGGATCAGAACCCCGGCCTGTGTCATAGAGCCCTTCTCTGTCACAGAGATGTTGTGTTAAACATCTTCATCCCATTCTTGCTATCAACTCTAAGCCATTATTGCACATTGTTGCCCATGAATTCTCATGGCCAGTATAGAAGCTTATCATTGGACAGACACGACAGGTTTTATGCAGTGGGTTATTATGAAAAGAGCTTTATACAAATTGCATCTTTATAACCTGAATTGTTGACAGTCCTAATATTCTCACATCTGTGCAGTTTGGGAGGGCTATAAGAAACATATTATATTTTAACCCATATGCTTAATTTTAGGCATTTTCACATGTTGTTTAAATTCCTGGTTATGTGGCAAGGATGAGAAAGCACATGAATTAACACCTAGGTGTACAAGACTCAGGCACTAAGAGTAGGTTGATGTGGAGTATACCCCTGGTAAAGGGAGCACTGTGGCCTGGGCACCGGGACATCTGGGCCCTCATCCCACCTTTGCCACTGACCAGTAACTTAATCCTCTCTAGGCCCTGATTCCATTACCTGCAGAATAAAAGGGCAGCATCAATTAATTTCTAGGTCTTGATTCCCATTCTGACATCATAGGACTATGCATATTCATGCACACAAAATAGTCCTGGCCACACAGGGAAGTATGACCCTGCCTGAGGCAATTTGCATGGGACAGAAATCAAAGCCATAAGCCTCAGAGAATGTGGATGTTATCATTATGGGAAGGATAGGGACAGTGTTGGGGGTGGAGTGTGAGCTCTGCAGGTGCCTGGGAGGCACACCCCACAGGTGCACCCTCTCTGCGCAAGGGCAAGGTGTTTTGCTCACACAGCTAGGCATCTGCACCTGTGGGTACTGGCACCCCGCCCCCAGCACCCACCTCGGCTCCAAGTATAAACTTAGGAAGTCTGTGGGCTCACTTTTGGCTGGTTGTTTAGTTTTAATGCCCAAAACCAATTTTAAATAAAATAAAGGAATCCCCCTAAATATTCTATATGGGGTTTTCTTTTTTTTTTTTAAGAGGGACATTTCAAGACTAGTTTCACACAGGTTTAGCCGAAAGGGAAATTAAACTCTACATTTAAATGGAGATTACGCACAAAGGAATCCATTAGTTTCAATATTTCTCTGCAGGAGGGCTCAGAGTTATTTAAATAAGTTTAGATATTAAACCTAAAGTAGCCATTAAAGCAATGTGGATTTGTTTGTCTGTTCTTTCCATCTCCCACCCCCTACCCCCAGAAATCCCTTTTTTCCAACTGACTGAAAAACCCATTGCTTAACTGATAGAGGATATTTTAATGCATAAAAAAAATCCAGGGACTTTTTAATATAGCACTTCCTTTGAATTTTTAAGTACCATATTACAGCGTACTTATTACAGCCAAGTGTCATCTTTTGGACAGATTAAATTCCAAGTGTTTTCCCTTCCCCACCCCCATCCTGGGCAGAACAGCGCTAATATAAACACCGACATTAAACCATATTGGCTATGGAAGAGTCTTTGATTGTCATTGAGATTATTTTTAAAGTTATTTAGGTCCCCCTGTTACAGCTCTGCAAACCACGGAGAAATGTTGTGCTGGGTTTCTCTTTGCTACATTTCTTTGGGGATTCATAAATATTGATTGTACCGTAAAAAATTGATGGAATCTTGAAACAGACTGCAGTTGAGGCAGCTGGGGAATTTACTCAATTTTTCTCAATCGCTGCAGTCTATAAAAAGAGGAGATTTTGCAAATTGTTTCTCACCTTGTCTTTTTAGTATTTAATAGCTCTCAATTGTATAGCCCTCTGAACCATGCACTGGGCATGTTTTCTATCAAAACGGAATCAGGCCTATTCAATGGGAATTAAAAGGGGGAGCAGGTTACGAACGGGTTAAACTCTGCCCTATCTGCCACTCTCTCTGCCTCCTCTGTCCCCACCTGCTCTTGCTTTTCAGTGATCTGCTGTTTTGGCCCTATTTTTTTTGTTGTTGTTGATTGAGTTTTTAAAATCTTTTTTTTTTTTTTTTTTATAAATTTTTATTAATGTTAATGGGATGACATTAATAATTCAGGGTACATATATTCAAAGAAAACATGTCTAGGTTATCTTGTCATTAAATTATGTTGCATACCCCTCACCCAGAGTCAGATTGTCCTCCGTCACCCTCTGTCTAGTTTTCTCTGTGCCCCTCCCCCTAACTCTCTCCCTCCCTCCCTCCTGCGTCCTCCCTCCCCCCACCCCTGGTAACCACCACTCTCTTGTCCATGTCTCTTAGTCTCGTTTTTATGTTCCACCAATGTATGGAATCATGTAGTTCTTGTTTTTTTCTGATTTACTTATCTCACTCCATATAATGTTATTAAGATCCCATCATTTTGCTGTAAATGATCTGATGTCATCATTTCTTATGGCTGAGTAGTATTCCATAGTGTATATGTGCCACATCTTCTTTATCCAGTCTTCTATTGAAGGGTTTTTTGGTTGTTTCCATGTCTTGGCCACTGTGAACAGTGCTGCAATGAACATGGGGCTACATGTGTCTTTACGTATCAATGATTCTGAGGTTTTGGGGTATATACCCAGTAGAGGGATTGCTGGGTCATAAGGCAGTTCTATTTGCAGTTTTTTGAGGAACCACCATACTTTCCTCCATAATGGTTGTACTACTTTACATTCCCACCAACAGTGTATGAGGGTTCCTTTTTCTCCACAGCCTCTCCAACATTTGCTATTACCCATCTTGTTGATAATAGCTAATCTAACAGGGATGAGGTGGTATCTCATTGTAGTTTTGATTTGCATTTCTCTAATAACTAATGAAGCTGAGCATCTTTTCATATATCTGTTAGCCATTTGTATTTCTTCCTGGGAGAAGTGTCTGTTCATGTCCTTTTCCCATTTTTTTATTGGATTGTTTGTTTGTTTGTTGTTGAGTTTTATGAGTTCTTTGTAAATTTTGGATATTAGGCCCTTATCTGAGCTGTTGTTTGAAAATATCAGTTCCCATTTAGTTGGCTGTCTGTTTATTTTGATATCAGTTTCTCTTGCTAAGCAAAAACTTTTTATTCTGATGTAGTCCCATTCATTTATCTTTGCCTTCACTTCTCTTGTTTGGCCCTATTAATCCTACATCTATCCTACAGATGCCCAAACTCTGCCCAGGGTCACCCTTTTCCTTCCCAGGGCCCTGATGGAAATAAGGTAAAAGAAATGAATGTCTAAGGCCCTCTGTGGTCCCACCTTTCACCTACCTTGCAGCTATTAAACCACACCCTCATTAAGGCACTCCCTGCTACCTCTTGTCTGTACAACAGAGCTCTTTGCCATGTGGCATTTGAAGGTGTTTGCCCACCATGTGGCTTCAGACAACCTCTTTAGTCTTATTCTCACAAACCTTCTCCTGGAACCTTAGTCTCTTTGCTCATGAGTCCCCTCATGCTCACTCAGACCTCCATTATGCATTTCTTCTTCCAGACATTGGCTTATGCTGTCTCATCACACCTGGAATGTTCTGACCATCTCCTTCTTTGCTAGGCAGAGTGACCTCCCCACTAAGATGTCTGTGTTCTAAATCCCAGAACCTGTGAATGTATTAGGTTATGTGGCAAAGGGGAATGGAGGTTGCTAATCAGCTGACCACAGGGTTGGGAGACGACCCTGCATTATGCCTTTGGGCCCAGTGTAATCACCAGGATCTTTAGAAGTAGAAGAGGGAATTGGAAGGGGGAATCAGAGACAGGAGAGCATGAGAAAGACTCAGCCCAATATTGCCGACTTTAAAGGATGGAGCCACAGGCCAAGGAAAGTGGGTGGCTTTTAGAAGCTGCAAAGGAAAGACAGGGAAGCATTTCCCCCTAGAACCTCTAGGAGGAATGCAGCCTGCCAATACCTTGATCTCACCCAGGAAGCCCCATGTTGAATTCTGACCTACAGAACTGTAATGACATATATCCATGTTGTTTGATGCTCTGGTAATCACATCTCAATCACCCTTATGTCAATTACACTTAACCACACCTGCAAAGTCCATTTTACCATATAAGGTAACATTCACAGGTTCCAGAGATTAGGACCTGAATGTTCTGAGAGCCACTATGCAACTTACTATAATGAGAAGGTGGTAGGTCTTGCAGGTCCTGGGCCACAAAGAATCTAAGGCTGGAGAGAAAAGGAGCCCAATGTTGGGATCTCTCTGGAGCCACAAAAGATATGGCATTGATCTTATTGACTTGAAATAATTATCATGAAATCAAGTGGAAAGTCCTTGACCATCCAACTGTTTTTCTTTTTTTGCAATTTGTAACCTGAAGTCCAATGACTTGTCCAAGATTACAGATGTCTGGTCAATTAAAAACTCATATGTTGCCTGACCTGTGGTGGTGCAGTGGATAAAGCGTCAACCTGGGAACACTGAGGTTGCTGGTTCAAAACCCTGCACTTGTTTGGTCAAGGCATATATGGGAGTTGATGCTTCCTGCTCCTCCCCCCTTTCTCTCTCTCTCTCTCTCTCCCCCTCCCTCCTCTCTAAAATGAATAAATAAAAAAAACACCTCATATGTTGAAGCTGAATGGGCTGGAAATGATCATATTTCTCTGAATGCTCCTTGGGGGGGGGGGGGGGGCTCAGGTGCCCTCACGGATAGGAGCCAATCTTTGATGACAATCCCTACTCCACTTGTAAGATGTAAAGTATTAAAAGAGTCACTGCATAGGTGATATAAGTTGAGGGTGGGAGTACTCTATGAATGTTCAAAAATAGGGTACAAAGTTTTTGGGATATGGGAGGTCCATTTTTTAAAGAGAGGTTTTGTGTCTTTCACTAGCTTCTGGGTTTTTTTTTTGTTTTTTTTGTTTTTTTTATTCATTTTTAGAGAGGAGAGAGAGAGAGGAGAGAGACAGAGAGAGAGAAGAGGGGAGGAGCAGGAAACATCAACTCCCATATGTGCCTTGACCAGGCAAGCCCAGGGTTTCGAACCGGCGACCTTAGCATTTCCAGGTCGACACTTTATCCACTGCGCCACCACAGATCAGGCTTACCTAGCTTCTTAAATGGATTCACAACCCAAAAATGAAGATCAAGGTCCAGGTCCTCTCTGAGGCTGGTGTTAGAGAGAGCAGGGGTGGGGGGACCTCTAAACAGGTCATCGATAAAGATACCTGGAAAAAGTGACTTCATTCATTCATTTATTCACTCATTCATTATTTACTTTTTGTTAGCAGACTCTAGGAAGTGAGAAAGTTGGAAATAGGAAGATGAAAGAGAAGACAATGCTTCTCCCTTTAAGAACTGAGAAACTAGGT
Organism: Saccopteryx leptura; assembly: GCF_036850995.1. Classification (NCBI taxonomy): domain Eukaryota; kingdom Metazoa; phylum Chordata; class Mammalia; order Chiroptera; family Emballonuridae; genus Saccopteryx; species Saccopteryx leptura. The sequence goes on from NC_089513.1 coordinate 22,015,705, forward strand.
TTATTATGACCTTGGGGGCTGAGATACTTTGTGTCTTGAGAGTACTGTGTTCATTACCTCTCTTGTCACTCAGAGCCTCATGTGTCATGTATTCTATGCCAAGCTCTGGGTTTGGCTGGTCTCTGCCCTCAAAGTGCTCACAGTCTGGAAGAGTAGTTGGGAGCTACTCGTGGAGGGTTTGAGTACCAGCCATACCCTGCAGGGGCTTGTGACCAGTGTTCAGCCCTCTTAGTACAGAGGGCTCCGTGTGCAATGTGGATGGCCTCATGGTGGTGGTGGGGCCTGTAGGAGAAACGATGAGTAGCTAGAGGAGGTTGGAGTGGTTTGGAAGGATATTCCAGGCAGGAAGAGCAGACTCGTTAGCAAAGAAGCAGAATGGAAACTATCAAGGCCATGAGCAAAGCCCTGAGGGACTGGGGATCAGAGGTTGGGCTTCAGATCTCTGGATTTCCCTTGACCATGGCCTCCAAGGCCTGGCCCAGGTGTGGCCTATTTCTGCATTCAACTCTTTTCCTGTCCTCCCAGCCCTGATCCTGACCTTCACTCTCTTATTCAGCAGACTAGCTCTGTTCCCTACATAGGCTATCCAAGAATAGTACCACCACCTGAGCTCCAGGAAGAGCCCTCCAGGACAGAGGGCAGAATCCAGCCCCACCTTACTCGGGCTGTGGCATCTGGCAGCATCTAGGAGGACATCATCACAAGGATGAAGAAGCCAAGGCTGCCCCCCATCCGCCCTGAAGAGCCAGTGCAGGAGGGAGTTTTGGTTAGTGGGGGGTTACCGGACAGAAAATAGGCCATGACACTAGAGCCCCCAAATGTCCACCAGAAGCTCTGCTGGTATTTCTGGTCCCTACCAGCAGCCTGGCGTTGGTACAAAGCCCCGTTCTCAGACTCTGCTGGCTGCGGAAGTCAGCTCGTCTCTCTGAATTTTCTTCCATCCGGAGCCTTAGCCCCTGCCGTTCTCATGTCCTCAGCAGATCTCCAAAGCCCTCGAATGAGTGATTTCTTTCTCTGGCCAATCTACTTGTTCTCGGCAGGGATGTTGGTCTGCCTTAAGCTACTGCATCCCACTGGGAAACAGAAAACCTCTCCATCTTTACTTTGAAGGATGTAGTCATTGTAGGAATTTTATGTTGGCAGTTGTTTTCTGTAGGAATTGGAATATATGATTCCCTATCTTCTGGTTTCTGTGATTTCTGTTGAGAAGTTGGCTCTAAGTTGGCTGTGGGTCTAACTTTTGCTCTTTGTAGGCAATATTTCTCTTTTTTCTCTTGCTGCTTTAAAGATTTTTCTCTGCTCTAGCATTCCAGTTCCAGTAAAGTTAATTTTGTCATTTTGTCTCAAATGACTCCTGTGCTCCTCCCTGGATTTTCTATCCTTTTGCCTTTCCGTGTTACCGTCTGACCTGTTATCAGGCCCGTGGGCCCTTACCTAGCTCAGGGCCTCAGGGCCCCTCATTTGGATCCGTGCTAACTAAGCCCTTGGACTGGTCTTCTGGCTTCACTTCCCTAGTCTTCCTGCTTCTAGGCCTGCTCTTCTAAACCTATTCCTCTACCCTCTAGGCCTGGTGAGCTTTCTAAAACCAAATCTGACCATGTCACTCCTCTGTTTAAAATATCGAGTCATTTCCCATTTCCTATGGGTAAATAAATTCCCAGCTTTTTAATATGGGTTTAGGCTTCTACAGATGTTCAGGCTGATCTTGTGTTATTTTCTGCCATTAACCCTGTGCTCTAAGAACTCTGATCAGTTTCTAATTTTCCCAAATCCTTCAGTGAACACACACACACACACACACACACACACACACACACACACACACACACACACACAAAATTGTTCCTCTACCACATGCCTCTGTTTGTGCTGCTCCTTCCGTCTGGAAAGCCCTTCTCTCCCCGTTTGTCTGACTAGGCCACATTTATTCTTCTGGCTCATCACCCTCACCTCGTCTCACCTCTGTTCCCCATTTCCCCCTCCCCCATTCACCCCATGCCCCTCCCTCTCCCCTTCCTTCTCCTCCCCTACTTCCCCTCTCCCATTCCCCATTCCCCCACCCCCCCTCCCCTTCCTACTCCCCTCCCTATTCCCCCTCTCCCCTCCCCATTTTTCCATTCCCGTACTCCCTCACCCCCACTTCCCCCTCCCCCTTTCTCCCCTCCCCCACTCCCCCACTTCCCCACTCCCATCTCCCTCACTCCCCCATTCCCCCTCTCCCCTCCCCATTTTTCCATTCCCCTACTCCCTCACCCCCACTTCCCCCTCTGCCTTTTCCCCCTCCCCCACTCCCCCACCTCCCCACTCCCCCATTCCCCCTCTCCCCTCCCCATTTTTCCATTCCCCTACTCCCTCGCTCCCCCACTTCCCCCTCCTCCTTTTCCCCCTCCCCCACTCCCCCACCTCCCTCTCCCATCTCCCTCACTCCTGTTGAGCCTGTAGTGCAATTTGCATGTCTTTATTATCACACTGGACATGGATAACTCTCTGTTTAAGTGTCTGTCATCCCCTCTGGATTGCGAGTTCTTTGAGCAATTGTGTCTTATTCATCTTTACATTCCCAGTGCCCAACACCTTGCCTGCAACATAGAAAGGACTCAAGTGTTTAAATGATTGATGAATTAACAAATAAGTAAATTTATATAAAAATTGTTTTAGTTGCACATTTGTGTATGAGTTGATAATGGTAGTCCTGTTCTAGGTGTGAAAACATAGGGAGTAAGCCCTGTCTCTAAATGTACACTGAGTGCATGCCCGGGAGAGCACTAACACTGTGTCTGTCTGATCCAACCCATGCTGACATCTCCTCTTAAATCTTTTGCAGTCAGAATCCTTAACCCATGAGCTGGCCTTTGATAACATGTGGCCTTCTAATGTGCTATAATTGTAACACAGGTAGAAAAGTCAATTAACCAAGTATTTCTATGACATTTTTCATGAGCTTAGTTCAACATTATGCCCTTAGTAATTGATGGTGTAAAAATTAATCATTAGAAAAGACTTTGGCTGAATCTTACAGGCCAGATGGTAGTCAGACTGCATGGAGCCTGGAGACATTGAAGTAAACACCTCCCCGAGGAGGAACCTGGGGTTGGAGATTAACACCAGTTATAGCCAATAGGAAGAAGGCATGTCAAGAGTACATACTGAAAGCCAGCCTGCACCGGCCACCCAGCAGAAGGGGTTGGGATGTTGAATCTGGCTTTCCTGGGAGTTGCAGCAGCAGACATGGACCAGAAGCCCTGCTGGCCAATGGCAGGTCCTTGAGTGCTTAACTGGGGTTCAGGTCCTAGAGTGGGGCTCATAGGACTAAGGCAGTTCCCAAGGACTAGAAAAGCTAAGGTTCTGTTCATTAATCAAGACTGAGACTCAGGAGCACAGGAAAGGGCCCAGCTACCAGACCTGGGGCACAAAGTGGGACAGAGACTCAGGAAGAAGGTGTGGTTCAGCACCACAAGGTCACAGGGGTCCAACAGTCAGTCAGTGACTCTGTGGTGTCTGGACTCCTTGATGAATGCATTTCTGACTGTGGGCAGCGGGAAAGGAAGCGGTGTTGTCAAGTGGCCGAGCTAGAGGATCAAGGAAGATATGACTGCTCCAGGAAGATCCTGAACACAGCAGGTCAAAGGGGCAGCAGGTGTGAAAGCAGATGAGAAGCCAAGAGAAATGAAATAGAGGAAAGCTGGAAGCCCAGGATATGAAGTCATGGCTTCAGGATGTGATGTGGGCGAGGTAGAGCCGGGGAGAAGCTGTGCTGGTGGCCAAGGTGGAGCTAAGGGCTTTGAACCAGGTGAGTGGGCAGTGAGTCCGATTCCAGGCAGCCACACCAGGTACTAAACCTGGACCGGGAGGCATCAAGGGTCATGAAGTCGTAGATGGTGATTGGACATCAGAAGAAGACTGGGTGGGATGGAGTTAAGACCTGGGTGTGTGGTCAAGCTACCAGAAAGCCCTAGAGGCAACGGAGAGGTAGGAAAGGGCTGTTGTAAGGGGTCACCTGAGAAGTTGGTCAGGAAGGTCAGAGGATGGTCAAATCCAGAGCAGCCACAGAAACTAGAAGGGCAAGAGAGTAACAAACAACGGGGCTGGACACAGGCACCAAGCCATTGGTAACTGAGGTGGCTCTGTCCCATGCCCAGAGTCCCCAGTTGACTTTTGGAGAGGCAGAGACCAGGCCCAGTGGGGCTTTTTAAAGTCCTCCATCCAGACAGCAGCAGCAATTTAGAGCAAATGACACCTGGATAGAAGTGCATTTGCCTGGTTCTCCAGAGAAGCAGACCCAGAGAGAGAGACTGATTATAAAGACTTGGCTCGTGTGAGTATGGAGACCAAGTCCCATGACCAGCTGGACCCCCAGGAAAGCTGGTAGAAGACTTTGAAGGCCTGAGAGATGGAGAGCCAATGGTGTAGATTCCAGTCTGAGTCAGGACCTGGAAGCCAGGAGGACTGAGTCAGAGGAGACGGTTGTCCCCACTCAATCAGACAGCCAGGCGAGTGCTTTCTATCTCCACCACTTGGGTCTACTGGGGCCCTCACCAGACTGAATGAGGCTCACCCACACTGGGGAGGGCAGTGCCCTTTACTCAGGCTACTGCCTCGAATGCTTGTCTTTCCTGGAAACACTCTCGCAGACACCCAGAAAAACGGGTAACCGGGTATCTGGGCACCTATGGCCCAGTCAAGTTCACGCATAACATTAACCTTCATGGGGGGGGGGGGGGGAGGTGGAGCAGCACAGATCCTGCCTTCTGCTGTGGCTCAGGGAAGCCTGGCGGTTTCCCTGGACATCTTGATGTTGACTCCACTGTGGCTTGTTAGGTGGCCCCAGGCCATGTGACAGCCCAAGGATCAGGAAATGAATGCTTTTGAATAGTATCCTTGCTGATGAAACATCAGCAATGTGGGCTTCTTGATTGCATCTTACTTGGCGCCGTCCCGCACGTCTGACCAATTTGCTAATTCCTGGCCTCTACTTGGAGAGCTTCCAGCTCATTTTCATGCTACGCCGCACAGCTCTGCTTCTTAATGTAGTTTTCAAGTTGTATTAAATAAACAATGGGTGTAAAATCAAATTAATTATTGGACACTCCATGCTATTTAATTTTAGGGCTCCCGTTTTGCCAGTATTTCTTCTGAGGACAACAAGGCGTGGAGTGTCAGGCATCTGGGAGGGTCCTCCTTGAGCCTCCTGGGGCGGGACATGGGGGGGGAGAAGAGGGAAAAGAGGAGAATTAAAACCTCAGGGAAGAATGTCGATAGAGAGGACCATGCTCTTTTCTATTGGGAAATGGCCTTTGATCCAATTTCTTGGGTCCCTCCAATATCTGGGTAGCCATGTGGAAGCAGGTCACACTAATTAGGAAAAGGATCTGATGACTTATGGGGTATTTTGTATCAAGAGTCCTTGGGTTGTACCTGGTAAAACTTTTATCCTGCACAGGCAGGACTGGGCATGTTACCACCCCTCATCTACTCCTAACTCCTCACTGGTACTCAGATTCATTCTTTGGTATTTTTCACTGATTGAGCCCCTTTTCTGTATCATGCTGGGGAGCTCTGGTGAACAGGCAGATCCAGCTCCTGCTTCTGGTTTTCCAGATCAAATCTTAGCCCTGTCTTATACTCTTATAAGACCCTTGGCTCTTGTCTTTATAGCACTGATCCTGGTCATGACTTCATTATTTTTCTGATAATTTAATATCTGGAGCTTCCATGAGAGTAGAAGCCTTTTTTCACTCACTGTTGTGCCCGTGGCCTCCAGGACCCAGCATGGAATAGAATGGGCACTTAGTAACTATTGGATGGATGGATGGAAGGAAGGATGAATGAAGTCAATAGGGAGGAAGAAAGAAAACAGCCTTCCTCACTTGCCAAGGTGTTCTTAGCCCTTGGGAGCCAGCCTCACCAGAGTCCTGGCACTTGGCTTTGGTATTCTCCGGGAGCAGAGCTTTCCAGAGGGGAGTCTGGGAGAGTGACCTGCTATTTCCAGCATTTCCTGTGGATGCTGGCTTCCTGGGGACCCTGCTGGCTGGCCTGGCTTGACCACTACCTGCCTTCCTAACAGCGTTTCTGCACATGGGCATAATTCTGTCTTCCTTGTACAAGGTTCTAAGTACCAGAGGCCAGAACTGTATCTCCTCTTTCATCAGAAGCCCCTACAAGTGTGACTTTCTCCTGTGCATATTTTTTTATAAGTTTTCGATTTTTAAAAATTTTATTTATTCATTTTTAGAGAGAGAAAGAGAGAAAGGAACAGGAAACATCAACTCCCATATGTGCCTTGACCAAGCAAGCCCAGGGTTTTGAACTGGTGACCTCAGCGCTCTAGGCCAACACTTTATCCACTGCGCCACCACAGGTCAGGCTTTCCTGTGCATATCGCTTCTTCTGCTCCTTCTACTTGAAGGACCTCCCTCTCCCCTCTCCACCCTCCCATCCACAGAGGCCCGGCTTGAGCTCCCCCTACCCCTCAAAGCCTCCCCAGGACTCTCCGGACAACAGTGCTCTCTCCCCTCTATAACCGTGCAGAGCCTTCACAAGATCTTTACTGCATTTCACCTTTGATTTCACTCTGTCTGATCAATGGCCTCTGCTTGTTGAAGTCACACATCTTTCCTGTCCAGGGTAACCAACTCTTCCTGGTTTGCCTGGGACTTTCCTAATTTTTAGCAATGAAAGTTTCATATCCCAGGAAGCAACCCTCTTGGTCCTGGGCAAACCAGGACAGTTGATCACCCTCCCCCTCCCCCAGCTTGGCCTACCCACCCCAAGTCTCTGCCAAGCTACTGCCAACTTGAAATTCAAGGCTCAATTCCAGAGTCACTTCCTGCAGAGAGTGAGGAGAGGTAGGTTAGTTCTGCCTGTGCGGTCTCTGCTCTCTGAGTTCCTCACAACCGTGGGTCCGTCCAGGTCATGCACTGAGCAGCCCCCGTGCTCAGCACAGCGTCTGACACAGAGCGGGTGCTCAGGAAGGAAGGAGTTGTCAGACAAGCAGTATGCTAGGTGTTATGACTTGAATTGTGTCCCCTAATAAAATTCTATAGGTTTCAAGTGTACAATTCTATGATCCCTCATCTGTCCTAACTAGTGAATGTGACCTTATTTGGAAGGAGGGTCTTTGCAGATAATCAAGTTAAAATGAGGTCATTAGGGTGGAGCCTAATCCAAAATGACTGGTATTTTTATGAGAAGGGAAAGTTGGACACAGAGAAGACACAAAGGGAGGAAAGACAGTGTGAAGGGAGACAGGGGAAGGTGGCCACCTACTAATCAAGGGTTTCCTGTGGCTATCCGAGCCAAAGAGAGAGGCCTGGGACGAGTCCTACTCCATGTCTTCAAAGCAAGCGTGATCCTGCTGACAACTGGAGTTTGGACTTCCAGACTCCAGGACTGTGAGATAATGCCTTTCTGTTGTAAGTCAGACAGTTGGTGGTACTTGTTACAGCCGCCCCAGGAAACTAATTTACTTGGGTGATGTTAGGAAATACATTCTCCACTCCACCGTCACCCATTCCAGGTGTAAATTGCTTCCTGTGATCAAGCCTCTGCTGCCCCTGGCTGAAACCTGGGGGGCCCAGAGCTGAGCTGCTGGCTCTCAGATAATCACTGGTCTTCAGTCCCATCCAGTCAGAAGAATAATCTCATATTAGTAACTAAAATGTCTAATAAAATAATGTTTACAGACTCTAGATCATTTCCCTCCCTCCCATAGTGCAGGCTGCTCTGACAGGCAGGAATAGTGGGGCCTGGGAGTGGGTGGTTATAACCAGCTTCTCTGTTTCTCCTCCTGCCCCCTACCCTGGCCTCCCAGGCACTTCCTGACCCTTAAATGTTGAAGAGGGGCGGGGAGGTCCTACATGACCTGTTTGCTTTTCTCCACCTAGAAACTGATGTTTCATGCCGACCTCCTCTGAGTTGGTGAATGTTCTGAACTGAGTCTTCTTCTTAGTAGGGACACCTTGGAGGCTCCCCCGGGGAACCCTTGACTGCGCTTCCTGTGCGGAGTGATGCATTTACTCAGGAGGCAAGGCAGGGCGCATGCACTTGCCTCGGCACTCATCCGCACATCTGGCTGCCTGCTGGGCTCACCACCCAGAGGGTCTGGTGCACACAGGTGAGCGCTGCACCTCCATTACGCAGGCTGGGAGTCGGAGCCTATTTTTTAAAATTAAATTTATTGGGGTGAGATTGGTTGATAAAATTATATAGGTTTCAAGTGTACAACACTATGATATATCATCTGTATGTTGCATTGTGTGTTTACCAGCCAAAGTCAAATCTCCCTCCATGACCACATGTGTGACCCGCTTTACTCTTTACTAACCCTCCCACCCCTCTTTCCTCTGGTGACCACTGTACAGTTGTCTGCGTCTATGAGTTGTTTGTTTTTCTTGTTTGTTCATTTGTTGCTTTCAGTTTATATCCCACATATGAGTAAACTCGTATGGTTCTTGACTTTGTCTGACTTATTTCACTTAGCATGATGTTCTCAAGACCCATCCATGTTGTCACAAATGGCAGTAGTTTGTCTTTTCTTATGACTGAGTGGCATTCTGTAGTTCACAGTGGCCTAGACATGGAAACAAGTGGAGGGTCCTTTGATAGATTGTTGGATAAAGAAGATGTGGTACAAATGTACAAGAGCCTCTTGTTTTGAGATCCCTCAGGCATGCGTCACATGCCAATCTGGTGGGGACACGGCACATTTTCAGGTGCCCTCCTTGCAAGCTCTCTTACCAGACTCGAGGTGAAGTGGAGGGTACCTCCTGCTTCTCCCAGGAGATGTAGGACTCAGAGCACTCACAGTTCACTCACCGCAACAAACAAACAAACAATGGAACAAAACCAAACAGAACATCTTTATTCCTTTGACTGCAGCCCTGCTACATCCTTGCAGTATGTGAAGCTGAGGACTGCATAGGTGGCCTGCACCTTACTTTTCAGTGTGGGAGTAGCTCCTATTTGATTTGTTTTGCTTTTCTTCCCACTAAAAGGACCCTGGGCTGGGTCTGGGAGAGCAGGATGTATAAGATGAACCTAGAGCCCAAAGGTGAGGGAGAACACCTAGCGTGCAGGAGGCCGGTGAGAAGACCCAGGAGCTCCAAGCCTCTCGGTGGCCAAACTCGGGACAAAATCAATGTTCCAATGAACAGGGAAAGGAATGAATGATAACCCAGGTCTTCCGACCTCAGTCCAGCCCTGATGCTGCCCCAAGCTGGGTGGAAGTGACAACCATGAGGGGCCTCCACCCCCCACTGTCCATCTTCCCCCCAGATCTGGCCAGCTCTTTTCTGTCCTGGTTGTATTGCCCTTGGAGTAACCTTCAGAGGGTCCCACCTCTCTCCCACCTCCCAGCCCTCATGCCAAAAACTTATTAAGCATCCGCCTGTCACCTCCACCTTAATAAATAAGAATCTCTTTTCAGCTTCTTTGTCCTCCTCACCTCGGGGCCCACCTCCTGTAACCACACTGTCAATTATACCTCATGTCTAGCAAGGCCAGAGCTAATGAAAAGCAATAGAGAATTCACTGTCTTTTAATGAGGGAAACATGGCTTTTTACAGGGAACAATTTATTGGGCCAATTCCCCCCGTCCATCACCCAGGGGAGCCGCTGCCTTTTTGTACCCTGCGTTTGTTACTGTGTCAGGCACTGTGTAAAATTGCCAGTGGAGCACCAAGGTGAAGGCTCTGACTCAATTTACAGGGTGACATCTCTAATCTCCCTCCCCGGATCAGTAAGTGGTCCTGGCAATGATATGCATAGAAATTAATTACTTCACCCCTCCTGCTCCCTGGCAGCCAGGAGTGGGGCGCCCTCCCTGGCCGGAACAGCTGGACCGACAGGCCATTGACCTTCATCATCCCTAGCTGTTTGTCCTGGCAGGAGCATGCAAGAGAGACAGACCTCCACACTGCCAAAAAGGCCAGGGGAAAGAATTTACAAGGGGAGGGCACGGTGTGCTGCCAAGCCCTGTTGGGGGTCAAGAGCAAATACCAGGTCCATCACCATTTCCAAGGGAGAGAGGGGAGGAGGGGATGCAGGAGGAGCATCCCAGGCTGAGACTCAGGAGATGTCTCATTCTGCCACTAATTTTCTCTGTAACCTTGGGCATGACATTCTATCTCCAAAGTGTTTCAAACAGCATGATTGTTCTGATGTTCTGCAAAAAACAAACAAACAAAACCCCAGAGGTCTTCTCACCATTCTCCTTGACCTTCTCAGAGTAATATATTAGGCTACTCTCAGTCATTGGGTTTTCGGCTTGGTGGAGCTTTGTGACCTTGGACAAGTCCCTTTGCTTTTTTGCGCTTTAAAGCGCCATATGGTTCATGATCTATCTACTTCAAAATATGGCTTTGGGAATCAAATGAAATAAAATTGCTTTAAAGTATAAGATTATATAATTTAAATGCCAGACCTAGGGTTAGCTTGAAAGAATTAATTAAACTTATCATTTTGAGGACCACTAATCAAGAGTTCCTGCTTGAAAGTATCTTCCACACTTTTTGTCATTACAGATTCTAAAATTCTACCATTATAGATTCATCTCTTTGGGTCTTCAGGTATAACTTAATAATAAGTTAATTTTTATTAAATGCTTACTCTGTTCCAAGTATCATACTTAAATCACCATAATGCTTACCTAGATCATTACAGCAAATGGGCAAAGTAATTGCCATTGCCAGTTCATGCAATTGAGGCTCCAAAGGAGAAATTTACAGACTGGCCTAGACCACTCTGTTGTAAATGATGAGGTAGAAAAATGTCAAAATTCAACTTTACTGAGATATAATTTATAAATAATCAAATGCACACATTTTAAGTGTATATGTGATGAGTTTTAGCAAATGTATACACCCATGTAACGACCACTACAATCAAGATGTAGAACATCTCCATGACTCCAAAAGGTTTTCTTCTAGTCAATTCCCACTCCGTTTCTAGGCAAACACTAATCTGCTTTCTTCACAATTGGTTAGATTTGTCTTTCTTATTCTGCAAAAGTGAAATCATACACTATATTCTTTTATATCTGCTTTTTTCAATCAGCATAATATTTTAAAAATTTTATCCATGCTTTTGCATGTATCAGTTGGTTCTTTTAATTGTTGTGTATTTGTTTATCTATCCTGTTGATAGATATTTACATTTTCCCTGGTTTTTAGCTCTTATGAAAATAGTTATAAACACTTATGTATACATTTTTGTGTGGACATATCTGGATTTTTCATAAATTTTTCAGGATTTTTTAAGTACCTGTTCATATTCTCTGCAAATAAAGACACTATTACTTATTTATTTCTAATCTTTTAGCCTTTTGTTTCTTTTTCTTGCTTTATTGAAGTAGGTAAGATCTCCCTTACAGTGTTGACTAGGGGTGGTGAGAAAGGATGTACTGCAATGTTTCCAGTATGAGGAGAAAAGCCCTCAATGTTTCACTATTAAGTATAATGTTGACTATAAATTTTTCATAGATACCTTTTCAGATGAAGGAATTTCCCTTTTATTTCGACTATGCTGGGAGTTTTTATTATTATTATTTTTTATCATTAATAGGTTTTGAATTTTGTCGTGCACAGTTTCTGTATCTGTTTAGATAAGCATATAGCATTTGTTCTTTATTCTGTTAATATGATGAATTACATTAGTTGATTTCTGAATGTTCAACCTTACATTTCTGGTATTATTCCCATTGGCCATGGTATATTACCCTCTTTTTATATGTTGCTGTATGCAATCTACTAGTACTTTGTTAAAGATTTTTATGACTATATTTTATGAGGGATAGCCTATAGTTTTCTTTTCTTTTCTTTTTTTTTTTTTTTTAATGTAATTTTATTTTTTTAATGGGGTGACATCAATAAATCAGGATACATATATTCAAAGATAACAAGTCCAGGTTATCTTGTCGTTCAATTATGCTGCATACCCACCACCCAAAGTCAGATTGTCCTCTGTCACCTTCTATCTTGTTTTCTTTGTGCCCCTCCCCACCCCCTATCCCTCTCCCATTCCCCCCTCCCCCCCGCAACCACCACACTCTTATAAATGTCTCTTAGTTTCACTATTATGTCCCACCTACGTATGGAATAATACAGTTCCTGTTTTTTTCTGATTTACTTATTTCGCTTCGTATCATGTTATCAAGATCCCACCATTTTGCTGTAAATGTTCCGATGTCATCATTTCTTATGGCTGAGTAGTATTCCATAGTGTATATGTGCCACATCTTCTTTATCCAGTCATCTATTGATGGGCTTTTTGGTTGTTTCCATGTCCTGGCCACTGTGAACAATGCTGCAATAAACATGGGGCTGCATGTGTCTTTACGTATCAATGTTTCTGAGTTTTTGGGGTATATACCCAGTAGAGGGATTGCTGGGTCATAAGGTAGTTCTATTTTCAGTTTTTTGAGGAACCACCATACTTTCTTCCATAATGGTTGTACTACTTTACATTCCCACCAACAGTGGATGAGGGTTCCTTTTTCTCCACAGCCTCTCCAACATTTGCTGTTACCTGACTTGCTAATAACAGCTAATCGAACAGGTGTGAGGTGGTATCTCATTGCCGTTTTGATTTGCATTTCTCTAATAGCTAAAGAAGATGAGCATCTTTTCATATATCTGTTGGCCATTTGTATTTCTTCCTGGGAGAAGTGTCTATTCATATCCTCTTCCCATTTTTTTATTGGATTGTTTGTTTGTTTGTTGTTGAGTTTTATGAGTTCTTTGTATATTTTGGATATTAGGCCCTTATCTGAGCTGTTGTTTGAAAAAATCATTTCCCATTTAGTTGGCTTTCTGTTTATTTTGTTATCAGTTTCTCTTGCTGAGCAAAAACTTCTTAGTCTGATGTAGTCCCATTCATTAATTTTTGCCTTCACTTCTCTTGCCATTGGAGTCAAATTCATAAAATGCTCTTTAAAACCCAGGTCCCTGAGTTGAGTACCTATGTCTTCTTCTATGTACTTAATTGTTTCAGGTCTTATGTTTAGATCTTTGATCCATTTTGAGTTAATTTTTGTACAGGGGGAGAGACTGTAGTCCAGTTTCATTCTTTTGCATGTGGCTTTCCAGTTTTCCCAGCACCATTTATTGAAGAGGCTTTCTTTTCTCCATTGTGTGTTGTTGGCCCCTTTATCAAAAATTATTTGACTATATATATGTGGTTTTATTTCTGGACTTTCTATTCTGTTCCATTGGTCTGAGTGTCTATTTTTCTGCCAATACCATGCTGTTTTGATTGTCGTGGCCCTATAATAGAGTTTGAAGTCAGGTATTGAAATGCCCCCAGCTTCATTCTTTTTCTTTAGGATTGCTTTGGCTATTCGGGGATTTTTATAGTTCCATATAAATCTGATGATTTTTTGCTCTATTTCTTTAAAAAATGTCATTGGAAGTTTGATGGGAATTGCATTAAATTTGTATATTGCTTTGGGTAATATAGCCATCTTGATTATATTTATTCTTCCTAGCCAAGAACAAGGTATATTCTTCCATCTAATTACATCTTTTTCGATTTCCCTTAACAATGGTTTATAGTTTTCATTATATAAGTCCTTTACATTCTTTGTTATGTTTATTCCTAAGTATTTTATTTTTTTTGTTGCAATCGTGAAGGGGATTATTCTTTTGAGTTCCTTCTCAGTTGTTTCATTGTTGGCATATAGAAAGGCTGTTGACTTCTGTATGTTAATTTTGTATCCTGCGACCTTACTGTATTGGCTTATTGTTTCTAGTAGTCTTTTTGTGGATTCTTTGGGGTTTTCGATGTATAGTATCATATCATCTGCAAAAAGTGATACCTTTACTTCTTCTTTTCCGATATGGATGCCTTTTATTTCTTTGTCTTGTCTGATTGCTCTGGCTAGAACCTCTAGTACCACATTAAATAAGAGTGGAGAGAGTGGACAACCCTGTCTTGTTCCTGATTTAAGGGGGAAAGCCTTCAGTTTAGTGCCATTTAATATGATGTTAGCTGATGGTTTATCATATATGGCCTTTATCATGTTGAGATATTTTCCTTCTATACCCATTTTGTTGAGAGTCTTAAACATAAAATTGTGTTGTATTTTATCGAAAGCCTTTTCTGCGTCTATTGATAAGATCATGTGGTTTTTGTTCTTTGTTTTGTTGATATGGTGTATTACATTAACCGTTTTACGTATGTTGAACCATCCTTGAGATTCTGGGATGAATCCCACTTGATCATGATGTATTATTTTTTTAATATGTTGTTGTATTCGATTTGCTAGTATTTTGTTTAGTATTTTAGCATCTGTATTCATTAGAGATATTGGTCTGTAGTTTTCTTTTTTTGTGCCATCCTTGCCTGGTTTTGGTATGAGGGTTATGTTGGCTTCGTAAAATGTGTTTGGAAGTATTGCTTCTTCTTCAATTTTTTGGAAGACTTTGAGTAGAATAGGAACCAAGTCTTCTTTGAATGTTTGATAAAATTCGCTGGTATAGCCGTCAGGGCCTGGACTTTTATTTTTGGGGAGGTTTTTAATGGTTTTTTCTATTTCTTCTCTACTGATAGGTCTGTTTAGGCTTTCTGCTTCTTCTTGACTCAGTCTAGGAAGGTTGTATTTTTCTAGGAATTTATCCATTTCTTCTAGGTTGTTGAATTTAGTGGCATAAAGTTTTTCATAGTATTCTACAATAATTCTTTGTATATCTACGGTGTCCGTGGTGATTTCTCCTCTTTCATTTTGGATTTTGTTTATATGAGTTCTTTCTCTTTTTTCCTTGGTAAGTCTTGCCAAGGGTTTGTCAATTTTGTTGATCTTTTCAAAGAACCAGCTCCTTGTTCTATTAATTTTTTCTATAGTTTTTCTGTTCTCTAATTCATTTATTTCTGCTCTGATTTTTATTATCTCCTTTCTTCGGCTGGTTTTGGGTTGTCTTTGTTCTTCTTTTTCTAGTTCCTTAAGGTGGGAAGTTAAGTGGTTCACTTGGGCTCTCTCTTGTTTGTTCATATATGCCTGAAGTGATATAAACTTCCCTCTTATCACTGCTTTTGCTGCATCCCATAGATTCTGATATGTTGTATTGTCATTTTCATTAGTCTGTATATATCTTTTGATCTCTGCACTTATTTCTTCTTTGACCCATTCATTTTTTAAAAGTATGTTGTTTAGTTTCCACATTTTTGTGGAATTTTTTTCCTCTTTTTTGCAGTTGAATTCTAGTTTCAAGGCTTTATGATCAGAAAATATGCTTGGTACAACTTCAATTTTTCTGAATTTGCTGATGTTGTTTTTGTGGCCCAACATATGGTCAATTCTTGAGAATGATCCATGTACACTGGAGAAAAATGTATACTCAGTCACTTTGGGATGAAATGTCCTGTAGATGTCTATCATATCCAGGTGCTCTAGTGTTTTGTTTAAGGCCACTATGTCTTTGTTGATTCTCTGTTTGGATGACCGATCTAGAGCCGTCAGCGGTGTATTGAGGTCTCCAAGTATGATTGTATTTTTGTCAGTTTTTGTTTTAAGATCAATAAGTAGCTGTCTTATATATTTTGGTGCTCCTTGGTTTGGTGCATATATATTAAGAATTGTTATGTCTTCTTGATTCAGTGTCCCCTTAGCCATTATGAAATGGCCATTTTTGTCTCTGAGTACTTTTCCTGTCTTGTAGTCAGCATTATCCGATATGAGTATTGCTACACCTGCTTTTTTTTGGATGTTATTTGCTTGGAGTATTGTTTTCCAGCCTTTCACTTTGAATTTGTTTTTATCCTTGTTACTTAGATGAGTTTCCTGTAGGCAGCATACAGTTGGATTTTCTTTTTTAATCCATTCTGCTACTCTGTGCCTTTTTATTGGTGAGTTTAATCCGTTTACATTTAGTGTAATTATTGATACTTGTGAGTTCCCTATTGCCATTTTATATCTTGCTTTCTGTTAGTTTTGTGTCTTGTTTGATCCTTCTCTTTTGTTTTTCTATCTTTTGTTTTTATTTGGTTGTATTCCATACATCTTTCCACTGTTGCTATCTTTTTTATCTCATGTGCTTCTGTGGTGGTTTTTTCAATGGTGGTTACCTTTGAATAATGAAAAGGGTCCCTACCCTGTTCATTGTAGCGAACTATTTTGTGAGTACTTTTGCACTCCATCGTCCTTTGATACTGTTAATCTCCATCTTCTCCCCCTCTTTCTTTTTGTTGTTGTCACAGTTTAAATTTGGTTTTATTGTGTTCTTCTTGGAGCCTTTACTTGTGGCTCTGTTTTTTTTTTGTTCTTTGTATCTGATTGGAGAACCCCCTTTAGTAATTCCTGGAGTGGGGGTTTTCTGTTGATAAATTCCCTCATCTTTTCTGTATCTATGAATGTTTTTATTTCTCCTTCATATTTGAAGGATAGCTTTGATGGGTATAGTATTCGTGGCTGAAAGTTCCTCTCTTTCAGGACTTTAAATATTGGGGTCCACTCTCTTCTAGCTTGTAGAGTTTCTGCTGAGAAATCTGATGATAATCTAATGGGCCTTCCTTTATATGTTGTATTCTTTTTTTCCCTGGCTGCCTTGAGAATTTTTTCTTTGCTGTTGGTTTGTGTCAATTTCATTATGATATGCCTTGGAGTAGGTTTGTTGGGGTTAAGAAAACTTGGAGTTCTGTTTGCTTCTTGAACTTGAGGCTTTAGTTCTTTCCACAGGCTTGGGAAGTTCTCATCTATTATTTGTTTAAGTATGTTCTCCATTCCATTTTCTCTCTCTTCTCCCTCTGATATACCTATTATTCTTATGTTATTCTTTTTGATGGAGTCAGATAATTCTTGTAGGGCTATCTCATTTTTTTTAAATTTTTGAGTCTCTTTCTTCTTCTCTCTGTTGTGCCTCAAGTTGCTTGTCTTCTATTTCACTAATCCTCTCTTCTATCTGACCTGTTCTATTAGCTAAGCTTGTTACTTCGTTTTTCAGCTCGTGAATTGAGTTTTTCATCTCTGTTTGATTTGTTTTTATAGTTTCAATTTCCTTGGACATATATTCTTTGTGTTCATTGAGTTGTTTTCTGAGCTCCCTAAATTGCCTTTCTGTGTTTTCTTGTATATCTCGGAGGATTTTTAGGATTTCTATCTTGAATTCTCTGTCATTTAGCTCCAAGGTTTCCAATATATTAAATTTTTTCTCCATAGATTTTTCCTCATCTAGCTGTGTTACCTCTCTTTCTTTTGTATCCATGATATTCGATTTTCTCTTCCTTAATGGCATCTGAGGGTGGTTTTGTTGATAGTATTAATGAGATTTAATAAAGAATAAAAAGTTTAAAAAAATAAAAAAAATCGAAAAGAGTTGTTTTTTTAAAAAAAAATTAATAATGAAATAAAGAAAAATAAAATAAAATAAAAATTAAAAAAAAAAAAAAAGAAAAAGAAAATTATTCCCCCCCTCCTTTTTTCCTCTCCTCTCCTCTCCCCTCTTTCTTGATAAAATCTTGTGGTGGACTGTGAATTATAACAAACAATGCCTGTGATGGAGGGCCTGAATTGGGGAAAAGTAATAAAGGGGCAAAAAAAAAAAAAAAAAAAAAGAGCGTATGGACCCACAAAAAGCAAATAAGGAAAAAATTTCGGTCAAGAATAAAATGATTTGCTTTTAGGTGTTGGTTGTCTAAGAGTTATGATGAGAGGATTAAGAGGAAAACGGAAAAATGGGGGGACAAATTAAAAAATTACTATTGTATTTAGTGGAACAAGAACTAGATAATATGGAGAGCCAGGGATGGGAGCACTGCTAGTGAGTTAAAAAGGTGAAGTAAAAAACCCCCAAAATGCCACAAACATAAGTTTGAGTCCCAGATAAGATAATTTGTTTATTGAGGTTTGAATGAGAGGAGATGTAAAGGAGAAAGGAAGAAACTAATATAGAGGGAGAAAAGAAAGAGAGAGAGAGAGAAAAAAAAAGAGGGAACCACTAAAAGAAGAAAAAAGAAAGGAGAGAGAGAGAGAGAGAGTTAAGGGTTTTGGAGTGCAACCCTCATAGAGAGAAAGGAAGAGAAGAGAAAAGATAATGGGAGATGTAACACTTATGGGTAGTGTAGTTCAAGGAGAGGAGAGAGTAAGACCGGTAGAGAGTTAATCGGCCAAATTGGAGGAGGAAAAAAAAAAGTATCAAGAATGAAGATAAGAGAAACAAACGAACAAATATAATAAAATGGGATAGGTTATAAAGTCTGCAGATTATTCTTGATTTTGAGAGGTTATCTTCTTGCTTTTTCTTTTCTCTCCCTCTTCCTGGTCGGTGACTCTGTACCCCGGGTTTTGCCCCTTTGCCACGCTCAGGTGGAGGTTTGCAGTTGATAAGTCTCTATGGCAATGTCATGTATTGTGCTTTAGTCTCGTTGGCAGTCGAGGCTATTAGCATTTATAGGCTCCGACAGTGAGAGAGTCCGTGTTCCTGGAGCCTTTCTCCTAGTCTTTCCTTCCTCAATTAGTAGCCTGATAATCCAGCTATGGGGTTGCTGCTGCCTCTGCCTGGATAGTAAGAGGCTCAAAGAGCTGGCAACTCCCCACTCTATTTCCACTCAGCACAGGGCTCTGGGTAAGGCTCAGTCAGTCAGAGCTGCTAGCTTAATCAGGCGGGCTTTCCGGCCATTCAAAGACCTCTGGCTCTGCCACTCTGTCCGGTAACACAAGCGGGCGCCCACTTCCGGGGCGCTTGGAGGAAACTCTCACTCACTGGCTGCGCGCGCAGACCAGGATATCCGGCCAGCAGTCTCACGCTCTGAGTGAAACCCCCAACCGCAGGGAAAAGTTGCAGCGTTGGAATTGAGTCTCGCTCCGTCCCCGTGCGCGGCTTTTGCAAGGCGCTGGGGCGGCCCGAGATTCCGCTTTGGCCCACACAAAGGCCCCTGACTCTGCCCCTCTGTGCGATAACACGGGCGCGCACTGCCGAGGCACTCGGAGGAATCGCTCACTCCTTATCTGCGTGCGCAAACCAGGATATGAGGCCGGCCGCGTTTCCCTCTGAGTGAAACCCCCAGCAGCATGGAAAATCTCCACCGTTGGAATTAGTTCTCACTCCCTCCCGTGTGTGGCTTTCCCAGGGCGCTGGGGCTGCCCAGAGACTCTGCCCTCAGCCCACAGAAAGGCCTCTGACCCTGCCTCTCCGTGGGGCAACACGGGCACCCACTTCCGGGGCTTAGGAAGAAATCTCTCGCCCACTAACTGCGCACCAACCAGGAGACCGGGTAAAATGTCCGCGCCGCTTGTCTTTCTTTGTTTGGGTTTGGCGCGAGTGTTAGCTTGTATTGCCCGGGTTGCCACAGGATCAGATTTTCCTTGGCTTGGATCTCCGTGCCACAGCCTGGTTCGGCCGTTTGTGTCGCGGCCTGGATGTATTCACCCCTTTTGCCCGCCTCAGTTTCTATATTCACAGTTACCAGAGAAAGCCGCCCTGTTTAGGTTAGTGAGGAAGGCGGAGCATTTCTTACTCCCTATTTCCTTCGGGGTTTGGTTATATATTTAGCCAATTTTTCACTCAATCATACCTTTGGGTGTATTGCGAAGCATCTGGAAGCTCCAAGTATAGGTTTTTCTGTTTCTGGTTGAAGATCTTGTTGAGTTTTGGGGGAGATTTATCGGTATCGCTTCCTACCCCGCCATTACTCTGACGTCATCTGCCAGTTTTCTTTTCTTATAATGTCTTTGAAATTGATTTGAGGGTAATGCTGTCCTCATAAGGTGATGAAGAAAGCATTCTTTTCTCCTTGTTTCCTGAAAGAGTTTATGGAGGATTGGTATTATTTCTGCCTGATATTTTTTGTGGGAAGTTATTATTGATATTATTATTACCAATTAACTCTTTAATAGATATAGGACTCTTTAGATTTTCTATTTCTTCTTCAGTCAGTTTTGTCATTTATGTCTTTCATATAATTTGTATGTTTCATCTAAGTTGTTGTTGGATTTATTGTATTAAGTTACTCTTAACATTTTATTATTATATTGATGTGTATAATATTGGAGCCAGGATTTTAACACATTTCTGTCTGATTCCAAAGTTTATACTCTTTCTGCTATGCAATCTTATCCTATAATGAAATGCAGTACCTCTGGGAGGGGCCGTATATGAAGTCCTCAGGAGGAAATACCTTAACAACAATTGAAAGCCAGATGAGAGCCAGGTTTGCTAGAAGGAAGTTCATGTGTGTGTTCAGTACTTAACTGGGACAAAGAAGCCAGGGAATCAGGGTGAGGAGCATCATAAAGGCAGGAGGAAGGAAGCAGTAACAATGTATTTCTTTAAAGTAATTGAGGCACTAACTTGGATTGCATGCACTTAACAGGGTCTCATATCCTACAAAGGCTGGATCTGTGGGTGTTTGGGGGGGAAGGAAGGCAGGGAAAGAAAAAGAAATGCTGCTTTATGGAATGAATGCTCAGCATTTTGAGTTTGGCATGCCAACGGCAATGTGTCCTAGATGATGACTCAATTTCTTTCTTAGTTTTCTCTACTTCTGACACTGCAAAACTGTTGGTTTCCCAGAATGTGTTGACAGCAATAGCTTTACCTTGATACAAATGCACAATATACTTACCCAGAAGTCGTCATCCTCCCTTTCTTTTAAGTCATTGGTTTGTCTTCGAGCACAGAGACTCGGGATGCCAGGCATTTGCTTTCATAGCCTTGTGACCAGCTTCAGCATAAAGAAAGCTCTAAGGGAATATCTACCCCATTTTCTCTGAGCATTCGCACAAGCCCCACTATGGTTTTTTTTTCCTTTATCTTGACCAAAATGAAAACATGAATTTCCCCCCTGAGAACTCTAGAATCTTATAAGAATATGTTCATGGTCCTGGTTCAAAATGGAAAAAATATTTTCCAGGATGGAAAAAAATTGGAAGTACAGATTTTGAAAGTAAACATTTTGTAAGACTGTGGGACATTTATAACATCCTTCTGTTGGTTATTTATTTTTGTTTCTTGGCACTTTCTTCAGAGCAATTGGTGTCATAAGCCCAAAGCCACAAAGAGACTTGGCTCTTGAAGCAGGGTGGTGAGAAAAAATAATGCTTTCTTTTACAAAGGCAGCCTTCCTAAGAGAAGGCCAGCTAGAGGGACAGAAGAACAGTGAGAAGAAAGAAAGAGCTGCTACAGCACAGAGAAGGAAATGAAAAACAGATAACAAAATAAACAGACAGTCAACTAAATGGGAAATGATATTTTCAAACAACAGCTCATATAAAGGCCTAATATCCAAAATATACAAAGAACTCATAAAGCTCAACAACAAACAAACAAACAATCCAATAAAAAAATGGGAAGAGGACATGAACAGACACTTCTCCCAGGAAGTAATACAAATGGCCAACAGATATATGAAAAGATGCTCATCTTCTTTAGTTATTAGAGAAATGCAAATCAAAACTACAATGAGATACCACCTCACACCTGTTAGATTAGCTATTATTAACAAGACAGGTAATAGCAAATGTTGGAGAGGCTGTGGAGAAAAAGGAACCCTCATCCACTGTTGGTGGGAATGTAAAGTAGTACAACCATTATGGAAGAAAGTATGGTGGTTCCTCAAAAAACTGAAAATAGAACTACCTTATGACCCAGTAATCCCTCTACTGGGTATATACCCCAAAAGCTCAGAAACATTGATACGTAAAGACACATGCAGCCCCATGTTTATTGCAGCATTGTTCACAGTGGCCAGGACATGGAAACAACCAAAAAGCCCGTCAATAGATGACTGGATAAAGAAGATGTGGCACATATACACTATGGAATACTACTCAGCCATAAGAAATGATGACATCGGATCATTTACAGCAAAATGGTGGGATCTTGATAACATTATACGAAGTGAAATAAATAAATCAGAAAAAACCAGGAACTGCATTATTCCATACGTAGGTGGGACATAAAAGTGAGACTAAGAGACATTGATAAGAGTGTTGTGGTTACGGGGGGAGGGGCAAGAGGGAGAGGGAAAGGGGGAGGGGGAGGGGCACAAAGAAATCTAGATAGAAGGTGACAGAGGACAATCTGACTTTGGGTGATGGGTATGCAACATAATTGAACGACAAGATAACCTGGACATATTATCTTTGGATATATGTATCCTGATTTATTGATGTCGCCCCATTAAAAAAATAAAATTATTAAAAAAAAACCTATAAAAGGAAGCTTAAGCTCTCTAGTAATCAGAGTAATCAGAGAAATGCTGGAAATGAGAGGTTAAAACCACAATGTATTACTATTCCAAAGTTATCCAAGATTTTGTTTAAAAAGAAAGAAGTCTGATCACACCAATGTTTGGTGAGGATATGAAGCAATCCTAATGCATACAAATGCTGTTGAGAGGGTAAATGACCAAAATCACTTTGGAGAACAATCTGGCAGTATCCGGGAAAAATTATATACCCAGTAGCCCAATTCCTAGGTCTACACTCTATAGAACCTATTGCAGAGTATGCATGAGGGCAAAGGTACAAGAAACTTCCTAGAGCAGTTTATCATAGTGAATAGTTATAACTATTCTAGTAGTTCTAACAGAGAGGGACAAACTAATGAACTGCTGTGTATTCACACAGTGGAATACTACACAGCACTAAACATGGACAAGCAAGTGCTTCACTACTCTTGAATGAGAGAAGAGAGTTGCAGGAAACTTGGCACAACCTATCACCACTTATATAAGTTTAAAAGCCTGCAAACCTGGAATGTGTGCCCTTTGTGGGTAACATGCCTTAATAGCATAAAGATTTGCATGGAAATTATGAAGCCAAGCTTAGGATAGTTCCTGATGCTCTGGGGAGGCAGGCAATGGACTGGAAAGATATACAGGGAACTGCAAGTGGATCTACATGTTTTATTTCTCAAGCTGGGTGGTGGTATATGGATGACTTCATGATCTCTATAATGTTTTGCATGCCTGGAAATTTTTATTAATATTTTTTAAAGAAAAAAGCAGAGAAGCAAAGGAGATTGTATGGGGAGGAGTCCTGAGGGCTTGCCGGCAGAAAGGGCAGCGGCAAGGGCAGGAGCCTCAGAATCTGAGATCTATGTTTGAATCCCAGCTCTCCTGCTCACCAGCTGTGGTATGATTTGAGAGGTAAGTTAATTAACCTCTCATGAACCTAATTTTCCCAGGTGCAAAATAAGAATGAATGATATTTACTCTTACATGAATGTGGTCAGTTTAGTAATTAAATAAAATATTTTAAGAACCTAGCACAGTGCCTGGCATAGTTTTCGGGAGATTACACATTCTGGTATATCTGGGGCCATCGTGATTTACACCTGCTGTCTTAACAGGCCCTCTTTCAATTTCAAAAGCGTCCTAATTTGGAGGAGTACTGATATTGTCACCCTACACATTGCACATACTCAATGTACTCTGTTCATGCTAGTCCCCTTCACTGTTGCCAGTCCTTAGAACCAGCAGCACCTGTCCCTCCTCTTTTCCCAGACATCCTTCTTACCCTATCTCCGTACAGCGGGACATTTAGATATCCCTCCTCTCTGTGGTAGGACCACAGTGCCCCATGCACTAGGTTGAACTGCTGCTGGATTACTGCTCAAATTCCATTAGCTACTAGGATCAGAATAAGCTGGAAAGTTTAGAATTTTTAAGAGAAAAATGGCACAAAGAGTATTAATGGAAAAGAGAAAAAAATGCCAAAGAAATAGTGAAAACTCACTTTTGTCAATCATTTACTATGTGCCAGGTATTTTTCTAAGTCTTTTACTGGTCTTAACTCCTTTAATCTTTGTAGGTGATGAAACTGGGGTCCAAGAGTCCCAACTGGCCCCAGAGTCTGCTATTAGTCACCATGCCCTACTGCAGAAGAGACTGCTATGAGGTGACAGAATTGAGTTTTAAAAACAATTCATCCTCAGTATGACTGTTCAAATGTACATTGTTCTTCTGTGCGGCCCGTTGGAAGGCTATATGCGTGTTCCCACTATGTGGAAGTTACTTAGCATAACTGGAAACTTCTTTGGGTATTCCCATCAGAATATGGGCACCAATCATCAAATATCTTAGGTTTTCTTATCTTTTAAGGTGAATATGATTCTTATAAAAGAGTTAAAACTCATTTAGAAATGCAGATGAAAACCATAATGAGATACATCTACAAACCCAATAGATAGCTAAATTAAAAGGCTGACAAGCCTGACCTGTGGTGGCACAGTGGGTAAAGAGTCGACCTGGAACCCTGAGGTTGCCGGTTCGAAGCCCCGGGCTTGCCTGGTCAAGGCACATATGGGAATTGATGCTTCCTGCTCCTCCTTTGTTCTCTCTATCTCTTCCCCCCCTCTAATAATAAAAATGAATAAATAAATTTTTCTTAAAAAAAGGCTGACAATACCAACTGTTGGTAGAAATATGGAGCAACTGGAACTCTCCTGCATTGCTGGTTGGAATGGAAAAAGGGTTTAACCATTTTGGAAAACAGTTCTGAAGTTTCTCATGTAGTTAAACATATA
Organism: Saccopteryx leptura; assembly: GCF_036850995.1. Taxonomy (NCBI): domain Eukaryota; kingdom Metazoa; phylum Chordata; class Mammalia; order Chiroptera; family Emballonuridae; genus Saccopteryx; species Saccopteryx leptura. Next base: position 22,040,160 of record NC_089513.1, read on the forward strand.
CTTATCATATGACATAAGAGAAAGGAAAACTTATGTTTACACAAAGGCCTGTTGGTAAAGGTTTATATAGCTTTATTTATAATAATCCTAAATTAGAAGTAACCCAAATATCTATAAACAGGTGGTAAGGTAAACAATGTGGGATATAGTCACACACTGGAGTATTACTCAGCAATAAAAAGGAACGAATGACTAACATGAGCAACAACTTGAGTGTGTCTTAAAAATATGCTGAGTGAAAGAAACCAAACATGAAAGGCTTCACATGATCTTATTTAATCTTCATACATACTGTCTTTGTTCCCATTTGACAGATGGAAACACTAAGGCACAGAGCCATTAAATCCAAGTCACATAGGTAGTAAGTTTTAGAGCCAGAATTCAATTTTAGCAGCCTAGCATTGAGAACTGTGTTCTTAGTCACCATGCTATTCTGTAGGCTTCTGTCTGCCACAAACCTGTGATAGACACTCAAACTCTTCCTCTTCCCCAGCCACCCTCAAGACAAGTGGGCCAATTGTAACAGAAACAGAATTGGCTTTAAGAGTCTACTGTCAGATCAAGAGTGTGACAGTGCCATTTTGTTAAAGGTCACCACAAATCGCTGAGGCCCATCAGCTAAGCTCACCTAAGTTATACATCTTTGCTTTCTAAAATAGATCAGGTAGGTATCAATGATAATCCCTTTTAGAATCTGACTTCTGTTGAAAAGACATTTGGGTACAGGTGGGGCATTGGATTTTAACCATTTGTTTCTTAACAGAGCCAAATAAAGTGGTCCAGGCTAGCTCAGAAGGTAGTGTTTTTGCCACACTGAAGAGTAAAAGATCACATTGCAATACCTGGAGGATGGAGGTTGGGAAACTCAACCATCTATCCATTCGTCTGACCATCCACCCATCTATTTCTGTTTGCATGAATTGCTGGTAATTTGTTGAGGCCCAGGAACTGTGCTGGGTGTTAATTGGGTAAGGCAGCCTTTAAAGACCATTCATCCCTTAGAATCTATTTGTTCTGACTCTGACCCTCTAATGTAGCCTCCATATCCAGGGCTCCCTAGCACAGTCTTCTCAGCAAACTCTCCAGAAAAGTCTACTGTAGGCTGTCTTCTTGAAACCAGCAATAATTTAAGTGTTATTGAAATTAAAAGAAGTCAGTTCTGTTGACCAATGGGCTTTATCCTGTTGGATGAATTGTGGGAAACAACAATCTGGAGAAAATCCAGAAAAGAAAATAGATTTTAAAGACATACTACAGATTAAGGATGCCACTTTTTGGAGTCCCACCAGGGATCTGATTTAATGAATTCATAAAGTTCTCTGCAGCACATTCAGTGCTTGTTTTTGAGGTCCCGAGGTGGTTGAGTGTAGAGCATATTCATAACAGGCTTAGACAACTCCAGTCCTGCCTGTGGGGTTTCCTTCACTCAGGACACCAGGGTTCTACAATAGTCTCTTCCATTCCATGTCCTTGTGCCACTGGGAAAGCCGTGCTTCCTCTCTGACCCTGGTGTCCTCACATCAGTCTCAGAGGACCTATTGAAAGAATCTCTAAGGGCTTTCTCTGCTCCAACAGTTCATGATTCTATGATCTAGTTACTCATTTAGCAAATCCTAAATACTGCAATATATTCTGTGTCTGGGTCATAATTTCTAGCCTGCAGGAGGCCCAGAATCACATAAATATATTCTCGTAGAGACAATCCTCTGAGCAGTATGGTATCCATTCTAAGAAAGTGCATTGGAAGCAGCAGGTCTTTGGTTAACGCTTGCTTGGGGTAAGGGTAGGGCAGGTGACAACTGGCCATCAGGTCAGACCCAGTCCCTAGGGTGAACCTGCCTCAGACAACTTCTGTTTCTCAGCAAAAGGGCATTGCATAGAGAGGAATAAAAATGGAGGAGACCCCCAAGACCTTCCAAGTGGCGTGAAAAAGTTGAACAGAAGGGGCAGAAGGGCTGAGGCGCCAGGTGGGCTCTGGTCACTTTTCTGCCTGGAGCCATCACTTTGGCTACACAACAATCTCACCGTTTTTTTAAAATCTGTTCTCCCAACCAATCCGCTCTCTGAAAGGAATTCTAAAGCCTCTATTTACCAGACCACCGCCTGTTCATGATTCAATTAACCTTTCCAATGGCTGGGAAAGCTTGTGCGATAGGAGAGCCTTGCCTTAATTGGCAGCCTGACACAGACAATAAAGTTTGATCAGATGAAGAGGGCATCGGGGACATCATTAGCATCCTCTACTGAAGACTACGTAGTGTGTAAAAGTTGTTTAATTTCTGCTGGAAAAGGAAGGGAAGGGGAAACCTGATTCACATTTCCTGCATTTTTTTGGCTTATTAAATATTTCATTTCCTCACTGTAAGCATCAAATGGTATGTTGGTGTCTGTGCAGCTTCCCACCTAGTTTTTACTGCTCTGCGATCCACCAAATGATCATTTCTCTGTTATTAAAACTCTGCAGTTCGCAGAGGTGTTTTGGAAAAACAAACATGCACAGAGACAGATGGAGTAATTCTCTTTCAAGAGTTACAAATGGGCAAAATGGGGCGAGGCAGAGGGAAAATAAAACCGCGCTGGAGAAAGACTTCAGGAATGTGGCCTTTGTATTTTTTTTTTTAGCTTTTCCAAAGGTTGAAGGTAGCGGACAGGAGCTCTGGAAGTCGGGGGACTGAGCACTAGGCCGATGTCTGGATCCTCGCTCGTCAGTCAGAGGAGTTTTAAACTTTGGCCCTTCTGGGAAGCCTTCTCCAACTGAGAAAAGAGAAGAGACTGACATTTACTGAGTGCTTTCTATGTGCCTGGCACAGTCAAAATCATCTCCCTGATTCTCACAACCAGCCCTGGAATGAGGGATCATTATGCTGCTTTTAAAAAATGAGGAAACTGAGACAGAGAGGATTTATTAAACTTGATCAGGGAGCCAGTCAGTAGGTGACAGTCTTAAATTCCATCTTTACTCTGCCTGTCTCTTGTACCCCATTAGAAGGTGGAGCCACGTACCTCTGCAAATTGAACCTGACAAAAAAGCCCCTCTCTACCATTTTCCTACAAGAGACAAAAATGCCTACCAACATAATTTATGTACTAACTAATGTGCATTTAAAAGAGCCTTGAAATGTATCATGTGCTAAAAATGAACAATTAATTTTCACTCATGCAAAGGCATTTAAAATTAAATAGAGCTAGACCAATGAAGGTATGATTATCATTGCTTTGTTGCAAATCCTTTTGGAATTAACAAATTGTCATCAAATGTAGAGCAAATGCTCATTCTGAACAAAATTCTCTGCTGATGACAGTGTGGGGCGGGGTGGGGGGAAGAGGTAGAAGACAGGCCCTGTGTTTTCTAGGAGGGGACACAAGGCATGGACACATGAATGCTGATGATACACCCACCATATTCACACTCACTCATACTCACAAGCTTACACACTTGTGCACATCCTCATGTACATAGATAGACCCAGGGGCAGTAGACACCATTTCTGCCTTGTGGAGCTTACTAACCTGAGGGGAAGATAGTCCCTGACTAAGGAATTGCAGGTATGAAGAAGTCAGAAAAAATAGGTCACGAGGGGGTTCTTGAAAGAGGAGGAACGTGGGACACTGTCAGGGATCTGGCCTGTGTGTCGTTGGGCAATCACTCAGCCTCATTTAACTTTCTAGTGCTAAGATTAGACACTGTAAGGTCCTTTCTTGCCACATTGTGACTGTAAATGTCATGATAGGCCATTGCCCCAGGCAAAAAAGAGAATGAGGCAAAGTGTATGTGCTGGGTCCTCCATCCTGCAGGCCATCAGCGTTCCCGCGTTTCACCACCCAGCTCACCTTCCCAGCTGGACCACTGTCCTGGTACCTTGGACAGCTCCCCCAACTCTCAGCCTACCCCCATTGGGACACTGCACCCTGAGGCACCTCTCTCCCTCAGCATTCTCCTGAGCCAGGTCTTTGGTGTCATTACCTGTTGTGGCAACGGGGCAGAGAGCCATGGGTACGTTCACCTAATCCTTGATCATTTCAGCTGCAGCCTCTGGAAATGGTCCTTTGGTGAACATTTTCATGAATGACTGGCAGTTTGGGAGCACAGTGAGAACTGGACTACAAGAAAGGGGGGACCTTCATCTCAAATTTTACTTTTATGTTAGGCATCCCTTAGGGTGAGATAAATTCAGTGGCAGTAAAGTTTAAGGGCTGATTTGATGTTTAACCAAGAAAAACTCGCCTTGCACTTGCACTTAGATGTGCGTCTCTCCTAATTTCTTGATTTCCAAGCTTCATTCAGGCTTATCTCCCCTGATTGAAAATGTAGGAATAGTTTGATGAAGCAGTAGCTCAGTAGAAATAATGATGATGATGATAATGATGATGGTGATGATGATGATGATGATGATGATGACGACAATGATAATAACAGAGGAGAGGCTCATTTATAGAACTTCTCATTTTCTGTTTTTGTCTTCATTCTGTCTCAGATGAACATAAGCTAATTGATGTTTCTGGTGTCTCTGTGAGGTAGGTAAGAATTAGAATTCCTTCTCAAGAAATGACTAGTTTATTAATAACCAAGGAGGTGGGTGCAAAACTGTTGAGTAACTGCCTGCCTGCCTGGAGTCACTACCAGTGGATCACCTCCAATAGTAATAGTGAAGCCTGGTTTCAGGGCTGGGTCTGGCACATAGTAGGCACTTAATAAGTTGGCTGGTGAATCAACTAAAACATTGGCTGGCTAAATAAATGAATGAATGAGTGAGGACCCAAAAGGTTTGTCAAATGAAGCCCACTTGAGGCCTTTGGAGACTGAATACCTGTGTTCTGGATGCTTTTAATTGCTATGGTTTATTTTAGAAATGTCATGTGACATCTCTACTCATCAGTTACACAGACTGAAATTCTGCCATTTTCATTCATTCTCACCTGCACCTTCATAGGAAGGGAGGGCACTGAGAAGGGGGAGAATAGGGACAACATAGTGGTGACAGTGAGCTGCCCCATGTATTTTATCTAATCCTTCATTTCTCACTTCTGCCTGCCCAAGGCCAAACGATCCTCTACAACTCTGGGAGAGCCACAATGATCTCTCTGTCTCCAGTGTCTCCTCTTAAAATCTATGCCCAGGTCCTTGCTAAATCCAGATGTTCAACTCTATTCATGCAGCTTTCCTGATCAACAAGCAAGCAGGCAAACAGAAGAACTCTTTCTGTTGGAATTGATTCTAACTGCTCAACAGCATAGACTTTGACATTAGCAGAGTGGGTTCTCACCCTTATTGGCTTTGAGGCCTTAAATATGTCCCTTAGTCTTTCTGGTCTCAGTTCCGCTATCTGTGAAGTGGGAATAATAATACCTACATCGTGGGAATGTTGTTTTAATCAACAACAAGCATGAATTGGAGTGGTTTTATTATGGACAAAAGAAAAAAAATAAACTCACTGTCTAGAGAGGAATAGTAGATGAAATACTACATCCTCAGGAGCCTTGAAAATATTCAGGATCTGTTGTAACTTGAAGTGCACCCTATTCTAGACTGCTTCATGTTTAATCTGCCCCATCCAACCTCATCTGTACAACATTCCCTTCCTTAAAGACCCGTTCTTCACTCTAATAATCTGAGGAATTTAGTCATGAAACAATGGCTATAATCTAGTTAAAATATAGCTCTTCCAAGTAGTCATTTATATTTAAACACTGATTTTCCATGCAGTCAATATTTTTATTTTTGCCTTTTAATTTTATATATTTCTATATTATTCTGTTATTAGATATTTCATTTGCATGTGTTATTTTAACTTTTACTTATTTTTTATTTTACGCAAAATAATATTTACTTTTTCTGGCATTCAATTCTATGAGTTTTACAAATTCCTGGAGTTAGGAAACCACAATTAAGACATGGAACAGGTCCATCACACCTCCTAAAATTCCCTTTGGAATCTACCCCTCCTCTTCCACCCCCATCTGGAAACCACTGACCTTCTCTGTCTCTACAGGTTTGTTGTCTTCAGAATGTCATATAGGTAGAATCATAGAATATGTAGAATTTTGAATCCTTCTTCCCTCACTTGGCATAATTTATTTGAGATTCATCCATGTTGCTTCCTATATCAATATTTTCTTCCTTTTTATTGCTGAGTATTCCCTTATATAGATGTTTCACAATTTGTTTATTCATTCCTTAAAAGACATCTGATTTGTTTCCAGGTTTGGGTGCTATGAACAAAGCCACCATAAACATTTGCATACAGGTCTTTCTTAGATGAAAGTTCTCATTTCTTTTGGATAAATAGCTAGAAATGGGATTGTTGGGCCATATGGTAAGTATATGGTTAACCTTACTTTAAAAAATCACCAAACTGCTTATCAGAGTGGATGTATCACTTTGCATTCCCATCAATCATGTTTGAGAGTTCCAGGAGCTCACACCCTCACAGGCACTTAGGATTACACGTTTCTTTGATTTTAGCCTTAGTAATTGGTACATAGTGGTACCACTTTGTGTAGAAGCTCTTCAAGAGATTAAGGAGTCTTACTTCTATTATTGGCTTGATGAGAAGTTGTTGTTTTTTAATTATGAGTGGATGATGAATTTTGTTTAATGCTTTTTCTGTTCCTATTGAAATGATCATATGGATTTCTCTTCTTTCATCTGTTAATATGATGAATTATATTGATTGACCTCAAATGTTGAGTCAGCTTTATGCCAGGGATAAACCCCACTTCTTCATGATGTTATTCTTTCAACATATTGCTGGATTTGATTTGCAAGATTTTTGTTTGGAATTTTGACATCTATAAATGTGAGAGATATTGGTCCAATTCTCTTGCATTGTACTGTCTTTGTCTGGTTTTGGTATCAGGATAATGCTGGCCTCTTAGGAGGAAAGCAGCTATAGACAAAATATAAGTGAAGGGCATGGCTGTGTTCCAATAAAATTTTATTGTAGAAAGAGATGACAGATCAGTTGAGGCCCATGGGCTGTACTTTGTCAACTCTGGCTTAGAATATAGATTTGAGATCCTTCTTCTTTTCTAAGCATTTAATGCTCTAAATTTTCCCATAAGCACTGGTTTAGCTACATTTCACATGTTTTGAAATGTTGTGTTTTCTAATTTTTCTTGACCTCCTTTGACCCATGAGTTACTGCAAAATGTGTTGTTTAATTTTTTTTTTTTGTATTTTTCTGAAGCTGGAAACGGGGAGAGACAGACTCCCGCATGCGCCCGACCGGGATCCACCCGGCACGCCCACCAGGGGACGCTCTGCCCACCAGGGGGTGATGCTCTGCCCCTCCGGGGCGTCGCTCTGCCGCGACCAGAGCCACTCTAGCGCCTGGGACAGAGGCCAAGGAGCCATCCCCAGCGCCTGGGCCATCTTTGCTCCAATGGAGCCTTGGCTGCGGGAGGGGAAGAGAGAGACAGAGAGGAAGGAGGGTGGGGGGTGGAGAAGCAAATGGGCGCTTCTCCTGTGTTCCCTGGCCGGGAATCGAACCCGGGTCCCCCGCATGCCAGGCCGATGCTCTACCGCTGAGCCAACCGGCCAGGGCCCGTGTTGTTTAATTTTTAAATGTGTGGGGGATTTTCCAGATATCTTTCTGTGACTGATCTAGTTTAATTCCATTATGGTCAAAGAACATACTTTATGTGATTTCAATTCTTTTATAGGTTTTAAAGCTTCTTTCATTATCCAGGGTCAATATATCTTGGTGAATGTCCCATGTGCACTTGAAAAGAATGTGCACTCTTTTAGCTTTCAATGGACTATTCCATTAATACCAATTAAGTCTCTATTTTGCTTATTAGTTTATTTTGTTTATTAGATTTCACATATGAGTGAAATCATATGGCATTTGTCTTTCTCTGACTGGCTTATTTCACTTAGCACAATGCTCTCCAGGTCCATCCATGCTGTTGCAAAAGGTAAGATTTTCTTCTTTTTAATGGCTGAATAGTATTCCATTGTGTAAATGTACCACAGCTTTTTTATCCAGACTCATTGATAGAGACCAGGCTGATAGCTGTCAGGGGGAGGGGGCTGGAAGGAGTGAGTAAAAAAGAACAAAAACAGCAAAAAGAAAAAACTCATGGACTTGGACAAGAGTGTGGTGATTGCTGGTTGGCAGGGGCTATGGGAGACAGTATGGGGGGTAAATGATGACGCATGGAGACTTGACTGGAGGGGGTGAACATACAATATGGTGTACAGACATGAGTTGTGGAATTACACACCTGAAGCCTGTGTAATTTTGTTAACTAGTGTCACCCCAATAAGACAATTTAAAAATAAATAATAAATAAAATGTCATACACACACACACACACACACACACACACACATATGGATCAATTAAGTCAAGTTGGTTGATAGAGATTTTAGTTCCTTTATATCCTTGGTGATTTTCTATGGACTTATTCTATGGATTATTGTGAGAGGAATACTAAAGTCTCCAAGTACAACTCTGGATTGATCTACTTGTTCTTCAGTTCTACCAATCTCTGAAGCTCTGCTGGCAGGTGCTTAACATTTAGGACTGTTATGTCTTTTTACATGGCCCTTTTTGTAATTATGTAATGTTCCTCTTTATCCCTAGTAATTTTGCTTATTTTGAAGTCTTCTTTGTGTGATAGTAATATAGCCATTCTGTCTTTTGATTAGTATTCATATGGTATAGATTTCTGAATACTTTTATTTTTAACCTGCTTATGCTGTTTTTTATTTAGAGTACTTTCTTTTAGAAAAGGAAGTTATAATTCTTAAGTAGGACCTCTATCAGCTGGTCACAAAAAATGTTCTGCTGGGACTCTAAGTGTGAGAAAGAGATAGCAGTGCAGTGGTGGCTATCATGTCACCTAGAGAGTGACACACTGTGACTGTCATCAGCTGATATTCGTGATAGCTGAACAATGATTCGAGGATCTGGGCGAAGCATCGGAATGTCCACTACAAACGCCACTTCCTATTGAAACAAACATGGATGTATATGAGGTAGAGTCCAACGTTTGCAGGAAATTTTAAGATAAAACATAAGACTTCACAGACATTTCCCACCTATTGTATCCTCCCTGTGGATGCCTACAGACCCACTGAATACAGTCACCCTTCCGGACCACTGATGTGAGGGGCACTTGAGAGAATGGTGTGAGGAGCACTACCCTAAGGACACCTGCTCCCCAGAAGGGCTTGGAGACACCCAGTGGCACCACCAAACAGATGTGAGGCCTGTGGGCTCCGCTCCTTAGAGTTTGCCACGTAAGACTCATTCCTCAGTAAGAATGAGAGTGGTCCCGACAAAGGGATTCCAGGCATCATTAAGAAGGTGTGTGAGGACTGTAGCAGGATGAGGGGGGTTGCAGGTCCTCCCAGACCTGCAGCTTCTGAGACAGTGCCCTCTGCACCACCCAGCAGAAAGCTGGTCTAGCAGACAAGGCCCAGGCTGCAGTCAGGGTCTGAAGCTCTGGGTGCATTAATGAGTGAAAAATACCAAAAGGTTATAAAACTGTTAACATGTAAGAATTTCATTTAATACACACACCTACATACAAAAATACTGTGGCTTTACACACATGTCACCATCTTTGGAAATATGGTGAAAAGCTTATTTTGTTTGTGTGAGAATATGAGGTCTGGGTCAAGCCAAGTCCTGTTCATCAACAATGAAGGCAAAGGCTAAGTCAGTGGCTTCCTGCTCAAAAGGGGACTTGTGAAAGTTCTGTTTTTACACCGCTCTGTCTAGATTTGCTTTCTTCTTACTGTGTGTATGTCCAACTCTTCCTCTTTTATCACCCCCCCCCCACCTGCAGCCCACCCACCTAACAAACAAACACTTTGCCCTGGACATTTATATCGGTTTACACAGGTCCCATCTCCTCGTAGAAACAAAAGCCAGAGGGCCATTTGCTGTTGCCTTGATCTCACTCTCACTGATGTCTTCCAAATGTATTTGCTATTTGCTCCCGTGTCCCTGGGTACCCCTGCTGTTCCCAATTGTCCATTGCCTATTAGGAATGGTTCCAGCCAAGGTATTTTTTGCTTATTTATTTGCTCCTTTTTCCCTGGGAACTTTACTATGCATGAATAACTGGCCTGCGATGCTGCTTTTGTTTGCCATTTTGCATTCGTTAAAAACCAGTCATCTGCATGTTTTATAAACCCGTAGGGGTCTCTCTCCCCTTGATCAATGCTGGAAGCACTCATTAACATCTGGGGGAAGTTATGGCCCCAGATAGGGGGGATATGCGACCTGCCGAGTGTCGTTGTAGGAAATTTGTCTAAAAAAAAACACCTCCAAAGCACTTTATATTCATCATCAGGGTTGCTCACTCAACAGAAGTGAGCCTGCCTGCCTTTGGTACCTTGGAGTGTTCACTTTCCTCAGCCTGGCATGCATTTTCCTTCCATGCTTTGTGTAAGGCAACTTCTCTGGGAAGCCCTTCCTGGGCCCCTCAGCTGACACCAATTCCTCCTTTCTCAGGAAACCAAAAGTCAGTCATTTTAACCAGCACTTACTGGGCACCTCCTATGTGCCAAGGACAATGTTGGGCATTTTTAGGAGTTAATATAAAATTGTTTTTAAAAAGTGCTAAGGAGGAAAGCCGACACAGAAATTATTAGAAGCACATGCGGTGATAATTTGGATGACGTTGTGCAGAAGGATCAGAGGCAGGAGAGGGCCAGCCTCTGCCCTTGTTGACAGGGAAGGGGGGGTTCAAAAGGGAATTGGTCGTGCAGGCGTCCCCAAACTATGGCCCGCGGGCTGCATGTGGCCCCCTGAGGCCATTTATCCGGCCCCCCGCCGCACTCCCGGAAGGGGCACCTCTTTCATTGGTGGTCAGTGAGAGGAGCACTGTATGTGGTGGCCCTCCAATGGTCTGAGGGACAGTGAACTGGCCCCCTGTGTAAAAAGTTTGGGGACCTCTGTAAGGACCTGTGTTCATTCTGAAGGAGCTTGACTTCCGCTCCACTGGCCGCCATTTCTCAAATATGTTCCATGTGGGTCAACCACACCAGAATTGTATGAGGTGGATATTACAAAGCGGGTTCCTGAGACACACCCCAGGTGCACTGTTCACAGGGTCTGCCTTTTCTCTAGTATAATGGGTAATTTTAATGCCCCCTGAAGTTCGAGCAATGCTGCTGTGGCAAATGAGAGCTGCTGAAGGGTATAATTAAACTTTCTCCTGGTAGGTGTTTATTGTTAACATGTAACACCTGCACTTGGTCTCTTTCAACCCCAGTCCTCCTGTCCATCCTCCTCCTGCCCTAGAAGCAACCACTGTTGCTAGTCCCTTAGGTGTCTTCTCTAGTGTGCATGGTGTCCAGTCATTTGCCTACTCGGTGTCAGATTCACTCCCTGCCTTCTTCTGCTTTTTCCTGCTGCTTCGGCCACTGCCTTTTTGTGAAGTCGGGTCAATAGGAGGCACTGGAAAGCGATGGGAGGGCCAAAAGGGGATAAACGGGGAATCTGACTCTCCTCTCTCTCCCCTACTCTTGAGCATCATCCCGGGCATTCTGTGACTCTGTGGTACCAGCTTCTGCTTGACAAGCCATTGCCTCAGCTCTGCACAGGTGGCCCTGGTTCTTGAGATCTTGGTAATTTCATCTCCTTCCTCTGTGCCACCAGCTCTGATCTCCAGCTCACATCACTGTCCACTATTTGCTCTTCCAGCTCACTTCATACATTCAAATGATGTTCCCATATTACATTTCCTCTGTTAAACTGTTTGGCCTGAATACTGTCTGCGCTTTGTTTTTTGTTTGTTTGTTTTTTGTTTTTTATTTCACTTAAAAATATATCTGGTGGATGGACACTGAGTTGTTTTCAACCACCCCTTTTCTGAGGATAACTAGAAAAGCCAAAAAAAAAAAAATTTAAAAATAAAAAGACAAAAAAATCTCTTTGAAGGTATTAGAGTATTTTGAAGACCCTGAGAAAATTCAAGGCCAAGATTTAGAAGTGGGAAGACCAGAGAGATAAGGCCAGCGAGTAAAACTGGTGTTTCCCTTAAGGTTAGTGATGTTTTCAAAAGTAGTGACTAAGAGCCCAAGAAACTGGGCAGAGTTTTTAATAGACTCATAGGACTATGAGGTAAAAATGGAAGTTCAGAGTCCATCAAGAAGGAGAGGGTCTGGTATTTACTCTGGCTTGGGGCTGGGACCCCAAAGGGTCCTTAGGAGTTAGGGTGAATCATAAATAGACCAGTTCTCACAGAGGCTGCAGGCCAACTTTGAGTTGTCTACTTTTTGATTAGACTAAGGTTTATTTGGGATTTCTAGTGCTTTCTGCTAAAACAAATCCTCTCTAGAAGAAGGTAACATTATCTAGTGGTCCAAATGATCTCCACAATTTTTCATTTACAAGTCTGACACTCATCAAACATAACCAGGTATATAACATGGCAGACATGACTGAGGAAACAAGATCAACAACAGGCAGTAGAAATAGAGCCAGACTATATGGTTATCAGATTTGAATTTGAAAAATCACTATGATTAATATGATCAAAGAGTTAAAAGATTGATAATTTTAGTAGAGAACTAAAAAAACAAATGAAAACTTATAAATTGAAAAAAACCCCACATTAACTGAAATTAAGAAAAATTTTATATGTACTAAAGAGAAAAAACAGTGAACTGAAAAACAGATTAGATCTTTTAGATATAAATATCCACACTGATGCACAGAGAGAAGGAAAGATCGCAGAAATATGTATCTTCTTAATGGACAAATTATTGAACTATAATGTGCCTCGGTTTCCACATCTATAAAATAAAAAAGAAATTAATAGCTATGTTATATGATGAAATGAGTTTAATATGTATAATATACAGCTATATGTAAATATGTAAAACTTTAAGAGTAACTGACATACAACCGATACTAAGTAATTTTTTTATTGCTGTTATTATATGTTGGAGATTGTTCTGCACGAACAAGGTAGTGCTGCTCTGTGCTTTCCCCCATTCTCTTTAATAGTTGTGTAGCATTCTGTATTATGTGCACACCATGATTTGTTTAAACACTCCCTCGTTAAAGACATTTGCTAAGACATTTAAACACTCCCTTGTTAAAGACATTTATTTACTAAGAATATCCTATGCATAGTTTTGTGTTTGCTTATATGATATATATGTGAGTTTATAGAATAAGTATATAGATGTATAATTTCCACATATATATAATTTAAAAAATGATAGATATGTACAGTTTTCCAAATGATAGTATTTTCTTACCAATAGCACTTGAAAGTGGCTATTCCCTCAAATTTATCAATCCGGTGCATTATCAAATCTTTTTTTTTTTATTCATTTTTAGAGAGGAGAGAGAGACAGAGGAGAGAGAGAGAGAGAGAGAAAGAGAGAGAGAGAGAGAAGGGGGGAGGAGCTGGAAGCATCAACTCCCATATGTGCCTTGACCAGGCAAGCCCAGGGTTTCAAACCGGCAACCTCAGCATTTCCAGGTTGACGCTTTATCCACTGCGCCACCACAGGTCAGGCCGTTATCACATCTTTTGATGTGGCCAACCTGATGGTCTAATTTTAGAATAATTGGAATTTTTCTTACCGTGATTTTAAGCTTTTTTTCATGTTTAAAGGCCATCTATATTTCATTTTCTGTTCATGTTCCCTTGCCAATTTTTGTGTTAAATTGTTAGGTTTTTCTCTTATTGATTTGTAGACAACCTTTTATAAGTTAGGTTATTAGTGCCTTGTCTTTTCTATTGTAATTTTTTTAAATTTGTTGTTTGTCTTTTGACTTCATTTATGACACTTTTTTCAGTCAGAAAATTTTAATTTTGTGTATTCAAATTTATAATTATTTTCTTATATTGCCTACTTTATGTCCTGCTTAGAAGTGCCTTCCCCATTCTTTTTTTCCTTTTTTTAGTACTTTCATTGATTGAGAAAGAAAAAAATAAAAGAAGAGAGAGAGAGAGAGAGAGAAGCATCAATAGTTATTACACTTAGTCGTTCCATTTAGTTGTACACTCACTGATTGCTTCTTATATGTGCCCTGCCCAGGGATTGAACCTGCAACCTCAGTGCACTGAGACAACACTTTATCCACTGAGCCACCTGGCCAGGGCTCCACTCATATTTAAATTTTTTGCTCAATTTTTGAATTATTTCAAGTCGAGTGTTGTTAAGATTGGATTAAAATTTGAACATTCTCTGGCTGTCGATTAAAGAACAGATGGGAAGGGAACAAGACTAGAGGCAAGGGCCCCTATTCTGAGGCTCTTTATACTAATTCAAATGAGCAATGAAAGAGACTTGAGCTTAACGCAGGAGGGGGAGTGGACTCAAGAAGTGTTTCGGTGATAAAATCAAAAGAGCTTGATGACCTTTGGACAGTGAAGGGTCAGAGTCTGGGAGGCATCTATAACACACCCAGATTCATGGCTCAGGCCACTGAGTAGTTTCCGATCCGTCCCCTTCTACTCATGCTCGTGCTACTGCTTAGTTCAGACCTTGCCTCCTATGTGAGCTGCTCCAGTAGCTCCCTAGCCAGTCTCCTTGCCTTACTTCTCTCTAGTTCCTTTCTATCCTATTGCTAGAGTGATTGTTCAGAAAACAGGAGAGAGGCAAGGTTACTCCTTGCTTGAAAGCCACAGTGAATAAAAAAATAAAAAACTACTATGCTTGGTATATGCGAACCTTTATAATCTGGTTCTTTCCTCTTCAACCACTTCACACTGACCTCTAACCCTTACTCCATCCCCAGTCAGAATGGTTCCTGCACATCTCTGTGCCCTTGCCCTTGCTGTGGCAGGCAGAATAATGCTTCCTCAGTTCTAACCTGGGAGCTTGTGAACATGTTACTTTACTTGGCAAAGGGGAATTAAGGTTGTTAATCAGTTGACCACACAAGAGAAAAATCATTTTGGATTATCTGAGAGAGCCCAATGTTACCACAAGTGTCCTTAAAATTGGAAGAGGGAGGCAGAAAAGGAGGTCAGAGTGATGTAATGCGAGAAGAACTCTAACAGCTGTTGCTGGCTTTGATGATGGAGGAAGGTGCCACTAGCCAAGGAAGGCTGGCAGCTTCTAGAAATCATTCTGTAGAACCTCCAGGAAAAAATGCAGTTCTGCTAACACCTGGTTTTAGCCCAGGGAGACCCATGTCAGACTTTTGACCTACAGAGCTCCTTGGTCAAGTTATTACAACATTTGCCCTATTTTCTCCTCTGTCATTCTTTCTTTTTACATTGAAGGCCAGATTTTACAGAGCTAAAAAATAGTAAGTTTGCTATTGTTGTAAGCCATGAAATATGTAGGAATTTCTTACAATAGTAATAATAAGAAAAAAAAACTAACATGCTCACCATATTCTCTGCCTGGAAGGCTCTATCCTCAATTGCTTTGTTGAATTTAGTGTTACTTCTTCTGGAAAATTTCTTAGATTCCCACATTCTTAGATCCCCACATTTCCTAGATTCTCCCAAATGGCAGAGGGAGTGTCCAGCCTCCAGGGGTTGCCATATTGTAAATTTTTGCATATCTCTTTGCAGCCCAGAATGCAGTATAATTTATCAGATTTCATATTTCTCTCTCCCACTACCTAGAAATTTGTTCACTAGAGTTAGGATTGTCCCTGATTTATTTGTTTTCCCAGGAAACAAACAAACAAAAAAATCTGGCCCTTAATGTAAAAAGAAAGAATGACAGAGGAGAAAATAGGGCAAATGTTGTAATAACTTGACCAAGGAGCCTCTCTGGTTGCTGGGACAAGAGCCATGAATGGGCCTTGCCACGATAGGCTGACCCAGGGCAAGGGGATCCTCTGTAGAGCAAACGGCTTTGTGACCAGGTCTTCCTGCATTTCTCCCCCAAGGCCATCATAGTCTGTTGGGCACCTGGAGAAATGTCTCAGCTCCAAAACACTAATTTATGCCTATCTGTTGCTTAGATGTTTAGACCAAATCATAAGCCCTGTGATGGTCAGTCTATTGGTAAATTTGTATCGAGCACCCACTTGTCCTAAAGCACAATTCTAATCTCTAAAAGGAAAACTGAGGTAAAGTCCTGGCATTCACTGACTTGATTTCCCAGCTAGAGAGCTGTCATACCAAGGTGAAAAGTGAGTGGTGGAGCAGTATTACATTAGAGGTCAATAAGACAGAGATAGGATCAAATGGGAGTCCCAGCCACATGTAAACAGAGTCCAGGGAGAAGCTTCTGTGGGCTGAGACACTTGAGGAGTAGGGCAGACTGAGGCTGATCATAATCAAGTTTTCCTGGGGGTTCAGTGGGGGCTGCCATTGCTAGAGATGTTGAATGCTGTGGATTTCAGTTGGTTGGATCCAGGAGGGAAGGTATCTGATTCTGCAGCCAAGTGCATTCACTCAGACATTCACCAAACATTTGAGGAGCCCCTACTACATCTAGGAAGACAGGAGATGTTGGGCAGATAAAATATATTATGCTCACTTTGTTAAAGATGGCGCTGCCCATATGGAAGCCCATCACCCAGGTGATATTAATGTGTGTTGGGGGGCGGGCTGTGGACAGGCAGGATCCTTGTAGCCTGGGGTTTGGTTTTAGGACTAAGCCTTTCCCATCCCTTTTGATGTGGGGTGATACAATCCCATCATGCCTCAGATAAGTGACTTTGTATTAGGGACTTCCCTATTTTGTATATTGGATTAAAGGTTTTGATTTCTGCACTATAAAGTGGGGCAGACTGGGAGCTTGCTCTCTCGGTTCCTGAGATTAGCATTAGATGGCATAGCAGAGAAAGGTCACGTGGAGAAGGCCAGGAGAAGCAGCCAAGATGGTGGAGTGCTGGAGGAGAAGCCAGTTTGTGCAGAGAGAAGGAGATAGGGGACAGAGGTGAATGGGGCTGGTAAGCTAGGAACTTTGATTCTAGGAAACTCGGATAAATCAGTAGCTTTGTGAGCACTGAGTGAGTGGGTTTTGGAGCCCAGTACGTCTTTTACTCGCCTGCCGGGTGCAAGCTAGGATTAAAGATGATGGCCCATCAGTTCTTGGCTCCATTGTTTCCTTACCAACTGTCTGAATCAAAAGCGAACCTGCATGGGCCAGGTGGCTGTGGTGGTGGCCATGTCTACTGGCTTTACAGGAGAATAAAAACTGGGAGTACAAAGCTGAAGGGCACTGAAAAGCCATTCTCGTTGAGTTCATACTGTCATCCAACCTGGTTATCATCCAAATCCAATTCTAGCTGAGGTGTTTGATAAGTAAATACTGTGGGTGGTTGAGAAAGAACTCTTAGCTGGGAAGGACGGGGGGAGTTTTCTTGGTTAAAAAGCCTCCTATCTTGGCCTTGAAGACTAGCCAGGCTAGCGATAGGTGGGGATGAGAAGCACAGGTAAGGTTGAGAGCTTGGCTTCTTTAAGGTGCATATATTTAAATGGCGATGTATTTTCTGCATTGTTAAAGCTTAACGATTCCCTCAAATCATACTGACACAAAGAGAAGGCAGAGCAGTTCACCAAACAGCAGACTTTGCCCTGAGCAAAGGTACTTCTCCATGCGTGGAGTAGTCCCCCACTGTTTCCCTTAAGAGCCTGTGCTGGCTTTGGAAATCAAACAGGAGCTTTTAAATAAAACAATCCCTCACTAGCAAAGGAATAACTATGGGCTGAGTTACCCCAGGACAACACCTGCAGGAATGTTATGCTAATGGCAACTGTTGGGAACCACCTTGGCCCCATTCAAGGGAGCACCCAAGGAGAGGTGGGTCTTAATTACCTTTGTGTTCATAGTTCCCTGCCTGGTACCCTCTCACCAAGTCCACAGGAAGTCAAATGTGGGCTCACTGACTTTCTCACTTGAGGGATGGGATGAATAGGTGACTGAGTGGACAGATGGATGGAGAAGAGCAGTGGATTAACGCCTGTCTGTGTGTTGCCCCTGAGTGACTGGAGTCCAAAGGCTTCTTGGAATGTCCCCTTCCTCTCCCGCTAGTGGAGGTGTGGCTGAGATGGTCTGCATCGCGTGCTGTGCAGACTGTTGTGTAGGTCGTCTGGGCATGAGTCTCATGGGGATACTGACACTCACGGTCATGGAAGAGTAGGATGCTGGGGCTGGTCTGAAGTTGGAGGACCAGGATGTTTGACTCCCTTAGTTTGTGAATGGGAATGTCAGGGTGAAGGGACATGTCCCAGGTGGTTTGCGGTGCCTCTCCCAGAGACTTATTTCACTGCTGGTGGCTGCCTGCCTTCCAGGACTGGGGTTTGTGGATGCATAACTTCTGCACCGTCTTTTTTGGTCAGAGGTCAGCAGACAGTTACCAATTTAATGACAACTTATAAAACAAAACATAACAAGCATGGTAACTTGAGAGCTCAAGTATTGTTGCTGTCAGCTGACCCGGCAGGAATGTGAAGACAAAGAGATCCAAGCTCCCCTCACTTTACAGGGGTGACTCCTGGGCTCTGCCCTCCCAGCCCTTAGGCAATAGGAAGGTAGGAAGGAGTGGCCAGGACCACTTTGGCAGGGGTCTCACTCAGTAGGAATGTTCGAATTTCAGAGGCTGCTCTGACCTGGCCCAGGGAGAGTTGGGAGTGGGGAAAGCCAAAAGGAGGCTGCTTTTATATACTGAGGAATCTTTCAGCACTTCCCCGGTCCTGGCCTGGAGGTCCTGGCCCTGTTCCAATTTGGGTAATTACATTTTCCCTATGCAAATTGCTCCCCTGAATTTGCATAGACAAGCTGGTGGAGGCCCAGCCACCTTGGCAGCCTGAGCAGCCCTGCTCTCAGCACTGGTCCACTGGCCTTCTTCTCAGCTCCTCTGGGGAGGTTGCCAATTAGCAGCACCAGCTTCCTGCTCAATGTGACCCTGATGCTGTGGTTGTTCTGGACATCAGAGAGGCCTCTAATCTCTCTGGAAGCACTTGAAACCATCAGGGTTGGAGATGACTCCGGGGAAAGACCAGAGGAGACCTTGACCCTGTCATGCACCAAGCCTGCCACCTAGGGTAAACTAATTCTCATCGCTCAACCTCTATTTCTTCATCCCTAAAACGTCAGATAGACCAAGATTAGTCATTTCTAAGTCTTTTTTAGCCACACTTTCAAAATTCTTTCAGTAAATACTTTTTTATTTTTTTAAGAAAACCATTATATAGTAAAGATTAAACCAGGGTTCTTAAGCCAGGGTTCTTTTTAATTAGTCATCCCCATGTTCTGGGCAGCACCTTTGGTACCTCTACAGATGTCCTTTGACTAGAGGAGAACTTAGTAGTGGCCTTTGAGGGCTGCCTGGTTTCAACGTAGTTCTTCCTTTTATCTACTTGTGGCCTTGGAAAGACTAATTCACTTCTTTGTCTCTCAGTTTCCCCGCCAATGAGATGGGTATGTATATACCTGAAATGATTACTGTGAGGTTTAAATGAATTCATATACCTAAAGCACTTATAACAAAAATAACACCTAATATTAGCTCTGTGCCAGGTCCTGTTCTGTGTGCTATACTTAGAATAATTCATGTGAACCTCACAACATTCCTAAGAGTGAGGTGCTATTGCTCTCCCTATTGAACTGATGAAGGAATTAAAGACAGAGAGGTTAAGTTACTTTCCAATGGTCACACAGCCAACAAGGGGTAGAATGGGACTGGAATCCAGGTGATCTGGTACCAGAGCTTAGAATATTAGTTAAGATGCTGCCCTATCCTGTCTGTCCTATAGTCACCACTCAGTTTTATTTGAAGTCCTTTTCAACAACAGTTTTCTGAAATTCTGTACCATTTAAATGAGATTAAGAATGTCAAGTTCTCAGCATGTGTCTGTCGTGAGGCAGGTGAGTCAGAAGAGCTTAAATTTCTATTCCCCTTTCTTCTCATCTGTGTTCGCTTTAGTCTCAATGTGTATCCACCTCATCGCAGAAAATCCTACCATACCTTTTTCAAGAACTACACGTTTATAACTTAAGAGACATTATCCTTGAGATATAGTTTCCTGGGGGCCACTATTTTCCTCTACCTGCCTTTCTCTCTCTTTCAACTCCTCCCCCCACTATCTTGAGAATTTAAAAGATGACATTATGTCTTCATAGTTGATTTTCCAGTCTGTGTCCCCTGACTGTGCTCAACTTCAGGACAGATTGTGTTCACTTATCTCTGACTCTCTTTAGACAAACACAGGGCCCGGCACAGAGAAGGCACTCAATGTTTACCAAGTGATCAAAGAGAGGAATTTAATGGACTAAGTAGGTGCTTGGCGTTAGCTCTGTCTAAGTAAATTGTGAGAGGGGATTATGAAGACCCTCAAGGGTCAGGCTGAAGCTCTGTCTGGACGTGATAAGCCCAGGGAGCCAGGGAGTGCTCTGTGAGGATGGCCATGTGGACAAAGTGTGCTTTGCTGAGGGAGCTCAGTGGGAGGTGGGCTGAAGTGGGGGCCAGAGCCAGGCTGTGTGCAGACCCAGCGGGTGATGGAGGCAAGGGTGGCGGAGAGGAAGCGGACCTGCTGGGGCCCTTTGGGAGAGGCAGTGGTGAGCTTGGCAACTGCTTAGATAGAGGATGTAGGAGTAGGAGAAATTGGAGATATGGGCCTGGCTTTCTGATCTCAGGGACTGAAAGTGTGGTGGCTCCTCTGACCCCACGGCAGAGCAGGTGGCAACAGCTTGGGGATGAGGTTGGTGGAAATGGGGAGGAACAAGGAGAGTTCTGCCCATCTCTACACGATGCCATTTATTTATTTATTTATTTATTTATTTATTTATTTATTTATTATTACAGAGACAGAGAGAGAATCAGAGAGAGGGACAGACAGGGACAGACAGGAACGGAGAGAGATGAGAAGCATCAATCATTAGTTTTTCGTTGCGACACCTTAGTTGTTCATTGATTGCTTTCTCATTATGTGCCTTGACCCTGGGCCTTCAGCAGTCTGAGTAACACCTTGCTCGAGCCAGCGACCTTGGGTTCAAGCTGATGAGCCCGCACTCAAGCTGGCAACCTCAGGGTCTCGAACCTGGGTCCTTGGCATCCCAGTTCGACACTCTATCTACTGCGCCACCACCTGGTCAGGCTGCATGATGCCCTTTAAAGAAGAGAACATGTCCACCCAGGGAATAAAGCAACAGGAGAGGAGAGGAGGACCAGAGACACCCAGAGCCACATGCTGGCAGATGAAAGGAGCGGCCACTGAGGGGGAGGCCGCGGAGCAGCAGGTGGCCAATGTCAGTTTGCACTGTCTGTTTCTGTTTTCAGAACTGTCTGTTGCGAGCACCCTGAGTCACTTGTTATGCCAGACCAGACAGACTGTTTCCAAACCAGCTTCCTCAGCTGGCTTAACCCATCACAGAGCCCAGCGCTCACCTGACATCCACTCTGTCAACGAGCATCCATTGCACAAGAGCCGCATGCAGTGCCGTGCTGGGGCAGGGTGCATGCTGCCAGGCCGTGGGGCCCACAGGTCGGGGCGGGCACAGGCGCTGTCTTTCCCTAATTGGAATCTGGCCATGCTTGCAGGTGCCTGATAGTGGGTCCTGGACTGAGCAGGGGACAGCATCTGTGAGAATAGAGTGGCAGGCACCTTCCACTTCGGTCTCCGTGTTCTTTAGTTCCTGCAGTTCTGCCCTGCTCTGAGAGCCCCACAGTGTCCCTGGACTCGGCCCAGCACTTTTGGGCCAGGGCTGCCCTGGCCTGACTCCAATTACTCTTGTCTTATCTTCCTCAGTCGGGGCTCACAGCCGCCACTCCCTCACCCCCTGGTCCCCAGCTCCACCTCAGGCAATAGCAGGGCCACACGGGGTGGGGGTGGGGGTGCTAGCACTAGCCTGACTCAGCAGATGCCCCCTGACCAGGCATTCCCGCTGTGCGAGTGAGTGCCTCTCAATGTCCCGCCCACCTCTTCACCTGGTCCACAGTGGCCCCTCCCCCTCCTCTCCTATCAGCAGTGGGAGAAGATACCTGGGCAGGTGACGTATGCTCTCCACGCAGAGGCCCTGGTTCATGCCCGCAGTGGCTGTTTGAATGTGATCCGTACATGGCTCGTGTGTGTGGCATGTTATTGTGAGTGTGCGTGCACGCACTCGCCTCTGCTTTCTGCATGAGCCAACCACTTGGAATCTGTTTATTTTCCTTTTACGATCACTTTCTCTCCCTCTGTAAAGCACCAGGACGGGCCTGGCGTTCCAGGAATTGCTTGCAAGCGGTCCTCCAAGCCTGGAGCCGGCCTCTGCTGTCCCCATGCAGTGCGAGTAATGGGTCCTCCCAGGGACAATTTGCATAAAGGATAAATAAGAGAAACACAATGTGAAGTTTATTCATTTTTAAATCCTGCAGCGTTTGTGATTGAAGGCCCAAGCTCAGATGTTTGCCGGATGCGTCCCATTAAGACTCGGGGCTTTGTCTAATGTCTGCTCTGCTCCTGCAGGGGGGTGTAATGTGCACTCCTTCCCCACACTGGAGTGCCGTTTCCAGAGCCTTCTGCTCGACAAGGGACTGAGGAACGGCGAGCTGTGTTCCCTTCTACCAGGCCCCCTCGCTTTAATTTGCTGTAACAGAGCCAGCACATTAAATACAAAACATATTGATGTTCTTGAGAGCCCTGGAGGGTCTTTACCCTTCCTTGTCAGAGGAGCCTGGCATGCCGGGAGGGAGAGGAGATGGTGCTTGGCACGCATGTGGGGTGGCGCCTCCGGCAGGTCAAAACTGATCAGCTGCCAAGAGCAGTGCCCTCCCAGAGGACGGAGGGCGGGCGGAGGCCAGAGGTGCCATCGTGCATGCCTCAGAGCAAGAGAAAACACGTGGGCAGTGAGGCACCCTCGGGTTCAGGGCCATGGTGGACACAGCTGTGGTGTGCGTTAATGACAAAGGGCTAGTGGAAGGAAGGACAGAAAGGAAGAAGGGAAAAGGGAGAGAGGGAGGGAAGGGGAATGCAGAATGCCACCCAGAAGTAGTGATTGACTGCTCTGGTCACTCCCAGGTCAGTATCATTTAACAAGTTACCAAGATGGTGCAAGAGTTAGAGGACGCTGGACGGGCAAACTTCCGGCACCTCTCTATTCAAAATGCCCCGGCCTCGGGGAATCTGGCAGCAGAGAGCGGCTGTCATACTGTAAATATCTGTTACAACAAGTGATGCAAGAATAGAGGTATCTCCTCCAGCAAATTCACCATTTTCCTAACAGTGTGTCTCCAGGGCTAGAGGAAACTGAACTGAGGGAGGAAGCAAAATAATGTCCCCTCTGGCAGGACAGGGCAGGCCACACAGACCCCGCTGGGCAGTCACGTCACAGCCTTTTCTCAAAGCTGGCGAAAAGCCCCTAAACTCCGGGGTGAGAACTTGCCTTTCCCCCTGAAATGGTGAACTATTGAGCCGTCAGTTTAGTCTTCTCTTGACAAACTCACCCTCCTCAGAGTAGCTACCTGACATGTGTGGCTATCCTGTGCTGTTGTACATATACTGTACATATCCTATTGTACGTATATTGCTTCTAATCCTCAACTCTACAAGTTACTATTATTAGGACACTGAGACTCAGGTAGTTTCAATGAGTTTCAGAGGTCACAGAGCTAATAATTGACTGAACTCTAGTCAAATCCTGTCCTGGAGCTGGTGGTGATTGTGGTGTTCTGGTGGAGACGTTTGTGTTGGTGGTTGGGATGGCTATGTTGTTGGCATTGGTGGCGGCTACTGTGATGGTGGCAAACAATGATGGTGGTCATGGTGGCTTTGGTGGTGGTCCCCTCTGTCTATGGTGCAGACACTCCGCAGGGAAATGATGCTGGCAGGTAGAGACAGTTGTGCCAGCACTCTCTTTCTGTGGCCCAGCCCATCAGGGGCTCAGCTCATGCAGAGTGGGCTTTCTCCTGTCCCCTGGCCTCTGAAGCCTAGTAGACCTGAGGGGGAAAATGGACTGAGTTCCAGGAAGCTGTGGGTTGAGGGGCCAGGGTGAGATCATGTATCTTCCCTCAGTAAAAACTGGTCTTTAGGCCTGACCAGGTGGTGGTGCAGTGGATAGAGCATCGAACTGGGATGCGGAGGACCCAGGTTCAAGACTCCAAGGTTGCCAGTTTAAGTGCAGGTTCATCTGGCTTGAGTAAAAAGTTCACCAGCTTGTACCCAAGGTCGCAGGCTCGAGAAAAAGGGGTTGCTTGGTCTGCTGAAGGCCCGTGGTCAAGGCACACATGAGAAAGCAATCAATGAACAACTAAGGTGTTGCAACAAAAAACTGATGATTGATGCTCTTATCTCTCATCTCTCTCTGTTCCTATCTATCCCTCTCTCTATGTCTCTGGAAACAACAACAACAACAACAAAACGTGTCTTTAACTCTGTATCAAGGGTAATTCATTAATTCTTGCATAGGCCAAGGGCTTCATTAAAAATACAATCCAGGCCCTGGCCAGTTGGCCCGGCGGTGGAGCGTCGGCCTGGCGTGCGGGGGACCTGGGTTCGATTCCCGGCCAGGGCACATAGGAGGGGCGCCCATTTGCTTCTCCACCCCCCTCTCCTTCCTCTCTGTCTCTCTCTTCCCCTCCCGCAGCTGAGGCTCTATTGGAGCAGGGATGGCCCGGGCACTGGGGATGGCTCCTTGGCCTCTGCCCCAGGCGCTAGAGTGGCTCTGGTCGCGGCGGGGCCACGCCCCGGAGGGGCAGAGCATCGCCCCCTGGTGGGCAGAGCGTCGCCCCTGGTGGGCATGCCGGGTGGATCCCGGTTGGGCGCATGCGGGAGTCTGTCTGACTGTCTCTCCCCGTTTCCAGCTTCGGAAAAATACAAAAAAAAAAAAAAAAATACAATCCAGTTTATTCTCTCTGTATGCTTTCTTGAGTCAGAACTGGGCTGATTTGGGCTTTTCGCTGGTGTCTGTCCTGAGTCTTGGTTTCAGTAGGGCTGTCCATTGCATTGTTCTTTGCATTGGGCTGGACTGCTCCCTACTGGCTGGTCCTTCGTGGTTGCCAGCCCCACAGCTCTGGCTGGTGACGAGTTGCTAGGCTGTCCTCACAGTTCAGTGTTGCAAGCATCTTCTGGCAGCTGGTGCTGTGAGGCACTATTTGTTTTTTTGTTGTTGTTTGTTCTTTTTTTGTATTTTTCTGAAGCTGGAAATGGGGAGAGACAGTCAGACAGACTCTCGCATGCGCCCGACCGGGATCCACCCGGCACGCCCACCAGGGGCAACGCTCTGCCCACCAGGGGGCGATGCTCTGCCCCTCCGGGGCGTCGCTCTGCCGCGACCAGAGCCACTCTAGCGCCTGGGGCAGAGGCCAAGGAGCCATCCCCAGCACCCGGGCCATCTTTGCTCCAATGGAGCCTTGGCTGCAGGAGGGGAAGAGAGAGACAGAGAGGAAGGAGAGGGGTGGGGGTGGAGAAGCAGATGGGCGCTTCTCCTGTGTGCCCTGGCCGGGAATCGAACCCGGGTCCCCCGCACGCCAGGCGGACGCTCTACCGCTGAGCCAACCAGCCAGGGCAAAGGCACTATTTGTTTTGATGAAGGTGTGCAGTCAAAATGAGTGTTTCCACCTTTCCAACGACAGTGTTTGTCAGATTCTGCAGGTGGGACTGTCCCTATGTCCCTCTTCTTTTCCTAAGAATCAAGGTGGGTGCTTTGAGGCACTCTGCGGGAAGACAGGAGTACTCAGCAGTTGACTTCTCACCCACGCGGCTTCCCTGGACCCAGGGACAAGCATTCCCCTGGTCAGATTTCAGTCAGGCTCCTTTGAGTCTTCTTCTCTACTAGCCCTTACCCTTGGCCCTCAGAGCCCAATTTTAGCAAAGACTCCTGTTCAACCCCTTCACCTAGAAGCCCCACCCTTACTATCCCATCAAGCTCCTCGTCCTTTACCCTTGATGGCTAACCACGTCCCTCTTCTGCCATTTTCCTCCTTACCCTGCCTCATTCTGGCTCTAGAATCTCAACCGGTCCTGTTGTATCAAGAGTTGACTTTAGTCTCTCTCTTTATTGCAATAGTCTAGAATATATCTGATCTTGCTGTTTTTGACAAGTGCTGGTGAATTATTTTTCTTTAACAAACACTGGAAATGTACTTGATGCTTCCTCCTTCTGTGCCCAACCTGGATACCCGCACACGGGTACGTGGGCATCCTCCAAACGGGAGACTTGTTGACCCAGCCTATGAGCTCTCATTCCTTGGAATGATGGGTCATTTGTCCACATTCTTCTAAAACTGCCCTTTGCCAACACCACATGTGGAGGTGCCAGCAGCCCGGGGAAGAGGCCATCAATCCTGCTCACACCCTGCTATGGCGACCCCCTTTTTCCCACCTACTGAGGTCCAGGGTCTGTGGATCCCAGGTAAGGCTAGATCTGATTCCAGACAGGGACTGAAAATGCCTGAGACCCTGGAAGAGGTCAGTTAGAACAGCACTGAGTCTTTCTAAGCTGCCCAACCAAGAAAGGTGGGAGGTGTTAGGCATGAAAACCAGCACGTGAGCTTATAAACACCAACTACAAGCACTTAGTCCTGCAAAGCCACGACTAAAAGCCGAACCTTTAGATTTGTTTTTCTTTCTCCCTTCCCCCTTTCTAGATTTGCAGCATTCTCCTTTGGGCTGAGCGGGTTTGTCTGCTGTTATTATGGCTGCTGCTACTGCTCTTGGATGTGTGTGTGTGTGTGTGTGTGTGTGTGTGTGTACACACGTGTGTATGAGAGCGTGCGCGGGTTTTCTCCAGAGTGACTGGTTTGTGCTGTCATCAGCCGTTGTTTTGGTAAATGGCGAGTTAAACAGATATATCCAAGCGTAAAATCTAAAAAATGTTCCCTCTGGGCGCCCGGGGGGTGTTGTTTGAAATCAACTACATATCAATTGAGCGGCGGCGAGCGGATCCGATGATAAATTCCAGTCCACAGACGCCTTATAAATTACATTTTTTTGTTCGCGATCTTGCCTCATCTCAGCTCCCCAGAGGCCCTTAGACTGAGAACTATGATTGTGTTGGAGAAACGTTTGCTCAGCTTGAGCGAAGCCATTAGCATTGCATGTGCCAGGCTGTCCCTGCGCTCCCCCTCCCCCCCCCTCCCCCCGGCCCCCCTCCCACCCCTTCAACAAAATACAATATGTGCCTGGTAATTTTTCTGTTCATTATCTCATTGTTTTCTGTAAGTACAAGGTTAGATTGAATTACTGCGGGCTCCGCCGTCTATTTGTAATTCTCCTTCCATGCCGAGCTGCTAATGAATGGGCAATTTAGTCAATTCTTTGTAACGGTTTCTTCTGTGCGTCAGCCACTTAATTACTCTGAGCCTTTCTCACTGCTGCTTTATTGCACGGAAAGTCGCGGCTGCTTTAAGGGGCCTGGCATGGGATCTCTAGCTTCCAAAAAGAAAAAAAAATTGTCAGAGGCAACCAGGATTCTGGATCTCCGCTGCCTTCTGCAGCGCCTGGAGTCACATCCTGTGGCCTCTGCCCACACAACCCTCTTCTCTGTACATGTGTTCCCTGTAACTCCCTCTTTCTTTGCTGACAGTTCGCTTAATCCTGGCGGTGGCAGTCCCCATCAGGGTGACAGAAAGGTGCAGGCTTCGGATCAGTGTCCAGTCTCTGAGGGAGCAGCCTTGGTTTTTGAAAACATTATGATTATTAGCCTGATTAGTATGCTACCTCTCTCATCACCAGTATCTCCAAACCATAGCCAGGGGTCCCACTCTGGGACATCCAGAGTTTCCTCCTTGTGTACAGCACTTCTCTCTTGTAAACTAGGGGGCAGGGTGAGGTCTTTATTATCCCCATGCAATAAAGGGAAGTCTCAAGTTTGGTCATTTGAGGGGACGTGCCTAAGGTCAGTGAGCCAGGTATGGCGGACCCAGGGCTAACAGTTAATCAGGTCACCTGCCAAGGTCCCTTCTGTCTTCTACCCACTCCTTCCTGCTGCCCAATGGGGCACTGCCCAAGGGGACCTGTAGGTTGAGGTATCCCAAGGTGGAAATAAGTGTGAGTTGCCCTTTAAGAGATGGAAATAACTCTGGAAAGAGGGGGGACTTTGTAGCAGGGACCAAGAGGCTGAAAACCCAGGGAACTGGGAATTCTTTACATAGACTATCAGTTTACAAAGTGGCACCTTTGGATATCTCTGTCATGCTACCAGGATGTTCCTGTGTGCCCCAGACTTAAGACATACATATAATTTATCATCCTAATCGCAACACTTTTGGAAGTGAAAGGAGGCATGTTGGATAATCATGATGGGGGCATGGGAATAAACTTGTTCTCTGGAACAAACTAAGTGGCCTGGATGGGAATGGATGACCACTGTGCTGATGACATGTCTTCAGACCCGACTATTCTAATGGTAATACGTAGCGAGGCATCTTACCAGCTGAATCCACCCTTCTGTTTGCAAACATTCCCCATTACCGGACATCCCACCAATGAATGTGAGCCATAGGGTATCTGTACCCATGTCTGCAAAGTGACGGACTCCACAAACACTGCCTGAGCAGCAGCCAGGTAATAGAGATGTACGGATGGGAAGACAAGGTTTTCTGGGGTTTTGATTTGGCTCTTCTAGCAGAAGGGCAGTGACGGTTCTCTGACTGCTGCTAAACTGATCTCATGAAACAGCCTCCTGAGCATGCCCATCCCTCCCAGAAAGCTTGTGTCTTCCTTTGGGGTCTGGCTCAGCCCTACTCATTACTTTGGAAGTCAGCTTAAATGTTGCTTCCTCCAGAAAGCCTTCTCTGATCTTTGAGTTTATAGCAGGGCCCATTGTTATTCTATTTCATAGCATCCTTTTTCTCTTCATTACTTACCACAGTTATAATAAAATTATTTGTGTAATTATGTGTTCAATATTTCTCTTTCCCTCGATAAATATTTGTTTGATAACAAAAGCTTACATCTAAATAGCACTGTTTACATGCCAGGCACTATTCTAAAATGTTTACATATTTTGCTCATAAAACTTCACAAGGACTTTAGGTACCAATACTATTATTATCCTATTCTGCAAATGAGGACGTGGAGGCCCAGGGAAGTTAGATAATTTGTCCTGGGGAGCAGGGTTCAAATCCAGACAGTCTGGATCTCAGGTCTAGAAAGAGTATGGTGCCTGGAGCCAGCTGTACCCTGCAGGCCTGGCTCTGCCATTTATCGGTGGTGTGTCTTTGGTCCCTGGGCCACAGTGTGCTTATTTATGCAATAGAGATAACAGTGAGCCTCATATACCTCACCGCATTGCTGTGGCTGACGAATAAAGCAGTGTGCTTTTGTGCATGTGTCCAAAAGGCTGTGGGTCTGGGCAAACAACAGGTGTGATTGTTAGGCCCTACTGACCACCTTCCACTCGAGGAGTGTCCTCATCAGCCCTCCCCCAGATGCCACAGCATTCCCACCCTCCACCTTTACTCATGTGCCCCTGGTTTGGGAGTCCATTTCCTCTCTTTCCTGTGCTACTCCAGGGTCCAATGCAGAGCCTGGCTTGTAGCAGATGTATAAAAGTTTGTTGAACCGAACAGAACCAGCCCCCCTTCCCAAGGGTAGCTCTAGTTGCTTCCTTGGCAGGAAGCTTTCCTGATTTGCTCCCGCCCTCTGTGCTCGCTCTCCCCTGAGCTCTTTGTGGCTCATACAATCTGCAGTGTATCACAGAGCACCCAGCCTTTCCTGGCTGCACCTGTGCTCTCCATCAACCTGTAGGTTGTGAAATCAAGTTCGTGGCCTGCGACCAGGAGGAGGAGGAGGAGGAGAGTAGAAAATGCCAGGACCTGGTCCTTTCGGCTAGCCTGTGACTCAGTAAACCCTTTCCTTCAGAAAAACTTTCAACCTTGATGATTATTGCTCAACCTCACCCAGGTAACAGGCGGGAGAGCTCAGCTTCCGGCCCAGGCTGCCTGGCGCCAGGCAGAGCCCTTGGCTTTGGAAGCCTAAAGGGAGGCTTGGGCCTCCTTCAATCACCCTGCATATAAAATACAACACTTTAGCCCAATCTTTTTTGGAAAACACCCTGGCAAAAAGTATAGATCATAGTTTTTTAAGAGTTTATTCCCTTTGATGCAATTTTGGGACTCTAACTTAAAGAAGCAATGCAGAATCAAGACCATGTATCCTGAAAATGCTCTTCTCAGTATCATTTTCATAGGGAAGAGAGAGAAAAGTTGTCCGCCAGCAAAAAAGGTGTGTGTACCTCACCATGCACACCTATCAGCCTAAGATGGAGAGGGCCCTTGGCCCAGGTCCTGCCCACTCCATGCTGCACTCCGATTACTGAGGGCGGGCTCTATTATATTCATCCCTGAGTCCCTACATTTAACAAAAGGCCCTTGGTAAATATAGATATGATAATGGCTGAGTCTAGATGGGGACATGTGTTGCCTGTAAAATATGGTCGTCTTTGCTGTATGTTTGAAATTTTTCATAGTAAAATGTTGGAGGAAAAAAGAAGGGATGAAGAAAATGTATAAACAGATTATAATAATATGGAAAATGTTTCTGCATGTGGGAAAAGGGGCAGCAAACAAACTGAGATCGCACCTGCAGGAGCGGATATGGAAAAATGGTAGAAGGAAATACACAGACTGGGTTCCATGTTTGCAATAGATGTGTTTTACTTTTATTTATTTATTTTTTAAAATTTTTTTTAAATTTCTAATAATTTTATTTTTTAATGGGGTGACATCAATAACTCAGGATACATATATTCAAAGATAACATGTCCAGGTTATCTTGTCATTCAATTGTGTTTTACTTTTAGAGTGAAGAAAAATAATGTTTTCTGCTGTGAGTTCTCAGCCCAGGTTTCTGTAAGAAAAACACTGGGTTCCATATTCAGCAAACCTAGTAGGTAAAAGCAAAGATAAACTTTGAGCTGATGAAAGGGGTCTTTGCTTTACGACATCACTCCCAGCAGTGCAGCTTTGAAAGGCCAGCCCTCTGAGGACAAGAGAGAGAAAAGAGATCCTTGTGGCTGAGGCAAGGAAGTGCTCCTTCCTTAGCTTGGAAGGAGATGGTTTCTTTTCAAGAGGGACTCAGCTTTCCCCATCGGCACTAAGGCTTGGAGCCCTGCAGAGGGTACTGGGGCCCTCGGCTGCCCGGCTGCATGAGCACAGTGATCTGAGCTGGCCGCATGAACGGGTGATGGATGGTTCCTCTCACTCCTCATAAAGCCTGGCCCTCAGCCCCCTGGAGAGGGGAATGGCCAGAAACCCAGCACAGGCTGACCTGGCACATCAACACCACACCTCTCTCCGCCCACTGCACTGACATGCACCTAAGGCTCCCTTGGGCCACTAATCTCCCCACCCTGGCCACAGTGAGGAGAGGATGCTACTTTCTGAAGACTCCCTGACGAGGCCCATGTGGCCACCACCAGCCCCTTCCCACTGTCCATATTCCCAAGTCCCCACCACCCGCCCCAGTCATTTAGCATTGGATAAAGTCAATGCCATTGTCCTGCAAAGAAGGGCTTTGCACCTTGGCCAGAGCTGTCTGTCCTGGCTCCCACCGGGCAGTGCTCTTGAGCAAGCTCTGAAATCTCCGTGGGTGGCAACTCCCATCTTTCCAAAGGAACTGACATTTATTCTTCAGCACCTGTCATCACTTAGAGACTAGGCTGGGGAGCCAGTTAATTCTTACCTGATGTTTTGGGGTCTAATTATCATCTTTATTTTCCCAATGAGGTAGCTGAGGCTCAGAGAGGTTAAATAACTTTAATAAGGTCAAAGCTCCTAAGTGACTAAACCCAGATTTGAGTAAAACTTCTAAAACTACGATTGTCAAACAAATCGAAGGAATTGTGTGCTTTTTGTACCTTTGGGCATGCTCTTTGACAATGCAAGTACAATTTTAGCGCTGGTTGTCACTACTTCACATCTTACTGTGAATTAATAGAAAAGACTTCCTCCCTGACGGCTGCCCACTACTAGACACTTGGAGAAGGAAACTGGTCAGTGGGGGGGGGGGGGGGTGAATGATAGAAAGAATAATTTTGGACCAGGGGATAATCATGTTGGGTGTCTGAGGGCATACAGAGGCCTGAACTCAGGGGATGGAGAGGATTCTGACTTGGAACACAGCACGCTTTCACTAACCTCTCTCATGACTTTGAATGGACTTCTGCTTGTGATTTCAGGTCACAGAGAGAAGAAAGAGCATGGGCTTCCCACCCAGTGGAACTGGGGATGGAGAAGTTATTTGGAATCCAGTCTCAAAATTTAGTGTGGATCAGGAGGCAGCTCCCACTTAACATATGGAAAAACCGAGGCCCAGAGAAGCGCTGTGACTTAGAATTTTACACATGCAAAGCAGGAAGTCTCCTATCATGTCTTAGATTCATTGATGTTACATAAGAGGGAAGTGAAGCCCGCCTGACCAGGTGGTGGCGCAGTGGATAGAGCGTCGGATTGGGATGCAGAGGACCCAGGTTCGAGACCCCGAGGTCGCCAGCTTGAGTGCGGGCTCATCTGGTTTGAGCAAAAAGCCCACCAGCTTGAACCCAAGGTCGCTGGGTCCAACAAGGGGTTACTCGGTCTGCTGAAGGCCCGCGGTCAAGGCACATATGAGAAAGCAATCAATGAACAACTAAGGTGTTGCAACGCGCAATGAAAAACTAATGATTGATGCTTCTCATCTCTCTCCGTTCCTGTCTGTCTGTCCCTGTCCATCCCTCTCTCTGATTCACTCTCTGTCTCTGTAAAAAAATAAATAAATAAATAAATAATAAAAAAAAATCCTGCTTTTAAAAAAAAAAAAAAGAGGGAAGTGAAGCCCAATGATGGCTTAAGGTCCCACAGCTCAGCAGTGGTGGGGTGAAGACAGTAATCTAGCTCCCCAATCCAAGTCCAGAGCTGCATTACAATTGTGGAGCTCAGACAGCCCTGGTACCCACTCCAGGTTCCCATGGCAACCACGTGGACCAAACCATACTCTTTGGGTAGCATTGATTCATTCTTTATATGCTTTTTTTTTCTTTAAGGGGAAATACATTTATATACACTCTTCACCCTCCCCAAATGGACTCATTCATGAAAGAAAGAGACTAGGACACCTTCTAGAAAATAGGTGTTCAGGCAAGAAATGGAAACCCTGGCTGATGGAAGCCTGGGGGAACCTCTGGATTTGGGAATGTATCTAAAATGAATTAATGCCTTGGAGGAAAACATTCTGAATCTCGTCTGGGATTCCTTGGCTTGTCTCTGCTGCCCTGTTCTGTAATCTCTTTCTGAGGAAGAAGAGCCCTTATCAAACAGAAATATATCACACGTTCCTGGAAGTTTGTGCTTCTCAATCTATTTCATCTGAGCCTGCAGAGTAGATAGAAAGTGCATTGCTGCTTAACAGCTGGGGAAACTGAGGCCCAGGAGGTGAAGGTCACAGGACTAGTGTGGAATTCCTCAGCAGATGAATTCTTCTTTTCTCGGGAGAGACTCTTGCTGAACACCCAGCCTAGAGACATCAGGGGGTGCTCAGGCACTCAGAACCAGAGGGGGGCCTGGACGGAGGCAGACAGCAAACAACGAACGAAACAAGGAACCGAAATGCCCACTCACTACTACAACTGTCATGAATGAAGCACAGGCAGGCACACCTGTCGGGTGGCCAGGGCGGTATCTCTAAGGCGCCGATGTTTAAATTGTGAATGAAATGGTGGGAAAGAGCCAAGTATGGGAAGAGTAAGACGAGGACACGCCTCAGAGGGAACAGCATGTGCCAGCACTCTGAGGGGGATGCTGGCAGCCACAAGGAAGGGAAAAGAGGCCAGTGAGGGTCCAGTAAGGGGAGAGAGAGAGACCGGAGGTAGGACTGGAAGAGTAGACAGCAGCCAGATTATTTCAAGCTTGCAGGCCATGGTAAGATGTGTGCATGTAATCAAACTCATCTTTACTCCCTTATACCAAACATGTAGGTGTTCACACACAGAACCATGCATCATGCATGCACATGTAGGCATACATGTGGTTAACATAGCTACATGCCATTTATACATATATATATACATAAACATACATGAAAATGCATATGTTCATAAAGGTAAATGTACACAGCTTCCTGGCAACACATTATCACATGCACTTAAACACCTGTATACACAAATGCACACTTGTATGCACCAGTGTGCCCATTCATATAGACACACAAAAGCACATAT
Organism: Saccopteryx leptura; assembly: GCF_036850995.1. Classification (NCBI taxonomy): domain Eukaryota; kingdom Metazoa; phylum Chordata; class Mammalia; order Chiroptera; family Emballonuridae; genus Saccopteryx; species Saccopteryx leptura. Next base: position 22,074,169 of record NC_089513.1, read on the forward strand.
ATACATAGTCTCTCACACACCACATGCTGTTTCATAAATATACATATTTATGTACTCATGCCTACTCACACATAGATAATCACACGTGCACACATATAACCCGCAAAAGCCAGGCTCAGATGAGCTCTTAGCCACATTTGAACTTCTCTGATGGTTGGTTATAATCTTTCATTGGAACTGACACATTGATAGCTCCAGCTTTTCTAGGAAGTGACCTTCATGCCAGCTATTGATTTCAAGTGGCTATCAGGCACCCGCCACTGGAGTGACAAGCCAGGTCAGAGGTCAGCCCTTAAATAAAGCTTCTGGATTACTAAGCACCATCCACTCCAATGAAAATGGAAATTGGCGGCCCTGGCTCCTTTTATGTGGCCGGGTCCTGCTGATGGGTTTCAGCCCTGAGTGACCACCTCCTGTTCCTGCCCCACGTCCCCCCCCCCCCACAGAGCTGGGGTGCTGTGGGTGCCCGCAGGTATCTGTTTGGTAGGGGGGTTGGGCTGAGGCTGCAGGTGGAGGCAGTTTTCAGTCTGAAACTTCCTGAATTCTGCTTGCCAGCAAAGCCTGGGCTGACAATTATGATGACAGACAACTGCTTCAGGTCCCAGAGACCTATGCTGACTCTCCTTGTAGGCTTGGGCACGTGGGACATGTTTCTGGGCCTGGGGGACCACTCCCCCATTCTGTGCCCCATCCACACACACTCATACATCCCTTCCCATTTCACAACACTGTGGTCCAAATAAATGGGTTGATGAAGATGTGTTTACTTATATACATTATAGCACAAGAAGATGGTGTTATTAATATCCATGTTTTAAAAGTATTACAATTTGGAAATCATGGAACTCCACTTAATTACCCACATGTTTCTCTGATGACCCAGGAAGATCTTTAGGTTGTTGTAGCACCGTGAGCTCTCATGGCAAGCAGGGCCATGGGAGGGGATGGGGCTGAGCAAACTTTCTGATCTCAAAAGCTTGGCCTTCTGCCTTTCCAGCCAGGAAAACAAATGGAGTTCACCCTGCCTCACCTGGTGTTCAGGGCCCAGATCTAGCAGCCAGACACCATCCCTGAACCCTGTCCTAGACCTGTGGTCACCCCCCCACCCCCAATGTACCTTCTCTTTCCTCCTCTTAAGTAAGCAGCCTCTCCGCCACACATACACGTGCACACGCATGCACACACACACTCATATGCACGTGCGCGTGCACACACACACACACACACTCACACACATACTCCTCCTTGCGTCTTGCCCTGATCTCCCAGCCCCCACAATCCTGGAAATAACTCAATAGTCCTTTTTATTTGGCCTTGGCAAGTGTACTCGGCCCTACTTCTGAACATAGATGTGAATAATTTTTTTTTTTCTGTATTTTTCTGAAGCCGGAACGGGGAGAGACAGTCAGACAGACTCCTGCATGCGCCCGACCGGGATCCACCCGGCACGCCCACCAGGGGCGACGCTCTGCCCACCAGGGGGCGATGCTCTGCCCCTCCGGGGCGTTGCTCTGTTGCGACCAGAGCCACTCTAGCGCCTGGGGCAGAGGCCAAGGAGCCATCCCCAGTGCCCGGGCCATCTTTGCTCCAATGGAGCCTCGGCTGCGGGAGGGGAAGAGAGAGACAGAGAGGAAGGAGAGGGGGGAGGGGGTGGAGAAGCAGATGGGCGCTTCTCCTGTGTGCCCTGGCCGGGAATCGAACCCGGGACTTCTGCACGCCAGGCCGACGCTCTACCACTGAGCCAACCGGCCAGGGCCGATGTGAATAATTTTTACTACAAATTTGAATTTCTTTTTAAAGAAGGTTTCCTTGAATAGTCTGGCTCCAGGAAAGCTGTGGAGCAGGGGTCCCCAAACTATGGCCCGCGGGCCACATGCGGCCCCCTGAGGCCATTTATCCGGCCCCTGCTGCACTTCTGGAAGGGGCACCTCTTTCATTGGTGGTCAGTGAGAGAAGCATAGTTCCCATTGAAATACGGGTCAGTTTGTTGATTTAAATTTACTTGTTCTTTATTTTAAATATTGTATTTGTTTCCGTTTTTGTTTTTTTACTTTAAAATAAGATAAGTGCATTGTGCACAGGGATTTGTTCATAGTTTTTTTTATAGTCCGGCCCTCCAATGGTCTGAGGGACAGTGAACTGGCCCCCTGTGTAAAAAGTTTGGGGACCCCTGCTGTGGAGGCTGCCAGCTTCCAGCCTTTCTCTGCATCTCTCCAGTGCAATGTCTGTCCCTTTCTGACTCTACTGGTACATCTGTGACCTCTGTGGCCTGTGTGGTTCTGTAGCACAGGGGTTATTAAATGATGTTGGCATGTCTGGAAGGGAGGAGAAGCAGAAATCAGCAGTGTTTACAGATTATTTGGCAAAGGAGGTCATCTGTTCATCAGACTTAGAGAAATGAGAGCTGCTAGTGCACCCTGAAATTCAGATCAGCCGCCTGCGCCAAAGGGAAGAAGCAAAGAAACTGGCTGAGTCCATGAACCGGGCTCTCAGTCACAACTTGCACCCAGAGCAGGATCCACAAGGGACTCCCAGGCTGCTGGACAGCATGCAGAACACACAAGTCAGGCACAGAGGTCGGGAAGAGTTCAGGGCCATGCAGTTAAGGTTGGACCGTTTGACTGGCTTAAATGTAACCTAATGCTTACTCCAGAACCCACGAAACACTTCTGGGGTCAGGCACTCCGGGGACAGGTTTGTTTTACATGACAAATACAACAGATGTTTCAAAATGTGTGACTTAGGGAGTTTGAAGTCACTTATAATTAAAGACTTAACATACAACTATTAAAATGGCAATCACTTAACCAAGTTTTTAATCTTTAAAATATAAATAGTTCACTTGTGCTGGGACTGAATCCCCCTGCTTGTGTGCTGTGATTTAAGGGGCTCTAAAATACCCTACCTGAGAGTTCTACACCAACCTGGTTAAGCAACTGAAATGTCACCTGGAGTGACATTGCTGTGGGTTTCCCTCACTAGGGATCTTTGTACAAGGTCAGCCTCCCTAGGAGGGATACTGAGGCCCCCCCACCCCCCACCAAGGGTCCTGCATGTCAGATACTGTTGCAGGGTGAGGAGAGAGCCCTGAGGAAGGTGGCCATGGGGAAAGGAGTCATGCGTGGGCAGTGGAAACGGGAGGACCTGCTGTGCAATCCTGAAAGATTCAGGCCCAGCATGCTGGGCTTGCTCAGCCCTTAACCAGAAACAGCTGCAAAGCTGCAGCAAGACCCCAGCCGGACGCCAGACCAACTGACTTCAGACCCATCTCTGCCACTCGCCAGGTGAGAGTCCTAGAGAGCAGATCACTGCACCCTCTGAATTGCAGTTTCCTCATCTGCAAAGCGGGGACAGGAATTCAACCACACAATGGATGGTTTTGAGGATTAAACAGAACATTGTTCATAAAAGGCTCGCCATCTATCTGTGTTGCTCAGAACATGGTTATTGTGTGGGGGACGTGCAGGTCAGCCACAGTCCTAGCTTAAGTCCCCCACTGTCAATGTGCCTCACAATCAGAGCAGCTCAAGAGGGATTGATTTTTCTTCCCCTCCCCACCACACACACCCAAGAGACAACTCAGTATTGTCTGGAGTCATTTTCGGTTGAGCAGGCTGCCACTGGTATCTAGAGGGTAGAGCCCAGGACTGCTGTGAAATGTCCTACAGCAGGACAGCCCCACAGCCAAGGATGACCGGGCCCCCGACGGTAGCAGTGCCAAGGCTGGGAAGGCCTAAGGGAGGCCCCGTCTTAGACATTGCTTCCCCGCTCCCTGCCTGCCCCTCAGTGGCTTAGACAACAGCTCCGCAGACCTTCCATTTCCCGAACACCAGAGACAGGGGGCTGCACAGGAGCTGCTGCCTGCCTCCCCTCACCCTGAGGCCACTCAGCCAGATGGCAGAGGGGTCAGCAGCAACCAAACATCTAATGACGTGTGACAAGTGTGGCCAGACAGCAGGCCCAGCCTGGGCCCCTTCAAGGCCACTCATTGGGCAAGGGGGACTCATAAATAACAGCTCAGTGACAGCCCAAGTCTTGCTCGGTGGGAGGGATGGGGCTCGGCTGGCCCCCAGCCCCTGGGGCAGGGCTTTATGGGACAGGCCTCCAGCAGGAGGCCCCCGACTCCACGTGCACGGGATGCACAGTGAACGTGCTGGCGAGACGGGGAGGGGCCTGTTGCTGAACCTCTGTCCTGACAGTGCCGGGCTCGGCTGCATTCGTGCTGCCCCTGATGGGGCACCCTTCCCTCGTTTCTGATCCATGCAGTTTGGGGCTTCAGAGCGTTCACTCAGCAAAGCAGTTCCGCAGCAAGTGGGTGCAGGCGGCGTAGTCATGGGCGTGCTGGACATCAGAGTTTGAGTCTCAACCGTTCTTTCACTCTTGAATATGCTCTGGAGCCTCCATCTCCTCATCTGTTAAATGGGGATGTTTAAGTAGAAAATGTGCTAATTCATGGGAAGTTATCTACAAAGCAATAAATTAATGAAGGGATGATGATGACAATAATGATGATGATCATTAAGCCATTTGGGAGACAGGAATTGATATTTGAAAAAAAAGCATGCTTTCTGGTTCTCTAAAGATATTAATCCACTGTTAGGGTTTTAGGTGGCTCCAAATAGGCTGTTTTGCAATAATAATAATAATAACGATAATAATAATGATGTGTGTATTAAATAGTACTTTTATTTTCACATTTATTTTTCTCAAGCCTCATGTGGCTTAGAATGGGACCCGTTTCCAATGATGCGTATTATTCTCAAATAAAACTGAAAAAACCAAAATGAACTGCTGGCATGAAGATCAACTTTGCATTTCTGCTCACGGAAGCCCTCGTCCAGATGGCATGCTGGTGTGGCAGGGCTCTGAACTTAGTGTGGCATCTCTCAGCCTAGCATTCGGCCTGTCCTGTTCAAATGGGGGAGTCATTTCTTCTATCTGAGGGCAGCATGTTCAGTGAGACCACGGATGTGGGAGCTCTGCAAGGAGACCAAAGCCTCATCGCATGAGGGAATATGAGCATCCCATCATTTTCTTTATCATCGTTATTATTATTCATAATGGTGTGTGCAAGATGGAGCTACTCCAAAGCACGGTAAACAGTTTTTACATAATTTCCCCCAAATCTACATGTGCCTATAATGAAGAAACTGACCCTTGGAGCACTCCTTCTGGAATCTAAGCTGATTCTTTAAGATTCCAAACAAATCCTCTATTCCACCCCCACTTCTCTCTCCTCTCTCACCTCTCTCTCTCTCTCTCTCTCTCTCTCTCTCTCTCTCTCTTCTGAAGGTTGGAGAGCTGGACTCTAGAGAAGACCCTCCCTCCAGGACTGTGCCTTGTAAGTCTTCTGTAGAAATGGCTCTCTTGGCCCAAGACCTCAATGCCAGCTTTCAGCCAGGAGCACATTTTTGCAGGAAGGGTTATAAATCAAAACCTGGGTTCTAATGAAACTGCTGACACAGTTTAACTGTAACAGTGTGCACTCAGGCACCACTTGCAAGAAATTAGAGGCACAGGGCGAGTGTTCCAGGGACCTGGTGCACTAGGAGGCTGCCTGGCCTGCCTGGCCTGACCCCTGTCCTTCCTCTCTCCATCTCCTTCTTTCTTTCCTCCTCCTTCCCACTCTTGCTCCATTTTTCCTTTATAATTTCTATAGAGATCTTTAACTACTGTCCCATTCTGCAGCCTGTTTGGGAGTCAGTCTCACGGCCAAGCTGCCGGACTGCCCGATGGCTCCCCAAGCAGAGCCCCTCTCTGGCTTTCTGCACGTGGCCCCTTGGGGCCCTGGTGCAGAGCCTGCACTGTCCCGGGCAGCAAAGCCATGGTCCACACAGGAAACCGTTCCAGTCTTGGCCTGGCCACTTCCCAACTGCATGACCTTGGGTAAGATAGTGAACTTTTCTAAGACTTGGTGATTAGATCTGTGAAATGGGCAAAACAGCACCTCCTTCCCGAGACTGTTGAGATCAACAATGCCAGGGAGGCGAAGGGAGGAAGGGAGCAGAGGAGGCTTGCGCTGTTGAGGACCCTGTGGGCTACCTCCAGGGGCCAGCCCCATCCACACTGGTTTTACATTGAATCATAGACAGTCACTCCCACAGTTTGATTCAAGCGATACTAAAGAGAGCACATCTATCCCCAAATATCTTCACCATTGATGTCATCAATGTCACTACTAGCAAGTCATCTGCACGGAAGCCATCCAAGGCCTGGAATAACGGGGCTGGATGGGACAAGTTCTCATTTAGTCACACCAGAAGAGGAATGCCCCAAGTCCTGAGCACAGCAGACCTGTCCTCCAACAGGTGGATGACACTTCTGTGCCTTGTCCCTTGTGAGTTAATCCCAAGCCATTCTTCCCTCAGTCTTTCCCTGAGCCCCTCAGCTCATACTCCATTCTCCCTCCTTGTAGCTTCAGCAGCTTTTGCTGTTTTCACCACTTATTTGTCACTGGACAAAGATGATAATCTCCTCAATGAAACTGTAAGCCACCTAAGGGCACATAACATGCCTACAATTTCTTGAAATTACCTGTAGGAATTGGCTTCATCGGTTTAGCCTAATCACAATGATCTGAGTGTCTTTCTAATAACAAAGATGTCTTGCTCGCCCACATTAGGAGTCCATAGAGGGTCTGCTGCTCATCTGCTCCAGGCCACTTCCGCTCACATTTCATTGGTCAGAGCAGATCACATGACCAGACAGGAATCTCGCATCCTTCCAAGGAAATTAAGGCACCCAATGTTGTGAACCACACTACAATCCAAAGCTGTTGGTTGCTCTGTAAATATTTAATGGAGATGACAAACCAAATATTTTATATATTTGGACACATCATTTTGGCATGGTTGTTGAATCTAAACTGGTCAACTAAATATGGGGTAATGAGTCTTATGGTCAGTGAACTTAAATTGACTAAGCCTTCTGGCTAGAACATGGGGGAGCCAGACTAGGCTGCGGCCTCGGTTCACTGTGGAAGTGCTGCCACGGGGAAGCGGTGGGAGACGTGAGGCAGAGCCTGAGTTAGAGCAGGGATGCCGGAGGCGGTGCATCGCCCCCGCCTTCCGCCTCGCCCTCCAACACACAGGGTCCCTGGCCGATAAAAGAAATACAATTTACACATGACTAAAAGGAGCTCGTGTGCCTTTCATATCTTTACCCCATTTCAGGTTTGCATCTTATTTTCCTGCGAACTTCTTTTCCTTCCCTTTGCTGCTCTGGCTTTTGTCGGGTAACCTCAATTTCTTCCTGCCTTTCAAATCTTTTATTCCCCGAGTGGAAGAAGGGACTTTTAATGTCAGGCTAGGTCCTTAGCCAGACCAATTGTCTTTCCAAATCAGTCAGGGCTTTGGGGTGGCTGGGGAGAGTGGGGGGCCTGGCAGAGGCCGGGAGAGAGTCGATAACAAGGAGGGAAACGGCAAGTGCAATGGATGAAGGTCCCCGAGGTGATTTGCAAATCTGCTGAAATCCTGAGCAAGCTTTGATTTAACCCAAGCTTGAAATGGCTTTTATTTACTGTCTATTGTGGAATAAATGACATCTCATAAACAGGCTTTATCCATTACCCCAGAATGGAGAGCACGATGTTAGGGACATTTTATCCTCTTGATATCAAAGGAGATATGCGGGGTGTGTTATTACAAATAGAAAAATCAATGCTGAGACACACACATCTGAAATTTCATTTTCGTCGAACCACATTTTCAAAGAGGTGTGGGGGGGAGGCAATTGCTAATAAAAATGACTACAGAACCGGAGGATTTACCAAGCTTGAGCAAAGGACAGGCTGCTGCGACCCAGCCCAGGCAGTGAATAAATCGGGTTCGGCCCTGGGGCCGTTTCCTGCTCACTCTCACAGACAAGCCAGCGCCTGCCCAGGGAAGGCCCCAAGTGGAGCCCCGTGGGCCCTCCCGCCTCCTCCCACCCCCATCCCACGGCCACGCACACTGTGGTCGCCCCAGCAGCTGCCTCTCTCACTCCTCAAGCCCCCCAGCCAACCACACGCCACACTTGGCTGCAGACCACATGGAAAACACCAAACAGTGAGGCCCCTGCTGATTCCTCCAGGCCTTGACCGCCTTAAGGCAGGGACTTCTGAATCTCCAGCCTCCCAGGGAGTGGGCAGGGGAGCTGACCTGGCTCCACTGAAAGGCTTGGCCTCTCATTGAGGCCGTTTCCACCCCACCTTCGGAGAATGTGGTAACAGGTAAATACTCCCAGCTTTTCAGAGCACTTTCTTCAAGTTACCTCCCCAGGCTCGCCTGTTTTACCTCCCTGTGGGAGCCCTGTATTGGTGTGAGTCTCTGGGTTAGGTCTTGCTTCCCCGGGGAGCCGTAAGCTCAGGGAGGCTGGAGCCCAGGCCCGACGCTGGCCTCTGTCGCATTCCCAGTGTCCAGCACAGTGCTTGGCCCATAACTGCTATTGAATAGGTACTAGTTGAAGACACAAGAATGAGAAAGTGCAGGCCTGTGGAGGGATGAGAATGGCTGCCAGGACACAGGGCTTCTGCTAGAAACTGACCTCAGTTCTCCGAGGTCAGTTCTGGTCAGCAGCTCCCACTCTGAGGCATGAGCTAGACCCAGGAGTGCCTGACTCCGCTGGTGGAGGAAAATGGACCAGTAGACTTTGCTTAGGTGTGATGAAGGCCTCACAGTAAACGCTGACGTGCCTCCTGAAAACACACACACACACACACACACACACACACGTCAAACAGGAATGAAGAGCCAGGCACAGACCCCTGCCCACTCCTGGAGAAACGGCACAGAGAGCATTTCCAAGCTGGCCAGGGGAGCAGGGACCTCTACATCTCTAGTCTTGAGAGATGGGAAAGCCAAGGCCCAGAAAGGGGAACTAATATCTGAGTCACACAGGACATTGCGGCCAAGTGGGGGCAATGTTTGGAAGTTTTCACTCCCAGTCCTAAGCCCTTTGATCTGCCTGGAAAGGGTCTAAAGAGAGAAAATAATAATGAAGAAAGCCCTGCATAGCAACATCATTGCAAAGACAGTCATGATGTGGAGATGGTTGTGTTTTTTTAAAAATAATTTAATGATGAATGATCTAGAAAGCAGCCACACTGTAAAAACGGTAAGAGTGTTTGCTGTTTTTAAAGAGGCACAGTGCTTGTTTTCTCTACAGACTTGACCTGGTGCAAAGCCACTGATCAGAATCGGGACACACTCCTGAATGAAGCATGTCGGGAAGACAGTTCCCTGTGAAATGTGTCCCTGTTCCCACAGAGACTGCCTATTTCCTCGCCAGGTGCTTCATAAAGGTTTGAGAAGCTAGCCTAAACCAGCCAACACAACGGCCACTCTGCCTGAAATAGGAAGCAGTATGTAAATAAGGTTTCAATAGGAAGAAAAATCTCTTCAGACGTGGTCTGTGATGTAGTTATCAGGAAGAGAAATTAGCAGATCCCATTACCTGCCACTCCTTCCCCCAGGAAGTCCCCTGTTTGTGGAGTGTGAATCTCTCTGGCTTTTACTGGCTTTTTGTCTCTGGATTGTCCCGGGTAAACATCTGCCTCACACGGTGTGTTTATAAGAGGCATTTGTGACTTTGATTGTTTAGAGGTTTCTGCAGAACACACCAGCTCTCTCTCTCCCTCACCTCCCTCTCCTCTGAGCGAACAGCCACCGATGTTCATTTTGGTCCAGTAGGCACTGGATCCTTCTGTCAGAACCGGGAAGATCCATACCACCACCCACCTGCTCCACCTTGGGATAAAGAGATTTTTGTAGCAAGGACAGTGTATCTTAATTGTGTTGTTATTATTTATTCCACATAAGTTTTTCAGCACCTTCCGTGTGCAGTGTTGAGTGGGATCTGGTGAATTCTACCAGGAGCCCCAGTCCCCATCTCCAGGAGCTTGTGATCTTGTTGAAAAGATGAAGCTTGCACACATCCAGTACAAGATCTTTCCTATGTACAGACCCTAGAACTTTCGAGGGACAGGGAATCTGTCACTGGCCTTCTCACTGTCAGTCAAGTGGAGCATGTCATTTTGAGTCCTCAGGTAGTTCAGACCCGACCATGGACCGGGTCTCTCTATTGTCTGCTCTTGGGAAAGATGTAGCAATTTCCTTTTGTTCTTGCTTGTCTCTCTGCACAGGCATGCAAGATTGCCCCCAACACTTCACAACACCCCCATTTGGCCTCTCCTTTTTGCTCTGACCTTTCTTTCTGACCACCACCACCACCACCACGAGAAGGCCAAGGAAGGGGTGTGTGGCTGCCATTTCTCCTGATTCCAGACAATGGGTGCTTTCTGCAGGCAGAGAACAGCCCAGCCCGCAGTGTCTCTGACCTGCACGCAAAGGAAAACCTGCAGGCCGGTTTGCTTTCAGAGGGCTGAGGGTGTAGACAGGCTGGAGAAAATGACAAGCGGTAAGAAACAGTGTTTGCAGTGGGTGCTGGCTCTGAGTTTCAGAGGCCCTCATAAACACTGGGGGGGGGGCTGGTCCTGGATGCCCTGGGATGGCCCCTAGTCCACGACACCCACAGAACCCAGGGGCGCTCCTCTGAGCTCAGGCACCAGGACCTCTCTGCTCCAGAGAGCACCTCTCCTCTCTGCTCCAGAACCCACCCAGTTGTTCACAAGGGGTGATGTGTAAGGGACTTGTGGCTTAGACCAAAAACATGATGAAACCAAATAACAAAAATGCTACATGGGGTTTCATATATATATGAAATAAAAAAGGACATGTAGAAGATTAGATAGATAGATAGACAGATAATAAGACATGTGGGGGATATATGAGTATATATACATAAAGTATCTATGACAAGGATATATCCATCTTATCAGAAAGAATGGTCAGGCTGCATTTGCAACAAGCAAAGATCCCCCGTCCACACAAGCATGAAGTCCCGCTCAGACCGAGGCTGGTGGGAAAGATGCAGTTTACCTTTGGGTGGTGGTGGTGGGATTCCCATTTAAAAGTCTAAGCCGACGGATTATTTATTGATGTCTCTCTCCATAGCTGTCTGACTCTTACTGGTTGGAAGAAGCTCCTGTGTGCCTGAAGGATTTTTGAATTAAGTTCTTTTCAGTCATTTCCCCTCAGGTGTTAACCAACGAGACTGTACTTTGACAGAAGTCAGCTTTCTTGCCTCCCACCCCCACCTCCCTTACTTTATGTCGTGAAATAAAATTAAGCGCCAGGAGAGAGGCCATCCAACAACTGGGCCTGACATAGTTATTTGGCATTTATTTTTTATTTACAGAAAGAGTGGAAATGGTGCGTCAGAACCATTCATATTTTACAGCGACTACACCTCCATGTTCTACTGGGACATGAACAGAGGCAACTTAATGGGTAGACAGGGCTCATGCTGGATGACTGTCCAGGGCTCTCGCCACTAGGTCAGAAGTGGTCCTTGTAGCTTCACACTGTCCTCAACTCTTTGAAATCAGTTGACTCATTTGTAAAATGGAGCCACGGTTCCTTACTCACAGCAGGGGACTGAGGTCCCTACCAGTTGAAATACTCATGATTTCATCAGTTGGAACCTTGTTTTCAAAGATTGCCCTACAAGGGACCTCAACCAGAGCAGCCCTAATTTTATCAAGAAACCCCACCCTTCAACCATCAGCCACCCTCTCCCACCCATCCCACCCAAGGAGAGACAACAATCAAAGGAACATTCTGGAAGTGACAGATAGTGGAAGAGGGAGCACTTGGTAAAGCTAGTCCAGCAGATCTGGAAGCCAACAAGGAACTTCTGGCCATTCAGAGGGTCCTTCTAGGTCAATAGGAAGTGTGCTGGGTCCTATCTCTCCTGCATATGAAGAGGACTAACCCTAAATCACCCCATTCTCTGGCAGGCAGAAATTTTTTTTTTTTCCTGCATTCCTCCGAAGCTGGAAACAGGGAGAGACAGTCAGACAGACTCCCGCATGCGCCCGACCGGGATCCACCCGGCACGCCCACCAGGGGGCGACGCTCTGCCCACCGGGGGTTGATGCTCTGCCCCTCCGGGGCGTCACTCTGCCGCGACCAGAGCCACTCTAGGGCCCGGGGCAGAGGCCAAGGAGCCATCCCCAGCGCCCGGGCCATCCCTGCTCCAATGGAGCCTTGGCTGCAGGAGGGGAAGAGAGAGACAGAGAGGAAGGAGGCGGGGGTGGAGAAGCAAATGGGCGCCTCTCCTATGTGCCCTGGCCGGGAATCAAACCCGGGTCCCCCGCATGCCAGGCCAACGCTCCACCGCCGAGCCAACCGGCCAGGGCCAGAAACTTGATTTTAAATCCTACACCTCCCACCTGACATCCTCCCCCAACACAAGCAGAAACAAACCTATGAGGCAGGATTTCTATGTGGAAGGTCCCTCATCTTTCTGGTCCTGCAGGAGAGGCCTAAAAGTTGTTGACCAGGAGACATACCTTTTCATTCTCTTGTGCTGGGGAAACACTGGTGACTTCCAGGCGAATGGGGAAGATAGATATTGGCAACACTCAAGCACACATCACACAGGCACAGCTCCTACAAGAGCCTCGAGGGGGTGTGCACTGTGGAATGTGTGTGAGAAACCATGCAACTTCCCTCTCTGCGTCCAAAGACTGGCCTCGGGTGGGGCTTTTCCTGAGAGCAGGTGTTGGTAGGGACTGGGACAGGTAATGGTGAAGGCACTCCGCAGTTGAAAGAGGAGGAAGACTAGGTGTTTCAGGGAGGGGGGCTTGAAATTTCACTTCTGGCCCAGACAATCTTTTGGTGAGTTTTTGAGTCACACAGACAAATAAAGCTGGCCACATCCCAACATCTCAGGCAAATGTCTTAATGTCTCTGTGCCTTTGTCTTCTCATCTGAAAAAGGGAGACACGTTGACTGGTCACCTGCTATTCCACTCTCTATAATGAATAAAAGCATGGCTCTGGGACGCAGCTGGCCGCTGCTGGGACCTGAATGTGGCTGGGAAACACAGGTGCCGTGGCTTCAGAGCCCTTGCCTGGAGGTCACACACTCTCCGGGGTCCATCTTCACATCTAGAGCCCTTCCCCCATCCAGAGGGGCCTCCTCTCTCTCTCTCTCTCTCTCTCTCTTTCTCTCTCTCTCTCTCTCTCTGTGTGTGTGTGTGTGTGTGTGTAGGACATTTTCCAAGGATACCAAAACCATTGCTCTGACAAAAGGGGCAGAATCAGCTACAACTGGGGAAGGTCATACGGGCATTTTATATGCAGGAAAGGTGAAATTTTTAATTGCTTTTTCACACAAACATCTCTTCATAAGATTCCTCCTTCAGGAAGTTCTCTATGATTTGTTCTTGTTGGTGTAATATATCTCTCCTCTGAATACTCCCTACCTGCTGTGGATCCTGCTTTTAAGGGCATTTAACACAATCGACCTGATATTATGACAATTTGTGCTCTTGTACAGCTAGATTTGCAGATAGAGCTACATGATTTCGTTTATGTCCCCACAGGATCCCTAGAATTAGGGTAGAACATCCTAAAAGAGTCAAATAAATGCTTGCTTGCTGAATGAATGCCGTGTGTCTGAATTAGTGCATGGCAAATGTAAGAGGCTTTCCCCGGGGCCTGTACCTCCCTCTGCTTAGTCCAGAGCTCTTCCCACTCTGCATACTTTTGACTCCAATTTTTCTGCTCTCCCATCTCCACTTCCCAATCCTAACAGGTTCCCACTCCTCACATCTTATTTGGCTGCTTTTGTGGCATGAGCAATAGCGATACTGGCACTGAGACAGCTAGACGAACCCCAGCCACTGTGCCTCGGTGACAGTATTAACAGTGACAAGTTCCAGGGCCCACACTGTGTCTGGTTGCCAAAATGGAAGGTTAATGGGTAGACACCTCCCCAGGCTGACCCTGTTACTGACCGCACCTCCACATTCTGCATCTCTTTCAGCCCCTGAGATGAACACCTCTGCTAACTGGCTGACAGATATGGGGCTACACGTAGGAAAATACAACCAGTAATTGAATTAATGGCTCCATCAGACTATTAAATGATGATTATAACAATATGCATCCCCAAGGCAGGCATCTGCATCCCCCGGAAAACTGGGAACTGTGTTTGGTGCCTTCCAGGGTCTCTGGCGGACTGAGATAGCAGGACACTGGGGTCCATTGATCCCCAGGGTTCTGACAAAGAAGAAACAGTCCCAGGGAAAGGCAGGCAGAAACAGCTCTGGGCTGACATTCTTTATGCTCCTGACCCACAGGTGATGTCTGTGGACAACTAGGGTAACCAAGTGAAGACAGAGGTGTATTCCCCAGAAGCTCATGAGTTTTGCTTTGTCCACGGCCCAGGGGCCCCGCTGCTCCACAGCCCATGCTAATAAATCACATTAACAGAAGTCATTGATCACAGCGGAGATGAATTGTGAGGATGGTTTCATGAGAACTCAGCTTTACTGCTGAAAATTCAACTGAAACCAGCTGCTGTTTGGAGACTATGCCTCTCTGCCAACAAAGGACGTTGTCTGTGTGAGGGGGTGGGGTATGGGGTGCAGAACCAGGCTCACACTCAGGGGAAATGCAACCAAACATGGGATCTTTCTCCTGTTGGTGAGTCAGAAGCATCACAACTGCATGTGAAAGACCAGTCTTCAGAATGAATGTGTCTGTTTGCACATGAACTTAGCATCATGGGGCTCGTGGCCAAGGGTGTTCACAGGAAAGAGCCTGGACTTTGTGGCCAGGCAGACTTGGTTTCAAATACCAGCCCCACCAATTGAATGTTCTTAGTTTGCTTACTGTCTTGAAGTTTCTGTTCTCTCGTCTATTAATTGGGGCTAATAACGTCTTCTTTGCTAGATTCAGGAAGAAAGCTGAGCATCAGCTCTTTGGTAAAGTGTCTGACATTTAGATGGTACTCAATGAGTCCTCCTTCATTTGATGGACCAGGATTAGTTAATGAATACAAACTGACAGCTAATCAGCTCAACTATAAGAAGATAGTAAGATGTCAAGGTTGTATACATGGTATGTCTACCAGCACAGAGTCAAAGGGTAGCTGAAGCATACCCTTGTACCAAAATATTCTCTCTCAGCCCTCAGTAGATAGTGAGGAGGATCACTGGATGACCGAGGTGGCCTTATTCATCTATGTATCCCTGGCATTTAGAACTTGACTTGGCAGGGATTGTGAATGGATGGATGGATGAATGAGAAGATAGGTAGAAAGGGAGGTGATGGACAGATATACAAACAAACAGGTAGATTTTCACTGTTGGGATACTCTTTTGTATTCCCATTTCACAATTAGAAAAGCTAAAAGAGGTTAAACACACTTGCAAGGGGCTGAGGTCCTTATTGTCCCCAGCTCATCCCCGTCTCAGGTACTTGTGCCTAGTGCAAAGACTGTCTGAAAATATTTGGTGACCGCTCAATTAGCTAATGTTACAATAATAGAAGTAATAGAAGTAGACTCTTACTGAGAGGTGCCAGTCACTTCACTGAGCACTTTAAAACATTCTCTAATCTAAGCCTGAGAGCAATCTTACAAGATAAGTATTATGTCCATTTACAGATAAGGAAATTGAGTTTGAGAGAAGTTAAGATGCTTCCAAACTATAGACCCAAAATTCTTTGATGCTCTTCTAATTGACAGGTGGAACTCTACGCCCCTTCCCCTTGAATCTAGATGGACTTCTGACAGCATCCATCAGTAGAGTTTAGCAGAAGTGATGCCATGTAACTTCTGAGGCTGGTTATGAAAGGCCAGGCAGCACACACTTTTTTTCACTGGAATACAATGGCCCTGGCATCATAACCTACAGCCCTTGTGTTCCCACTGTCAATAACAGTACAAAGACCAAGAAGACTTCACATTTGCCTGCCACTCTGTAATTTCTAAAGCTCTTCCATAGACATTATACATCATTAGACTCCGAGTGGCCCAAATGGATGGTGGAACAGGTGCTATTTCCTGGGTTTGCAGCTGGTGAAACCTTTCTTGGATAAGTAAGTGATGAACACAAGATCCAAATGCCAGACATGGCGGAGGACAGACTGGAATCTGGGCTAAGATAGGCAGCCCCGAGTTGCTGCTGCACACACAACCCTTGTGAACACAATAGCTGCAGGCGGTCCCTTTCCCAGGCCTCCTAGCGTTGTGCCTCTGGACCAGCTCTCCGCAGCCACCAGTCCACAGGTTGCTTATTCTGTAGGTCAAGGCTGCAGCGGGGAAGCTTCTGGCCGCCTGCCTAGGGACTGCCTGCGGTTCATGATCAGGAGCATACCCGTGAAATGCCGAAGGCTGGGCGCCAACCTGGGGATCAGAAGAGAGCTGAGGGAACTCTGCCGGAGCCTCCCCACAGGGCAATGCTGTGCCTGCCTGTCTCCTGAATGTTAAAGAACATTAACAAGAGGCCGAGCAGAGGGCAATGAAGAGTGTGGACTCGGAGCCAGACTGCTGGCCATGATTCCTGCTCTGCCGTGTGTTAGCTGTTTCCTTGGCCTCAGGGAGACACTCTGTGTATCCAGTTCCTGACACAGGCCCCACCTTTTGTGGGTCCCTCAGTTGGCCATGGGTGGAGAAAAGGTGGGGAGGCAACGAGGCCTAGGGACAGAACCGCCAAGGCTTTGAAGCCCATTCCGTACGCGCTTCACAATGATGGAATCATAGTCGGCAAAGCCTGTCTTCCTCCAAGTGTTGGCAGTGACCAGCTTTCTGTGGCATTCCCAGAGTTGGCCCCCTGTGAATCAAGCCTCTGAAGGATCCCGCTGACATTAGCTGCATGCCTCCATCTTAAAACGCTATCTCAAGGAAGGTTTGGCCTTCATTGCCTCCATGTTTAGATAGCTGAACTGAGCCAGCCCGCAGCCTCCCAGGGACAGCAGCCCCAGCCATCTAGGGGAAGAAGTTCAGGAAAAGTTCTGCCCCTGGCCCTCAGGAAGGGCGGGGGAGGATTCAGGAAGGCTGGGCTGGGCCGCCCTTGGAAAGCCAAGACTAATTCCGCAGTCTAGTCACTCCGTCAAACATTTAGTGTATCCGGGTGATTGTTCCCTGGTAGGCCGCGACGGTCTATCTGCTGGGCCTTTTGTCATGTTAACTGCAGCCGATCAATGGATTGAGGTCAGGACTTCTGATGTAGGTGCAAGCTTAGAGGGAAAAAAGTCTCAAAGATTCATTTTTTCTCGTCTGGTAACACTCCGGTCACTTATTTTTTCTCAGTTAGCCTCTGCCGCTCTAAAGTGGATATTGATCAGTGCTTTAATGCAAACCTGTCAAATTAATTTTGCAGACCTGGGATATGACTAGCCTAAAATTGCTTCTGCATCTGTTCTCTGCAGCAAGCCTATGAATTTTAATCACGACCAGAATGGGTTGGTGGCTTTTTTTGTTAGAAACTTGAATAGGAAAGGTTTAAACTGTAAATGCCAGGGAATGATGCTGTTTTGTTCTTTTCAGAAACTCATGCGGTGGAGGTCAAAGAAATTATTATGTCGGGTGTATTCTTGGCAGATGCTGTGGGAAGCTTTGTGGGCTGGCTCTCTACAGAGCTGCGCCCAGGGAGCACCGGGCCGTCGTAAACACCCACGGTCTCGAGTCACAGCTTTGGATGGTGGCAGGCATCAGAAGCCTGCAGGAAGTGCCACCCCAACCCGCGGGAGCCTTCCCTGGCTCCCGCTTTATTGTGATTTAAGACAACTTTACCTTCTGGGCGTGAAAGAATCTTAGATGTCACTTTCTTTTTTAAGATATAACTTGGCCTTTCTCTACTGCACAGTCAACCTGGACCCCCAAGCCAGCACCCTAAGCCCTGGCAGGAGGCCCCTCCACACCTCCACGTCTAGGAGTGGAGCCAGGGCTGTGACACCGCAGCTGCCATGCCCACAGGCTGCCACTGTGGCTGCCACCAGGTGTCTTTGCACTGCTCTGTTCCTCGCACCACCTTGGCATGTTTCCCAGTTGGACCACTGGGGCACACAGGGCCTTTTGCATGGCAACTCCACTTCTATCGGAGAAGGGTAGCACATTTGCCACAAGCACCCAGTGGCTCTGTCTCCTCCCCTTTGGTGACATCACCCCATCCCAAAGACAATCTTACCAAGTTCACTCTTCAGAGAATCAACTTATTGCAACCCTAACCATATTGGCCTTTGTTGTACATCATCATCGTCCTTTTATCAGGAACTTAATATGTGCCAGGCTCTGTTCTAAGTGCTTTTATGTATTACTGTCAAACACAAGACAATGGGCCCCAAATGGAGTCATTTATGATAAGCCCACACCATCAACCTGTGACTTAAATACAGTTTTGGCCCTCCCAGAAATGAATCTTAGCAGTCAATCAGGAATCATCTGATTAGCACTAGTGAGGTAATCTACCTTGTAGACCCCAACATCCCCTAAGGAAGTTACACTTTCCTTAAGGAAAGTGACCTTGCAACAAGCAGTCTGCTTTTTGCCTACTGTAACTTCCTTGTTCCTGCTCCCTTCTGGCTATAAAAGTCTTTCATTTTGTACAGTTCTTCAAAGCTCCTTTCTATCTGCTAGATGGGATGCTGCCCATTTTGTGAATCATTGACTAAAGCCAATAAGATCTTTAAAACTTACTGTTAACTTTTGCTTTTTAATGTCTAATTGAATAATCACAGAAACCACACGAGGGCAGTACTCTTATCATCCTGGTGTTACTGGGAAGGAGAAGGAGGCCCAGAGAGGTGACGTTTACTTGCCTAGACTGCACAGCTAACGAGTGGCAGAGCCGGATTTGAACCCAGGCTGTCTGGCGCTAGACCGTCTTTTAATCTGCTCTGAGCACTGTCTGTTTGCCTTTGCCTACAGGCAATGGAGCACTTGATGTGGCGACTGTCTTGTTGGGTCTTCAATGGTTACATCTGTGTTATTCTTACCTCCCCAACAGAACTCCAAGCTCCTCAAGAGTAGAACACCCTTGACTCTTGGAGATTTTAATAGTTAAAGATGAAGGAACACATAGTCACAGAGAACAAGCCAGGAAACGTGTTTGTGAGCCACTTTGGTGAAAACTCGATAGTGTAAGCAAGGGAAGGAGGAAGCGGAGGAGAAGCAGTAGAGGGGAGAGAATATGTTTCATGCGAGCATATTTGACTTTCTGTCTGTGAGGGGTCCCAGCAGTGAGAGGCTGGGAAGTAGACTCCTGTCTCCCTGAATGAAACAGCCAGAGGGGCTAGAAAGCATGAAGCCCAGAGATGGACCAAACTCCCCAGTTCAGAGAGCTGTGTGTTGAGAGGCCCCCAGGAGACCCCAGACAGCGCACATGAGGGCCCAGGGAAAGCAGCATTCAAGTGCCTGCTACCCAGACATCGCCAGCTGATCTGGGGTAAACAGAGAACCAAACACCCAAGCAGCTGTTGGGTAAAGGGACACTGGTCCCACTTCCTGTGACCCCTCCTGCCCCCTGCCCCCTTGGAAAGCTGGTTTCTGAAGAGGGAAGGAGCCTGGGTGGTCTCAGAACACAAACAGCCTCTCACCTCACCCACCCCTCACACCCATCATCACTACAGATACTACACAGGGAGTCAGGGTGTCTCTCAGATTACCCTGGGGAGGATCAAAGAGATGCAATGCAAAGGAAGCTTGAAGTCATATTTTAAACTGGACAGAGTTTTAGTGATTGAAGGTCATTTGGAAGTCATAGCATCTAAATTTTCTTTGAGAGATGAAGATGGGAGATTAAATATAGAAGGGTTATAAGCAATGGTTAGAAAATTAAACCATTCCATATTTAGGTCTCACTGAGATAACATTCCTATACAATCTACCTAGCAGAATACAACTGACAGATAGTACATGCACACTATGGGACACAATCCTACAACCCTGCTGATAACCTGGTTTGGAAAACAGCTCCTTCCAAACAGCCTCTTACTTTAAGATCGTGAGCCTTACCTCTACCCGTGCTTGAAGACCTACAAGAAGGCCTTCTTGGCTTTCATGGCCATGTGCACAAAGGGAGCCATTGGCATCACTGGCCATTCAGTGGAGTTCCACAAAAGCAAGAGTTAGGACTATTGAGTTGATGATGACAGTAACCCTCAGGGACACCTCATTCAGGGGCTTAGTCATCATTTAACTCTTTCCCTCCACTTTTTGGCTGTGCTTGTTGGCTTTGTTCTCTTGGTTGCACACAGTGGCAGGGATGTGGTTATGGGCTCACTCTCCCACCAGAAAGAGCTTCTCTGTCTCACACAGAGCTTTTAATAGCTTTTCAATCCAGAGAAAGCACCCTGACTGTCCAGGTTTGGGTCACCAGCCCTCCCTTGGACTGGTCGCTGTGGCGGAGAAGTTTTGTGATGAGGTCAGCCTGGATCGTTGGCCCATCCCTGGAAGGGCAGCGGGTTCTCTTATCAGAGAAGCCAAGAGCTGGTAGCATGGAGGGAGTCAATCCCGATTTGAGTGTTTTGTGAGGATTCGTTGATTATTTGTGGCTATGTATAACTTCTTTCTCAGTTTATCAAGTTATGTCAAGGAGTTGATCTCTCACCTGCTAGAAATGCCAACTAGAGTTCAACCATTTCGCATCACCGATGGTAGGTGAGTTTCCTGCATGTGAGAACTAGCTCCTGTGAGCAGTGTCCTCCTGTAGGCCAAACAGGAAGCCCAGGACAGAGGAGGCACTCAATGAACATACCTTGAATGAATGTCTGCCTGAGTGAATGAATGACTATGAATGGAAGGAAATGAAATGATAGCAATTAGACACACACATACCCAGAGTTCACCTAACCACATCGCTTCCTTCCCTCCCTTCCTTTGCTAAAAGCTTTGTGCCCATAATGTCAGGTTTGGGCTCCTTAGTCCCCAAGGGGAGGGGAGAGAGCCAGCTGCAGGTGGTCTGCAGGAAGAGACATGAGGCGAGGGATCAGGGGGTTTGTCCTGCCATTAATTACCTGTGTGCCCTTGGGTGAACCACTTCACCTGTCTTTGCTTCAGTTTCATCAACTATGAAATGGGACTAATGCTCTGTGTCCTATTTACCATTTCACAATAACGGTGAGAGGAATAGACAATATTAGAAAGTTAACAGGACTTGGAAAAATATAAAATAAAAGCATGGTATAGGAGAATGGGGGTATGATTGGGGTACCAATCTGATTGCACAGTTTGATGCTAAGTGTTATCAGTTGTGTGGGGAGGATGTCCAGACCCTCCTCATTGAGGAGCTCACACTTGCAAAGAAAATTCCCCAGTAACCCCAAAGTCCTGTGCACGCCCAGCCTGGAGAGGCACAGCTTCAAAAGTGAAAGAAACAATATGTCCTGCCCTTAAGAAAAGATACTCACCTATAAAGCAGCTAGTAACTTATAGAGGGCTCAGTGGTGTGTTACAGAACATTAGTCAGCCGATAGATACTTGTTGAGCACCTGTCACGTTCCAGGCACTGTTCTAGAATTTGAGGATGAGAAGTGGACATACAGAATCCTACCCAAAGAGTGATTCATAAATGAAGAAATGAATAAACAAGCAGAGAATAAATAAATAGGATGATTTCAGGCACTGATAAATTCTGTAAAGAAGATAGAACAGGGTAACGTGATGGAGCAGTTGGGGCAGGGGCCACTTTTGTAGAATGATCATGGGAAGTCTGGGAGGTGATAACCTGAGAACTGAGGCCTGAATGTTGAGGAGGGAAGGCTGTATCATGCAAAAGAAATAGCAAGAGGAGCACCTGGGGGGAGGTCAGGAAAAGGGCAGTGGGTCCTGAGCATAGTGAGCAACGGGTCAAGTGGAAGCACAAGAAATAGCAAGAGGAGAACCTGGGGGGAGGTCAGGAAAAGGGCAGTGGGTCCTGAGCATAGTGAGCAACGGGACAAGTGGAAGCACAAGGTGTTGGGGAGATGGCTGGGGCCCAAAAAGGGTCACATATGAGAAGGCAGGTGTGGACTTCATTCCAAGTGCTATGGAAATCCATTAAAGATTAGAAGCAGGAACATCATGTGATCTGAAAAAGAGAAAATGACCAAGCAAATGTGGCAAAAAAGTTGAAAATTGGTAAACATGAGCGATGAGGGCATTAGAGTTCTTCATAGTCTTCCTGCAACTTTTCTATACATTTGAAATTATTTCAGAATAAAAAGCAAAGAAATAAAAAGACCACTCTGGCTCCTGGTAGACCACTGACTGTGGGGTGTGGGGAGGAGGTAGTTGAGTATGGCTGGTGACCAGAGTGGAGGAGAGATACAGTGGGAAGGCTCTGGCAGGAGCCTGGGTGACTTGGACCAAAGGTAGTAGAAAAGAGGTCATTTTCAGGATGTATTTCTGGAGGTCTGCATCAGTTTTATAGTATTGCCATGACAAGTTGCCACAAACCTAGTAGTTATAAACAGCATAAATTTATCATCTTATAGTTCTGGAGGTTAGAAATTCAGTTCTCCTGGGCTAAAATCGGTGTTGGCAGGGCTGTATTCCTTTCTGGGGGTCCGAGGGGAGAATCCATTTCCCTGCCTTTTCCAACTTCTAGAGGCCACTCTCCAGGTGTGGCACATAGCCCCCTCCATCACAGAACCAGCACCAGGACACTGAACCCTTCCCACCCTGTCATCTCTCCCTGAGGCCACAGCCGAGAAAGTTACTCACTTTTAAAGACTCATGTGATGACATTGGACCTACTTGGATAATCCAGGATAATGTCTCCATCTCAAGATCCTTAACTTTAATCACATCTGCAAAGTTTCTTTTCCCATGTAAGGTGACATCACAGGTCCCAGGGATTTGGATCAGGATATCTTTGGGTACCATTATCCTGTCTGCCATGAGCTAAGACCACTAAGATTTGCTGATGCCCTAGATGAGGGTGCGTGGGTGTGACGTGACAGAATGGCAGAGCTATCTCCCAAGACAGCACGCCACTAGGAGGAGCAGACGGTGGGCAAGGAGGGAATCAATAGCTCTGTTCAAGGTGTGTGAAATCTGGAGTCAGGGCAACAGCAGTGCTTGGAGCCAGAGTGATTGGGAGAGCCTCACGCTGGCGCCCCGGGGAGGGTGCAGCAAAGCGAAAACTCAGCCAGTGTCACTACCTGTCACGGCGTAGGCCTCCTGGGCATAGCAAACAAGTACCCGGTTCCTAATAGTCACCGGGCACTGTGGATACAAATACCTCCATAAGTAAAAAAGGTTCCAGAGGGAATAGAAGGCCAGAGGGTGAAATGGCTGAACAGACAGGCTGGGGTCTGAAGTACATACAAGGCCTGGCCGACGAGGCCATGGATTGTGGGCATGCTGCAGGGACAAGGAACAGCCGCCCAGGGCCTCGAGGTGGGTGACAAAACACAGGACAAGGGCACGAGAACACTTGACCTTTACCAATTCATAAGCAGGCCCGAACTGGCAGAGTGTGAGCACGTGCAGAGAAAGTGTGGGCAAGGGGCGAGTGCGGGCACCTGTGTTGGCTCCAGCTAGGGAAATCCTGGCCAGGGCCCCTCCCGGCCCTGCTGCTCCTGCTGCACAGGTGTTCGCTGCTGGAGGATGCACACTGCGCACGGCGATGGGGGAGGTGTTCAACGAGGGGAGAGGCACCTCTTCCTTGTTCAGAACTGCTGCTCTTAAATCAAACAATTCAATCCAGGTGGAAGAGGGTTGGCAGCTGGGAGGGGAGAAGAAGAAGAAGCAGACGATAAAAAAAAATCAATAACTCTTCCCCATAAAATAAATTGAGATTTGTGGAATTCACTTCCACTTGACATCAAAGATGCCGATTTGGTGAATTCATTTAAGGCCAAATTGAAAACGTATCATTTTAATCCGGGTCCCCAAGCTGCCCCAGGCTCCGTGGCAAGGGCCCTGGGGACTGGGTTTACAACAGCTAGGGATGTTTATTTGGAGCTGATTGATCTCCATTGCTCTAGAAAAGCTGTGCTCAGGGTGGGCCACCTCTGTGCCCATCCCAAGATTCCTCCAGCTACAACATCCCCAGGTACCACTGGCCTGGTCGTGTTGGGCTATGTGACTCTAAAAGGCAGACTCAAGGCTGGCCAGAGCCTCAGGCATCTGGTCTCAGGCAGCTCTTTGGACATCACAGGGCCTCAGTATGTCCTCCTGTAAATGCGTGTGGCATAAAATAGCATCACAGAGACCACAGTGTCTGATTTGGGGAACTCCAGCCCTACCAGAGATTATGAGTAGGGTGTGAATGGCAGTGTGGACAGTGAGGACCCAGAGCCACTCATGTGGAAGAAACCAGACAATCAGTACAACGTGAATTTCCTTGGCCCAGGCCTCAAAGCAAAAAGGACAGGTCTAAGACACGCTGGGTCAGGGCCACCTGGTAAGATTCAGCCCTTTCCCTAACATTGTCGCTCGGGGGCTTCCCTCTGTTCAGAGGGGGAGTCTGCTGGCTGACATGTTAGCATGGCAGTCTCTGATGGGAGAGGGATGGCAAGGCTAGGGGTGGGTGTGGCTAGGATGACTCAGA
The DNA here is from genome assembly GCF_036850995.1 of Saccopteryx leptura. Classification (NCBI taxonomy): domain Eukaryota; kingdom Metazoa; phylum Chordata; class Mammalia; order Chiroptera; family Emballonuridae; genus Saccopteryx; species Saccopteryx leptura. The sequence goes on from NC_089513.1 coordinate 22,098,538, forward strand.
GGTGGGCACTGCAGCAGGCAGACGGGCAGACGGTCGGTCAGGAACTGAACAGGAGTGCTGGTTACTGATGAAGAACGTTGAATGAGCATGTCCAGGTGCGGATCCCAGCTTCGTGACCTTAGGCAACTTAACCACTCTGTGCTTGTTTCCTAATCTAGAAAATGAGAAATTGGTTAAAAAAAAAATCTTTTACCTGGAAAATGAAACACCATTCACCATGATGCTTGGCAGATTGTTGGCACTCCATAAATGTTACTGTTCTGATGATTACTATGACCCGCTGGGAAGTCTTGAACAAGCCATTGAAACTTGCTCTCAGTGTCCTGCTCTATAAAGTGAAGGAGTGGAAGCAAATGCTGTCAGCAGTCCAGGCCTAGACTTGCCTAGTCTTTGCTTCGTGGGTCCTTGCCACCTAAGTGACCACATGGAGGAGCAAGGACTTTTCACCAGAGGGCGTCTAGTCTCAGTAGCTCCTGCCCTAGACCTCCCAAACCTTGGCCATGTGGGCACAGGAAGGGCCCCAAGGGAGTCAGCACTGAGAGAGCCCCGGCAGGGTTAGCACGAGCTCAGGCAAGACCAAATCCATGGCCGCATCCACCCCGAAGCCCACTCGGCTGGCTGGGCCCAGGCTCTGGGCTTTGGGGCCCAAGCTTGATTTGACCTCCTCAAATTGAATGTTCGCTTTAGCCTAGATTTGCAAAGCAATTTGTTAATGCTCCTGTGCAGGGGCTGTTTTCTCTAGGGTTTTAAGGGGAAAAAAAACTAATTTCAATGTAAAATTCACAGCACCAAATTGAAATGTATTCTGAGCCAAGTGAGCAGTTCAGAATTTCCAGGTCCCAGCGATCAGCGCGCGTCACATTGTAATTACACCTTTCTTTGTGCGTCAGCTGCAGCCCGGCGAGGAAAATAGAAGATGATGCTGACCCTTTTGAGGAGAGAAAGGACCTTTGTGCGTGTTCCTTTTCAGAGAGAGCTCTTCCAAGATGATAGGAGAGGAACACCTGAATCAATCTATCGAGGGGAACAAAACCATTTGTAGCTTCAGCCTCCTTAGCCAGATTGGTTGCACTGAACAGTTTTTGGAGCTTAACTGTTATTTCTTCAAATGCTTTGGACGGAAAAAAATGAAGCATCTTTTTTCTAGCACATCTTGGTTTATTTTTCTCAAAGATGGTCCCCAGCATCTCCCTTCTCCACATACACACATATACACACACCACACACGAACACATACACACACAGCACACAGTATACATGCACACACATGTACATACCACATAGTTCACATGCATATACATGTAACACACACACACATGCATACACATACACACACCACAAACGTGATTGTACAACATGAATGCTCACATGCATACACACTTAAATGCATGTGTGTTCATACTTAACACATGCCCACCACACTTCATAAGCTTAATCACATGCACAGACCATGTGTTTAGAAAAGAATACTAGCAGACCTTTAGCTGGATTATATAGTTCCAGAAATAGAGAAATTGAGATAAGGCCTGATTAGATGATACTAGAGAATTCCTATTAATTTTCTTAGGCATGATGATGGCATTGTGGTTAAGTGGGAGGATGTGTCCTTGTTCTTTGGAGACACAGGCTGAAGTATTTAGAGATAAAGAATCAACATATCTGGGACTTGCATTCAAATGATTCTGATGGAGAGAGAGACTATAGCAACTTGGCGATCACTGTTGAATCTGGGTGCAGGCAATCATACTACTACCCTTTTAATATTTTGTGTATTTGAAATTTTTTAAAACTAAAAATTAAGGAAATAAAGATTAGAAACAATTTTCCAAATTGCATCTAGTTGGCAGTTTCTTTAAAATCTGCACTTTATATCCCATTCTGTCGTCGTGTGTGTAGGCGGGTTGGATGAGGACTCCTCACTCTGATAACCCTCACATGGACCTGGCTTTGCAGGCAGGTGTTAGGGTTTTGTTGTTCCTGGGAAGGGAGAGAGTCTGAACAGGAAGGGGAGAAAAACAGCAGGAGACTTTCTTGGTGCTGATGAAAATTTGCAACTCTCTTACCTTCATCTTGGTGAACAAGTCTTTATTCTTTTACTGTAAATATTTAATGTAAGTGCTACAGCCTCAGTTACTCAAACTAATGAGCATCATCAATTAATATTAGTAGATTAGACCTGTAGAGTGTGAATTCAACTTTATAGGTAACAGGAAAGTATTATAAGTGGGAAGGAGGGAAAGAAGGAAGAAGGAAGGAAGGAAGGAAGGAAGGAAGGAAGGAAGGAAGGAAGGAAGGAAGGAAGGAAGGAAGGAAGGAAGGGGAGGGGAGGGGAGGGGAGGGGAGGGGAGGGGAGGGGGGAAGGAAGGAGTGAAAGAAGGAAGAAAGGCAAGCAGGCTATATAAATGTACCTGTTGAACTATTGTTTCTTCCATACAGGGTTTCTATGGCACCCCCATAGGTGAGGCCCCCATCTCCATGGCAATGTGCAGTTGAGATGTGGGTGCAGTGATGGTTTTCAATCTTTTCTTAATCCATGCCCTCCTTGGATAGTTTAACATTCCCGCATTTCCTCTAGAGATTATTATGGTCCCCTAGGGGCATCTTCTCTATCATGAAAATCTTTGTCTTGGATGATTTCCCACCAACCAGAAAGATTTTCTTCAAGTTTTAATTTCCGTAGTTTAAATTTTTAGGAATTAAATTTTAAGAATATGCCCCAAATAAAAGTATAATATCAAGTGCTTGCTTTCAACCCACATGGTCCCTGGACACTCTAAGGCAGCCTCCCCGTTGAAGAACAACTGGCCAAAGCCCCATGTGGTCACTGGCAGAGACCAGACAAGGGCAGCGAACCACGGCGCTGGGCTGTCACTGCTTCAGCCTCAGGCTCAGTTGCAAACTTTGTTGACCAATGATTATAAACAGTGAAATACCATATTGTGCTGGCTTTCTTTTTATCTTTGGGCCCAAGGTTAATTGTGTATGTGAGTTGTTTCAAGTGCCCTTTGATAATTGAGAGGTGCTTGTGATGTCTGCAGCCTTTAATTAAATGAACCAAATGTTAAGACTAAGAACAAAAGTTCACAGCAGCCGCACTGTCAGAGAGCTGAGTGTCTCTAGCTAGTTCTTGATTTCATGGAAGGTCTCTTTTAGGCAGGAAATACGTTTGTGCAAAACTGGGAAACAGGAAAAGACAGAGAAACTTGGGGCCAAGAGCCCAGAGAGAGGTGCAACCTGCAAGTCAGGAAGAGAGCCTCAGAGGCCACGAGTTCTCCAAGCAGATCACTCTCCTGGACACAGGGCACAGTTCAGAGCTATGGGGGTCCCAGCCTCTCCTCCTGCAATCCATCCTGCCAGTGTGTGGGCCCTCCAAAAACACTTCACTACGTCACTCTGGTCAGTTTATCCATTCCACAGAAATCGATCGGACATCTATTATACACCAAGCACTGTCCAAGGTGCTTTGGGGTTGCGAAGATGGAAAGCCAGCGTTCCCTCTTCTGGGACTCTAGGTGAGGAGGGGAGATGAGGCATGAACAGATGTGGCATAATGTATGCTGTCCTGTAATCGCCGGAGCACGTGCTAAGGCACCACATTGCGTCCACCCATAAAAAAGTACCATAACAGAGGTCACACATTTACCAGGAAAGAATGAGCTTCAGATGTGGAAACTGTGCCTCAGTGAGGAATAAATAAAACAATACACATAAAGTGCTTTGAGTAGTGCCTGCCACATATAAACCCCTATAGAAATGTTTGCTTCTATCCTTATTACTTCCAGCTAAGTCAAGGAGTAGGGTGGGTTTTGTGGTTAAGTGGGGAAAAGGAAGCTGGTTGCCTAAAAGAGTGTTTAGACTCCAGAGCCCAGCCATCCAGGTCCCAGTCTTGCATTGACCCTTCTCTGTCACTGAGAACCCCACAGCTCAGAGAGATGTGTTCCTTTAGGCTGGATTAGGACACCATGCTGATGTGTTTCTCCAGCACCCCTTCCCCTGTCCCTATATGGTTATTTAGTGTCCTACCTGTTGCTTTCTTTGAACAAATTTAGGAAGCCTGCTCAGTATGAATGAACACTCTCCAAGCTGTCTTTGAGAACAAGAAGCCTGATTCTGATGGATTTACTCTAACTATGGTCATTGGGCTCCGTGATGTCAGAGGCCTGGGCTGTTCGTGGTCCTTCCTCCCTCCCTCCTTAACGTGGTGCCATAGTATTGAGCACACTAGGAGCCCTAAAGAATATAGACAGAACCCTCAGGCAGCAAGCACAGTCATTGTAAGGAGCTTGTCCCATTTCAAAGTGACCTCATAATTATATCTAGGGGACAAGATGCTGCAATGAGCAAAGATGCACTACAGACTTCAGCACATTAGACATGAACCTGTCTTATAAGGAGTTCAGTGTAGTCAAATATATTTCTGAGTGTCCACAACTGCATAAGACCACTCGGCATGTCTGTCACCTGCACAAGACTATGTATTACCTGATTTTGGTCAACTTAATCTGGATGATGCCCAGAGCCGGGCTCAGCACCCAGACCCTGGTAGAGCTTGTATACGGGCAGTCAGGCAGGCTTGCTTAGGTCCCAGGCAGCCCAAACCACATCCAGCACATTCCATCAGTTTGGAACTTTTAAGATGGAAATCTGAGATCCTGGAGAATAAGAGATATGTTCTTTCTTCTTCTTCACATCTGGAAAGTTGGTGAGAAAACTTTCAATGCCTTGAATCAGGGCCAGCCTCAAGCCAAACCATAACAAATACTCAAGCCTAATCTTGCCTTCTAACCCACTTCCCTTCTCAGGGTCATCCTTCTCCCCCTCCTCTCCCCTGCCCCCATCCAGGTGCCCCAGTGCTGCCCCTGAGACCTTGCTGTAGGCTGGCTGATAAGATGGGCAGTGCTCTGCCCTCTGGCGCTGAAAGCACTCAGCCAGCCTGGAAAGAGGCCTTGGATGAAGAATAGCTCACAGCCTGAGGGGTTTAGGCTTTCCTGACACTTTTCATGTCACCCTGGCTAGGTGGCCACAGGCAATCCCATGCAATCCCTGGCGATGGCTCTGCTTGCTACGGAGTGGGTTTTCTTTTCTGACAGTGCAATATTGCATATAATAACAATTACCAATGACCTCCACTGAGCTGTCCGATCTCATTATTACTGATGCATTCGGTGCCTGCCATTGCCAATTTGCCTCAGCTGAGGTTTTATTCAGTGGGCTATGATAGAGCTGTACAGCAATCTTTTTCCATTTAAATAGTTTAATTGAGGAAAGCTATCAGATGTTTCCAAATTTAATGTATACAACAATTTGCTTTTTCCTATCTCTTTTCAGAGTTGAGTTGGAAGAAAATGACATCTGATTCTTATAGAAGGAAAGCAATTACATTTTGGCGTCTGCCTTCTCTGGCTTGCATATGTTTTTAAACATAAAAAGAAATTCTTAATATGTAATTGTCAGGTAATAAAAAGGGAAAAATATTTTACTTTGCATTTATGAAGTAATTTTTCAAAAGCATAAGGGAATTACATGTTAATGTTTTATGTTTATGACTGCACTCTAATACTGCACTATTTCTTCAAGTTTGGGTCTTTCCCTCCCCTCTGAAAATGAGAGCTGAGATGATCAGGCCTAACTCAAGCCCTGCCGCCCTGCCTCCCTGACAGAAACATCCTTGTGGACCCAGACTCTCCTTCTCCGAGCTCCTTCCTAGGAGGTCCTCCTGGCTGCACCATAATATGACCCGTGTTTTCTACATTGAATTATTAAAAAGTGACACCAAATGGTCTTCCTGTTTCAACTGTCAGGGGTTTAGAATAGAGAATTGCTTTTGCATTTTGTTTTCTCCACGATGTTCCACAAGAGGCTCAACTCCACATAGTTGATGCTCAATAAACACTCACTGAACAAATTTACTCACCAAATTGCCAAATAACTAGTGATCAAACAATGAGAGGGATGTTATCCCAGCATGCCACGCATGGTACAGAGAAGAGACTCCTTGAATGGCATGGACAGACAGAAGGACAGACAGGTGAATAGACGATACACTCTACACAACTCATCTGAGATTTCTCTGATATTTTGCCCAATTGGATTAGACTTGACAGCTCCCCCAGGCTCTTTTTTTTTAGTCTATTTGCACCAGATAGACTAAGATCATGGGTCTCAGAATTTTCCAGTAAGTACCCGGTGGCAACAGACAGAGTCATAGGGAACCAGGAGAGCCTAGGTCTTACTATCTCCATTTCTCACAGGAGAAATTGATGGCTTCCAAGTTCATTATAGTCTTTAATGAGACTTTATGATTACAAACTTCAACTCAACACTGCCCAGGAATTCTATTTCTCTTTAAGTACATTTAGCCACTCTTGGGGATGACTCTTCTTTCTCTTCAAATATTCTATATCACTTCTCAGTTGATGAACTCACCTCATACTTCAGTGAGAAAAGAGAAATAGCTGATGGGAACACCGTCATCTTCCTCCACCACCCTCAGTCTGACCCACACTGCACCATCTCTCTCTCTTCCACTATGTCTCAGCGAAAAGCTGTCCTCCCGCATTAAAGCTGGCCCTCCACTTGTGGGCTGGTCCAGTCCCTACCCCCTGCTCAGATTTCCCCCATGTCTCCTCTCTCCTGGACCATTCCCATCAACACACCAATGTGCTCTAGCTTTCTCCCTAAAAAAGAAGCAGGAAAAAACTACTCTCTTAACCTCGCATCCTGCGCCAGATGCCACCAGATCTCTCTGCTTCTCTTTCCAGCAAAATCCTGTGGGGACCATCTCCACTTCCACACCTCCCCACTCTGTTTGCTTCTGTCCACAATACCCACCCCTGGAACTGTTCTTGTCCAGGTCCCCAGTTTTACCTCTCTGCTGCCAAATCCAATGGACAATTTTTGGTCCTCATCTTGCCCTCTCAGCAAGCATCTAACACAGAAGGACAGGCTTTCAACCTGGTGTTTATTCGTTTATGTATCTGTTTGTTGCCTGTCTCCTGCTTTAAAATGAAAACTCCCGGCAGGTGAAAATCTTGTGCATCTAAGTTACTGGTGTAGCCCTGGTGCCTACTTCGGAAGCTGTCATATGTAGATGTTGAACACATGTTGTGTTGCTAAATGCACTTGGCTCCATCAATCTCAACCTCAAATCTGTATCACTGAGACATATGGTTCTCCAGGGGAAGGGCTGCCTTAGTGTGTTTAGGGCTGTGTGCATTGAAAGCAAAGACTTGATATTATAATTTTATTTGGGGCATAGTCTTAAAACTTAAAAACATATCATGATAATCTCTCCAAGTCAACAAGAAGTGATATCCAATGCAGTCTTTTTTTTAAAACTGTGCAATGCTCTATAGAATAAATATCCCATAATTTAATCAACTATTCCTCTTTTTATGGACATTAATTTTGTTTTCAAGTCGGTGTAGTTGCAAACAGTACTGATGTGAACATCTTTGACCTTAAACAAGTATCTTTTCTTACAGGAACTATTTTTTAAAGGACACATTCCCAGGAGTATGTTGCTAGATTGAAGGGTATGTGCATCTCACATTTAAAAAATCATTACCTAGTTGTTTCTAAATACATGTGATGACTTACATTTCCTCTAATCATACATAAAAGGCTCTTTCCCCCCAATGTTTCTACCCACAGTAGGTTACCTCCCTTTTTAATTTTTACTAGTCTTATAGTAGAAATTATCCTTCACTATAACTTTCATTTGTAGTTGTCTGACTACTAGAGAAATTAAAGATCTTTCACGTATTTATTGACATTTGAATTTGATCTTCTTTGACCTGTCTTTTCACATTCTTTGCCCATTTTTTTATTTGTTGTCATTTTCTTACTCATTTGTTAAGAAATTTTTGGTATAGTTTAGATATTAACATTTTATTAGTCATCTGCATTGAAACTATGTTCCTCAATCTATTATTTTGCTTTTTTATGACATCTTCCACCATAAGAAAGTGACATTAATTTTTATATAACCAAATATGCCTACCTTTTTAAAAAATATTTTCTAAATTTCCTGACGTGGTTTACAGATTTCTTCTTCTCACACTACCTTGTCCTACAACCATAGCCCTTAGAAGGGATATATATATACATATATATAATATAATATATACATAATATATACATAATATATACATATATTATATATATTCCTTGATTTTTTGTATAAGTTTATGGTTTTATTATTACTTTAAACCTTTAATCCTGGTGAAATTATTTAAAATATGATGTGAGGCAGAGAATCCCACCCTGCTTTTCTTCTGAGCAGACTATCAGCGCCATTTATCACACAGACCACCTTTCTTCCACTGGCATCTTTTCTGGGGTTTCCATTCTACTTGGATGTCAGTCACATTCCTTATAAATAATGTTTTTATTTCTGGTAAGAAATCAAGTTTTCTTTCCCCAATTATTCTTTAATTTTTTTTGGTTTTTCTCAGAAACTTATTTTTATATCAATTTTTAGATACTTGAATGCAAGAAAAAATCCATTTGAACTCTAACTAAAATTTCATTACATTTATGCAGTAATCTTGAGAATTGAAATTTTTATGCTATTAAGCCTTATAGTCCAGAAGATGGTATGTTTTCCATTTATATAAATATTGTTTTATTTCTTTCAAAAGTATATAGATATCTTCCTATAGGTTCAATTCTGTGCTTGAATTTCCGCTGTTTGCCTTTAGCATCTAGGACTTAGGCTCAGCTAAGTATCATAGACTGAACTTGCTGCCTGAGACAGCAGACCACCAATCTGTAAAAATAAAAACAAGCCCACTGGCAAACTTTTAGGGATAATGTACCATACTGACTTTGAAGTCAAATAGATTACTTTAAATTTTGCTTACTAATTGAGCCTCAGTTTCACCATTTGTGAAGTCGGCATTACAATGACTACCTTACTGGGTTGAAGTAAGAATGAAAGAAGACATGATTTGCAATTTCTGTGACAATGTTAGCATGTAGTAAATGGTCAATAAGTGGTAATGGAAGTGTTTTTATTTTTTTATTTTTGTTAATTGTTCGATCATTTAAGAGGAAAAAAATAGCTCCATGAATTGCATATAACTCACCTGGAATAATATGATGGCCTTTGGCGAAGACTGGGACTCACAGATATACTCCTCCTCTCCCCTACCCCCTGGGACCCCCAGACACACTATCTTCTCCTTCTCCTTCTCAGGCTCTCTCCCTCCACATCTGTAATCTGGGCCTCTTGGGGACCTTAATCAACATTTCTCTCAACAGCAGAACCCTGGCCTGGATTCTCGACAGATATTATCTGTGAGACATTTTTTTGCTGTTTTAGACATCTCATTATTGTCCCTATTTTTTTTTTATCTTATTGAAGAGGAAACTAAGACCCCGAAAGGTAACAGCAGTGGTTTTCAATCTAGAACACTGAAAGCCTTTTCAAATAATCAACCCAAATTCTTAGTGTAATTGTACAGAGAAAAAATAAAAGTAATTTATAATCAAATAATGTGCATTTCCATATGTAAATTCAGGCATATCTACACTAGAGGACAGTGATTCTTGGACCTACTCATAATAAGTAACTTTGTATTCAAGAATAAATGATATTAAACTGAATGCTATTGGAACTTCATTCTTGACATTTTCAAATAACGACTAGAAGTATATATGGTGTGTGTGTTTGTATGTATATGAATGCATATGTGTGCATACCGTATATCCCTGTTTCTCTATATATCCATATAGACACACAGACAGAGAGAGAGGTGGTTCTTTTGATCCAGACAGTTAAATCGCCATTGTTTGAGAATTGTCATGTGCCTAAGTTGTAAACAACTCTGAAAGAGAAGAACTGGAAAAAGGGTTCTGTTTCCCTTGATTTATTTAAGTGATAGTTGCTTTCTTGCAAACACCAGAGTATTTTATAACAGAGCAAAAATACTTTGATTTATGTGTGAAACAGAGTCTAGGCTCAGATCGTTATAAGCAGGTTTTCCTCCGCTACCGACTAAGCAAATGTGGGCTTGTCCCGCACATGGCTGGGTGCCCACTATCCTAGCCTTATTTACCCCCACCAGATGTGCAGGGCACCCCAACTGTAGGGCCCATCTAGAGGCCTCCACAAAGTGCCCTCTAGGGGGCAGCCCCAGCCCCGCTGCGAACCAGCGCCAGCCTGGGCCGGCGGGTGCGCGCTCCGGAGCAGGGCAGCCAGCAGGTGCGGCCCAGGGTGCGGGCCAGGGCGCGGGCACCGGGAAGATGGATGCGGCGTGCACGCGGCTCGGCCGCCCCGCCAGGATTTCTCCCGACCTCCGCCGCCCCTTTGTTGGCCGAGAGAGCAACAAGCTCCCGGCTTACGGAGGAGGTCAGGGGAAAGTGATTTCAATTAGAGGGGGATCACTGAGGTCTCAAGCCAACACAGACAAGTTGTGTAACACCAGCGGCGACGCGATCAGAGTCATTTATCCTTCTCCGAGCCAGTCAGCCCGGGCTTTAAAGGAAGCTCCTTTGCCGCCCCACCCTCATCTTCCTTCTCTTTCTGGCTTTTGAAAGAAAAGGGAAACAGAGAGAGTGGCTGATGCTGAATCTCTCCTCTCTGCGGGATGAGTGAGGAGGCTATTACCCCATGTGATTAGGGTGCCTGGGGAGATTCCCCGAGGTCTGCCGCTTGCCCCAGGCCCAGAGGAAACTAGTGGGGGTTTCAGGATAGGAAAAACAGGGAGAGGCAGGGTACGTGACTGATGGCCTCGGCCTCCCCCCACCCCCTTTCTTTATATGGAAATCCTCCCACACTCAAAGCCTGTCTGCAGGCAACCTCTTCCTTGAAGTGGCTCTGACCTTGCTTTCTGGGAATGCAGAACCCATACTGTTCCATCCAGAACATTGTACCCCATCTCCCAGTGGTCTTGAGGTTCATCTGTTTCTATAGCCACTGTTTTAGCCCTGGTTCTTTTTATCCTACTCACAAAAATTAAGGGATATTTCAAAATGAATATGAAGTGATTAAAAAAAGAAGCATTTGATATTTTTATTAAACAAGAACATCAGAAAAGCAAATGACAAGTCAAAGAAAGTTGTTCGATTAGGCAAATGAGATGCAAAACCAACTTTTATTTCATTGGTGAAAATGCACTATTCAAAAGGCTGAAAAAGTATTGGAGTATCTGCACGTTCCCTGATCCCCTAATTTTTGACAGCTGATTGTAGGCTATCTCACTGCTTTCTGGGTTCATGTTCTTTCCCAAGGTACCAAAAAGAGACGCTGGCAGACTTGGGTATGGCAGCAGCAGGTGTGAAGAGGGCAGGAGGGCTAAGGCAGCAGGACAGCATGAGGATCATGGGAGAACTCCAGAGGCTGGGCTGAGGAGGGAAGAGAGAGGGAGGTCCCGAGAGCGGGCAGTAAATTCCGGAGGGCTGTGCGTGGTGCTGGGGATAGCAGCACTTCCATGAGGGACAGTTGTGCAAGCTAGAGACCCTCTCCCAGTGGAGTGACTGATGCATGATAGGTCAGTGATTATCAACCGATGTGCCTCAAGAATTTTTAAAACAGGCCTGACCTGTGGTGGTGCAGTGGATAAAGCGTCGACCTGGAAATGCTGAGGTCACCGGTTCGAAACCCTGGGCTTGCCTGGTCAAGGCACATACGGGAGTTGATGCTTCCAGCTCCTCCCCCCCTTCTCTCTCGCTGTCTCTCCTCTCTCTCTCTCTCTGTCTCTACCTCTCCTCTCTAAAATGAATAAATAAAAAATAAAAAAATTAAAAAAAAAAGAATTTTTAAAACAGGCGACATCTGACTATTTAGTAAGGTGCACTGACCTCTTTTCCCTTAGACTGTCAAATAAAAAAATTGATAACAGCCAACACAACAATAGCTGTCTGGTGTGAATGAATCAAAATTATACCTAGTCTTTTTGTCGGATCGGCAGAAAATATGTTTTTGGTCTGCTGCAGAATTTTAGTAATTAGTTTTGAGTGCCATGAAGTAAAAAGGGTTGACAATCACCATGATAGGTCTTTCAATGGCAGCTATAACGTTCGTATTTATATCGGCACACAGTGTTCAGACCAGTTTCGGAGGTCCAAGATGGGTTGATTGGTGACAATTAGGAGGCTCTGCATTGTAAAATTCTTTGATTCTAAAATGCCCTTCACCCCAGACAGTAGAGATTGGGAGGGACACAAGAACCCTGCCCAGCCTGGAAGGGAAGAAAAGGCTCAACTTGGAAAGTAACTACATTTTATTTTATTTTTTTAAAGGGAGGATTCACAGAAGTGTAAATATGGTCCTTGCCCTCTTGTGAATCAAATGCTACAAAATTCAAATTGTGCACGTGCGTGTGTGTGTATGTGTGTGTGTGTGTGTGTTTGCGTGCACATGGTGGTGGTGGTGGCATCCCAGATGTCCTAGCCCAGAGGCCCAGGCTCTAGGCTGGCCCTGCTGCTAAAATATATGACCTCAGCAAAGCCACTTAACCCCTGCCAAATGGAGCCTCAATATCTTTCCAACTCACCTCACCGGGGTATTGTGAGGATCAACGGAGATAATGGATGTGGACACACTCGGAAAGAAAGGGACATGCCAGAGCTGCCAGGAAGTGTGAGTTCGGGCAAGACTTCCCTCTGATGGGACAGTGAACTTAAATAACAGTCTCACCAATTACACGCCCTCTCCTGCTATTCACGTTTCCACCCAGCTGTTTTAATTGTTTTAAAATTACGTGTGCACCACAGAGAACTGTGGATACCAGAGATCTAAACTCTGCTGAGGTATTTTTTTCTTTCACTTAGAATAAGCAGTAAGCCGCGGAGGGTGGTCTGTACCTGTCCCTTAGGGGAACAGCCTTCACGTTTGAGGTCATGGGTGCGGCGGTGTTCAGCATCTCCTTTGCCTCGATGCACCCTTATGTGCCACTCCTATCCTCTCCCCTCTGCTCAAAGCCACCAGCAACACCCCTTCCTCAGCATGGGCTCTCCAACTTCTGCGCCTCCTGAAATAACCGGGACTGTCCAACTCCTGGCCACCCGGCTCTGGAACTACCTCTCCTTCTCTCCTCTGCCCACTGTCCCCACTCAAAAAAATACCCATGTCTCATTTTATGGAAACTATCTTCTCTTTAAGGAAATGGCAGTAACTTATACTTGAACAGAATAAAGATGATCTTACCCCTTTTGTGATTATGAAAGGTCTAATGCAGAAAGAAGGGATTTCAGTAGTGGAAATCTGATTACAGGTAAATCAGAGAATAGCACCAACAAGTCACCCCAGTCAGGAGAGCATAATGCTGGCCTGGTGACTATTACCTACCTGTTCTGTGCCCATAAGAACTAAGCTATAGCTGGTTCTACTGAGGTGCTCAGCCCTACTCCTAATTTCACTCTCAGTCAATGACACATCTATCTATCTATCTATCTATCTATCTATCTATCTATCTATCTATCTATCATCTATCTATCTATCTGGTGTGTGTGTGTGTGTGTGTGTGTGTGTGTGTGTGCGCGTGCGCGCATTGGATATATGGGTATGCAATTGTCAGATGGCACCGATAATTCTTAATATATATAGATAAAGATATAATAGATATCTATATATTCTGAGACCCAGAATCATACAGTGAATTGGTCTATGCTATGCACCTATTTGCAATAACCAAAATCCAACTGAGTTTCTATCCATAGCTCAGAAGGACATGTTTCCTATTCGAAAATAATCCTTTCATTTATCCTTCTCCAAAGCCAACAATTTAAAAATCTTCTTAGAAGAATTAATAAATGAAAATATGTTTATATTTTTTATACTAGTGCCAGCTCAGCAAAACCATGATGGGTTTGCAGCTCTGCTTAAAAGTAGAATATTTTGATATAATATGCTTTGTAAACACACGTATCTCTAGAAACTCAAATACAATCCATTTCATACTCATCAGATTTTTAAAAAATATTAAGTCTGGTTAAAACCAACTGCAATGAGTAGTATAAATAAGTATAACCATAAGTCTAAACCTATGCATTCCTTAGAACCCAGCCATCTGACTTATACTCTCTCATGCATGTGTTCAAGGGGTAGAGTGAACGCGTTCACTATGACAGTATTCTCCTGCAATCGTTTCCGATGACAGTGTTACTGCAGGAGAGAACCATGCAGCATTCGTGTGATAGAATGTCGGGTGCAGGTAAAAAGGAAGCTGTTCCACCAAGATATAATCCAGTAAACAAACCAAAATGAACTCACAACAATCTATTCAATTTGACAACATTAATATTCATTCAAAATCTACACAAACACTGCTATCATTTGTTCACAGATACACAGATGTTTGTAAAGGTATTTAAAATGAAGTCATAGATATCCACCAAATTCATGATGGTGGTGACTTGGCTGAAGGGCACAGAAAGGGTTGACAGGAGAGGAATTGTGGAGACAAAGAGGACGTCAGTTCTACTCCAACAATTGTAATTCTTTTATGTAACAAAATGAAACCAATTTGACACAAGAGTAATAATCATCACCTGACCAGCTGGTGGTGCAGTGGATGGAGCGTTGGACTGGGATGCGGAAGGACCCAGGTTCAAGACCCCGAGGTCGCCAGCTTGAGTGCGAGCTCATCTGGTTTGAGCAAAAGCTCACCAGCTTGGACCCAAGGTCGCTGGCTCAAGCAAGGGGTTACTCGGTCTACTGAAGGCCCGCGGTCAAGGCACATATGAGAAAGCAATCAATGAACAACTAGGTGTTGCAACACGCAACGAAAAACTAATAATTGATGCTTCTCATCTCTCCATTCCCTGTCTGTCTGTCCCTGTATCTCTCTCTCTCTCTGTAAAAAAAAAAAAAAAAAAAAGTAATAACCATCTATTCTGGGTGATGGGTACACAAACCTCTGTTATGTTATTCTCTGTACTTTTCTGTAATTTTTTTTTAATTTCTGAAAGTAACAAGTAAATAAGCAGAGGAATACAAATAAATAATTAACTAGAAGCACATATGCTGTTTGCTCGTATACCTTTCCAATTATCACACATTCTTTAAGGATTAATCAAATCCTATATTGTCTGTATACTCCGTCCTGCTAATCTACCCACAGAACTTTCTCTTCCGAATTTCTATAGCACTCTCTGTAGCATGGGTTTGGGTCCCAGATTATATTGGGTATGGTATCTGGTCATATTTATCTCATGACATTTTCTGTTGTTGGTGCCTGTGAGTCTGGTTTCTGGCAGGTGTGAACAACATCGAAAAGGCAGGGTCCATGAAGTTTCCTCCGAGCAGACAGGGCTCAGAGGACACTCACTCTCAGGACCTTTTTCTTTCTTTTTTTTTTTTTATAAATAAATTTTTATTAATTTTAATAGGATGACATCAATAAATCAGGGTACATATATTCAAAGAAAACATGTCCAGGTTATCTTGTCATTCAATTCTGTTGCATACCCATCACCCAAAGTCAGATTGTCCTCCGTCACCTTCTATCTAGTTTTCCTTGTGCCCCTCCCTTTCCCCCTCCCCCTCTCCGTCCTTCCCTCCCCCCGCCCCCCCGCAACCACTACTCTCTTGTCCATGTCTCTTAGTCTTGTTTTTATGTCCCACCAATGTATGGAATCCTGCAGTTCTTGTTTTTTTCTGATTTACTTATTTCACTCCGTATAATGTTATCAAGATCCCACCATTTTGTTGTAAGTGATCCGATGTCATCATTTCTTATGGCTGAATAGTATACCATGGTGTATATGTGCCACATCTTCTTTATCCAGTCTTCTATTTTCTTTACAGTGATTAAAGCCTTTAAGAAAACTCTTGGCCAATACCAGCAAGAATCCTAAAAGAGTAGTGTCCTTAACATGTTCACCAAATCCAAGTGGCCCCATCACCATGCCAAATCCCTGAAAAATGCAACCCAACCCCAGTTCAGTCTGTTAGGAGCTGTCACAGGGAGCAGGAGTCCAGGACAAGTTCACCTCCAGAAAAGTCCGCATGGCACTGGAATTGTCACAATTCTATACTTTGCAGCTCACGTCCAAGTCCCAATGACCGCTGCTTCTAGCTGGTAATGAATGATTCAGGTAGACTGGAAAAGCCATCTGCAGCATGTGTGGAGATGGAGCTTCTGTTCTCCTCTGCCTGCAGAGATGAGACCAGGTTGCTTTTCCCTGGAGCTCTGCGACTGTGGCTTGGTAAAGAGAACCTTGGGATACACTAAGCTGGGTGGCAAAGGTAGATTCATAATAGAAGTTGGCAAAAGGGAGAAAGAGAGCTCTAAATTAGGAGTAGGTCCCAGCCTGAAATATGAGTGGGGCATTGAGGTAGGAGGAATAAAGGAAACACTATATATTAAACAAAGCAGCAGAAAATAGGACTATCAACACCCACAACAGAGATCTTCGAGGGAAGTCGGGACCTTTTTAAGGGCAAGGTCACCTTTTAATGTAGAATCTTCCCAAGAACTCCACTTGAGCGTAACATCATCAACTGAAAAAATTCAGGCTGATCAAATTCCTAAGAATGTGATCATGTTGAATGCATTGGTTTTATCATCGCAGATGCTGTGATTTTCCTTCCAGCTCCTGGTAATGCCGGGTGACCCAGTGGATCCCCAACCAATGCTCACACCCCTAACCTCGACACTCCTCGTGGAGCACCAGAGCTCCAGCTGCTGCTCTGCCCTATCCCAGATCACCCCACCACGTCGGCTGGGGTGCAGCCTCACAGACCTTTTCCCAGTTATCTGTCCACAGTACTTGGCTCTGGCTTCTACTTCACCTGTCTTTCTGCAACTGTGTGTCACAACTGTCCCTTCCCCAAGGCCCCATCTCCTCCACATACACAGGCTCAGAGGCCTCCTTCCCCCCAAACCTTCCCGTTGCCATCCACTGGAACCTGTGTCCCCCTCCCATGGACCAATACCTGTGCTCTGTTATGGCCCCGCAAACATTCTATCTCATCCTGTTTTGGGGGCCACATCTTACATTTCTTTGAGAATGAGAACTCCTTAAAGACGGGTTGCTAGGAGGTCGTCTTTGGTTAGCCAAACAGCCTAAAGTTGTCTGTAGTCCATGCTAACGGTCACCCCTGTAAAACTGCACGCCAGGAAAGATGGAGAGTCACATTCTAGTGGCCCCTGCAGGGCAGAGGTGGGCCCTGCGCACAACGCCAGGCTGCACAGCAAGGTTCAAGAAAACCTGATTATGTGCCTTCCCACCTCTGGCTGGCTGGGCCCGCAGTGGTAGAGGCCTGTGGACTCATCTTACTGCTGTATCTGACTCCGCATCT
Source organism: Saccopteryx leptura (assembly GCF_036850995.1). Lineage (NCBI taxonomy): Eukaryota > Metazoa > Chordata > Mammalia > Chiroptera > Emballonuridae > Saccopteryx > Saccopteryx leptura. Next base: position 22,115,789 of record NC_089513.1, read on the forward strand.
GAGCCCCACTCTCGCCCCCTCCCACTGGGCAGGGAGCTATTTCTTCCCTGCTGAGCCCACAACTGTGTGTCCAGGCCTTCAGACTGCTAGGGTCCTGGGGCAGTGGTTGGTTCACCCTCTCATTCCCCCATGACCTTGACCCCAGAACTGGGCCAGGAGCCCAGGAGCCTGGACTCTTTCATCCCTGGTGGGGTCATCTGTAAAATGGGCTAGTGGCTCCTCCTCGAGCCTTGAACCCTAGATCCCTTTTCATTTCAGACAACAATTAAAAATAAATGAAAACAACAACAACAAAAACCCCCTGCTTATTAATGATGCCTCTGATCTGCAAATTCCAAACTAATTTTAGTGCTGTGGCTGTGGGTTACAAGCAAAACTTTAATTGGGGTTGCTGTACTATCTTTTCTATTTGAAAGGAGTCAAGTGGCTTGCGGTGGTGTCACCTCCAGCTCTGTAGTTGCGACCTACCCGGAAGTGCCTGGGCCTTCCCATCTAACCCTGCCGCACTTGCCCTTAAAGAGGCATCTGACCACTGAAGGTGCATTTTTATCAGACCCGGGAACAGCAGCTAGCCCCCGCCCCCTACATCGCAAACAAGCTCCCGGGCGCGGCTCTCCCGCCTCCCCCTGTCCCCCAAAGAGGACTGGCCAGTGTTGGCTCCGCTGCCCGAGGACATTCACCTCCGATCGCCCGGCTGCCGCTGCTGCAGCGGGGGTGGGCGGTCGGGAGGGGGTCGCGGATCCGCAAAGCGGTCCAGAACATTAAGCCTTTTCACTCCCACCCCCCACGAGATTGCTGATCAAAAAAGGGAGGCAAACAAAGGCGCGTGAATGGGACTCAAATTGAGTTGGGGCAGCGGACAGATGGGGCCTGCCAGGCGCCCACAGCCCGTCCTATTCATTAAAAAAGAAAGAAAGAAAGAAAAAAAGATAATCCGTCTCCTCCCCGCGGCTTTGCCAGAGGTGGGAGGTACCGGATGGGGGTGGGGCGCTGGGTCTGGGGGCCCAGATATTTTCCAAATCGTAAGATCCCAGCCCGCCAGCTTGGTAACCCTCGGCCTCCAGGTTAATTGTCTCGCTTGTGCTTGGGACTTCTGTATAGTACATCAGGTTTTCCTGAAGCAGGGCATCCCTGTGCAGGAAGGCTGAGATGCTGCAAAGGGAGAGGCTGAGCCCCCCGTGCTCTAAGGCTGCCCAGCTGCTAGGGAGAGAGGTGCAGGTGCAGGGAGCCAGAGGAAGGCGTGGGGAGTTGGCACTGTCCCCTGAATGCCCCCTTTCTGGGAAAGGCATAGTCAGTATTGAGTTAAAGAGAAGCAAGCCTGATAGGAATTCCCCCAGGTTCTCTTCCCTGCCCTCACCCATAAGCAAGAGCCACATGCAACTATTGACGTGTGTGCACGCGCACACATGCACCCAACTTACATGGAAAATATAATATTGAGAGTTTTCCAGTTACAAAGAACATTCCCCCATCCTCTCATTTAATCCTAGCAACAAACGTGGAAGATGCATAGGGCTTGGCTAGCAGTCCCAGTTTATGAAATTTAAGTGACTTCTTAGAGTCACATGGTTACTAGATTATAGACTCCTGGCAAAGCACTGTCTAGCACACAAGCAAATGCACTGATGCATGTACCATACATATGAGCACATGTGCCAATGTTTACTCATGCCTCTACATGCCTACTGCTGGGCATATACAGCCATGTGTGAGCACTCAGAGAGAATCCTTCCCATTTGTGAAGCATCTTACTGCTAATACACCATTCTACTACATTTCTTTGTACCAACTCTCTCAGATGCCTGTTCTGGGTAGTCACTGACCTTTGCTTTGGCCCTATGTTCCATTTTCAAGGGGCCAAACCAAATGGACCCAGAGATACCATCTTAATCCCCACAATATTTCTCAAAATCGGATTACAAATTTGTTCTTTGAAAGTTGACTGCCAGGCAGGAGAAGGTTACCCTGTTAATGGGGAGGAGGGATCAAGAAAGCAGCCTGAGAAATCAGGTGTCAAGCTGACCTTTTGGAAAGAGCCAAGTACTCATTCTTACTATTGATTCCTTTCAAGGAAGACAGTAGACACTTTATCTCCCAGCTGTTGAGCTAAGGGCAGGGCAACATGGGGATGCAAAGACAACAGTCTTCTTTGCTACTAGAATACACAGGCAAAGGGCCCTACTGAACTATAGCTTTTCAATGTTGGTCGCAGGCCTTGCAGTTCCACCATTAGAGATTTATTCCTTTAGGGTAAACATTGCCCACCGCAATCTTCAGAAATGAAAATTCTTGCTTCAATTTACCCAGGATATACATTAGAGCTCTTGTAGAGTAATTCTCAACCCTAGTTGCTGAACATTTGAAAAAGAGATTCCCAAACTCTATGCCCAGAGATTATTATGCATTCATTTATTCATTCATTCAACAAATATGCATTGAACACCCACCTTCCATGTGTCAGATGCTAATCTAGACACTAGAGATATGGCAGTGAATTAAATAGACAAAATTCCTTCCAGCTGGGAGTTATATCTCTAATAATGAGCATGCAAACCATAAGTGAATAGATAAATAAACACAAAAATGTCAGATAATGGCAAGTACTATGCAGAGACTTAAGATGATGTGTAGGATAATTTCACTTTGATGGGCAGGAAACGTGACGCTGAAGTAAAAGCCTACCATGTGTAGGTCTAGGGGAAGACTGTTACAAGCGGGGGGATGGGCAAGAACCTGGAGTGCTTTCTTCAGCTAGGAATATAGCTTCAGTAGCTGTTGACATTGGGTGGGTTTTTAAAGCCATTGGACTGGATGAGACATTTGAGAAGTGTAGATATAGAACAAGGACTGAGTCCTGTGGCACCCAACTTTGAAAGTTAATGAAAAGAGGATGAGGAATTGGCATAAAAAGAATGTCCAGGTAAGACAGGAGGAAAATCTGGAAGGTGTAATATGCAAGAAGCCAAGGGAAGGATGTTTCAAGAAGGACATGATTAACTGTATCACATGCCACTGAAGAGGCGGGAAAGGTAAGAACAGAGACATGACTTTGAATTAGGTGCCATGAAAGTCATTGGTGACTGGCATAGTGGGGATAAGAATCCAAGTGGGGCAGAAGGCAATATGAGGAAAGGAGGTGGAGATAGAGATTTGAATAAGTCCTACAGAAAGTTGTCATGTGAAGGAGAGGGAGGCAGTTAGTAGCTATAATGAAATGGAGTCAAGAGAGGGTTTGAGGTATTTATTTTAAGAAAGAAAGCAAAGGCAACCTTAGAGTTGGACACCCATGTAACTGTAGGGCTGGGAGATATTATCTGTTCTGACCCATCCATTTTCAAAAGTGAGAGATGGAGTTTCAGAGATGCAAAGTCACTGCTTGAGGGCACACCTGGCCTGCAGCCAGGACAGGACTAGAGGGTTCCTGCTCCTGGAATGGACCTGGTAGGGGCAGGACAGGCTCATGGGATCTCAGATTAGCCCCCAGGAAAGTCTGCTCCTTCTCCTGAGTTGGTGCCCCAGTCCTGCTTTCCTGTTCCTGGTGAAGCTAACCCATTGTCAAGGGCCTGTGCATGGACAGGTCCCTAGTGTAGTCACTTTGGTTCTCACACTTGCATCTTTTAGGGGGGCCCCGGTGGCTAAAATCAGTGACTGACTATGTAGAGACAGATAGGTCACACTCCATTCCTTCTTAACCGAGCTATTTGTGCAGACTTGGCTTGTGGGGTCCCGCCAGCCCTGAATCATGTATGACCACATGACAAGAGCCCTGGACAGGACCGAAGAGATCTGAGTTCTGGTCCAGGCTTTGTTGGTACTTTACCACATGGCCTAAAGTCAGTCACTTTTGCTTCTTAGCTTCAGTTTCCTTATTTGAATAAATAGAAGGGACCAGACCAGTTGTTTTCCCTGGTCCGTTCCAGTTGGGTGGGAGGACTCTCCATGTGGTCGCATGGTTCAGGGCCAGTGGGACCCCAATCCATGTCTGCACATACATTTCCTCTTGCAAGTTCTCAAGGAAGGAATGCCCTCAGCATAGTTCCCAACCCCAGCTAACATGTGCCCATGTCTCTGAATGGACCAGCTCCTCTGGGTGCCACCCCACTACTCACAGGAAGTCCTCCCATTGCACCCTAGGGAGATTGGCCCAGGATATGTATGTGCTAATGCTCCCACCCCCTTAGCCTTCTTTCCAGGCTTCTTCTTCTTTCTAATCAAAGCCACCATCTTTCCCATGGTTCACTTCCTACCACAGAGGCCCAGGATACCAGTGAGTCCGTTGCCTTCTCTCTGGGACTCATGACATCATGACCCAATGGTTTGGAGATGGACACTCACACTGATACAGTCATTTAATTTCTCAAAAGCATGATCTGAAAGTATATATGATCTGAACCCAGCAGGCAAGCTTGTTTACCAGCAACGGTTATTTTACTTGTTCTTTCTTTAGCTTTTTATTTTTTATAGGGGAGGGCAAAGATCTATTCCATTTCTCTTCCTAAAGCAAACCAAATAATATAATCAATTTGACTGGTGCAGGGTTGATCCAGAGCATTAAAGCTGGTATTTGTGGCTGATACGATGGGGGAATAAAGTGCTTGTGAAAACCAGCTGATTAGTTGAGCAGTGGAGAATGCATCCGCGTCCCTGTTCATAGATCTTTCCTAATCTTTGTCGATGCCTGTGTGCCTCACTCCTGCGCCACTGCTGGGCAGCACAGGGTCCCAGGGATGGCATCAGGGTGGGCGCTGGGGTTTCTGAGGTTGCTTCCCATTTAAAGAAACAGACCCAGTCTAACCATGGGTGAGTAATCAAACTGCTTTAGAGGAGAGATTTTAGGGGGAGAGAGGGGACTCCTTGTTCCCAAAACACTTTCCAATTTGGTCCTCGATAAAGTCTACAAAACAGGACCTGTAGTCCAATATGGTGCTTGGCCAACACAACGCTTTGGGTTGAGTGCTTTTGCAAGAGTCTGTAAAATTATTTTTGCAACCTGGAAAAAATAAAATAAGAAAACTGCAAAACAAAAATTAATTAAATTTTAATTGAATGTTCTGCAAAGTATATCGTTTTGTCAACTAGTTACCCACACTCAACGCAGACAGTTAAAAATAAATGAGATTTCTTGTATACATGTACTAATGAGTGCATTTGGAATGTTTGATCTGATGTGACAGAGAGTCACCCTAAGTAAGAAGACACTAAGTTACCTCACCTCCAGAACCCTCGGGTCACTGGAGACATGCCAAGGGGCAGATCAAGGAGCCTCATACAGCCCCTGAGACCCGGCTGTAGGAGGAGGATGCACCAAAAATAAATTTCACCTGCTTTATGATTGACCTCATTTAACAGATGTGTCCAACAGTCCATGTCACTGTGTTGATGCTTTGGGGAATAGACCTTTCACTTAAAATTTTGTAATCAAGGAAAGAAAAATGTATATCCAAATATTTGTAATGAGGGCATAATCAGTAATGTGTGTCTGTGAGTGGTGTCAACACAGAGGTGGCCTGGACAATGCCCACACCGCAACCTCCATTATTTGCTCCCGGGCATCTAATAGCTAGAAAATGCTGGAGCTGATGATGCCAGTTCAATTCTTCAGTCCCACAGGCCATCTGAGATTGACATATACTTTATCTCCTGATCTCCTTTAGTTCTTTTCCAAAGTTTTGTATTTTATTCCTTTTGTTTTTATTGTGATAATAATTCCTGTATCACAAAACTCACCCCTTTAGTGTATAGAATTCATTGTTTTTTATCAAATGCAACAAAGCTGTATAACTTTACCACTATCTTATTTCAGAATGTTTTCATTAAAATATTAGATCTCATAATTTTTTGTAGATTCCTTAAGATTGTCTATATACAAGATTATGTTATCTGCAAATAGAAATAGTTTTAATTCTTTCTTTCCAATCTGATGACCTGTGTTTCTTTTTCTTGCCTAATTGCTCTGGCTAGATCCTCCAGCCCAATGTTGAGTGGAAATGACAAGAGTGGACATTTTTATCTCGTTCCTGATCTTAGGATGAAAGAGTTCAGTCTTTCACCATTAAGTGTGATGTTCTCTGTGGGCTTTGTGTAGATGTCTTTTATCAGATTGAGGAAGTTCCCTTCTATTTTTAGTTTGAGGTGTTTTTTTTCATAGAGAGTGTTGGATTTTGTCAAATGCCTTTTCTGTACATATGTCTGTTGAGATAATCATGTGTTTTTTGTCCTCTATTTATTAAAATTATATATATGTTACCTTGATTGATTTTCATATGTTGAACCAACCTTGTCTTCCTGGATTACATTCTACTTCCAAGTCTTTTATTTTCTAAATTAAACACATATAGTTCCTTTGCCACTTGTTACTTGGTTTAAGACCTAAAGTCAGGCTAGGTGAAAAGTAGTCCTTCTAAAAATTTCAAAGAGAGGTAGAGCTGGTGGGAGACCAGCTTCTGGGTAGGAGAATTTCAAAATTAGCAAAGGATTTTCTCATTGCTTGCTTCTGCTCAGTGGCTATTTGAAGTAGAAGTATACTTATTTAGGCAAATATGCCCCTGCTTATAGATTATCTCTCTCTAGTGACGACAATAACAAATATAGTCATATACTTTCTTTTTCAAAATTGTGTTAGAAATTTTGGGAAATAGCAAAAAGAGAAAATTCACCCATAATCTTACTATTTTACCAGAACTGTGGATAGCTGTTTGGGAGGTGGAGGCCAGGCTAGTTGATGTGTAACTATACATACAGGAAAAGAAAATGACCTTTGAGGAATTGGTTCTATGAATTTTGACAAATGCATACAGTCATGTGACTAACACCATAATCAAGATATTGAATAGGCCCATCAAAAAAGTTCTCTTGTGTTCCTTCATAATCAATGCCCTCCATCCATATGAAGTCCCTGGCAGACACTGATCTGTTTTGTGTCCCTGTAATTTTTCATTTCCTAAAATGTCATAATTAGAATCATATAATATCTAGTCTTTTATGTCTGGTTTCTCACATTTAGGATAATGCCTTTGGGATTCATCTACATTGCATCTATCAGTAGCTCATTCCTTTTTATTGCTGACTAGTATTCCACCCTATAGATATACCACAGTATTTTATTCATGTACCAGTTGATGAATAGTTGAGTTGTGTTCATTTTTGGCTGTTTTGAATAAAGCTTCTATAGGCATTTATGTACAAGCTTTTGGTGGGTGTATGTTTCCATCTTGTTGTATAAATACTCGTGAATGAAATTTCTAGGTCATATGGTAACTGTATGTTTAATCTGATAAGAAACTGCCCAACTATGTCCAGCGTGGCTGTACCATTTCACAGTCCCACCATCCCACCAGCAACTTAGGAGCTCCACTTGCCTCACAAACTTGCTGTTACTTGGTAATGTCAGTTGTTTTGTTGTGTTTAGTCTTATTCATTCTAATAGGTGTACAGTAATTTTTGTGGGATTTTTTTTATGTGCATGTTTCCCACATACTGGAAATTATAATTTCCATCCAGTTTTCTATACTACTTTTTCATCTAATGGTAAAGAGAGCGTTTGTCCACATGGCTACCATTTTCAGACTAATATTCTATTGAGTGGATGTGAATCAAGCACCTCTTGGTGTTGGGTTGTTTTCAGTTTTTGTTGTTGTAAGCCACAATGCAATAAAGACCTTTACACGTTAGCTTTTCCATGTTTTGGAGTACTTCCTCAGATTAGACTCTCAGAAGTGGGATTCCTGGGTCAAAGGGTATGAACATTGTTATAACTTTGGATTGCTTTCTGAAAGGGTTTTATCACTTCACAAGACCACCAGGAATGGACACCAGGAGAAACCAGTTTCAGGGCACTGTTGTCAATATTAAGTATTTTCATTTAAGGAAAAGATTCATTTATGAATGAATGATTCTTTTTTTAAATTTACATTTGTGTTGCTTCTAGCGAAGCTGAACATTTTTTATTCTTTTTACAAGTTGTATTTTCTATTTTATAAATTATGCTTCTATTCTTAGCTTATTATTGTGTCTTGAGATTTAAATAATAAAGATATTAACCTTTGTCAGAGTAACTATAAATATTTTCCCAATCTTTTGTTTTCCTCTTTTTTTAAACATACAAGAATGTTTTATATATATATATATATATATATATATATATATATATATATATATATATATATATTCAAATCTGTCATTCTTTTCCTCTGAGGGCTTCTATAGTGCATCTAAGCTTTGAAAAATCGTTTTCATACCTCTCTCCTGAGGCTTGATAAATGGTCAATTTAATTTTCCTCTAGATTTTCTCAAGCCTTAAAAAGAATTATTTCTGTAGTATATAGAGTTGCTATTGATATTGAATGGGATGTAAGATCCTAAAAAGATATTTTCCAGCATATCTTTATGTAAGCAAACTAGTCTGAAATTGCTAAAGGATTGAATCCAAGTTCTTCTTACTGTGACGACACGCTCCTTGTGTGTTCCATTTCCCCATCCCAGGTACCAGCTGTGAATCTTAGGAGGGCTCAGCAAACAATGGCTGACGTGGAATACTGACACAGTAGAGGGATATGCAGGCCCCTTGGCAGGCTGATCGGGTGGTTATACACTAGGGGGCTAAACAGGTCCCCACTCAGAATCAGGGGTCCTGGGTCCCATGCTGTTTCTCCTCTCCCTGAAACTGCTCCATTTGCCCACATTTCTAGAACCCCTAGCCATCCCTCCTCAATGTGGATGATTATAGGTTTGTATCTGCTTGTTCTCAGGGGACAGGGGTGCTCCCTTCTGTAGCAGCCAGAACGCACTTGGGGAACCCTGGTGTTTAGGATTTCCAGCCTCTTAGCCCACCCACAGAGCTGGCAGGGGCAGCCTCCGGGTCCTGTTTGGCCCCATGATGAAACTTTACCAACCCATTTTTCTGATGATATCAGAAGCAGATGATAACTCTCCTCCCTCGTTAAGCCAGCAGACATAACCTTTCCCCTAATACCATGCGATTTCATAATCGATTATGTCTTTCCTCTAGTTTTTGTCAAAATATTGATGAATAAAATGAATTTTCTAGATAGAAAAAAGCCCATCCCCCAGCCAGAGGCCTCCTGAAGGAAGAGGGGCCTGGCTGTCGCCCTATTTTGAACAGACAGAAGAAACAGTTCTATTTTTTCACAGTTGCACTGGTGCTGAGCCATCCAGCAGAAAACCCACTCGGAAGCCCCGGCGAGCGTGGGAGCCGAGAGAGCAGCTCACTGAGCCGAAACCCCTCTCACGCAGACCCCGATCAATACTAACAGGCGCGGGGCCTCGGGTCCGCGGCTGATGCCGCACGTCCTCCGGGAGGGTGACGAGTGGCCCCGGTGGCGGGGGCGGCACGTCCGGACCCCTCTATCTGCGAGAGGCTGGCCCTCCTCAGGGTCTGCCAGAGCGCCTGGCGCTTAGTTAAAAACTCTCTCCAAAAGAAGGAGCGTTCCGGCAGAGAGCTTGAAGTGGATCCCGAGTAATTAAGTGTATAAATTAATTCTTCCCCTAAGAAATGTTCTTCTATTATTAGATTTGGTTCTCAGAGGAGCTACATCCAAGTAGTGGGTTTTCAGTTGTGTGTGTGTGTGTGTGTGTGTGCATGCTAACACACATTCTCAGCTTTGCTGCCTGAAGCCTACGATTAAAATAAGTGACATGAATGTGTCTTTAAAAGAGAGATCTGTGGAAAACTAACAGATTGTCTGTCAGAGGAAGGAAAAAAAATGAAATATGGCTGCCTCAGTCCACTGAATGGATGAATGGGAAAGTACTTGTCCATCCAAGTACCCAAAGGGATAAAACCCAATGATAGCCTTCTCAACTGCTTAGCGTATAATGCATGTGCTGTTTTGGTGCCTGTAATGTGTTTTTTACTTCTTCCTATCTAGGAGGAATGAATCAAATATGAGGAGAGCTGGAACATGATTTTCAACCCATTGCTTTTGATTAAGTGCCCGAACAAGCAGGTCCTGGGACTTGCAGTAATATTAATGGGGCATAAAGTGTTATAAAAAGGACGAGGCCCTACTTTTGTCCAAATGCCATTATCCTGGAATCGGAGACTCTGGTGTAATATGTCCACGGTTAACCTTTTTTTTCTGACAGGAAATTTGCTCCATCCACTCACACCATCAATTATGCTGCATTTGGCCAGAGTGGTGAGTGATGACTTTATTTCAAACGAAAGAGGCATGTGTGCCGGGCTCCCAAATACGGAAGACTGCCGAGGGGCCAGGCCAGGAAGAAGATAGTATCAACTCTGCTGGCCACTGGGGTTTGGACACAATGGGTCTTTTGTTTTTAGGCTGGTTTTCCAATCTGCTTGCTTGTTTGCTTGTTTTGGACAGTGGGGGGGGGGGGGGGACGGGGGACGGGGACTAAGTAACTGAAAACAGAATTGTTAATATTTGGATCCAAAAAATAGTTAACTGAATGAGACTTTGGCTACTCCAAACCTGGTGAATATTTGTGGCAGAGAGAACCCTCATTGCCGGGACCCGGTACAGCAGGAGATAGGCAAAGGGATTCCTTTTTGGCTGATCTTCCCACGGGAGGGCGAATTTGGTCAGTGTCTCCAGGGTCCAGGTCCTTGGCCCCTGTCCCAGCTCTGTACCAAGCACGGGGCTCCCCTCAAGCTTTCCTGGCTGCCTCTGCACCACCCAAACTTTGCGATGCATTTTTTTCCCTGCAATCAGCAAGCTGCATATTGTCCAGCTGTTCTATCATTTATTGTAAATGGCTGCAAAAAGAAAAAAGGGGGGGGGGGGAGAAAAAAATTCCACAATGCTATAACCTAGTCCTGAGTGTAAATCAAACATTCCTTGTCATGTTGATAGCTTGTGTTAGTCTAATGTATTTTATATTACTCAAAAGCTTTGAAACCCTGCAGCTTTCTTCATATAGGCCATTATGCGGTTATCATTAAATTGTCTTGCAAAGAACATTATCGGTAATTATAGCAGACACTAAAATCAAATGATCAGAGTGGGACCTTTAACACCAAGAGGAACCATTAGAAGTTAATCAAATAAAAGGATGAGAATAATTATGTTAGGATTAAGCAGTAATATGCCAGAAGTTATATACTTTGCTGACTATATATCTTTACTCCCAGCTTCCTGAATTTCCTTTTTGTTGATGTGTTTTTATATAATACTTTGGCACAGAATGTAAACGACAATATTTTTGTCATGGCATGATCAGGCTCGAAGGTTCATAGGCGGTTCAGATCTAAATGCCATCAGAGGCACGGAGGTAATGATGAAGATAAAAATAATAGTAATAAAAAAAGTGCAAAGCTGGAAAAAAAATCCATCGGTCAATGAAGCATGGCAAAATGATAAAAATGGTTGCAACAGGCACAGGTGCAAGGAAAGTCGTTATTGGCTGGTTGCTCTGTCTGGGAGCCCGAGGATTTCTCCTGCAGGCCTTGCTGCAAACCAGCACGTTCCGAAGGTTCCCCCAGCATGTTTGTGCTGAGAAAAGGACAGGCCAGCATCTCTCAGGCTCCCGAGTTGCCCCTGCTGGAGCCGATGTGTATGGTCACTGTGGAGTGGGCAGGCTCCTGGTACAGCAGGCGGGCAGCTGGGTTCCCTTCATCTGAGTGCCGCCAGCAAAGGGGCACTTCCATCCCTTCCTTTTTCTGGTGCGCGCGCACACAACACCACACACACACACACACACACACACACACACACACACCCCTCTGGCACCTTGCAGAGGCCTGCCTCTACATGGGAATGGGCTAGCAGGAACACATGGCCTAGGGGTGAGGGCTGTGACTCCAGTGGAGGGAGGGTACCTTCCTGAAGGCATAGCCATGGTAGCTTTCAGATTATACCTGAGCCACAGGACAAACTAAGCGGATGCAAGTAAGTGTGAAGTCTAAGAAATTCTAGATAATGTGACCTCTTAAAAAACATCAAAACCTCCTCTCTACTTTATCCCTCTTTCCTTATAAAGATCGGTTCCTAATAATAGGTTTGCATCTGTGGCTCTATGCTGGGCACTGAGATACAGTGATGATTAAGACAATAAGATTTTCTACTTAACATGTTGCTATTGTGGCATACAATACAAGCAACAGAGTAATTCATACGGAAACATCCTAATCTAACATTACTTTAACTTTCACGATTTTACATTGTTGGAGGTTTTGTGATATTAAAAAATAAGGGTGTTGCACCATTCCACAGAGGTCAAAACTAAGGCTAGTTGGAGATGGTGACAGACTTGGGAGGCAGAGATGAGAGCTGGCCTCTTTTGAGTATCCAGATAGGCCCGTCTGCTACTTTGATGGTGGCCCCAGTGGGGGACATCAGCTCCCATTGTTCTCTTTCCCTAGATGAACATGACGTACCATCCATGCCTCATGGAGACATTGAAAGGAGGAAGTGAGGTCCATGGTATGAAAGGGCTTCAGAAAATTAAAGGTGAGCTTGGAGAGCACAATTGAGGCTGTTTTTCCCCTGACAAAAAAGGATCTTCTATTGCTGCACATTTTCAGGTTGTAAAGGCTGCTCCTGTTTAGAATGTTGCATGGGGGGCTCTTAGGGAGGGAAGGCAGAGCCTGCTCCCAAGTGACAGAGCAGGGAATGAGCCCTGGAAGATGAGCAGCGGGTGCTACTAAAACAGAGAGGGCTTGCTCTCCTATCTTTGAATTCTCTGCTTGGCCAGCAAGCTACAAACAAGAGGCCTCTCAGAGCAGGAATAGAAACTTGGGCGAGATGTTGAAACAGGAAGAGACAGGATCTGTTAGAGCTGGTGAAGAGCCCCAGGCCATACAGATAGGCCTGGAAAAGGTGGTGCCCATCAAGGCTGCATTGTCCCTGGTAAATCCAGACCCAGAAACCAGCTTAGGACCTCAGATACAAGAGGCCACGCTTCACCTATAGGTAGAACCAACCCTGACGATAAGCTTGTTAATGTACTTTAAAAATGATCAAATTAAAACTGTGCACATACAACTGGTCTAAGATTAGAGAGGGTCTTTTTCAGGTCTCATAATTATGGGTCCAGGGGAAGAGCCTTAGGGGACTAGACGTTCTTCCTTATCAGGGGGCTGGCCCAGGAACTCATGTCCAAATACTAAATTAGACACAGGGGCCCAGAAGACACTGAGAATCCCTTGCTTGGCCTTGGCCGCTATTTCCACTCAATTCCACTACAAGCCTCAGTCTGGGCATCCCATCAACGTAGAATCCAGAGGCAAGAATCAGACCCGCCCTGGGAAAGAACAGGCTGGAGGAAGCCATGGAAAAAAGGCTGGCCTGGCCCCAGTGAACAGCCCAGACAGAGGCAGGACAACTCAGGTGGGACACGTCTGAATTTTGCTGTTTTTGTCTATTTTATTTTGTTTTTTTTTTAATGTATTTTGTTGTGTTGTTTGTTTTTGCAATGCCTAGTAATTAAATTCCCAACTGTGTGTTTGTTTAGGAGGATACAAGGGTGGTGGTGTAGGACTAGAGTTGGGAGGGGCGAATAAGCCAGATTCCAGGCAGCTACGGGACAAAAGAAATTCCTGATTGAGGAATTGGATTTGTATAAAGAGAGGTGCCTTGGGACTCAGCTGGGAAAAACCAGCATTCCCCTTCTCCCCATTGTTACCAAGTTCCTGTAACTGAAACCAGAGAAGGAGGAGGAGGAGGTAAAGATCAACAGTAGTATCTTACAGGCTCAATAAATGTTTGCGGGCTGATTGATCTGCGCATGCCTGTGAGTTGTTAGGGGAGAAAATCTCACTGACACATAACCACTTGGAACCTTCTTCCTTCTACTTGGGAGGCGGGATGAACACAGTCGATGGCCTCTCTATTAAATCTGCTTCTACACTTACACAGTACTTTCCAAAAAATGTTTCTGTCTCATGATTTATCTGCGATTCACAATAATCATGTTGAAGAAGCGGGGCACTTTTATCCCATCTTATAGATGAAGAAACTAAAGTCAGTGGTGTAGGGTCTAATACTGACATAACATGAACTGACTCATAACTGACATAACTCACCTGACTCAGCCGTCCTTACCTGATTCTGACCAACAGTCAGTCTTTTTAGTGTACCCATGCCTTACTGCCTGGCCATGCCTTTGGGGACAGTCCAAATGGGACTAGTTCTGGGGCTTGTCATGGGTTTTCGGAGTCTTATCATATAAAGCTGCCTTAAGCTTGATAATGAATTCATGGGTATAAATAAATGTGCATTGATCACTGAAGACAGAGGCAAATATAAGCAGACATTCACCGTTCTACATGCCTCTGGCTGTTTCCCGGGGCTGAGGGCGAGCAGCCTTGTAAGTCTGGGTAAGCAGGGAGCGCGTCACCCCGCCTTGTGCTGTTTTCAAGGCCACAGCCCAGAATGAGGCTCAGAATCACCGGCCTGTCATTCAGCAGGCCTAGAGGCAACAAGGTCTCTGGCAAATGTGGTCAAGCAGTGTTATCCATGAGGACGGGAAGGAGACCGAAGGGACCCTTTTGCACACATACCCTCCCTTTGGATTGAGCTCTTAAATTAGCTCTGAAAACCCAGGTGTCAGCTGTCCCCCTGGAACAACCCAGATGAGCCATTAAAAATGCCAGGAAGAAATGAATGCCTAAATCACCCTGTCTCTCCGAAGGTAGAGTCTTGCCTAATCACACGTCAAATCATATTTTTCCTCCCCCAGATGGATGCCTTCTTTCAAAATCTGACGGTCACAGAGACAAAGGTACCGCTCCAGCCTTAAGTAACTATTGAAGTTTTACCCTGAAAGATTATTTGCCAGGAGTAACTAACGTAAAAAATGCCCTGTCAAATGACAGCTCCCTTCCTCTTGGGTTGGTTTTTTTTTTTTTTTTTTTTTTTGAAAGGGTAATATTTGGTCTCATCTTGCAACTACTTGGGAAAATTTAGCACTGAGTCAGAAAGGTTGGCCAACAAGTAGCACTTCATAAATTGCTAGAGCCCTAATCAATACATATTGTCATCCACTCCAGTCCTTCGGGCGGATTTCTCTCTGCCCCGAGTCGTTGCTGTATTTTATGAGGTTGTTACAGGCTGGGCTTGCATGGCCTGGGCCTAATGAACCTGTCACTGCGGCTATTGATTGACATGCCAGTGTAAGTGAGACAGGCGATTCCGATTGACTTCCTAATTACTGCTGCTGGGCTGCCTCACCAACTGCGCAGGCCAGAGGTTAATAGTTTTGATGTGCAGCCGCTCCTCACTGTGGAGGCCGGAGCGAAACTGGCTCCTCAGAAGTCAATACCTGAATCAAGTTCTCAAGGCTACTGCCTGGCCTGATCAATTAAGGCCTTCATGTTCCTCCTGGTGGCGGCTGACAAGAGGCTGATGAGTGGAGGAGTTCACAAGCAAATGGTTTCACGGAGTTTAGGAGGCGCTGAAAGCACCCCCGCCCCATGTCCTAGGATTGGCAATTAGGGGGCTGTGGGGGAGGGTCATTGGGGTGGGTGCCACTTGAGAACACCATACCCAGGGGTCAGCTGTTTGGGTTTCTTCTTTTTTCACTTTTCGTCCTGAGGATTAAAAAGTAAGTGTTGATTTTCTTTCTCTAATGTCCAGAATTCTGCCGGGTGCCATGGCTCTTGGAGAGGGAGAACGAGATAACTTGCATTGATTCGTCTCTCTGGTAGAAACTAATTGAATGTTTGCTTTATCCAAGATATGGCAGGAGTGTATAGATTCGTAATTATCTTTCATTGATATCATGTCTTAGGAGTTGGGAATGTTTTCACAATCCATGTTTTATTTGAACCTCACCATGAAGTAGGAGTGGGGGTTGCTAGACCCATTTTTGATGAAAAAACTACAGCTCAGTAAAGGTGGTTGACTCCCCCAAAACTGTAAATTTAGGGAAGAGAAAAGCAAAGCTTCACAGCAGATGTTCTGGTTCTTCATCGAGTGTTCTTGCCAAGATGCGAGATGCCCAATGCCTGCTTCATAGCAGCTTACAGACCAATTGAGATAAGTAAGACTGGTATACTAATGTGTCAGGGGTCCCCGAGACCGTCACCAGGCTCAATGATTCTCTAGGAGAACTCACAAAACTCAAGACACAGTCACAGTCATGGCTTGTAACAGTGAAAATATTCAAAGCACAATCAGCGAAGGGGAAAGGTCATAGGGTGAAGTGTGAGGGAAGCCAGGTGTCAGCTTCTAGGAGTCCCACAGGACACAATTCCCCCAGCAGTGAGTTGGGACAACATGGGTGAAATGTTGTCTAACAAGCAAGCACCTAAAGACTCAATGCTCCAGGTTTTTACTGAGGGCTGGTAACATAAACACGCTCTGCCTAGCATGTACCAAAATTCCAGACTTCCAGAAGGAAATCGGGTATTCAGCACAAAACCTATTGCTTGCATTAGCAGTTTGGGAATGGTAGAGACCCTCCTGAAATCCAAGTTCCTGGATAATCTGCCAAGGGGCAACCTTGCAAGCAGGCCTTTTAAAAGATAGTAGCCTCAAATGGTAAGATTTCATTCCTTTTTACGGCTGAGTAATATTCCATTGTATGTATGTACCACAGCTTTCCTATCCACCTATTGATAGTAACTGTATACAGTGCCAGCTGTGGTACTGGAAGTATGGAGAGAAACACTATGTAAAGTACATGATTGTTTAACCACTGAGGTGTACGCCTGAAGCCAGCACAATATACAATCTTTTAAAAAGTATAAAAAGGTTTAAAAAAATAGTCTCAGGCCTATTGTGTTAGCTTTTTTCTGCACCAAGAGCCTCCATGCAAAGCAGGAGATGAAAAGAGCTTATGAGGACTGCAGACAACAGACACAGTGATAAGCAATGCAGAAGAGGAGGATTATACTTCAGCAAGGGTGTCCTGGAGGATCCCACTGTTAAAGCCACCATCCCAACTCTATTAACCATACCTTGTTATTTTCTGTACCTCTGGTCCTTTGACATTTGGGCCTTCCTGACTCTGAAGGGATTGCCCCCACAGGGTTAGCTGATTGCTAGAGATAGTAAACAACTTACCCGTGAGTGTACCTTGCTCAAGCAATCTAACCCAGAGCCCATATCCCTCAACTGACTTTTTTATTGGGCCCTCTTATACTCTGACCCACTCTACCCCTGCCCTAAGTACCGTAGCTCCAGGTATCAGACACCAAGGGACAGTCCCTAGACCTACTGAATTTATTCTAACTAGCCAATCCTGAACAGACTTATCTTGCCTGGCCTTGTATTTCCCACAGAAACCACAATTGAGTCCCTTGCTCACGATTCCTCTCACTCTCTCTGCCTCTTGAGTGACCCTGGGGCTTCCCCGTGTGGCCCTACATGGCTTGGTGAGGCCCCGCCTCTTGGGAACTAAAGGAAACTTTTTGATGCCAATTGTCTCCTGCTCTGTTGGTCTGTTCATCCTGAATAGTAATAAAACCTACATTTTATAACTCCAGTCCCGTGCCCCCACCGTCTTCCTGGTGATAGAGAAATGGCTCAGTAGCAAAGAGGAGTTTCTAAGGATTGGATAAGTTAGCACGGAGGAAACAGGAGAAAATACATGAGCCAACTGTGTGTCTAAGTCAGGGGTCCCCAAACTACGGCCCACGCATGCGGCCCCCTGAGGCCATTTATCCGGCCCCCGCCACACTTCCGGAAGGGGCACCTCTTTCATTGGTGGTCAGTGTACTGGAGTACTGTATGTGGCAGAGCCGCAAAGCACGGCAAAGCAAAGCAAAGTAGTACTTCCGGTGACGCGAGATGCATGTGTCACGGCTCTGGAAGCCCGTCATATCACTTGTTATGGCTAGCAGTGACAGATATGGAACCGTGACAAATATGGAACCGGACATTGACCATCTCATTAGCCAAAAGCAGGCCCATAGTTCCCATTGAAATACTGGTCAGTTTGTTGATTTAAATTTACTTGTTCTTTATTTTAAATATTGTATTTGTTCCCATTTTGGTATTTTTTACTTTAAAATATGTGCAGTGTGCATAGGGATTTGTTCATAGTTTTTTTTTTTTTTATAGTCTGGCCCTCCAACGGTCTGAGGGACAGTGAACTGGCCCCCTGTGTAAAAAGTTTGGGGACCCCTGGTCTAAGTCATTCACCTGCAAATTTAAGGGAAAGGGTTGTGTTCTACATTTGGGTTGACATGCTGTGAACGAGGACAGCAGAGCGAAAAGTGTAATGATTGACAAATGGAACTAAATCAGCAGCAGTAGCAAAGCTTTGAGCTGAAAGTGATCTTCAGAATGCAACCTCCCTGGAATTCACTGAAATCTGGGGGTGGACTTTGGACTCTCCCCAGGCCATGAAGCTGCAGACATCTGGGTTCTGCAGTCTACTCTTACTGAGGACCAGGCACTTTGGGGCCCCCCAGGTACTGCAGTGTGGTTGAAGATCCCAAGTGAGTAGCAGCTGATAGCTTTGACTAAGCCACCTGCCTTCCTGGTCCATGGGGTGCCTGAAATCCCCCCCCCTGCCCGCTTTCCAGCTGCCCAGATGAGTCCCATTTTCTCCACCAGTCCCTCTGCTCCCGTTCCCTGAGGGGGTTAGCTCTCTCTTCCTCCTCTTCTGTTTTAGGAGGAGTTTCTGGGATGCCCAGCACATACTTGACCATCCTTTGGTCTTCGCTCTACACTTCCTAAATCACATCCTCATACGTTCTTCCCAGGCTGTGACCCCTGGAATCCAAGAGGCATGGGCTCAGCTGGAATAGCGTCATCATGGCCTTGTTAGGACTTGATTTCCAAAAAAGAAGCTGCTTCTGCCTCTGTTTTTCTCCATGTGTCTCCTGGTTTCCCATTGAGTTTTCGTTCCCTCTGGCTCAACCCCTTCCTGATCCCAGTGTGCACAGCCACCTGGTATGTTCTGAGCACCTTCAGAGAATCAGCATGATGGGTTTCCCAACCTCCCTGGTGGTCTATTTACAGCCTTCCCTGAGCCCAGTGGAGGAAGCTGCCGGAAGACCTGCGGGCATTCTTATTCAGATCACTAGCTCCAACAACATAAGGGTGTAACATACTCATCTAACTAACCTCACACCCGAACTATAAGGCAGTCATGATCATTGCTGCTTTCAGATGAAGAAATTGAGGCTTGAAGAGGTTATTGGCTTCAGACCATCACTATGAAGCAGCCAGGCCAGAAGGGGAAAACTAACTTATCCAAAGCATTCATTTCCAGTGCTGTATAATATTCTGTGATGTGACTATACCATAAATTATATATGCACTTTATTGTTGATAGACATTGGGATGTTTCCAGGATTTTGGCTGGCATGCTGGAATAATGCTATGAGCATTATTATCTATTTTTTTTCAGATATATTTACCTAAGAATGAAATTACTGAGGACATGCATACTTTTAATTTTACTGGGTAATGCCAAACTTTTTGCAAATCGTTTATAAAATTTTACACTCCTACCAATGGAGTTTTCATTTCTCCTTATCCTTGCCCACACTTATTTTTATTTCAGACTTTTAAACTTTTGCTGATCTAGTGGGTGTGTAGTTGGTAACTCACGTGGCTTTAATTTTCATTCTCCTGATTCTCAGTAAAGTTGTACACCTCTTTACTGGCCAAGCAGGATTCTTTTTTATTTATTATTATTATTTTTTTGAGAGGCACATTTAAGCCTTTTGCTAGCACCTTGCTTTGAAACTATTTGCCCTCCCTGGAGCAAATCATAGTCAATTTTTCAACTATATGCAGTATATAATAAGAATTCAATAATTTCCAATAAGCACTGATGTTCAGTTCTGTTGAATTAAATAAGGGTCTTACCCATTTGTAAGCCTTCCACTCTCCCAGCAAGATCAGTCCTTGGCATCTTACTTCAAACAGACCACATGCACCTTGGCTATTTCAATAAAATCTGTGATTAAACCACCAGAAAAGAAACAAGAGGGGACATGATCATGCATTTATATGCCTCCTATATATTGTATATTCAGTCCTGGACTAGTTACCCAATAAATGTTCCTCTGAGGCAGTTCTCTGGCCTCCACCACACAGCCAGCAAACACTTCGAAGACAAGCAACATAAATCTCCCAACAAACAGGTTCATTCTCCATCTTGAATGTGGGACCTAATCCCGAATCTGGCTGGAGGACAGCAGGGAATAAGAACATCAGCTGATCAGCAGACAAGAAGCTGGGGGGGTGCAGCTTTCCAGGTCCTCTGTGGTTTGCCTTCTTGTGTTTCTCTCTCTCACTGTGTCCATAAAATTGTTTTTGGCTGCCCAGCCAGCAGCAGCTTAAGTAATGATACTAATTAATACTCCTAACAAGAAGTCCAGCTGCAAGGATGCCGCAGATCTGGTTCATTCAGTGGCTTCACAAGGTCAGGTCCCTCTGAAATTTCCTGAATGTTCCCGTTAGGTCACACAAAGGTTACAGCAGCTCAAGCTTCAGGTCTTGACCTAATCACAGACAAAACCACAAGACAGGTCCGGTTCACCTATCTCTTCGTTAGGGAGGCCTGTCTCTCCAAGAATCCTGAGCAAGCTTCCTGTTCTACACATGGACATTTGTGATCAAACGCCCTCCCCAGGCACTAGGAAAGAAGAATAGTGGACCAGAATAGGGCCTCCATCCCCAAGGGAGGAGGAAGAGGGGATCAAATTGGTTAGCTCAGTGCCGGCCACTCTTAAGACCAGTGTAACCTCATGCAACCTGCCCAGTGGCTTGGGTCTCACCCCCAGCTTCATCTGCTGCCCCATTATCATCATCTTAAGTTTCTTAGTATCTTTGAGTTAAGAGCTCTCTACCCTTTCATTTTGCAGTTAGTTGGAGCTGCAAATTTTTCAGCTCTTCCAGACCACACCGGCCATACCCTTCGCTCTGCACATGGCCCCTGGGTCTCCCACACTCTCAGCACATCACAGCATATACTTCCTCTTCCTAACTCAGCACTGACCGGTTGAATGGTGAAAGTCGGTAGCCACTAGCTACCGAATGTTTGAAATGTGTCCAGTCTGAATTGCGATGCACTTTTATTATGAAAGGCACACCAGATTTTGAAGACTTAGTATAAAAACACGAAAAACAGCTCATCATTCATTTTTATATTGACTACATGTTGAAATGATAATATTTTGGATATACTAGGTTAAAAATAATACACTATTAAAACTAATTTCTCTTTATTTTTTATTTTTTTGCAAATGGGGCTACTAGAAACTTTAAGTTACCTATGTAATTTATACCACATTATATAATATAAATTATATATTATCTTATGATCTATTGTATTTTAATTGGCAGTACTGGCCTAGATCAGTCTGCATTCCTCTCCCCCTCCCCTCTCACCTTTTAGATTTTGGTTTTTCTTCACACATAACTGGAAACTTCCTTGTGCTCCCTGGGCTCCGGACACACTCACTGTTGGGACCAACTGTTTGTATCCCCCAGGAAATTGTGAACTCAGTGACTGTCTATTTCAGCTGTATTCCTACCTAGTCCAGTGCCTGGCACATAGTAGGTCTCATTAACACTGTTGAGGAAATTGCTTGCAGGGTTCCCCACACTCCTGACTTTTCATCCTTATTCCCTTCACCTACATTCATCTCAATCAAGAAATTCAAGATAATTGTTTCCAAGTAAGAAGTGGTGAGACTCTTCCCTTTCGCGGTGACTCGGAGCCTTACTGATGCCCAGGTCTTGTGTCCACAGATTCAAATTTAATTGGTCTGGGGAAGAGCCTTCAGCCTAGGGGGTTTCAGCTAACCCTCATGTGCGGTGAAGGCTAGAACTGCTTAAAGCCTGTCAAGGATTTGCAGGGACATCATGTCGCCAAGTCTTCCAGCCTCTGTGGTTGGTCCTCACATCCCTAAAAAGAGCAACAGAGGCAACATAATAGCAGAAATCATGTCTCAAAGGACACACAAGTCTGGGAAAACACCCCTCACCATCAACGTTACTGAAGAACCCCTCTCCTATTAGGTCGTCCTCGTCACGTGTTCAGAGCTCCACTAAGGCCACCAAGCAGCCATCAGCTGGTAATGATGTCTGGTCAAATGCAAACAATTAAGTTAGGGAGAAAAGCCACATCCCATTACCAATCCCCTGAATGGCTCACTCCCTGGTCTAATTGCCTTTGGAGTTCTCCAGGCAGCCATGGCTAATAAGGCGAACACCCTAAAGAACCAAAACTTGAACCCGGCAGGAAAGAGCCTGGAGAAAATTGGAGTGCTCAGCCCATCTCGGGGGGGGGGGGGGGGTCAACCAGGAGAACTGTTGGCCCACCACAGGGGAGCAGGGGAGCGGCAGCCTACATCACTGAAGCACCTTCCCTGTCCGGCTCTCTCATTCTGCCTCCTTCTCTTACAGTTTCTCTCCAAAAAAACTGAAGGCAATGGCAGCCTGATTTTTGATGGATTGGCCAATGTGTTTTATTCCACAATGTATATCACTCTGCCAATATGAATTTGCAAGATGGTAAAACTACAACCTCCCCAAAAAGATTACATGAAAGGGGAAAAATCATTAGGCAATTAAGAATGGCAATAATTCACCCATATCTATGCTTTGGGAAGAAATATTGCCCCAGGGAGTTCGCTGTACTTATCACTTTGTCATCTGTCCTGGGTCTGGGTGAGAGGAGGTTTCGCATGCATTGCTGATAATTTCCTATGGTATTTTTAAGCACGAGCAAAACGAACCCCAGGCTCTTAATAGAGCCCGGCCCCTCTTGGGGCAGTCATCATTTGCACTCACGAAGCTGAGCTGAGCGACCAAATTAACTAAACATATGCATTCTTTAAGCACCTCCACATGAATCCCTCTCAGAAGAACTATCTTCTGACAATAATAGCATTTTTGAACCGGAAGAGACCTTAGAGGTCATTGGCCATTCTCATCCTTGTCTGGAATGAAGCCATTTGAGACCCAGAGAAGGAAAGTTAATTTCTCTGGGGTTGCACAGCTGATAGAGACAAAATACAACTGAAGGGCTAGGCCTCCCAACTCACAATCTAACAGGAGTCTCTCTACCCTACTACCCTGCCTCCTCCTCGGCCGGCTCATTTTCCATCCAGGAGCTGGCCCCCAGCCCCACCCCAGGCTGCAGTGCGTGCTCCTGCTACGCTCTTCCATCTCCACCTGGTACCCGCCTCCCCATTACGTTTCCCACACTGTCATGATCATAGTCCATTTTCTGTTGTGAGTCTCAGTAGGCAGGAAGCTCCTTGAGATCACGGGTATTTTATATTCATTTTAATGTCCCCAGGACCAAAAACATAATAAGTGTCCTATAAATATGGTTTGAATAAATCAGTAAGGTAAGGTTGCTCTTGTCATGAGGAAGAAGGGAACTATTCTTTGTGCTTCAAGAGGGTAAAGCAACCCCCCCTTAACCCTTTAGAGGGACTCAACCATCAGATGCCACAAGAAATTTCCCACTTGTAATCCTGCTCTCCTCCCCACCCCACTTCACCTCCAGCGCTGTCTCCCTACCCTCCTATAATTTTCCATCGTCTGATTAGCCCAGTTGCCTCCATGTCCATGAATACACCAAGCTCATTCCCACACCTGTGCCGGGTTCTTGTTGAGTCATTGCCTAAAAACCCTCCTCCTCATTTCCCATCCCATAGACCCATGGAGCTGTCCCTGGTAAGCCTCAGACCACACTGATTGTAACGTTATTTTGCCATTGATAGCATTTGGTCGGCATCACCCCTTCTAGAACCATATTGCTCACCATTGCATATTGTTTGCTAATTGTGTCATATGTATAAATATTGACACTGTTGCAAAACTGTGAATATTTTTAAAAAAATATTTATTGATGTTAGCAAGAGGAAGGGAAAAAGATAGAGATAGGAACATCAATCTGTTCCAGAATGTACCCTAATCGGGATCGAACTGTCAACCTCTGTGCTTCTGTACGATGCTCTAACCAACTGAACTATATGGCCATGGTTGTACGATGCTCTAACCAACTGAACTATATGGCCATGGTTGTACGATGCTCTAACCAACTGAACTATATGGCCATGGTTGTACGATGCTCTAACCAACTGAACTATATGGCCATGGTTGTACGATGCTCTAACCAACTGAACTATATGGCCATGGTTGTACGATGCTCTAACCAACTGAACTATATGGCCATGGTTGTACGATGCTCTAACCAACTGAACTATATGGCCATGGTTATGAATACTTTTAAGAGACACAACTTCTGTATCTGTCACAGAACATTTTATGGATCCTGCTGGGCCCATTACAGCCCATCACACATGATCAGCCACCTGTGACTCTCTGGAGACTCAAGTTGGGTCCCTGCTGCAAACACATCCCCAATTAATGTTACATGAACTTATCATATGTATTGTGAAGGCTAATTTTATGTGCCAATTTGACTGGGCCACAGTGCCAAGATGTTTGATCAAATATTGTTATGGATGCTTCTGTGAAAGTGTGTTTTGGATGAAATTAACATGTAAATTGATGGACCTTAACTGAAACAGATCACTCTTCATAATGCAGGTGGTTATCATTTAATCAGGGAAAGAGCCTAATAGAAGAGAAACTGACCTCCCCCAAACAAGAAGGGATTCAGTCAGAATGCTGCTTTTGAATTTGGACTGCAACTTTTCTCTAGGTCCCCAGCCTACCAGCCTGCCCTGAAGATTTCTGACTTAACAAGCTTCCATAATAGCATGAACCAATGCCTGAAACCAATTATCTATCTGTCTATCTATCTATCTATCTATCTATTTGAACACACACACACACCTTACTGGTGTTTTTTCTGGAGAACCTGGACTAATATATACTGCTCACAAAAATTAGGGGATATTTCAAAATAAATATGAAGTGATAAAAAAAGAAACATTTGGGTTTTTTATTAAACAAGAGAACATCAGAAAAGCAAACAACAAGTCAAAGAAAGTTGTTTGATTATGCAAATGAGATGCAAAACCAACTTTTATTTCATTGGTGGAAATGCAGTATACAAAAGGCTGGAAGTACTGGAGTATATGCATGTTCCCTGATTCCCTAATTTTTGTGAGCAGTGTATGTATCAAGATCCTTTAAAATAATCTCTTACTTGAGGTGACCACGGAAAATAGAAGCAATTCTCTACCTACTTTAATTTTCCACCAGTATGTTACTGAGCATCAGATAATGCAGGAAATTGCATTAGTTGCCAATGGGGAACATAGATGAACACAGCACAGGCCCTGCCCTTACGGAGCTCACATGGTGGTTGAGTCACAGGGCTCACTAGCATTTCCCAAAGTGTGGTCCACATCTCAGTAACCCTGAGATATGCTCCTTAACAAAGGGCTCCTCGGCCTGAGAGGTTTTGGAAACACCTGTTGGAGAAATTGTGATTAGATTGACCACGTTATCCACATGTTTGCTCAGAAAATAAACTGAGAGTTTGGGGGCTGTTTCTTACTATAGCTGCTCCAAGCCCATCCTGACTAATATAGTCCCTGCCTGGAAACAACGTGTTTGGAATTGGCCTCTTGTCTCATTTAGAGATAAGATGCTGTTAGGTGACATAGAAGTTATTTAGTTAAAAGATGCATTTAGAAAAGTGAACTTATTTCAGTAAAACTAAAATCACACTGTGCAGCTGATTTCACCTTCCGCTCTGGATCATTGGGGCCACTACTTTCTTCTATTATCATAAAAGTACCCTCATTTCCATCTTCACTCCTGGGAAAGAAACACCAGGGGAAGGACACCACACGAGAAAAAGTTACGAGCCAATCCCCTGGGGAGGAAGGAAGACAGGAAGGAAAGCTTTGTTGTTGTCATAATGTGTATCTCGATATCTAGTTCCTGCAGCTCACACAAACGCCTCCGAAGGTCCAGTGAACAGACGAGGGAATGGAGGCTCCAGAAGGCGTGCCTTGCCCACCGACACAGCGAGTCGTCCCCACTGTCCCACACTGCCTTTTAACACCAGGCTCAAACTCCAAACGGCTTAGTTTTGTTTTGTTTTGTTTTTCAGTTTTATTGAGATATAATTGATGTGTTACATTGTACAAGCTGAAGGTAACATAATGATACAGGTCTATATTGCAAAATGATTGCCGCAATAACTTAGGTTAACAACCATCGCCTCAAATAGTTACAGAATTTTTCTAACCCTGTGATGAGAACTTTTAAGATCTACCCTCTTGGCAACCTTAAAATAGTCAGTACAGTATTGTGAACTATCGCTTAGTTTTCCCCGTTTAAAACCAGGTCAGACTATGACCGGACACGTCTGTGGACCCTGTTTCCTACCCTGTCAAACCTAACCCCGTCTTCCCCTCTGCTGCTGTGCAGCCTGTCATTGCTCCGCTCCTCGAGCGCTGAGCGTCAGGAAGAGCACCCAGGTTGTTTCCACCTCTGTACCTGTCCCCGTCAAACCTAACCCCGTCTTCCCCTCTGCTGCTGTGAGCCTGTCATTGCTTTGCTCCTCGAGCGCTGAGCGTCAGGAAGAGCACCCAGGTTTTCCCACCTCTGTACCTGTCTCCCTTGCCCACACCTGGGACAGCTTCCTCCACAACCTCCATCCACTCAGTGCTGCCCATCGATTAACGCTGTCAGGAGCTGGGAGACAGCAAGAGGGAGCTGAGCTGTCAGGTGTCAGAGTAGCCCATAAAGCAGCAAGCCCAAAATGAAGGTTAATTAAGCTTTTCATCAATTACTGCAATGGTATAAGGCCGATAGGCTGAAACTAGAGAAAGTTCCAAGCCCCCTGTTCCATTTGCCCCATGGAACTGGTTGAGGATCGGGGGATCAGCACAGGGGTGTGGGTTGTCGCACTGTTGAGGAAAACCAAGACAAAAGGCTTTGGCAGTTTTGTGGACCCTGAGCCCAGGAAGGCAGAGGGAAGAGGACCAATGGTCAGGTCTGAAAATTACACTTAAGTTTTGAATCAATAGCTGGACTCTTTAAAAGTTTATCAAAATACTTTCCCTGAAGGTTAAACTTCTGGCCTTGGCCAGCTGTTTAGAGCAGAAAAACCACCTGAAACCATAGAGTCAGAGCAGAGGCCAGAGCTTCGTTTTACCTGGAACCACACATAAGACACAGCTGGTGACTGTGAGGAACCAAAGCGAGGCAAAGATCGGAAAGCCAGGGAGCCACACGGGCAGCATCCCACAGCCACGACAGGACACAGAACCAGCCTGAGCCTGACACTGACACCGAGCTGAAAACGTTTGGGATGAGTGGTGGGTGGTTGCATGGGCTTGAGGGGGCTTCAGAGACTAGAGTTGCCATGATTGCCGGTGGGCTCTTAGTGGGGTTTGGGGCAGTAGCATGTTGGCAGATGCTAGAGTGAGCTTGTCTAATGGCAGTAAAGTCAAGGCCACAGCTGACCTCGACAGGAGACACCTTGTCACCATCATAGACTGACTGGCCAATGTGAAGCGAGGACCCAGCAGTCTGTATCTTTCATTGTGCTTTCTCCACTCAGTGCCGCCATCTTTCCAACAAACGCAGGCCATGGAACACCATCATCTTCCCATTTGTGTGTTAGTTTCTGGTTCTTGCATCCCGGAAGCTTTTCTTCCGAGGTAGAGCTCCATCTCCCAATTCTGGATGGTGACCCTATTGGACAAGGACTGCCCAGCGCTGGTCCACTGACGGCAGGAGAGCCCCAGACTGTTTGTGGTAAACTCACTGGCTGCTGGCCCTGGGCAGAAGACCACAGCCAAAAGGATCCAAGCCTCCCTCTTCCACGACCTAACACTCCCACCTTCCCCCCATCCCCCCCAAAAAAGGGGGAAAATCAATTTCAATCAGCGTAGAATGTAATATTATCAAATGTCAGCTGCTGAGGTCATGCGCTTTGAAAATTATCTTTGACAGCTTCTGGTCGACTTAATTAAGTGCTCCCCAAAAAGGGGGGGAGGAGGGGGCAAAAATCCTCTGATTGCTAGCTGCTGTGCCTGTGTGCTTAGAGCTTCTATTGACAACTCTGAGCAAGATTGCCTTGGGGGTTTTTATTGATAGATTCTCGCCTGATATTGGAATGATTCTCACAGATAAATCACATTTAGATTTGTTGGTAATTGAGGAGAATTGATTGGTGCAGGAGGGAAGCCCCCAAGAGGTGGTCTCCCTGTCCTCATTGTAGGAGGCTCAGGGGGAAGTGGGGAGGGGTGTCCTCAAAGCTGAGCCCCTGCTGGGGGACCCAGGCCTCCTTGTTTAACTGTCAGTTCTGCCTTTCTTTGAAGTTTGCTCCACCTCGTTCTCTCCCCTAGGAAGGGCAGGAAAAGGTTTGTTCTAGACCAGGGGTCCCCAAACTTTTTACACAGGGGGCCAGTTCACTGTCCCTCAGACCATTGGAGGGCCAGACTATAAAAAAACTATGAACAAATCCCTATGCACACTGCACATATCTTATTTTAAAGTAAAAAAACAAAACAGGAACAAATACAATATTTAAAGTAAAGAACAAGTAAATTTAAATCAATAAACTGACCAGTATTTCAATGGGAACTACGGGCCTGCTTTTGGCTAATGAGATGGTCAATGTCCGGTTCCATATTTGTCACTGCTAGATGTAACAAGTGATGTGACATGCTTCTGGAGCCGTGAGGCGTGCACCCCACGTCACTGGAAGTAGTACTGTATGTGAGCGATGCCATGCTTTGTGTGTCTCACTAACCACCAATGAAAGAGGTGCCCCTTCCGGAAGTGCGGTGGGGGCCGGATAAATGGCCTCAGGGGGCTGCATGTGGCCCGCGGGGCCGTATAGTTTGGGGACCCCTGTTCTAGATGCTTTGGGGAGGTGCTCATCAAGAGTGTCCTGGCTCACAGGACCATTCCCTCGGACTGAATCTCTGTCTTCATTTCAACTCTGACTATGCTTCTTGGCTTAAAACTCTTTGAAGACTTGCTGTGTGGGCAGAGTTCGGACTCCACAGCGTGGCCCATGTGGGCTGCCCTGTCTGCATCCTGCTTCTCCCTGCGCCCCTCCTGTAGACTCTGTACTCCTAGCATCCAACTCACCTGCTGGGGTCAGTTTCCTTGGGGGCCAGACTGTGGGGATTTCTCAGTTGGGGTTCTCAAAAACCAGAGACTCGAAGGGGTTGAGCCAAAGGAGTCCCCCTGATAGGGAAGTGTCCAAACCTGCCCGAGCAGTGGAATCCTTTTCCCAAAATACACCTCATGTGGCACCACGACACACTAAACAGAGGCAAGTAGGGCTGCTCTGCGGCCAGTCCTCCACGGCCGGGAAACAGGTGGGGTGAGGCTGCTCACTTGTTTGGCTGCGAGCACTTTGCATGACTAGTGCGTGAGCGCGTGGCAGAAAGCCACCTGTGTGTGTACTCTGTGAAAAGCCACGGGTGCTCTCCCTCGATGGCGACTTTCCCAGATCGCTCTCCCACCACCAAGAGGGGCGGTTCCCTGATTCCCTCAGCGGCCATCGTGAGGGGCAGTGTTCCTGGTCCCTTGACCTCCTCTGTGAAGAGAGGTTTTCCTTTGCTTATTTGCTGGCCCGTCTCTGTGAACCTTTAATAAACAAGAATGGCCTGACACTTTCTGGCTCTGCAGTTCCTCTGCCGTCTGCCCAAATTCAGCGTGAACATGCCTGGCCTCGACCGCTGGCACTGCACTCGTCAACAGGGCCTTCTCTCTTCCTCACCTCCCACCTGGGGTGGACCCCTGGGGTTGGCAGTGAATACAGTTTGAACACAACTGACCCAGTCTAACTCTACTATTTTACAGATAGCTAGTGCCCAGAGTGGGGAAGTGGTTTGTCCAGGAGTAAGTCAGAGTAGGTTCTAGTGCCCAGGATGCCCAACGCCCAGGCTGGCCCTTCCCTATCCCTATGCCATGCTACCCCTCTTGTTTTTAGCTTGAGAAAACTGAGGTTTAAAGGCATGAAGTGATGTGTCCAAGGTTACAGAGAAAGGCATGGGTGTAAGCAAGGGTCAAACCTGATGTCCAAGTCCTGGCTGAAGGTTTGAAAAAGAGCTACATCCTCCTGAGCCCTGCCCTCATGGTCAAGGGCAACCACCACCTTCTGCGCTAGTGACTTCTAACTAATGCTGGTGCTCCCTTCTCTCTGTGGTCCCTGTGTCCTCTGCCATGGCAGGCTGCAGGACTTGGCTCTCTGCTCCCTGGTTCTCATCATCTCACTACGATCTTAGATCTCCTCACCAGCTCCTGCATAGCTCGCAAACAATAAAAGTGCTCAGGAAACTGGGCACAGAAGCAGGACGCTTGTAGCTGGGGATCTCATAATACCCGAGGTCCCAGCAGAGGAGACATGGGGAGGGTAGGAAGACCCGGGAGAGGGTGGAGCTGGCCCCAAGCGAGGGGCCAAGATGCTTCCTAGGAGCCTTGAAGGTGCAGAGAGGTGAGGTCCACACGGTTCTTTACACACTGAACTGGGTGGCAGACTCATCTTCATCTCTTCTAAATTTGAGAAGCCGGTCAGTGCCTGTCCATGATTGGATTCAAGGCTTGTAGTTGGTTGATCCTCCTGAACTTCTAGAGAATTGCCCACTGTCAGTCCAGAACACCAGAATGGCTGGGAGAAGACCTGTCATCTCAGTCATTTCCTGAAGAAACGATGGTGCAGGTGACCAGAGTGGTCCACAGGACAGCAACCCCAGTCACCTCAATGACAGAGTCACAGGCGGATGACCAGGGACTTACTCTGCTCAGGCTTTATAACAAAATACCACAGACTGGGTATGTCTGGGTCAATGACAGACCTTTATTTCTTACAGTTCTGGAGGCTGGAAGTCCAAGATCAAAGTATGGACAGATTCAGTGCCTGAGGATGCTCTATTCCTGGCTTATTGAGGGCCAGCATTTCTCTGCCTGCTCATATGGGCTCAGGGCATGCATGTGGAGAGGGATCTCCCCCTCTCTTCCTCTTCTAAGGACACTACTTTTATCATGGAGACCATACTCACATGACCTTATATATACCCATGACCTCCCAAAGGCTACCACCTCTAAATACCATGGAGTTGGAGATTAAGTCTTCAGCATATGAATTTGAAGGGGACACAAAATTCAGTCCATGACAACCAGTGTCCCAGGGATGTAGCCAGAAATAGGGGAGGTGACAGCTGGAGGCGGATACCGAAGGACCCAAAGCTCAGAACAGACACTCGGCTCAGAACCTGCCGGCTTCTGGGGTCTCTCCTCCTGCCCTATCCCTGCTCTGCTCTGCAGTAACCTCACCCCCACCCCTTATTCAAGTCCTTTGCTGTTTGCAGCTTGGCTTTCAGAAGAGACCAAGCAGGAAGGGCCAGAGTTGGCCCTGCAGGGGGCTGTGTTTTCCGTCTCCCTGCACTGCCCCAAGCTCTTCCAGGGCAGCCCCAGGGTACCTGGCTGCGGGAGGGTACCTGAGTAGGGGCTGAAGTCAGCACATGCTCTGCTGGTTCAGCCCAACCAAGCGCCTGGTGACTGGCTCCACCGGCTCCAAGCAGGCAAGGGCGGCTTTTCCAATGGGTCTGCCCAGCGGGGGAGCTTTTTATCACAACAGCTTCCCAAGGGTTAGCCTTGACCCTCATGCCCTCTGAAGAAGGCAGGGGCAGCCCTTGGCTTCTGGGACCCTTCCTCCGCCCTGTCTAA
Organism: Saccopteryx leptura; assembly: GCF_036850995.1. Taxonomy (NCBI): domain Eukaryota; kingdom Metazoa; phylum Chordata; class Mammalia; order Chiroptera; family Emballonuridae; genus Saccopteryx; species Saccopteryx leptura. Next base: position 22,147,309 of record NC_089513.1, read on the forward strand.
GAACCCTTCCTCCACTCTGCTCTTGCACAGCTCCCTGAGCTAGACAGTTGGTAAAAATGCACATGTGAAGATGTCTTAATATTAAATATAATTAGATATTATACCACATGCAGGGCTGTATGATTAGTGAAATATATGATCATTAGTTATTAGATTAATGTGTCTACTTGTGTAACTGAAAGCCATTTGCAAGCCGAAATGAAATAGCTCAATTTGCTGTAATTGACTGATCTCCCAGAGAGAGAGTCATACATTTGCTTATGTACAAGGCGATTTCTTCAGATGTTGCCCCAGATGCAAGACAAAGAACAGGCTTTTCCTGCACCCCAAACCTCAGGGCTCACTCTGCCACTCACTCTAGCCAGGCAACAGGAGGCAGGTCACCCACAGATCGATTCGGGGGCTCCCACTAAACAGAGGTGCTCAGGTTGGGAATCCAGATTTTCTTTTTACTGAAGATTATCCTTAGTCTAACTTCTCCAAGTACCCCCAAAGGGAACATCGGCATCCTGCTGGTCAAAGACAAATTGAACTGCCTTGTAGATGCTTTACCTTGACCCCTTCCCATTTTTCTTCCTTTTTGTGTGTATGTTGGTTTCCAGGATAACTGAGCTGCAGCTAACTAATAAAAATGATTGCAAAGCACTCTGCAAATAGAAGATACAACTGGAATACTTATTATTGTGGTTATGGTCTAATAATAACCAGATGCTAACGAGGGTGGTAGGAGATTAAATTTTAAAAAGGCAAGCTGTCAGGGAGGCAGAGCTGGTTAAGGGGGCGACGGCCTGCACCCCAAGCCACTCTTCCCCATCACAGATACCTCTGGCTTCTCAGGTGGGCAGGGCTTCATTTTCCAACAGGAGAGGAGGCAGATGAGCATTAGTGAACGGGCCATTGGCTGGGGAGCCCTCTGCCTCCACTGGCAGGAAAGAGGAGCAATGAATTGGAAATGAACAGTTTTATGGGGCTGAATGTCCGTCTTTTAAAAATTCATCCACCACTCATTAAATCCTACAACATCTTTTTGAATAAGTGATTTAGGTAGTAATTCACCCCATTGTACAGGTAAGAAAACTAAGTCAAAGAAAAGCATAACTATAGAATCTTGGGCAAACTTTTTCTTCTCCAGATCCCGGTTTCCTCAGGGAGAATATGGTGAAGTTCACACTTCTGATTTTTATCATCATAGTCAGAATAGTTAGTGCCCTAATTTCTCTTCTAAAGATGTTTTCCCCTTTGTAGAGTGTTTAGTAATCAGTCCTTGAAAAACTCCTTAAGAGACTTTAACTGGAGGTTTCACTTGCAATTTTTATTTATGAATCATGCAATCAATCAAATTAACAAGTATTTATTGACTACCTAATAGGAGCCGAGTATGTTGCTGCAGGAGTGCAGGGAACGGAAGATTAGGATTTGTCCCCTGTCTGCAGGGGAGTTCAGACCCGGTGTAGACACCTCTACTAGCGCGAAGGGGCTTTGAAATGACACAGAGGAGAGCGTGTCAGTTGCCAAGTGGAAGGAGCAGGCTTTCGGCGCCCAGGACTCTCTTCCAATGAGAAGAAGTCACTGCAGGCAAAAAGAGGTCAGAAGAGGCTTCTGGGAAAGCCAGGGCAGATGGGACTTGCAAGGAGCGTACACTTAAGATTTGTGCTTTGTGTCGCCCCCTTCCCCGCTTCATTTTCTCCACAGCTCTTACCATCATCGAGTACATGTTATAGATACAGTTTTTATCCATCTTGTTATCTCCCCAACTAGATATGTAAGCTCCACGGGGCTGAGATTTGGAGCTGTTTTGTTCAATGCTTTATCCTCGGAACCTGGCACATGGTAGGACCTCAATAAATGGATGTTGACTGATTGAGTGGATAAAATTTTTCTACTGTCTATTTTTGCATTCCTAGTATCTGGCCATCACCATTTCTTCCCCACACAACTGCAGAGATCTCCTAACGAGTTTCTCTGTCCAGAAATTCTGGACCATTTACTTGCCCCTGACTGACTTATTTTTTTCACCTTCTGTCCCTCACATTCATTCCAGGTTCCTTGAGCACAGGGCTTGGTCTTCTCATTGAACTAACATTTCTTGCACTTACTAGGTGTCAGGCACTGAGCTAGGTACTGGAAACCCAAAATGTGGCGACTAAGAATAGCCCCAGCCCTCCGTGCCATCGAGTTGAGTAATGGAGAATGCAAACAGAAAGACCGCTGCCCATAAAGTGATGAGGTATATGGATGCAAGTCACAAAGAAGTGCCGTCTGAGCTGAGGTGTAAAGAGTAAGTGAGAATAAGGAAAACTGAGTGGCTGGATGATCCAGGCTGTGACACCATTGTGGACAGAGACCATCACGAGCTGAACCCTTATGGGGCTGCAAGGTGCCCTGAAGGGCGGGAGCCCACAGGCTGGGAAGGAGCCATGCAGAGGTGGGAGCTGAGCCTGGCTGGGTGGACATGTGAGCCAGATTGTGATGCACTCATTGGGCTTCGCATACTAAAGACTGCCTCTGTCTATTTTTCCATTTTAAAGTTTTGAGAGCAGGAGGTGGTCTGTTCCAGGTTTTGGGGATAAAGGGGCAGAAAGACAGGGACCTGAGTGTGAAGGGGAGGAGAGCGATCACGTAAAGGATGGAGGAGGGTCAGAGGGTCAGGAGGGTTTTTATGGTTTCCTGTTTTGAGGGGAAAGGACTAAACCCTTCATATTGCTGAAGGGGAAAAAACGGCCTAAGGGCCAGGGTCTGACACACACTTGTACCCTTGGGGGAGGCAGTGTCAGCCAGCCCCACTCTGTGGTGACAGCTCTTACCCTTCGAAATGGACATGTGCACACCCGAGTAATTAGTGTCATAGCCCTGGGAGGTAGACACTGCAAATTTATAAAAATAACTAACATATGTTGGGCACCAGCCGTGTGCCAGGACCGTCATTAAACATCACAGTTACAGGGATGTTAGTATCCCCACTTTACAGACGAGGGAAATGAGGACACCGAAGCCTAGAATGTTGAAGTGGCTAGCTCAAGGTCAAGGGGCTAGCTCAAGGTCACACAACAGGCAGCGAGGGAAGGAGGAGCAAGCCCAAGGAGCCTGAGCCTGGCAGCCCCACTTTGTGGTGGAAAAGGCAGATCTCACCTGGGATTCCCAGATTCTGGTGGAAGATTGTTTCCAATGTATTCTTTATAACCAGCCACATTTCAGTGCTTGCTAAAACACCCAGATGACCCGATTTTGTTCTTTAAAAATTAGATGTGACCAAATCATCCCTGTTCTCTTCCTCCCTCCCCCCTCCCTGTGCAGCAGGCTGCCTGTCTTTGCCGCCTGTTGCCATTGTGCATTCTAAGCTCATCCTGACCACAGACTCCCTTGTCATTGGCAGGAACCAATGCAGCATAGCCAGCGAATACCCGCAGTGTGGCACCCTCTGCCGGCAAAGGGTCCACACCAGGGGGCCACCGAGCTAGGGCCAAGCCAGGCGTGTGCCACAGTCCCACCTACCCTGAGCCTTAAAAAGTGCACTGCCTGTACAATTTCTGGTGGTTTCTCACCTTGCCAGAGATAAAGAGATCTACATGAGTCCATCCTCCCATCCATGTGTATCCATGTTAGCCACAGCGACTAAGAAAGCCATTCAAATTGCAGCACTGAAATGAACAGAGCTGAACAATAAGTTAAAACACGCCTAGAGCAAGTTGAGCAATAAACAGGTTTTTAATTTTTTCCCCTTCCATCTCTTGAGTGTCTGTCTCTGATGGATGATGTGACAGAGGAAGGCGGCTCCATAAATCTGAATTCTGAATACTAAATCAGTGCATGGCTGCTGGGTGCTGGGCTCTGGGCGCTGGGTGCCAGCTTTCCCTCTTCCTGGAGCGGCGGTGTTATGGGGACTCTGTGACCCGGCCCTGGCCCCCCTGAGGTCTGGCCGCTGATGTGACCTGTGAACAGGCAGTGGGACCACATGCCATCACACTGGCCCAAGAGGACAGCATCTCAATCCCTGGCTCTGGGAAAATGGGGTTCAGAATGGCAAGAGGTCTTGTTCAAGGTCACGGAAGTGCAGAGATGTGTTTGTGGCACCAGTGCTGTTTCTTGGGTCTTGTCTGTCCTGGAAGTTGGGGCTGCTTCCCCGTTTAGCATGCAAGAAATTTGAGCTTCAGGACCACTAAGTAACTTGCATAAAGTCAGACAGGCAGCACATGGCAGACGGTAGATTAGAACCATAATTGGTTTGCATCCAGAATTCACATTTTTTCATAGCAGAATGGCGCCTCCCAAATTTACTTATATCAGGGCGCAGATACAAAATAGTAACGTTTGCGCAGCATACTGAAATGGACTGGAAGCAACCTGGGAGTCTTCCTCCGGAGCCTGGTGAAAAATCTTTATTACTTTTTGTTTATATTATATAATTACAGTAAGAAAAATAAGTATTGGCAAAGGCATTAAATATCAAATACACATAAAAATTTTCAAATAATATTTTTATATTTGTAATGAGGAATCCAAGCTTGCTTCTGTGAACATAATGTTTTCATATCAAGTTTTATGTTTGAAATGGCTCCACACAGTTCCTGATCAATACTTTTTAATGATGGTCTCTTTAAATTCTCGCTGGCCGCCGCTCACCAGAAACTTTGTTCACACAAGTAGGTCATAAAAATTTTAAATCAGTTTTTTTTTACAGACAGCTAAAAAACTTAGAACAGTTGAAATGATATTTGAAAAACCTAACAGCTTTTCCTTTTCTCTCATTGACAATTAGACTGTTGGAATATCTTGTGATATTACATTTGGATTTCTAATTGAACTGAACTTTTGCATATCAAATGTTTCAATATAATGATGAGACATGATCTGAGAGCTGCACGTGCAGTATTAGAGCAGTCGCCCCGCAGTTGGCTACAAATGGAGGAGGGAACCCCACACATACAAAGCAGCAGCCGCAGGACGCGTCATCCCGGTCCCCTCCAGGGACCCACCCAATGTCCCCCACACACCTTGGGCTACGCACGATGCATGTTCCTTGAATGTCTGAAACACAAGTCCTCCAGCAGCTCCCCATGCCCCCAGCACACAGTGGACGACTGTTTGCAGACGTAGACATGACTCAGCACCCCTGAAGAGCCAGTACAGGCACTATGCACAGGGGTTGTGTTTGCCACAGGTAAGGATCACAGGATGACCCTTTGGAAACTGTTTCCTTCAGGCTGTGCTCAGAGGAGCCCCCACCAGGCTGCTTGCAGCCAATGCTGGTAGCCCCAGGGGCTCTGAGATCCCAGGAGCCTCGAGGGCTGACAGCGTCACTAGCTACCTCTCTGCCTATTTACAAACCATTGGCAGTGAGCTACCTGGTGGGATGTTTTGCTCCATGCTCCCCATCATAACTGTTAACTATGGTGAATAGTAATATGAAACAATAACTGCAGTTTCTTCTCCCGGTGCTTTTGTTTCATCTTACCTGTCTTTGCCACCCGGACAGGTTTCCGGGTACCCAGTCCTCCGGGGAGGATAGACACAATCAGGAACAGAGCATCATTGCCCAGCTTAGAATTTCAGGACATACCATTGAGCATCCTTACCAGAAATAGAGGGGTGAAAGCAAAGTGCTTTGTGAGAGAACATTGTGTGGCACATAAAAGGGGCTTGGAAAAGGGAATATGTTTAAACACAGAATAAAGACGAATACAAGGTAAAAGCTATTATCTTAGCCCCTTGCCCCCAGCCCAGGTTCAGACATGGAGAAGCTCAAAGGAGATGGGACTGGGGCTTAAAGGGGTCTCTGACACTGAGCCCACCAGCACTGCTCCTTGGAGCTGTGGGATAAGGGGGGCTGCACCGTTTCTACCCATCTAGGATGGACACCGGAAAGTCTGAGAACAGAAGAGAATGTTGTTTGCCTTCCAGAGTGTAGCCCAGGAGACCAGGTGCCCCTCACCCTACACGGTGTCTGAGTAGAAAACCAGCAACAGCTGAGAGTGAGTGTCTGGATGGTCAGATAACTGGTGGGAGCCTTTTCATCCTGGGAGGCTGGGGGAAAGCCACCAAATTTTCAAGCTTCTCCAAAAGAGGTGTAGATGTAGCCCAGAGGGCAGCCGGAAAGGGGCAAAGGAGCTTTGCAACTGGGACAAGGAGAAAGTCAGTAACATTGACCTAAGTACTGAAAGCCACCATGGGGACCAAGGTCGTGCGCTACAGATGCAGCCGGAGCAGAGGACAATACCCCAGACCTACAAGAGAGTCAGCAAGGGTCCTTCCTCATAGCCCCCTGGAAAAAATCAATTATCCCAGGAAGAAGAGAGCAACACAGAGGTTAAATTCCAAACCGACCTTGTCTGCATGAGACGCGGCTGGTCATCTTGAAAGGGTAAGTTTGTTTCCTGCCTTGGGAGACGAGGGATAGAGAACTAAGGTGCGCTCTCTTATAAAGAAACAGAGTTACAGTTTCACACATCTAAGATTATGACCGTATAAATAATTCATACCTACTGCGGAATTTATAAATGAATTCATAACTGTTCACTTTTGAGTATAACCAAGATGTATAACAGGTAAATCCTCCATTTATGAAGCAAACCCTGACTGAATGTCAATGGGCAAGAGAGGTATTCACTTTATAAAGCGAGTCTCTACTTTAATGCAGATGTTAACTCTTACGTCCTTCAGTTGCCCAGACTTCTTAAGCACTTAAAGAACATTCAGGCCCTGGCCAGGTGGCTCAGTGGACAAAGCATTGCCCCTGAGGTTGCAGGTTCAATCCCCATCAGGGCACATATGAGGCAGTCAATGAGTGCACAACTAAATGGAACAACTAAGTGGAACAATGAGTTGATGTTTCTCTCTCTCTCTTTCTCTTTCTCTCCTTTAAATCAATGGGAAACAATTTTTAAAAGAATATTTGACTTTATAAAACTTATTTTTCTAGGATAATTATCCAGCACTATGTTGAAGAAGTCTGTGCTGGTTCACTTGAACTCAAGCCCGGGCCTGGCAGGCTCGAGCTAGAACCCTGGCAAAGGCAGAAAGAATGGCCAAGGCTGTGTGGTCACGTGATAGATGATTTCCATAAGAGATGCAGAGTTCAAAAATGTCTTAAAGGTTGAAAGAACAGTCTTAACAGCGATGGGTGTATCTTATATTTTAAAAATCCAGTCTCAAAAAAATTTAACTGTGTGAGGATATGATATGTTCATTAGCCTGACTGTAGATATCGTTTAACTACCTAAAGTCATCATGCTGAAAAAAAAAATTATAAAAGCATCCACACTGCAAAACAAGAAGATATTTTTAAATACGTAAAAAAGAAAATTGATCAGTGTACACCTACATACAAATTTATAACTCAGTTTATATCTTGTTCTCATGAAAATACGGAATAAGGATTAGGTTAGAAATGTGCTGTTTAGCTGTGTGAGCAACAGAAAGGCTGACAAAACAGGGCTTCTCAAACTTCCGTGGGAGTGCAGCTCTGGGGAGGGAGGGTTAGAATGCAGGTTCTCGTAAGGTAGGTCCAGGTCGGGGGTAGGTTGGACCTCAAAGTCCTCATTTCTGACAAACTCCCTGGTTCAAGGGCAGTATCTCCAGCCGTGAGGGGCTAGATGAGTAGGGGCCGGGGCTTTATCTGTCTAATCAATACATTCTCCAGGGACAAGCCTCCCAGGCAAAGGCAGGCAGGGCCTCGTACAAGACCGGTGACACCATTCCTGGATGCTCGCCTTTTTGGTGAGCACATATTCGTATGTCTGCAAAGAATGGTGTATTTAGCTGAGTAACTAGAGGCCTACACATTACCTTTTCTGGAAACTTAAAAATGAAAGTCACCCCCTAGGCAAGCCAAGGGTGTAGCATTAAGAGAAGCCCTTTGTCACTGTTGAAGGACAGAGTGACAAGCAGTGAACAGCAGGCGCTGATGGAGTACAAATCATGACAGACAAATTTAATTGCTTTTTTTCTCATCTAAACAAATGCCAGATGAGGAGATAAAAGGAAAGCAGTGAATATAATAGCTCTCGATTTCAGGAAAGTGCTTGGGAATAGTGACTTGGATGAAGTTCTGAGTCAAAAATAAATAATAGCAATATCGATGAGCCTGGCAGGGTATCCTGGTGCTGGGAAGGGAGGAGCCCCCCAACCCCCAACCCCCGTATTGCCCAGAGCCTGCGTTTCAACCAGGATCTGAACAGTCTGACAGTCCTCCCCACCTAAGGGCAGGCCCCAGGAGCAGGAGCCTGGGCAAGGCGGGAGCTTGCCCAAAATGCAACGTGTGGGATCTCAGGCCACACCCAGCCAGCCCCGGGAAACCAGAGACACAATGACATTCCTGAGACGCTGCTCTAAACTTGCAAAGTTGGAGGGCACTCCCCTCCTCCGGACCTTCCAATCAGATGTGCCTCCCCCACCTTCACCCTGCTCCCCGGGACAGTCTGAGTATAAACACCACAGGGACGTTTGTCTTTTTAAAATTAATCAGCTAACTAGACTTTACTGGTGGGGTTTCAGACCACATAACATGAAGTGTTGGGAAGGGGATGCGTATCCACGGGCAGGGGACCCTCCAAGAAATAATGAGAGGAAGTTGAATTGAGTGTCCCCCAGATGCCAAGTACTAAGATGTACTTTGTCTCGTTTATTTCTCACAATCCTGAAGACTTTATCACCCCTCCCCCTTTTAGAGTGAGAAGTCGGACACTCAGGCAAGTGAACCTGCCGGGGGGGGGGGGGGGGGGGGGGGGTAAACAGCGAGGAGGGACAGAAGCAAGCATGGTGGAGCTGCCTGCTGCCCCCCCCCCTGTCGGGACTGGACCAGCACCTTGCTGCTGCTGGCCCCCTCGCTCCGCCTACGGGTGTGGCCCAAGAGCCCAGCCCTGATCTAAATGACTATAGTTTCTGGTGGCTCTGTAGGGCTGAGATGGGCTCTCAGAACCTCGTCTACACCAACTTCCATTAATGCTCAGAGGATGGAGGAAGAGGAGCCGCGCATTCAAAGAGAGAGAAGACAAGAAAGCATATAACTGTCCAGGCACTAAATAAACACTTGCAGTACACTAACAGTGTAAAACCCCATATATTAGCCTCTTTAGAAATAATAATTGAGTGCCACATAATAAGGGGAAAAAGTAACGTGACAGCCACCCAACAAAGGGACAGTGGCTGCCTTCAGACACAGAACTTGGTGTTGGGCTCCCAGACAGTGGAGGCAAAGAAGTACGGTGACATTTTCTAATGAAAGTGAGTGTGGTCGGGAGAGACCCACTTTTTTCTTAGCACTTAAAGGAAAACATCTAATAAACCTGACAGATGCCCCTGCCTGGAAAGAGGTGAAAAAAATTACCTGTGACCTGGAGAAAACAGCTGTTTGGGGAAGGTGCCCCAAGTGGGATTCAACTTGGAAAGGCATAAGTGTTCACGCAGGGAGGCGAAACTAATCATAAAGACAGAGATGGATTCACTAAGTGGGGGGTGGGGGGGGGCTCAAAAGTGGCCGCCCACTGAGAGAGACACAGCTCCAGAGCAGAGCACAGATTAGATGGGTCTGCAATGGGATGTGGCAGAGAAATAAGTAAAACAGGCGAGATATGTTCGGTGTGCGTGCGCAGGGTCCGAGACACAGAGCTGGGAGGAAATAGTCTCTGGTGTTGGGCTGGAACCTGAGAGATTACAGCCAGCTGTGGACATCTCATTACCCAACAGAGTAAGGCAAAGTGGGGAGAGTTCAGGGAAGGGCACCAGGCATGATTTGGTAGCAGGAGAGATTAATTTACGAGGAAAGATGAAAACCTAAAATCAGAGAGCCGGGCTCTGGGAAGGGGGGCTCCCAGGTGTGGGGGGAATTTGTGAGGCACTGGGGCACTCAGGGCGGACAGGCCGGGGAGGAGGGGGCCTGGCCCGGACGTGAGCGGATGAATGGGCCACAGGTGGGCTGAATGATGGCAGTGATGGTGGAGACACAGAGGCTGCAGACCTTTCTGAGTGCTTGGCCAGGACAGCTTGGCAGGAAGGTACAGACCAGAGTAGGTAGAAGCTGGTGGTGTTCGTTACTGAGACAGGCAATGGCAGATGGGTTTCAGGAGAAGTAGGAGTTCTTGCAGGTGGCAAGAGGTGAGTAATCAGTGTGGACTTAGAGATTCAGGACGTATCTGTGACAGCTGAAGCCATGGTCTGAAGGACATGCCCCAAAGCTACCTGGGGACCAGAAAGCAGAGCACCGAAAACAAGTCTTGGGGAGCTGACAGCTCCAGGGTATGAAGGCAGGCTGCTAAGGACGGTGAGAGGGAGCGGCCTGAGAGGTCGCTGGAAACAGAGAGACCGTGGAACCTCACAGACCAAGAGAGGAAGGAATGATGAGCAGTGTGAAATGACATCAAAATTCAAGCCAGTAAGGACCAGAATATCCACTGGATCCAACATTGTGGAAATCAGGGCTGACCAGCAGGAAGAGGTTCGATGGAACAGCTGGGGCATAAGCCAGACTGCAGGAAATCGAGGGGCCCGTGGGAGGCGATGACCGAAAGAGGCAGCAAGAACTGGAAAACGCCTGGCTGTGAAGGGCAAGAGGGTCAGTTCGGACAACTCCTCCACAGGTGTGTGTGGTTGAGGGCGGGCTTGGGTTTGTTTGGTTGTTCTGACATGAGAACGGCCTAAACATGTTTTCAGATTATGGGGGTGAAGAGGTCGGAGATTTCAAGGGAATGAGAGAGAGGGGTCTGGACAGAGATCACGGTCTAAGAATTGCTATCGGCACCTGAGATTTCAGAGTGGGATCTGCTCTGGGTCATTCCAAGCCACCGAGTGCACGTCTGCTCACATGGCTTAAAACCCTTCAGGACCTTCCCACTGCTTTCTGGATGAATAGCAGCCTCCTCCCGGTGCAGCCCACAGGCTCAGCATAGGCTGGCTGCCTCCAGCCTCCTCTGTAACACACTCCCACTCCCCAGCCATCTAAATCCCATTTGCTCTGGCTTTCTTGTGCTCACAGGGCCTTTGCACATGCCTTCTACAATCCCCAACTCAGCTTTTCTTTCATAATTCCTTCTCATTTTTCAGATTTCAGCTTCTTTCAGGAAACCTTCCCCCAATCCAGCTTAGACAGCTTCCCTTGTTATTGGTTATCTAGAACCATATTTCTCTCTTCCAGAGTACGTACATATTTGTGCATTCTTTATTATGATTTTTCAACTCTATAAGAGCAGGGACTATCCCTGTTTTTAATCACCATGGTCACTCTGGCACCTAACACGGTGCTGGCACTGAGTAGACCATCAATTCATACTTTTTGAATGAATGAATGAATGGATGGATGGATGGATGGATGGATGGATGGATGGATGGCAGATGTGTGTGAGGGAAGGCAAGCACCCAGCCTCTCTCCTTATGCTAAGGCAGGACAAACCTGGGGGTCTGGAAATGGCAAGTATTTTGAGTAAATGAGCTCCAGATCCCAACCCAGAGTCGAGATGGCAGAGCTGCCCATGGCCCCAGACTACATACTGAGAAAGGGGACACTCTTCTGAGAGCAATTCAGGCTGGCACCAGCAGCCAACTTCATTTAAAGAGGCATAACACTTTAATTATCGTGGCACTCCAAAGGGCTAGTACAGCTGAGAACTAATTGCTGGTGGAGGCTGCCTGGGTGAGGTCAGTGAGCACCCGATAAGGCACAAGGAGACAATGAGACTTTGAATTAGTATGCCAGACGCATCCAAAGCATAGTCGTTGTGCTAATAGAAATACCTAAGCATATTAGACATTTTGGGGCTTATCATTCAGATTAGTTATAATATGGAAAACAAATTTTATTTCTAAATTGCGATCAAATGATATTTTCTATTAAAACTTTAATAGCAAGCCAGATTAAGCAATGCTACGGTTACCTATTAGTAATCCAGTTTTGTTACAACTCATATTTTTGTTGTTGTTAGGAATCATCATGGGATGAAATAAAGCAAGATATTTTCCAAAAATAGCTAAAAAGACTTTTCTTTATTGAAACAGAGAAATGGCTTAAGAGTTCAGATTACTAATAGAGTCTTAGGGAAATAATCAAAGGCAGCACTATGGGTGAAGCTTCACACGCAGAAAAATAATGCACCTTCTTTTTCTCAACCAATGGCCAGCAGGTCCTAAGATATCCTGTGTCAAGAAAAAAATTGCATGAACTTCTTTTCTAAAAGGCTGATGCCTCCCCTTGTTTCTTTGTCTGAAGAGCAGTGGTCTTCCCTTAAATATATTTGGATTCCCCACTACTTCTTGCAAGTAGTAGGTGCTCAATAAAAGCTTAATATGTCCATTTAATAAATCAATTACAAGTTGGCCTCTCAAAAACATCTATTCATGTTATGTAAACATATCCCTCAAAATAATGCTTGGTGTTTATAAATAAACACCTCTTTTCCTAACAGACACAGTTCAGGATAGCAGTCACTTCCCTGACCCATCTAAAAATGGTAATAGATAGCATTTCTTGAATGGTTATCATGTGCCAAGCTCTTTATATATGTTGTCACATTTATTATTCACAACTATCATAGAAGTGGGAGCTATTACAGGTAAGGAAAATGAGGCAATGACAGGGAAGTGACTCGCCCAAGGTGACAAAGCTTCTCATGGTAAAGCCAGACTTGGAGCCCAGCAGTGTGAGGCTAATGCTGGCACTCTGACCACTGGGCTAGGCTTCCGCTCACACACAAGAAAGGCCAACAGCCCCTTGCCTTTCCTGCCAGGGCGCTGGCCCAGGCTCTCCTAGACACACAGGGTAGGGGGGGTGCTTCAGACCCCACTTGCTCACCCTACTCTGCATCCTCAGAACCTGTGGAAGAGGAAACCCAACGACCACAGGAATTCCTGTCCTACCCCTATAAGCAGAGCTTCCTCCGGCCCCCCGGCCCAGGGGAACAAATATGGTTACCACCAGACTATCCGGGTGTCAGCCAGGACTTCCATGCCCTGGGAGCCTCCAGGAATAACTGGCCCAGACTTTCCCAAGTTCAATGTCCAAAGCCGGTCCCTAATATTTTTCCTGCCCTCCTGGGCTTCTCTGCCTCCAGTCTCTGGGTCCATCCACATTACCTGTGCCAGCTTATATAGTAAATAGCGTCTCCACCTCCTCAAACTCACGTCCACCCAGAACCTCAGAATGTGACCTTACTTGGAAATAGTGTCTTTGCAAGTGTAATCAAGTTAAGATGAGGTTATACCGAATTAGGGTGGGCCCCAAACCCAGTGGCTGCTGGCCTTCCAGGAAACAGAGATTTGGAGACACACAGGAGAGATGGCCACAGAGATCGGAGTGATGCAGCTACAAGCCAAGGAGCAAGGACTTCCAGGACCCCCCAGAAGCTGGAAGAGGCAAGGAAAGACCCTTCCCTAGAGTCATCAGAGGTAGCATGGTCCTGTGGACACCCTCACTTTGGTCTTTTAGCTTCAGAAATGTGAGACAATAAATTTATATGTTCTAACCCCCTTAAGCCCCCCCCCCCAGTGTACGCAAGCAAACCTACTCTTTGCTCACTCCCTCCGCCCAGAGGCAGCCACCCTGCCTAGTACTTGCTGCCACAAGCACCGCACACCTCCATGAGTCCATGTCCAGCTGACACCCGGAACCCAATCCAGGCCGCAAACTTCCCACACCGGTCTGCGAAGGGGTTAGTACAGTAACTGAGAGTGAACATTTAGAAATTTCCAGCAACCTGACAGAGTCATTTTCTGTATGTTGACTTTAGTAACAAAAATATGGGATTTGGGGGATTTGTATGTTGCACATTTGTTTTTTATTTCACTTTTCTAGTAATCCATTTTTACTGCTTCTTGCAAAAATATCTGTCTGTGACATATTGAAAAATAAAGGATCCTTCAGCCAAGAGTCTGAGGAACCTTGTGTAAGGACCAAGGGCCTCTCTGGAAACAGGGCCCACTCCCCTTAGAAGGCAGGCAGCATCGTACAGAACATTGTGTGGGGTTTTGTTGTTGTTGTTCCTTCTAACAAGTGCACCATTTTTTCTGGCATTGATCCTGCCCTCTCCTCTGGCAAATGCTGCCTCCTCAGATTTTTGCCAAAGACTCCCAGGGGCATCTCTGGCTAGCCCAGGGGTGGGTGTGCCTTCCGGGAGCCCCTGTGCATTCCCTGAGCTGGCCCTCGCCCCCTGCTCACTTCCACACTCCTGAGGCAGTGGCTCCTGCCTGGGGCTGTGTCTTACAACAATTGTGGTTGCCAAGACCTATAGCTTTTGGTTGTTCTTTACTTGCCTGCAGCCATGGGCCCCTCTAGAAATCAGGCTGGGGTCCTGGGGACCTTGTGGGGCACAGCCTGAAAAGTAGGCATTGTGCAGAATTGCTACTTCGACAGACCTGGACACCCACACGCACTTCCTCAGAAGGGCGGGTTCCTAGGTGCCCCAGGAAGGCGCCCTCCTCCCTCCCCAAGTCAGCACCAGCATGCCTAAGCTCGCGCTGCATACTCAGCTTGGGCCAGGCGGGCCGGGTCCCTTGCCTGCAGGAACACTACACCATAGGAAGAGCAATCATATGGTTGGATGGACGTATAGCACATTCCATATGGCAGCCGCTGCCCTAATGTACCATCTCTGTGTGGTAGCCGCTGCTGTTGCCCCACTTAACAGATGAGAAAACTGAGGCTTAAAGTGCTTGAGAAACTTCTCCAAGGTTACCAGCAAGCCAGTAGCAAAACTGTGATTCAAACGTGGGCCCTTTGCCTCCGGAGCCCACGCAGTGGTCCTGCTTCTTGGCTCTCATCCTGCGCTGCGATCAGACACCAGCTCAGAGCGGGGCGCACTCCCTGCTGATGGAGCATATCCTCCACGGCTTTGTGGAGTTCACACCGTGCATGCACCACAGTCACCCAATGCCCCAGCCCCCTCTGTATCCTTTAGGAAAGTTTTCAATGTCTTACAAAAGTCCGCTCATCTGCAAGGGATTCAGGAGGCACGTTCGTATCTGCATTTCTAGGCTCTTGCCCGCTTGCTGCTGGCAGCTCATGTCCCCTCTTTTTGGTCCTATTGACCAAGCCCCTGTCCTCACAGACCATCCCAGGAGCAGCCCCCACGGCAGGCCGGTGGCGTCGGGAGAATCAGGGTTGTCAAGGAGAAGAACGACCCCCGTCCTCTGGTCGATGCCGTAAGCGCCCTCCTTGGGCTGTTTGCTCATCTTCTTGAGAAAGGGGATGTGATAATCAAAAGCATGCATCTTCGCTGGGAAAATGTCAAACCATACAAAAGCGCAGAGAGGAAATAATTTAAGTTCCTTCCCATTCCTCCCTCCGTCCCCTCGCCCGTTTCCGGGCCCAGAAGGAACCAGAGGACCACTGCACTCTCAATTGTCCTCTTGTACAGAAATTGCTCTGTGGAGGAGCAGACACCCCCAAGGTGACACAAACCTGGTACATTGCCTTGGGTCTCAGGCCCTTTCCGTTCCCACTCTCCCTCCCACCCCAGCTGCACTTCCCAAGATGAGGAACTGAAAGGGAGTGGGAAAGAGGACCTGCAGGCTGTGAGCCAGGCTGGGGACAGGCGGTCTCAGATGATCTGAGATCGGGTTGGTGACAGAACAGGGGGGCAGGAACCCCATGGAAGAAAAGTGCAGACTTTATACTTTTGCTAAGGTCCTGGCCTGAGGAAAGTCAGAGAGAGGGTCAGCGCTGGGAGGGAACTTAGGTGGTGCCGACAGGGCCAGGACCTGGCTGGAAAATACACATGCAACAGCCAACAGCCCCCACGCAGACTTCTAGTATGTCTCCTCTTTCCTCAGTCCCCGCGACAGGTAATAACACACCTTTCCTCTCTCTCTCTCTCCCCCCTCTGTGTGTGTCTCTGTCTCACCCTTCCTCCCTCTCACTCTCTTCTCTCTCTCTCTCTCTCTCTTTCTAATACTAGTGACTTCCCAGCCTTAAAACCAAACCGTGACTCAATCTGAAACCAGTCTATCTGAAGCTGTCTGCCTTCGCGCTCTCACGGGTTAACAGACCCAGCTCAGGCAGCACAACTAGGTGGTGCAGAGAACGCGGGGCTCATTCTCCCACTATTAGCCTACAGAGAGAATAACCACATACAATCATCCCCCTCCCCTTCCACTCCTCCAAACCAACAAGAAAACCAACCTTGTCGTTTCCTCCTCCCCTGGGGTGCACTGTGCTTCCCTTCAGAATCGGGAGTAAATTATCTCCAAAGAAAGGTTCATTAAGAATAAATAATAATTTGCACTTCTCGTGCACCTTTTGTCTAAGTATCTCAACGCGCTTTACTTACTTAATTAATTAATTAAGAGAATTAATTAATTTGGAAAGCACTCCTGGAGGGAGGGAAGGCATACTTAATGACACCTGTTTTCCAGGTGAGTAAACTGAGGCCTGAAGCAAAGGACTCAAGGTCACAATAGAAAAAGTGGCAAAATTGGATGGGGGGGGTGGGACTAGTCTTGCTCCAGCATGTTAAGATTTAGGCTTCAAAAGGATAAGCCAGAGCAGTTCCAGGTGTGGGGAGAGAGGGAGGAAGCAGGAAACTAGTGAGGAAAACGCTGACATGGCCAGCTTTAGAAGTCGAGTAAGATGAGCCCAAGAAGAACTCAACAGAGGCTGCAGGGACAAGTCCAAGGAGACACCAGGTGCCAGGACCTGGGTCAGGTGCCCTCAATCTAGAACCCGGGCTGAGTGGGCACCTGCATGTGGGTTAGCTGGGTTTGAGTGACAGGCGCATGGCTCCCCTGGCAAGGTGGCAGTTGGCACACAATTAAATGCTTCTGAGCCACCAGCACCTCCCTAGTTTCTCTGTTGGGATGAGAGCTAATCAGAGCTCGGGCTCTTTGTTTGCAGATGGGGCAAGCAGGCCAGGTGAGTGAGAGGCAGAATCTGCACTTTTTGAACATCCTCTTCCAAGCCGAACCCCCAGGCACCCCTCAACTTCCATCTACATCCCAGTTACTCCAGACACTGCTCTGGGACTCAAGTCCCCACATCACCTCGCTCCCAAGCAGGAGACGGAGAGGCAGACACTCTCCCGCAGTGCCCAGCCCTTGCCAGGCTCCCTCGTGCCAGTCCAGCCAGCCCTCACCCCCGGCTGTTCCCAGTAAAGCTAATTAGGCCACGTGCATGCGCGCACACCCACCAGTATACACGCACACAGACCCCGTGAACATGCACGGCTCTACAAATTAACAACCCAAGCTTGTCTTTTTCATTGTGTTTTTATTATGATGCTCCTCAATGATGTTTTTAAATGAATTTTGAATAGTCCCCGTAATTTGGTTTGTTCTACATTGCAATGCAAGTACGAGGGCCCCGCAGGAATTGCTGCGAAGAATACGATATTATGTGAGCATGGCTTCTGCTTGCCTTTCTGCTTCCTTATAATTAAGCTTTATTGAGTTGTAAAATGAATAACAATTAAAAAAAAAAAACCTGTTTATTGATCCAGGTGCGACAGGCAGACATATAAGAAAACTTTCTCTAACTCCTGACCTCACCAAGTGGCTCCAGACCCATGCCTGCTCTCTGGTCCTTTGGTTTTGGTTCGTAGCAATGGGTCCCCTCTGGCTGCAGGTGGAGCTTTCTTCGACACCATGAAAGAAACTGTTGGTGTCTGCATTGGGAAGGGAACCCTACTAGGGCATGTCCAGGGCTGAGATTCTAGGGAATACTGACTTCCCTCTTTTTAATACCTAAAATCCTGTTACTTGGGAAGTCTACCTTTGGTGAAGACACTGTGCCCCCATGAGAAACTAACTCAAAGTGGATCATAGACTTAAATGTAAAGTACAAAAACTATAAAACTCCCAGAAGCTAACATAGGGGAAAACCTATACTGCTCACAAAAATTAGGGGATATTTCAAAATGAATATGAAGTGATAAAATATCCCCTAATTTTTGTGAACAGGATAGATGGCCTTGGGTGCTTTTAGATACAACCCCAAAGGCATGATCCAAGAAAGAAAGAAAAAAGAAAGCAATTGATCAGCCAGACTTCATTAAAATGAGAAACTTCTGCTCCATGAAAGACAATGTCAACAGAATGAGAAGACAAGCCACAGACTTGGAGAAAATATTTGCAAAAGGCACATTGATAAAAGACTGTTATCTAAAATATACAAAGAACTCTTAAAATGGGGCAAAGATCTTAACAGACGACTCACCAAAGAACATATAGAGATGGCAAAAATGCATCACTCTAGCCCTGGCCAGTTGGCTCATTGGTAGAGTGTTAGCCTGGCATGTGGATGTCCCGGGTTCAATTCCCAGTCGGCACCCAGGAGAAGCGCCCATCTGCTTCTCCATCCTTCCCCCTTCACTTCTTTCTCTATCTCTCTCTTCTCCTGCAGCCATGGTTCGGCTGGTTCGAGCACATTGGCCCTGGGTGCTGGGAATGGCTCCATAGAGCCTCTACCTCAGGTGCTAAAAATAGTTTAGTAGCAAGCATAGTCCCAGATAATCAGAGCATTGGCCCAGATGGGGGTTGCTGGGTGGATCCTGGTAAGATGCATGTGAGAGTCTGTCTCTCTATCTTCCCTCCTCTCACTTGGAAAAGAAGAAGAAAAAAAGATGCTCTACATCATATGTCACGAGAGAAATGCAAATTAAAACAACAATAAAATACCACTGTGCACCAATTAGAATGTCCAAATCCAGAACACTGACAACACTAAATGCTGGCATGGATGTAGTTCTCGCTCCTTGCTGATAGGAGTGCACAATGGCGCAGACACTTTGGAAGACAGTGTGGCAGTTCCTTGCAAAGCTAAGTACACTCATACCATACGAGCCAGCAATCACACTCCTTGGTATTTACCCAAAGGAGGTGTCCACACAAAAACTGGCACACAGGGTATTCAGAATTGCCAAAACTTGGAAGCAACCAAGATATCCTTCAGTAAGTGAATGGATAAACTGATGCATCCAGACAAATGAAATACTATTTATCACAAAAAAGAAATAAACTAATGAGCTATGAAAAGACATAGAGAAACTTAAATGCATATTACTAAGTGAAAGAAGCCAACCTGAAAAGGCTACAAACTAAACTGTATGCTTTCAACTACATGGCATCTGGAAAATGCAAAATTATGGCAACAATGAAAAGATGAGTGGTTGCCAGAGGTTGAGGGGGGGATGCGTCAGCACAGCATGGGGGAGTTTCAGGGGAGTGAAAGTTCTCCGACACTCTAATGATAGACACATATCATTATGCATTGTCCAAACCCATAACATGTACAACATCAAGAATAAACCCTAAGATAAATTATAGAGTTTGGGTGATTATGATGTGACAAGCTCATCAGTTGTAACAAGTGCACCTCTCTGTGGGGAATGTTGATTACAGGGAGGCTAAGCATGTGTGGAGACGGGGGTTTTGGGAGATCTCTGTACTTTTTATTCAGTTTTGCTAGAAACCTAAAACTATTTTTAAAAACAGTCTTAAAAAAAATTAATTGCTGCAAGCAGCTGCCTACGATGCCAACTGAAACATAGGGGCAAGGGTATTAAAGACAGAGACAAATAGTGGCATGCATCCACGATATCAGGTGTGCACATCTCTACACACACGTGCATTTTCACTCCTCGCATTCTGTGTGGCATGTCACAGAGTGATTCATACACGGGAATCCTGAAGATGTGGGAAGGCTGCTGTCTCTTGTTTTCTATGATTTTAGGGTGTGTATGCTTATGTGTGTGTTGCATATATATGTGTGTGTATATACACAATTTTGTGCACACAAAGTTTATAGGTATGCAAATGTGTTGATTTTAATAACTGCATTTGCAAACTGCATGCATGAATTAATTAATGCATTATGTTGTACATAGCTATATACATGCAAGTTTTATATGTGTCCGTGTCTGTATGAGTGTGTGTGTGTGTGTGTGTATGTGTGTGAATAATGCTATTGCATCAAGCAGTGAGGAAAAGGATCAGCAGCTGGGTGAACCCCTGAGTCATTGGCAGTGCATGAAGACCTGTGTGTCCAGGCAGGTTCACTGCTGGGAAGTGGGGACCGAGGACATGAATTAAATGCCCCAAGAGCACTCCTGTAGGGAGCAGGCTGATGTCAAGGCCATAGGGGCCCTTGACCCTGAAGGGAAGGGCAGCTGGGCTCTCCCCAGAGGACTAGAGCTGAGCAGCATTAGGCACAGGCTGACCAAGGGGTGGGGGCAGGAGGGAAATCAATACACAAATAGGCTTGAGGGTGTAAAGCCCTTGGAGGCCCCCTCCCTCCTCATGCTCCAGATTTACCCCCTGGGAGCTGGGAGGAGGCAGACACATGGATTTATGGAAGCTCTGTCTAGGAGGGAAGTGTTGGGTGGTGTTTCTAGGGCCAGCAATGTAACATTCAGCTCCTCCTCGTTCTGGGGAGACTGAGGCATTGGAAGGGCTTGTCTGAAGTCAGGCCAGGAATCAGGTTAGCCCAGCACATAGTATACAGATACTGATTATTAATGAGTCAGTGAGTGAAGAAATGAAGGACAGGATGAGTGAAAGGGAAGAGGGAACAAAAAGGATTGAGTAGACAGTAAGGAATATCTTGAACTCTTGACTGTCTACTCCTTATTCCAAAGAAAGCATACAAGAAAAGCTAGCAGAGATGAATTCATAAAAAATGAAGAACTTGATATTTCTATTTTCTGAGGGTGGAGAGGCAGTATTGAAAGCAAGTATGCATGAAGTATTGTGTTTTCATATATGATCATTTATATGTGTATGAAGGGGAGTTTGTGTGGGTGTGTATTTGGGTCTATTAATGATGCCCTGGATAAAGAGGGATAAAAATTATTTGCTGAAGTTGAAGGCCTTCTGAGAAAATAAGGGAGATTTAACATAACCACAAACAATCACGACTGATTTATTCTACAGATGTAGTCGACACTGAGCTGGGAGCTATGGCAGAGGCCTGATGGATCAGACCCACAGTATCCCCTGAGGCAGCCCACAGAGATAGGCCTGTTTACCAATGTGGGAACTGAGGGAGAGACTGCAGTGAACCAGGAGGGATATACAAGTGAGATGCAAGTGGAGTTAGGAGAAGCCAAGAGGCAACATTCTGTGTGTGTGTGCATACACACACACACACACACACACACACACGCACATGTGAGTGTCTGAGTGAAGGGCTTCTGTAGTTAAGCGTTGGGTTTTGACTCATGCATACGCCTAGTTGTGGTGTGCATTATATGGGGAAAGTTGCTGCTGTTATTTCCTGTCCCCCTCCATCAGTCTGAAGCATGTTATTAGAAGGTCATAGGTGGGATGACCATATGACTTATTGTCCAAATTGGAGCACTGAAGGTGAAAAAGAGCACCATTAATAACAACTGGCATCACCTGGGACTGCTGTGGTTATAAGGGTTTGCACCAGGCTGCCCTTGAAGCACCAATAGCCAAAGTGTGGACATCCCAGTTCACCTCGCTGGGGAAGGCCACTCTCTTGTCATCCCACACTTACCCCGCCCCATCCAAAATGGAGGCCCCGCTCCATCCCACTCAGCAGTGAGACTGACCCACGGGCTAGGGGCCAAGGAGCAAGAAGGGCAAAGGGGCGAGAAAAGGCCCCTGGATCTCCCCACAGCCAGGCTCGGCACTCAGGGCCCCACAGTCAGCAAGCCTGCTTCTCAGTCTGGGATCTTAGCACTTACTCTGTCCACTTTAGCACCCAGGTACCCCCCATGAACACCCTGCGCCAGGCAAGGCAGGCAGCTCTAATGGATTACTTGCATTATCTCCCTCATCACTGCTTAAATATTTATCAGACCATTATGTATTTAGTGCCCAGGAGGGGGAGTGGAAGGGGCAGAAGGCAGAAATGCTTTGGCCAGATGCAAGGGTTAATTACAGATTGGGTAAATCCGCCCACCCTCCCATTTAAAAATTAAATAAATAAACATTGCTGGGATATTAAAAGCAGACCATTACTTACAGGTAAAGAAGTCTAACGCAGCCTAATAATCCAGGTTTTCGTGCCTTCCAGCGCCTGGTCTTGTCTTCTGTTCCCTTCCCCTACCTGCAGCCTGCGGGCTGCCTGGCCCTTAAACCAGCTCCTAATTAAAAACCATACTTCCGTTTTTTGCTCCTCAAAGCGACCAGTGTGTGGGAAAATTCAAGCTCTCCTAGAACCGGAGTCAACATCCGCCTCATAAAAGAAGTTCTGAAGGTAACTCCAGGGCTGGCACAGTGAAATATTGTTCATTATAACAAAGCAGCTGAGATAATGCTGTTTTCTAATTTCCCTTTCTCAGTCAGAAATTAAATAAAAAGTCATGTCTAAATTACAACACTGGATTGAGATCCGACGAGGGCCTCATGCAGAGAGCTCATGATCTATCCTTCCCACATTTTACAGCCATTAAAAAAGATGATCGTTGTTTTTTTTCTTTTCCTTTCCTTTTTCTTTGAGGCCATTTACATTTCTCCTGAACCCTCACTGTGTTTTATTCGAATCTCTTCAAAGTGCCAGTGCACATCATAAGTCAATCACAAACGTAAATTAAGAAAAATAAACCCAGGCAAGCTTGGCCTCAGAACTTCAAGATCCACTATCTAAAGGGTCCCTGTCTGGGCTGTTAAGCATCACCTCGCTGGCCCTGCGGTGTTTCCCACTGTCCAGTTGGCAAAGTCTTCTCCAGGGAGAGTCAGTTACAAGGAGGACTCTCTCCTTGTAAAAATAACTCACATTTCTACAGTCCTACCTTTTGCAGAAATGTCCCTTGGACAGAATGAAAATGCTAGACTGGCTGGTAAGGGGTATTTAAAAAATTCTAATGAGCCTATAATATCATATTGAATCAAGCATTTCTCTGACAATTCAACAAGGAGAGAAAAGGAACATTGGCATGTCTTGGCAATTGTAATTCAAGCTCTGTGTTCTGAGAAGTCATTGGTATTTCCAGAATGCTGCGCAAAAATCTGGCGCTGAAAATCATTGGTTTTGTTAGAATTTATTAAAGAGCATCATTATGAGCCATTCTGACTATGTGCAGGTTGCTTCCTATCAATCCATCAGATGGTATAAATTGAGCACCTCCTATGTAAAAGACATTGGACAGGAATGAGCAGGAGTTGGTCTCTTCTGCTAGAGTCCTGGGACCAGGGCTCCTGGAGCAATAGCTGTACTTGGGTGCTTGCTCTTCAGTTGGCACAGAGTACATTTAGATTTTAAGATGCAGCACAAATTACTGGGAGTGTAGGGCGGCCCCAGCAAAGACTCTAAAGTTCAAGGGAGGTGGGGCTCTAGACACATAGTCAGGTAGAACTTGGCAGAAGAGAAGAGCTTTGAGCTGGGCTTTGCAGACCGGGTAAGATTTAATAAGGAGGACAGAAGGTGAGAAAGACGTCAGGAAGGGCAAAGTATGCGCAAAGGTCCAGGGATGTGATTCACAGAGCATTAGATACAGCAAGCAGAGCAAGGCCTGGGCAGACAGAGTGCCCAGTGAGGGTCTCCTATGGCCACAAGGAACCTGTCTGTGGCTCCTCAGAAGGCCACTCAAGGTGGGCGGGATCTGACAGTCTACCCTGCGGTCTCCATGGACAGGCAGCATCTGACCCATGATGCATTTCAGAGCTGCAGTGAGAATAACCAAGGAGATACCCTACAGCAGGACACCTGCTCCAGCGGCCGGCTGTGAGCCCCACAGGCCACCGTCATAGAGACACTGACGCAGCTCCTATACCAAGGGGCATCATGTGAAGCCCAAAATGTTGCAACTGGAGGAGAAAAAGGAGCAGAGATGCTGGGTAGAGTTTAATGGCAGGCCTAGTGCCAATGGCCCTGGATTGAACTCATATGTCATAAACTTTTATCTGTGTGCAGTGTTGTACCTTTCAAGGGTCATCCAAGCTAGCTGCCAAGGAAAGCCTCCAGCAACACATCCACATTCTGCAAATCTGAGTGCCAACATTCTTCTGACTCCTTGATGTGAATAAATTCCATTGGACTTAAAACCCACCTGCATCATTGCGAACATTTTCAACACTCCATTTGTCAATGAAAGAAAAGGAAGGCTGTTAAATTCTTTAAATATAATTTCAACTGCTATGAACCTTTAATGGCTATAAAAATGGCTTTAAATTTTTTATCATCCACTTGTGCACAGTCTCTTCATCAAGGATGACTACCAAGAATTTGTAGAGATCATCACTCGAAGAGTCTTCATTAGGCAAGGGGTGTCGCCCCTTCAAACATAAACCCTGATATGAAACGGTTACATTCGTGCAAGGAAGCAAGCTCAGGTATCTCATTAAAACCAGGAAAATGTCTTATCCTAATTAAACACACAATGGCTTTCCTAATACACTGTATTTTATTTTCCATTTTTTATAATTAAAGAAAATGGAATGTTT
Organism: Saccopteryx leptura; assembly: GCF_036850995.1. Classification (NCBI taxonomy): domain Eukaryota; kingdom Metazoa; phylum Chordata; class Mammalia; order Chiroptera; family Emballonuridae; genus Saccopteryx; species Saccopteryx leptura. The sequence goes on from NC_089513.1 coordinate 22,171,630, forward strand.
TTTCCCCAAGCCCCAAAGAGACACCCAAATCCTTTGCAGTTTACTACAATGTGCAATACAGATATTCTTGTTTTCATGTGTGTCATGACTTTAAAAAGTTCGACAGCCCTGCTCTAAGGTACCTTGCTTAGTCTTCATGGACTTTGAGTGGTACATGAGTCAGCCAACCGTCCCTTTGTCAGTGTATGCAGATTGGTGTGGCCATAAGACTTCCCAGACCCAACAGAAGGGTCAACAGGGGCCCAAGATGGTACCTTCTGACCCTGAGGAGGTTCCTCTTGGAGTTGCTCCACGGTTACCCCCCTCTCGTGGGTGCTGCCCAGGACTGAGTCCCCCCTGGTAGCGAGACATGTAATAGTGAAGGCAGGAGGACTGAGGGGGCAGGCGGAGGAGCGGCTCCCAAAGGGCAAGGGCAAGCTCACTGGCTCGCCCAGCCCAACTCTTCATCTTTAGTTCTTCTAGCCACTCTATCTCTTGATTTTAAATAACTTCTTGAACTATAAAAGCAAGAGTTCCAAATGAAAACTGATTCATAGCCTCGTATAATTATATAATAAAAATGCACTGATATGCATATACATTATGTTTGGGCTCATGTGTCTATATGCATCTGTATCTATTCCAGAGGGAAGAATATGCAATAATGTCTTCAGAAACAAATTGTCAAGGTGTCAATAAGGAATCTCATAATGAATGTGTGGGTGTGATCTGGGGTAATCTCACTGCAATTATGTTGCTCGGGCTGATTTCCCAAGACAGGTCTTAAAGGCACAAGTCTCGTTCCCAAGCGCAGAGCTGGGTGTTTGCTTCCTACGGCATCGTCAAAGCATCACGTTTCCAGGTCAAAGTGCCTTCCCTCAATCCATCCAGGCCCATCTGAGGGCATCAGGTAATCAGGCAGAGTCTTAAGAGCCACAGGCCACAACTATAAGCTTTAAAAACCTCAGAGGAGTTGTCTGTGTCTGACCCCAATGTTAGCAACTGTTCGTGGCTAAGAAATAACAACAGTGCTACCCAGCCAGAGAAGTTAGGGTTCCGAATGGTAAGTGCTAACTCTATGAAATACTGCTCACACAACAGAGGGATAAGGAAGAGCAAGGGTGGGAATTCCAAGCCTATCTGAAGGAACAGATGTGAAACAAATACCGATACTTGCATGTGAAATGGGATGTCATAGAGGTCTAACCATGGGAACTGGGTGGAGGCGAGAACAGAAGACTGTGAAGGACAGCTGTCATTGAAGTTGGGCCTTAGATAGAATGAAAAGTGAAATCGATAGCTGAGAGATTGGCTTTGCATCGGACCCTGCTCTGTGCTGGGTACAGAAGAGGCCCTTCCTCAACAAATTTTGTTGCATGGAGTAGAGGCTGCATTCAGGAATCTTCTCAGGCCTGGGCCATCCAGGAATCAGACCAGGAGGGGGAAAGAAAGAGGGGGATTCCATAGGAAAGGGGGCAAGGGCAGAAACCATTTCTCTGCCTTCCCAACAACATCTGCATCGAGACCAGGTGGTTCATGCCAGAGGCCTCTGAGTTTTCGCTGACGCCCCCTTGCCTACCCCTTCAATGCCCCTACCCTACTTACCTCCCTCACTCCATACACTCTGTTCCTAGTCCTGTCACCTTGGTCTTCGTAACACCTATCAACTCTCTGGATCACTACAATTGTGTCCTTGTTGTCCTCACACACCTTCAATCCATCCACTTCCTGCGATCAGTCTGATATTTTTCAAAAATACTTAAACTCCATTAAACCTTCCAACATCCCCCCTCCCAGACAAAGCTTAGAATCCTAGGCATTCCCAGCAAGACCTTCACGCCCTCCTGCCTCGCCTTCCTTGAACTAAAAACCCTACAGTCACGCTGAAGTCTGCATAGTTCCTCCAGTGCTCCATGCTTCCTCTCAGTTCTAGACCTTTAAACATGCTGTCCTCTCTCCCTCTGAAATGTCCCTTTCTCCTTTCTCTGTTCTGAGGTTAACTCATAGACAAACTTTAACAACCCTGTCCCTCTGGGACGCACTGGGCTAGACACCCAACCACTATGCCCCAGAGCACTGTGGGTATTTTGATCTCTAACAGAAACAATGAACTGTCTCTACTAGTCTGTCATGCTCCTGAGCTGTAATTGTGGAAGGGACCAGGTCTATTACCTGTATAAACCTACCACCCAATACCTAGCACCATTCCTGGCACAGAACATGTGCTCAATCAATATTGGGGATGGAGGAGGGATGTTTGAATGGACGGAGGCAGAGGGAAGGACGTGAACAAGGGCACCGAGGTAGGCAAGCCCAAGGCGGGTCTGAGGAAGCCTGAAGAGTCAGTGTGAGTGGAGCGGATCTGTGTGGGTGACCCGCAGGAGGTAAGGTGAGCTGGGGAGGGGCTAAAGTGACCAGGCTTTCCCCACGATGCTGCCTCACCCAGGCTGTTTCCCTCTCCTGGCTGGGCCAAGCAGGAGCCTTTGTCTCCAAGCTGTTTAGATGTGTGTGCATGCTGTGTATGTTGCACTCTTTTATGATGGCTGTTGTTTGTCGGAATTGATTAGCCTTTCTGTGTAGGAGCCATCTGCTGTCTGTCAGGCTCCTGTCTCACCAGCATGTTGATTTCAATAAATTATTATGGCACTTGGAGTTGGCTGGGTAGTTTGATGCTGTGAATCGCATACATCCAAATCAGAACTGGATTGAAAGGCAATTAATGCTGTTCCCTCACTGCCTTCTTTCTTGGCCAACAGCATCTGAAGTGAACCTATTATCTTGGGTGACCCAATGCATTCTGTACCATATCCTTTCTTCTGTCCGCAGGACTGAGAAACTTATCCTGGCCTGACCTCTACAATGCCTCATTTCCCTGGGTATAGGGACTGGTCTGGGGTGAGCCTATAGCTGCAAAGATGGAAAGCTGCAAAGATATTTGGAGCTTTTAGGCGTCATCTTTCCTGGCACATGGAAAGAGCTGAGCAGTTGTAGGCAAATGTGAGAGCCAGAGAGTGTCCTAGACTCTAGCCTGACTGAGCCTTTGCTCCATCCCTACAGCTCTTCCTTCAGCTCTGGGAGCTATGTCAGTTTCTTCCCAGCTACAGGTATCTTCACATTTATTTTTGCTTAAGTTAACATGAGTTGAGTTTCTGAACACAGAGATACCTGAATATACAACATCATTAATCAGGTATATGAGACTCACCCTCAAATCTTCTTCTTTTTTTTTTTTTTTCTGAAGCTGGAAACGGGGAGGCAGTCAGACAGACTCCCGCATGCACCCGACCGGGATCCACCCGGCACGCCCACCAGGGGCGATGCTCTGCCCACCAGGGGCGATGCTCTGCCCACCAGGGGGCGATGCTCTGTTGCAACCAGAGCCATTTTAGCACCTGAGGCAGAGGCCATGGAGCCATCCCTAGCGCCCGGGCCATCTTTGCTCCAATGGAGCCTCTGCTGCGGGAGGGGAAGAGAGAGACAGAGAGGAAGGAGAGGGGGAGGGGTGGAGAAGCAGATGGGCACTTCTCCTGTGTGCCCTGGGCAGGAATCAAACCCGGGACTCCTGCACGCCAGGCTGACGCTCTACCACTGAGCCAACCGGCCAGGACCAAATCTTCTTTTTCTTTCACCCCAAATCTAATCAATCACCAGATCCTCTTATTTTACCTCTAAAATGTCTTTTTGGGCCCTGGCCGGTTGGCTCAGTGGTAGAGCGTCAGCCTGGCATGCAGGAGTCCCGGGTTCGATTCCTGGCCAGGGCACACAGGAGAAGCGCCCATCTGCTTCTCCACCCCTCCCCCTCTCCTTCCTCTCTGTCTCTCTCTTCCCCTCCCGCAGCCAAGGCTCCATTGGAGCAAGGATGGCCCGGGCGCTGGGGATGGCTCCTTGGCCTCTGCCCCAGGCGCTAGAGTGGCTCTGGTCATGGCAGAGCGACGCCCCAGAGGGGCAGAGCATCGCCCCCTGGTGGGCAGAGCATCACCCCTGGTGGACGTGCCGGGTGGATCCCGGTTGGGCGCATGCGGGAGTCTGTCTGACTGTCTCTCCCCATTTCCAGCTTCAGAAAAATACAAAAAAAAAAAAAATCTAAACCTCTAAGCCCAGGATACTAGCCTATCTCCATCTGGTCCACCTACCTCTTCAGTCCCAATCCCTAATGTGCCCTACCTTCTACTCTTCTATGCTTCTAAACCTTGGCACGTGTTCTTCCCCATGGCTAGAAGGCCTCCCCAACCTTGTTCATCTGGTTTCTGGTCTGGCTTTCTATGATTCAACTCATGTTGCACTTTGCAGAATGATCAGAGCCCTGCCCTTGACAAAATGAGCATGACACTTTGGTGTTTGGGCTAATGACACGGAGATGAGATAGCAGGATAGTTAAGAGAATTGGCTCTAAGTCGGAAGACCTCAGTCTGAGTTCCTGCTCTTGCCTGTACATGCTGTGAGGACTTGGACGAGGTACTTAATCCTGAGGCTCACTTTTCTCCATGGCAAATGGGAGAAAGAAATAGAGTAGTGGTAAAGCTTACATGAAAAACTAGGTAAAGTTCTAGGTAGAATAGAGCAGATACTCAATAAATGACTGCTCTGATCATTGTGTTTGTAACTTTATATTATCAGTATATCAGTGTATGAAACCCCCTTTACCCATTCCAATCTAGTCCTCGTGAGCTCTTTGGTGGCAGGGACTAGGTACTGTATCTTATTCTGCGCTGCATCCATGACACCTAGCACTGTCTTTGGCACAAAATGGGCGGGCAATGAACATTTATTTAACAACTCTATTTCTTTTCATCCTCTGTTTTACTGGGGGTGAGGAGCAGGGTCTGAGAGGTACTGTTATGACTCTCTTATTACTAGTGAGACTCTACATGACTCAAAACTGACTAATAATAAGGTCTCCATAGGAAATAATTCAGAGGGGAAAATCAGTAAATCATCAGACTTATAGGTGTTACAAATATTATTTCCTTAAATCCCTTTCCTCATTCTTCTTTGCTAACTAAGCTCTGATTTTGTTCAGTCCCAACCCTCAAGGAAGGTGATTCGAGTCTCCATTTATAAATAAGTTCTAAAAAAATATAAGCCAGTCAAGGCTATGCCACTTCCTAGATGGCTCTTGGCTTGGGAGATGGGCGTATGGCCAGTGTGTGCCAAGGAGGGGGATGTCCTCTGTGGAGCTTTTGGGAAAGGTTTCCTTGATTTTCAGAATAGACACAAAAAGATATAGTCCCTTTTCTTCTATCCCACCTTGTTCTGTCTACCAAAGATGCCTAGGACAGTGATGTGGCCATCTGGTAACCATGAAGGAAGCCCGCTAGGATGGCAAGGCAGAAAAATGGCAAGAACCTAAGTCCTTCATGGCGCTGTCTAGCCATAGGACGAGCCATCCCTGGAGCAGCCCTACCACAGAAGTTCTTGCTTGATGAGATGACAACTTTATCTCACTCAATGAGGTCAGTCAGAGCTTTCTTTGCTTCAGAGTCAAAAACATCCTATCAGAGTCACTTAACTTGACAGCTTTCTCCCAGCATGCCCGGGCTCATTCTTCTCTTAGAGGTCACAGAGTACTCTTACCTTTTTTGTTTCACATATGCTGATCCCTCTTCTTGAAGAGCATAATTCATCTTTTACTCCTTTTCCCCTCGCTAACTTTTACTTACCTTCTGATGCTTGATTCACCCTCCCTAAGTGGTATATCTGAACACAAACATAGTTTCTCTTCAAAGTACTCCATGGTTCTTCTGAGGACAACATAGGTAAGCCCTCCTGTGCCCCGCTTCTCTCCATTAGCACTTTGCATACATTTTAAGTCCCATTTAGTGATAATCACTGATCTTGTTGTTTTCTCGAACTACAAGGAGAGCCCCTCGATGAGAAGGGCTATATCTTATTCTCCGGGATCCTTCAAGCTTAGCACTGTGCCTGGAGTGGGACAGGATAAGCACTCGCTAGATGATGACTGGATGCAGAGGCATGTGGGTGACGCACAATCTTCGCCACGAACAGGCTGACAAACTTGTCAGGGAGACAGGGCTAATATGAACAAACTGTAGCACAAAGAATGGTGTCCTGTCGTGTGAGGCACAGGCTCCCTAACAATGAAAGAAATGCAGCTGAATACAACTTACAGTGTCATTACATGATATTAAATTTTACCAAAATAAATAAAACCCATGAAACCCAGTCGGTGGACTGTGGGGAAACGGCATGCCTGTGTGCTGTCGGTAGCATTGTAAATTGGTTCAATCTGTCTGGAGAGCAATAGGGCAATATGTAACAAAAGCCATAAAACTGCTCATACCCTTTGACATAGTAATTCCATTTTAGGGAATATACCCTGAGGAAATAACCCAAACCAAAAAAAAAAAAAGCAATTTATATGAAGACATTTATAGCAACAGTACTTAGAATAAAGAAAAAAGCCAGTAACAACCTAAGCTTTAATGGGACAGCGCAGCTAAGCAGATTGTGGCATTTTAGGTAGGAGTGAAATGGGCAATGTCCACACAAATTATTATGAGCAAAAATATATACTGATTTAATTTATATAAAACTTAATTTAAAATACATTGCAAAAAATAGTAAAGAAAAACATTTTAAATAGTTTATTGATCATGAGGTGCCTATATTTTCATGGAATTCAGCCCCCCATCTCTGGAATTCGTGTATCTTATCCAGGTGGCTGCAATACGTACATCTGTTCTCTGAGTCCTATCAGTATGATGTTGTCAATATGCTGAATCAACCTGATGTAGGATGAAGAGATGATTAAATATCTCCATGGACCAAATTGTGATATAGAGATGGAGACTTGGAGCAATAAAGTATACTGCAATTCTTTCCAGGTAAAAGCAAACTGTGCTTTCTTATTGGAACAGAATTTTTAAAAGCCAACAGCCATATAAATAGCTACAGATTAAGTGTCAGGCTGGGCGATTTTCTTCAGTATGACAGCCACATCGGGAATAGCTGTGATGGGAGCCCACTTCATCACGTTTATAATAATCTACTGCCATTCCCTAAGAAATATCTGCTTACTGCATTGGACACGTAAGTGATTTAAATGAGATTGTGATAGGAACCACCATCCCTGTACCTTTTGAGGCTTTAATCATTTCCTCCAGGGATAGGCTATTGCTTTTGTTTTACTAATTTAAGTCTTCCATTTGGCACTTTCTAACAAAGAAACCCTTAAGGGAATTAGGGAATGAATGTAATATTTTTTTCTGGTGTGTGTGTGTGTGTGTGTGTGTGTGTGTGTGTGTGTGTATATATATATATATATATATATATATATATATATATATATATATTCCAACTAGGCAGTCAGGAACTGAAAAAATAATATAAAATTAACCTTGATGTCCACTGGACCAATTATGATGTCAAAATCCCATTTACCCCTTACTCTCATAATATATCCCTCTGACCATTAAACCACCGTGATACACTGGATCCCAGAAATTAGCTCAGAGCCACTGAAATAGCTAAGAGATATAAATGTATCCCTCCCCACCAACCCACCATTATCTTAGTAAAAGACTCCAGATCTCTTTGAAGACAGGCAGTAGTAGGATTTGTGGTATATACTTTTATATACTCCCCAAGTATACACTCCATATTCGTATGAAGTCATTGCAGAGGTGCCTGGGCTCACGGTAATCAGGACAGTCTCTACACCTATCACTGCCTTTGGAGTGGCTAATTGAATATGAAGCCTTTTGCGTTGAAATGTAAGGATAGTCTTCTAAGAAGTTTCTTAGGCCATATAATCAAAACAAACAAACCAAAAACAAGTGACAAGTGCTAGACCTAGAAAATAAAGCCCCCTTTGGAGTCACCGAGTATAGAGAACAACAGCTCCTCAACCATTCCTAAACTTGAGTCAGAGACCCAGAGCGTGCTAGCCTGCTGCCTGCTATGGGTCCACACAGTGTTAGACAATTAGCTGCTTACCCAATAGCCACTCTCCACTTTTTCCTTGCTAACAAAACAAAATTCGCTATTGTGAGTAATGTGACCAGCTGAAAGTTCTCACCGTTAGATCGCAGGTCTGTGGCGTCATTTCTGACAAATCAGACAGGTGTGTGTGAACACTGCATTAGGACATGAATACAATGAAGAGGAGGCCAAATGCCACAGAGCTGACATCCAGCAGGCATGTGAGGAGAGTGCAGGGTGTCTGGTATCCAGTCCTAAGCATTACCAGTGCCAAGGAGCCATTGTGTCTCATTCAAGCCACCCCCAGCCCCAGGCTCTGCTCTCCAGTCACCCCTCCCCCAGTGCATTCTATAGTACCTAATATGCCTCTATAAAATCTCTCTTCTGCTTAAGTCAGCCAGCATGGATCCTATTGCAATTAAGAACATTAAATAATACATGCACCACCTTGCCTCTGGAGGTTTTTTAAGTGTCATTCCTTGGTCTCTTCCCCTGGGAATCCTAGCATCCCTAATGAAATCAGGGATCCCATTTCAGCTACAGAACTATCAGCATAAAGATAAGAGCTGCTATGACTCTCTCCAAAGATGTTGGCACACCCCGTTGTGAGATTTCCCAGTGGCTTGGTAAAGGAAGCATCTTCCAGCCGCCTTAGGAAATACAGTTAATGGATGGGTGAGCAGGTTGCATGTGATAAATCCATCTCAACCTTCTTGTCTACCTAATTCTTTTGATTCTTTATATCAAATTCTTCTGGTATCTTATTTTCATTCCTTATGAGCCATTATGGACTCCAGATTTCAGTAAGCCACCTAAAAAATATTCAGATTCAGAATCTTTATATTAGAGATGATTGAGCTAGCATGTTGAATTAAATACCTTTGATAAGTGCTCCCACAGTCCTAAATTTAGCCTGACCCAAAAGTATGTTCCCCCAGGATGGAAAGCCTGTTTAGATGCTGAGTCAACAAAATGAACGATGCTTGTCCCCTTCAGACAGCAACACTGAGTCTCAAAGTATTCTCCAAGAAGCTCTAGAGGTTCTCAGAGCCTATCCAGGAGAAAGAATGCAAGGCTGTCTGGACACCACACTCTACTTCAATCAGAGAAGCTTCAAATTCTACTTGCAGGCTTACAGGTAAGCTTTTGTGTGAGGAAGGGATCTAAAGCCTACAAGACATCTGAGAAGTCCACCTCGAAGACTCCATGGTTTTTCTAACTAACACAATCTGGTTTAATTTCCCGCATTGGAATTCTAAGGAAAAACTCCATAAATGGTTTTGTGTTTTATGGTTGTTTTCCCCCAAATCTACTGGACCCATCAGGAAGTTACATCTTTGCCTTCCAAGAAGGTATACCATCACATATACTTCTCTTAGTAGAAGGCACAAGCTAGCAAGCTCCAATCGTTGGCAAATAGGATGGGACCGTGGAGTATGCTGTATCAGGACTTATACAGCATACTCCATGGTCTCTGGGTACTGGGAATGAGGCTTCTTTAAAAAAAATTAATCTGTGGAGAGTCAGTAGTATCAAAGAACGTATACCATATGCTCAATCCTGTGCTAGACCCAATGGAAAATTCAAGAGAAGAGAAGACATTGTCTCTCCAATCACTCATTCCTTTATTTACTGAGTGCCTATTGTGGACAGGCACTATGCTGGTGCACAAACCCCATCCCTCAAAGCACTTACCATCTAAAATACAAGAGTCTACTAGAAACAAAGGTCTTCCCCATGGAACAATTAGAGAACACCAAAAGAGCATAATAATGTGGGTATCTACAGATTATAAATGCCCCTCATATTCAAAGGAAAAGGAAATGAATGAAGGCTGAAATTTTTAAGATGAATGGGATTCGTATTGCAAAAAGAAAAGAATATGGGTTTTCCAAGCAAGAATGAAATGAACTGTACTGTGCACGTGTGTAAGTGCCCTTCCTCTACAGGTGTGTACTTTTCTTGTCTTCCTTAGCATAGCCTGGTCAGCCCAGTTGGCTCAAGTGCTGATTTCCTTCCAGCTCCGTACATCTGGGATTCTATAATCCTCAGAGAACCACCATCACACCTGCAAGCCAGTTAGTTTCATTTGAAGAAAGGACGCGTTGGCCCCTGGGCTCATGACTGTGTTGTATTCAGTCTCTGAATATGTGCAGGTCCTCATACAAGAAGGAGTTGAGAGAGTACAGATGTCCCAGCACAAACCCCAACTCAACCCTTTGAGCTCTTTGGATCTGTAGTATCTTTTCCAACCATAGACTCCATTAGCACCTGGCACCTGGTAGCTACTAAATATTTTTAAATGATGAGGGTATAGAGGACAGAAATCACATGGGCGCTGCAAGCGCAAAGTGAATTTGGGGCCAGAGCCAGGCTGAAAACATCACGTGTCCATAAACACTTGTAAAGCGGGCAGCGGTGTTGAAGAGCACAGCTCTAGTTCAGACTGCCACCACTTCCCAGTTGTGTGACCTTGAGCTTTGGTTTCTCCAAATACAAAGTAAGGATGGTGATAGTTGTGGTGAGTGAAGGTTAAATGACAAAGTATTTAACACAGTGCCTAACAAAGAGTAATGCAAATCACGTGTAATTCAGGGGGAAAGTCAGGCTTGTTCAGCCTTTGCCTCAGCTAACAAAGCCCACCTAACGGGGCCACTCTGCAGGAACCAGATGGGCCCAGGAACCTGCAGGAACACGGTCCTCCTTTAGGTCATCCTCTTCGTGCAACAGGCTTTCTTTCACTTCCTGACTCCTCCCTTCTATGCCTCTGGGCACCTGTTTTGTGCCTGCTTCCTAAAAGGTCCTGGACACCCTAAGACAGTAGTCCCCAACCCCCAGGCCACGGACCGGTACCGGTCCATGGGCCATTTGGTACCGGTCTGCAGAGAAAGAATAAATAACTTACATTATTTCCATTTTATTTATATTTAAGTCTGAATGATGTTTTATTTTTAAAAAATGACCAGATTCCCTCTGTTACATCCGTCTAAGACTCACTCTTGACGCTTGTCTCGGTCACGTGATACATTTATCTGTCCCACCCTAAAGGCCGGTCCATGAAAATATTTTCTGACATTAAACCAGTCCATGGCCCAAAAAAGGTTGGGGACCACTGCCCTAAGACATTCAATAGAAAATCGCAAAGCTGAAAGATTCCATAGAGGTTATCTAGCACATACTTCATGATGTTAGGCTTGTAATACTGGTATCAGATAAAGGCTTAGCAGGTGATTTTTTTTCCTCCAGGTGTCTGAGTTTCTGTTTGTTTGTTTGTTTGTTTTTTGTATTTTTCCGAAGCTGGAAACGGGGAGAGACAGTCAGACAGACTCCCGCATGCGCCCGACCGGGATCCGCCCGGCACGCCCACCAGGGGGCGACGCTCCGTCCACCAGGGGGCAATGCTCTGCCCCTCCGGGGCGTCACTCTATTGCAACCAGAGCCACTCTAGCGCCTGGGGCAGAGGCCAAGGAGCCATCCCCAGCGCCCGGGCCATCCTTGCTCCAATGGAGCCTTGGCTGCGGGAGGGGAAGAGAGAGACAGAGAGGAAGGAGAGGGGGAGGGGTGGAGAAGCAGACGGGCGCCTCTCCTGTGTGCCCCGGCCGGGAATCGAACCCGGGACCTCTGCACGCCAGGCCGACGCTCTACCACTGAGCCAACCGGCCAGGGCCAGGTGTCTGAGTTTTAAGGTCTCAGTGGACTGAATCTCTGCTAGAGAAATCTCAGACCCGCGACAGAGACAAGAACCACCTAGCGTGCAGGCAACCTGTGCCACGTGCTAAACACCTCGCAGGTGTTAGCTCATTTAATCCTCCCATGAACTCAAAGGCAGGCACTTTCATTCATCCCCCTCTGCCCATTTTCCATGAGGAAACCGAAGCTCTGACAGGATAAATAAGTTGTGCAAGGTCACACAAGCCAGTGAGTAAGGAGAGATGATCTGAACCCGAGTTGCTGACTCTGGGCTTTTGGGGCTTGATTTGTTTAGACTTAATGATAATGAATGGCTTACAGATTCTTGTGTGGTTCTGCCAGGCAGGAAGTGTCCATGGGGGCTCCAGTGGGTGTCACAGAGTCCGGACCTGGCAGAAAACCCTTCCTGAGAAGAGCCCGGCCCCCTGAACTCTGTGTTGAGTGGAGAGAAGAGTATCAATCTCTCAGGCGGCGATGTGATTTCTCAATAAATAGCAGTAATCTTTATCAAAATGTGAAAAATAATGAGATAAAGGAGTTCTTTTGTTGTGCAATTCTGAGCAAATGAACACGCTGCTAACTCATGGCCTCTGTGCGCTGCTGATAGCATTTGGGACCTGTTGAGACAAGTACTGCTCTCCACCTGGACTGTGGAGAGGACCAAGTCCAGACCACTTTGTGGCCAGGCTTACCTTGATGGGCACTGGTGTAGGCTGTCCATCTGCCCCTAACGCTGTGTTCCCTTCCCTCTGTCTGGGGCGTGACCCTCCGGCAGGCATGGCGTCTCCTCCTTCTCTTACCCCAACGTGAATGTGCAACAAGGGAGCCTCTGGGGTCCTGTCAGATCCCTGCACTCAGGCACAACCTGTGCCACAGAGCCCTGGGCCTCCGAGTTGCCCTGATCCTGAAAGGAAGTGGACAGGAGTCTGGAAGGGTAGGGCTGGGCAGATGGCAAAGGACAGGGGGCAGAGGGCAGGGACGGGATCGTTTCCTTCTTTCCCTTTAGCTGGAGGCAGAATGAAGTGGGGTAAAGCAGAACCACCAGCAAATAGAAGAGAACAATAGATGGATAGTACTGTTCACATGTAGGATTGACATTCTACAGCACTCTTTTCCTTCAATGTACCCACATCCATCATTCCATTTATGGGCAGACCTACCGAGAATATTATTCCCACTTGACAGGTGAGAAAAGTGGGACCAAGTGTAAGACCATGGGCTGAGCTGAAGCCCGAACCAAAACCTTCTGAGTCCTTACCTAATACCCTTCTCCTGACTCCCTGATTCTGCCTCGAGCCACCTACCGGAGAGGAGCCCACACTTCCAGTCTCAGCACGAGACTGCACTGGGTCTGACCCTGGCAAAGATGCCGCCTCACTTGGTTTCTAGGAACAACTCCACCACAAGGAGAGCAGCTCAGCCCTTTTATCTGGGGACTCGGTTCAGTCCTGGGAAGAACCTGGAGCCAGCTGTCTCCTATGAGGAATGGCCTAAAAGGGACCCGAATGTAGCTCTGAAAAATCACTGCCTGGTGAGCTGAGTGGTCCCCTGACTCCACTTCCAAGAGGGTCTGTGCAGCCTGGCCTTGAGCAGACTGGGTAAATGAAGACTTCATCGGTTCTGTGTCAAAACCCAGTCAGGGACAACATCCACCTTCTAATATCACGGGGGAGCAGGAAATGGGTTTTAATCATCCCTAGGGAGTCCCACCCATAAAAGTTGTCTGAGCCTTTAGCTAAATCCTCTTCACTGTGGATATAATGCCACAACATGACACTGGCCCAGGAGAAGCGTTTCCCTGCAAACGCACCAACCCTGCCCCATCCGCCTTCAGTCTGCGGGGACTTGAGCTCTGCCTTGAAGTGGGCTCCGCTGTATTCCAGGCTTCTGTGGGGGTGCGGGGCCACGCAAAGCTCCATTTGACGTTCTTAAATATTCATAAGGAGCTTTGCAACATTAATATCTTAGATGGCTTACAAGAACACTTAAACACTGGGTCTTCACTCCCCTCCCTTCTCCCCAAAAGTCCCAGCCTGTTCTAATTTGTGTAATGCATTGGGCCATTTTAATAATTGTCCAGGGATTTATCTGCTTGTTCTGCCATCCCCGTCACACAGAGTGTAATTACTACCCCGGCTTTACTTAAACGCTAATCCTGCTTGTTTCACCGACAGGGAAGCCACGACTGGACAGTAGGAATAGGCGAGCATTAGTGATGGGCCTCAGCCATTTCCCTCAACCTCCCCGCTTCTCCTCTGGCTGTGCTGCTGCTGACCAGGGAAGGAGCAGCCGTCACAGTGTCTGGAGGATACTTTTAATTAAAGAGTGTGCTTTAGCGAAAGGAGCTGATTTAAGAATGGGAGACCAGGGCCATCAATGAGCACCCAAACAATAAATTTTGGGCACATACTGTTCAGAGAAGAGAGGCTTAGAGACGTGTCCTGTCCTAAGGTGGAGTGAAACTCTGCTGTCATCATTTTACATAAAAACAGAACAGAAGCTGCACGTCATAACAGGAGAAAGCGGGAGCTCTGGGTATCTCAGACCACACTGAAATTTTCTGATGCAGTTCAAACTCCTGGGACCCGGGAGCTGGTGAAATTAAATGGCTCTAACACTGTACATTTCTAAAGAGATGCAGACACAGTGGGCTACCTAGGGGCATGCATGGCATTATTTTGCATTGGGTCAAGCAATCTCCCATCACTGATATTGCCTGATCGCCTCTTGCCTCCAGATCTAAGCTCAGGGCAAGAAAGAAGAGAGGAGAGGAGTTTGTAATAGCAGACATGTAAAATCCAAGTCACTGCTCAGAAATCTGAGCACCAGCATGCAGGGCCCACCCATGAAGCTTTGAAAACTCCAACTCTGAATAACTGCAGTAGGGAGATAAGCCAAACACATATTCTTATACCCTTTAGAAGTGAGCAAATAAACGCATGTAAATTAATACCAAGCTGATTAAGAATAGCTCTGTTCCATGAAGAAGCCCCTTGTCAGCAGCTACCATTCTTTCTAGGAAACACTTCTATAGTACTAATTCAAATTCAAATGTCTGGACCTGGCAAAGTTGTGTCCTGGCCTTATCTTTCTGGTCCCTCTCTACTCCCACCCTTTCCCTAATACGTGCCTCTCAGAGGCCTTTCCCTGGCTAGCAGGGAAAGGCAGTCATGCCAACCCCATTCGAAATCCTGGGAAAATGAAGTCTTCTAGGTCCCTGGGGTTCTTTCCACAAAATACAGTCAGAAGAGGCTTCCTGGCACAGGTGAGATTTGAATTGAACTAGGCTGGGCTAGTAAGGAGCATTCCAAAACTGAGGGGACAGACTGGGACAATGGTAGGGGAAAAGAGGGTAAGTCATGCTCTGGGATAATTACAGGGATACCTTGGCTTATTGTGCTTCATTTTATTGCATTTTGTAGATACTGAGTTTCCATCAACATGGAAGAGACTTAACCCTCCACCAACAAAAAGATTATGGCTCGCTAAAGTTTCAGATGATGGTTAGCATTTTTTAACAACAGAGTATTTTTATTAAGGTGCCTACATTGTTTTTAGATGTAATGCTATTGCACAATTAATAAACAAAAGGATAGTATAAATGTAACTTTTATATGCACTGGGAAACCAAAAAATCCATGTAACTCATTTAATTGGAATATTCACTTTATTGCAGTGGCCTGGAACCAAGCCTGCAGTATCTCCAAGGTCTGTCTGTAATTGCTTGCCTGCTGGGAAGACATTTACAAGGAAGTTGTAGGATATTAGTCTGGAAGGAAAGACTGAGGCCAGAGCCTCACACTTAGATGATGGGGTAGCTGGCTTTAGAAACCAAAACTCCAAAGTCACTTGGTAATTTTTGTCCAAAAGAGATGAAGTAGTAAAAAAAAACAAAAAACTAGTCTATCTGGCTTTGCTTTCACCACCTGTCTCTGTCTTCTTTCTAGGAGACATAATTTGAACAGCACAGAATAGTCACTATGCCGTCTTAAATGGTTAAACTCCCCACACCCATGCATAAGATGCTCTCTGTACCCGAAGCATTCATTATCATGCATTACTTTTACTCATTCATATTCTCCCCTTTAAGCTCCTACGGGCACAGTAAGACATTTCTATTTAGAGCAAAACCCAAATATCTCTTCTTCCACCACACCCCAACCCCATAGAATGACCCCTCCATGGGTGTATCAGCTCCCGCCTCATTGGGCTTATTCACATAATGAAAAATGGCTCTTTTAGACTAGAACTTAGAATGGGTGGGTCAGATCTTACTCAAAGAGTCTAGTAAGGGCCACATGGCCTTAAACAGTGACAAGTCCTAACTCTACCATTACCTGTGTGATCATAGACAAATGACTTCTCAGCCTGAGCCTCAGTTTCCCCGTCTACATAATGACAACCTCAGAGGCGTGTTTGTGATCTAAGTCCTCATGTATCTGTGTCTGAAGCAAAAGCACTTTGCTGGAACATGGTGTCACCTGGTAGACAAGTTCCCCACACAGATTACAAAGACGGCTTTATAACCAAGGCTCCACTACCGTTGAATTAACAACAGGATACATCGCCACTTAATTCATGTAAGAGTCTGAAATAGAAGGGAAAGCCAACCTCTCCCACAACTGGTTCCCACAGGCTCCTTGACATCCAAGCACCAGGATCATGGACTTCCATGTCAGAACATGATTTACAGCGCTCAGAACAGTTACATAAATTTCCGTAAGCGTTCACAAATGCCATAAACATCAAATTCCATGGGCACGAGAGAGGGGAGAGAGGAAGGGGAAGTTGGGGATCGTGGGCAATGAGGCAGCTCCCTCAACTTTAGGGCATTAAAGCTAAATTTGAGTAATCAGGAGCACCTGAGTGCTAATTACATGCCTGATTAACTCAGCAATGTGCACACATTGCTTCCTCCACTTCACAAGATTAATGAGGGAAGAAGGTAGTTACAAACCTGTTTGTGGGGTTGTTCTTTACACCTCCTGTAACGATGGCCATAAACGAGCCAAGCCACTGGTGTGTGTCATCCCCACCACTTTGTAGGGCGCATAGTCTTCATTTAGCTCGAAGCACCTCTCCCCAGCATGTGTAGCGTCAACAGAGGGGTGGCGAGCACAGGAGGGAGATGGGGAGGGGGCAAAGCTGCCGTTCTCAGTGGAAACTTTACAATAAATCCCTCTGTGGTGCCCTGACATCACATCCTCAATAGCAGCTGCTTCCAGAGGGCCATCCTGGGTGTTGGTTTCCAGCGTTTTCAGGATTATTAAAAGCTTTCTTGTCTCTCCCACACTTCTTTCTAGAGCAGGGGTCTCAAACTCAACTCAGCATGTGGGCCGCAGAGCAAGATCACAGCCATTCCGCGGGCCTCACTAGGTCTACAAAAGGCAATTGTTACGCAACACTTTTCTCACTGCAGTTGAAAACAAAAAAAAAATCAGTACAACAAGCACAATCGTACATGCAGTTTACTCAGTGTCACAAAATGACCAGAAACTGTAGTTCGCATCACAACTGCTTTTAACTAAGCTAATATCTAGTTAGGATGCTAGAGAAATGAAAAATACAAGTAGGCCCCTAGGCTTACTTAATTTTATCCAAAATATTTTGAACTTCGTGGATTAGTCTGCGGGCCGCACAAAATTGTTCGGCGGGCCGCGAGTTTGAGACCCCTGTTCTAGAGGCTGCCTGGGTCTGTCTTGCAGGGATTAGACTCGGTGTGCATCCCAGGGTCACAGCTGCCCCTGAGGATGGGGGCCTGAAGCCCCGAGGCCTCAAGAGGACAGAGGAGTGCAGGAAGAAGCCTTGCCAAGTGGAGCAAGGGGGAAATCTGGAGTCTCCTGAGCTTCTAGACACCATAACACCACCATCCTTGCTGCCATCATTAGCACAGAACAGAAGGGACAGGCCTCTTCTGCTTCACACACCGTGGGCTGCTTGCCGCTCTGTGCTCTTTTCCCAACAGACTTGTCTGGGTGTTTATAGCCTCACTCCATCCTTTGGAATGTGCTGTAGAGCAGTGGCCCCAACCTTTTTTGGGCCACGGACCGGTTTAATGTCAGAAAATATTTTCACGGACCGGCCTTTAGGGTGGGACGGATAAATGTATCATGTGACCAAGACAAGCATCAAGAGTGAGTCTTAGACGGATATAACAGAGGGAATCTCGTCATTTCTAAAAAATAAAACATCGTTCAGACTTAAATATAAATAAAACGGAAATAATGTAAGTTATTTATTCTTTCTCTGTGGACCGGTACTGGTCCATGACCCAGGGGTTGGGGACCACTGCTGTAGAGGGATGGAGAGCATATCGTGTCATTTAGCTGGGGCCTGGCCCTCTGGAAGCATCTGGACTCCTGCCCTCATGCCCCCTCAAGAATGACCTCAATTCTGGCTTCTGTGGGTGTGATCTGTTCACCCCAGGCCTGGCCGGGCATCTGCGGAATAGAATGAAACCCAGCCTCAGGCTGCCCTGCCTGTGTTTGGTTCCATATTCACTAAGCACCAACCATGGGATGCCATTCACTAAGCGTGCCAGAGATGCAGAGGCAAAAAGACTCGTTCTTGCTTTCAGAGAACTTCCAGTAAAGCAGGGAGGGAAACACACTGATCACGGCACCCACTGATCGTGTGCATGCACGTACAGGGCCTGATGGGGTGCAAATAGAGGGGTGCTCAGGAGCACTCCATGAGCAGAGAGGAGATCTGAGGGAAGACAGACAGACAGGGCAGGGGGAGGGCAGCAGGAAGGACCAGGCAGCAGCATGTACAAATGGAGATTTGAAAGCGACCAAGACAGCCTGGGAGTGACTTTCTTTTTCAACCTGCCCTCCCCTCCTTCCATCTCCTTCTCCTTTCTCTCTTCCACTTCCCTTCTTCTCCCTCCCACTTTCTTCATTGGTTCCCAGAGAGTGTTGCCAGAGGCTCGTGGCCACTGCATACCCTCGGGGGACCCTGACATGGCATAGAAGACAGCTAGTCTCTGGCTCCCCCATTTCCTCAGCTGTCATTTCTCCCTCCCATCTTATCACCAGATTGACCTACTCTGGACATGTAAACCAGTGACTTACAGGACAGACTGACATCTTAAAAGAAAGAAAATGTGATGATTAATAAAGTCAATGTGGCCCTAATGGGAGAATTGCAGGCATCAAGAACCGGCTGCCTGAGCTGTCTGGGAGGGAGGGAGCACCTTCCTCACTGCCCTGCAGATCACAGCAGGGAGGCTGGACCAACCCAGGTGTAGTGAGTCCCGCAGACAGTTTTAGGAAATCTCATTACATCAGAAGATCTCAAGGCCTTTTAAGAACAACGGGATGAAATTGGAAGCTCTGGGGTATAGGGTCTCTTGCCTTGAGTCCACCTGCCCTTTGGATGTGAGCTGGAAATGACAGAGGCAGACTGGGATTCCTGAGCCTGTTCAAAGACAGAAGCCAGGTTGGTTCCCTCTGCCCTCCCGGGCTCCGAAGGGGCCTGGAAGCCATGTATGTAGGGCCAGCCTTCGCTGCCCGCCATGCCTTTGCTTCACACTGTCAATGGGCCAGGGTATCATTCCACCGTCTCCACCCTCCCTCTCCCCAAATCTTGGTCCCTCTCAGTTTTATAAAGGGACCAAAGGATACCCCTGGAAAAAGTCCTCCACCTCCGGCTGTAAAACCACTCAGTGATTTGAGGGATCCCCACTTGTCGACAAGCTGTGGCCTGAGCCCCGGAACAGACCAGCAGTGAGGTCACATCTCCCCCGCCCACACCCTCCCGCGAGCCAGCCAGCCCCGGGCAGGCCCCGCCCACCTCTGCTGCTCAGACCTGCAGAGCCGCCCCCGCAAACCGCATTCACGAGGTTCCACCGCATCTGCCCATTGACAACCAAGGGCTCGGCAACCACGTGGGCTTCGGAAAAAAGGCAAGTCATCCCAGAGGCTGCCTTGATTACATCACAGGTTGTCGCCCGGCCAAGCTTTTACACAGGCCCACAGAGAACTTGGTCGGCAGCCGGCCCTGGCTGCGCTGGGCAGCCTCGCCACCCGGCCATAGATCACGTCTGTGAGCCCGTGGAGTTCATTATCTCTCTAATGCTGCTGCTTTTGTAGATCATTAGAAAGAAACTTGACCTGACCTGTGAACTCTGAAATTGATTGTTGCCTTGAAATGGTCAACAGCCCATTTTCTAATCGATGTGCGGAATAATTTTATACATATTTAAATTATATATTAACTTTAATGCTTGTTAAATTTATCTACCACTTTCCTCCTGTGCTTCTTTTACATTCGCTCGAACTCAGGAGGGTCTATGTACCGTAGGGGGAAAGGGGGAGGGGTTCTAGGCCAAGACCAAGGGAAGGAGCAAAGAGAAGTCCCAGCACTGAGCCAGATGCCCTGGAGGAGAGGGTCTGAAGCTAGGGGGACAGGAGGAATGTCCCCGTGACCCTGGGAATCTATATGTGTGGTGTGGGTGTGTGAAATGTGCATGTATGTGTGTATAGATCTGAGAGTGATGTGTATGTGTGTGAAAGTATATAAATACATGGGAATATGTGTGTGTTTGTGGGGGTGTATGTCTAAGAATACGTGTGAATGCGTGTGTGTTTTCTCTCCTATGCTCTCTCCCCTCACTTATCCACATGCTGTACCTAACCACCAGTTCTGAGAACTAGAAAAAGTTTCCCCCCTTATTCACATTAAGGTACTATCAATGCAGGATTTTGGCTGAGAAGGGCAGACTCAGACCAGTACGTTTATCCTGAAAATGGCTTGAAATTTCTAGTACAGAAAGAGCTCCCCAAAGGGCTAACCTATCTGTAAAGGAGGCCAGAACGGCAATGGTCTCTAAAGCAGAAGTTCTTAACCTAGTGTTCATCAACCTCAAGACCCCTGTGGATCAATGAATCCCTTGAAATTGAAGACTGGGTTTCTGCGCGCATGCACGTGTGTGTCCAGGGAGAGACTTTGTCACACTTACTAGACTTTCAGAAGGTTTATGACTGTGAGAGAAAGAGCCGCTGCACATCAGCTGATGCTGATCCTTTGCGGGGGCAGGATTGCTTTCCCTGGCAGCAGGCACTGACGGGCAGCCCCAGCACCCTGCCCTTGCTTCCAGCCGGGCAAGACTTACTCTGGGTCTCTAACTTTGAGCCCAGGGCACCTGCTCCAGGGCCATTCCTACCCAGAGCAGAGTAACAAACAGCTTCTCAACTGGCTCCGAGCTCAAAGTCCAAATCAGCCTGTCAGTGCAGTCCTTCCCAACCTCAGCCTTCCAGATCTGGGACACTCCCAAGGTTTACACTCTCCTCATGCCCCTGTGGGTGGGGTGCCAACAGAGAGAAGTCAACCTTCTAGAAACAATCTTTAACATAGTCGTACCCTTCATCTCAGTTGTTTTGCTTCTAAGAATCTATCCTAAGGGAATAGTCAAACTGCACACAAAGCTTTGTGCACAGCGATGTTCCTCAGAGTATGGACACCAGAGCAAACCCCTGGGGACAGACTGCTGTCCAGCACCAGGGAAAGAGCTAATGAATGCAGTGACTCCCTGTGGAGCATTACTCTCCAACAACGAAAAAACACATTTGCATTTATGAACCATGTAACTAAAAGAACTACCAATTAATTATTTTAATTGCCCAGCCTCTATCTTTTGAGTAGGTTTAATAGAAGGTTTAAGGACATGGGAAAATACCTATAATTATACAGAAGAACATAATAGGGTACAATTTCAAAATTTTTATTGCATAAAGAAAATGATAGAAGAAAAAAATCCAAAATAGTAATGATGATGTTCTAGCTTTTGTATACATTTCTTTACTTTCTAAATTTCTGTTATTAGCATGCATTAATTTTTTGAAAAGTTAAATATTTTTTAAAAATGTTTCTGCTTTCTAATTCACCCACCACAAAAGTCATTCCTAACTCCAGAGCCTGAACCTACAGACTCCAAATGTCTATGTTTCCCTCCTTCTTGGGAGCAGTAAACAAAACTTCATGCCTCTCCAAGATTGGCAGCCCCCCTTAGTGGTCCTTGAAATAAAATCAAAACAGTACTTACCTCTTCTTTCAAACGTCCACATTCTTCCCCAACTCTCAGAATCCTTCCTCAGGCAATGTTTTATTTCCCCTTCCTCTGTTTATTCACAATAGCCTAATCCCCCATTTACAAATAAATGTCCAACTTAAATGAGAGGCTAGGACCTGGGTTGTTTCTTCCAGGTGAAAACAGGAGGAGGGGGTTGGGCAGGGAAGGAATAAAAAGAAGTGGGTGAGAAAGAAGACCAGCTTTACTAGGGTAGGTTGCTCCCTACTTTCCTGGGAAGATCAAGGTCATCTAATATGTACTGCCTTGACTTTCTTCCTTCTGCCTCAGAGTCTGCATCATTATCATCCATCCTCTCATCCTCCCTCGTGTCTCGAAGGAAGACGTATTCTTTCACTTTGCCAAGGTGCGCCCCTCCACCTGGACTATTGATCCCATCCCTTCCCCTCTCTTCCAGACCGTTGCTAGATCAATCATCCCCAAGCTCTGGAAGATCTGCGATCTCTCTCCCCAGGGGATCCTTCCCCTTCTGCAGAGTCAGACTGCACGGATTTGAGTCCCTGCTCCACTTAGCAGCTGGGCGGGTTCCTATCCTCTCTGTGCCTCCATTTCCATGTCTGAATGTTGGAACAATAACAGCACCAACTCATACAGTTATTAGAATGAAAGGGGGTACATCTATAAAACACTTAGAATAAAGATGTCACGTAGTGAATGTTAGTGGCTTTCCTTATTTTTATGGTCCTAAAGCGTGCTCAGCTGGCTCCTGTTTTGGGAAATGCTTTCTCCATCATCTTAACATCCTGAATCCCTCTTTCCTGTTAGGGGAAAATTTCTCACTGCCTGGAATTTCTGTTCCTCTAAGATCTCAATCCCTTGTCATCTGGGTGCAGTGCCACCTCACCCACTAATAAAACTGCTCTCATTGGCATTGCCAGTGACACTCCTGAACCCCCAGGGCCTTCCTCACCCTCCACTCCACTCAGTCCCATCATGATTCAACACACACACCCCCATCCAAATTTTGATCTTGACTGCCTAACACTGCACAATCTTGGTTCTTTATCTCAAAACACTTCTTTCCAATTTCTTCTTCCTCCCGGTCTGCTTACTCTTTAGGTGGAAGCTCATCACCCAAGGTTCTGAGTCAGGTCCCTTCTCTTCTCACTCAGCTCAGTTTCCCTGAGTGGTCCTCCTGACCCCCACAGCTTCAGCCAATGACCACTCCCACAGAAGAAGGTTTTAAAGCAGTGAAAAAGAGGATGGAGCTGAATTGGTGTTGGGTAGACAGGAGATGCATCTGCCAGAGGGAGAAACGAGGAAAGAGAGCAGACCTGGTGGCGAGAAGCAAGGGGGGCAGGAGGGTGCCCCGTTCTGTGTTGCCTCTTGCAAAGGGCAGCACTCCCTGCCCATGCCCATGTTGCCCTCCGCACACTGTGCCTGTTGTCTCCTCCCACTGGCACATGAAACTCCCTGAGGAAGCCTGTGTTCATCCCTCATTCCTAGCACCTGGCACTAGTAAGTACCCAACAGTGGTGGAACAGGGTGTCTACTGGTCAGATACCCAAGTGAGTAAGTCGTTCCTTCAGCTTGTATGTGATGCAGAGCTGCTTGAAGAAGAAAGACGAGTGAGGGTGAGAGGTGGGACATGGTTCCTGACAGCAAGAGCTGGAATCTGACAGGGCAGTAGAGCATCATGGGAGAACAGTGCTCTGGAGCCAGGCTGCCAGATTCCGATTGCAACTGCATCTCTGACTAGCTGTGTGGCATTGGGCAAATTTCTTAACCTCTCTGGTCCTCCACTTCCTCCTCTACAAAATGAAGATGATAATAGCACTCACCTCAGAGGGTTGTCAGGATTAGATGAATTAATGCAAGTGCTGAGGACCCTGCCCGGTGCACAGCAAGCACTAAATGTGTCGGACCATAATCCATCTCATCATCATCATCAATCATCGTTTTACATACGAGGTCCATCAGGGCGGCTCACATTTCTTTTGTAACTAATCTGAGCTGTGTGAGTTCTCTCTAAGGTTTAACCCTAGGGACTCAACCTCTTACAGAGGCCACAGGTCTATCACTTGATTCCAACCCTCAAGGGAGACATGATTCCCAAACAAGGGCTGTAACCACAGCATGTTTCCAGGATTCTCAGATGACCCAAAATAAAGTTCCAGGTATCAACAACCTGAGGTGAGAGATTCTAAGTCTTCACTCAGCTTCATTCAAGGGGGGTGAGGGGACTGTTTGTTTTTTGCAAATATTAAACTTTCCAATTTTCTTGTAACAGTGGTGGCTTCATCAGAAAGCTGGAATTGGATGCCCTGATTGTTATGAGACAGGCTGCGGCTTAATCTTCTCGATGTTTTTATATTGGAGAATAAAGAGGCATTTGGCACTCATCTAAAATTACAACAGCAGAGAAGGAAAAAGGCCCTCGCAGGTACATGGCTGTGATCCGCATATGTATATGTTTCTGAGTTCATTATGGAATCACAGAATCAAGGCATCTCAGAGCTAGAAGGAGCCTCAGCATCCCTCCCTTCCAACACCTTCCTCTTACTGATGGGGAAACTGAGGCCCAGAGGCAGAACATGAATTACCATCACCCAGCATCACTCAGCTAGTTAGTGACAGGCTACCTATGTTTCTGTGATGAGAGCTGAGAAATAATGTTGCTGGGCAAGAAAAGGGTCCACTTCTTATTTGAACAACAAGATGCCCTCCACCTCCCTCATCTGGACAGGAATGCTCCCCTGGGCTTTACCTGGAGCCCCTCCATGATCCAGCTCTGTCCGTCCTCCCTCTCCCATCTTAGGTTAATCTCTCCCACAGCCCCAGCTCCCCGCCTCTCAGGACTGCCTTCCTCAGCCCACCACACGGCTGCGAAGTCTCCCTTCCCTTCAAAGCTAAGTGGTAGGCAACTCTTTGGAGTTTCTTCTGACCACCACAGCCACATGAGCGCTATGGACACTGAACTCACAGAGCAAGTTCGGTCTGCAGACCCAAGGCTGAGAGGCAGCCCAGGGGAGTCCAAGAGCCTCAGCCTCCATCCTAGCTTTCTGTCATGACCTAAGGAAAATTATTTCCCTCCCCCAGCCTCAGGGTTCACTGCTGCAAACATACTTAGCTTGGCCTGACCAGGCGGTGGCACAGTGGATAGAGTGTTGGCCTGGGATGCTGAGGACCCTGGTTTGAAACCCCAAGGTCGCCAACTTGAAGGCAGGTTCATCTGGCTTGAACGCGGGAATACTGGTTTGAGCGTGGGAAACATGACCCCCTGGTCGCTGGCTTGAGCCCAAAGGTTGCTGGCTTGAAGCCCAAGATCACTGGCTTGAGCAAGGGATCACTAGGTCAGCTGGAGCCCCCCAGTCAAGGCACATATGAGAAAGCAATCAATAAACAACTAAGGTGCCACAACTATGAGTCAATGCTTCTCATCTTTCTCCCTTCCTGTCTGTCCCTGTCTGTTCCTCTTTCTCGCTAAAAAAAAAAAGAGAAGAAGGCCCTGGCCGGTTGGCTCAGTGGTAGAGCGTTGGCCTGGTGTGCGGAAGTCCCGGGTTCGATTCCCGGCCAGAGCACACAGGAGAAGCGCCCATCTGCTTCTCCACCCCTCCCCCTCTCCTTCCTCTCTGTCTCTCTCTTCCCCTCCTGCAGCTGAGGCTCCATTGGAGCAAAGGATGGCCTGGGCGCTGGGGATGGCTCCATGGCCTCTGCCCCAGGCGCTAGAGTGGCTCTGGTCACAACAGAGCGAGGCCCCGGATGGGCAGAGCATCGCCCCCTGGTGGGCGTGCCGGGTGGATCCTGGTCGGGTGCATGCAGGAGTCTGTCTGACTGCCTCCCCGTTTCCAGCTTCAGAAAAATACAAAAAAAAAAAAAAAGAGAGAGAGAAGAAAATACTTTGCTTGTATAGTTAGTTGATATTAATTGAAATTACACATCATAACATAGTAGGTAATCAGAGAACGGATACTTAAATTTAAAGATACATTATTATTTCATCAATATACAGTACACATTTTTGTCTTGTAGTTTGTCCTAATTCTTATTGGTTTTGTCCTTACAACCAGTTTGAAGAGAATACAATTAAACTCCATGAGAGCAGGAATTTTCTTTTATTCTCAAACTAAACCCTAGTGCCTCTCACAATGCCTGGCACACAGTAGACACTCTGTAAACTCTGTTGAATAGATGAACAAACTTTTCTTTCACCCCTTAAAGAATTTAGAGCCACAATAATAATGATAATAATAATAATAATAAGCCTTAAGGCTTATATGTGGATATTGATTGACATTGTTCAAAGCATTTTCACATGTACAAAATTATTTGATACTCCAACAACCCAATGAAAGAGGAAGCTCGAGTATTAGTATTCTGTCTCCATTTCCTACGTGAGGAAACTGAGGTGCCGAAGTCGCCCGGTTTTCAAAGTAACCGACTAGGAAGTGGTGGCTCACAGGCAGACACCATTTCGCAAACCCTGAGTGAGTCCGTACCGAGTCAGCCGCATCCAATAAGGGCTCGTGGAAGGACTGATTAATTTGGATTCTGACTTTGATCAACTTGGTGAGGCATTTGATGATGACTGTACGAAGAGTTCTCGGCTTCTGGAAGAAAGCCAACTCTGAGCGTGGTGGCCGGATAAAGGGACACACAGGCGGGGAAGCGGGGCATTGGGAGTGAAGTGAATTAGAGAAACTCTTCCTTCAGCAAGACAAATTTGTGCGGGGAAACCATGCTTGGCTGGGGAAGCCAATTGGAAAAGAATGATAGAGGGCCGGCTCCTGAGGTTCATCAAAGTCATTTGTTGCAGGTAAGCTCATTTTTCACAGGCCAAGGGGATATTTACCTAGAGTACACCTTTAAGGAATAGCCGACAGATTGAACGGTACAATGCTTTATTATATTTCACACCCTGCTGATTCAATATGATGGAGGCAGAAGGAGGGGGATGGTGCTCGGGTGGGAGAGCAAAGGAGAAAGGCAGAAGAAAGAGATATTAAAATGTCCGGCAAGGGGGTGTCCTCCTTCTCGAGAGCCTGGGGCGAACTTCAGCTGCAGTGGAGGTACCGGAAGACGCAGAGACAGCCATGCCGCTGCGGGTGATGCTGACCCGAGAGGGGGTGTCTGGCATTGGCTGAGCTCACCCCTACCTCCTAACCACTCCCTATGTCCCATGGGGCCTACTCACCCCTCCACTATTTTTAGAAATGTTTCCACACAATTCTTGGAAACCTGGAGACCTACATTCTAGTCCTGGTTCTACCATCATTTTAGCTGGGTAAGCTGAGGCAACACATTTGAGCTCTGGACACCAGTTACTTTATCTATAAAGGACAGAATTCCCTCATGGTCTCTAGGCTCCCTTCCACCAGCCCTTACGTTACATGATGGCAAGTCAGCCCCAGAAATCTGCCTGTATCTGGAAGCAGCTAGCTTCTTCCATGGGCAGCCCTCCCTCCTAGCCGGTCACACCAGCGGGCAATCTAGAAGTCTGTTGCAATTATCATTAGAAAAACCATCCTCAGCCTGGAGGCAGCCTCTGCCCTGGGCTCCAAAGGGAGGAACAGTTACCTCCTTGACAACCAGCATCCTTTAATATCTCTCAATAGTTCCCTCATCCAGAAATTCATCTCAACCCTCTGGGAAACTATATTTTTAGTTCCTTCCACCATCTACAAAGTATCATAACTTGAGTCTTTCTGCAACACAAGGATTGGGTTTCTGCTGTCCGCAAATCTTCAAAGTCTTTGTGGAATCCCACCCATCAGTTTCAGTCCTCTCATTCAAGTGTGACCATGACTTACATACACCGATCTTTGACCCTTGCCCCTTTAGAAACCCTCCACTAAATGCCTTTTCTCTTTACTCAAATGAGCCTGGCCCACAGTCTCAGCGGGAAGGTGTTCCCTTTGCCCTTGTCCCTTCCTCGTTCTGCTGCCCAGGACATACACCTCATGGCTGGAGCTCTGGCAGCCATCTTGTGAGGAGCCACCTTGAGGATTTCAGTCATGAGGTAAGATGGTGAGCCAGAAATCAGAAAGATACTGGGTCCCTGACGACTGGGAGGCGAGCCATCATCCCAGCCTGATACTGCTACCTCTGGACTTCTTTCAAAAGCAAGAGAAATAAACTGCTCCCTTGTTTATGCTACAGTCTCTTGAGCTTTCTGTTGTGCAGAGCTGAGCCCAATTCTTAATGGATACAACAGCCTTGTCTAAGGGTCTCTTCACCACATTCACCACTCTACACCCGTGGGGCTTACTTAGCACATGACAGGGAACACGTGAATAGTTGTGGGAGAAGGCAGGAAGAAGGGAGTAGGGGTTGTTAGTTTCTCTCCCCTGGTTCCTTATCCTCCTACCCTGGACCCTGGCCTTGGGTGGAAGGCTTCGGAGAAAACTAGACGCAGAGCAGGAGTGTCCGCTAGTCTGGGAAGCCGCCACGGCATATTTACAGCATCCTCCCCTGGGAGGGATGTGCTTCCAGAGCTCTGACTGGGATACTGGACGCCATTTTGACACAGACGGTGTACTTTGTCTTTAAAAGGCCAACTGGTATGAAATTGAAGGTGCGATATGGCCAAGACCCCTTTATGATATCCCTCAGCCCCTCCCCTACACTGTGATTTCTCCTTCACCAGTGTTATTTGGGAACTGGAAACTTTTACCTTTGTTTTAGGGCATTGAGGGGACATGCCAGGTAATAATCATGAACTTGAAACTGTGTTACTAGCAATTTGGTAGGCATTTAGCCAGGCCTGGAGACAGTGGGATGTGTGACAAGAAGTTGGATGGCAAAGGGAAGCTCAGAAGCAAAGGACCAGATGGAGAAAAGTTCAAGGAGACCAGACTGCCCGGGGACCACGCTGGCGTGGGGGAAGCGTGGGCAGCACGGGGACGAGAAGCCCGGAGAGTGAGCGTGGGAGCACTGAGCACTTCCTGCCCACCCGGAAATACACTAGGCACTGAAGGGACCCCGCCCCCGCAGGGGCTCACAGTATGCAGGAGATCAAGGGTGTCTGTGCAAATATCTAGAATACAATGTAATTCTAAGTGTCCAAAAAGAAGAATAAATTAAGGCCTATAAAAAAACGAAGAACAGATTTTGCTTGAGGGTGAAGTGAAGGCTTCCCAGAGGATGTGGCCTTGGAGACCTCTGGCAGGCAAGGACATGTGTGTTGTGTGTTAGAGGGAGTTGGGGACCATCGGTCAATGGAAGCAGCAGAGCCATGGCAGGGCCATGGCAGGGATGTGCCAAGAGGGGAAGTTGTCTCTAACTCCAATACTGTGTCGATGACATGGATGAATGATTTTGGACACCAGCCTCCTCAGAGAACAGCCACAGCATAATTGTCTAGGAAATGGTTATTTCCCCACACCCATAAAGACGGGCATGCAGCCCGGTAACCCTGGGTACATTGTATTTCCTGAGAATCAGTCCAGCAGTGGAAATAGCTGTGCTGAAACTCAGATGGCTAATGAGGCCAGCAGGCCAAGTGTTTAGGTATATTCCTAACTGCCCTGAATGCCACACCTGTGGGAGCCAGCCTGCACCTAAATGCTTCTGTGCATTCGAGAAACACGGGCTAGATACTAAATGGTTTAATGACATTGGGACCCCAGCCAGTCCCTGGAAAAGAACCCAGAGATGTTAGAACCACCACAAGCTTTTCTTGAGGCATTGGATGACACTGGGAGCCTGCTATGTGCCTGGGACCTAAAGTGACACAGTCACTAAAAAAAGAGAGAGAGAGACATGTTCACCCCAGTCCTGTCTCTTCAAGCTCACAGCACAGTTAGAAAGGCAGGAAGGCCATGTGGGAGATGGAAAAAGTGCCCTCCGAGATTAACAGAAA
The DNA here is from genome assembly GCF_036850995.1 of Saccopteryx leptura. Lineage (NCBI taxonomy): Eukaryota > Metazoa > Chordata > Mammalia > Chiroptera > Emballonuridae > Saccopteryx > Saccopteryx leptura. The sequence goes on from NC_089513.1 coordinate 22,201,131, forward strand.
GGGAATCAGAGCTAGAGTGGCAGAGAGCAGATGAACAGAGATGTAGGCATGGTCAATCTGGGAGTGCTTCCTGAGGGAAGCAACTTGGGATCCTAAAGTGATAGGAAAACAGAGACTCTGTTATTGGTGGTTTTATCAGTCACCTATTACCATGTTAATGCTACATAACAAACCATCCCAAAACAATATTTATTCACTCTGATCCATATGACTATAGGACACTGATCCAGTTTGGGCTTGGCTGGGCTTGGCTCTTAGCTGCAGGTTGCAATAAAGGACAGCCACCATTGGTTTGCACAAGCAGGTCAGTTGGGGCATGCTCTCATGGCCATAGCTGAATCGCAAGGATGCATGTTAACATCGTATGTGCTAACATCCCCTTGGCCAAAGCAAGTCACATGGCTGAGCTCTTCATCAAAGAGGTGGGGTACACAGTTTGTCTGCATGAAGTCCAAGAAGTCACAGCCAGGCCCTGCTCAGCAAGGCAGGGAAGTGTGCAAGTGTGGAAAAAGAGGGGTGCATGAAAAGCAAGTGAGCTGTTTCTTAAATCTACTACAGAGATGGAGGAAAGGGGAAAGGAGTTCCATGCAGAAGGACTACGTGAGCGGAAGTAGAGAGGTGAGCATGAGTCTGGTCTGGGGAGGACAACCGGGAGGAAACATGCGACCCAAATCCAAATGGCGGGACAGGCAGGTGGAGAGAGTGGAGGCACACCTGTCTCTGGCAACGAGGCTGGGGGCATCAGAGGGTGGCAAGCCAGCTAACAATCTTTTCCCTGGGCCCTTGCTTCCTCTCCTTGAAGAGTTATGAAGGTATAAATTGGAAGCGAAGTTCACTCCTGCAGAAACTTCTTTCTGGAAAAATATTACACCTGACCAAACTCCCATCCTTTCCTGAGGCTTCCCAGGGTGTGCCCAGCGCTGAGCCCCTGGCCTGGTCTGAGCAGGGGATGTGCTCACACGTGGGCAGTGCTGCCGCCAGCACTCAGACGGCACTGCCTACCTGGCCGGATCACTGTGGTGTGTACATCTGACTTGAGGCTAAGCCACCCGAGGCCTGGGACTGTATTCTATCGTGTTTCTCGCAGTCTAAACAGCAGGAGCCCCAGAACCACAGGTGGAATAAATGGATGAATAGTAGACGGTGCTACGAGAGTCAGGCAGCACCGTTTCTGGAATAAAAAATTGGAGAAAGTAGGTCAGCTCGGACCAGCCACAATCAAAACAGTCCTATTAATAGAAAATGCAAACATTATTTAGGGACAGGAGCGTGAAATGGGAAAGGGGAAGGACACTTGAAGGTGGATGGAAAGTCAGTCTTGTGTGAAAACACAAACTTGAGCAGAAATGAAATTCCTGGGGAGGCTGTCTATTCCTAAAGAAATGTGGTCCCAGGTAATGGCCCCAGGCAAAGCTTCCATGACGAATCAGCCTGCCAGCCAGCCACCTCCTGTGGAGCCCAGAGAGGTTCTGGGCTCTGCACCAGCAATGCAGGCGTGGGGAGTGCTGTGCAGGAGGCCCCCAGCAGTCACACTGGCCCCAGGACAGGAGTCCCCTGCCTCCTCGTCCTGGAGAGAATATATTCCCCTTGCCTCCTCCAGAAAGTCTTCCAGGACAGATAACGCCATAACCCCGACTTAATCCCAAATAAAGTGCACAAATTTCCCTTCATTGATACATGACTTCATATATTTTATTGAACTCTTGATCATTGTCTCCGGTGTGTCAGTTTTAGGCACACATTAGTTACAGTAGGAGCCATGACTCTTCTGTCCTGTGGGCCCCTCCTACAGGTTAGAGACAAGGACACTCCCAATTCTTATTAAATTCCCTTCTGACAGAATGAGGGATAAGTATGTGATGATACAGACGAAGACCAAAGAAACAGATCGGAAATCCAGACGTGGTTGTCGTGCAGGAACCTCCAGCCCCTCGTTCAGTCCCATCCCTCCTTGCCAAGATCCTGTGGCACTATCACCAAATTTCAGACATCAGAACAGGGTGGCGGTGGCGCCATCTGACATGAGAGAAAGCCTGCCTGTTCCCAGTGCTCAGGCCCCGCCGGGCTGGTGAAGGGAAGCGTCACAGCATAATACTGACAAGTGAAACAGCCAGTCTGGATAATCCTCTTAAGTCAGAGAAGAAAATAACTAGGGTGATTGATGAGCCCAGGACACCTGAAGCTTGAGGCCAGGACTGAGCCAGGGAGAGCATAGAATGTTTCCAGCTGGCAAGCAGGGGCTTGGAAGGGGCAGGCAAAGCTCTAAGGTCAGAGGTCGCCTGTAAGGGCCCAACCCATCTTCTGACTGGTTCTCTTGCCCCACTTAGGATTCGATATGGTGATCAAACCAGTCCCCTCTGGCCTCACACGCAGCCTGAGGAAGAGGGAGGAGGGGGCCTCAACTAGACATATCATCGTGAAATTTGGTGCCTGCCACTGCCAAATTGGGGTGCATCAGAAAGCATTTTTACAAACGTCCACTAAAAGTTAAAGCCAGAAATCACCTGAGCAATTGTCTTGTCCAACCCCTTATCCAAAAATGAAGAGACTGAAGTACAAAGAGGGAAGAGTCTTGACCAAGGCCCCCAGCACAGTGATGACAGAACCTCGCCAGGAACCTGGATCTCCCGGCTTCCTCGCTCAGCCACTGGCCACTGCTCTCATTTACTGTGTTACTTCTTGGGTCCAAAATCTTGTGCTAGAATGATAATGAACATTCTAGTCAAGAGAGAATGTGAAAGTGTATCGGTTATCTACTGCTGTGTAACAAATGAACCCCCAACTTGGTGGTATAAGACAACTAGCACTTGCTATTTCACAGTTTCTGTGGATCAGGAATCTGGGGCCTGCTTAGCTGGATAGATTTGGCTCAGGGTCTCTTGTGAGGTTGCAGTCAAGGTAGAGATTGAAACCAGGTGAGGGAAAGGAGATAAGGAAGACAATGAGGGTCCGGTGAAAAAGGATGATGAGTCTGGGATTTCAGAATTGAGTGAAGTTGAAGTGAGGAATGGCGAGTTGGCAGGAAGTTGTAAGAGATGAGGCCAGAGACCCATTGCTTCTTCCCAGAAGCCTTCTCCAATCCTGCAGAATTCCCAGCCTGCTCCCTGGCTCCCTGCACATGCCCATTCGGCATCATTATAATTGTCACTTAGCTTCTGTCTTACTCTTACATAAGTTTAACAATATAAAATAGTAATAATAATAATGGTGATGATGATCATGATCTCACAAAAGCTAACAATTACAGAATTCTTACCAAATAAATACCAGGTTCTGTGCTAAACAATCCACATAAGCAGAAGGATAATATTTTTTGAGATAATAACTGGCTTTTGCTGTTCCCACCTGTCCTTTCTGTCCTGGCATCTCCAATCTTGGAAATCAGAGAGATCGGACCTATGACCAAGAGGTCAGTGGTCCACCTCTGGTCTTGGCCCACCTTCTCCAATTCCCTGGTCCTCCTTTCCTTCAAGTTTGCTTCCACCCCTCATGCCTCCTTGGCACCTGCAGATCAGCAGAACAATGGAGAACAAACTGGGCACAGAGGGGAAGCATCAGTCCCAGATGGCACTAGCACAGATGGGCCATGAGACCGCAGGCAAGTCCCTTTCAGCCTCAGTCTTCATATCATAAAAATGGGGATACTGGTGATGAAATTCCCACACAGTTGCTGTGAGGCTTGCATAAAATAAGAGAAGTATTGAATGAAGTACACAAGCTGTCTCAGAAGTTCACCACGTGAGAGCCAGGTACGTTCTAAACGCCTTCTGTGAACTGGCCCATGTGGTCCCCAGCACCCTCATTTCACTGAGGTGGCCACTGGGCCCCGGAGTATGTTCAGTGCCTTGCCTCAGGCCGACAGCATCACTGAGCAGACTGTCAGCCACAGACACTGCCCCTCTCCCCGGAGCTCAGGTCTCCCGTCTCCTCTCGCCCCGAGACCCTGTTCACCTCAGCCAGCAGCCCCCATCTCTCCCAGCAGTTAGATGGCGGTGATATGGCACCATGCACTCTCTGCCCCTGGAGAGGGGCAGCCAGGTGAGCTCAGTGGTATAGGTGATGACCCCTGACTCCTCAACTCCTCCCGCACTGTGCCCCAGATAGGGCAGGGCACTGACCCATCAGGGCGGAAGCTGACCTACCACGGGGTCCCCAAGGCCCCCAGGTGTGCCAGGGGTGAGCCCTTTGGTCGCTGGGTTGTGAGGAGATGGCACAATGAAGAGGTCCCAAGTGGGAGTAGGGCCAGAGCTAGAGGCAGAGGTAGAGATAGGAAGATGTCTTCCATGCCTCATATGCTCTGCAACCTAATCAGAGTTGAAAAAGTAGATATATAATAACTATAATTACCATATTAGATTAGATTTAAGATTACATTTTGTCCTGGTAGAAGCATCTAGGTTCTACTCCCCAACTGTGAGACTGTGCTGAAGTCAGCATCCTCATAAAGGGGGCTCGGCACTCTCCTTTTTAGGGCTCCCTTGCCCCGGGCCATTAGCAGGCGGTAAGCACTCTAAGCAACCACTGACATGTAGGGACAGTTGCTGGTGGGCCAACCATTTTTTTGCTTTTCTGCAGTGTGAAGGTTGAGTTGAGTCATTTTGTACCCAATTACTTTGCAGTAAATTTGCCGGATGGTTCTTGTCCTGCGGTATTGATCCAGCATCTCACCTTGAGCTTGTTTATTGACACATCAAATTCAGACGTCAGGCCTGCTCAATTGACCACTTCCCAATTAGGGCATTTATATGATGTCACCGAGGCTCCTTGTCATGTTCCGATGAGAGCCATTTGTCCCCCGGCCGCCACCACCACCCAATCACTTGCAACCAAGTTGCCATTTTTCTCTGACCTTTTCAGAGACAGATGGCAGTCCATAAAATACATCATTAGCAACGTGTCATTTTATCTTGCTGCTGTTTCTTTACGGAAAGGTGCTTCGTTCAACAAAAGATGCTGCAGCCCAGTTCTCCCCAGAGACAGGCTTACACTGCTTCTTTGCCAGAGTCGTGGACGATGGAGACAGATGCTTCTTTTTTCATCCAGGGGATGCCCCTTGGCCCTATTCAGAAAGGAGGCATTTGGGCAGTGACACAGAGCAGACTACCAGGACAGGGAGAGTTGAGGTGACAGCAAAGTGTCAAAAACACGACCAGATATCAAAAGACAATGTCCTAATGGTGATGGAAGGAGACTTGACTTTGGGTGATAAACACACAATACAGTATACAGATAAAGTATTACAGAATGATACACTCGAAAGCTATATGATTTCATTAACCAATGTCACCCCCATAAATTCAAAAAAAAAATTTTTTAAACAGAATCCTGTGACATTGGGATGCACTCACACCCAGACAGTTATTCAGTCAACTTCTAACTGTCCTCTCTTAATCTGCCTGAGTGTGGTGGGGCGGGGAGGATTGTGAAAGGCAGAATGCTGTGGAATATGTGCTCTCAACACTGAACTTGAGGTCAGGAAATTCTAGCCTTTCACCTAGTAAGGTGGAACTATTACCCCATTTCAGGGTCAAGCTCACAAGTAGAGGGGTGGGGGAGCAGTGAATGCAGGTCTTCTATGTCCTGATATAAGGCCAAGAAAGAGCTAGACTGTAGGTCCCACAGAGGAGGCACCAAGACTGAAATTTTGCTCACCATTGTATTCCTGGGACTATCATGTCTTCCCCAGAGAAGACCCTCCAAAAATGCTTGTTGTATGTTGACTGAGAGAAGTACAACTCAATATGGAATGGTACATATTAAACAGAAATGCTAAATATATATGATTACCACCAGCACTGGTAATTTGCATGGAATTTTGAACATAATTCTCATAATATGGATAAGAAATATGAGGCTCTGAGACTCTCCTGCTAGTAGGAGGCAGAGCCCGGACTGGAGACCAGGTCTCCGGACTCCAGGTCCAGAACGCACTTAGCCGCATTATATCTGGGACCACGTGAGTGTGGTTTAAGACAGAGCCCCCCACTATTTTCAAGGCAGACAGAACATGAGACTGTGATGGATGCTGAGGTAAAGGTGGAAGAGATTCTAAGAGGCCAGAGATCCCTAACCTGAGGACCCTGTCTGCCAGCCCTGGAGGGCTGAGGGGATCAACAGCTCAGCAACCCATAGCACGTTCAGGGGGTTCAGACTGGGCAATCTTGTGCATGAATGGAGACATAGAAATGGGAGGGATTAAGTCCCCCAGTCATTCACTGTGGCCATGCAAGAGTGAGCAGTAGTCAGAGCTGCCTCTGGGGGAGTCCCCTGACCTTCCACTGACTACTCACCGACTCTTAGACTCTTAGTAATCTCTCAAGAAGACACCAAGTCTCAGGATAGAACAGAGTCTAAAGAAGCCACCCACATCATTCTATGTCTTGAAAATGAAGGCCCGTCCTTACTCTTAAAGACCCACAGCAATGTCCTCCATGAATTAATACCTCAGTAAATCACTCAATGCAGAGACCCATTCTTTGTCTTACTCTCATCTACCTTACTGGAATCAGAGTCTGACCCAACTTGGAACAATTTTTGTCCTCACAGGGCTGGAGGATGGATGAGCAGGGTCTTTACTGAGGATAGCAACCAGGAATGGTGGGGAGAGAGAACATTTCAACAAAGAGAGTAGTCGGCCCTTTACTAGAAAGCCCGTTTTTGTATAAGTCACTTCAAATTCAGCACAAATCTATTCTTGTTTCTTTTTGCATGTTTCTCAAAAGAGGAACATGAGACAGGGACAAGGCCTGACCCCTGCCCACAAGGAGCTTACAATCTACTTGAGAAAATGAGGAACACCCAGGAAGCAACGGGGAAAACAATGTGTTGTAGCAAACAAGACACGACATACTGTAAATGATAATGAAGCTGAGCATTACCGGAGATGATGCAGTTAATGCCCACGAGCTGTCAAGACAGTAGAGATGAGTATTGGCTGGACTCTCGGAGGGCTTCATGAAGGTGAGACTTGACAGGTGGTAAGAACTGGACTAGTTCCATTTCATCTTCATGCCTGGGAAAGACCTGCAATATGATGTCCAAAGTCTGCTAAGAATTTGGACAGGTAGTCACACTCTGAGCAGTTTATTTTCTTCAAACTATAGGATGTGACCCATTAGGGATAATAAAATCAATTCAATAAGTTATTACCAGCATGTTTTTAAATGAAAGAGAAAGAAACAGTGGGATGGAATGGAATGGAATAAAATGGAATGGAATGGAATGGAATGGAATAAAATGGAATGGAATGGAATGGAATGGAATGGAATGGAATGGAATAAAATGGAATGGAATGGGAATGGAATGGAATGGAATGGAATGGAATAAAATGGAATGGAATGGAATGGAATGGAATGGAATGGAATAGAATGGAATAAAATGGAATGGAATGGAATGGAATAGAATGGAATGGAATGGAATGGAATAAAATGGAATGGAATGGAATGGAATAAAATGGAATGGAATGGGAATGGAATGGAATGGAATGGAATGGAATGGAATGGAATAAAATGGAATGGAATGGAATGGAATGGAATGGAATGGAATAAAATGGAATGGAATGGAATGGAATAAAATGGAATGGAATGGAATGGAATAAAATGGAATGGAATAAAATGGAATGGAATGGAATGGAATGGAATAAAATGGAATGGAATAGAATGGAATGAAATGGAATGGAATGAGGCCAGATCAAAGTGGATCTGCTGTGCAGTAAGAACCACAGAACAAGGTGGGGGTGGGGGAGTATGTATACTGGGTCCCAATAAAAAATGCTTCTCTCTTTGTGGGTCATAGTCAAAATAATCTTAAAAAAACTATCAAAAAAGATAGTTATTTTTATTTTCTTCTTCTTTTACCAAAAGAGATACCTGTTAGACATTGTGCCTGCCCCGTGCATAACATTAAAGAATTAGTCCATATTCAGCCTTCACATTTATTATCTGCTTGGGGCAGGGAATATGACCTTAAACAGGAGAGCCATGGGCCAGTGCTCAGGGCCCCAGGGTCTATGGGGGAGACATGTAACTGAGCAGGTAAACTAGCCCAGGTGGGAAATGTAGGGAAAGGGGAAATGAGGGCCGCGTGCAGGCTTGGGGAAGTCAGGACAGACTTGTCTAAGCTGTGATCTGAAGGGTGATTTCCCCAGGATTTTCCTGGTTTGGGCACTGAAAGATTCACATTCCAGAAAAAAACCCTCTGTTCCAGGCAATCCAGGATGGTTGATCATCCTAGGGCAGAGGTAGTCAACCTTTTTATACCTACCGCCCACTTTTGTATCTCTGTTAGTAGTAAAATTTTCTAATCACCCACTGGTTCCACAGTAATGGTGATTTATAAAGTAGGGAAGTAACTTTATAAAATTTATAAAGCAGAGTTACAGCAAGTTAAAGCAAATAATAATAATTACTTACCAAGTACTTTATGTTTAATTTTCGCTAAGTTTGGTAGAATAAATCTTTATAAAACAACTTACTATAGTTAAATCTATCTTTTTATTTATACTTTGGTTGCTCCACTACTGCCCACCATGAAAACTGAAATGCTCACTAGTGGGCGGTAGGGACCAGGTTGACCACCACTGTCCGAGAGTGAAGAGAAAGTATGGTATATTCTGGAAACAGAAATCGGTTCAAGCTTAAGGTAAATTTAGTAAGAAAGGTATCTTAGATTTTGTCTAAAGTCTGAAAGTTGATCCTAAGGCATCATATGTGAGTACTGAGTATGCTTATTGCCACCTAAATTCAGTTGTTGTAAGTTTTGGGGGTTTTTTTGTTTTGTTTTTTTTTTTGTATTTTTGTATTTTTCTGAAGCTGGAAACGGGGAGAGACAGTCAGACAGACTCCCACATGCGCCCGACTGGGATCCACCCGGCACGCCCACCAGGGGCCACGCTCTGCCCACCAGGGGGCAATGCTCTGCCCCTCCGGGGCGTCGCTCTTCCACGACCAGAGCCACTCTAGCGCCTGGGGCAGAGGCCAAGGAGCCATCCCCAGCGCCCGGGCCATCTTTGCTCCAATGGAGCCTTGGCTGCGGGAGGGGAAGAGAGAGACAGAGAGGAAGGAGGGGTGGGGGTGGAGAAGCAAATGGGCGCTTCTCCTATGTGCCCTGGCCGGGAATCGAACCTGGGTCCCCCGCACGCCAGGCTCTACCACTGAGCCAACCGGCCAGGTGTTGTAAGTTTTTGAGCTATGCAATTTAATTTTTTTGAAATTAATCTTTATCTCTAACTCTAGAGCAGGTATAAAGCTTAAGCCAAGGGTTTTGGGAAGCAGACAGTTAATTTAAGTGAGAGACTACCAACCAGGACAATGGTGACAAGAGGTTGCATACCCTGCCCCAAGCCAGCAACGTCTACTTCGCCCCAGCTACCTTAGCCCTGAGGGAACGTCCTGATATTTCAAAGGATGACCCAAGTAAAGATTTTTATGTACAGTCTTCTAATGTGAAAATATTGGTAACAACTTTAGGATTTTTTTAAAAATACAGTATCAAACAAAACATTCTGTGACTGTTTATTTTCACCCTAACACTACCATTCATAGCACCTGGTCAGTGGAACTACCACCCCCTTAAGGCGGCATAGCCAAATTGCAGGATATTCTCTTTGAGGGGTAACTGTCTTTTTTGTAAGAGAACCCTAGGGGAAACTGTCATTGGTGAACCCCTTACCATGGAAAAAGGTTGTCTGGGGAACAGAAGTGAGGCCAGAAAAAGCAAGAATGGTTGAGTGGGGAAGCATCAGAAACCAAGCTCTGCCAGTGTCACAGTTCAGGGCAGGACAGGCCCAGGCTCCATGACAAGGAATCAAAGTCAGCCAGCAATTGATCTTGGGCTCTGCCTTGAATATGACATCTCAGCAAGAAAGTGGCTGTCTTGCTGGCTGATTTATAAAACCCCAAAGAAAAATCTTCAGGGCAGAATCCTTGCCACTGTTAGCCAGATGGCCTGCATCCCATCAGCAGCAAGGCCAGGCCCCTGGGCGGGCGGGCATGTTTTGCTCTGCACGGCAGACCTGAGCCTTCCTGATCCATTGCAGCCGAGGCAAAGCTGAACTGCCCTAGGCGCTTGTCCCTTAGTGAGGACTAAATGCTTATACTGGAGCAGGCAGCTCTGCTGGGGATTTCCTGTCCCTCCTGTCAACAGGTTCTCCCAATAGGCTGCCCTGGCTTCCCTTGTCTCCAGAGTTCTCCGTCTTCTCCTGGGCTGTTGCTCTGCCTGCCTGTCTGCCTCCTTTTCCGATTGTCAAGAGACAAGTTCAGTCCCAAGCTCCGATTAGGTAACATAGGCATCCACCCAAATGCTAACATTTCAGGACTGTTTCTCTGCCACCAATTTTCCCCCATGTATTTCCCAAAGTCTCAGTTCCTTAGCAGAAGAGAAAGCCTTTAATTACACTGTGTGAAGTAAGACACACAATGCAAACAGCAAATACATGTGTGCACACACACAGATGTGCATACACACAGTGTATACAAGTGCACATGAACACACACACACATACACACACACACACACACACACACACACACACACACACACACACACACACACATACACGACCAGAGTCAGCAGTCCTGGCCTCCCCTCCCCTTCTACCACTGACTTCTGTATAAAATGGGGGATTCACTTCTCTCTGGCTTCAGTCTCCTTCTCCACAAAGTGGGGGTCGGAATGAGTTACATGACCTCAGTCAATCCTCCATAATTCTTCACAAAGACATGTTAGGATGCAAAGTCATGTTAAGATACAAAGTCATGTTATTTTTTTTTTTTTTTTTTAGTTTAAAAATTTTTTTTTTTTATTAAATTTAATGCAGTGACATTGATAAATCAGGGTACATATGTTGAGAGAAAATATCTCTAGATTATTTTGACATTTGATTGTGCTGTATACCCCTCCCCCAAAGTTAAATTGTCTTCTGTCACCTTCTATCTGGTTTTCTTTGTGCCTCTCCCCTCCCCTAACCCCTCTCTCCTTCTTCACCCCCTCCCTCCTCCCCCAACCTCCCGCCCCTATTGCCATCACATTCTTGTTCATGTCTCTGAGTCTCATTTTTATGTCCCTTCTATGTATGGATTCATCTTAGTTTGTTTTGTGTTTTTTTTTTCTGATTTACTTATTTCACTCCGTATAATGTTGTCAAGGTCCATCCATGTTATTGTAAATGATCCGATGTCATCATTTCTTATGGCTGAGTAGTATTCCATAGTATATATGTACCAAAGCTTTTTAATCCACTCGTCCTCTGACGGACACTTGGGCTGTTTCCAGATCTTTGCTATTGTGAACAATGCTGCCACAAACATGTGGGTGCATTTCTCCTTTTCGAGCCGTTCTATGGTGTCCTTGGGGTATATTCCTAAAAGTGGGATAGCTGGGTCAAAAGGCAGTTCGATTTTCAGATTTTTGAGGAATCTCCATACTGTTTTCCACAGTGGCTGCACCAGTCTGCATTCCCACCAGCAATGCAGGAGGGTTCCCTTTTCTCCATTGCTGCCCTAAGCGGGTGTTTTCTTGATTGGGGATTTCATAAAGTAGAGACAGTATACAGGGCAGTGGGCAACCAAAGGAGTGTGAGAGTTCGTGGAGAAGAAAAGGACCCAGACAGGGACAGGAAGGAGGTTGCGGGCCCTGGAGACCAGCAGCACCAGCTTCCCTGCGGCTCCAGGCTGCCTCTGGCTGCTCGGTGCCCGTGATACTCCTCCCCTCGTGGAATTCCACGCTGATCCTCCCCTTGCCTCCCCTTTCAGCAAACACTTCACGAGGCCCCAGTATGTACAAACCACTGTGCCAGGCGTTGGGCCGGGCTGCCCTGGGTCCAGCTCTTCCCCCTGCTTTAGAATGTCTCCTGTCCCTCCCCTCCATAGAGAGGTTGAGGCTCTAGGAAGCTGTTGTCAGATTCGGGGCAGGAAAGGATTGCCTACCAGGAAGGCAAGATAGCAGACGGTTAATGACAAGGCCTTTGATGCCATACAGTCCTGGGCTTAAGCCCCAACTCTATTTCTTGGGCACATGACATAATCTGTAGGCCTCAGTGTTCTCATCCATAAAATGGAAGTACAGTAATGCTAGTATCTATCCCATAGGATTGTTATGAGAAATAAGTAAAATAATTCAGGCATGCCATGGTGTCAGTGCCAACCTAATAGCTAGTCTCTCCCTCCTTTCTAACAGAATCCCCATTTTATTGGGAGTCCATTAAACCCAGCTAAATAAACTACTTTCCCCAGCTTCCCTGTAGCCAAGGATTGCTGCAGAATACAGTTTTGTCCAATGAGCTCTAAGTGGAAGCCCTATGGGGGGTTCTGGGACATGTTTACTTGACAAATATAGGTCTTGCTCTTTCTTCTACCTTTCTCCTTCCTCCTGCTGAGAATACAGGTGACAGCTGGAGCTACAGCCATGTTGCAGTCATGAGGGACAGGCCACGGAAATCACAGAGACCACAGGCTGGTTAACCATCTGCATCCAGACTTCTTGTTATAACCACTGTTTCATTTCGGTCACCCGTATGTGGGTTTTCCGTTTCAGGTACCTGGGCCTGATTCCCAAGTGGCACAAGTGGTTATCTCAGTGCTATGTACATCATAAGCACTTATCCTTCATTTCCTCTACGTGGAACAGCTCGCTGCTGGCCCATTGCAGGGCGCCCTGTGCAGGGAGAGACACCAGGCAGCACTTTAGCACATAGTAGTTCTCAGACTCTGCCACTCCTTAGATGTGGGGGCTTCAATGAGTCCTTTGGCCTCTCTAGCCTTTAGATGCTCATTTGGGGGTTAGACCAGAAGATGTATGGAGTTCCTTCCAACTCTGACCATCCACAGACCCATGACTATCTCCCAGAATATCCATGTCCACCATCCAGCCACTTACGTTCTACCTTTTGGGGCAGCCCCCAGTCCCTCCTCCAACCCCACCATCCCTCTCCTGCTCCCCCTCCCAGCAAGCTTTCTGAGATCCTGATAGTTTTCCAGAGGAAAGAACTGTTGAAATCGAAGGCATGCTGCCTTAGTTAATTTTGCCACTGGTTTAAATAAGGAAGAATACCAGGAGTAACATAAAGCCTAACTGAATCAATAAGTCACTAAATAATTTTGGTAACACTTCACATTAAGGTAACATGAATACTTTATTAGGAGCTGAGAAGTAAGTTTCCCCTTTTCTTAAATTATGCTTGGCGGTGTGGAGGCATGAATAATTGCTGGGCGACCGCTCTGAAGTGCCTCCTCGCAAGTTGCAGCATCATCTATTAACTGCTTTACCATCATTCCGACAGGTCTCTGTGCAACTTGGAATAATTTCCCAGGCAACTTTGAGGAATCATTTGTTCATCATTATTAAAGTATGTAGAGATGCTGCTTTAACTTCACCCTGTTTTTCTTGCTCTCCCACACAATATTGACCAAAAATAAGAATGCTTAGGGTAGGACTTCTACTTAGCTTCTTTGTGGAATTTTAACCAAAAGAGCTCTGTTGGAGTGTATGGCCTCTGTCAGCCCATGGTATAAACTCCTCCCCTTGTTCTCCCAGAGACTCGAGCTTCAGGGGCCCTCCGCCTGCCTACCTGGCCTGGTGCTAAGTGAGAACACGTAGAACAGGAGAGAAAGAAGACTAATATCTATTAAAGACCCACCCTTCGTTCCAGGTGCCTTAGCAAATACATGTCGAATGTTTAGCATGTACCAGACAGTATTCCAGGGTCTTTTTATGTATCCTCTCACTTAATTTTGTCAATAATAATTTCTAACACATCACACTTTGAAGATGCCAGGCCATTCTCTAAGGGCTTTGTCTATGTTAATTTACTTAATCCTCACAACAGCCCAACAGATAGGTACTATCACTGATTCTCATTTGAAATATGTTGAAACGTAGGCACAGAGAGGTTGAGTGAATTGCCCAAAGTCACACATTTAGGAAATGAGAGTTGAGATTCAGAAACAGGTAGTCTAGTTTCAGAAGCCACACCCTTACCCACCATCTTACCTCTTGAGAATCAAATGAGATAGGCAATATTTTTAACCCATTTTTCAGAAGAGGAAATCACAACAAACAAAAGATAAGTGATTTTTCCTAATTCTCAAAACTAGTGACTAAGAGCACAAGGATTTATAGCCTGGTGGCCTGACTGTGTTCTTCACCAGCACCCATGACGTTTCATACAGAATCTCACCCCAGTTTATAAATTAGATGCCACTCTCCCCATTCCATAGATGAGAAACCTGAGCATGAGAGTTCATGTAATTTGCCAAAAGATTGCATGATTATTAAGTGTCAGAGCTGGGATTCAAACTCAGTTCCACCTGGCTCCTTCAGCCATAGCATGATAGCATGGGAAGAGGAATACCTTCAATTTCAGGAAGCTCAGGTTGAGGCCCACACCCCATTTTCTTTGCCCCTTTCACGCAAGCTTCAGATGCCAGTCCAAGTGTGCAGAGTTCTGCCAGCTTTTGACACCTCTGTGCTGACAGAGGGATGCTATGGGAGGATGGAACAGGAACCAGAACACTTAAACTCAGAGTTTTCTCTATATGACTCCCCTAGTGCAGGTACACCTCCAAGTCCCCAGACCTCAGTCTCTGTCACAGTCACCACTCTCTTCAGCATCTTGGTCAGACACACCGAGCAAGAAGAGAATGAAGAGAGTTTGATGTACAGAGAAAGGCCCTTTCAGCTGGAAAAAAGTAATTAGAAAATCAGATCAGTCATTATTTACAGATGACATGACTCTGTATAAAGAGAACCTTATAGATTCCACCAAAAACCTACTAGAGCTGATAAATAAATTCAGTAAAGAAAATCAGATTACTACTCAGACCAACAGGGGTCTGAAGCCACAGGAGAGAGAACCCCAGAAGACTGGGGCATGTTCTCAGGAATCGTGAAGCCTTCACATGATTTAAAGAAGTCCAACACTGAGGTAGAAAAATGCCCTGAAAGTCTCTTCCTGCTATTTATCTTTATATTTGAAGAACTGGCTTGAATAGGGAGTTTCCCTAGACATATTAAAATTCAGTCTTGAAGAAAGCATGCTTTCAAGAGCAAGAGTATATATAACTGGCGCTCTCCAGACAGGCAGAGTTGACCTTTGAATATAGCACTTATCTGAGAAGTGATTTTTTTGGTTCACCCTGATACACAGGAGAGGAGGGGGAAAAGAAAAAGAAGATCTTAAGAACTTGTCTTCAGAGATGCACTCTTCCTTAGAAGGATGCTGCTAATGCTAACAATAAAACATTCAGTCTAATACAAAACCTAGACCTAGTTGACAGTCCTTAGATTCAAAAACAAGATGGTTTTTTGAGTTATTAAAAAATGAAGAGGCACCAATGAAATGGAAACTCTTGATATGCCCTGGATGTTGAACTAATAGTGAAAGTTCAAGAAGTCAAGGAGGCCATGAATGAGATGTTTAGACACAGAACAACTTTCAGAACTTCTCAAATCATCACATTATCACTGCACTTAAACAGCTGCTTGATCTGATACAGACAGAAGACATTTACCCCAGAGAGTGTGATAGTAAAGTAAGCCTATCTCCTCAACCCATTTCTTTTTTTATTTTTATTTTTCAATTATAGCTGACATTCAATATTATATTAGTTTCAAGTGTACAACATAGTGGTTAGACATTTACATAACTTACAAAATGATCACCCCCAAAAATCTAGTACCCACCTGACTCTATACATGATTATTACAATATTATTGACTATGTACCCCCAGTGGTGTACATAACATTCTCATGACTGTTTTTATAACTGGTGATCTGTACATCTTAACTCCTTCTTCACCTTTTTCACCCACCCTCACCCCTCTTCCCATTGGCAACCATCAAAATGTTCTCTGTATCTATGAGTTTGTTTCTGTTTGATTTGTTCATTTATTTTGTTTCTTAGATTTCATGTGTAAATAAAATAATATGGTATTTGTCTTTCTGTTTAACAAACATGACCTAGATGTACCAAGGCCTCATGCTAAGGAAAAGACTGAAGTAGGAAAATGCACTGAGACAGGTACAAGACATGGTCCTGTCCCCGAGGAGCTCTGGTCTAGTAAGAGAGACAGCTGATTACACTGACAGTAGTCCCCCTACCCTTCTCTGCAGTTTCAGTTATTCATGGTCAACCGTGATCTAAAAATTAAGTGGAAAATTCCAGAAATAAACAATCCATAAGTCTTAAATTGCACAGGGCTCTGAGCAGCATGATGAAATCTCATGCCGTTGAGCTCTGACCCACCTAAGAAGTGAATCACCCCTTTGTCCAGCATAGCTACTCAGTGTAGACTACAGCCGATTCGTCACTTAGCAGTCTTAGCCATCAGGTCATTTGTCAGAGAGACACCACAGTCACATAACTTTTATTACAGTATATTGTATAATTGTTCTACTTTATAAGTCATTGTTGCTAATCTCTTACTGTGCCTGATTTATAAATTAAACTTTATTATTGTAATATATGATAAGAAAAAATATAGTCTACACTACAGTGTTTAGTACTGTCCATGGTTTCAGGCCTCTGCAGAAGGTCTTAGGACATATCCCTATAGATAAGAGAGGACTGCTATAAATAGAAACTAGAATGTTTTATTACAGCTCAGAAATTCACACCCTAATCCCCCCGCAGTAAGTGTTATTCTGGAAGCTAGGGAGATGTTCTGGTCCTAAACTGATGTCAATTGAATGCCATTTGGACAGAGGACACTGGGTGACCCAAATCACACAGTGGTCCCCAACCCGGAGTCCCTGCTTCTTAGGGTCCCGAGCTCAGCCTTCAAGTCCCTGTGACTGAGCAGCATGCAGTACCTGTCACTTTCCCATGGCAGCATCATTTCCTGCACCCACACAAATAAAAGTGGACAGCAAGCCAGTGCTATCTTGTTTGCTGCTATTGGATTTATGACATGTCAAGTTTAAATAGCATGCGCAAGGCTTACAATGGAGGCAACAGAAAAATTCATTTTTCAAGCCCATCAAGGTTCTGAGCACCCCTCCCCACCCCACTGGGGCCAGGAGAACAATTTCATGAAATCCTGATGCTGAAAAAAGGACTCCCTGATTTCCACATCCAATTCTGCTCTGTCTCTATTTCTCTTCCTTTTCCCTCAAGTCTCAAAAAATACCAAAATAGCATAAATGCCATTTACCAGTACCCGGTAGATCCCAATTAACCTTCAAGCAAGTTTGCTTCTGCTGTGTGTAAGCCCTAACCTTATTTCTGGGGCTGAATTATTAATCCCTTACAAACCACCAGCACACCACACTCTGCCATCTCGCCACCTGGCTGACTTGGCCAGCTCTAATTTAGGCCCGTTCCACCCAAATTTTGTGCTTTTCTTTATCTGGATGTGAGAACCTTTTCCCCTGTTTTCCCTCCCCTCTGATAAGCATATTAAACTGCTTAGTTGCCCCTAGCTTTTCCCAATAATAGAGGCAACTTGGACCTGACCCATTAAACGAGAGAGCCCAGAAAGACTTGCTACAGTACCCAGCAAGTCTCGTTTTGATAACTGATTGGTAAAACAAGCATTTGAGTTGCAAAGCAGCCTTGGTCAGGTTTCCATTTTGCAGCAAACCCCCAAATTAAAAATCACCTCCAGGGGTTAATTTTTTTGCAAATAATATGAGCTGGGCTATTTCTGTTTTTGTCAGACGCACTGTCACTCCAGGCTGGTGTCTCATATGTTATTCTGGCTGCATGAGAAAGGCTCGTAATAATAGCAGTGGCAACAGAAATAATGGCAAGAAGGGGAAGGTCAATTTATAGTCATGAAACAAGGTGAAAACCACACTTCTCAATAAAAAGTTGAAGCCCACTTTAGACAATAGACAATTACAAAGTAAGGTCCCTAAAGCCAGTCGGTTTCATACGTGGCAATGCAGGCAGTATTTGGGGTGTCATGTTAGGCTGTGGTCAAACCTGAGTTAGGCTAGAATCACCTAGGAAGCAGGGGATTTGAACTCTTAAAAATTAACTAGGTGATTCAGCAGCCTAATTTTTTTTAAGCTCAAGTCACAGTGAATTGTGAACAGATACTTTATGTCTCTGTCCCTGAACATTACCTCACTCTGGAGTATTGTACCTTTCTCCACCCTTGCCAAATAGATCATGCCTCATAATCCTTAAAGGCTCAGCTCAAATGTCTCCTCTTCCATGAAGCCGTTCTGATTTTGGGCCAGATTTTATCCTACTCTAGTCCCCTATTGTATAAAATAACAGAGTCATACAATTGCTGTTTGACTTTAGTCTCTCCCACTATATTCCTTAAGTATAGAGAACCCATGCTATTCCTCTGTTAACCTCCAGCATCAGAGAGCCTAGCACATAGTAGGTGCTTAGGAAATGTTTATTGAATGAATGGATATGTCAAAATATAGAAACCTATACAAGAGGAAACAAAGAGCTAAATGTAAAAGGACTGGTTATTCTGGAATCAATCTGTTGAATTCAGTGATTTATTTAATTGGCATGGTCTTCCTAAGTGTTTACCGGATACTCAGATTTGTGTTAAATACATTAAAGTGATAGGAGGAAAGGACATAATCCCAACTTTCAAGAGACTTATCATCAGATGTGTACGTTTCTGTATGGGAATGGTAGGAACTAGCCCCAAGCAAGTAAGTGTGGAGCAGGAGGATGCTTGTGCTGGCATGCCAGGCTGGGAGTTAAGAGAATGTATTCCCTATCACAGTCCCACCGCTGAATCATTATGTGTCCTTGGAGGAGTCCCTTCACCTCTCTGGGCCTCATTTTTGTCATATGTAACATCAAAGAGTTGAAATGATACTAGGACAATTGCTACCTACATGGAAGAAAATAAAATATCTGTCTCATAACATAAAGAAAAGTAACTTCCATGTGGATGATTGACCACATAAAATAGCAAAACTCTAAAACTTAAAAAAAAAAAAAAAAAATCCGTCGAACTATAACTGTACGGCATCTGTTTAGACAAGTTTTCTTAACAAAGTGTGAAGAACAAAAGTTGTCATGGAAATACCTGACAAATGAGCCAACCTTAAAACAAACCCACGCCCTAATCGGAGTGAAAAATGAGGCCACAGGCTGAAAGGATGTGTCCACAACTGTCGTGATGAAAAATGTAAGAGGAGTCAGAATAGCTAAAGAACTCTCACAAATCTGTTAGAAAAGCAGAGACGAACCAGTGGGAAGTAGATGAAACCCAATTCATGAAAGAAGAGAATGACTGATAAACTTGTGAGATGTTCAATCTCACTAAATATCAGAGAAATGTCAATTAAAAATGTCAGTGAGATACTAATTCATACTCATCAGATTGGAAAAAATTGAAAATTCTGATAATACCTAGTTTGGTCAAAGATGTGTCACCATGAAGACACACACATGCTGTGGGTAGGGACGTAAATCGGTATAGTTATTCTAGAAGATAATTTGGCAATAACTAGTAAAATTGAACCTGTTTATATCCTATGACTCAGGGATTCCCTGTGGCTACATGCAAAAAAACAGAGACAAGCATGTTCCTTGTAGTATTATTTGTTATGATCAAACATTGGAAACAACTTAAATGACCATGATCAGTAGATTGGAAAAACACGGTACAGTAATATAGCATAGTATACCATATAACACTATAGTATACACTAGTATAGAACAGCACTACTCTAGTATAGGGTAGCAGTATAATCATCCAAGAGAACTCTATACAGCAGCGAAAACTAGTTACTAGGTCTACATGTGACAACATGGCCAAACCTCAAAATTATGATGCTGAGAAAAACAGGTGTTTGCAGAATTATACATGCTGAAAGATGGCATTGATGTAAAGTTTAACACAAAGCGATGCTGCATTATTATGGATGGAGAATGTAGCAAAGTATTAAAACTGGACAGGAAGAGGCTCTCCGAGTGCCGGGAAGAGTTACCTCTGGGAGAGAAAGAGATGGGGGTGGGGAGGGCCTTTAGAACAAAGGTGACTTGTGCTTATAGGAATTTTTAATTTTCTAAAAAGAATAGTAAATAAAACCCTTGTGACACAATATGAGTGTTCACTATATTATTCCCTGTACTCTCATTATTTCATATGGAATAGTTCATTATTTTAAAAAGTGGAAAGAATACAGACCAAAATGTTCTATATACTTTTCTCTGGGGCAAACAGGATTATGAGTAGTTTTTTTCTTTGTTTGTTTTTTTGCTTGCTGTGTTTTCTAAGTTTCCTCTAATGTGCATTAGCACATTTGGAGAAAGTATGATGACTATTTATAAAAGGAAAACAAGATAAAGGTGTTAGGAGTAGATTGTTTTAAAGGTCCCTTCTGCTCCTTGGATTCCAAGAGCAGGATCAGCTTACCGTAAAGACACATATGGGCTCTGCCCTTGGCCAACAGTTGTTCTAGGTTAATGTGGGAAATTAGCAGGGCAACACCTGCCAGCATCTAATCAAACACAAGTGGGTGTAGGTGTCAATGTTTCAGGAGGTCAGAAGAGGGGAGAGCAGCACCTCGAGCATCTGCAAGGTCTCAGGATAAGGAGGCCACTGAGGGACGGCAGCGCCATCTTGGGCCTGGCTCCCAACCTGCCATCTCTACCCAAAGGTCAGTTAAACCCCAGGCTCTAGAGCTGGTTGGAATCCTTGTCGTACCACCTGCTAACATCCATTCACATCATGATCCTGAACAGGTTACTTTACACTCCTTATGCCTTGAGTCTTACATTTGTAAATTAAGAATAATAACAGCAATTACTTCCTAAAGTAACGAGAGAACTAAACTAATCCACTATGAGCGCATCCAGTGCAGAGCCTTCGGCCATTGTCAGAGGCAAGGCCTGGCCCACGTTGCAAGTGAAGGTGAATCCGAGGCTGGAGGCTGGGAGAGCACTGGGCGCTGGGCAGGCGGGGGCAAGAGGGCAGAGGCCATGGCGGAGTCTGCACTTCGGGGCTCCACGGGCCAGCCTGCTTGGCTCTGGAAGGAAATAACTGAACGCAGACCTCAGAGAGAGAGGGGACACAGGGTCTGCTTCTCTTACTAACGGGGGCTCTTTACCCAGGATCCCTCACGGTCAGCCAATATACAGAGTCCTGCTTTAGGGAAAACTGGCGTCCTTGCAGAATCGCGGATGAGGGAGGGTTGATAGTGCCCTCCCTGGCTCTGTCACCTTTGGTGAGTCACGGCACCTTTCTGGGCTGGGTTTTCTTGTTTATGAAATGAGGAACTTGATCTCCTGGGAACAGTACGACACTGACAGGAGCAAGGAGCCCTGGCTCTGTCCAGCCCTGCCTTTAACTGGCTGTGTGGCTTTGGGGAGGTCTCCCCTCCCGGTTCTCAGTTTCCTCCTCTATAAAGTGACAGGCACAAAGGTGTACGTTTCCCAAGGGCCTCTCAAGCTGCGGGGTAGGCTATCTGTACACACATGCACATGTACCTGCAAATTGGACCACCTGGCATGTCAGCTTCACATATCCAAGCAGCCGAGCAGGAGCCTCCTCAAGAGTGGCTGCCTGTAAGGTATGCGTGTGGGAGCACTGAGCATGCCCGTCCCCTCAAAAGCACAGCGTTCCCAGCCCTGCCTGCCGCAATGCTGCAATGCCACTATTCTCCTGCCATTCCATTAGGCCTCGAAGATTTTTCCTCCTCCCAGAGGCCTTTGAAAAGGCCGTGTCAAAAGCAAAGCTAACCCTGGGGCCATTACCTCTATTTCCCAACTGACTGTAAGCAAGCTCTTAGGAGGAGAGGTTTCAGATGGGGCTAATCTGGGTCATCATGAAAAAGGCCGGAGCTCCAAAAGCAAACTGCCTCCTCATGCAGGAGATGCAAGGTCTTTCCAGGTCACTGAGTGCCACTGCCCCTTGCCTCCTGCCTGCTGTTTCCTGGGACCATCTCTGTTGCTGGGCTTATGGGAAGGAATCACTGTTGCCCTTATACAGTAATGGCCCAGAGAGGTTCAGCTCCCTACTCAGCCTGATAATCAGACTGAGGCCCATAGAGATGAGACCCCCTTGTTCACGGTCCTACGCGGGTTAAGAGGAGGCCCTCAACCAGAGTAATAATTATGATAGCATCAACCCTTCATTGAATCCTAACTAAGGCCAAGCCCTTACTTCTAAGTCATTTAACCCCTCACAACATCAATAAAGCAGGGACTGTTAACATTCTCCTTTCACAGAAAAAGAAACTGAGGCACAGAGAAGTGAAGTGTCCCAGCTGCTGGGACATCTGGGTCTCTGGCCCCAGGTGCAGCCTCTATGATAAACTGCCTAGGACTGGCCCTGCTCCTGAGTCCCAAATCTGGACCTTACCTCCATTTCACTGACACCTCTGGCATGGAAGGTTCTGGAGGCTGCCCTTCCCCTCCGTCACCTCCTCTCTCCCCCTCTCCTGAAAGGCAGAGGCTGCAACAGCAAAGGTGTCAGAGAAAGTGACTAATGGAGGCTGACCCCAGGTCGGCGCAAATGTGGTCTGACTCCTACCCCATGGAATGGGCCCGCCCCCTTCACAGTGACCTGACAGGCAGGACAACGGGCCCCAGGGCAGGGCAGGGACAAGGGCCATCCCGACACCACTAGAGCAACGGAGCAGAGGCTGTCCTGCCCCACCTCCAGGGCACAGTCCCCACCCTGTCAGAGCCCCAGGCTGGCCAAGCCATCCTTCAGGCCAGATGACACGTGCTCCCCGGGTGCTGGTGACAGGCGCCTCGCTGGAAAAATGGGGACTGCACAGTGGGGGCAAAGTGTGGATTTTCCTTCATCAGAATGGCAGCTGCAGCTGAGGCTGGTGGTGGCAGGGCAGGGCAGCTCACACGGGCGTGCAGGCACACACACACACGTGCACACTCACACACACTAGGGCACACGCTCATGTTCATTCAGCAGACTCAGTTCATGTCCCCTAAGCTCTGGCATGGGTAGTATGGGGTGGACTGGAGCTGGGGGGACACTCCAGACAGAGACAAAGAGGACAGAGATATTTTCCCCAGCACCCACCACAGTGCCTGACCTTCTACCATGTAGACCAAATCATGAAGGGGCCTGTGTGCCATTCAAAGCCATTCTGATTTTATTCTGTAGAAAGTGGGCAGTCATTGGAGACTTCTGAGCAAGAGAGGGATCAGACTTGCACACTGAATCACATACATAGGGGTGAGGCGGGAATGATGGTAGACCGGCATGAATTGTAGGCCTACTGTATGTGATAGTCACCATTCTTTGCCCTTGACAAAGTAGAGTTATGGGCCCTGCATAACAGTGTAAACAAACCAATCCTTAATGCGCTTCAGATACTTGTGGACTGACTGACTGAATGAATGAATAAATGGCCCTAGGATGTTAAGTGCAACCATGCTCCTTGCACTGACCCAATGCGCCTTCAATCTGAATGGAGTGCAGGCTCTGGAGGGTAACACACGGATTCTGGGAATGCTGCGTTTCCACCCTGCCTCCGCTGGGTGGATGCAATTCCACCATCTAGAGTTCAACATCCTGAAGCCTTCATTTAAGTGCCAGTGAAGACAAAATCCCCTCTAAGCTATTCTAAGTCTCTGACTCCCAATATTGCCGGTGGCTCTTAGAGCAGGAAGGGGTGAGGAGAAGAGAACGAGGAATGGAACATGTGTGAGGGGAGAGCAGAATAGAGAAAGGGAAGTGGAGCGCCCAAGACCAGCCTCGCCCCTGCGCCAGTGTGCGGAAGACGAGCTCTTTGAAGGGGAAGAGAGCAGAAGTGAGAGAGGGAGGCGAGGGTCCATTCAAATCCTTGCTGGCCCTTTGAAGGTGACCCACGTGCTTAGGATGGGAAGATTAAATCCAGTGACTAAACTTGGCAGTTTAGTGGCAGTCCCTTGCAAGTGACATATGTGGACCTTTTCACACCACATTGTAAATAGATTTCTGCCCAGAAGAGGCAGTTGACAGGCTCGGAAAGACCTAATGGAAAACAGCAGCTAATACTGCAAGTCAGCAAAGCTTGTCAGCCCAGGCGCCATCATCCCTCACCTCCTCTTTTATTTTTATAGAAATGGCAGAGAAGAGAAGAGGATTTCAAAAGGCAAACAAAAAATCAATACTATGGGAGATAACCCAGCATTAATACAAAAACCAGCGAGGACTTCTTTGTCTCCTCCTCGGCGATGCTATCTATCACACTCTGCGGATGGATGTGGGAAAGCCACCTTTGCTCGGAAACCAGCCAAGATCATTTTAGTGAAAACGCCCATAGAGGGCTGGGTTTAGGTGGAATGGAGCCTGAGCCAGGGGCAGGAGAGAGAACCCACAGTCTCAGCTCCAGGTCGCTCTCCTAGGATTCATGCACCACCATCTCCAGGCCGAGGTCAAAGACAGGAGGACGATGAGGCTAGAAATGGGAACTTTCAGTGACAAGCTAGACTGACAAGGAAAGAGAAAGTAGGGATGCATTTGGGACTTAGGGGAGCCTCTTAAATAAATAGCTTCCCCTACATGCTTGAGCTCAGATGCTGAAGATCAATGTCACACACCCACAGGACCATCTAATCCAAGACCAGTGAGGATGAAGCTGGGGCAGCCAGTTCTCACCAAAGTGTGAGCATGGAGTCCTGGAGGTGGCCATTCCTCAGGAGGAACACCAAGCAGGCCCAGCTGGGTGCAAGCCCAGGACTGCTCTGAAGACCCTTGCCCACTCCCTTCCCCAACCCTCACCCCAAGTTTTTAGGTCACAACTGAGCTGAAACGTGAAGACTCCATAGAGCCTCAGATATGAAGCTCCTCCATCCTGGTCACTGCTGTAACCTACTAACTTCCTCCAGGAAAACCCCGGGACTCGTCACTGCATAACCTTCCTCTTCTCTGGTTGATAGTCGCAGAGAGAATCACAGGACCTTGAGCTGGGAGGGGTCCGAAGGATCATTTTGTAATCTCTTAGGGAGCTCTATAGAACAGTGCCACCACCCAGACCCCATTCTGGAACTTTTATATCAGATCACTGAGGAGGGCACTCAGGTATTGATAATTTTTAAAACTCACCAGGCCCTGGCCGGTTGGCTCAGCGGTAGAGCGTCGGCCTGGCGTGCGGGGGACCCGGGTTCGATTCCCGGCCAGAGCACATAGGGGAGGCGCCCATTTGCTTCTCCACCCCCACCCCCTCCTTCCTCTCTGTCTCTCTCTTCCCCTCCCGCAGCCAAGGCTCCATTGGAGCAAAGATGGCCCGGGCACTGGGGATGGCTCCTTGGCCTCTGCCCCAGGTGCTAGAGTGGCTCTGGTCGCGACAGAACGACGCCTCGGAGGGGCAGAGCATCGCCCCCTGGTGGGCAGAGCGTTGCCCCTGGTGGGCATGCCGGGTGGATCCTGGTCAGGCACATGCGGGAGTCTGTCTGACTGTCTCTCCCTGTTTCCAGCTTCAGAAAAAAAAAAAAAAAACTCACCAGATGATCATAATGTGCCAGCCTGAGAACCACTGTTTGACCCAACCCAGGCAGGAACTCTGCACACACACAGGCAGGTCGTGAGCACCATCCTGCAGTCCATGTTAGTGGTGGCCATGGAGGAGTTAGTGTGTAGTGTACAACCTGCCCCCTCCAAAAATAAAACTGATTTTACTTAAAAAAAAAAATTGCTGCTCAGAGCAAAGTAATTTGGACAAGGTCACATAGCAGGTTAGTGACAGGGCTGTACCGAGAATGTCACATCCCAGTTCCTCATTTGGGCCAGTCTGCAGTCTTCCATCAGCCTGCTCAAAGTGTGGCCCATGTCCAGCTTATCGGCCATGCAGAATCTCAGGCCGCACGTCAGACCTCCTGGATCAGAATCTGCACTTTGCCAAGGTCTGCGGGCAGCCTGGGGACACATGACGTTAGGGAAGCACAGCCGTCACACTGTGTCTGTGAGGAAGACACGTGGAGGCTGGGCCAGACTCTCCAGCTGCTAGTCCCGTGAACCGTCTTTGCACGTAGTAGGCGATCAATACATATCTCCTGATTGATTGACTGATTGAAAAATCTATGGTGTGCATGAGATACAGGCCCCCTGAGTGTTGCCGTATTGGAAATGACGGACCTTTCCAGTTCCTGTAATCGGCGATTACTGAAACAGGGAATCCCACCTCACCACAGTGGAGGTCTCCCTTTGCGACTATAAAAACAGTGACACTGATAACAAAAGAAGGTCTGTTAAGCACACCCAGGGTCCAGCAGATGATTTCATCTGCCCCATGCCCTTTCTGTAAATAACATCTAATCACCTTACTAGCCTCATTTGGATAATGGCTCCTTTTCCATCTCTACTTGAAAAAAAATAGAATATGAGAGTTCTTCAGGACTTAGGGTGTGCTTTGATTAGAGTTTATTTACAGACTCCTATTAATCAGTCTGATAACATTCGCCTTCAGAGCTCCATCTCCTTTCCCTCCTCTGCCAGCCCCTGCCCCGTGCTAGGTGTAGACTGCGTCCGCAGCACTCCCTGGTCAATGGTGTGGATGGCTGCTCGGTTGTTCTGGCTCTTCCCCCTTTTAATTGGTTGTTGCCCTTTCTATTTATTCACTCCATAAACACTTGGCCATGTTTCAGCTCTGGTATTCAAGTATGTACGCTCGTTGGGCAACTCAACTGTCATCGGAGCACATGAACCCCAGACCAATTCAATTGGCCACCTTAACCTACAGCATCAAATATCTGATTCCTCAAATAGAATAGCCCCAAACTCCTGGCCAAATGATATGGATCAAAAGCTTGATGGGTTGGATCAAAAGCTTAAAACTGAGAGGAGCCTCTTAAATAGCTCCCACTATGTGCTCCAGCTTAAATGCTGTCTAGCCTTTAGAAAGGCAGTCTAGCCATTTCTCTGCATTAGTGGTTCTGAACTTTAGGGGGGAAAGTTATGGGCTCTTACCCCAGAAAAATGCTCATAAATGTGCCCTCAAAATTTCACATGCAATGGTAGAGGTTTATAGGTCTCATGAGGGTTGATTTAAGAACTATTTCAAACATACCCAAACATTGCCCTACACTGAGCAGAATCATCAGAGATCTGGGTGCATGGACCACTTGTTTTGGTGACATTGTAAAAATACACTTACTAGAATGAACTGAGGTATTGGCCAACAGCTACTATTCAGGGCCATTCCAAGATTTGTCCCCATAGTTTTATGGAAAAGATGTGACCATCAAATTACATAGCTTTCCCTTTAAGAGAACCCATAGGGAAAGATTTTTTCTGGCCTCAGGACCAGGAAACTGTGTTCTTTTCCACTGCGACTGGCTTGTTTTTATTTGATGGACATGGTAAATCCCGTAACCCATCATGTGTCCTTCTTTGCTTGGTGTGGATGCAGGCCTCTCAGAACCGAACCGCGGCCTAAGTGTGCATGCCTTTTGGGGTATTAACTTCATGTGAAGTATTAACCTCATCCAGAAACAGTCTTTTCTCATTTACTGATTTTTTAAAATCCTTTTTGGAACATGGTAGGGTAGAAATTTTTTTAAATTACATAATTGTTTTCAATTTTTATGGTTCTTGCCCTCAAGAATTAACAAAAAATGAGACAGACATGTAAGTGGGTAAAGTATACTGCAAAGCCAGACCTAAACTGGCAGAGAGGCTAATACAAACAGAGCCATGTACAATGCGAGTTTGAATTACACGGGTCCACTTATTCGTGAATTTTTTTCAATTGATTGCAATTCAATTGCCCTGCACCATTCAAACTTCCATATGGGTCAACTCCAAGAATTAGAATGGGAGTAAACAGAGGGTTGACTGTAATTATACGTGGATTTTCCATGGCATAGGGGGCCAGTGCACCTAACCCTACATTATTCAAGGGTCAAATGCAATTGATAGAAGTAGCCAAAGAAGGCTTCCTGGAGGAAAAGCTGAGTTTTACATTCTGCGCAAGAGTGTTTCAGTGAAGGATGATTTTGCTATTCCCCACCTCCTGGAGGACACATGCTTGGGGTTGCTTTCCCAGTAGTTGGAGATAAGTTGAGAGAGGCAGCAGAGGGCTGGGATTCAGGAAGCCTGTGTAGTCTCAAGCAAGTCATTTAACTGGCATACTCTTTAGTGACGTCAACTATTTTGTGAAGACAGACTAGCCTCCCTGCCTCAGAAAAGGTAGTTGTAAGGATGCAATGAGAGGTGGGTGAGAGTTGTAAATTAAGTTGACTTAATGGAAAAAGTTACTCAGTTCTCTCCTTTGCAGGAGAGAATGCCTCCCAGGGAGTTGCCAGGGTTTAGAACACAATCCTGACCACAGGACGGGCGTTTTCTTCTGTGCCAAGCCCCCTGACTCTATCATGCTCACCCTCTCCCCAGTCTCTCCTGATACCATTCTCAAAAGCACATTCACCTGCTGCCCAAGCTCTTCCAGGCTCAGAAGGTGAGAGCAGGTGACTCTCAGGTATTTCTACCAAGGTGTTTATGAGACTAAACCACGCCCACCAACTAAACATCTTTCCATTCAAGAGATGGGATAGGGTGGGTGGTGGGCAAGTGGGTGATAGGCCTTGTTTGTTACCCATCCCACAGCCATCCCTTCCTCTTGCTAGTAGAGCACAGATTTTGCTTCGATAGCAACATGCCTGACCTCTGAGGAGAGACCCTGCCACAGCCTGGTAAAGACACAGCTTGCCTAAGTGTATTCCTTTGACAACAGACCTCAACAGGAAGCCTGCTCACAAAAAACCACTAGGATAATTTCCATGAACCAAACTTTGCCTGAGAAGGGCCCACAGAACAGAGGTGACAGGCCCGGGCACTTCCCAGGGTCTGGGCGCCGTGTGGCCGGAGTTTGTGACGCTTCCCACGTGCTCATGTTGTGCCAGCACCGAGGAGAACACAGAAGCCCCAGCAGTTTCTAGGCCAGCTCTGAGACAGAGGTCACCAAGTGAAGTGATAGATTGTGTGACTAAGAACTGGTGGGGTAACTAGCAGTTGGCTGGTGTCGTGGACTCAGATTGGGTATATCTTTCCCTTTGGGCCTATACAAATGTAAAACAGTCCGCTTTCTCCCCAAGCCCAACAAAAACTCCTCCATCATCACAGTATGTCTATCCAGAAGCTTTACCTGGCCACCCTTCTCTGCTGGGTTCAAGTCCAACTATTTGACCCCACTGATGTCTCTAGTTTCATGCTTATTCTCTCCTCTGTGGACCTTCATTCTAGTCTAATCAGTCTTATCATCCCCGCACATGCCACACATCCTTCCTCACTTGATCCACACTACAACCCTATGAGGAAGAGACTATTATCTCTGTTTTAAAGATGAGGGAATGGAGACTCACTCCCACTGTCACACAGTTCAGTGGTAGAGCTGGGATTTAAAATAGGTGGTGTAGGTATGGAGCCCATGAAAGTCATGGGCTCCCTGGTTGTTTGCTTTCTGTTTATGAAGCCTCATTGGATTAATTATGTCCATCTCACAGTTGTGTGTGCCTCTCTAAGGTTAAAAAGAAAGACCCTGATTTATAGCATTTGCTGATTTTGATGGGGTAAACATGCAAATATTTCTGAATATCCAGCTTGCTATTCAATTCAGCATAAGCCGGCTCCAGCACACCACGGGAAGGAAGGAAGGAAGGAAGGAAGGAAGGAAGGAAGGAAGGAAGGAAGGAAGGAAGGAAGGAAGGAAGGAAGGAAGGAAGGAAGGAAGGAAGGAAGGAAGGAAGGAGGGGAGGGAAGGGAGGGAGGGAGGGAGGGAGGGAGGGAGGGAGGGAGGGAGGGAGGGAGGGAGGGAGGGAGATAATGAGCAAATGAATGCAGAATGAGGGTGAGTCTTGTCCCTCTGATTAGTGTGAACTTACAAAGCTTATCTCTTAACAATATCTAATTCAGGGCCCATCTCTACCCACCACCAGCTCTGCAGCTGTGACTCATCCCCCACACATGCTCCAGTGCCAAAGGTTTTTAGGGCTCTGTGTAGACACACATGCACAAAAGACAGAAGCCAAATCACTCCTGAAATTGCCATTGACGAGAGCAGGATGTAGATCATTCAGGTAGTGCTATAAAGCAAGTGTTCCCATAGTTAAAGCTAGAGGCATCTGCAAGAGCCGTTACCTTATTGCAATGAGCCCCTTCAGGTGGAGGTGCGGAAGTCATTATGCCTGTTAGGGTGGTTTATAGCCTGTGGGCCGTATGTAATGCTCACTTACCTGGAGAACCTGAATTACCCTCGGGGCTGGCTGGGAGCTCCCTGCCTTGTTTATTTTCTGTTGTTACTGGGAGGCCTTCCTGGGGCCCACTTGATGCAAAGGGTGATGGTATGGCTGGTACCCAATATCTCTTAGGCGAAAGCTAGTCCTGTTTGGGTACCATACATTAACCTAGTGTGCATTTAGCACATGGTTTTAGGCAAAGCCAGACAGAAGGTAACTTGTAAGGCCTTTAAGGTCAGAAGGAACTAGACAATTATGGGCAAACCACCCTATGTGCCACCAACTCTGTGATCTTTCTTGATTCCAAACTGCCCATCCAAACAGCTCATCGGTCAGTCCTTACCCCCACGGCTCTGGTACACAGCAGTACACTGAACTGCTATGACCTTTTACATGGGTGGCCTCCTAGGAGGAGGCTTATCAATCTTTTTATCCTCATCCAGAACCTAGCAAAGACCTTGAAATAAGTTTCAGGCTCAAGGGACCACTTGTATTTGAATTTCTTTTAATAAATGCACTAAATGTATTTTCTCTTCTTTATGACTTTTAATAATTTCTCTAGCTTATGTTATTGTAAGAATACAGTATCTAATGCATATAACATACAAAATATATGTTAATCAACTGTGTTATCAGTAAAGCCTCCAGTCAGCAGTAGGTTATTAGTAGTTAAGTTTTGGGGGAGTCAAAAGATACATGCAGATTTTGACTACATGGAGGTCAGTACCCCTAACCCCTACATTGCTCAAGTGTCAACTGTGCACTGAATAGATAAATAAATAAAATGTATGGATATATCCTGCCTTAAATTCTGAAAGGTTTTGCAAATGTAATTGGAAAACGATTGATCAAATTGTTGAAGAATCAAGGTGAGTGAGGAGTCAGAAAACCGAACACAGACATCCACTTTTCACGTACAAGGGAAGAATGAGTTCTAGAAAGTACAAGAGGGAAACCTTCGTGCTTCCTGGCTGAATTTGAGAGTAGGTTCAACGTGACTTGTGCGTGGGGAGACCTGCAAACACTACCTTAGCTGAGTGATCAGGTCATTCTCCTCAATGATGAGTCATGTCAATAGCTTGCCTTGCTGATATTCTATGGTGAGAACAGCACTTCACCTCTGTGGTCTTCCTCCCCAAAATTCGTAGCCCCAGTCCAACCATGAGACAGATTCAAGTTGAGTGTCATTCTACACAATTTCTGACCAGTACCCCTCAAAACTGTCAAGGTCATCAGAATAAAGGAAACTCTGAGAAACTGCCACAGCTCCTAAAGGGACATGACACAGCAATTTGATGCCTTGGATGGGCAGTCTGGACCAATATGGAATATTTAAATCTTGCTTCAAATGGAGCACCTTAAATGTGGTGCATCTGCACAGTCAGCTACCAGATTCCCTTCCTCTGCCCATTTAGAGCTGAAAGTGACTTGCAAGAGCTGGACCAGAGGCCTCACTGTATTACAGATGAGTAAACTGAGGCCCAGAGAGCCCAAATGACTTGTTTATTACTGATTTCCCAGTTAATTCCAACATTTATTTTCTTTGGAAACAACCCTTCTAGGAGTTTCCGGTCTGATCTTTTCCCGAAGGTGGAGAGTGGCTGGACCCCAGCCCGGGCACTGGGTGAGAGAGCAGGAGTGGGCTGCTTGCCCTTTGCCCAGGAGCCAGGAGGTCAGTGGCACTTCCTGGGAGGTGTTCAGGCCCATGCCCATTCCCACCACTCTGACAGCATCATTTCAGGGACTGCCAAAGACCCCAGATCGCTCCTGCTATCCTGAATCCAAATGTCCTAACTGTCTTCCTCTGGGACTCGTATCGTTAGGTACTCCCCAGTTTTCCTCCATGGAAACAGTACTGCTCTACTGGCAGCTCAAGAACAGAAGGGGACCTGGAACTGGGAGGCTTCTCTTGGTGCTGAGCCAGCCCCTTGCAGATTCAGAATTCATCTCTATTAACATTTTTTAGATTTTTACCTGACAAAAGTGATAAGATTTTAAAATTCCCACAGTCCAACTTCTAAAACCCCAGGGAAGACGTGACTGCCCCTTCAAAAGAGGTCAGCACGGTGTTAGTGGCTTGGCAGGGTGAGCTTGGCGTGCTCCTTACAGGGCTGAGAGTGAGACTCCTTGCTGGGGAAGAACAGGTGGAAGAATTTTGACCCTGCAGCCCTGGCCTGGGCATCAGAGCCTGGAGACGGGGTCCCCCAGGAGCAAGAGCAGGAGCAGGAGGAGACCAGTGGAGGGTAACAGCTTGGGGGAGCAGGCAGGGAAAGGGAGGGAGAGACGCTCACCATAATGGACCCATTTTTCCCGTTTCTCAGACCACCAGGCACTAACACACAGCACACTGTGGAAATGGCCGGCTCAGTGTCCTCACTGGTGAACCCCAAGGAGGTAAAGTCTGAACAGAATCTGTCTTGATTAGGAATCACTCTCATCATAGCCCAGCCTCACCAGTCCTGTGACAATAAGGACACCCATCTCTCTCTCCAAAAGGTCAATCGATAGGATGTCTATTTGTGCTGAGGTCATTTAGTGGCCAGTTCATCACCGCCTACCGCTCTACACCCCGTCAGCTCCCTAATGGTTTCTCCCCATTTTCAGAGCCGCCCCTGGATGAGGGTGGCCGAGCATGGCCGGATCATCACAAATGATAAAGAGTGTCAGAAGCAATTAGGACACTCAGAGCACAGCAACTCCTCCTTGTGTTCCTGGGGTGCAGGACTCAGGTGAGAACGCCGCTAGTCATGATCCTGGAGTGAAATTCTTCTCAGGTGACCATACCCACAGAGGGGTGGCACTAGGTAGTGGCCTTCAGGCCGCACTTCAGCTCAGTGGGGACAGCGTCCTTCTCCAAACCATGCCATCAGTTAGACTGCTGACCTGCTCCAGAGAAGGGCGGCGAGCAGCGGGAGGGGCCTAGCTGGGGTCTCAGCAGATTCATGCCCAACTCTGGCCCTTTGCCCCTCTCAACCTCAGTCTCCCTATGGGTAACATAGGACCCATGTCATCGGGCTGCTCTCAGGACCAAATCTGACAAGGAAAAAATTGGTGCTTATAAGCATACAATGTGTCTGAGAGGAAAAGGTCAGAAATCACAGGCTGCAGGTTTGGTCAAAATGTTGGCATTAAATGGAAAGACGGTCATAAACAAGTCATTTGGGCTCTCTAGGCCTCAGTTTACTCATCTGTAAAGTGGGGCCTCTGGTCCAGCTCTCACAAGTCCCTTCCAGCTCTAAATGGGCAGAGGAAGGTTATCTGGTAGCTGAATGTGCAGATGCACCACTTTTAAGGTGCTCCATTTGAAGCGAGATTTAAATATTCCACATTGGTCTAGACTACCACTTTGTGCCCTATACCCACTGATGCCTACAGTGTGTGCCTGAGCCTGGTTTTGCCAACCTAGACCTGTTGATCCAGCTCCTTTCCTTCCAGGGTCACGTGAACCCCACGCCCCCATAATGACCCTACTCCTGCCCCACAGGTCTTCATTTCCTCACACTTTCTGCTTCCTCTGACCATTTGCACATGTTGTTCTCACTGCCTACCTTGCCCTGTCATCCCTCATTGCCCACTGGAGCTTACTGTGCTGAATCTGTGTGTTTAAGTCCCTTGAGGATAGGTATCTTTGTTCTCCTTTGCATTCTTATCTCACAGCCAGCTCCTGACACAAAATGGATGTTCTATGAATATTTGCAGGATGGATAAATAAATGAATGCATATATGAGCTTAGAACCTATACTCAGAGATTTCTAAATTATAACCTTTAGCTGTTTAAGTAATTATTTTCCACCTTAAAATAGCTCAGAAAGACAATGCACATTATCTACTAATATGTATCTCCCCCTTTCTGACCAATAGAACCCAGTCTGGTCAGTGCTACTCTCCAAACTCCCTTGCAGCTATGGATGACCATGTGATTCACCTCTGGCCAATGGATTGCAAGGAGAAGTTTAGTGGGTAGACATCTAGAAAACTTATTGTTTTTCTGATAAAAAGAAAAAGATTTTTGCCAACACAGTGCCTTTTGCAGTTTGTAAAAGTCCCTTCCAGGAATTTGGACCTAATCTGTTGAGTAAAAATAAGCATCCTGGGATTATGGGGACAAAGGCCACATGCTAAAGGTGATAGAATGGGAGTGGGGGAAAGTCTGGTTCCTACTGCATTGTTTGAAGAGCTATATTAGCTCTGGACAACCTCTTCCTGGTCTATTTTTCATGTGAGAAAACTAAAATTCTTAATTGTTTAAGCTACCATAGTCAGGCTCCATTATAGAAGCCAAATGGAAACTGAGCTGAGTCAACAGCTAATGAGAAATGAACAATATAACTACTCATGCATTTAAAAACATTCAACTGACTACCTAGTATGTGTCAGGTAACTGTGATAACTGCTTTTCATACATTGGAGGGCAAATCTGAACACAACCTTGTTATTTCTTTCAAAGTAAGCAGAAGTTTTCTAAATGATAAATGCCTTATGGCATATTTCAATAATCCTTCTGAATTCTTTTTTTAATGTTTCTGTTTATCTTCTTGGAGGTCTCTTCACATATGTCTTTTCTCCACAAATAACAGATTGAACCATATGAAATTGCTATTTCTATGAGTCAAAAATGTATGTTCATTTGCTGTAATTTAACTTAAATGCCACATCTGACTCCTTAATGTAAACCATAGATTTTTCCCTGTGGTCTTGCACTGACCCTTGCAACCCATGCAAGGTAGCTTAAAGGGACTACGCTTCTTAGAAGAGGGCAAGGGCATCACTTCCTGTCTCAGAGCGCTGATGAAGGGAAACGGAAAGGTTGGGCTGGAACCTGTCCTCCCAACAGTCCAGAATGTGAGAGGGAGGGTCTGTCACCCAACACACCCCAGGGCCTCACTGTCCAGTGAGGATGCCAACCAGGTACTGAACACAGAGCCTGTGATGGTCCTATGTAAGTCTCAAATCAGACATGGCTGGTGACCCAAAAGTCCCCAAGACGTCTTCTTGTCCACCCCTCTGCCTCTAACACTCCCAACACTTACTTTCCTGTAAGTGCCCCCAGTAAGAGTCAGGAGACCCAGCCTTGGGCCAGCCTCTGCATCTGTTTCTCCTTCTTTAAAAAAAAAAAAAAGCATGATGAGAATATGAAAAATGATGAGAGCACCTTCATTACCAACTACAAAAAAATAAACATTTGAACTGGAGCTCTATAGTAATATGCAAATAGGGAGTTCTTTGTAATCAAAGATCATTTTTTTTAATTTCCTCATTTCATTTTCTTTTCAATAATAATTTTAAAAGCTTTTGTGAGGCAAAATGAGCTGAGAAGCACAGAAGAAAGCTCCAAAGTCCAAAGACATCCATTACGACTTAAATTCCAGGATGCCCATCAGAGTGAGGCCATTGAACAGGGACTGAGCAAGTTCTCACTGCTGCAGCTGCTCCCTCCCCAGCCTGTCCGGGCTCTTCCCTGATTAACCCACCTCCCTGGGGAGGGCAGTCAGGCCAACAGGCCTCCGTCCCTCCTGCCACGTGGGCCATCTTGGAGCCCGGCTTCTCTGGGTGAACTCCACAGTGAGGTCCACTGAGGGTTAATTACACCAGCCTCTGTGCCACCCCCAGCCCAGTGCACTGACAATTTGGCAACTGTGCTCCTGGTACAAAAACAATATGGCAAGCAGCTGGTGGCAGAAAACTCTGATTTATGAACAGGAGTCCCTGGGATGGCAGCTAAAGTGCCATTCTTTCCCAAAGAGCAGCAGGGCCCAGCGTTCTGCCTATGTGCCCCCTCAATCAGGGCCCAACCCGCCTGTCGGTGACTAAAATTCCACAGGGGTAACGCATCCAAACCTTGTTGGTCATTTGCAGCTCTGGGTGAATGACTGTCACCTCTTCTCTTTACCCAGCCAGCTGAGGCATATATTGGACTGGAACCCAGTATGTTTGGGTTGCATTTCAAAGCCTGAAAATGGTATCCTGGGCAAGGACTTGGGTCGTGTGGGGCAATGGACAACCCATTGGAATGAGGCGGGAGGGGCCTGAGAGGGAAGACAGCTGGGTCCAGATGCAAACATCAGCATTACTGTCTTGCCCAGGGCAGCACTGGAGCCTCACCCCTCCACCACCATCTGCCCCACAGGGTAAGTGGCCCCTCCCACAGACCAGCTTGCCAGGGCCCCTCTGACCTCCAATGGCCACTGTACTGCGGGGCAACCTGTGGACAGGAAGTCAGGCTGAGTGAACCTGCTTGTATTCATTCATCCATCCACCCATCCATTCATCTTGCTTTCCATCCATACTTCACTCAGCAAGTATTTACTGAGTGCCCACACTGCACCAGGCACTGTACACACCAGTGGGGATGTGACAGTGACCCAATGGCACAAAGTTCCTTCTGTCACAAAGCTCTCCTCCTGGGGGTAGGGAGAAGCAGCCAGGTCGAAGGGCAACCACAACATGTTGCTAAGTGCGGTACAAGAGATGAGCAGCCACTGTGGAAGGAACACCTAACTCAGATGCGGGACTGGGGACGTTTCAGTATCCTCGCCTATAAAATGGCAGTTGTGTGTTGTCCAGCCAATGTACAGGATTGCTCGGAAGAGTGGCTGAGATCATGCATGTGAAAGAATTGTATAAACTGTAAAGCACCATGCAGATGTTTACAAGTCTCATGACTGTCATGTTCATTCCAGGCTTCTTCCAAAGGACAAGGGAAAAGACCACTAAGCAGCATTTCTGGGCTTCTGACCACGACAGCGCTACAGGCTAGAGACAGAGGCTAATGCTCTTTCAAAATAGGACTATCTCCTAACAGGGAGGTGATTGGAGCCTGGCCCACTGCAAGCATCTCTACTGGTTTTTCCAACAGTGGAGAGTAGTTGAAACTATTCACGCTTTAGAAACTTTCCTGTTTGGCCACATTGCCAGTCTTCCAGAGAGGCGAAGGACAGTGTGAGTACACAGGAGGAGTTGACCAGCTTGACAAGGCTGGGGCTGAAGGTTCAGGCTGTGGCCACAGAGGATAGAAAGTTTAAGGCTGAAATTATAATTGCAGGAGCATGCTGTGTCTGCAAGTGAGCCAACCAGAAACTCACATCAGCTCAAAGACAAGAAGGAAGCTTGGTCCTAAGACAAGGTTCTTAGATGAATGCTGTTTTCAACAGAGTAAATTCCTGGAAGCCAGAGAAGGGGTCTGCTTCATGGGGCCTAGCGTGCAGCAAGTCACTCCAATACAGCCAACGCAGAAGCTAATAAACATTTGCCAGTGCTGGAAGTAAATTGCACCAGAAGAAGAGACGAGCAGAAGATCCCTCCCCACCTCCCCAAAATGGGAATAGAGACTCAAGGAAGTGAAGGGCCAACCGAGT
Source organism: Saccopteryx leptura (assembly GCF_036850995.1). Classification (NCBI taxonomy): domain Eukaryota; kingdom Metazoa; phylum Chordata; class Mammalia; order Chiroptera; family Emballonuridae; genus Saccopteryx; species Saccopteryx leptura. The sequence goes on from NC_089513.1 coordinate 22,238,588, forward strand.
GAAAACCAGAGCCCGGTCTCCTGAGCAGGTGTTTAGGGCTCTTTCCTCTCCCGGGAAGACAGTGCGATGATGTAGTGGAGTGGGGGGTGTATTGCCAATCATTTACTCACCTAACTCTGTAGACTTCACTAGTCTTATTCTATAATATGGATTCACCTATCTAATAGGATGGTGGGGAGAATCAAGTAGGACTGTGCATTGTGTAAATTCTTGGTTCTGTATACCAGGAAGGGATCGTTTTTATTACTGTGGCTCCCAGAGACGATAACCAGGGTATTGCACCCCTGGTGGCAGAAGAAACACCTTCAAACCTCCTCAGAACTGAGCTTCAAGCCCTGGAAACAGCAGGTGGCCCTGCCGGCTGGAACCAGAGCAGCCTGGGTCTGTGGCCCTTGTGGGAGGGACTAAGAGGGGCTCCTTGGGGCTCTCAGGTCACTATGACTGTCTAAAGCAGAGCCTCCGGAAGGGACATGCTTTGTGAGTGACAGCTCACAGGCCCTCAATGGACTGTTCTGCTCAGCTTTTATTCCAACTACAGGGAACCCTGTCTTCCAGATCCATCTCTGTCGCACACATGTGAGGTGACTTGGGGCAAAGTGGAAAAACACCTGCCCAGCCACAGCCAAAAATCAGCATCCGCATTTGACTCACCAGGTGAGTATGCAATGCCCAAATGTTCATTTTTTTCTTAGTTGACTGAATGCTGGGACCTCTGTTCCAAGAGAAGGTATCACACGCAAACAACTAGTGACATACAAAATTCAAAGCTGCCAAATTAAACTATATAGTAAATCGGGGGCAAGATTTATCAGGCCTAAGAAATGGTTTGGGGTGGGGGTGAGGGGGTGTTTGTTTGTTCCTCTTCCAGGATGGGGCAGTCCTAGGTAATGTCCTCTGCAGCAACCAGATGGTTGAGGTCCTACCAGAGACAAGACACAAGGCAAGCGCCCTTTGACCATCAGGACAGTGAGTTTCAGTCCGCAGCGTTTGTTCATTTTTAATGTAAGTAATTAAACAAGTGGTTTCTTTAAAAAAAATAAAAAGGAAACTCCAGTGCCTTCAGTTAAACACAATATAAATGATTTAAAAAAGCTAATCTCCTAATGAGTTGAGAATTTTATATCGATTCAGTAATTACAAAGCATCTTGTAAAATCAATGATAAATGCCCCTGAAATTCATATTGATTGGCTAACTCCAATACGATTATATGGAACAGAGACAATATATTTAAGAGTGGAAGCGCGCATTCCCGTTAACACGCTCGGCGACGAAGGGGAGCACAGGGCAGGCCGGGCCGGCTGGGAAGGAGCCTTGCTCGCCGCGCCGTGTTCACGCTCCTCCTACACACGCTTGGTTCTGGCTTTCAGAGCTGCTGGTTAATGAAACATAAGATTATTACTCCCTTGTGCATTTAAGTTTTCAGGTCTTTATACAATAATTAATTAGGATTATGTGACAAGAAGAGAATTTCCACCAGGAAAAGAAATACTAATAGTACTGCTTTAACAAATGATGCTTAAACTCCTATTGACTCAACTTAATTTATTTAATCTTTCTACCTAGACCACCCCGAAGGTAATTATTCACTTTAAATACTTTTAAACTAGTATCTTTTAAGTCTGGGATTTCTCACGTAGCCACTTACTGTCTAATAAAGTAGGCTTCCGGGGAATGAAGAGTTTCAAATTATATAGAAGTAAGTAAATCCGTAAAACACTTCCATCGGCGGTTTTCAAAGTGTGGTCCCTGGACCCGTGGCATCAGCATCACTTGGAACTTGTTAGAAATGGGAATTCTCAGAGCCTTGTCCCAAACCTACGGACCCAGAAACTCGGGGGGTGGAGCCCAGCTGTTTATTTTCACAAGGGGATTCTGACGTCTGCTTGGGTTTGAGAACCTTGACTAGGGGTCATTAACATTTTCCTGAGCATTTATTATATGCCTACAGGACTGCTGCAAGTTATAAGGACACAGCGCACATGGCACCTGCCTTCCGGGAGCCTACACTCTGGTTAGGGTGTTCACATTTACATACTTGGTTCTGTCACTAACTAGCTTGAATATCTTGGCAAGACTAAACCCTCCAGACCTTTCTCTTTATCCATAAGGAAATGAGTTGACTTAGATAATCTCTTAAAGTTGATTCCCACTCCAGATACCATCCTATAGGTCTACAGATTAGAGGAAAATGAATGGGTTCACAGAAGTTCTACCCCAGCAGTATGATTTGAAACATAAGAAGAGGTCTTTCTGGCTGGCACCCAGTGGATTCCCTTCTTGAATGGCAAGGCCTTTCATGTTAAAGTCACTCCTCAGGGTTTCTCAGCATGAGTCAAACCCTTTCTGGAAATAGGGAATGGTGTGGTGTGGGGGGGAGTAAATCCCTCCCCCTCCCATGGGATCCCAGGTATCCCCACCTGGTGAGAATCATTCCTCTAGCTCCCGACTACTAGCTGACCCGACTACTAGGTGGCTGTGCCTCTTTTGGGAAAGTTGACGTTTTAAATGGCACAGTCAATATTTATTAGCCATTGCCAGTTCCTTGTCTCTCCCTAACTGATTTATCCACCATGCTATAAAACCCATTAAAAATTAATCCTCTAGTAGAAAAGGGCTCAAATTGGTGCCCAGAGGTTCCGGATAAAATGTAGGTGCTTCCAGGAGGGAGATACCCAAAGGCAGGAGCTGCCCAGGAGCAGAGCTCTACCTCTCCAAGTCCACATGCCCAGAGAATCCATGAACAGCCCCAGTGACATTTGTCTGCCCTGAGAAAAGGTTGTCCCAGAGTTCCAAATGGGAAGGTGGCCCGACCTGGCCTTCTCACTGAGGACTGGAGAGTAGAATAGCTGAGCAACCCCCTGACCCCAAATGGGCCCATCTGAGAAGGAAGAGGGTGGGTCACATTTACTATGCAGAAAGCCCAGCCCTGCCCGGCCCTCCCTGAGCATCAGTGACATGGAACAGGGCTGGCTCCAGCTTCTCCGGGAGGGCTTCCTGCAGTGATTCTTTCTCTTTCTGATACCTGGGTGCAAATATCCCTTATGGTCCTGCTCCTCACTTCACTCCTTTCTTAGCAGCTTCATCGTTGTAGTTATCACCCCCGTGTGCATTCATTTATTCAACAGGTAAAGTCTATAAAAATCTACTTGGGACCATCTGTCAAGGACTGTACTTGGAGCTATGGAGGCACAGCCACCCCCACCCTCCTGGCAGCTCCAGTTCTGTGCAGAAGAAAGAGCCAATTACAAGGAGGCTGTGAAGGAAGTGAGCAGAGGGAGCACATGCTGTGCCCACTTCTCTCAATGGGCCACGCATGGGAATTGTTCGTCCTGCACATCGTAGCAGGCCCTTCTTTCCCGGGCACTGCGTGCCTGGGAGAAAGAACCAGGCCCTCCAGCTGAGTAGCAATGCCAAGCCTCTGAAGGATGGTGAATGTCCCCAAGTTGAAGATCAACATCTCTACATGGTTTTTCTGAGGTCTGACGTGCCCTGTAGGGCACGAAAGTCCCTGTGAGCCTGAGTAAGAGACACCCCACATCCAAGAGCAGATCAGGGTTTTGCCGCATCCTGACCGCAAGGTCAGTTTCCTGAGCCTCTGTGAACTCTCTCGTGCCTTGTTGAGGAGAACAGGGAGGCAACCACGTGGCCTAGGAATGAGGGAAGATGGAAAAGTCTTCTCACATGTGGGGTTTGGTGACCTTGAGGGCTGAGATCATAATTGGAAGTTATGAGCGGCATGAAAACAGATGTGTTGTTACCTCCCAGAGGGTAGAAATGGACCATCCAATGCCGCCTAATCTTCCAAGAAGTAAGTTCCAGATCCAAAAACCACTTACAAGAGGAAGAAATTCCAAGATGAGTCATCCGATCATAATCCAAATGGTTTCTAAAAGGACTTGAACAAACTAATTGAAATTTTCTAAGGACTAATTAAAAGGAAGTTTGGGAATACAGGGGCAAGTGCAAAGTTGTTGAATGTGTAAAGTGAAGGACGTCAAATGCCCTCTTTCAGAAATAAATGCCAACATTAGATGAATAAGGGGACAGCACTTGGTGGCACTTCTGATGCCCGTAGGACAATGATGCTCACCTTAGGCGCACCCAAGGGTCCCCACCCAGCCTGTTCCAGCCCACAAGGGCGTGGCTAGCTGTTTCCATCACTAACATGAGATTGTGGTTGCCAGCTCTCTGTACACTGATGTGTGCCCTCTAAGGAGCCCTGTCATGGCATCTTTAGGCATCTTGTCCCAATCCTCCTCAGAACCTGGGAACAGGCTGATGTCCCCACCCTATCCCAGAGCCAGGACCCTCAAAAGAAACCATAGGTTGCTACTGACTCTCTTCCTGGAAAGCCAGTGTGAGGAACACCCTTAGGGAAGGAGAGGCTGTCCCTGCCTTCCTCTTGTTCCCGTTATCAGAGGGCTCACACTTTTGCCAAGGTCGGTGTTCAGTTCCTGGACCCCCGAGAATGCTCGTTCCCTGGAGCTGCTGCCAGAGGGGCTGTATTCCTGCATACTTCCCCCTCCGGCCTTAGACTTCAACCAGCAGCCCCCAGCAGCCCGGCACAGTTCCTGGCTCAAGTCTGTGACCATACAGTGGATTAGCTAGTCAGTCACTCTTCCCATTGTCCCACTCTGCCCACCCTTCCCAGGGAGGTTAGGAAGGTAATCAGTCAAGGGCGTGGTTGGGACCCGCAGTTTCCCTCCTCACCACATCATATGGCCTCGGTTCTGGATTTATTGCCCGGACAGCAGGATGGCTGCTGCTCTTCCCCACCTGTTCCTGGTTGAGGGGATCAATCTAGCTTCTGTTGCAACGACTGACCACAAGATAAAGACAAGCTGGCCCGAGAGAGATGGGCTCTGACACCTGGCAGCTGTTCCAGATGGGGACTCTGATGCCCAGGGCTCTGCTGGCTTCAAGAAAAATGGGAAAATAGGTGATTTGAGCCTTCAGGTCTTTACCCATCCCTTTTCAATATGCTTATGTTGTCCTCACTCTCCACCCATTCGTTTATCCATTCAATAAATAGTAATTAGGGACCTACTCTGTGTTAGGTACTGAGAACACCAGGTGAGTAGGATGGACACAGTTCCTGTCCTTGTGGAATTTGCAAGATGAAATGGGATAACCTTATTCATACGTTGGTGTTCAGCGTATTGGTGGGGAACACCATGCTTACATTAAGGTGGCTATCAGTCACCTCTGCAGAATAAATTCCAGACTCTCAAATCTCAGTCCATGAGTAAGTTTGTTGTCTGGCTCCCCCACGGTTCAGTTCTGCCTGCACCCCTGATTCCTGCCCTCTGCCCACTCCCTTCCCCGACTACCCCGGCACCTCCCCACTCTCGTGCCCTCTCTGCCTCCTGCAGTACACTGTGCCTTCAATCTACCCCTAGCTGGAAGCAAGAGCAGAGGACTAATTTCATTTCTCTTCTTTCCCTTTGGTGAGTCGATCTGTGACAACCCTTTTTATGCATTTAATTCATTCTCAATTTCTCATAATCAGGGGAAGGTATCCCCTAAGGTTAGGAGAAAGCTTGTCAGGAAAAAAAAAAGAGTGTAAATTCACAGAGGTAATCATAGTCTATCTCCACTTCCCACTGCCCGTGGAACTATTAACTAATATCATTCTCTAATCTTTTTTGTACTTATTTATTTTGTAGCGAGAAACTAGTGTTATAAACACCCCTACTGTCAAAACTTGTCATCCCCATTACCTCAAGGCGGGCTTCATCTCTGTTATTCTAATTTCAGAGTTTCTCAAATTCACAGCCGCTGGAAATTGAGTACAAAATCCATTATCATTTGTATATTTTAATTATGCAAATGAGGCAGCTCAGCTGCGATGTCCGGGACCTGCAGGGATGCCTGACTTGATTCTGGGTGATTACAATTTATCCAGTCGAGTCACTTTAATTGTAACAAGCTAATTACATTGTTTCATTTGGCTTTAACAAAAGAAAAAGAGACAGGAAGCTGATGTGGCTCAGAGCCCCCAGAACAGACCACGGCCTCTCCTCAGTGCCGGGGTAGAGGTGGCCAGGGGACTGGGCACAAGCCCTCCCTGCCCAGTTGAGGGGCTAGTGGAGGACCTGAGAAGAAGAGCAGCCAGTGGCCAGGTTTCTGGGTGCAGCTGTCCTCCTGGGCAGAGGCTGCCCACCAATGGCCTCTGTCAGAGATAGCAAGAGGACTTCCATTCCAGCCAGAGATTTATTCAGGGACAACGCCAACCTGGAAGAGATCAGACCATCTTATAGAAGGGCCTTTTCTACTCAAGCCCTTTGTGGCCCCAGGCTGATGTCTTTGAGGACCTGTGTGTGTGCATAATCTTTCTGGGAAAATCTACAGGTTGGGTTCGTCCTGTCTCTGAGCCCAGCAGCCAGTAAGAAGCCCCTGGAAGTGTTCCCCGTGGCCAGCTAGAAGAAGACACAGGAGTGGGAAAGGGAGTGGAGGGCCAAGAGATGATGGAGGGAACTGGGGCAAATTCCTAAGTAAGGGTGAGGCTTTTCATGCAGTGAGGTTGTGTTTTTATTCCCGGGAAGCACAGGCTCATGTGCTTTAGCAAATGACCATTCCTTGTATCAGTTACAGCAGGACCAGAATCACAGGTTTGCTGCAATGGTCAACAATTGACAGGCATGAACTCAAATCCGGCCATGCAGTCTGGGGAGTGTCAAAACCTTTCTTCCTAGTCATTCTTTCGGTTCACCTCCTTTGGAACCAGAGTCCATGACCTTTCCATCCCTGAGTCCGGGCCAGACAAAAACCTGGGACCTTAGCTCCCTAACATCGACAATAGGCTCAACATCGAAGTCCAAAAGTGAGATCACCAGCCTAGTAACATCAGCAAATCAATTGATCAACAAATATTTATTGAGGTTTATTGAGATTCTATTGTAATCACAGTCTCTACGCTCAAGATGTTATGCTCCAAAGACAGGAATAAAGCTTCTGTGTTTTAAAGGGACAAAGCTGGGGTACTCAGAGAGGTCTGAGGGGAGATACTTCTGCAGGGACTGAGATAGTGTTAGTAGTGCTCAGCTTGGCCGTGGAAGCAGCTGGGTTCCAGGTGAGGTAGGCACTGAGCAGGCTCAGAGCAGGGGTCCTGGTGGCCTGCTGTTACAGAGACGGCCGTCTGTTAGCATAAGGGCTTGCAGGTCCAGTGGAAACAAGCTGGGCTGGGGCTGGGCTCCCGTGGAGGTGGGCGGAAGAGATGGCTAGAAGAAGAGTGGGAAAAGAGAGAGCAGACCGACGGGCCAGGAGCACCAGGTGACGGGGTTTGGTGCTAGCCTTGCGAAGTTAAACAAGTGGAGCAAAGGCATGGCCTTCCCCATCAAGTCCACCACACAAAATGATATATCTGTCTGCAGGGCCAATCTGGGCATCGGAGAGCCGAGGGAGCCTGGGGCACAGGCAGTGTGGACGGCGGAATGACACGGACCCGTGTCGACAGGGTCTGGGAGGCTGGGGTATGCTCTGAGGAAGTGTTTGAAAGGACAAGGTTATGGCTCAGTGGATAAGCAGGAGGAAGAGATTTGGGGAGGAGGAGCAGCACGGGCGAAGGGGAAGAGCAGAGAGCGGCACCAGGCAGGGCCCGAGCTGTGAGGAGCTGGCTGGTGGACACAATGGAAGCCACGGCTCCATGGCTTTGTGACTGGAACCTCCTGGTTCTATGCGGCTGAGTTCTAGGTTGACATTCTCCTATCTTTTCCCTGCAGGCTGGGTACACAAAAGAGGAAACTTGGTGTCATATCCAGCATGGATATGACAGCACCATAAACAAATACATGTGGAAGGAGAAAGGTAAAGAAGAAAAGATGAAAAAAGGAAGGGAGAGAGGGGAGGAAAGAAGGAGGGAATTAGGGAGGGGTGGGGAGGGGAGGGGAGAAAGAAAACAACACATGGCTGAGAATGAGGTGGTGAAGTTTCTTCTCCCAGACCCCCATCAACCAATGAGTGGCTGAGCTGATGGCACTGAAGGGCTCAGAACCTGCTTCCTGATCTGTCAAAGGGGGTGGGGTGTAGGGACAACGTGACTATCTGTAATGAACCTTCCAGACATAGGTCTCATGAATCAAGACTTTGGTGTGTTTATAGCTCACTAAGTGGTGTCTGTCTCTGCTTGGAACTACTGCTCTGCATTGGGGTGAATGGTTGTTACAAAAAGAAAAAAAATATATGGAGGCTGCTGCTTCTGCCTAAATTCTCCAGCTCTAAATTACAGCCAGATGCCCAGTTCCTCGTCGTTCCATCAGATGACTCCATGGAGTAATTATAATACTTTATGGGCATTAACTCACTGATTCTCATCATGCCCTGGGAGGGAAGCGCTCCAATCATTACTCTCCCTGTATCCAGGGAGGGGCGCAGCTCATTCTCTCCATGTGTGCATCCTGACAGCACCTGGCCCCTGGGTGCACTGGAAGGGGAGCGCCAGGACCAGCGAACTCCGGGAAGACAGATGAGCTAGAGTCAAGGTTCTGGGAAAGGGAAAGCAGTGATTGTGGGGGAGGCAGGTCCAACAGTAGAGCAATGAAAGAGATGCATGGAGAGGGAGGGAAATTGGCTGAGCCCAATGCGGGGGTATCTGAGGCAGGCAGAAAACCATGTATAAATACTAGAACAGTCTAGGCTAGGAAGAGGAAAGAAAGGAGGAATAAGCGCTGAGGCCAACTTGGGGAGGCAGCCTGGAACCAAGAGGAGGGTATAATCATGATGAGGAGGTGGGGCCAAGGAGCAGTTCTGGGAGTTGCTGAATAAGGACTTCAAGAATATACCTGGCTCTGGCTGGTTGGCTCAGTGGTAGAGTGTTGGCTTGGCATATGGATGTCCCAGGTTCAATTTCTGGTCAGGGCACACAGGAGAAGTGACCATCAGCTTCTCCACCCCTCCTCCTCCTTATCTCTCTGTGTCTCTCTTCCCCTCCTGTAGCCATGGCTCAAGTGGTTCAAGCCCATCGGCTCCAGGTACTGAGGATGTCTCCGTGGAGCCTCTGCCTCAGGCACTAAAAATAGCTCAGTTGCAAGCATGGCCCCACTTGGCAGAGCATTAGCCTGAGGTGGGGGTTGCCGAGTGGATCCTGGTTGGGGTGCATGCAGGAATCTGTCTCTCTGTCTCCTCTCCTCTCATTTGGAAAAGAAGAAATGAAAAAATGAAAATAAAAAAGAATATACCCACCAGCTCCTACTCCCCCATTCAAAACCTCTTCACATGAGGGCAAACCTAAGCACCTCTCCTTTCCTGGAAGTCTTTACCATCATTCCACTTTAGAACTGAGCTAACATTAGAGTTTAGATTTCTCCTCATTCCTCTGATCACGTAGCTGAAGCCCAGAGAGGAGGAAGTCAGTGATCCATGGTCACACAGCATGTGGGTACAGTCTCTGGAACGGGATCACACATCTAACACCCACTGGCTCGACTTCGCCTCCATCCCTCTTCTCTGGGTTTCTTCTCACCCAGGAGCCCGAGCACCTGCCACTTGATTTTTATGCCCTCATACAATTCATTCACTCTCCCGGTATATCGAGGACTGGGATGTGTCAGAACATGCTGTGGGCATCCCATGGGGCACCCTGGGAGCCTAACTCAGTATTAGCACATGGGGTGGGCAAGGATGGTGTCCAGCTAGATGAGGGCATGTTCAGTGCCCCACCCGAGGTGCCAAACCTCCCGGGAGGAAGATCAGAAATATTAGGGGGGACCACTCAGAATAAGCCAGGAGGAGCAAAATAAAACCATGAGTGTGCCAGTCACCATTGCTGAAACTGCCAGCCAAGCAGCCCAATAGCGTTCACGCAGATGAGGAACTGTGAACAAGTAGGGTCTCTCTGCCCCAGTGAGCAAGTGACAGTTCAGGTGCTAGAAGGCATGGAGTGTGTTCTGACACTTCTGTGACTTCTGAATGATGCTTAAGTCCCCAGGTCACCTTCTGTGTTCATTCAAAATATGTCCCTGTTTTCAGATGCATGTTGGGATGTGAAGCCCATACTCAAAGTAGCTACTAGTTGTAGCCCCACTTTACAGATGGAAAAACTGAGGCTGGGCAAGATCAGTAAACTTGCTCAAGTGATGCTATTCTTTTGCAGGCTCGATCCCAGGGCATTTGCATCCAGGCCCACACTGCTGACCACGCAGTTCAGCTGCCTTGGCTCTAAGATTGTTTTTTCAGACCTTTTTTGTTCCACAATCTCCTCAATAGCTGCCTCTTTGGTCCTTATCTGACAATAATCTCATTCAAACCAAGAAAAAACAAATAAAGAAATTTCCTTCACAGAGTACCTGGCTTGGCGTTAGGGAAACCCACCCTACCCACCTTGAATGAAGCAAACAAGAAGACCCTTGTGAACCGAGAGAAGCAGGAGGGCACTATTCAGACCCAGGCAAGCTGCCAGAAGGGGCACCTAGTTCTGGAGAGGGTACCAGGGGCGGGGCCCATGCTGGGCCACCATAGAACACTTAGACCTGGCTCGTAAGACAGGAAGGTAGTTCACGGAAACGGAGGAGCTGGAGAGGAAGTGAAACTTATTTCCCCACAAGCTGAGGGAACACCTTCCCAGCCACAGTCACTGTCCCTGCCCCAGCTCTCACCAGCCTTCAGCTTATTCTGCCAAGCATGGCTTTAGGCTGCCTGCACACTATCCTGTTTTAGAGAATATGATTAGGGTGATCATCTTTCTCTTGGCTTCTACCTATACAAAGCCCAGAAGTCAGTACCATCATGGCATTGAATGCCAGCAGTCTCAAAGATGGGGAGTCCTTCTCAGCCTGGTCCTACCTTTTCCAGGGACCCCCATGATGGGGCTACCCCCAGGCTTGCCCTGTAAAACTAACCCAAGGCTGCCCTGCTCTTTCCTCTCTCAATGACTCAGATAGAAATGCAGACATCCCATCCTGGTTGTCCACACCTAACATACAATGGGTGAAGGGCTCTAAATAATTAACGAGAATCATTTTGTAATGCGCTGACCCCTGAACTTAGCACATCACTCATTCTGATATTCCTGCTCTCCCCTGCTCCCCCTCTATCTCTCTCATTCCGACAGCTCAGCCTCCTCTCTGGGGCGCCCCACAAACAGCACATCAGCGGGGCCCCGGAATTTCTTACAGGCCATAGCACGGCAGCAAAGGTGTTTGGCCTCTGAGATTCCTTTAATGAAATAAGTCGAATGGTGCAGGTGGCCAGTGGGGGTGGTGTCAATGCTGGGACCTCCCAGGGATACTTTGATTTCCTGGGACTCACCCAAAAGCTCTGGCCTGGGGGGAGGCAAGCCAGCAGAGTCACAGGCCTGGAAGATAAATCTGAAAACAACCTGCCTGGCCCTGTCCTTCAGAGGACTGTGCATGTGAGGCTCTGACTTCCTTTATAAAAAAGAAAAATCTGAAACCAATCTGACCAATATAACATGCTAATACGCACTAATTCTAGGTAGGTACAGAGAGTTTCTACTCTCTGCCTTTTCCTGAAATTTTGAAATATAATTAAAGCATAATAATATCCTCACATAATAAATGACCCAGAATGCGTCATCAATATTTATGGTTCTTCCCAAAGGAGATCTGATTGGAGCTGAAAATGACATAAAAAGGGGACCCAGAAACTCTCGCTCACACTCACAGGTAAATGGTTGTCTACAGCCTTGATTACATTCAAGGGAAGCCCTCCTGCATACCTGGAACTGGACGAAAGGGTGAAGACAACCCAGGAGGACAACTGCACCCCTGGAGACTGGCTACCGGCATAACTTGCTCTGAACTGCTTTGTCCTAACATACCTTGGGGCAGGTAACTGGCACGCAATGAACCCTTGCCCTGGAGCTGAGTAACCAGGGCCAGCTCTGCACAAGTTCCTGAAGAACAGATTGTGTATCTTATATCTCTTTGGTGTCACCTTCAGCCCTGACTCTGCCCCCAAAAGCCTCATTTCTTGGTGTGCTACGAATTTCACATCCTTCCCCATGGTTCTTATATGCAACAGGAAGTCACCTCCCCGACTCTGCGTGCACCTCCTCCTTTGCAGGAAGTGGGGTCTATAAAACATGAAGCTCCTTGGGGTGAAGCCCAAGTGTGATTATGAACCCCATTCAGTAGTTTTTGAGTAAAACAAACAGGAAAAATAAATTACGTTTTCCCCAGTTTGAGCCCAAATAATGTCAGCCCTGAGACTTGAAAACTCCAAAGCCCTGGTGAGAAGCTGGAATAATTATACTGATGGGTTTCCAAAAGACTGCAGAGAAGTAATGAAGCAGTAAACAACACAACCAACATCTTTTCTCCCAGGCCCTGGTTGATTTTGGCAAGATCCCACTTTTGGCAAAATTGTGGTGCCCCAAAGCCTGGGCTCCGCCATTCATTTTGGCCTTTAAGAACCTTTCCATCCCTTTTCCCCATGTACCCATCACAATCCTCCTGCCCCAGCCTCTCCTGTAACATAGAATGAACACAGAGCTAGAAACACTGAGTTCTAGTTCACATCGGTATCCATCCAGCATGGAAGGCTCTGTGCGCATCGTTAGTGCAAGGGCAGTAAAGATGAGCAGGATGTCATCCATGTTCTCAAGAAACGATGGACCTGGTGGCACAGGAAATGCACGACGTAACCTGGCGGAATAAAGGAACAGTCATTCAAGAAGCATAAAAAGGAGCTTTGGGGGCAGAAGCCGGAAGGTGGTGCATTATTCTGGGGTCAATCAGAAAGTTTCGTACAGGGGGACACACTATTAGGTTGGGCCTTGAAGGGCAGGCTGGATTTTGAGAAGCAGAGACAGGGCAGTGTAGGAGGGAGTGCGAGAAAGGAGGGAGGGAAGAGGAGGTGTTCCAGGAGGAGGAGCCGCAGGGGTGACCACAGGGAGACAGTGGCTGGCCAGGGAGGGTGTCATGCTCTGGGGTGAAGGTCTCCTCGAGAGTAGCCGGCTGAGTGAACTTGGGCACGTCACCTCCCCCTTGATCTGTAAAGTTCGGACAACAGCTGTGCTGGGGGAATTGTTGAGCAGCAGAACCTTTTATTTCAAAATGAAATTATAATTGAACCACAATAATACAAATGAAAATGGAACTGCTCTGGTTGATGCTGGGTGGGGGGGTGGCAAAAATGTCTAGATGCTGCAAACAAGGTTTTTCATTTGCATTGAAAATTGTGTATCACAATTGAAAAAAACAAACAAACAAACAGAAGTCCAGAGAGGCAAATAAATTGGGCAGCTCACACAGCGCTCGTCATTCTTGCCCAAAGCCCATGCCCTACCACGGCACCCTCTGCCTTCCTGGCAGGAGCGAGGCTAATGCTGCATTTGAGATGGCACGTTTACAACAAGCCATCAGACACAAAAGTTAAGGTTTTTAATGGCAATAATCCCCCACATTGGCCCGTGCTGAATGAGAGACTGCTAGGTAGGCAGATATAAATATAGACTTTATTATACCACATCAAAAGGCAGGGGGGTTAATGTTGCTGTGAGAACATTCATTTCCACATTTCCTTACTTTTGCATGTCTTAATTTGCAACTTAATGTGGCATTATCATAATTTTTTGCATTATGTAATGATTAAAGTGAGGCGTATCATATTTATTGATTTATTTGATTTATTTAAAATGTAACCATTGCCCCGGGGTAGGTATATGTACAAAATACAATGCAACAGTTAAATTGAATCCAGCAGATAAATTCCCCATTAAGAAAAGACATTTCAAGACTGTCAAGACCATGAGAAATGTCTTCCCAGAATCATCAGGAGAGAAGGAATCTTGAGAGGTCATCTGGTCCAACCCTCTGCCTCTGGCAGAATTGCTCCTAACCCCCTCAAGACTGAAGACCAACCAGTGGAACTTCCTGAAATCTCCAGGGAGAGCTGCATTCTCCCATGCTCTCCCACCTCTGGCTTCGACCACCAGACTAATATCTCCTCCCTGGTTCAACCCAGCCTTTTACCCCTGAATCCATGCTCCCAACGTCTCATTCCTTTGGTTCATAATAACCCCATCCTCACAGTGCATTCCTTATTCCATTTCTTTCTTATCTATTTCTTTTTTTAAATTTATCAAATTAAATTTAATGGAGTGACATTGATCAATAAGAGTACATAGGTTTCAAGTAAATATTTCTATAGCATTGGAATTGTTGATTGTGTTGTGTGCCCATCACCCAAAGTCTAATCATTTTCCGTCATCATATATTTGTCCCTCTTCACTCCCCTCCCCCACAATCCCCTCACCCACAACCCCTCCCCCAGGTAACCATTTCACTTTTATCTATGTCCATGAGTCTCAGTTTTATATCCCACCTATGTGTAAAATCGTACAGTTCTTAGCTTTTTCTGATTTACTTTTTCACTTAGTATAATGTTCCCAAGCTTCATCCATGCTGTTATAAGTGGCAATATCTCATCATTTCTTATAGCTGAGTAGTATTCCATGGTGTATATGTACCACATCTTCTTTATCCAATCCTCTATCAAGGGACATTGGTTGTTTCCATGTCTTGGCTACTGTGAATAATGCTGCAGTGAACATGGGGGTACATATGTCTTTGTGTAGCAATGTTTTTTAGTTTTTTTGGGTAGATACCCAGTAGAGGGATCACTGGGTCATATGGTAGCTCTACTTTTAATTTGGGGGGGTACCACCATACTGTCCCAAAATGGCTATACCAGTTTGCATTCCCACCAGTGGTGAATCAGGGTACCATTTTCTCTACAGCCTCTCCAACATTTATTGTTACCTGTCTTGTTGATAACAACCAATCTAACAGGTGTGAGGTGGTATCTCATTGTAGTTTTGATTTGCATTTCTTTAATACCCTGTTTCCCCCAAAATAAGATAGTGTCTTATATTAATTTTTGCTCCTAAAGACGTGCTAGGTCTTATTTTCAGGGGAGGCCTTATATTTCTAAGCTTGGAAAAAATTGCACTAGGTCTTATTTTTGGGGAAAGAAGGTAGCTAGCGAGGATGAGCATCTTTTCATATCTCTGTGGGCCATCTGTATGTTTTCTGGGGAGAAGTGTCTGTTCAGGTCATCACCCCATTTTTAATTGGATTGTTTCCTTGTTGCTGAGCATTGTGAGTTTTTTATATATTTTGAATATTAACTGCTTATCAGCTATTGTTTGTAAATATCATCTCCCATTTGGTTGGCTGCCTTTCATTTTGTTGTCAGTTTCTTTTGCCTTTACTTCCCTTGCCTTTGGGGTCAAATTTATAAAATGTTCTCTATGGCCAAGGTCCATAAGTTTAGTACCTATGCTTTCTTTTATGTGATTTATTGTTTCAGATCTTATGTTTAGGTCTTTGATCAACTTTGAATTAATTTTTGTGCATGAGGACAAGGTGTAGTCAAATTTCACTCCTTTTCACGTGACTTTTCAATTTTCTCACACCATTTATTGAAGGAGCTTTCTTTTATCCATTGCATGTTTTTGGTTCCTTTGTCAAAGATTATTTGTGTATGTGTGTGTGTGTGATTTTATTTCTGGGCTCTTGGTTCTGTTCCATTGTATGTCTGTATGTCTATTTTTCTGCCAATACCATGCTGTTTTGATCATCATGGATATGAAGTATTATTTGAAGTCAGGTAGTGTGATACCTTCAGTTTCTGGTTGGGTTGAGGTAACTCAGTGTTCTGTTTGCTTCTTGGACTTGAGGATCTAACTCTTTCAATAAGCTTGGGAAGTTTTCATCAATTATTTGTTTGAATAGGCTCTCCATTCCCTTATCCCTCTTTTCTTCTTCTCAAATACTCATTATTCTTATGTTGCTCTTTCTGATGGAGTCAGACAATTCTAGTAGAGCTCTATCATTGTTTTTTAATTTGTGAGTCTCTCTCTTCTCTCTGTAGCATCTCTGGTTGCCTGTCTTTGATGTCACTAATTTCCACCTCTATCTGGCCTATTCTATTAGCTAAACTACTACCTCATTTTTCAACTCATGTACTGAGTTCTTCATCTCTGTTTTTAAAGTTTCAACCTCTTTGATGAAGTACTCATTTCATTCATTAATTTGTTTTTTGAGCTCATTATATTGCTTATTGGTGTCTTCTTGCATCTCACTGAGTATTTTCAGAACTTCAATTTTGAATTTTCTATCATTTAACTCCAAGGTTTCCATATGATTGAGATTGCTTTCTGGAGATTTTTGTTTTTCTTTCTGAATTACGTCTCTTTCTTGTGTAGTCAGGGTATTCATTTTCTTCTTCTTTGATGGTATTTGAGAGTGGTATTGTTAAGAAATCTAACCCCCCAAAAAACAACTAAAAAATAAAAATTAAAAAATACAATAAAAAATTGGAAAAATTTAAAAATAATGAAAAGTAAAAGGGAAAATCCACAAAAAAAGACAAAGAGAAAAGACCCCAAAAAATAAAAGCAAAGTAAACACCCACAAAAAAATAAGAATAAAAATATAAAACTTAAAGAAAATGAAGTTTAAAAAGATTTGTTCTGAAAGGTTTTTCTATTTTCTTCCAGTAGATGGTGCTGTATTACAAGGTTTAGCTCTGTGAAATTTCTGGGCTGACCTCTGCTGAGAAGCTGCTGTTGATGGCAATGATGGAGGTGGGGCAGCAGTCATGTTGGTGGGTGGGGTTTTTTGTGAGGGCTTTACAGCTTTACAGGTCTAGCAATGGTGATCTCAGGCCTCTGAGAGCTCCTCCCACATCTCAACAGACCCAGGGACCAGATATGGAGTTCCTTTGTTCTTCAGCAGAGAGTGGCTCTGGAGAGCTAGCTGTGGGGTAAGTCTCTGCCACTCTAGTTACCATGAGGGGAGAGAGGTGGGATGTGGGAGGCTGGGGACCTCACTTTAGCTTCCTCTGTCTCTGCCGAGTGTGGGCTGCAGGCTGACTGTGGGAACACTGGCTGTGACCATTCATTCTGCCATTTTAATTTAGTATCTCCCCCACTGCCATTAAATTTCTCTGCTCCTCCAGGCAGAAGAAGACCCCATCATTCCGAGTTTCTCTCCTGTCTGGAACTGACCTAGAGTGCATCTTATCTTCAACACCCCTTCTCAATCCTTCCCACCTTTAGTGCATTCGGTGCGCGGACCTTTCAGGCACACCTGCGAGCCCAGCTGCAGTTCTTCCGCTGTGTTATAGCTCTGCAACTTGTTACAATTTCAAGGGGAAGAGATCAAGGGTATCTCTCATACCACCTTTACTCTGACATCACCAAACAATTTTTTAAAGATTTTATTTATTAATTTTAGAGAGGAGGGAGGAAAGAGAGAGGCAGGGAAGGAGCAGGAAGCATCAACTCCCATATGTGTCTTGAACAGGCAAGCCCAGGGTTTCGAATTGGCAACCTCATCATTCCAGGTTGACACTTTATCCACTGCGCCACTATAGGTCAAGCAGTTTATCTTTTTCTTAGTCCTCATCTCTACCTCCTAAAAAGATACATGTTGGGACATCAGGTTCTCTTCACAGACTCTCCAAGTCTTCCAGTGGGAAGGGGAACTTACCCAGCATCCCACGTAGAGCAGGAACTTCTCAGACACATCCCCAGTTGCTGGGTATCCAGTCTTTGCTAGAGCCTCCCAACGC
This sequence comes from Saccopteryx leptura, assembly GCF_036850995.1. Lineage (NCBI taxonomy): Eukaryota > Metazoa > Chordata > Mammalia > Chiroptera > Emballonuridae > Saccopteryx > Saccopteryx leptura. The sequence goes on from NC_089513.1 coordinate 22,256,128, forward strand.
TAAATCACCCATCATTGATGTGGAGACTCTAATCCTAATCTGACCCTGTGAGAATGCCACTCCCTTTCACTTTCTCCCAACCCAGCCTAGGATCCCATTCTTTTTTCCAGTGTTTTATTGGGACTTAGAACCTTGGATTGAATGAACTTCTATTGCAAATGTTTATGAAATAATTAGGAAATCTAGGAGGTAGTGATGGGACCATAGTCTCTTTGACTAAAACTTAAACAAGAAAGATAAATTTATCAATAGCTAAAAAGTGTTCCTGAATATTCTGACATCAAGAATGGTAAACTGATGAATCCCACCAATTTCATCCTCCCATGTACCCTGAGGTCCACTGATGCCTGAACACCAAGAAAAGCCTTATTTCTCTGTTCATTCAGAGAACATTTCTTGAATACCCTTATCAACTCCTCCTTTTATGCCAGGGGCATAAAAGAGAATAAAAATATATATAGCTCTTTCACACAAGTCTGGTAGAGTGTAAAGAAGTTTAATTGCTTTGCAAAACTCTTCATTGGCAGCCACGAAAGCATAGGACTGTCCTGTGATGCAGTAATTCCACTCTGAGGCACAGACCCTATAGAAACACATTCACGTGTTTACCGAAAGACCTGTGCTAGAATATTCATAGCAGCACTATTTGTAATGGCTAAAACCAGAAGCTCCCCAAATGCCCATCAGTAGTAGAGTGAACAAATAAATTAATACATTGCTGCATCCAAAAGTCCACAGTGGACTTTTGGACAGCGATGAGAATGAATAATCTGCAACCACACACAACAACAGAGGTGAATTTCACAAAGCAAATGCTGAGCAAAAGAAGCCAGACAAAGAGAGTGTGTGCTATGTGATTCTATTTACATAAAGCACAAAACCAGGCAAAACTAATCCAGGCTGCGGTTAGGATGGTGGCTACCCTGGGGTCGGGCAGAAGTTGGAAGGGGGCATAGAGAAGGCTGTGGAAGTGCTAGTGAGGTTCTATTTCTTGACCCAAACGCTGGTCACATGTGTGCACAGTTTGTAAATATTCAGCAAAGGTACATTCTTACGAGCTGAGTGTCTTTCTCTGAGTGGGTCACTGAAACCATGGATAATACTGAACCGTCCTTATACCACTTTTCCTTCTACATACATACCTGTGATAAAGTATTAGACACAGTAAGAGACTGACAAACAATAAAATAGGACAGTTATAATAACAGACTGTAATAAAGTTACATTAATGACAAAAAAGAGTTTGGAAAATAACAGTTCTGGCCTAGGATTGCAGTTTGTTGGTCGGACAAGACAAGATACACTAAAAGGGGCTGCATTAGTCCTGCTCAGGCTGTCACACAAAATACCACAACCTGGGTAGCTCAAACCACAGAAGTTCATTTCTTCATAGTTCTGGAAGCTGGAAGTCTGAGATCGGGGTGCTAGGGTGGCCGTGTTCTGGGGAGGACTCTCTTCATGGCTTGTAGACTGTCACCTCATTGTGTGCTTACATGGCCTTTCCTCGGTGTGTGCTCAGACCCAGAGACGGACAGACAGAGAGAGAAACAGATCTTTCTCTCTTTCTCTTATGAGGCTACACATATATGACCTCATTTAACCTTAATTATGACTGATAAAGTTCTACCCCCAAATACAATCACATTGGGTTTCAACATGTGAATTTTGCGATGAACAATTCAGTCCTTAGAAAACGTCATGCAACAGGAGTACTCAATGAAACACAAAAGCTATCACTAGACAGCATGGGAGACAGGCCAAACGAAAGTATATAGAGAGCAAGTGGAGAGAAAGATGAGCTTACCCGGTGCTGACATGGTGAGGACCACCTTCCTGGAAAAGGAAGCCCTTGAGGACTTACTGGAAGAGCAGAGAGAGGAGGGATCCATGTGGGAGGCAAAGACTCCAGCTGAGGAAGCACCATATGTACAGGTCACAGGGAGATGGGCCGGACAATAGCAGTGTGATTGCAACACGTGCGTGGAAGGGTGAATGCCGCGGAGGTTAGAGAGGCCAGGAGCGGCAAGGAGGCTTGGGGGAGCAGATCCCGCTGCCAGCAGGGGAGGAGGTCCTGCTGAACTTGGAGGCCGCGGTCACCAAGAAGTCAGGGAGATCCCGTGCCAGAAGCTGGGTGACCGGCGGGCAGAGCGCATGAGCGGAGAAGGAATAGGCAGTGTCCGGAGTGTCAGATGAGGAGGATGAGGACAGGTGCAGGAGGCAGCAGCAACAATATCATGTGGCAAATGGAGGTTGGGGCCAGACTGAAGTGGGTCTTAAATATCACACCGAAAGATTTGGTCTTCAGCTCTTGGGTCGTTTTAAGGAAAGGATGCGTAGATGGTCAGCTCACAAAAAGGAGGCCTTGTCCGTGTCTTGATTTGCAGCCCTGCTAACATCGTTTTGTTGATGTAGCAATGACTGATTCTGCTGAGTAAGAAATCCTGTGCAGTGGCTGCATGCTTATCCAATCATCATTTCATCCCTTAAACAAGAATTGGCCACAGATCTCAGACTCCTCAACTTGGAAGAGCCTGAGACTCACTCATCCAGCGTTCCCCATTTAGGCCTGCCTTAGGTCAGGGGTTGAATGGATCAAATCTGTATTTGAATCTCTGTAGAAATATTTATGATTACACTTGAGATGTTTTTTCAAAAAGTTGTGTGGGTAGTGTTAAAGGGTTAGCAGGGGGAACAGATGCCTGAATTGTCAGATTCCATGCTAACATTGACAATGGCCGGTGTCCGGGCAAAAGCAATGTGGGTGCTACAGAATGTAGGGCGACAACCGTCCAGAAACACAAGGAGTGACTCTCTAAACAGCCATATCATGGGCTGAGTTTAACATTTTTTCAAAAAATTATAAACATGACATCTTGAGCTCCCCCTGCCAATTTTATTCAGTCTCCTGGCTCTATGTCCAAAAGGCTAGCCTCAGCAAAGTCATAAATTAACATCACAAAGACCCACTGACATGGCAGGGAACACCCTTCCTGCAACACTGTGTTAATAATGGAGCTTTTTATTTAATTGAGGTATAATCAACATATAGGACTATATTAGTTTCAGGTGTAAAACATAATGATTTGATATTAGTATATTTTGCAAAATGATCACCACAATAAGTCTAACATCTGTCATCATTCAATTTTTTTTCTTGAAATGAAAACTTTTAAGACGTACTCTCTTAGCATCTTTCTTTCTTTCTTTCTTTTTCTTTTTTATTAAGTGAGAGGAGGGAGGCAGTGAAACAGACTCCCACATGCACCCTGACTAGATTCTACCCAGCAAGTCCCCTATGGGGCTATGCTCTGCCCATCTGGGGCCATTGTTCTGTTGCTTAGCAACCTAGCTATTTTTAGCACCTGAGGCAGAAGCCACCAAGCCATCCTCAGTGCCCCAGGGCCATCTCACTCTCACTCAAACCATTTGAGTCATGATTGCAGGAGGGGAAGAGAGAGAGAATGAGAGAGAGAGAGATAGGGAAGGGGGAGGGGTGGAGAAGCAGATGATCACTTCTCCTGTGTGCCCTGACCAGGAATCAAACTCGGGACATCCACATACCCAGCTGATGCTCTACCACTGAGCCAACTGGCCAAGGCCAACAACTTTCAAATGTACAATCCAGTATTGTTAACTATAGTCACCATGTTGTACATTACATCTGAACTAATATATTTTATAACTAGAAGTTTGTACCTTGGAACTCTTGCTTTAAGATTTTGATTTCTCTCAAAAACACTTATCCCAGGGGATTTACAACTCAGAAAGAATTAACTCATCAGCAACTCTCCTTATGGAAGAGGGGACAGATGAAAGTTTCTGTCCTCTTCCAGTTTCTGGTGACTACCAGCATTCCTTGGCTTGTGGCCCAATCATTCTAATCTCTGCCTCCTTCTTCTCTGTGTCTGTCGGTAGTCTCCCTCTGCCTCTCTCTTATAAAGATACCTGTGATTGCATTTAGGGCCCACTGGATAATTCAGGATATCTTCCCCATCTCAAGACCCTTAACTCAATCATGTCACTTGCCATATAGGGTAATAGTCACAGGCACTGGGAACAGACCGTATTGGGGGGAGGGGCATTTTTAGCCTACCACATTGTATAGGAAAGGCAAAAGGAGGACACCATCCTGGCCTATGGTTTATGTAGGTTAGACAAGTAGATTAGAATTATGCCTACATTAGAATCACCTGGGAATTTTTCTAAAAATGAATGTCTCGAAGGGCCTTCATACATCTACACCATGCAACTAGAAAAAGAAATGTGGAAGTCTCTATGTACTGATACAAAAATATTCAAATTAGGCCCTGGCCAGTTGGCCCAGTGGTAGAGCATCGGCCTGGTGTGCAGGAGTCCTGGGTTCGATTCCTGGCCAGGGCACACAGGAGAAGCGCCCATCTGCTTCTTCACCCCTCCTCCTCTCCTTCCTCTCTGTCTCTCTCTTCCCCTCCCGCAGCCAAGGCTCCATTGGAGCAAAGTTGGCCCTGGGCGCTGGGGATGGATCTATGGCCTCTGCCTCAGGCGCTAGAATGGCTCTGGTTGCGACAAAGCAATGGCCCAAATGGGTGGAGCATCGCCCCCTGGTGGGCATGCCGGGTGGATCCCAGTCGGGCGCATGCGGGAGTCTGTCTGACTGCCTCCCTGTTTCCAACTTCAGAAAAATATAAAAAAAAATTCAAAATATACTAAATGAAAAAAGTGAAATGTGGAACAATTCATGTATCAGTACATGCTAAATTTTGTACAACAACTGAGTGAATTAATAAGAATCTATATTAATACTTGTTTCTATGAGAGACTCTGAGAGGGTACCATGGAGGCACTGACAGTGTAACACAGTGAGGAGAAATGCACTGAGGGGTTATGGGGAAGATGTGTCATTGCATAGCTTTTACATTTTTTTATAGTAAATAAAATTAACTTTTAAAAGCTCCCCAGGTGACTGTAATGAGCCTTATTAGGAAGCACTGGTTTGGGGCAAACAAGTGAACGGTCCTCTAAGGGTCTATTCTGATAGGTGGATGATAACAAGGAACTGATATTTGTATCTTTGTGCAATCGACTCTCCAAAGATAAAGTTCATGCTGACATGTGACAGCACTTACCATAGACCTGTATAAGTTCCTGGATAGCAACAGCAAACCCCAGGAAGCGCTTCCTGAACCTCAAGTCACGGCTAGCTGGTACCAGAACCAGGAGGGGGTGGACTCACAAGCCCATGAGGAGGAATCCTGGGCCTCAGGGATGGCCCAGTGTGATCCTTCCATTATTCTAGCAGGAATCCCTCTTCCTTTCTAGTATCATGAGAACCTCTTCCAAGTGGTGACTGAGTGTCCGCTTCCTTCTGGGGACACATAAAGACATGTCAACAGGTCATTCTTCTTGCCCACTATCTTCTGTGGGCCATCCTTTCCTGCCCACCCCATCTGCCACCCTGGCTCCAAGCCACAAAGAGATGCCCAATCATGGGGCTGGTCAGCTGGGACCTGGAGAGAATTACATGTAAAAAAAAGAGAGAGAGAGAGAGAGAGAGAGAGGGAGGGAGAAGCATCAGAACTATGCCCTAAGGGCTCAGTCTTCCCTCTCCACTGTCAGAGCAGAAGGGGGAAGAGCTGTTTCATGAAAGCTGTGCGAACCTGGACTCAGGACTCAGCCAGCCAGGCTCGGAAGGTGCCAGGCGGCATGAGCAGATTGACGTGGGGACGGGCACAGAGTGGTCACTAATTCAGGGATGAGAGGCACAGCAAACTGCAGCTCTCCTCTCCTGCTGCTTCCACTTGCCCCAGCTCACCCGTCCCCGCCACACACAGACACAAGTACATGTTCACAAACGTCAGGCTCACACACGCACATGCAGACACACCCATGGGCTGACAGACACATCAAACACACAGGAAAGCATGGTTCAGGCACAGAAGTCAGGGTTATTTCAGGCTACTCTGGTCCTGGTCTGCCACTTAGCTGCCCAGCTTGAGGCAGATCACTCCGTTCTGATCTAAATCACTCTCTGGACCAGTGTGTTCACTTGTCATTAACCCTGACCAATATCACCTCCAGATGCTTCCAGAGCCCAACCACTTCTCACCATGTTCACTGCTACCACACTGGTCCAAGCTACCATCACCACCTCTTACCTGAGTCATTACAGCAGATCCCTTACTGATCTTCCTGCTTCTACCCTTTGCCTTCTATAGTCTCTTCACTCACCAGCCGGAGGGATCCTTTTAAACCTAAGTCAGATCATGCTACTCCTCAGCTCAGAGCCTTGCAAAAACCTTTGTGGTATATTCCACACTCACCCCACCCCCACCATCTCTCTAATCATCTACTATCTGCCATCCTTCCCCATCACCACCCTTTCCCAGCCCCTGGTCTCCTTGCCATACCTTAAACTTTCCAGGCAAAGCCTCAGGGCCTTTGCACATGCTATTCACTCCCTAGGAATGAATAGCACAGAGAGGTGAGGTTTAATCAGATCCTTGTAGGGAAGAAAGCATGGGGTTCTCCTTCAGGAGGAATTAGTGCACAGGGAAAAGGCCATGTGCCCTGAGTCAATGCATTTCATTTTGCATTTGCCTCTCCTAGGTTAGGGCTGTGGTAGGCAGCACATGGCTTTACACCATCCATGAACCACTTCTGCTAATAACAAACATGATAGCAGCACTAACCCATAATTCTGTAGACTTTTTGATTCTTTGTTTTCATGTTTGTTACTGTATTCACCTTCACCATAGTCTTATAAAACTGAAAAGGAGATATAATCTGAGTTGTACAGATGAGGAGAAAGAGGCAAAGTCAGGTTTTGTGGCTGACTCACATCATAGGCAGGGGGTTAGTGAACACTCATTCATTCTTAAAAGGCCAGACTGCTTCCTCACCTAACAGGTCCTCCTTCTGCAGTTGAGAGGTGGTCCCTGAGCCTTCAGGTCTGGCTGCTGATTACCGAGCATCCCCAGCACCACCCGGGCTCACAGCTGGCATGAACATAGACCAAGGTGCGCAACAGAGTCTCCTGTTCAAACTGCTCCTTCTCCTGTGACATCCTCATGAATGGAAAGGGAAGGGGAGTCACTGGTCTCCAGAGAAGAATTCAAGGATGGGAGATTCTCAGTGGGTGGTAGGGGGTAGGGGACAGGGTAGGCATAATGGACAAGAAAATCCACCACCCAGACACCTCTTCCAGAAGGACAGGTGGCCCCAGCTGCCAGGAGCGAGGTCAGCAGTCAGCCCCTCAGCTGCAGAGAGCTGCCTTGCTCAAAGTCATGCCCTACCAAGGGCATCCCACACCAGTGATTAAGGAAGGCAAGAATATAAAGGCCAGGCCATTTTGGCCCAATGTAGGACAGCTCCAGAGCTCCCCATGGAATCACCCAGGCTGTGGTCGGGCTTGTATCTCAGCCAGACCCTCTCACAGACCAACTTCTCTGCAACAGGAGATCTACCAGTGAGCTCCTATCTGGAACTGATAGGCTGTCAGGGATGCGGAGGTGTGGCCATTCAGGACAGGAGCTGGCAATGCTCTAGACCAGCGATTTTCAACCTTCCTTATCGCATGGCACACATAAACTACTTACTAAAATTCTGCAGCACACCAAAAAGTACATTTCATGTTTTGCCGATCTGACAAAAAAAAAAAACTGGGTATAATTTTGGTCAACGCATACCAGACAGCTATTGTTGTCATTTTTTTAATTTGCCAATCTAAGGTCAGTGTCTCTGACGAAACAGTAAGATGTTGCATGTTTTAAAAATTCTCGTAGCACATCAGTTGAAAATCGCTGCTCTAGACGCTGGTTCTGCACGCTCCTGACCTTTCCCCACGACCAACCTCAGAGGTGCCTGTTGCTATCGCTCTTGAGTCTATGCCCTTCTCCAGCCTTCTCCCTCCCTCTTGGGGGAGGTAAGAGTGGGGGTGGGGAAAGGCACCCTCACCCTTTGTTTTGTAAGTTTTCCCCCAGGAAGCAGAAGATATTGTTTACCATCACAATTCATTGGAACGCATTGTTACGACTACACTACAGAGCCGGTTAAACAAAGACAGGGCAGGGTAATAATTATCTGTCCAGATGGCAGCCAGCAGCCGACCCAGGGGGAATTAGATTTCTCAGCCAGACCCTATTAGGGAGCCTAGGAAACATTTTACCCTTAACCTCCACCTCCCTGGATCAAGTCAACATAATTTTGATCCCTGAGAAGTAGTCCTTATAATAAGAGAGAATCAGATGGAATGAAAAAGCCAACTCAGGGTCAAGGACTGGGCATCTACTCTCCCATCGCTCTCTTGGCTGTAGGACCCAAGGCAGCTCACTCACTGTCTCTGGTTCTCTTTCTTCATTTGTAAAAGAAAATAATCATGGATGTCTGTTTCTGTAAGAAGAATGCTTTTAGCTGCAAGTAACCAAAAAAAAACTTGCATAAAGCAAGTGTCATCTTAGCAAAATCAGAGAAGGTAGTTCTAGGTTTGGCTCCATGATGCCATTGAGGCCCTGGCCAGGCGTCCCCAAACTACGGCCCACGGGCCGCATGCGGCCCCCTGAGGCCATTTACCCGGCCCCCGCCGCACTTCCGGAAGGGGCACCTCTTTCACTGGTGGTCAGTGAGAGGAGCACTGTATGTGGTGGCCCTCCAATGGTCTGAGGGACAGTGAACTGGCCCCCTGTGTAAAAAGTTTGAGGACCCCTGGGACTGTCTTTCCCTCTCTCAGCTCTGTCTTCTTCAGCTCAATGTTTATTCTCCTCATGTTCACAACATGGCTGCTAGTAGCTATCAGGGTTGCTTGATTTCATGTTCCCACCCAGCAGGAGAGAAAGAACTTCTTCCCTAGAAAGGACTCTAGGCCTTCAATCTGATGGACCAGCTTGCCCATCCTTGGACCTGTAAATACTGTCAGGGTGCTGCCAGTTTCCAGTGGCTCAGAGTCATGAAGATTTTCTTTCAAAGGGTTCAGTTGGGAAGAAGGAATAGAGAGAGTAAATGGTGGGTGGACTACTACCAGTATCCTCCACACGTCCCATCTAGATCACACACACACTAGTATGATTTCTTCAATAGATAACCATTTGACACCTCCAGCCGATGTGCAAAATAAAGTTGTGAAAACCACCTGTAACTGCCAGCTATTGTTATAAAGAACAAAATGAGAACTGAATAGAAGCCAAGTCAGTTGGAGGATATGCCTCAGTTATTGTGTTTTCCTTCTGAGGCACCTGAAATGGTATTCCTATCAATCTGATATGCGATATTCATGGTTCCTGCCTTTCAGGGTCTTCACGTGATTTTCCCGGAGCAGATACTGCTGGCTGCCAACTCAACAGCCAGTGTTCCTAATCCCTCTCTCCCTCCCTCCCTCTCTCTCTCTCTCTCTCTTTCTCTCTCATTCACACATACACTTAATTCTTGGTGCTGACAGAGCCTCAATTTTGTTCATCACCCTCTACCAAGCCAGGAAAGGTGACCCTCCTTCCCAGACCACCAAAGACCCCAATGATTGGTCTAGGCCAGTGATCAGCAAACTCATTAGTCAACAGAGCCAAAAATCAACAGTACAACAACTGAAATTTCTTTTGAGAGCCAAATTTTTAAACTTAAACTATATAGGTAGGTACATTCCTTATCGAGGTAGCGCCCGCACATGGTATTTTGTGGAAGAGCCACACTCAAGGGGCCAAAGAGCCGCATGTGGCTCGCAAGCTGCAGTTTGCCGACCAGGGGTCTAGGCCAATCACAGTTGTCTCAGTCCCTGGGACACGATTGATTTAGGGTGAACATTTGAGCCGATCTTGGCCAGTGGAACCTGAGGAAAAGTCTGCTGGGGAACTTCAGCTAATCAAGTAAATGAAAGGAACCCTTCTATTGTACCTCCTTTGTCAAGGAGAGAGGTTCGCAGATGGTCTCCTCCAGTAATGACACCCTGGAATGCTGTGTCCTCAGATTATGCAACACTCATGGGCTCTTTTGCCCATCACTTCCCAGGAGTCAAGGAACCTGGGATGAGGTCCCAAGCCCCTTCCTTAAACCAGGGTTCACTCCTAGATTATCAGTCTCTCCCTCTCGCCTCCTTATGTGTCTCACCCCATATTGCCTCATCTTTACCTTTAGCCTCAGGTACAAGTGGGAGGGGAAGCCAGCTACGTTCTAATTAAATTATATCCTCAAAAGCTAAGGCCTAATAATTATACATCCCACACAGGTTGCCTTAAAGACATCCACAAAGGTCTGATGTCACTAGTGAAAACCTCCAAGGGACATCTAAACCATGTGACACTCTATCTTTCAAGGAAATCCGAAGATGAAATCACCTAACAGGGAATCGTTTCCCAGACACTGGCAAAGTCCCCTCACCTCCCCATTCTCTGATTCCTGCTCTCCAGGCCAAAGCCAACCTTGGGAACTTTCTGGGCCCAGCAGGCTAATTAGAGCCCAAGTGAACTTAATGAGCTTGTCATTATTCATCTCTGCCAACAGCCAAATAAGAAAAGCATAGCATGGCAAAATTTTACAGACACACACATACACTAACTAAATAACAATAAATATTTCTTGACTCAGATGTTGCCAGAATCAACCGACCAGATCCCTCCTGGAGGCATGCGACAGGAGTAAGACAGGGAAGGGGGAATGTCTTCCCCACCTCCAAAAAGGGAGGCGTAACTGGAAATGTTCCATGTTCCTGGGCTCGGTATCACCAGCCCTAATTTATCATCATCTTCATATATTCTTATATAAGTAGTAATACAGATCACCCCGGCCAATTAACCAATCTGTAATTAGAAACTGACACGAACATTTACCACCATCAGGCATAATTTATATGATTACAGATGATTAAATAAAATGTAATTGAGTGAACAGGAGATTTGTTAAGCCCATCTAGACGTGGCCATAACACCTAGGGCTGGGAGCGCCCTGACTCCCCTCTGACAGTGGGTCAGGAAGGATGCTCCCAGGAGCTGGACCCGTGAGGGTCAGGAGGCGGGGGAATGTCCCAGATGGGCCCAGATGGGACCGAGATGGGAAACCAAGCCCACTCTGGACCAGTTCTTGGGCCACTTTTGTGTCTGAATTTTTCAACAGAGGTCACTTGGAGTTTCAGAACACATCAGACTATGAAGGGGAAAGAGAAAGAACGTTTAAATTATAAGCCCAAAACTGTGCGTAGTATTTCCCTTTTGGTCCACTGGCCCCGGAGTCATGCCCACTCTCCACCTGGAAAGACCCCCGTGACCCATCAGCATCAGTCCAGGAACATTTCTAACCATAAGGGATGATTTAAACACAAAGTTTGCACTTGGCAGGAGACGCCCCCACTCCTGAAAGGGAAATTTTCAATGATGGCAAGGGACAATTTCTGACTCAGACTCGGACCAGCCGTGTGGCCTTCGCCAAGGAGCTTCTCCCCATCCCGGTTTTAGATTCTTCTTCTATAACATGAGAAGATAATAACAGTACCTGCCTCCGTACACGATGCTATTGACATCACCAGCGTTTGTGGGAGAATTCGTTGGTACTGTTATAGTTAAAATAATTACTTTATATGCACAATTTGGAGGAATTTTTTTAAAGATGAAACTAGGAAGACATTTGTAAATACTCCTAGAAAAGCATGAAATAGAGAAGCCACTTTAAAAAAAAATTCTTTCATGTCATATAGATAAATTTACACAGTTATTGTTATAAAGTAAAGAGAAAATTTCTTAGAACAAATACCCCTGAATATAAAATGCACGTTCATCTTCCAGGACGTCCCTTTGACAGTTAGTTTAGACCAGTGATTTACAACAAGATCAGGGAAAGGGGATGGTCAGAGCCTTTTCAACTTAAATACACCCCTCCCCCCCCCCCCACCAAATCTGCCCCATACTAATTCTTGTATCTGTTGATGCTACCATAATGCCGAACAGTTGGGGGCTTCCTTTCTTGGTAACCTCTGGGTCCAGCTGGCCACAAGACAAAAATCAGTCACATTATCTTGTTTTCAGCCAAGCACGCCCTCCTCCAGCTTGCTCACTCATTTATTCACTAGATTTGGTTCCAAATAAATTTTAACTGTTTCCAACCAAGTTCCTCCTCTTTTGAGGCCATGCAAAAGAATAACTTACCAGCCCTGAGCACGCTTACTAAGGAAAATAGACACTTCACCTTAAAGTAAAATGTGACTTCCTCTTTGACTTTATAATAGCCGCACAGTGCTATGGACTAAATTGTGCCCCCTACCCCAATTCATACGTGGACGCTCTAATCCCCACTGTAATGGAGGTGGGGCCTTTGAAAAGTGATTAGGGTTAGATGAGGTCATGAGGTTGGGGCCCTTGTTATGGTGCTAATGCTCTCATAAAAAAAAGAAAAAGGCAGGAGATACTTTTCTCCCTGCCCCTCCCACATGCATGCACCAAGGAAGGCTATGTGAAGACAGACAGTCATCGGCAGACCAGGAACAGAGTCCTCACCTGACCCTGCACCTGCCGATGGCTTGAACTTGGACTTCCTGCTCTGCATAACTATGTGATATAAATGTTTACTGTTTAAGTCACTGAGCCTATTGTACTTTGTTATAGCAGCCCACACTGACGAAAGAATAGAGTTTTCAGTTAGTAAGTAAATCTGTCCAATGAATAAAAAATAATTGTGACCCGACAGGAAGACTGGGTTTGGTTCGTGTGTTCTCTGGATCACAGCTGCGTGCTTCTGTGGAGATGGTTTAAGTTTATTAATTAACAGCCGCCCTTCTTTTTCCTCCTACATACAGGGTGGCAGGTTTCTAAGAGCTTTTGAGAGATTTATTTTTATCCTTCACATGGATAAAAGACATTAATGAAACCATTTGAGACTTCAGGGACTGGGATCCACCCACAGAAGCCAAGAGGTGGCAAGCCAGAGTGACTGTTGATTACTAATGTCCTCTTAGCAAAGGAGCATCACCAGACCAGGCTGCTGGGCCTTGAAGAGTGTGGAAAGTAGGGGGAGTGCCATACATGCATTATGTATAAAACGGCACCCCAGCTCTCTTACTCAAGACAGTTTATGAAATCACTTTGTGAAAATGTAGACCTCTCCCTCCCCCACTCAACTACCAGCTGGTCCAGCCCTTGAACATGTAGCGCCATGTTATGATGACTCCAACAATGTGGGTCAGCACAATGGTTAAACTCTTAAGTGGAACCACTAATCTCCATTAATCTGACTGTAAAGATGAGACATAATGCTTAGTACAGAAGCATAAGAGTTGGTAATGCGTGTGCCTCTGACAGGCTGCTTTAATACACACCAACTCCTGCCCGAAAGGAGGGTCTTCGGGGTGGCATCTGACCATGCAAAATCTATCCCTGAGCCTTCCTGGAAATCTCTTCATACAGGACAAGGGCCTGAGGGGGTGCCACACAGACATCGATTCTGTGGGACTTCTGCCACCCCTGGACCCCACCCTCCGCCATCCCCTCTTTCAGATGGGCAGCACAACAGTGAGTGGGTGCTGAGTCTGGGGCTTGACAGAGCTGTGACCCTCTCACGGGGCCCAGTGCTCAGAGGTTGAGTGGACAGGTAGGTACAGCAGCTGCCTCACACTTCGGTGACCCCTTGGTTGGTACGCTAGGGAAACACAATGGAGTTCTCTTCCTGTCGGAAGCACTTTAACACTTTGAGAAGTCCCAAATACAAAATAAGTATTGCCCATTTCCTCATCCCTGCCTCTCTGGGTCAGCGTTTCTCAAACCATGGTCCGTGAAACCACCTGCAAGGGAATCACTAAAGATGTGGTTTATTATTTTTTAAATTAAATTAAATGGGGTGACATTGATTAATAAGAGTACATAGGTTTCAGGTGAACATTTCTATAGCATTTGAACTGTTGATTGCATTGTGTGCCCATCACCCAAAGTCAAATCATTTTCTGTCACCATATATTTGTCCCTCTTTACTCCCCCCCACACACTCCTTCTCTGGGTAACCATTTCACTTTGATCTATGTCCAGGATCTCAGTTTTATATCCCACTTGTGAGGGATATATATTTCTACCTCTTTACTCCTGTCCCCCTTGCCACCCTCCCATGGGTAACAACTTTGTTGTTATCTGTGTCCTTGAGTCTCAATTTTGTATCCCACCTGTGTATGAAGTTATATAGTTCTTAGCTTTTTCTGATTTACTTATTTCAGTTAGTATAATGTTCTCAAGCTCCATCCATGTTGTTGTAATTGGCAATATGTTATCATTTCTTATGGCTGAGTAGTACTCTGCTGTATATATGTACCACATCTTCTTTATCCAATCCTCTATCAAAGGACACTTTGGTTGTTTCTATGTCTTGGCTACGATAAACATGGAGGTGCATGTGTCTTTGCATACCAATTTTTTTTAGTTCTTTGAGTAGATACCCAGTAGAGGGATTGCTGGGTCATATGGTAGCTCTACTCTTAATTTTTGGGATACCTCCACACTGTCTTCCATAATGGCTATACCAGTTTACATTCCCACCAGCACTAAATGAAGGTTCCTTTTTCTGTACAGCCTCTCCAGCACTTGTTATTACCTGTCTTGTTGATAATGGCCAATCTAACAGGTGTAAGGTGGTATCTCATTGTAGTTTTGATTTGCATTTCTTTAATAGCTAGAGAAGATGAGCATCTTTTCATATATCTGTTGGCCATCTGTATGTCTTCTGGGGAGAAGTGTCTGTTTATTTCCCCTCCCCATTTTTTAATTGGATTGTTTGCTTGTTTGTTGCTGAGCTTTGTTAGTTTTTTATATTTTTTGGATATTAACTGCTTATTGGCTATTGTTTATAAATATCATCTCCCATTTGGTTGGCTGCTTGTTTATTTTGTGGTCGGTTTCTTTTGCTGTGTAGGAGCTTTTTAGTTTGATATAGTTCCATTTTTTACTGTTGCCTTTACTTCCCTAGCCTTTGGGGTCAAATTCATAAAATGTTCTCTATAGCCAAGGTTCATAAGTTTAATACCTATGTTTTCTTCTATGTGATTTATTGTTTCAGATCTTATGTTTAGGTCTTTGATCCATTTTGAATTTATTTTTTTGCATGGGGACAAGGTGTAGTCAAGTTTTATTCTTTTGCATGTAGCTTTCCAATTTCCTCAGCACCATTTATTGAAGAGGCTTTCTTTTCTCCATTGTGTGTTTCTGACTCCTTTATCAAAAACTATTTGTCTGTATACATGTGGTTTTATTTCTGGGCTCTCAAGTCTACTCCATTGGTCTGTACGTCTATTTTTTGCCAGTACCATGCTGATTTGATTATCATGGCTCTGTAGCAATATTTGAAGTTGGGCAGTGTGATACCTCCAGTTCCATTCTTCTTTCTCAGGATTGCTTTGGCTATTCATAGTGTTTTATGGTTTCACATAAATTTGGTGATATTTTTGTTCTATTTCTTTAAAATATGACATGGGCATTCATTACATTTTTATATTGCTTTGGGTAATTTGGCCATTTTACCTATGTTGATTCTTCCAATCTATGAACATGGGATATTAAAGATGTGGTTTAAAATGGACATATGTGGTCCTCTTCCCCAGACCTATGAATCAGAATCTCTCAGGAGGAGACTCAGAAAAACTACATTTTAAACAAGCTCTACCAGTAAGCCTTAAGCACAAGATGTTAGAACCACTAATTAAATTTTGTAAAGGTGTTATAGAAACCCAGGTTTTAAAAAATATGGCCATGCCTGAGATCGCCCAGCCCCAGCAGGGATATTGGGCCCGAAGTTCCCATTGTGTGGTTCCCAGGAAAGTTCTTAAAGCAGAAGTTATATGTATCAAGTAAAAAGAAAATGTATACAGACCCAAGACATAGAGAGGCTGTGACATCTGTTTTGGATACCCACCATGCCTATATTCTCCCCCTTTTCCTATCATAACAACAGCTAAAATTTATTAAGTGCTTACAATGTGGCCAGTGTCATTCTGATTAATACATAATGATTCATATGTATTAGCTCACTAAATGCTCATAACATTTCTATAAATAAAACTTTATTAGTCCTCATGAGTGGACAGTGAAAGGCTTCAGAGAAGAGGTGACATTTAACTGGGCTATGGAAGATTGATGGAAACACGTCATCTTCCATACCTTACTTATTAATTCAACTGCCACCAGGAAGGATCCTCATTGCTTTTCATGCCCAAAGTCTCCATCTAGAAATAAGGAAGAACAATGTTTGGGTTAGTGCTGATGGCTATTGACCAGATAAATTATAAGGCTGACTCTTTATATGGGTTTCTGAATTGTAAAAAACCATTGAGGACTCTTGTCCTAACCCAGAGAATGACTCCCCTCAATGAATTTCAAGAGGCTAGCTAAAGGGTCAGAAACCTATGGCTCACGAGCCAGATGTGGCTCTTTTGATGGCTGCATCTGGCTCGCAGACAAATCTTTAATTTAAAAAAATGTTAAAAATATAAAACATTCTCATGTATTACAATCCATTCATTTCCTACCACTCATGTTCATGGTTGCGGGTGGCTGGAGCCAATCACAGCTGTCCTCTGGGACAACACCAAATTTTTATTGCATAATGCGTAGCATACACGGGTCATTGTATGGCTCTCATGGAATTATATTTTAAAATATGTGGTGTTCATAGCTCTCTCAGCCAGAAAGGTTCCCAACCTCTGGGCTAGCTGCTCACTCTGTGCCCAGGTAGAGTACCTCTTCTCTGCAGTTACTGATGAACTTGAGCTGTGCCAGGAGCCAGAAAAATCAAAGCTCAACTCTTGAACATTAGAAGAATTCATACTCGATGGTGGCTATTGTCTCTGACTACCATGCCCAGGACCTCTCCTCAAATGCCACCCTCGCTTCTGGCAACAACCTCAATCTTCAGCAGCTCCAAAATGGACTAGTAATGACTCCATTACAGTAAGGACGGCAGCAACAGTGACAAGGGATGGGCTTGTGACCCAAGGAAATGTCCATAGAATCCCTTCCTGAGGGTTTCATGGCAGAAAACATACTAACAAGTAGTGAATCTAAGGTTCCCTGTGCCCATGTTCTCTCCCCCATGCAACAATCTGTCTGCATTAAAGAGTGAAGTCAAAGGGGGATGAGAGGCAGAGAGACAGGAAATAAGTACAGAGAGGCAATGAGTACCTGAGGCCAACTCCAGTCTTGCCCTTTGTATGGTTAGGTTACAGGAGCCAAGAAGCTTGTTTAATAGTTAAACTATATAGTTCAAGATGTTTCTAAATTACCATCAAAAAAATCCTGACTCATGAGATACATCTCTTCTCTCCACTGAATCTGGGGTCCCATGGACAAAAGGATGAAAATAACTTGGATTTATATTGATGTTTGGTGTTCGTGCATATAGTTATCTCATGTTATCTTTCTGGGTCTACCATAGAACAACAACTTTGTCAAGGCACTGAGGACACAGGGGTGAACAAAGCAGTGCTCATGGAGCTCATGATCCAAATAATCACACAAATAAATGTTTAAATTGCAATTTTGTTAAATGCTACAAAAGATAATGCATTGAATCACTTGAAACAACAGACTGATATGACAGGTTTTACTGCACCCATTTTACAGGTGAGGAAAATAAGGTTTGCCTAATATATACAATAATTTAGGGGAAATAATGGGAATAGAACCTATATATTTCCTACATCCTAATCCAAGAGTTTTCAGTGAGCTGTGCAGAATCCAACTATATTTTACTGATTAAATTAACAATAGAAAAATGTTATAGAATAAAAGACTTTTGTATAAGAGGCATAATGTCAATCCGAAGTCATGTTCTGTGAAATCAATGTCATAATGTCTAACATTTGGTGTCAGTTTGACAACTAACAAGACATGTAGAAGTTTCCTTGTACTTCACACAGCTGACAACCAGCTTTCCATTGAGAAAACGGTCTCCAGCTCTCCTGGGGTTTAAAGTATCGTCTGTGCTTTGCCTTTGTACCAGACACTGCAGCCTTTATTGGTAAAAACATACCAAACAAAAAACTGTCAAAATACATTCATTCTAATTGTGAAAAAGAAACTATTCCTCAAATTGGTTGCTTTACCAACAACACCTACCAGCTATATATCTAGATGAAAGAGACAAGTGGAGTTTTTGTCTTTAAAAATAAAATCAATAGATTGGCTCTTATAGAAGTCATTAATGCAAACTGTTCATCAAGAGAGACTGGTTTTTCATTCCTGATTGGCATTCTATTAAAAAAAAAAAGGATTGAGTCCCTGGCTGGTTGGCTCAGTGGTAGAGCGTTGGCCTGGCATGCAGAAGTCCCGGGTTTGATTCCCGGCCAAGGCACACAGGAGAAGCGCCCATCTGCTTCTCCACCCCTCCCCCTTTCCTTCCTCTCTGTCTCTCTCTTCCCCTCCCACAGCCAAGGCTCCATTGGAGCAAAAGTTGGTCCGGGCGCTGGGGATGGCTCCTTGGCCTCTGCCCCAGGCGCTAGAGTAATTCTGGTTGCGACAGAGCGACGCCCTGGAGGGGCAGAGCATCACCCCTGGTGGGCGTGCCGGGTGGATCCCGGTCGGGCTCATGCGGGAGTCTATCTGACTGCCTCCCCGTTTCCAGCTTCAGAAAAATACAAAAAAAAAAAAAAAAAAGGATTGTTCTTCTCTGAACAAATCTATGATTAAGAGTCATATCCATTGCCTGACCTGTGGTGGCACAGTAGATAAAGCGTCGACCTGGAAATGCTGAGGTTGCCGGTTCGAAACCCTGGGCTTGCCTGGTCAAGGCACATATGGGAGTTGATGCTTCCAGCTCCTCCCCCCTGTCTCTCTCTCTCTCTGACTCCCTCTCTCTCCTCTCTAAAATGAATAAATAATAAAAAAAAAAAAAAAAAAAAAAAGAGTCATATCCACATTGCCTGTAGAATGTTCCCTGGTCCACTGACTGGAAAAGCAGGGATGTGCTTGGCTCTGGGGGGACGTTAAAACTGTCTGTGCAGAGGATGGTCAATGTGGGCCAGACCCATACATAGTCGAAGCCACCTGAGCTTAGTGAACAAGGGTAAAAGATGTTAAAAAGAGATATTTGCAAAAAACTCAGCCTGCTACTGCATTCAGACTTCTGACATGACCCCAAAGTTAAATTGCTAGCTAGAGAAAGAATACCTTAAGGGCGGGCATACTTGTTATCCATCTTTGTGCCAACCTCCTCTCAGCCCCTAATTTGGCAGCTTCTGCACAGGACCGGCTTTGTAGAAGCATGTGGAATACAGGCGGCAAGGGCTGGAGGCTAGGAAAGGTTTTATGCCAGATGCTGTTTTTGTTGCTCTGATCTACCATTATAAAACATAGTGGGGTTTTCTTAGCTCATAAAAAACATTTTTATGCATTTCTGTTGTTACACATAGGAGGTAGGTAGCCTTGGATTCACTTCCAAGTGGAACTGGTCAACCAAAAATCCCAACTAGCACTTACCGGGAGGAAAATGTTTTGAATTTAAGTTAGTCAGTCCGACCAGACACTATGGAATGTTTTCCAGAACTTTCTGTGCTTAACCTGGTTCTGGTCGCACAGGTCTTGCCAGACTAACTGGCACTGGAGCAGGCAGCACTTCTGAGGGAACCAGTGGGGTGTTCTCCTGCTCTCCTGGGAGAAGTCCCATCATGCCGATGTGGGGGCAGGCACGGAGTCAGGGTACCTGGGATCCAGCCCCAACTCTGCTGCTACCGCAGTATGTGCCCTTGGACAAGTGATTTTATCTCTCTCTGCCTCAGTTTCTTTATCTAGCAGGAGTAGGGAGCAGGCTTTAGACAGTCTCCAGGATCCATTTCAGAAGCTTCACAGTGCAGATCCCTTACAAGTTAAAAAGCACTGTTGTCCTATGTTTTCCATGGGGAGGCTACATCACATGTTACCGAGAGAAGTAAGCAGAAGACACAGCTTCTGGAATGCAAATGCACATACAGAAAGGTGAGCCGGGAAGAGGCGGGTCAGTTCTCAGGAACACCCCAGCCCCAGCCCACCACCATCTCTGTCTGCATTGAACCCCAGGCTGAAAGCACAGCTCAGGCATGGCAGAGGCCGTGGTAAGGACCCTCCAGGGAACCTCTGGGATGAGTGCCCCCCTCCGTGCTTCCCTCATGTCCTAACCAAGGTTTAGTTAAGAATTCTCCAGGTAGGGAATTCTTTAGAGAGTCCCTGTTTGAGTTTTTACAAGTTTCCCCTGAGGAAACCATGCTCTGGGAGTGTGTGTGTTTGGGGAGGCGGGATGGTTTCCAGGTAACTGGATCTGAAAGGAAATGTCGGGTCCAGACACCCCACCAACCTCCATCTCCCCGAGTCCCTCTCCCATTCTGCACGGACACTCACTCCCCTTAGAACAGGAGTCCCTGAAGAAGAGGGGCTCCGTTTGTTTAAAAAACAGCCCCCATCCAAGTACTAACCAAGCCCGACCCTGCTTAGCTTCCGAGATCAGATGAGATTGGGCGCGTTCAGGGTGGTACGGCCGTAGACTGGTAGACTGGTGCAGCCACTGTGGAAAACAGTATGGAGATTTCTCAAAAAACTGAAAATCGAACTGCCTTTTGACCCAGCTATCCCACTTTTAGGAATATACCCCAAGGACACCATAGAACGGCTCCAAAAGGAGAAATGCACCCCCATGTTTGTAGCAGCATTGTTCACAATAGCGAAGTTCTGGAAACAGCCAAAGTGTCCGTCAGAGGACGAGTGGATTAAAAAGCTTTGGTACATATATACTATGGAATACTACTCAGCCATAAGAAATGATGACATCGGATCATTTACAATAACATGGATGGACCTTGATAACATTATAAGGAGTGAAATAAGTAAATCAGAAAAAAACTAAGAACTATATGAATCCATACATAGAAGGGACATAAAAATGAGACTCAGAGACGTGAACAAGAATGTGATGGCCACAGGGGTGGGGGGTGGGGGGAGGGGGGAGGGGGCGAAGAAGGAGAGAGGGGTTGGGGGAGGGGAGGGGCACAAGAAAACCAGATAGAAGGTGACAGAAGACAATTTAACTTTGTGGGGACAGCACAATCAAATGTCAAAATAATCTAGAGATGTTTTCTTTCAACATATGTACCCTGATTTATCAATGTCACTGCATTAAATTTAATAAATAAATTTTAAAATAAATAAAGAAAATAAAATTTTAAAAAAAAACAGCCCCGTCCCCCTGGCCGTTAATCATGCCTGTAAGAGCGTTTATTAATGCCCTGTCAATTGCTCAGAGTGAAGGCAGCCAGTCAGCTGTCCTCTCTCCCGTTAGCTGTGCGCAAACACTGGTGATTAAGCGCCAGATTTAACATCCTCATGAATATTTAAGAGGCTGTTTTTGAAAGTTTCCTGTCCTTTTACACTAATAGCCCCATTAAAACCTGTTTACAAGCCAGTCAAGAGAGTAACTGCATGCACTTAAAACATGAGAGTGCTCCCCCAAGAGGGGCACATGACCATGTGAGGATCGATACGCTGCTTAAAGTAAGACTGTCTGCCGGCCCCCAGTGGAGCCCAGCCCAGAGAGCCACGTGGAGGAGGAGCTGGACAGAACCCAACCTGTTAATTAGGCCCCTGGTGGGGGTGAAGGTGGGGGAGCAAGCCCTGGGTACTGGGCTGCCCACTGCCCTATGTGGGGTGACCCCAGTTCCAGAGACTTTCTAAAAGCTTCCCAGGTGATGTCAACTGCGGCCATCCCTGGGCCAGCCCAGGAAAGGAAGTGTGTGTTTGGACAAGCTCCCCCCTCGCCATCCCCGCCCTTGTCTTTCCACAGGTCACCCTCAGCTTCTGTTCCACAGCACATCAAACGACTCTCCTGCAAAGAGTTAATAAGGGCTTAAGGAAAGGAAGCCTAATAAGGAAAGGGCCCTTGACAATTACCAAACGCTTTAAGGTTTCAAAATGATGAGATGATTCTGTGAGGGAGATCTTGGAAACAGGGAGGGTGTCCTGTCCTCCTGCACGGAAGAGGCTGGTTTCTCCATCAGTCTTTGCCTGTGCCTTTCTTGCAGGCAGGGAAGATGACAGTGTGGAAAACCACTTCCTTTCTGAAAACAGGGACAGTTACCTAATGCTCTCTCCTCAGTAATCTGCAAATGAATGGGTATGCAGGTGAAACAAGGGTAGGGGGCTTTGCTGAAGGGCAGTGCCAGCTTGCTGGGTACAGTCTACTTCCTTTGCCAGCCCCAGCACGCAGCACTCCCAGTGACGTGCAGGTGCATGGAGGGACCTCCCCTAGTCCAGGCAGAGAACCCTTCAAACACTAAATCTGTTTCCCCATCGTTGCCTGAGCCTGTGCCGAGAGAGCCCAGAATCCCCGTTAGAGCAAGAACATATACCCCAAACCTCACCATCTGAGTTCTTACTCTTCCTAGCAAAAAGTTTACCATGTGGAACACCTGTTCCAACAGCGCTGTGGAGTCCCTCAAAATACAGGCCGGCCTGCTCTACTTTGTATCTGACATACTGCCTAGCCCAGAGATGAATTTGCCTTTCTTCTGTATTAGAATGCATACATACTGTTGCACTAGATACTTATGTATAGTAATAACATAACTGTAGCAATAGTCACTGAGCTGGAACAGAGAAATCTGGGAATACCACCTCTCTAGAGATTCTACCATAACCAAAAGTTAAGCTAACAGCCTTCCGAAAAAAAAAAGAAAAAAATGAAAGAAAAAATAAATAAATAAAAGCCTTCTGAGCAGCCAAAATAAATATTGCAAGATGCACGCACTAAAATTTAACTGTTTTACACACCAGGCCTGTATTCTAATTGGTTAATGATATTTTTAATATGATGTTACTGAGTTTGGCTCTCTGTATCTATAGTCAATTAGCAAGAGAAGGGAGAAGCTAGAGACATGCCCACTGACAATAGGAAGAAGTCATAGCTCCAGACACTGAGTGAGAATAAAAATCCTCAAAAAGTAAGTCACGAGTCCCAACAACACAGCAGTCTTGGGTCATGTATTCCAGGGGCAAATAGCTTTTTACATCTCCACATGCCCCCAATTGTCAATATAATAAAATAAAAAAAAAGTACTAAGCTATTGATACCTCATGTGTAATGAAGTAGGAAAGGGTGTGACACAATTCTGTTAAAAGTCCATCTATCAGAGTTAAAACTTTTATAGTTAGAGAGCTTAAAAAGCTAAGCCTTCAGCTATCCAGATAATTTATCTTCGGAATAGCTCATTTATCCTCTGCCGTTTTTTTTCTTTCATTATATTCATATTTCATGTTTCCACCAAAGAGTATTCAAAAGAATCAAGACAAATTTATAAACTAGGAAGATAGGTTATCACAGCGAGAATCTGGTTTCATTAGTTTATAGCCAATGGTCCTCTGGAGTTGGGTCACACAGGCTCAGGAGGGCTGATGTGGGCTAGCGTCAAATACAGCCATTATTAGACATTAAATTATATAAACTTACAATCAAATACATTATACTAAATCCAAGATTGTAAATACTTAAAAGCTCATCACTTAATCTTTTTCACTATTATCTCTGCTTTTGCAGTTATTTATGTCTATTGTGTCTGTATGGTAAAAATGCCTCATTCTGGTGTGCTGCTGCCCATGTCTCCTAACTCCACATTCAGTGGCATCACTTGGCAGCTTGAAATGGCTATGGTGGGAGTCTTTACACTACAGAAATTGGCAAATGCAACAAATAGCGTTTGTTTTGTTTCCCCCCAGAAAGGTAACTGTTCACCACAGTTCACAGCATACACATCACAGGATGTTGAGATTTAGAGCATGGAATCCTGAAGAGGAAGGGAAAGTTGCTGTGTGCAGGGAAGTGCAAAGGGCGGTGGACTGGGGTCATTCACTTGACCTGTAGGTGTGTGACCTCAGGAAAGTGACTTCCTCTTTCCAGACCTCCTTTTCCCATCTATAAAAGGAAAAGATTGAACTAGACCATCACTATCTGATACTATGATTCCTCATTTATTTTTTAAGTCAAACAAACTAAAAGGTGCACCATTTTGTCCCTTGGCCACTAGGTGAGAGGGAAGGGGTTAGATATACAGCACTTCCGCCTGGTTTTCAAACGCTGCCTAAAAGAATGTAATAGCACGTGTTAAAGCAGCGAAAGGACCCAGACCAGGCTGAATCAGACAGTAGAACATAAGGGACCCATTCCTTTCACTCTTTCTTCTGCCTGCAACTTGCCACTAACACCTGCAAAACCATTTCTGAAATTCAAGGCTTCTCTAAATAAAAAAGCTGCAAGAAATCTTATATGTATTCAGTATTATGATCCAGGTAACTTACAGAGTGGTGCCCTGGGGAATGAAAAGGCTCTTGAGTCAGAAGACCTGGATTTGGGTTTTTGAAATCTCAACTTACTTTTACTGCTTGTGCAAACTTGAACAAGTCAAACATCCTCAAGACCCAGTTTCCAATTAAATGTGAACAATTCCTGGTAATATAGATAAGTACAGCCTTTCTGGAGAGACTTTTTGATGGTACTTATTTAGAGTGTCTATCTTATGACTTAGCAACCTTTCTCTTGTGTTTGTATCCTAGAGAAATTCCCACCCAGGCCCATCAGCACTGGTGAAGATGCTAGTGTGGGCAGTTGGAGTTCATCAAGGTTTCCACTAGGGGGCGAAGGTGAGTAAAACATGATGGACGCACCCTGTGGAATATTATAGAGCATTAGAGTATAGATACATATAGCAGGATGGATCACTCTTGAAAAGATAGTATGAAGTGAAATAAGTACAAATTAGAATGAGATCTACAGAATATTACCACTTATGTGAGTAAAAACTACATGGACATTAAACAAAATATACATTTTACATGTACACACATAAATAACAAGGTAAACCTCACTGAATTAAATAAGTTTCCTTAGACATTATCCATTCTAACCCCTCTGTTTTTGAGACCCAGAGTGGGAAAACGATTTTGTCTATGATCCTGCTTCACATTAGTGACCACCAAAACTAGAACCATCAGAGTTTCCAGAACTGACCCTTCCACTCACAGGTAGGTTGGTGGAAGTATTATTTAGCATTGCTAAAGAACTTTATATTTGCAAAGTGCTTTATGTGCATCTATTATTCATGCACTAATGAGAATACTTAGATTGTGCCTTCTCTCCAAGGAGCTCAAAGCACTTTGTAAATGTTAACTCATTCACCCCCTATGTCCCAGTGGGACAGACAGAAACCCTCACCCCTTTGCACTTGGTAAAGAGTAAGCCCAGCAAAGGCAACAGACATGATAGAAAGTAGGCTCAGAATCAAGAACTTCCAAGTTCCTGTCCCTCACACTCTTCTATCTAAGTGGTGCTCCTGGTACTGAAATAAAAGCCCTAGAGTCTAAGGAGATATTTCTCTGAGGCTGACCAGCATGTATGATAGCTAAAAAGAGGGGCTTAAGTTATAGGGAGAGGGGGAAGGAGGGGATTAAAGTTAGAAGGAGTATTTTTCTAGCCATATTATAACAGCCAGTGTTTACTGAGCATTTGTGATGCACCAGACTCTCAACTCCTAAGACATCTTATTGAATCCCCATCTTACTCCTATGGCTGGATAACAGTTATCCCCTTTTAATCACTATGAGGTGATGTTTACCCTCCTGGAGTTTACACTCCAGTTGGAGGCATGATGGTAACACATAAGAGGCCACTGATGAACGACACAAGATAAATGCACATGCAAAACTGAATGAAATTTAGACTAGAGAGCTTTGGGGAATTGAGGACTGGAGAAGGCTTTTGGAGAAAGTGATAACTGAGCAAGACCTAAAACAGTGGTCAAGTGTGGCTAGGAAGAAGAGAAAACATCTTACTGAGAGATGTGTGGAGCCAAGATGGGGCAGTGAGTGTGGACTGTGGGCAGGAGAGGAGGAAGACCAGTCTGTAGGAGCAGGTGGGGTGTATTACGTTAGCATTTCTTTGCCAATCACAGAAACGCCCTCAACCCTTTGAAAACCAGCCGTTGGCATAGGGCGGCCTCCCCAAACTACGGCCGGCCTGCGGCCGCAATGCGGCCCCCTGAGGCCATTTATCCAGCCCCCACTGCACTTCTGGAAGGGGCACCTCTTTCATTGGTGGTCAATGAGAGGACCACTGTATTTGGCAGCCCTCCAATGGTCTGAGGGACAGTGAACTGGCCCCCTGTGTAAAAAGTTTGGAGACCCCTGGTAGGTCTGCATCTAGCTATTTAACAGTAACCCCAGTTCCAAGAAATCATGTCTCTACCCCTTTGTTTACTAACAAAGGAGAAGGAGTTTAGACTGGGGTGTTCTCTTTTAATGAATACTAACTCACCGAGATTCATAACTTGAGTTGGAAAACCTGGGACTCAATAAAGAAGCAATGCATTCTAAATAATATTAAAACTTCCTGGTACTGCAATAATTATAACTTCAAACACTAATAAAAGACTGTACAGTTAATTAGCAGTAGTAATAAAAGTCTAAGAACAAATATCCTATGTATTAAATACAACAACCAATATAATTGCCACAGAGATGGAAAACGAAAGAGGGAAATGGTTAGAAAGTGAAAGTTCTTGCCATAGAGATGCCAGCTCAGAAGCTGAAATACTGTTTTCCTGCGTCATTGTGGGCACAGTTCCTTATTAGAGTAACATTATTATCACACAGTCTTTACTGTCAATATAAGAATGTTTTATTCCTCACCAGTAGGTTCTATTACCTTGAGGAGACAAAATTTAGGATGCCCTGGTTAAGCTAGTCTAAACTCCACATCATTTTCTCATCCTGGAGAGCAAGCTCATATAACACATAGACAGACACACACACCTCGACTGGTCACTGGCTCATGTATAGGTAAAGTCAATAGTCACCTCTACAGCATAAGGTGAAGACTTTAGGAACACTCCTCCCCACATCACTCAGAAGAATTTCCCTCACTCACCGTACAACGCTCCATCTTCAGGACTCCTTGATGAAAAAGGATCCTGAAGGAACACAACATACCATGAAGTCTTCTTACAAAAAAAAAAAAAAAAAAAAAAATCCAATTTGATCTGATCACATCTCTAGATTTAATGACCAAATTATAGAAAATGATTCAGCCAGAGAAAACACATTAAGTAACAGCACAGTGGTGCTGTTAGGAAAACTCAAACTGAGAAGTTCTGTAGGACAAGCAACCTGGTTCCTTCAACAAAGTTCAAGTATAAAAAGAGATGAAAGGAGACGCTGTGCATTAAAAGGTAAAAAATGGCCTGACCCGGCGGTGGCGCAGTGGATAGATCGTCGGACTGGGATGCAGAAGACCCAGGTTCGAGACCCTGAGGTCGCCAGCTTGAGCGAGGGCTCATCTGGTTTGAGCAAAAGCTCACCAGCTTGAGCCCAAGGTCACTGGCTCGAGCAAGGGGTTACGTGGTCTGCTGCCGCGGTCAAGGCACATATGAGAAAGCAATCAATGAACAATTAAGGTGTTGCAATGCGCAACAAAAAACTAATGATTGATGCTTCTCATCTCTCCATTCCTGTCTGTCTGTCCCTGTCTATCCCTCTCTCTCTGTCTCTGTATAAAAAAATTAAATAAATAAATAAATAAATAAATGGTAAAAAATGACCAGCAATCATCTTACTTAGCATTTACCCAAAGGGGTTGGAAATTTAATGTCCACACAAAAACTTGCACACCATGCCCTGGCCGGTTGGCTCAGTGGTAGAGCGTCGGCCTGGCGTGCGGGGAACCCAGGTTCGATTCCCGGCCAGGGCACATAGGAGAAGCGCCCATTTGCTTCTCCACTACCCCCCTCCTTCCTCTCTGTCTCTCTCTTCCCCTCCCACAGCCAAGGCTCCATTGGAGCAAAGATGGCCCGGGCGCTGGGGATGGCTCCTTGGCCTCTGCCCCAGGCGCTAGAGTGGCTCTGGTCGCGGCAGAGCGACGCCCTGGAGGGGCAGAGCATCACCCCCTGGTTGGCAGAGCGTTGCCCCTGGTGGGCGTGCGCCGGGTGGATCCCGGTTGGGCGCATGCGGGAGTCTGTCTGACTGTCTCTCCCCGTTTCCAGCTTCAGAAAAATACAAAAAAAAAAAAAAAAACGAAAAACTTGCACACCATGTTTATAGAATCTCTGTTTATAATTACCAAAATGTGGGAACAACCAAGATGCCCTTCAATAAGTGAATGGGTAAATAAACTATGGTACAGGTACATCTAAACAATGGAATATTATTCAGCACCAAAAAACGTGCTATCAAGCCATAAAAAGACATGGAGAAAATGTAAATGAATGTTACTAAGTAAAAGAAGCCAATCTTAAAAGGCTACATATTGTGATTCTAATACACAACATTCTGGAAAAGGTAGAACTATGGAGACAGTAAAAAGATTAGTGGTTGCCAGTGGGTGCGGAGAGAGAAGAATGAATAAGTGAATGACAGGATTTTTAAAATTTTTATTTTATTTAGGAAATTAAATTTAATGGGGTGACATTGATTAATAAGAGTACATAGGTTCAGGTGAATATCTCTATAGCATTTGAACTGTTGATTGCATTGATTTGGGTCTATCACCCAAAATCAAGTCATTTTCTGTCACACCATATATTTGTCCCTCTTCACACCCCTCCCAATGACAGGAGTTTAGGACAGTGAAACTACTTTGTATGATATTATAATGGTGGATACATGTCATTCATTATACTCTTGTCCAAACCCATAGAATGTACAAGACCAAGAGTGAACCCTAATGTAAACTGTGGTCTTTGAGTGAATATGGTGTATTGATACAGGTTCATCAATTGTAACAAATGTGCCACTCTGTTGGGGGAATGTTGGTAATGGGGAAGGCAATGCATGTGTGAGTTAAGGAGATCTATGGGAAATTGCTGTATATTCCTGTCAATTTTGGTGCAAACCTAAAACTGCTCTAAAATATAAAATCTATTTTTTAAAAAGTTAAACAACAAACAAATCCAACGCAACATATGAACTTTATTTGGATATTGACTTAGATCAAATATACATATTTACATACATGTATTTAAAATATGTAAAAATACCTACTACATACCAAGAAATTTGAACATTGAATATTTGATTATATTACAGAATTGTTATTCAGTGTTTTAGGTATGATAAAGTTATTATGGTTATGTTTTCTCTAAAAAGTTCTTATATTTTAAAGATAGTCCCTGAAATAATTACAGACAAAATGTTACAATGTCTTTATTTGCTTCAAAAAGCTGGTCGGGGTGGGGGACTAGAATTATAGATAAAAATAAGACTGGCCTTGAGCTTGTAACTTTTTTTTTTCTTTTAATCAAGTAAGAGGCAGGGAGGCAGAGAGATGACTCCTGCATGCACCCTGACCAGGATCCACCTGGCAACCCCATCTGGGTCTAATGTTCTGTCTATCTGGGGCTGCTGCTCCATCGCTCAGCAACCAAGCTATTTTAGCGCCTGAGGCAAGCACCTGGGGCCAACTTTCTCATTCAAGCCATGGCTGCAAGAGAGGAAGAAAGAGAGCGAGAGAAGGGGGAGGGGTGGAGAAGCAGATGGTCACTTCTCCTTTGTGTCCTGACTGGGAATCAAACCCGGGACTTCCACACACCGGTCCTATGCTCTACCACTGAGCCAACCAGCCAGGGCCAAGCTCATAAGTCTTGAAGCTGGGCAGGGGATACGTGAGCACCCATATTTTATACTTTTTAAGCACTTGATATTTCACATAATAGAGCACACACTTCTCTCTCTTCTCTGTTCTTCTATGACGTTGGTGTTTCAAATCTTAGTGCTTAATTTTTCCCTAACTGTTGTGTTTCATGTGTTAATAATACTCACTCCAAACTAGACTGGAAGGCAGTAGACTACCTTTTATTTCTTCTGGATCTCCATAGATTTTAGCTCTACATTAGCCACAGAACTGACATATCAATAGCACCACTCTGTGCCCAGCTGCTCAAGCTATAGATGGGCTTGATCTCTGCAGCCCCCCCAATTCTTTCCCAAGTCTTCCTGAAGTCTCACCTCTGGTTATTTCTCCCCTGTGTCTCTATCCTACTGCCACTGCCCTAATTCAGGCCATGGTCAGTGTTGCCCAGCTAGCCTCCCTGCCTCCTGGCATGCACCCTTCCACTATATTCCACACCAAGCACCAAGGCAGTCTTTCAAAGATGTAATTGGGGCCATTTCACTTCCCTGCTTAAATTACCTGGATGATTCTTTATTGTCCTCCAGATAATATCCCATTTCCTTTTGTGTCTTACAAGGTCCCTGGTGATGTGAGCCCTGCCTCCTTCTCATGCTTCATCTGTTCAACCTCATTCTAAGCTTTAGCCAGACGGAACTACTCCTGGTCCCTTTCAACAGGCCATGCTCTCTCTCCTACAGACCTCCTAGTAGACCTTCCTTTTTGCCTGGAACACTTCCCCTAACTTAACTTCTTGTATCAGCTTATATGTCACATCTTCATGGAAGACCTGCCAGGAAGCACTGGGCTGGGTTACATGTCCCTTGTCTGTGTTTTCAGAGCATGAAAGATTGCCCTTTCTGGTCCAGATGGTAATTTTCTGCTCCTCTGTTTCCTCTTCCCCACAAACTGTCCTCTCTGTGAGGGCAGAATCTGTGATACCCTAAAACATCTCCTGTCCCAAGCACAATGCCTGGTGCCCCACTCAATACTCAGTAAATATTTGCAAATGAATAAATGAGAAATGGAATCACATGCTGACCTGCCAATCTAAGAAAATGTGACTCACAATAATTTGAAAAAAAACTGAGAAATAAGAATGTTGACTTAGGTTAAGCCCTGCCTGGGATAGAAAAGGGGAAATCAGTGATTTCTCAAGCTGCAACCTTGACACAAAGAATACTTTGTCAAACGTGGGAGTCAAAGGGTGCCCAGGATGGTAAGCTGTGAGGCCTGGAGGCTTACCAGCTTGGGGGCCAGGGCCACTGGCTTCTAGTCTTATGTCTGTAGCCATTTGGCTATGTGACCTGAGTCTCTATTTCCTCTTCCATAAAATAAACTATTGGAGCGGGGGGTTCTGCACTCTTGGCTTTAACATACTTTGTATCTATGGCCAAATCAGTAGGACAAACAATCAGATGTCACAAAGAATTTTCAGTTAACAAAACATTCCCCTGGGTCTTAGTTTAGATTTCCCCTACAAATAGACTCTAAAATAAGGAATTGAGTGCAAATACTTTATTTGGAAGATGATCCCAGGAATCACCAGAGGAAAATAGGAAAGTGAGACAGGGAAGAGAAGGAAGGCCACAAAGGGTGAGTCGTCAACCCAGTGACTTCCGGGGGCCAGCTCCACCAAGCTGGCAGATAGTATAGGACAGTGGTCTCCAACCCCCGGGCCACAGACCGGTACCGGTCCGCGGGTCATTTGGTACCGGTCCGCAGAGAAAGAATAAATAACTTACATTATTTTTGTTTTATTTATATTTAAGTCTGAACGATGTTTTATTTTTTTTAACGACAAGATTCCCTCTGTTACATCCATCTAAGACTCACTCTTTTTTTTTAATAATTTTATTTTTAATGGGGTGACATCAATAAATCAGGATACATATATTCAAAGATAACAACTCCAGGTTATCTTGTCGTTCATTTATGTTGCATACCCATCACCCAAAGTCAGATTGTCCTCTGTCACCTTCTATCTAGTTTTCTTTGTGCCCCTCCCCCTCCCCCTTTCCCTCTCCCTCTCCCCCCTCCCCCCCCCCCCCCCCCCGTAACCACCACACTTATCAATGTCTCTTAGTTTCACTTTTATGTCCCACCTACGTATGGAATAATGCAGTTCCTGGTTTTTTCTGATTTACTTATTTCACTTCGTATAATGTTATCAAGATCCCACCATTTTGCTGTAAATGATCTAATGTCATCATTTCCTATGGCTGAGTAGTATTCCATAGTGTATATGTGCCACATCTTCTTTATCCAGTCATCTATTGATGGGCTTTTTGGTTGTTTCCATGTCCTGGCCACTGTGAACAATGCTGCAATGAACATGGGGCTGCATGTGTCTATACGTATCAATGTTTCTGAGTTTTGGGGGTATATACCCAGTAGAGGGATTGCTGGGTCATAAGGTAATTCTATTTTCAGTTTTTTGAGGAACCACCATACTTTCTTCCATAATGGTTGTACTACTTTACGTTCCCACCAACAGTGGATGAGAGTTCCTTTTTCTCCACAGCCTCTCCAACATTTGTTATTACCTGTCTTGTTAATAATAGCTAATCTAACAGGTGTGAGGTGGTATCTCATTGCAGTTTTGATTTGCATTTCTCTAATAACTAACGAAGATGAGCATCTTTTCATATATCTGTTGGCCATTTGTATTTCTTCCTGGGAGAAGTGTCTTTTCATGTCCTCTTCCCATTTTTTTTATTGGATTGTTTGTTTGTTTGTTGTTGAGTTCTATGAGTTCTTTGTATATTTTGGATATTAGGCCCTTATCTGAGCTGCTGTTTGAAAATATCATTTCCCATTTAGTTGGCTGTCTGTTTATTTTGTTATCAGTTTCTCTTGCTGAGCAAAAACTTCTTAGTAAGACTCACTCTTGATGCTTGTCTCGGTCACGTGATACATTTATCCGTCCCACCCTAAAGGCCGGTCTGTGAAAATATTTTCTGACATTAAACCAGTCCGTGGCCCAAAAAAGGTTGGGGACCACTGGTATAGGACATGCTACCTGAGGGGCAGGTAAGCAGGATATATATCTCCTTCCATCAGTCTTTTTCTGGGGGTTGGGCTCCTCCCAAGGCCATGAAGTCCCTAACACTTCCCCCTGCAAGAAAAGTCACAAATGCCTGCTGTTGGCAACTGTGGACATGTACTGGAGAAGTTAGTGCCAAAGAGATACAAGCAGGGTATCTGTACCTTTAGTGACAACGTGTGCACTTGACTGTATGCATTTCTCCCTCTTGCTTTTTGTCCTACTAGTTCCAAGGGAGTCAAGTGCAAATAAAATCAGGTCTTAGGGATTTGGCAATAGCTGAAATTATTCATTGTGATTTTACTGCTGCACCTATGCTCATTTGTGCATTTCTTATTTCTATAAGAAAGAAAAAAGTGCTGATTCGGCGCTGCCTGGGCGGTGTGGCCTTGAAGGCTGCTGCTGGAATCTCCTGCGAGTGCTCAGAGCAGCAGCTGCAGTTTGGTTGCATGAAAAACACTTCATCACGTTTCTGGGCCCCACTTTTTCTTTTACAGCTTCAGGGAAGGACTTGAATTCCACCCAGTTGTATGTGCCCAACTTCAGCTATTTTGAATCTACCTACATGCAAATAAGACCCTAAGGAGAAGGTTCTTTAAAATAAAGAAAGGGATTAGGCTATTGCCTTGGATTTTTTTAAACTGATACAAGCATCCTTTTAACAGCAAAACATCTGATTTTCCCTGAAGGTATTACTAAAAATAATTATAATAAATCAGGAACAAAATGATTTTTTTAACTACTGAATTTGGCCCAACACTGAATTTTACATTGTGGTTCTTCCTGCTGGTGTGAATGTTGGTCTCTGTGACTCAGAGGGCCGTGCTGGCTGGTGTCTGTTACTCTTCAGTGCATCCTCCTGGCACTCCGAACACAGCCTGAGGCGATTTGGGGGCACTGCACCAGGAGCAATGCTGCAGACCTGTCTGGGGCTTGTCTCAGTTTCAGATGCAGGTGACTAAATGACACCTGTCTGCCTCTCCCTCCTCCATCACCAGTTCACACACACACACACACACACACACACACAGTGTTGTGGGCTTCAGCCAACTCCGTACACTGCAGTGCGATCATGAAACTCATCAGAACACTTGGAAATGACAGTGCGAACACCAGGAGCTTGTTTCTAATGATATTTTCAATCACCGAGGACTTCCCTCTAAGCCATGCTTGTCTGCTTTTTTTATTGTTTTGTTAATTTCCGGAAAAGACATTAATAGCATTATCCCTCCCCCCCCCCCCAACCCAAACAGGAAGCCCACTGTAGAGTGGCTGATGGGCTAGGACTGAAACTCTGGGCTCCTCTTTTTTCCTCCAGTCAAAGGGTCAAGCCAGCCAGCTGGCTCTAACATGCTGAGAAGCCAGAAATTCCCCTTCAAAATGATTCATAGTGTTTAAAAACAGGGACATTGAGTGGCAGTGTTTCATTTATTTGCTTGTCTTTCTCAATGGCTACTCTCACATAGGAAGGGACAATGGAGACTGAGAAATCAAAGATAAAGAAAAGTCACATTCTCTCTGAAATTTTTACTTCTTAAATCACTGAATACGCCAATGCTATACCTCCCACTTCATTTTCCTTTGTCACCAACAAGGGGAAGAGTGGATGGTGGAAAGAGCATTGCCCTAGAGTGTCTGTGGGTCTGAGCTTAAGTTTTAGCTCTCGGTGAAACTGGGCAAGTCATCTCACCTCAGTTTACTCATCTCTATTCCCTGACCTTTCCACCTCAGTTATCTGAATTCCTGTATGTTAAATGGGTCAAGGACCTTGGAAATTCTAATGCATTCTAAGAAATAACTGTTTTTACTGACCCACCAGAAGTACAAAGGAGTAGCTCAGGCGTCTATAGGGAAGTCATATGAAAGTGTGACAGCAGACTACTGCTAAAAGTAATGCCCCATAAATGAGACTCTCCATTAAGTTATGTAGATAAGTGAGATAGAGAGAAAGAGCAGGCAGGGACTGGGATGCCTTCCCCTCACTGTCCATTTAGGGGCCTAACAGGTGACCAAATGACTCATAAGCAGCGCTTGCCAGCCTCCTATTTCTGACAGTGTGACAGACAAAATATCCTGAAGGTTCCTTTCCATGAAAACATCCAAAATACTACATAAAATGTAAAACTTATATTTTTAAATGCATGGCTGAACTGGCACAATTGTAATAAACACGAAGAAATCAGAGACAAAATGAAAGCAATAATTCTGGGAGCTCAAGGCTGACCTTGCCCTGAGTGCCTCTTCTGCAACCTGAAGACCCGAGTTTCCACTTTGATGGCTGCACTGAATGTAAGGATGGGAATCTAAACAGGGCGCTCTTACATAAAGGTGGGATCCCATTCTGTGGACGGACAGAGGATAAATAAATCTGCTGCTCAGATATAATCAAAAAGGAAACGTCTATTTCAGCCTTAGCATTGGGTAGGGGAAAAATTCTTATCAGAATCTATATCTACAAGCTGGCCCTCACGCTGGGTTCTGGTCCTAATTTATGCTACTAATGTTGTCCAATAAACCTCACGATTAGACTTTTATTTTAAATCAGGGGTCCCCAAACTTTTTACACAGAGGGCCAGTTCACTGTCCCTCAGACCGTTGGAGGGCTGCCACATACAGTGCTCCTCTCACTGACCACCAATGAAAGAGGTGCCCCTTCTGGAAGTGCGGTGGGGGGCCAGATAAATGGCCTCAGGGGGCCTCATGCAGCCCGCGGGCCATAGTTTGGGGATGCCTGTTTTAAATGATCCTGGGAACATGGATGAATCTAAAAAACATTATGCTAAGGGGTGGGGGGAAAGCCAGATATAAAGCACCATGTGTTATATGATTCCATTTAGGTGGCCTGTCCAGAAAAGCAAAGTTGCAGTATAAAAGAAGAAAGTTGGCTAGCGATTGCCTGCGGCTGGGAGTGCTAAATAACTATATATAATGAGCAAGGGGGTTTGGGGGGAATTATGGAAAACCTTTCAAACCAGATCATGGTGATGGTGGTACAGTGCTGTAAGCAAGTGAAAACTCATGGAGTTCTATGCTTAAGATGGGCGAATTGTATGGGATGTGCATGACGCCTCAACAAAGTTGTTTTTAAAAATGGTCCTGGGTCAACAGTGTCCGAGTAACAAGTGGAAGTTTCTTTCTCTCATGAAACATGTCCATTATAGGGCAACTCCATGTTGTTTTCAACGCAGGCAGATGAAAGAGTTCCCAAATATTTTCAGTGCCATGGCAAAGGGAAAAGAGGTCATGGTAGAGCAGCTAAAGCCTCCAGGCAGAAGTGATCTTTGTTCATATTTCCAAATATGGACTGACCAAAGCAAATTACATGGCCACACCTGTGTTACGGTTCCCTGTTGCTATAAGGGTACCTTAAAAGAGATCATTATTAGAAATGCTACTGATGTGTGAACTAATTGGATGGGGACAGAAGAGGAAGAACTGGATAATATACAATGCTAGGAATCAGCTTCCAAGAACATTTTAGAGAATGTTACATGTTATGCAAACAGAGTTAACCAGCATTGACACTTATGAAATATTATGGAGCCCAAGCCCAAGACACCAAGCTATTGTGAAGAGTCTCATAGGACTTAGGTCACTGCTGTGTTCAACATACACACCAAGTCCCTCACTGCCATTTAAAGATTTCTCCTCTAATGATAAAATTGAAGTGTGGAATTCCAAAGGCTTTTATTAAGTCCAGCCTATTCCACTGAGGGCAATCAGTACAGGAAAATGTTAGGATATGTATCTTGGATAAGGCAAAAACTGTCAGCAAGCCTTTACTGACCACCCTTTATGTGCACTTCTCTTTGATATGTGCTGTAGTGAATTACCATGTAGAATCACCTCAAAGTGCAGGAAGACAATATAACATGTTAAATAATCAAAGACTAACACAAAAGCTAATATATCACAGAAAGCTGTGGGCTAGTCCCTCCTCTCCGGGAGGCAGCCATGGGTTGCTGAGATACCTGTCCTTCAGTTGGCAGTCTAAGACACACCTAAAGCATAGACGATGACGGCAAACAAGGCAGTATGTAAATGATAAAGCAGGTGGTAGAGTCCAGGTGCTGGAAAAGATCAGAAGAGAAGAAAAATTACGAAAGACTAAAACAGTCATAGTGAAGGAGGAGCTGAACCGTGAATGATAACATCATTTCCCTGGAAAAGAGATAGAGAACTTTTCCGGAAGGTGGGAACATGAGCAAAGCCACTCTCTCCATAAGGTCCCCAAGGAATGTGATACAGAGAAGAACAGGAAAAAAAAATGTCCCACAAGGTAGCATGTTATCACTACCTCAGTTTGGGCCCCAAATCCAAATACACACAAAACAAACAAACAAAAATATTAGTAAGAAGCCAGGATAGATGGCCAACTGTTTTTCTGAAGTCGATCAAGTCTTCAACTAAAGTCGGCCAGGAAGCCTTCTGTTCATTCCACTTTTGTCAATGCTCATTATGCAAGTGTCAAATCTTACTACAACACAGTTATAAAAGATAGAGCAATGTTATTGCTTCTCAGCCTATTGGCTAAGATCAAGTGAAGACACAGCAATGCCCACGCACCCTGCACTGACTTTATACGGCACAACTTCTTCCTCTAGCCGATGCAAAAGGCAGGGCAGATAAGTACTGCATTTAGAGTTAATATGCTGTTAAAATTGTATGTGTCAAATTATTTCATGCATAACAATAATATATGATATATTACAGTTAGAACAGCACTCTGGTCTGAATGTTTGTTTCCTCCCAAAATTTATATGTTGAAATCTTAACCCCCAATAGTGATAGTATTAGTAGGTGGGGTTTTTCGGAAGTAGAATGCTCATGAATGAGACAAGTACCTTATAAAAGAAGCTCCAGGGAGAGCCCTAGCCCCTTCCACCACATGGGACACAGCAAAAAGTTGCCCTATGAACGAGGAAGAGGACCCTCACCTGTCCATGCTGCCTGCTTGATCTTGGACTTCCAGCTTTCAGAACAGTGAGAAATAAATTTCTGTTGTTTATAAGCCACCCAGTCTGTGGCACTTTCTTATAGTAACCTGAACAGTCAAAGACAGGCCTGAAATGCCTAAAGGCCAAGCTAGATTAGGGCTCTAAAATATTTTGGTTTCTGCCATACCTCAAAGGAATGACTTGGCAGGTAACAATCTCCTACTGTCTGCTTTGACATTTTTCAAGGGTTAAGAGAATTGTTTGTTTTAGTCTTGGTGACTTGACTTTTATAAGTGCCCAGACTCTCTTAACAGTTCCTGTTAAGACAGGCTTGTAAGCTATTACTAGCCTACTTATTTGGGGCTAATCAATTGTTATATTTGCTTTCTGTGCTGTTCCAAAGAGTTGATTCTCTTCTATTTCCTCCCACTCCACGTCCCTCTCAATGTACAGACCTAAACTGTAGGGGAGAGGCCCTATCACCATAGTCACCTTTCAAGAAAGCTAAAAATATTTTTAGCAAATTAACAGACAGTTGACATACACAGTTATATCTTCTCTGGTGATATGAAAGGTTACAAAAAAAATTCCAGGAAGGCAAATTGCATAAAACCAAAAGGTTGACGTAAGCTGATAGGCAAATCCCAAGCTGTGCCCCCTAAACTGGCTTCCATCTTTTTTCTCAATATCCAGGAAGAGGGTGGAGCTTGGATGAGGGAACTTGACAGTGTCACCTTCTAGTCCCAGAGTCAGTTCTAAAGTCTCCATCTGATACTGTAGAAATGCGACTTCCCCCACCCACCCACAGTCAATTCTTAGCAATCCAAAAATGGACATATTTTTTCCACTGTCAACAGAAATAAATTATATCCTACCCAACCCATCCTTGCATTAGGGAAGGAGAACACTATAGGAAGATAGTCTATTTCTTTGTAATTAACACGGGGCACAAGGGATCTTTCCAAAATATTTGCCCCGGCAACTTTGACCCAGAGTAGATAAAAAAACGTCCACGTCAGTGTGCGCCTTGGACTTCTATAGCAGACGTCGAACTGCATTACAGACCCAGGAATTCCGAGAAAGAGACGGTTTCCTGAGAGTCTGTCAACTGGCATGCGTTTCTGATCCCTGTCGCTGCCCTTCTCCATCTGAGGCGCCCGGGTCGCCTGGCGCAGCGATCCGTCGTTCCTCTTCTCACTGGGCTCCTGCTTCCATCGCGCCGCAGAGAGGCCCTTCTCCGGGCAAGTTTCGCGCGGCGAGTCCGCGGGACGCAAGAAGGCGCTGCAGCCGCAGGGCCCCGCTGGGAGGAGGGTGAGGCCCGCGTGGAGGCCGCGAGACAACCGCAAGTCACACCCACGAAATGTCCGGAGGAGCCTGGATCTAGAACCTGGGTCCCTGCCTCTGAGCGACCCCGCCAGGTAGCGCCCTCCCCTCCGCCGCCGCGGCGACAGATCCTCGCGAATCACTAAAGGAGCGAGTGCGGGGACCCTGCTGGGCCGCGGTGTCTCCCCCGCCGACTCTGGGGAGCCCCAAAGGGCGAAGTCCGGCGTGACCTGCGTCCTCACTGTACCCAGTCCGATCCTTCAGCGTTTCCTGCCGCCGGGCTGGGGGAGGGAAGGGCTCGAGGCGGACTGAAAGTTAAAGACACCCTCCTCCCCCCTCCCAATGCGCCAGAGAGCACAAAGACCAGTCAAAGAAGTCCGGAGCGAGCCCTGAGCTCCTCGGGGGCGCCCCGGCTGCGC
Organism: Saccopteryx leptura; assembly: GCF_036850995.1. NCBI lineage: Eukaryota > Metazoa > Chordata > Mammalia > Chiroptera > Emballonuridae > Saccopteryx > Saccopteryx leptura. The sequence goes on from NC_089513.1 coordinate 22,295,442, forward strand.
TACGGCAGCCAATACCCTCCGCGGAGGAGAAATCCCGTCGGCCCACTGGCTTCCAGGAGGAGTTGCCGCTCGCGAGTGGGAAGGGAGCAGCTTGGAGCTGCACAGGCGAATGGCCACTCCGGGAGGGGGCTTCAAGAGGAAGAGCTGGCGAACGACCTCCGGCACTTCCCTGACGTCCAGGGGACGGGGCCGAAGGGTCTCACCGAGGGTCCACGGCAGTGCCCACCCGCGGTCCGTAGGCGGAGCCGGGCCAGACTCGCGCTGGCCAGCGCAGGACGCTTTCTGCCTAGGGGGCGCGGTGGGCCGCGGGCGACTCTCGGTTCTTCCCCTGTGAAAGAATGAGTCCTTTCCTCAACCAAAGCCTCGCCCCTTAACACTGGCTCTTTCCGTATCTTTGGCACCTCGGAGCTGTGGCCTGCGGACCCACGAGTTCCCTCCTGTCTAAACCGGGGACGCTCGATGCACAAGCAAGGATTTTCTTCCTAGACCCCACCGAATAGGGACTGGAGGAAAGGGAATGGCTCGAGCCGAAGTGCTTGCCCTCTCTCCCTCGATTAGTAAATAAAAAGACCTTAACAGTTTTCGTTGCCTGTGCGTGATTCAATCTGCAGTTCTCCGTCTCCCTTTCTTTTCCATAAGGAGGGCTGGTCTCAACTGACATAGTTACAAATGTGTCCCTGTAGTGGAGTAAAGCTAGGAAGAGGAAAAAGAACTTGTCTGAGGTCCCCATTCAACTCTCCATTTCTCTAGCCATCAATCATCTTCTCCCCCAAACCCCCAGCCTCCCAACCCCCCACCCCGAAAACATCACGCTCTGACGCGTAGGAAAGCTCAGCCAGGGCGGAGGGTCCCGCAGCACGCAGCGAGTAGCCGGACCTGAGCACGAAGTCTGGACCTAAATTTTTCTCCAGAAACTAGCGCCAAGTCAAAGGCGCGAAACGGAGGATGCGCCGAACTGGAAGGCTCGGTTTGACCTTAAGGGTTAAAGGCGAATTTATTCCGGGGACTTTCTCCCCAAATGTGGCCCAGCGCCACACACACACACACACACACACACACACACACACACACACACACAACAGGTTTGCAAATGCTGTTCCAAGCTCGAGTAACTAAAAGTCACCGCCGGGACTGCCAACGCCCGCTGCACCTTGGGGAAAGGGATTCTACCATTCTTAGGTCCTGAAGTCACTGGGTGGCAAACCTGCCTCGCTCACACGCGACGCTTAGGGTCGGCGGCGCTGGCGAGTGTGTGGACTCGCGCCGCGCACAATCGGTCTGCGGTGCCTTCCACCCGCCAGCACGGGGCTGTTCTCTTAATGAATTACTAATGAGTTAAAATTGGGCAGCAGGCTTAATTAAAGCGTAGAGGCAATGTGTTTACCACATTGTAATTGAACTCATTAGGGCTATGGCTTTTTGTTTTTTAAGCAGCCGCCTCCCTTCTCTGCGTCGAATAATCTATGAGAAGCGTTTATTAGAGAAGGAGGGGGTAGGGGAGAAACAGTCTATCAATTCTTTCAATGAAAAAGACGGGATGGGAATGGGGAGAGGGATACAACCTCTAGTCCGCGGGTGTCTTGGTGGAGCAGGGGCTAGACGAGGCTGCCCAAGAAGTTCCAGGAGTAGAGTGACCCGGCGGTCGCTGCCTGCGCCTGGGAAGTTGAGAGAGGGACTAGGCCGGACCCTGAAAGACGGCCCCTGTAACCCACGCTGACCTCCCACACTCGGCCAGCTTCACCATCCCCGCCCGGAGCGCTGCACTCAGACCGGAGCTCCTGGCTGGCGCTTGCCCCTGGACGCGTCTGACACTTTATAACGAGGCTGCCTAGACTAACTTTTCTATTAAGCAGCATATGAGTTTAGTCCTAAAGCTTTCTTTTCTCCCTGGTGCGGTAGAGAGCACAATGGGTGCTCACGACCAACGCTCCCCTTGGACTCCGCCCTCCTAGCAAGACCTCGCCTCAGGTGGTCTTTTCTAGGGGGCTGGGAAGGGGTGCCGGCTCCCTGTGTCATGCCCGAGGGCTGCACCTGAGAGGCGCACCTGCGCGCTCTGGAATAACCCTTCTCCTGGCGTGGAGCCCAAGCTGCCGGCAGAGCTGCACGCCCCAAGGCAGATTGCTCCTTCTTGCCCTGGCCCCGCTCCAATGATCAGGCCTCCCCCCCGGCTTCCTCCTCTCGCGTTCGGACCTCGGGGTGTGGAAGGGCGAGCGGTGTGCGGCTGAAGCTGGCGCCCGCTCCGCGCCTGGGCCTGCCCTGCCCTGCCTGACCGACAGGCGGCGTCAGAGACCTGGGTCTGGGCCGGGGGTGGGGGCGGGGTGCGGATCCCAGCGAGCTAAGCCGAGAAGCTGGTCGCGAGAGGAGCGACCCTCACCCCAAACTTACAAACTTGCCCAGAGGGGAGTGGGGAGAGCTGGGTGACTGGGGGGACCGCCGAGAAGGGGAGAGGTGGGACGGGACAGTCGCGGCGGAACACCCGACCGCGAGCAGGAGCGCAGACGCCGCGGGCGGCGGCGGCGGATCGCGCGCGGGGGAAGCGGCAGGCGCCGCGGGAGGCGGAGAGCGGCTGGGAAGCCGCGGAGCACGAGGAGCGCCGAGGGTCAAATACCGAAAGGGCGGCTCAGACCGGTAAGTGGCCTTGTCCTCCGCCCTCGGCCTCCCCTTCTTCAGAGAAAACTGGGTTGAAAGGGACTCCAGGAACTCCCGGCTCCCGGCACAGCCCCACAGCTGACCCTCACCCCCCTCCCCTATCGCCTTCAACCCACACCCATTCTCAAGTCCCCACCCCGCGTCATCTGCGGGTTCGGTCAAAGTCTCCCACCCTGTGCATCCTCCACCCCATCCCACCTCCTCTGTTCCCCTGACCCGGGAGGTTGAAATAAACCGTCTAATTTGTTACTAAAAGATTAATTGCAGTGGGTGGGTCGATTTGATTAAGGCAATTAATCTTTGGTTACAGCGTTCTAGTGTCACTTGAGTGTGGTGGGGTTGAGGGGGGGGGACGGTACAGAAAGAGATAGAGAGAGAAGCAAAGGAGACTTTGGAGGAAGCTGCAGAAGGAGGATACCCTGGCTGGGACTGCCCCTGCCAACTTCGCTTCCACGTCCAGCAGCCCGCGGCTGGAGAGCCCACGCCGTGGTTTCAGCACCTCCAAACCCGAACAGCGACTCCCGCGAGCGTGCCTGGTAACTTCCAGGTCCCAGAAGTTTAAACCTGGCTTGCAGAAGCAAGATCTGACTAGGGCGAAGAATCACACACACACACACACACACACACACACACACACACACACACGACCCCCCACCCCGCTCAATCCCCAGCCCAATTATTGGGCTCCCCTTCCCCACTTCAAATCAGGATCCAGCCAAATAGAGTCCCAGAAAGTCGCCCAAACCAAACCCACCTGCAGGCAGAAAAGGCAGAAGCCCCCAACTGCTCCTAGAAAAGTTCTCAAAGCTGGAGTTTTCTCTTTTCGTGAATAATTAACGCTGGTCATAAATAACTGATGGAGGCAGTAGAGAAAGAAAGAGAGAGGAGGAGGGCAAGAGTCAAGGCAGCCAAAGAGAGATCGAAGAGTTTGTTAAAGGACCATTAAGAAAGCCTTGCTGGGAATGGCATTCCTCCATAGATCATGAAGAGCGGTTCCAGCCAGGTGTGGGGTAAAAGCAGGGACGCCCAGTGGGATGGGAGTTGTGCTGGCCTGAACCAGCACGCCCATTCAGGACCCAGTCTCTTTTTCCATCCCCTCCCCCTCCACCCAGGATTCACCTACCCAGAGCCCTCCCAACTTCTAGTCATCCTCTAGTCATCCATTATCCCCCCACCCTTGTCCAAAGTGCAGAAGTTCTAAGCTAGACAATAGAGACCCGGGAAGAATCTGTGCTTTGAGCTCTGTCCGTTCTGCCCAGCCCTGTGGCAGGTGTTGCTCAACCCCAATTAATTTATAGCCACCTCCCCGAAGCTATCCCCTTATCCCAGATCATGCCATTTCATTCTTTGAAACTAGTCTGAAGTATTGACGTTCCAGTTTCCAGCTGATTCTTTGCCACCTGCCCACACCAAAACTTTAAAAGAACCGGGTATTTACAAATACACACACACACACACACACACACACACACACACACACACACTGCTCCATGCTCTTCCACAGCCCCTCCACCATCTCCAATTCCTGACTTCCCTAAGAGTCTCCAGCATGCAGACCCCTGGCATCTTGTGTCCATCCCAACTCTGAATGAGACTCTTAAGCAGGTCTCAGAATGTGAAAGGATACCCAAGAGGAAAACCTTGCTCCTGGGTTGGAGGCCTATGCCAGGGCCTTTTGGCCCTTCTAAGAGACCCTGGTCTCTCACAAGACAACCAGCCTCAGATGACCAGTGCGTGTTTTTGTAGTGAAACTTCCCAGGGTCCCTCAGCCAAGCAGCCAACACAATCCTTCTCAGGGGCTAGTTGAGGCCATCCCACAAGCAAACTTATGTTTTTTTTCTGGTGCAACTTGGCACAGGCCCTGGGAGGAAGATATTGGAAACCTTGCCAACCACCACTGGCTGTGAGGTTGGGTTCTGACTTAAATGAGAGTCTCTTTCTGAGCCTTGCCATTGGTTAACAGTTTCTACCACACCCGTTGCCTAATGACCACGCTCCTGGCCTCTGGATACACCAAAGGCTTCTCTGGGCTGGGAGCTGAGAATGGCTCCCAAAGAAGAAAGTTGGTGACCAAGCCTCAGGTATCCTGGATTTTAATGAAAAATTTCTTTTCTCTTTATGTAATATAAAACACTAAAGCCAGTGTCGTTTTCTTGCCCACCTTATCCTCACCCCAAAACTCTCTGAAACCTGTGCTCTTGCCTTTCAAGAACTGGGAAGTTCTGAGTGGAGAAAAGAACTGGAGAGAGAATATGGTTTTAGGGAATCCTCTTTCTGCCTCAATAGATACATAACAACCAAGGAGGATTGTGAAACTAGACAAAGGGATGGGAAGAAATCAGATCTGGGGGTGGGGGGGGGGTAGCCCTGGAGTCATGAGTTGTTTACTTCTCATATAAAATATAACTCCCCAAGCAGGAAGTTACTGCAAACAAGTATCAATAATGAATGAATCTCCTGTAATAAAATACTTACATAATTAGCACAAGTCAAGTGGTTGCATTATGTTAACCTTTTGCAACTCTGAACTGGAAATTATTGCTCCAGATTTCCTCAGAATGCCATTTTTATGCTCAAGAGAGGAGGAGAGCCAAGTCCTCACCCAGCCTTCCACTCTGTTATAATATGGTTTCCCATTTCTGAACCAGAACATAAGTACTTCTGAAATATAACAGAAAACTCTCTTTGGTGAATTCAGAACAGTCATTAACATTCAGTTTTAAGTGAATGTTAACAGTAAATAAAGAAATCTCTTGATTGTAATAGTAGTAACAAAGCAATAATTACCCAGTAGGTGGTCATCAGTAATGATAAATGTATCATTATTACTGTGTGAGGCTGGGAACTCGGTTTTGGAAACTACTTCAGACTTTTTAGTAGCATGGCTGGTTACAAAGCACTTCTTAGCCTGCAAAAGCCATATAATTTTATACACAATTTAGGTGAAAATAAATTTAAATCTGTATATTACATTTTTAATTTCAAGTTAGTAATTAAAGTTGGTTCATTATATCTCTTCTGAAACCCTCAGTGCTCATCTCTGCGGTTTGTTTGTACAATTTGTTTCTAAGACACCCAAGGTTACACAGTTCTAAAAGATGGAAAATTTAATTATTTGCCAACATTAAGAGTTTGTCGATGATATCATAATGCGTCTTGAAAAAGTTTGGGATTGGTATTGCCTTTGGTCTGGTTATGTTTTCATTTTGACCCCCTCTCCCAATCCCATGGAAGAAAGTCTTTTTTATTAAAAAAAAAAATACTTTTAGATACAAAAAAGAAAGAAAATTCTTCTGAATATTCACTGGTTGCTATTTTTCAAGAAAAAAATTAATGACTCCTCCTCTTCTCTAAGGTTTATTTTGCTAATATCTTTTGCTACCATTGAGTTAACAATTGTAGGCAGGAGGAAAGTTGAAGGCATGTTGCTTATTGGGCAGCCAGAGAGCACATGATAGCTTAACAGTCTATTAGGTAATAGGATCAAGCTTGATGGCAAAGTAGAAAATTTTTAAATAAGGAAAGGATGGGAGGGAAAATAAAACCAGGAAAGAAAAAAAAATCCTTCATTTCCCCATTTCTTCCACCAGTGTCATCTGGGGAGATGTTAAATTATATCTATGTCATTTTCTCTCTTGTGACATGTCAACAGACAATCTACACCCTTGTCCCCCTACTCCCACTCCTCTGCCTTTCCTCCCCAAGCTTTAAAGGGTCTTGTGCCACAGCTTTTCTGAATCCTCAGCCTCAGTTGCTTCTTAAATTAGTTCCCTAAAACAAAAGACCCAGTTATTTAAAAATAAAAGAGCCCCAAACCACATTTCTTTTTTTTCTCTTTTTTTGTTGTTTTTTTGTTTGTTTGTTTTTGTTTTTGCATTCCCATCATCCAAAGTCCAATTGTCTTCTGTCACCTTCTAACTGGTTTTCTTTGTGCCCCAACCCCCTCCCTCTCCTCCCTCCTACCCCGTAACTCCCACACTCTTGTCCAGATCTCTGAGTCTCATTTTTATGTCCCACCTATGTATGGAATCATATAGTTCTTAGTTTTTTCTGATTTACTTATTTCACTCAGTATAATGTTATCAAGGTCCATCCATGTTGTTGTAAATGATCCAATGTCATCATTTCTTATGGCTGAGTAGTATCCCATACCATATTTCTTATTCTTGGTGGTGGTTGGAGTCTTCATACAATTAAAGGCTCTTTTGCGTAAATCCACTCAAATACTTGCCTTGGTATTCTCTCCCACAATCTCTATTTCTTGCTTTACTTTCTCCCTCTCCTTTTCTCCCTTTTACTCCTCTTCCTTCTTTAGGAGTGGCAATCAAAAGGCAAGCACCGTGCCTCGTTACTCATTATTGTAGCAGCATCTTTGAGACGCATCTTTGCCAATGAAAACTCCATGTAGATTCCTATCCTTTTGTTGTAGTGGCCTAGGTTATTCAGGAGCAGAGACAAAAGCCTGAAGTGATGTGATCTAAATGAGCTCTGGGGTTTTCCAGCTGGGACCACCTCCATTTCAAAAGACACCCCCCTCCTTCCCAATATGGGGAGGAGGTGGGGGAGGGCCTCGAACGGGTGCATATGTGTATGCACAGAAAGAGAGAAAGGAGAAGAGAGGGAAGGGAGAGAGCCTAGTGGGCTATTCCTTGTACCAGTATCCCTCTTCAATGCACATTCACAGGTGTGTTCAGGGAGCCTGTATCCATGGGTTTATGTGTGTCCTCACACATTTTGTGTGCTTTTAGATTTTATCTTGGTTAATCAATATTTGCTAAGTGACCACCAAGCACACCAAGTTCATGTTCCATTCTTGATTTTATTACTCTATGTAAGCTATGTGCATGTGTGTGTGCCTTGCTGCGTTTACAAGTTTGTGAGGACTTGTGAAGAAATGTGAATCCTTTATTATAAAAAAAAAATAATAGCAAATGTTACCATTAGTTCCTGGCCTCTGTGAATTGATGGGGTAACTGTCTTCTTTGCTACTTACCCAAGGGCAAGTTTTCTTGTGAAATTGGTTTCCTTCGATTAAGGGTTATCAAGTCTTCATTCTTTCTCCCACCATCTTTATTTTTTACAAAGTTGTTTGAAGGGTGAGAAGGATTCTCACTGGTTCCCACAGTCATTGGTGGATGAGAAACTCAAGGGACCACTGGGGCAGGGATACAGATTCTGCAAACGATGTTCATTTTCTTTTTCCTTCCCCAATTCTGGTTTAAGACTTTTGGTTTGTATTTTTCTGACCCAGAGAAGAGGGGGCCTTGGTAATAGACAACATTTTAGAGTAGGCTTAAAAATTAAGAACCACCTTCAGAATACTCAGAGGCCTTTCTCATTTTTTCTATGACTTCCACCATAGGTAAGTCATTGATTTGCACTTGATCCTTGGTTTTCTTCATGTAACTTCAGCTAGAGCACTGGAGGAAAAGCTAGGGAGTCTGAGCTAGGCTTGCCAGGCTGCAGAAAGCTCTTTGGAGTTGAAAGGGAAAACTAAGGGCTAACAGCAATCATTATCGTTATGACCATTATAATTGCTATTTTTATTATTGACTTATTTAAAATGAACTAAGCAAACACTAGCTGAGGTTCTAGCTACCTGTATACAAAATACACACTAGCCCAGCTGGTGCAGGATACAGTGTAATGAAAAGGGCTAAGGTTCCTCCCAAGAATGTGTTTTCCTCTCTGCTCACCACAAAGCTAAAATGCCTTTGATGTCATTTATTCTGGAGCTATTTTTACCTAATTTATCTTGTAAGGGTATAGACCTCACTCTTCTCTCCACTCTCTGTAGAAGGTTATTTTAAAGCTATCATGTATTAAATGCCTACTGTGTGCCAAGGGCTTGATAGATGCTATCTTATTTAATTCTCACAAGACTATGTATCAGTCGCCTCGTTTTGCAGATGAAGAAATGGGGCTTGGGAGGTTAATTATCAAAGCAAGTTTCTACATTCAGTAAATGATTGAGGATAAATGTGTACCCACTTTCATCGGGCTGAATCTCCTATACTCTCTGACATACTGTAACTCTTCAGTCCCTGCTAGTTCTGCCAACATTCCAGTTTCTTTCTGGGCCATGCAGGTCTCCTTCGGCAGAGTTGGAACTAACAGGGAAACCATTCCTTGCCCTACCTAATGCAAAAATACCAATGTCAGGGACACCTCTGTCAGGGACACAGAAGCAGTAATATTTCTGCCTAAGCCTGAGACGAAGGTAAGAGGGGATGAGTGGGAGGGATAGAGGATGTTTCTTTGATCTGCGACTGTCGTGGATTCTCCAATACCCAGACTGGGAGTGGGTGGAGAGAGAATATCTTGTGTTTTCTGACTGTAGTAAATTTATACTAAGGACTTGATCTTCGTTTAGGGTCAATGAAAAACAGGCGTGAAGGTAGGAAGTGGCTCAGTATTTGGAGATAGGGCTGGTGGGACAGAAATAAGGGATGTTTTTCGCTCTTGCCTGAATTTTAAGTCTACAAGGTCATGGTGGGAACAGGAGCCAAACCTAGGACTCTGATGGTTACAGTCTGGGAGGCTTCTTCCGGGGGAGCCGTGAACGCAGCAGGAGCGAAGCACGTACTCGCTCCGGCACCACGGACAGCTCCTCCCTTTGCTCTGGCCTCGGGCTGGAACCCGCAGGGTCTGCCGCCCCAGCTGGGAAACAGACTGCTTCCAAAGTGACGGCCGCCCGGCCACATGTGGGTTCGCTTCAACCAATTGTTAAAAGCTGCAGCTGGAAACCTCCATCCACGCTGCCACGCCGGCCGCGTGCTCCTGCAGCGAGGCGTCGCCTCTCCAGTTCCGAGGCGGCCAGCTCGGTTTGTGGTTTTCCTTTGGGTCCGGTATCTGGGTTCCCTTACCTGTCCCTGGCCTGGGTGAACCGCAGCCGCCCGGAACGGAGATGAGAGTGGAAATGCTCTCCTCCGTGCGGTGATAGATCATGCAAACGGGTGACACCAGTTTAACCAATAAAACAATTTGAATCAATTAGCCGGCTGAGGAGTCCCGATGTGTAAAATGCATGTCAGCTCGAATAGGAAAGCATTGATTAACTCGGCCGGGACCCGCGGCCTCCGCCACCGCCGGCTCCTCCCTGAGCCTGCCAGGGTCTCCAGGGCCAGGACAGGGACTGACAAGGATCAGGAGCCTCTGGTCCCGGAGGGGAAAACTGAAGGGCTGTGGAGGACTATCAAGACACTTGTTCAAACGGAGGAGAAAGCAAAAAGGTCAAAGAGACGGTGGGTGACAGAAAGTTGCTCACAGATTCAAAACGTATATGTATATAAAAGCTGTAATTCTGTAGCGCAGCTCCAGAAGTCAAGTCCTCATCTTCCAAAAACACAATCGGTCTGACAGCTCCAACAGGCACCCCAGACTCTGGGGAAATAAAGTACCACGCTATTCTTAGAATTATTTGTGCAAAAGTACTTAATCTAACATCACGGATATCTCTTTCCAGTGAAACATTTTACATTAAAATTAAGCCACAGGTTTGAATGACAGTAAGACCCCAAAGTAGTGTCTAAATGTTAATGTTTAAAGATCAGGTAAGCAGAAGGCTACAGGTACCACCAGTTGTGGACTCACTCCTCAAGGTAACCTGGGATTGGAGGGAAGGCAAAGGTTGCTTCCGTTTCTCTTTTCAAAGAAAGATATTTTTGAAGACTATTTAAAAAAAAAAAAAAAAAAGGTAAGGATCTCGAAGGGAAAGAGAAGCCTTGGGGGGGGGGGGGTCCGAGAACATGGAGATAAAAAGTGAGGACCTCACGGTGCTTCCTCCTCACCAGCGACCAGGCACTTCCCTGTGGAACACTAGGAAATGATAGGACTTTTCATTTCTTTCTGTGTTCAGTCTTAACGTCAGCCCCACCCCCATACTTTCCTTCTCAAAGCTTGGGCTCTAGGAACATTAAGCAAGCTGGGACCTCGCTTTGTGGGATCCCTGAGCCCAAAGGGGAATCAGGGAGGGTGAGAAGAAACAGGCCTGGCCTTGACAGCACAGAAGAGCGCGAGGCCTCTGCCTTCCTGGGAAGAGATGTGTGAATGACAAGGACACTAGTCTGGAAAAGGAGACGGGCAGGCATAGAGCTAAGTCTTCTATCTGTTTTGGATGGGAGGCATGGAGAACACTGGGGAGGGAGCACTGATTCACTTCCACTTCTCAGCACGAAGACTATTTTGTGCCACTACTAGTGGATGGATAAAAAATTATTTCACTGCCATTTGAAACTTATGTCCAAACAAACGCAACAATTTTCATGGCTCTGAAACAGTTATGTGGGTTGGGTTTGGGTTTGTTGTTGTTTTTGCCACATTAACTTAAAACAGCTGCAAATCCTGCATACCCTTCTTTTCTGTTTGATCATCTCACCTCTGTTTTATTGACTTTTGATGAAGCGTTAAGATTTCACATTTTCACTTTGTTTTTATTTAGTGATGGTTTGTTGGTGGGGCTATGATGGAGTCTGGCTGGGTTTTCAGGTTAGTGGATGTTGTTTGATCGTTTCCATGATGTGCCTGCCCAATTCTAAGCCTGTGTTTCAACAGGCAGCAATCGAAATTCAGCTATGATTGTAAACGAAAACTTAAAGGCTCCCCCAATTCCACCACACTGTGTGTATCCTTAAAATGTCCTCTAAAGAGGAAGCTTATTCCCTGATAAACTAGGGGTCATTTTGACTCCTAACAGCTGACCGGTTATGAGACAATGTACAGATACTTCAATATATACTAGGGTGTGCCTCCCTTTGGGAAAGCTATGGGGAATGGTTCTTCCTCATCCTGCTTGTCTTTGTTTTGTTATTTTCTTAGGGCATGCTTCCACAAAGTTCCCTGAGGAATTTATTTTCCTGGAGGAATGAGTGCCTTGCTTAAGGGTGGGTCAGGACTAGAGGCCTCCGTGCTTCCCTGTCTCACTGTACCCCCTGCGCTGAGCGCTGAGCCGGCCTGCACGGGCCTTGCAGCCTGGGTTAGAGAACTACGTGAACGAAGTTGATAGATGTGTGCACACTTGCACTCACTGAGGTCCTCACTTGGTTGTATACTTTCTAAAATAGAGAGTGCTGCACTGATTCTCTGTATCTTCTCCTAAAAAGCAACTCTCTATTCGAAAGCAAGGAGCCCCGCCATGCTTCCTTCCAAGTTTTTAGATTGGACACCGTGTGCGGAAACTTCTTCCCCCGCCCCCGCGCCCGCCCCTGCCCCCTCCACCTATTTCACAGTGTTTCAAACGAGGTACTGAAGCTGTTCTATTCTCTGCCTGACTGTCGTTTCTATTTCTTCGGAGACACAAGTGAGGTTGCTGATTTGCACCGTGTACCAGACGGATTATTCCTGAAGGAGGGTGACTCCGAGAACTGAGGAGGGAACAATAACGGGCAGGGATAGTCAATTTAGAGGTGCCCTTCTAGAGCCTGGGGCCTCCAGGATCCACGTCCCCCGGACGCATGTGGACTACTCGGCTTCCCATTCCTAGATCAGATCAGATGCGCGGCTCCGGCACCATGGCTGCGGTTTGCTCCGGGGCTGGAGTGGTTGTTGTCAATTGAGGGTTGGTTAGGTATTGGCTTTCGTGCCTGCTCAGAAAGGATCTAGATGTTACTCGCTCTCGCTTTCGCTTTCCCCCTCCCTCCCTGTAACAAGCCAGCCCTTTAATGTGGAGTGTCAGGGAGACGGTGACGTCACCTTGCCCGCTGGGTGGCGTCCCCTCCGTCCGACACGAGTTCAGAGACGGAGAAAGGCGCTGTCAGACCGCGCTCCACCTGGGGCTCGCCTGCCGCGGGTTTCCGCGCGCCCACGCTTTCTGTGGTCCAGGGGACGCCCCGCAGCATTTCGGGCTGTCCTTCTACCCAGGCCGGGGTTCCAGCGCCGTTCAGCGCCAACGAGCACCGGGAGCTTCACGCGGAACCCTCGCGAGTCCGGCCCTCTGGATTCGAGGATCCGCTTGGATGCTTCGCTTCCGAGTGCCCTCGGAAGATGGGCCAGCAGCAGCGCGCGTAAAGACCCCGAGGGGTCACCAGGTATTGCCGGAACCCTCGCTGGGCACACAGCTCGCGGTTCACTATTTGAGATCCCTGCGGTGGGATTCCACGCGTTAGGAAAGGGGCAGCGGCGGGTTCGGTGGCTATCGGGTTAGGAACCGGAGTCAAGTTGGGCTCGTTGGCCCGAAAGTAGGATGAGGAAGTTCTCTAGCTTCCTTTTCAGTTCAACTAACTTTTAATGGTCTATTATCCCCTCGCTCTCTTGTAAAAACCCCCATCCGAAACCCTCTTGTGTCGCTGCTATGACAGGAGTTTCTGGGAGGGCTTGGGGTGACAGTGAAGACACTCTGCTCGTTCTGAGGCTGCTACGGCTGCGGATTTGTAACACAAAACCAGCTCTTCACCGAGGCCAGCCCCGTGCTCCATTGACCCAAAGCGAGTGTTCCTGTTATCTCGGAGTCTTATTAAGACAATAAAAATATTGTTTGGGAGGGAAACGAGCATTGAAGGACCATTTGGCCAAGCTAGAGCTGGTTGTTGTCAGGCCCAGGTATCGCGGTGCCTTGAACTGCCATTTACCCCTGTGCCCTAGGATGTGTCTCCGATCCATCCTAAGTGACAAGCCAGGCTCTCTTCTGGTTTGATTGCATCGAGGTTTGGCCAACCTTCCTGGAGGCCATGGGAAGTAGTAATGAGAGCTGAGGACCCAGAGAGCAGACGGACAAAGGCATAGAGATAGAAGTCGCAGGGGCTCAGAGGGGCAAGGACATGACAATTGGGGTGAATGGGTAAGATGGCGTGTCCTCTGAAATCGCTGTAGGAACAGACTTCCAGTGTACTTGGTCCGCGCGTGGCTGTGCTACTGCATCAGTGACTTTCCAGGGCAAAACAGTCTCACCCACTGCGCCCCAGCCCCACAGGACATGTGCTATAGAAAGGTCACTGTCCATTTTCCTTGGGAATGAACCACTTGGCTTGTTTTGACTTAGCAGCATTGTCACAAAGGTTTCTTTCACTTGCATTTTCTGTATTTTCAATTTGCTGGATATTTTCCCTCATTATGGTATCCCAGAGAATAAGAATTTCACCGCAGGCCCAGCCCAGGGCTTCCGCTTTCAGTGCTCCCACAGACGACCTACTCCACAGATTAGCTACACCGTGGAGCACATCTCCCCGAAAGACAGGAAGATGTCTCTATAGATCCGAAAAAGAAATGTCACAGAAAGTGGTTCACTTTACACCTAAATTTGCAGTTTAAACTCGTCAATAATGACCCCCCCCCCAAAAAAAAACACCTGTTAGTTCTTTGCAGTTTTGGACTAAACACACTCGTTTGTACTTATTTGTTCATCGTCATGAAAATGACAGAAACACAGTTTTAAAATGTCTACTAGATGACAGCTTCATCTTTTGAAGCTTCCTATCTGGACTGAGAGCCGCTCAGTTCACCAAGTGGCTTTTTGAAAAACTGAAAGTGCAACGCCCTGTTTTGGTGCAATAATAGACATGGCTGTGTACATTTTCCCCATCCTTCCAAAAAAATCTAATTACAGCCTGAAAATATCTGATGGCAAAGATGAAAGGGGAAGGATTTTGTTTTGCTTTAATGAGCTGTGTCTTAACCAGTAGCGAATTTCCCCCAAGGAAACCACAGACACCACAAAAATCACTTTTTAAAAGGTTTGGGTTTATTTTTTTAACCGAAATCAATTTCCAAGCAAATGGTCTCTTTTTTAAAATTTGGGTTTCAATGGCCAAGCGCCGTTTACCATAACTTTTGTAATCTGTACTAGCGACAATTGTCATCGTTACTTCCTAATTTTTAACGGGCATGCCATTTATTCTAACAGCTTCTATAAATCGGAGATAAGGTATTGAATCTCTTAGGAACTGACTGCTGTTTAAAGAAAACATAGCTAATTTACTTTGGGTGTTTAGAACGGGGGAAAAAAGTCCTTCCAAGTCCCTGCATTTTGGAAGGATGACCAGTGAAAAAAATTAAAAGAATACTTCCTTGTGTCTGAAACTTGGTCCCACTGCCCAGTGATAATCATGTCTTAGTCAAAGTAAGGAAGTTATTATAATTCTTCAGTTAGGGACACGACCCACCCCCATACTTTAGACTGAAAAAGCTCTTGTCAATGCTTTCTCCTTTCCCTTCCAGTCTCCAAGACAGACCCAGCGGGCTCGGCCCGGGCTTCCGCAGCGGAGGAGATGGCTTCCAGCCCGCTGCCGGGGCCCAACGACATCTTGCTGGCATCGCCGTCGAGCGCCTTCCAGCCCGACGCGCTGAGCCAGCCACGCCCAGGCCACGCCAACCTCAAACCCAACCAGGTGGGCCAGGTGATCCTCTACGGCATCCCCATCGTGTCCTTGGTGATCGACGGGCAGGAGCGCCTGTGCCTGGCGCAGATCTCCAACACTCTGCTCAAGAACTTCAGCTACAACGAGATCCACAACCGCCGCGTGGCGCTGGGCATCACGTGCGTGCAGTGCACGCCGGTGCAGCTGGAGATCCTGCGGCGCGCCGGGGCCATGCCCATCTCGTCGCGCCGCTGCGGCATGATCACTAAACGCGAGGCCGAGCGCTTGTGCAAGTCGTTCCTAGGCGAAAACCGGCCGCCCAAGCTGCCAGACAACTTCGCCTTCGACGTATCTCACGAGTGCGCCTGGGGCTGCCGCGGCAGCTTCATCCCCGCGCGCTACAACAGCTCCCGCGCCAAGTGCATCAAGTGCAGCTACTGCAACATGTACTTCTCCCCCAACAAGTTCATTTTCCATTCCCACCGCACACCCGACGCCAAGTACACACAGCCGGACGCTGCCAACTTCAACTCGTGGCGTCGCCATCTGAAGCTCACGGACAAGAGCCCCCAGGACGAGCTGGTCTTCGCCTGGGAGGACGTCAAGGCCATGTTCAACGGCGGCAGCCGCAAGCGCGCGCTGCCGCAGCCCGGCGCGCACCCCGCCTGCCACCCGCTCAGCTCGGTCAAGGCAGCCGCCGTGGCAGCCGCCGCCGCAGTGGCTGGAGGCGGGGGGCTGCTGGGCCCGCACCTGCTGGGGGCGCCGCCGCCACCGCCGCCGCCGCCGCCCCTGACCGAGCTGGCCGGAACGCCGCACGCTCATCACAAGCGGCCGCGCTTCGACGACGAGGACGACTCGCTGCAGGAGGCGGCCGTCGTGGCTGCCGCCAGCCTTTCAGCCGCCGCCGCCAGCCTCTCGGTGGCCGCGGCCTCGGGCGGTGCCGGGACGGGCGGGGGCGGCGCCGGGGGAGGCTGCGTAACCGGCATGGGCGCGGGCGCGGGCGCGGGGACCGGCGCCAAAGGCCCGCGCAGCTACCCCGTCATCCCGGTGCCCAGCAAGGGCTCGTTCGGGGGTGTGCTGCAGAAGTTTCCAGGCTGCGGGGGGCTCTTTCCGCACCCTTACACCTTCCCGGCCGCAGCCGCTGCCTTCGGCTTGTGCCACAAGAAGGAGGACGCGGGGTCCGCAGCCGAGGCCCTGGGGGGCGCGGGCAGCGCGGGTGCCGGGCCCAAGGCCGGCCTGTCGGGCCTCTTCTGGCCTGCGGGCCGCAAGGACGCCTTCTACCCGCCCTTTTGCATGTTCTGGCCTCCGCGGACCCCGGGCGGTCTTCCTGTGCCCACCTACCTGCAGCCCCCGCCGCAGCCGCCGTCGGCGCTCGGCTGCGCGCTCGGAGAAAGCCCGGCCCTGCTGCGCCAGGCCTTCCTGGACCTGGCGGAGCCCGGCGGCGCGGGGGGGAGCGCCGATGCCGCGCCCGCGCCGGGCCAGCCCCCTCCAGTCGTGGCCAACGGCCCCGGCTCCGGCCCGCCGCCTCCTGCGGGGCCTGCGGGCGCTCGCGACGCGCTCTTCGAGTCGCCCCCGGGCGGCAGCGGCGGGGACTGCAGCGCCGGCTCCACGCCGCCAGCCGACCCAGGCGGCGTGTCCGGGGCAGGGGCCGCCGCCGCTGGAGCGGGCCCCGCGGGCGCCCGAGTGCCTGTGGCCCACCATCCGCACCTCCTGGAGGGGCGCAAGGCGGGCGGAGGCAGCTACCATCATTCCAGCGCCTTCCGGCCGGTGGGCGGCAAGGACGACTCGGAGAGCCTCGCCAAGCTGCACGGGGCGTCAGCGGGCGCGCCACACTCGGCCCAAGCACATCACCACCATCACCACCACCACCCGCACCACCACCACCACCACCATCCTCCGCAGCCACCATCCCCGCTTCTGCTGCTGCCCCCGCAGCCTGACGAGCCGGGCTCCGAGCGCCACCACCCAGCCCCGCCGCCGCCGCCCCCGCCCCCTCCGCTGGCCTCGCAGCCGCACCACCGAGGCCTCCTGTCCCCCGGGGGCACCAGCTGCAGCTACCCCAGCGAAGACAGCTCCGAGGACGAGGACGACGAGGAGGAAGAGCAGGAGGTGGACGTGGAGAGCCACAAACCCCCCGAGGGCGAGGAGGAGGAGGAGGAAGGTCGAGACCCCGAGGACGAGGAGGAGGAAGACGAGGAGACGGGGGTCCTGCTAGGGGACCCCTTAGTCGGTGGCGGCCGG